>NC_140591.1:1131964938-1133330414 GCF_964204655.1 Triturus cristatus | reverse complement strand
CGCTGTGTACCAAATCGGCCAGATTTACCTGTGAGGTAGGAGCAGGCTTCTTCCACTGTACCTTTATGGACTCCTTGCCTCTTCTACATGAGCTTCTACTTTTGGACGACTGCTGTTGTAGCTGCTGTAATGGCTGTGGACACTTCTTAGTTAACTCCTCCAGGGGCACGAGTTATAGTTAGCTCAACTAACTATAACAGCCGAATTTCTCTGGTTTTGTATGATTGAAATGTCCTACTAACTATAACGTCCCTGAAACCTGAGGTTTTTTCAATGAATTTCAAAGGTTTTTTAAATGCTAATTTCTAATTATAACGTCCCTGAAACCTTTGGTTGTTTCAGTCAATTTCAAATGTTTTTTAAAAGTGAATTCCTAACTATAACGTCCCTGAAACCTGTGAACTTCTAAGGTTTTTTAAATGCTAATTTCTAAATATGCCTACATAGGTAGGACATGTGCAGAAAGATGAAGGAAGGCGCAGAAAGAAGCAAGAGAAGTGCAGAAAGAGGCAACATAAGTCCAGAAAGAGGAAGAAAAGTGCAGAGAAGTGCAGAAAGAACCAACAGAGGTGTAGAAAGAAGCCTACTTTGACTGTACCTTACAACAGACTCATACAAAGTAGCCTAATCACTAATCCTTTTCTCAAGATGTCTTAAACCTCACTTTTCTCTTGAATGTTCACTATTAATCGACTGCTCAGAATGTTCAGCCTACCTACCATTTATAAAACAGCAATCCTAAGCATATCACTCTTGTAAGTCTGACCAAGTTTGTAAAGGTATGCATGCGTGTCTCTGCTTTTACCGAGTGACATAAAAATAAACATAGAAATACTTGAATACCTGTGTTTCAAACAGCATATTCTGTAAATATGAATACCAAAAGGTGTATGTTTTTCTTTCTGCTCATAATACAGGGCACATGGGTATTCAATAGTATATTTGAGGGGCTCTATAACACCTATATACATAAGACATGTCTGCCTGTGCAACTGAATAACAGAGCAGAACTGAGAACATTTAATTCTATAGAAGAAGCTACCCACTTTTTAAGAGCACGCAGACATTTAAACTTGACAGCTTGCTCTTCCCATTTGAGTACAGAAAGAGGCAAGAGAAGTACAGAAAGAGGCAAGAGATGTACAGAAAGAAACAAAAGAATTGCAGAAAGAAGTAACAGAGGTGCAGAAAGAGGCAACAGGGTGCAGAAAGAGGGAGGAAGAGGGATGGAGAAAGAGGCAAGGGGCTGCAGAAAGAAGCAAGAGAGCTGCAGAAAGAAACAAAAGAAGTGCAGAAAGAAGGAACAGATGTGCAGAAAGAGGCAAGAAGGAGGCAGAAGAGGGAAATGGGGTGCAGAAAGAGGCACAAGGGGTGCAGAAAGAAGCAAGAGACGTGCAGAAAGAAGCAAGAGAAGTGCATTAAGAAGCAACAGAAATGCAGAAAGGGGGAAGTGAGGAAGAGAAATAGGCAAGTAGAGATACAGAAAGTAAAAAGAGTGGTGCTGAAAGAAACAAAAGAGGTGCAGAAAGAGGCAAATCGGGTACAGAAAGAGGGAAGAGGGGTGTGAAAGAGGCATGAAGGGTACAGAAAGAAGCAAGAGGGGTGCAGAAAGAAGGAACAGAGGTGCAGAAAAAGGCAAGAGGGGTGCAGAAAAGGCACAAGGGTTGCAGAAAGAAGGGCCAGAGGTGCAGAAAGAAGCAGGAGAAGTGTAGAAAGAAACAAACAAAAGAGCAGAAAGGAGGGACAGAGGTGCCGAAAGAGGCAAGAGGGGTGTAGAAAAAGGGAAGAGGGGTGCAGAAAGAGGGAAGAGGGGTGTGAAAGAGGAATAAGGGGTACAGAAAGAGGGAAAAGGGGTGCAGAAAGAGGCACAAGGGTTGCAGAAAGAATAGAGGTGCAGTAAAAAGCAAGAGAAGTGCAAAAAGAAGCAACAGAGATGCAGAAAGGGGGAAGTGGGGTGGAGAAAGAGGTAAGAGGGATACAGAAATAAAAAAGAAAGGTACAGAAAGAAACAAAAGAAGTGCAGAAAGACGGAACAGAGGTGCAGAAAGAGGCAAGAGGGGTGCAGAAAGAGGGAAGAGGGGTGTGAAAGAGGCATGTGGGATGCAGAAGGAAGCAAGAGGGGGAGAAAGAAGGAAGAGAGTTACAGAAAGAAACAAAAGAAGAGCAGAAAGAAGGAACAGAGGTGCAGAAAGAGGCAAGAGGGGTACAGAAAGAGGCACAAGGGTTGCAGAAAGAAGGGACAGAGGTGCAGAAAGAAGCAAGAGAAGTGCAGAAAGAAGCAACAGAGGTGCAGAAATATGGATGAGGGGTGGAAAAAGAGTCAGGAGAAGTACAGGAAGAAGCAACAGAGGTGCAGAAAGAGGGATGGGGTAGAGAAAGAGGCAAGAGAAGTACAGAAAGAAGCAACAGAGATGCAAAAAGGGGGAACAGGTGGAGAAAGTGGCAGGAGGGGTGCAGAAAGAAGCAAGAGAGGTGTAGAAAGAAACAAAAGAAGAGCAGAAAGAAGGAACATAAGTGCAGAAAGAAGCAAAGAGGTACAGAAAGAAGCAAGAGTAGTACAGAAAGAAGCAACTGAGCTGCAGAAAGAAGCAAGAGAGCTGCAGAAAGAAACAAAAGAAGTGCAGAAAGAAGGAACAGAGGTGCAGAAAGAGGCAAGAAGGGAGCAGAAAGAGGGAAAAGGGGTGCAGAAAGAGGCACAAGGGGTGCGGAAAAAGCAAGAGACGTGCAGAAAGAAGCAAGAGAAGTGCATAAAGAAGCAACAGAAATGAAAGGGGGAAGTGAGGAAGAGAAATAGGCAAGTAGAGATACAGAAAGATAATAGAGTGGTGCTGAAAGAAACAAAAGAGGTGCAGCAAAAGGCAAATGGGGTACAGAAAGAGGGAAGAGGGGTGTGAAAGAGGCATGAAGGGTACAGAAAGAAGCAAGAGGGGTGCAGAAAGAAGGAACAGAGGTGCAGAAAAAGGCAAGAGGGGTGCAGAAAAGGCACAACGGTTGCAGAAAGAAGGGCCAGAGGTGCAGTAAGAAGCAGGAGAAGTGTAGAAAGAAACAAACTAAAGAGCAGAAAGGAGGGACAGAGGTGCCGAAAGAGGCAAGAGGGGTGTAGAAAAAGGGAAGAGGGGTGCAGAAAGAGGGAAGAGGGGTATGAAAGAGGAATGAGGGGTACAGAAAGAAGGAAAAGGGATGCAGAAAGAGGCACAAGGGTTGCAGAAAGAATAGAAGTGCAGAAAGAAACAAGAGAAGTGCAGAAAGTAGCAACAGAGATGCAGAAAGGGGGAAGTGGGGTGGAGAAAGAGGCAAGAGGGATACAGAAATAAAAAAGAAAGGTGCATAAAGAAACAAAAGAAGTGCAGAAAGACGGAACAGGGGTGCAGAAAGAGGCAAGAGGGGTGCAGAAAGAGGGAAGAGGGGTGTGAAAGAGGCATGTGGGATGCAGAAAGAAGCAAGATGGGGGAGAAAGAAGGAAGAGGGGTGGAAAAAGAGTCAGGAGAAGTACAGGAAGAAGCAACAGAGGTGCAGAAAGAGGGATGGGGTGGAGAAAGAGGCAAGAAAAGTACAGAAAGAAGCAACAGAGATGCAAAAAGGGGAACGGGTGGAGAAAGTGGCAGGAGGGGTACAGAAAGAAGCAAGAGAGGTACAGAAAGAAACAAAAGAAGAGCAGAAAGAAGGAACATAAGTGCAGAAAGAAGCAAAGAGGTATAGAAAGAAGCAAGAGTAGTACAGAAAAAAGCAACTGAGCTGCAGAATGAAGCAAGAGAGCTGCAGAAAGAAACAAAAGAAGTGCAGAAAGAAGGAACAGAGGTGCAGAAAGAGGCAAGAAGGGAGCAGAAAGAGGGAAAAGGGGTGCAGAAAGAGGCACAAGGGGTGCAGAAAGAAGCAAGAGACGTGCAGAAAGAAGCAAGAGAAGTGCATAAAGAAGCAACAGAAATACTGAAAGGGGGAAGTGAGGAAGAGAAAGAGGCAAGTAGAGATACAGAAAGAAAAAAGAGAGGTGCTGAAAGAAACAAAAGAGGTGCAGAAAGATGCAAATGGGGTACAGAAAGAGGGAAGAGGGGTCTGAAAGAGGCATTAAGGGTACAGAAAGAAGCAAGAGGGGTTCAGAAAGAAGGAACAGAGGTGCAGAAAAAGGCAAGAGGGGTGCAGAAAAGGCACAAGGGTTGAAGAAAGAAGGGCCAGAGGTGCAGAAAGAAGCAGAAGTGTAGAAAGAAACAAACAAAAAAGCAGAAAGGAGGGACAGAGGTGCCGAAAGAGGCAAGAGGGGTGTAGAAAAAGTGAAGAGGGGTGCAGAAAGAGGGAAGAGGGGTGTGAAAGAAGAATGAGGGGTACAGAAAGAGGGAAAAGGGGTGCAGAAAGAGGCACAAGTGTTGCAGAAAGAAGTAATAGTGGTGCAGAAAGAAGTAATAGAGGTGCAGAAAGAAGCAAGAGAAGTGCATAAAGAAGCAACAGAGATGCAGAAAGGGGGAAGTGGGGTGGAGAAAGAGGCAAGAGGGATACAGAAATAAAAAAGAAAGGTGCAGAAAGAAACAAAAGAAGTGCAGAAAGACGGAACAGAGGTGCAGAAAGAGGCAAGAGGGGTGCAGAAAGAGGGAAGAGGGGTGTGAAAGAGGCATGTGGGATGCAGAAAGAAGCAAGAGGGGGGAGAAAGAAGGAAGAGAGTTATAGAAAGAAACAAAAGAAGAGCAGAAAGAAGAAACAGAGGTGCAGAAAGAAGCAAGAGGGGTGTGAAAGAGGGAAGAGGAGTATGAAAGAGGCGCGAGGGGTGCAGAAAGAGGGAAAAGGGGTACAGAAAAGGGCACAAGGGGTGCAGAAAGAAGCAAGAGAGGTGCAGAAAGAAGCAAGAGAAGTACATAAAGAAGCAACAGAGATGCAGAAGGGGGAAGTGGGGTGGAGAAAGAGGGATACAGAAAGAAAAAAGAGAAGTGCAGAAAGAAACAAAAGAAGTGCTGAAAGAAGGAATAGAGGTGCAGAAAGAGGGACGAGGGGTGTGAAAGAGGCATGAGGGGTGCAGAAAGAAGCAAGAGGGGTACAGAAAGAAGCCAGAGAGTTGCAGAAAGAAACAAAAGAAGTGCAGCAAGAAGGAACACAGGTGCAGAAAGAGGCAAGAGGGAAGAGGACGTCCTAGGGGGCCAACTACCCCACCTATTATCTCCAGCAAGTCCCACACAACAGCATTTGTAAGTTCTCATAGCAAGCCACTCCCCCTTTGCCCACCACTCTGCAAACGTGCTCCCTGGTTCGCTCTTAGATAGGAATTAAAGTCCCCTTCGATGCTGGGCGTCCTTAGGGGCCAACTAGCCTACCTGACACCTCCAGTAAGCCCCTCACAGTGGGACTGCCCCCTTTCTGCACCACTCTGCAAACGTGCCTCCTGGCGCGCTCTTGGTCGGAGATGAAGTCCCTTTGCCCCCTGAGGGTCCCTGGGGGCCAACTAGCCCTCCTGTTATCTCTAATAAGCCCCACACAGCTGAATTGCTGAGAGTGGTCCGAGGCCACGTCCCCTTTTTACCCCACTCTGCAAACACGCCTCCTGGCGCACTGCTGCTCAGGGGATGAAGTCCACTTTAGTCCTGAGGTCCTCAGGACACAAGAGGACCCAATCGCCCTACCAGCAGTGTGCTAAGAGACCCGTTTGCAGAGTGGTGTAAAAAGGGGCATGGCCTCGGACCACCTCTCAGCAACCCCACTGTGTGGGGCTTACTGGAGGCTAAGTTGGTGGTGAAGGGGTTACCACCGACTTGATGTTGGTGGTATAATGCAAAGGTTTTGCAACCTCATTTGTTTGTGTTTCAGACCGGATGTTCAGCAACACAATCAGTACATTATTTCTACCAAAGAGAAGATGCCTTAAAGTACACATACAGCAGGTACTGTGCATGTTCAAAATACAGTTTATTAATGATGCATTAAACTAAAAAGTGCCAAATTAAGACATAAAATCCCCATTTTCATTCCTTTTTTTTGATTCATAGATTCCATTCAGTCTTAGCCCTGAAGAAAATCCCATGAACCAAATTGGTATTTGAAACGCGTCTGAACGCTTTACCACTGGGGAAACAAGTGTATGAAATAGGACTCGCTTTAAAGGGGATTCTTTTTTCAAATGTATAACCCCTGTGCTTGAATACTACTTCCCGTTGGTCAGCAACCCCTGGATGTATTATTAACATGACCACAAACTGAGAGGAGGGTTGCTGTGAACATTTTGACTGGTTGAATATTTTAATTTACCTTGTTGTAAATTAATTATTTTGACATTGATTTTGATTATTGTGTCAGTTTGTTTCTATGTTAATGTAAACAAGAAGTGTTGTTCAAATCTTTGTTAAAAAAAATTGACAAAATGATTCTTCTTGAAATATGTCTAAAGAATTAACATAATAAATTATGTAGACCAAGACATTTTGAAGTTTGGTCGAAGTCTGTCGGAGTAAATAACAGCACTATAAACTGTCAGCTAGATCATTTGCTATTTTGTACTTTTAGAAAGTTAGCATTTTCCTGCCTTAGCCATTTAGTGCCTGTAGCCCCTATCTGGGTCATGACTGGGGGTGTAGCTGACAGTTGGGCTTTATGTATTCCCCCAAGACAGCCACACACAATAGAGATCTTAGGCGTGCCTGGATGGGCCATCACTGGAAGGATGGGAGGGTAGAGCAAGGCAAGCCCGTCTTGCACTTTAATAGGCTGTGTCCTGCCTCAACACAAACGGCTGCATACCCACTGTAGTTAGTCAGGAGCCAGGACAGGGAAGGCAAGAAACCTGTGCACTTCAAAGGAAAACCTCTAGAAGCTTCTACCGCCTCAAGGGAGGCACCTGATATAAATATTGGACCTCAGATACCATCTCTCCAGTACACTTCTGGACTGGTGGAGACTCTGCCAGAAAGAAGGACTGCTGTGCTGCTGGCTGGACTGCCACTCTGCCAGATTCACAGTGTGATTTCATGAGCTTGTCTGCTGGTCTCCCGCTAAGGGCCACAGGGACATAACAGGCTCACAACTTACCACCTGAACCAGCACCTAGATCCAGCTGGAGCCAGCCCCTGACCCCCAAGCAGAGCTCCTCAGTTCCTGGACCCTTGGTGCGGCCTCAGTGAGGCTGATTATAAGTTTGTGGGCTCTTTGCGACTGTAAACGGACCCGTTGGTGCCAAAACCTTGTCGCTTGCACTGCTGGCCAATGAGAAGTTCCATCGGCCCTACCCTTTACTCAAATGCACCAACTGCTCACTGGGAGCTCACCCGCAAAGCTCTGGGCCGACCATCCACGACAACAGGATCTTCGCACTATAGTGATGACTGTCTGTGCCGCCCAGCCTCCTCTTCGCGCTACAACGGTGACCATCCACGTTGCTTCCATGCGTCTTGCAGCCCCCTCCACCATGAACAGGACTCTTTGCACTGGACCCGTACTCCATCGCAGTCGGCTTGAACTTGTGACTTGCTCCCGGCCTCATATAACCAGACAGCCTTGAGTGGCGCATTAAGCTTCTTGGCGCTATTTTCACTTAAATCTTTAAAATTGCATATCTCAGGTTCTACTGATTGCATTTTTGTTGCTTTGGTCTTGAATTGTGTATTAAATCTTGCTCTATTGTTCTAAAGTGGTGTGGGATTTGTCTTGTGTTTGGTTTTCACTTTATTACTGTTTGAAGTTCTGCTTAAATACTTTACACATTGCCTGTAAGTTAAGCCTGACTGCTCTATGCCAAACTACCTGAGGTTGACAAGAGGTTAATTTGGGGTTTTCTTGTGACTTCACCCTGACAAAGATTGTGGTTGCTGCTTGAGTAGGGTTCCATACCCATCAACCAGTAACCCAATTTCTCACACCTTCAATATAATGCAAAATCAGACATGGCAACAATGGACCAGATGACCCTTCACATAGGGAAAGGATTGGTGTGTACTGTGCATATTTTATGGAATGCATCCCCTATGTAAAACACTCTGCACACACCCAGGTTGTCTTATTTTGAAACCAAACACTATAGACAGAGGCACAGAAGTTGAAACACCAACACATCAATTGTATCAGAAGTGAGAACACATACCCTGTTACCCACAATGACATCCCAGTTGACACTTTGACTGCGTCTTAGGCACTCGATGGGCTTCCATTTGCTATTGAGTCGCTAGAGGGAGGATGAGTGGACACTACAGACAATAAACAGGCTTCTTACGAGTACTGTTCCTCCTGTGGCATTCACGGCCCGAGATTGTGAATACCAAAGCCGGTGGCCGGGGTATAAGTGGGCAAGCCAGTGGTAGTAGATGCAACCCTAATTGATTTCCATGTACAGTAGAGCTACAAATTAACTTATTATAGCATAGGGTATTTTAGAAGTATCTTCCAAAGCTCAAGTTGTGAATGCTTCATAAAAGCAAGTGTTAAAACAGAGAAATTTGACAGATGCAGGTGCATGTGGTGGGGAGGGGGTTGCATTAGTGCAATGGCACAGGAGGTGTAGTGGTAGTATATAAAGCTTCTCTGTAGTTTCTTTGCATCATATGACGTTACCTGCTCTGAAGAAATATTCTCTACAGTGAACATCCTGGTTCTTTTCTCTCATACTCCTTACACTGGTTACGCCACGCCTTCCTGCCAATGTCTTTTCTGTGACATAGAATAAAACACACACCACATGCCTTTATTGGTTGATTTACAGTACATGCAACCCGAAAGGCTGTAGGTGGTGCATCCACTAAGCCAAAAAAGTGTAAGGGGTTTGGCTTTTAGTTGCATTTCTGCTGCAATACATAGTGAGTATATCACATTTATTAAAGTACCACAAGCATGGATCCTACCAGCTCCTTCAACTCTCTTACCAGGCCTAACAATAAAGAATCTATCATACCCTGCCCAACCCCTAACTGATGAATATTTTTGGTATTGTATCCAACACAACAGGGTTTTGTTATTTTCTTGCCAGGTCAGTAACTAGTAAGTTCTAATGCATGCATGAGCTCATGAAGACCTACAGATCAATACATGCATAGGTGCCTCACATTTGGCAAGCCAGCCCAGGTCCATTAACAAAGAATACCTGGGGTCTATAAGAAACAACAGGTGCTACGCATCGACTCCACATTAGAAACAATACGAAAACAAATATTTACACAAGACCCGTCTTTCTTCTCTGCCAACAGTATACAGGGGAAAGTTATGCACAATGGTTTTGAAATGCAACAAGAGCAAAGATTCCATGGGTCTTATTTAAAACATTATTTCATGTGTGAGTAAGCTCCACATACAATTCAAGAAGATATTGTCAACCTGGCCACAGAATGTACACAGCCTTTCAATTGTTGTACTAAATTACAAAATTGTATGTACTTTTCAATGGTATTGTGCTGTACATTGGTCTAGATGTCGCAGTACTCAAAAGTGCAAAGTGAAACCAATGCCGTTATGATACACATATAAAAAATGTAACTCAAAGGGATACCCCATAGTGAATACTAAACAGTCCATGTGTGTTAAAAAACAAATTGATTGCCGACACTCCCTTCTTTAGTGTCGACGTTTCGACCCATGCAGTAATTTTCGTGGGTCTCCTCAGGACAGCAAATGCCGTCTACCACAACGCCTCCTTGCTGTGTTACTCATACGCATACAACATGCCAGGGTAGTCGAGTAGTGTTGCCACATCAATCGCTCATTCCAACGTAAATCCATTGGACGAGTAAAATCATGGCGGCATATTCCTAGCTCACACAGACTCGCCAGATCCTAATGCGGAGCGAAGCGCCCCAACCAGCTCCTCCCTAGATAGGATGTGAGAGGAGATGGATGTGTTGCACTGCTCCACATTAGGATCTGTGTTGCAGGGACCTTGAGGTGCACGGCCCAAGCCCAGTACAGTACTTATGATTGTGAAGCAACGTTTCATTGCAGCAGCAGTGACCAGGGGTCAGTGTGAGCAGGGCCCACATTATGCAAGCGACCTTCTCCCAGGCACCCACAAAAGTGGTATTCTTAAATAAATAATGTATTGCAATATCGAAGTGAATGTTTGCAAGGTATCTCAAGAATGAAAGACAACAGAATATTTAAAATGAGTTTATACAGTAATTAGGGGTAACTTTTCATTATATTTACATCAGCAAGCAGAATTATGTGAGGGAGGAGTCACAAGGGGTTTATTTCTTCATCCATTCCTTCTTCTACACACTTTGTTTTATCCAAACCTGATTGTATATTTGAAAATGTTCGTTTTTGGAGAACTTGTAGTCTTTCAAACTGCCTGTTTCCTAAAACTTTCCTTTGACATGTTTCAGGTGTGCATGATAATTTCATATTTGGATGTTTCTGGTTATGCCAGTTTTTCCCAAGAGGATACGGCTAAGGTAGCCAGTAAGGAATATTTCCAGAGTACTTGAAAGAGCTCGGTGAGAGAGGCCTGCACTAACACTCCGGCAGGAAAGAGTTGTCTGAGAACTGAGCTGTGTGAATGAAACTGACAGCGGTGACCAAGATAAGCCAGTTACACTGAAGTGTGTGTTACAGGGGGTTATCGGCAGAATTGATCCAGTTGTGCAGGTACAGTTGCACTGTGCATGTTGGGGGAAGGGTCCTTGCAGAAGAGACTCTGCTATGTCAGTACACCTGCACTGTGTATGTGAACCTGGTAGAAGTGTGAATATTGTGTAAGTGGACTAGCTTTGTGGACTCACCTTGGACATAGGTTACCTAGATCTGGCAGAGGTGGCAAGCTGTGTGGATACACCTGGACTGTGCATGTGTGGGGTTGTTCTGGCAGAAGTTACCAAGCTGTGGTAATACATCTACGCTGTGTTTCTGGGAGTGGAGAAAATCTGCCATAGGCGCCTCAGCTGCATGAACCATTCACTTGAGATGTGCCTAGATCTGTCAGCGGTGAGTGGATGAGCTATGTTAGATTATGTGGCCAAATTTAAACAGCTTTGTGTCGGGCAATGGGGGGGAACATTATGCTTGGATCTGGCATAGGTAGTCATGCTGTGGAGATCCACAATTAATTTGTATGCGGACACGGCAGAAGAGGCCGTGCTTTATTTTTTTTATAGAGTTTTATATAGTGCAAACTTGACCCAAATCGGGTATCAGAGTGCTTTATATAGCACCAATTGCATTACATGAGGACACATTCATTTTTGTTAGGCACGGGGAGATTAAGTGATTTGCCCAGAAGCATAGGATGTTCAGCGTCATTGCCGCGACTCGAACCCAGGTCCCCAGATTCGAGGCCAACCGCCTTAGCTGTTAGGCCAACTCCTCTCCTCTGCTTTGTGGTTTCATCTTGGTTGTGTGTATTCACCTGTGAAAGTGGTTTGGGATGTGTTTATGATCATGATACAGGCAGCCCAGGTGTGCTATTTCACCTGTTTTATGTGATTGTACCTAGCAGAGATGGCTTGGACTGTGTGTGTGAACATGGTCCAGGTGTACAATTATTTGGCAGAGCAATATGCGTGACTCAGCCTGGAGGTAGCACAGCTGTACGAGCTCACCACATCCAACCTCTCTCTATGTGGTTACCTCCTGGAGTGGGCAAAAAAACATCTGCTGAATTTTGAAACAAGCAAAATGTGCCAATTTCTTTCTACCTGCAGAGAGGAATCAGTTGCTCAGCAACTCTGCAAATGTGAAAAAAGAACACCCAACACAGTTGCTTTAAGGAGTACTGTAAAGGTCCTTAATGATAATTAAGGTACATACATTCCCTGTACCCCTGATGGAAAAACAACTTCCCCGACAGGGATGCCTGCGTGCAGCTCCTGCAAGCTAGGTCCTCCTGGCAACAGGCACAGGTTTTTTCTGCTGGGGAACTGGCTTTAGTGCACTTCCAGGGGACGGATAATGTAATTAACGTAATGCAATTACCATTAAAGTCGTTATATTTTAGGACCCTGACAATACCGAACAGCACAATAATTTCTTTTTTTTGAGCAGAATGATGCATTTTTGTGCTGCAGGGCACTCTATCTGCATTTCACACTTTTTCAATTTGGAGCAAATGTATGCAAATCCGGGGGAAATAAGCAGAATTATCTGAAGTTCTGCATATGCTTACAATGATTTAAGAAATGAGAATCTGCCCTACCGTAGTCCCACGAGCACTGCTTGGCTGCAGGACATTGTTACCAGTCGCACCGCCAGTCCTGCCTCCCCAGCCCCTGCATAGTCAGTCATCCGGCAGCAACAGTGCTGTAAGTGGGGAGGGGATCCAGGAAGGGCTTAGGAGACAGCGGGTGAGTGAGGAAAGGGAGAATACATGCAGAGCAGGGTGCAGTTGGAGTTGAATAGAGAGAATTAGGTTGTGCGAAGGAAGTGGAGGAGGCAGAAATAGAAAGGGCAAAAACTTTATTGCGGGTAGGAGTCACGGAGGGGGGAAGAACTGATAACAATGGAAAGTTACAGTAAGCCAAGGAGGAAGGACGGAAGAATGCAGAGGCAACGGAACAAAGAGGATGAACAGGGTAAATGTAGCAAACCTGGAAAAGGAGAACAATGGTTGGGAGAAATGACTGGGGGTAGGGAGTGAAAAGTCAAGAGAAAAATTGCGAGAGAAAAGATAGCTAAGGAGATGCAGAAAGGAAGAAAGACTGAGAAAGAAAGCATGAGGTAGAGAGAAGTACAATTTGGGACCTAGATGAGGTAAATACTGCTCAGAGAGGGCACAGCAAGGAGAGAGTGGAAGGGAGGACTGGAGCTCCCAATGCCAGAGGACAGTGAGGCAGCAACCAGAGAAATGTTGCGCCGGGGGTACTAACCAACTACTATATTCATCCAGGATTCTTTAGAGTCATTAGGATGTGGCTGGGCAAAGCTCACGCTGCTTGCATTTAATGGAAATAAAAGACAGACACAGGAAGTGTTTATGTATAATCTTCCACTGGCCCTACCAAGCTTCACACCGAAGCTGGTAAATGTGATGGCCATTTTGTAGTGGCACTGCTTCTGCATTTAGACAAGTCCAGCCAAATTTGATAAAGCCATGCCAGGAGTGGTTGGAGCTGAAGTTGAGTGGTCGGACAAAGCTCACACTGGCTCTGATGTTAAAACCCTACATACAAATAAAAAAGTGGGCAATGTGTTAGCTTAGAAAAAATAAATCTGCAGCAGGCTTCATCAAACTCCATAATGAATCATGTGGTGGCTATTTTCCTACATGTTCACATAAAGTAGACAAAACATATATATATTGTGGCATTTGTTTCATGATCTTTTGGGGCAGCATAACACTATTTTCCTTTCTATGTGGCAGGATGTCACAATATAGGTGGCAGGGTGTGTGAGCGTCTTGCCAGTCACAAATGCATGTTGCCTGCCACTTTAAAACGATGCACTTTTGAGCAGCTCCATGCTCTTGATGCTGGCATTCTTTTCCAGAATGCTTGGAAGCAAAAAATACAAATACTCATACTTAATATGAGCAAGTGTTGGTTTATAATACTGCCACCATGGCGGACTACTTTTGTGCTTGTCTGTATATGTATACATCCGTGAAATGCTGCAGTGAATTCAAAAATGCAGAGATAGCTCAGGAAGCTAATAGCTGATGAGGGCTTGCCTAAACAAACCAATGGCTGAAGTGGGCTGACCAAAAACCTCTTTCTGCACTTTTTTGGTGTATGAAGTTGTGTGGGTGCATGTGGTACTCTTCTTGTGCAGACGACATGAGAATTTTTTCCAAACAGATAAATCTACCAAGCCATACTTAAAAAGTGATATTTTAATCTATAGCGTTCACAGGATGACCATAATTGAATAAGTAATATTTCTTACCATTGCATCTGCTTTGTGCTTCATGCGCTTAGCTTCCTGCATAAAGTAGTCTGCCCGCCGAGGCCTACATGAGGAGAATAGAAATATGTTTAGTCTTGGCAAAGGGCTTTTCTGTCAGGGGTTTACTTATGAGCAGTTACTTTTAATGAAATAGTGCCTGCAAGGGAAGGTGGCATAGGGCGAACAAGGAATCATGAATAAAATGGAGGATGGCTTCCTTGATATATTTATGATTGCAATTTAAATATTTTTGCATTTTGTTTCCCCGTGTTGGAGTACCTGCCCTTCTTATGGATTCCCCTTTCCCCATAGCCATAGGCCCCCCTGGTCTGGTTTTTCTGGATCCAAAATTACTGGGTCTGCAAACACAGGACCTGGTTTACCACTTGCAAATCTGTATATCCGTGGAGATGCACAGGGGCTGCAGAGGCACCGCCCATCTCAACCCTCCAGCTCAAAGTTGAGCAGACAACAGTCCCCGCCACCAGACCTCAGCTTCCTCTCACCCTGTACGCCCTCCCTGCCTCTCCTTGTACAAACCTATTTCTGTGGACTGCCTTTGTTTTAATACTTAAGAAGCAGTAATTATTGCACTTGAGAAAAACAAAAGTGTCAGAAGGGCCCCCCCGCATGGGCCCCGTATTACAGCTTTGTTCAAGTGCTTATAACATTTGTGACAAGCCCGTCTCAATTGCTGTCCGAAAAGCAGAAGGGAGGGAATTTGTAAGGTCTGGGCAAGGGATTTGGGCTCTACATCCTAGAAGCATAGCTAGAGAAGGAGCATTGCTTGTTTTTTCCTTCATACCTTTTCATGACCTCGTTGAGGTTTCGGCTGCGAGTGTTACGTAGCCAACCGATAGTGGGAAAGACAACGTGTTCGATAAGACAGGATCACATGAACATAGTGGCGGCTGGTAGGGAACGGTGGCATCAGAAAAAAAATAATAATAAAAAAGCAGACGTACCTTCTGGTCGCCAGCCGCCCCGCCCCTCCGTCCCATGCAGGAAACAGGTAGCACCCAGGCTCTCAGACTCCCCCAACCAATGACAACGCTGCTGTCACTAGCATGACAGCAGAGTCATGATTGGTCTGAGCACAGCGGTTCGGCGCTCAGACAGGGAGTGGGAGGCTGTGCATGCTCCCCACCCAGGCTGAGCATTATAGCTGGTGGAGAACATGCTAAGTGCACATGATGGTTTGGTCTGCCCAAAATGGCCAGCCAAACCCTTATGCGAACCTGTGGTGCAGCAACCACTCCACCTCCCTCTGGCGTCACGGGAGCACAGCCCAGCCCCACCCCGCCCTAACCTGGCTGCAAGCTCAGTACTAAAAATAAAATGATAATAACATTCTGTTATTATCATTCTAATTTTTCTTTGCATTGCACTTGGAGCAGTGTGGCAGCGCTCCTCCGCCTTAGCGAAGGGGTCGCCGCTTCTCTGCCTTAGCGGAGGAGCCGCTGCTGCATGAACATGGTTTTTATGTTTAACTTTACACAATTGCAACAGTAAAGGGTAGATGTAGATTCTCTGCAAATAATTAAGAAAAGGGTCATTTTTCTACAATTTTTCTAAATAATGTCCTCACTCGAGATCACAGTTCGGCGTCTCCTGTTTTATTCCTGGCTCAGCCCTTACGATGGTGCAAGGCCCTTTTGCCTCAGTGCTCGGTTTTCCAATATTCTGACTAGATTTACCTGTTCAAACCTACACAGAAGCCAAGGCAAAGAGGGGAGGATCTCACATGTGGTAAATATGGAAACAAGCATTAAGGTCCTTGAAAACATAAAAGGATTCAATGCTTTCCGGGAAAGCACTAAAAAGGAGGAGTGTAAGGGGATCGAAAGGCAATACAATCCATAGGCAGAGTGGTGGGGTGTCCTTCCCTGCTAGTTGGTATAATGTACCCCCAACATTGCAGATAACCCATGAAAGTGGCAGGTAAAAACACCCTGCTCATTTTAGAATGCAACCCCATTCTGTGTTTTTTGGTGATCTAGTCCCTCGGGGACTCAGTAACCACCAATCAGGGACTCAAACTTGGGTTTTATTCAAGAGCTTTGTAGACTGATATATGCATCCTCTGCCTGTAGCTACAAGTGCCGAAATTATATTTCTTAATTTCACATTTCAGTGCAAATGCGCACCAACCAAGTCAACAGCTACAAATGCAAGTATAAAAATGCACTGGTACCAGTGCAATCCTATCAAATCCGCCAACAAACTCAAAATATCAGGTTTCACGCAATGCTGAAAATCTACTGCTCAAACCTCCAACGTCCGAAAGAGAAAGACTTATGGCGCAATCCTTCTCAGGTAATGCGACTAGAATTTGGAACTCGCTGCCTCCAAACCTTCGCACCATTGCCTCTTTCTGGATTTTCTAAACAGATCTTAAAACTCTTCTCTTCCAAAGACACTTCGATCGATAACTCTCTTCGCCAAGTTCCCCACCAGGCGCACGACCCTCATCCCAGGTCATGTCCCTGATTGTTCGTGACACACACGAGAGCTACTACGACATCTGTCTCAATTTTGTAAATATGTATTATATATTTGTGTAACCCTAATCGCTTCACCTGATACTTAATATGTAATCTTGAGTGAATTTTTAACCTATTAATTTGTAACTCTCATCACGAGTAACTTGCACATATAAGTAGTGATACCTACTACCATGTCGCTCTCTGTCCTTATGTAATTTACTTCGCTCTATTGTAAAGTGCCAACTCTGGGTAAAGAATGCGGCACATAAAAATGCATAAATAAATAATCTTCGGCGAAGCACTAGTAGTGCAAAATAGCACATGTGCAATTGCTTTTAATCCAGAACCTGACCCTTCAGGTGTGTGGTGTGCAGTGCCATACTGCACAGACCATGTGCTTTTGCCTTTGAACTGTTTACTCTTCTCTGGCTGCTGTGATGGCGTCCTCAACTAAGTTTACAAAAGACCAACACAACAGGGTAGCGATGGTACCTATTTTCAATCGCTGGCGACTCTATTCTAGTTGCTTGACACCCACCTGGGGTTCAAAGTTTGTGATAGGTTCAATTCATCCCGACTGTCTTTTTCTTGCCGAGATTGACACTTTACAGCAGACCCTGGAGGGCGGTCTCTTTTTTGTGTCTCTCCTGTTACTGCAAGAGAGAGTGCACTGGATTATACACACACATATAGTGCAGCATTGCACTTTTCTGCACCTTTGTAAACTCTCCAATCTGTGAAGACGTTAAGACTCGATGAATGTGACAAGCATTCGTTTTGAAGATGCTTTCTTTTGCAAATGTATCTTCTGCGGTTGCACACACAACGATGGAGGAAATACTCACGTGTCATCAAAGATAAGCTTTGGTCTCCTGCAATGTTTGTAGCCATTTGCATGGGGCAACTGGGAGTCTCTTTGGGGCAGATGTTTACTGCCAAAGCCATTCTCTGGACTACGGTGATTGGTTCTCTGAAAAGGAAAGAGCGCCGAGAGAAGGTAATTTACAAATGTCCTCGATTTTTAATGTTACATATGTCACTGAGAAGCAGCTTTTACAAAAGGACACTTGGAAAAAAAAGTTGGAAACATTGCATGCAATGTTGATATATATGTCAATACTGAAGCGAAATCTCAAGCAAGGAAAAAAAATAACAAATATAAAAAGATAAGCAAATCATTATGATACAGAAAATCTTTAAAACACCTCCTTTGAAATTGTTGTTGCCATCCAAGACGGCCATTTTATATATAAAACATCTCCTTAAAAACCTTATATTCTGAAGTATTTTTACATGAACCATTGATGAAAGGGGTGCAAGCGCCACCACCATGGGCGCCAAGGCCTAGATGGCGCCCTCTGCATGGAAAGCAGAACTGAGATAAGAGTAGTCTGGAGAGATCTTAGAGTGTGCAGCTTTTTGCAGGGGATATTACAAGTGGATGATAACTATGGTGGTTAATGCACTTGTGGGAAAGAGCTACGATATGCCTAGTCGCAGTTTAGACTCATGATATAGTAGCAGGGTAAATATTCCTGCTGCAAAGCACACACTGCGGCATGCAGATCAGAGAATAGCATTTTATGTTTATAGCTCAGTGGGTTGTTGCTTTTGTCACACAGCTACTTTTGTTATTTGGAGTTCATAAGCAACATGCCTTCTAATATAGAACATTGAGCGATAAACTGGCATCAGAGTCCTTTAGGCAAATTAAAAAGCTTTGGTTTAGAATGTTATTGTTTTTTCCCCTCAATCTTTAGTGGCTATAAGGTTGCTAAAAATCGTTCCTTTAGGGAGCAATACAATTTTAGTAGAATGATACCCCAATCATCGTGTTATATTTATAGAGCCGATTTACAAACACTGCACCTGGTTTGCATCACAAAAGTGATGCAAACCTGGTGCAAAATGTTGTTTTGGGGTCTACATGCCAGCTCAAATACTGAATTGCATTGCACAGTAGCCCTAAAGTAACACAAAGTAGCACTATCTGCTACTTATGTAAAGGAGGAATATCATGTGTGGTAAATGGACGCTCCTATGCATTCACCCATGGATTCTGATGTTAATTTCGGTCTACTAATTTTGGTAGAATATGATTGGGCATCAGGCACAGGTAAACTCGGAGAAAAGATCTATTTTTTCCAAATCATTTCTCCTTTGCATCTGTGCTGCAACATGCAGGCCACATACAATATGGTAAAATGTTAAACTTTTGTCAAAGCATAGAATTTTGTGCTGGAAGGGTACACTTCCAGTATAAAGCATACGCTTCTCATCACGCAAATATCCTTGCGCTATGATGCAAGGGTGTGTGCATAGGTGCAACGCAGCCTAAGGTACAACAGCACTAAAGAAGAGAGCAATAGCACCATACCTTAGTAGATTTGGTGCTGTTGTGCGCTCTCCTTTCCATGCAACACAATGTAGCAACTTTAGTTACTGTGCATCAAACAAACGTAGTTAAGCTGCCACTTTGTTTGTGCAGACCAAGCACTCTTAACACATGCTGCCTACCAGAATGGTTGACATATCACTCCTACACCTTGTAGTCCTCGTTGCCTTAAGTAACATTTACTATACATTGATTTGCACACATGCATGACTCATTGTCTCTGTGTAATATGTTAGTGATTTAAGGCGCTCTGACAGTCCACACTAGGATGAGTGGCGCTATAAATAAATAAATGTGAGAGAGGGGCTATGGAGAGATTTTGGACACTATTGGAAGGTGGTAGTAAGGGAATCCATGAAGAAGGAGGTCATTAGGAGTAGGAGGGGGAAGGGCACCGACAGAGGTTGTCGCACAGGGCTACACCAACCCTAAAGCTGCCCCTGAAACAGTGCAGTGTCCTTTAGATTAGAGGGAGATGCTCACCTGATGCAATATATAGAATTCTATAAATAGACAGGATAGCAATTTAATAGGTGATGTGACAGCCCCACTGTTTTTACAGTTATGCTCTATATGGCCCACCTTAGCATGTACACCAGAAGGTGATTTATGCGACTTGGACTTACATTGCATACTTCTACAGGAAGTGAATGCGGTCTGCCTTCATTCTGGTGATTCTTACTGAAGGAAGCCAAGGCAGGTCGCAGGTTGCTGCAGTCGGTCTTCATGGAAGCACAATTCCCTTCACTGCAGTATTTATGTTTTGGGGGATCGTGATGGGGTAATACTGATGATCCAAGCATTGCCTCTTCTTTGTTCATCTGCATTGCCCTGCTGAAATGAGAAATCACGATTTGAACGTTCACAAAAGGCACTTCGAAATTAGGAAGCATTATTCCTACCACTGGCTTTGGAACATCTGTCGCCATTGCTGCTTTCTAAAATTCACTGTTGAGTAACTCACCTCTTCTTCCTGGTTTGGAGTCTGGCTCATGGTGCTGAAGAAATGTGATAGGCCAAATAAGCTGTCAGTCATAAATCTAGAACCAGCCTTGCAAAGGCAATAAAATGCGATCAAATTACTAGATTCACATTGTTATACCACATCGTCTCCCTGTTATAAATACTTTATCCTGCCTTCAAATAAGTGCACTACTGTAACATAGTGCACAGTATGTCTTATGCTATGTGTTATATTATAATTTACTTGATAACAGTTCTTGAATTGTTCAATTCTGGAGAAAATCATAAATGCCATTTTCTATATCATCATTTTTTTAAAAATATTTCTTATATTTCTTTGTTGAAGTAAGTATCGAATATTGAAATGTACATTAGTATTTTCTGACTCAAGTGGCCAGGTAAAAGTAAAGTACCAACAGCTCCCATTGAAGAACTGTGAGAAGAGCAAAGGATCTTCAGCATCATATTACAGTTCTAACCTTGTGGAATTATTTGAAAAATCAGTGAAGGTAACCTTCAGCAGGGGGAAGAGGAGACAAGAGAGCGAGAGCAGCACAAGGATGGTAAGTTATACGTATCTGTTACACAGTGTCTCAAGGCAGACAGAAGATTGTTCCTATAAATAACCAATTGTATTGTAAGTCTAGATGATTGAACTGAATACCAGCAAAAGGGAACTGAGTCCTCTCTGGATCTCAGTTTCAACAGATTTGCTGAAAATCTGATGAAACTTGGGGAGTTAGTCTTGTTGATTGTTTACCTGTTGAAACTGATGCCATCACATGATGCCATCCTCATCATCTCAGATAACCATAAATTACAAGAAGGAGTCTGAGAAGATTTCCAGTGACTTAGCATGAAAAGATTCGCCACTGCAAGTGACATGGTGATCCACCGGCGCCGGTGAGGAGTCATGCGGGAGATCTTTGATACATCATGTAAAAAGGTGGCTTTGCATATGGTTGGAATGTGTATCCACTAATACTGGATATAAAGGATTATATCAAGGTCTAGTGGGAGTTGAGTCTTGGAGAAAACCACATAATGTGAAATAAGTTAAATTTCCTGTTATTGCAGCAAGATGGTTCTACAATGCTTCTAGAAGATTGAATCTAGATATAAGGTGTCCATTATCAACAACACAAGACCTTGAAATAGCAGAACTGAAGTCATGCTTCATGGAATATCTTATTATGAGTGAGCAACAGGGAGGACCAGTAGTCTTCATCAAAGTTACAAGACAGTTGTCCTGGTGATATGCTTAGTTGATTTAGAACACAATTCAGAGTTTAATGTGCTATACAAGCCAGGTAGGACACATCTGGGATGTCCCCAAACATTCAGGTAGGTTAGTTGGTGAGTCTGAGTCTCAAAAAGAAAGAGGTGGGTCAAGAGTACTGCCCACACAATGTGTCAGTTTGAAGCAACACCACTACTAGGTCTCACTCACAGAGAATTTTGAATGCCACTCCTTAAAAGTGTTCAACGTCCCACATATAAGTACATCAACAAGGGGCAACATATTTGCTTCAATCTATGTTTGCCTAGAGATTTGGTTGCTTTAAATTTGAATCTTTACATTATTCCAAATGTTGGTGCCTTTACGGATCAGTCTACATTTTTTTGGTCAGTAGGAGTCCATGTCGACCACACTGTATGAACCATTAAAAGATTTAGTTGACATCTTATTAACACCATACACTATGGGTTGATCTTAGGAATATCTAGCAATCTTTGTTCCAGATCCAGGCATGTGGGTGGATTATTATCTTGTAATACAATACGTCTCATGGCTCATTTGCGAAATCTGGTTCACAATGAAATATAGTTCAAGGTCTAGAAATCTGAGGCCGCCCGAAGTGGTAGCAGCAAGTAATTGAATTGACTTAAATCTGGACTTCTGTCTAGCCCAGATGAAGGATCGAACGAGTTTGGAGATTTGTAACAAAAATTGTTTGGCCATGTATAGAGGGAGCATGCTGAAGAAAACTAATCCATGGCATCACCACCATCATTAGAACTTGCATCCACCCCAGAGCTTAATTTGCAGTGCTGATCAGCATGCAAAGTCTGTTTCAGTATTGTCAATCAATGGATGAATGTTGTTCTCGATCATTCCCTGAGGACACATGTTAATGAAGACATCTAGTAAGGTTAGATTAGATAGTTCCTACGTAAGTGGTAGTTGCTAATTGTACCTTTGGTGGTTCTTTTTAATATCACCAGTACCTCGTTCTTGCTCAAGGTGATTTTGTATACAGTGAGTTGAAGATAGTCTTCACTGACTTTCATTATGCAAGATATCAACACTGTAGGGTCTGTAAGAGTCAAAAGAATGTTCTCTGCAAATGAGATGATTTTCATTTCTCCTGCTGATGTCTGTATGCCATGAATGAACTTAGCCTGATTGTGGTTGTCAGTGGCTCTAAAGTGGAAATTAAAAAGTAGTGTGCAAAATTGGCTTCCTTGTATTGTGCCCCTATGGGGCAGATAGAAAACCACCACAATTCACTTGGGCCATTGATTGGAAACTCAACACTTATCACCAATCCACACGTGGCAATGCTTTCTTGGCTTTTGAGAATGCCATATTTTCCCCAAACTCTTGCTATGCCTGCCACTGTAAATGTATGAACATGTTCGTGTTATCGCTGGAGTAGCATCCAGGGACAAATCAAGCTTGTGAAGAGTAAATAAGAGTAGGGATAACTCTTAATAATTTAATGTCAGTATTTTTAAGTGAGAAAAGCCTGTAAATTGCACACTGGAGGCATACTTTACCTAGTTCTGGAGTCACTGAGATCATTGCTTTGTTGAATTCCTTGTTCAGGGAGCCCATGGATTCAGCATCCTTAAAGACTTTGCATCGAAGTCACAAAATCAATTGCCTTTTTGTCTTACAACATTCAGTAGGGAAGCCATCCTCTCCTAGGGATTTTTCTCAAGACATGTTAGTGATGGCTGTAACAATTTCATATTGAGAGATCTCACCATCTCTGATATCACTTAAGATCTTCTGCCATTCTCCAGTAGTTCTGCCACATTTGAGGTAAAGGTTGATATAATATCTGGTGGATGGGAGAGTACCTCTTCATCATCATTATATATATATAGACTCTCTTTTTCAGAGTTGTACAGATAGGATGTGTCCAGCCTTTTCCCTGTGTTCGTAGTGCCTCAATTTCAATTTATTTAGAGAATATTCTGCTTGCTTTGTGAAGAACAAGTTCAGGTCATACTTTGCTTTCTCCAGTTCTCTTAAGAGATGTCAGTTATGTAGTCATTTAAGGTTTTAGTCAAGTTCTTCGTTTTTGTTTTCAACAGAACCTGTTGCTTCCTCATATGCTTTTTACGCATAGCAGAATCTTTCATCAACATTCCTCAAATTGAAGCCTTCCCTGCTACCCATAAGTCTGTAAGGAGGAAGCAAAGCCTTCATAGGTTGCCAGATAATTTCTAACCTGATCTTGGAGAGAACGCTTTTCATCCCGGGATTTGTAATGTGCAGTGTTCATCCTCCATTTTCGGAGTGATGGGGCTACATGACCTGGGTCTAAGGATATTAGAATATGTACAAAGTCGTAAACCCCACGCTCAAGTATGGAAAAGTCAGAAAAATCTGTGGCAATTGGTCCATTCATGAGGAAAATTCAATCCTCAAACTAGTACGATCAACAAGAGATACAAGGGTATAGTCTCTTTCTCTAAGATGGAATAACCTCAAACGATCTTGCAAACCAAAGTAACCTATCAAGTCTTGTAGAATGACTCTAATTGTGCCATTGGCTTCATTGCTTTGTCCACTTCTCCGGGTGTGTCCAGGAGGGGATCTGGTACCAGATTCGAATCACATCCCACTTCCAGGGTGCCTTTCCAAATTATGTAAGCAATCTATATAAGTATGAGAGGTAATCCAGAACAAGGTATGTCACAGAAACATGTGTTTTCAGTGGAAATGATGAAATAGTTGACTTAGGGGTAAGATCAACCCGGAGGAAAGGAGGGCATGTACTATGCTAAAAGCGATAGTAGACACAAGGGGATGAAATAAAATCTGATCATTAAGCAACTGTTTTGCGAACCATTTCCTCTTTGTTCAGTGCCTATTACGAAAGAGAAGAGGAAAAGGGAGGGGCAGATAGTTAATGAAAAAGAAGTTTAATATGCATAAAATAAAAGGTTTTGTGTGAGTCGAGGCCAGAGTTTTGTGCAGTATGGTATCATTCATAGAGGTGGGTGAGACAACATAATAACAGGGAGAGTTGAGCAAAGGATCTGGCTCGGATCTAAGAGCTCGTGCACGATCAGAGCCCTGAAAATATTTGCTATGTAAAACAAACAATAAACGTCACGCAAACTATATTGAAGTCTATTCAAAATTTAAAAAGTGTTTTTCTTTAACATTAATATTTGACATTAATATGGCACATTATAGCATTGCACTGAGTAGTACTTATGAAAAGTAATAGTTTTGTACGACTGGTAGTCTGAACTTACATATTTGAAAGTGGCTTCATATGCGATAATGAAGAAAAAAGTGTTGATGAAATAATATTTGCCTAAGATCAGACAATTTAAGTGGGGAAGCCATTATTTATTCAGGTTTTTTGGTTTCTTTGTACAAATCAGCCAGTATATGGGTATCTATGTTTCTTTCCTTATGCTAAGGCTTTGTTTTTATCACTTAGTGCACTTTTTTAAATATAGCACAAACTGGGCCCAAAAATACTGGAGCCCTCTGCATGTTACCAATTACAGTTCAAGAGGACACACACATTGTTTATAGACATGGGGAGATTAAATGATTAGCCCAGAATCACAGGGTTTTGAACCAACAGTGAGACTAGAATCTGTTTCCCCAGTTTCACAGTCAGCAGCTTTGACTATAACGCCACATTCTGGGTAGAGGGATTAGAGGCAGGCAAAAGCCACATGAAATATTGCCTCGTTATGGACTTGAGGTTCTAACAGAACCTCGAGCTGAGCCAAAGCCAGGCTTCAGGCTTGAGCATGGCTCAAGCTTTTAGTAGCTCGTCCTCCTCTAATCATTCATTAGTTTGCAGAGTGATATACTCAGGTGGTGTTTAAGAGAGTCAGGATCGCAAGTCTAGGACCATGTTGTTTAATGGTGAATAAGACAGACACGAAATTACCACACTGTGCATCAGTATTTCAAAAGGGATTACGACTTATGCCTATCTCGAGAATCAGTGTCATGTGGTTGATTCAACTTGTCTGAATTTCCTCTTCCAAGAGATCAGGGTTCAGATCTGTGCAAGTAGCAATCAACACACTGACAGTGGTTGCGGTGGTTGTGAGATCATCCTGTGTCACCTGTGACTCAGGAGGTGGATTTGCAGTGTCCATATGTTTTGAGTCTAGGAACTCCACTAAATCTTAAGGACTGTGGAACTCCTTTGTCTTTCCATCCATAGGGACAATCATTATTGCAGGATCTAGAAGCCCATATTTGTTGTCCCAGCATTACAATTGAAGTCTCAGGGGCTGATTTATATAATGGGGGCAAGAACATTCCTTCGCAACAGAGTATGATTACCGCCAATATAATGATCTGCTCACCAAATTTATATGCACCAGGGCCATACTTCTGTCCACCCGCCCAATTCAGATGGGCGGACATTTGGCTGTTTTTTTACAGCCCATCACTGCCAACCCTGGCGGTAAGGGACAGTAAACAACTAAAATTGCCCCTCTCGCCAGGGATATGACTTGCATGCCAAGGGGGGACAATGTTTTTCTATTTTCAATAGCAAAAACCCTCTTCACTAATATTGCACATCTGCTGTGCACCTTTAAATGCATGCCAGAGTGACGTTAACTCCAGTGTCACAATTTGTCCACAACTCTGCACATCGTTATAGCTTCCAGGTAGCCGCGATGAAATTTTTACAGAGAATTCACCAATAGTCTGTTTTAATTGGGTCATAGGGGTCGATTAGGATGGTGGGCGGGTCGCCACTGCCCAAATGGCGGTGGTGATCCACCCGCCAATTCCCACCACCCACCTACCATTTCCCCCCGCCACATTACGATGGTGGGGGGACCCCGGCGGGCAGAAAGACCGTGACCGGGCAGAAAGGGGCTCCAATATGATGGCGGTGTCTGCAAGACACCGCCATCCATATTAGGATGAATGCGGAGACGTGCCTTTCCATGGCGGCATTGCTGCTATGGAAAGGCATGCGGTTTCTGCCTTAGGGGTCCATTGCGGGCCCCCATGGTGTTTGGGGGGGTGCACTCTGGGGGTACCTATTGTACCCCCCTACATTTGCATGCACAAGGTGGCAGGCACCACGCGATGCCTGTCACGTTGTGCATTCAAATGCACAACATGCATTTTTTTACCTTGCGGCAGGTGCCGCAATGTAAAAAATGCGGGATGCGCCCGCCAGTGTGGCAGGCGCATCCGAATGCCACTGGCAGGACAGCCACACCTTCGGCGGTCGGTCTCTGGCTCCCTTGCGATGGCGGGCGAACTATGTCCGCCAGCCATCGTAACGGGCCCCTTAGTTTTTATGAACATATGAAAAATGTCCTCTTGCCAGAAACTGCAATCACAGCTGTCCATGGCTAATTAAAAAAAAAACAAATATATATATATATATATATATATCAATGATGATACTGATTCCACCACTGTCGAATCAGTTGATAACATTAGACTGATAACTAACTATTTCAAACAGGAGAGGCAGATACGCAAGATTCTATACAAATATTGGCTGATAATTCGGTCAGATATCACTATGTCACGAATCTTGCCAGAACTTCCCACGTTAACATTTAGAAGGGCTCCCTCGATGAGGGATGCACTTGTACGCAACAGTCCTGAGGTCAATACTTTTAATACCTGGCTATCAGCTAGACCAGGTTTCTTCAAGTGTAGTTCATGTCGCGCTTGTAAATTTGGAAAAAAAAATTCTGAATATTTTACTGCTTTTAGCTCTGATCCTATCAAAATACAAGGACACTATACTTGCAGAACTTATTACGCAGTATATATCTTAGAGTGCACTTGGCATTTACTATATGTCGGCAGCACAAAATTGCAAGTTTTTAACAGGATTTTACAACATCTCAGAGCAGTGGTCAATTCAGACCCCAATTACCCTCTGGCTCGACATCTAAAACTAGTTCACAATAATAACCTTAATGACCTCAGATACTATGTTATCAGCTCAGTCCCCAAAAACATCAGAGGTGGCAACAGAGAAAAGAGATTGAGACAGGTGGAATCAGAATGTATCATGTTACTCGATACTAAAATGCTGATTGGCCTCAACAACAGTGATGATTTGCACAACTTTTTATAGTTATTGTTGATGAGGATGATTTTTATGATGAATCTCAGTTCTGCTTTTTAATTGGTTTTTATTCCTGCTTCAGCCAGGTTCTAATCTGGGTTTACCGAGGTTTTTATCTGGTTTTAGTGGAGTATATTGCCGTTTTTTGAGCTCTGGGATATTATTTATTTTATCATCACTAATTTATGAAAATGTTTGCACTTTACGCTAATGGCTGCTAAATTGTATGGTTTTTACTGTAGCTCAATAATTTATACGAGCTGGTGTGTGGACGTTTTTTTATCTGGCAAGGTTTTGGTTTTACTGAGTTTTATTGGGTGTTTCCCTCGATTTTATTGGGTATTATGGGCTCTTGCCGGCTTTTAAACGCTATAGCATCAATTCTGTATATAAACAACTGTTCGACATTGGTCCGCAGTTTTCTTTATATCATGATATTTCGATATCATTAAAAATAAGTTTTTCTGCTAAATGTAATACCAATGATTTGCCAAAGTACACTTATTTTTTGTCTCAATAGATGCCATAAACAAAGTAAATTGGAATTTGGGACGTGTATGTATACAACTATTGAACAAGTCAAGAAATTGGAATATAAGAAAATATAAGAGACGTCTATTAGAAGTTGCTATGAATTTACCTGTATATATATGTTTTCTATGTAACTAAGCACTTTAATGGTAGCACTTTTTGCACCATTTGCACAATTTTCAAAATACCATGTGGCGTTATTAACGGTTGTAAACTCGGAGTGCCAAGATGTTGTTGTCAATATACCTGTATTCAATACATATTTTAGTTAGTTCATCTCGAAAATTAGCATTATGCTAGAAATTGTATTTCGAGGCATTCCAAAACTCTGACAATGCGTAATTGTTGTTTGGAAATTAAGAATTAAGGAGCACTAAGCTCTTATTGTTATATTGGTATACAAACAACAAAAAAACGCGATTAGCATTATGCGGGAACTATTGTGATAGGTATGTTTGTAAGTTGAACAAATAGTCCTGTTTCTATGTTTGCACTTCGTCTCAGGATAATTTAAATGGTATCTTGTGACCTGTTGATTTGGCACTATATATAAGCACTGATTGGTCCAGCGCGTCATGTGATCGAGACTGCCGTTGGGCAGTCGAAACGCGTCAGGCTGGGCACTTGCTTATAATTAAGGCTCCCTGTTTTCCGTTTTTACTGATTTTTACAGATAAATACAGACAGAAAACCATTTATTTTCTTGTCTGTATTTATTTTTAAATGTGGATAAAAACGGAAATCGGGTGCTTTTTGAGTGATTCTAAATACACTTTGCCATGACTGTCAGGCCAATAACTGTGTGGATTGATAGGTAAGGGGTTTAAAAAAGAAATGAATTTTAGTAAAAAGACTTACACAGCAGTAGCTATGTACAAGGTTGATACTGAAATGTGCATATTTTCATATAAGTGCATTGATTTATCTTCTGCAGGTGTTCATATCACTGGCAGGCATTCAAGCATGACTGCGTATTTATTGGGTAAATAAATGCGGATATATACCAGTTTCAGCTTTACTTTTTTCACAAAACCCATAATAAATATGGATAAATATAGATAAAGTTGACAAAAAATAAATATGGATAAATACAGACGGAAATGACCCAAAAATAAATACCAGAAAACCGGGAGCCCTACTTATAATGAAATATGCACTTGCACTTTTAAATCTGCAAAATAAAAATAGAAATTTTTCTCCACGCTGTGGTCCGTACCTGCTTCGGATCTAGACAAGGATCGCTCCGGGATTGTTGCTACTATATATTATATATATATTTATAAATATATATATATATATATATATATATATATATATATATATATATATATATATAGATAGATAGATATATATATACAGAATCTAATGCTCGCGAGTAATCCTATAAATTTACCTTGTTACACCAGCTAAATGGGTTGCTCATTTTTAATTTGTCAGAAAGTCCTACACGCTCTAGACACTGACACCAATACTGTGAGAATACCTATCTGATGTCCTATCCCTCGAGCTTTAGTAGGCTTGAAAGTAGAAAAAATGAGGAAACTAAGAAAATGTGCTAGGGGTGAAGGTGGTTCGAGAGTGTACAGGCCATAGTCTAGGCCTAGCGCAGTACTGCATATCAAGACAACCATGAGCTGCTATCAGAGTGGCTTAATTCCTCTTTATTTATCAGTACGGCCGAACCCGGCCAAACTGGTGCGTATCTACGTTACGTTTGATGCGGAGAGCCTAGGTAGCTCACAATATCCCATCCAACATTATATACATGGGTTCAGTCTCACCTGGGCACATGCAAAATCCAGAAGCCTCTGGCTGTGCGCCCGTTTTGGCCTCAGCTCATACCTTTGTCCTTATTCTCCCTGGGATATTGAGGCCCCTTATGTTCTCTCGGCCGTGGTCCTGGCATCCCTGATGGCGGTTGGTGACCCTGGGGGCTCGGCTGGGGGGTTTCCTCACACCACTCCTGAGTGGTCACTTCACCTTCACCAGCTGGCATTGTCATAGCCGGATTGTCCAGCTTCATGTCACTCGGACTTCCCTTAGGTGCGCCTGAGCCACAACACATTTCTGGTGGTGACCTTGTGGCCTCGTTTTGCAGTGAAAATGGTTTCTTTCACTGCTGTCACAGTCCATGATCCTTGCTCATATAGAAGTTCGGAACTTCCACCCTGGGTGGCAATCTATTACAAGGATGCAGCCCCTTACCATCAGGTGACGGTCTGTGGCTCTTCTGATTAACCTAGGTCTTTCATTAGTCTTTATCCACCTTTCCTGAACCTCCTCCTCATGGATAGGGTGAGGTCCCCTGTCGGGGCCTGACAGAATGCTGTCACAGGTTGGTCTTTGGAACATCAAAGCCATCAGGGTGCACTTAGTTGTGCAGTGAGGTGTGTTGCGGTAGGCTCTAAGGAATCTGTGAAACTCCCACTCGCAGTCATGTGTTTGGTCACCTGCCACATGGAGTGCATTGTTCAATGTCTGCATGAATCTTCCTATGGTGCCGTTAGCCTGTGGGCATTGCAGGATTACCATTTGATACTTGATCCCAAGCGTCAATAGATAATCTCTGAACTCAGCTCCCTGAAATGGAGGCCCGTTGTCAGTCTTGATGGTATCAGGAATGCCATAGGCCACATATGTTTTTTCCAGTTGATACTTGATGTTTGGAAATGCGGTGGTGTCTACCAGCTCTACCACCGGGTATTTGGACTAGTCATCGACCATTACCAGGGTCAATCTCCCTTCTGGGAAACTCCCAAAATCAATGCTCACTCTTTCCCATGTCGTTGCGGGTGCTTCTTCTGTTGCCACAGGAGCAGGTGCAGCAGGGTTCCCTATGAGTTGACAGGTCTGGCAGAGCTAGACTGTTTCTTCCACCTTCGCATCTATCCCTGGGAACCATGCTTCGCTACTCATCCTCACCTTTGTTTTCTCAGCGCCCTGGTGTCCTTCTTGTGCCAGGGCTATGGTACGGTGGTCCAATTCTTTGGGGATCACAATACAATGCCCCCCTAAGAATGATGCTGTCAATTTGTCTTGTACTTTCCATATCTGCGATAGTTTGGACCTTTCATCTGGGTGCCATTGATTTGCATCTTGGAGGAACAGTCTCCGTGTGTTTAAGGTGATGGCCTCCTCGACTCTGTAAAGACCACCGTCTCTGCTGTCGTCCTCCGGATGTCATCGAGTGTTTTCCCCTTCGGGCACCCGCAGTGCCTATCATGCGGGGAAACTCTTCGGCTCTGTAGTTGTCAGAGCCTGACACCTCCCCTTCCTAAGTCGTGTGTCTGGATAGAAAATCTGCCGGGTTGCTTGATCCAGGTCTGTAAATGACCACAAATCGGTATGGCAAGAGTGGTATGGTTCATCATTTGATAAGCAGTGGAGGGGGGAGCTATTCGTGCAAACAGGCTCACCAGGGGTTTGTGGTCTGTGATCACCTAGTACTCTTGGCCATGGACAAATAGGTGGAAGTGATGACAGGCCCATTTTATGGCTAGAGCTTCTCACTCAATCTATGAGTATCGAGCTTCTGTGGCGCTTAGTGCACGACTCATAAATACCAGCGGAGCCCAAACACCCGGCACACGCTGTTGCGTCAGGACTGTCCCTAAGCCTACCAGGCTTGTGTCCACTATCAATTCAGTTGCCTCAAAGTACGCCATTGTGGTGTTGACCATGAAGGGGACCTTGATCTTATTGAGTGCTTCTTGCTGTACAGAGCCCCATGCCCACCTGACACCTGTCTTCGAGAGCGCCCAAAGAGGTTCGGATAAGCTGACCAGTTTTGGGAGGAATCGCCTGTAGTAGGTTGCCATGCCTAGAAAACTGCAGACTTCTGTTGGGTTCTTTGGGGCAGGTGCCTCTTGGATGGCCGCTGACTTCCTGAGATCCACTTGCAGTCCTTTTTGGGAGAAGACGAACCCGAAGAACTCCACCTTGGGATTGAAAAAAAAAGCATTTGTCCTTGTGTAGCGTTAGGCCACGCTTCTTCATAGACTAGCCTTGAGGTGCTTGTAATGATCTGCCAGGGTGGACGAAAAGATCAAGATATCATTGCTTGTATTTCATACTCCTTTCAGCCCAGATAAGGTCTCTCATATGGTGTTTTGAAAAACTTTGGCCGCTGATAAAATGGCGAAGCTGAGTCTTCTGTAGCGACGCAGCCCCATGTTAGTAGAAAATGTGGTGATGTAACCTGGTGTCAGGATGGTGCACCAGCTGATGCTATCAGGCGTCAAAGTCTAATTTAGAAAACCACTTCGCCCCATTGAGGTCAGTGATTATGTCGTTCATTGTTGGTGTTATGTGGCGTTCGCGCTTGATTGCCTTAATCGGTAGCCTCATATCAATACAAAGCCTGATTGCTCCTGGCTGCTTAGGTTTTTCCGTAATCACAATGGGTGACACCCAAGGAGTGGGTCCGGACACCTTTTCAATCACATCCATTTGTTCTAACTTTTCCAGCTCTGCCTCCGCCTGTTATCGGAGGTGGAACGGCAATCATCTGTGCCTCAGCGCAGTGACCTGTATGGTCTTGTCTATGTAGAATTTGATGGGGGCTCCTTTTCTGTATCCAAGCCCCTGGAATTGTTCAGGGAATTGTTACAATACGTCATCCACCTGTAGGGCATGTATCCCTTTGGCAAAGAAGACAAGTCTGAGGTCTTTGGACGTGTAATATCTGATCAATGTGCCTTCATCCTCTTCTGTTACATGAAAGCATGCGTTCACTTCTCAATTTCAGTGTTGGACTTGTGTTTCCATTGTTGTCGGTGGTACTTTCCCACAGTATGCTTATATTCTGACACGTAAGGGGTGGGCGTGGCTGTTGCTTCAAGTATTGCTGGTACCTCATTACGTTAACCAATGCCCCATGTCAATGAGTGCAGGGATGATTGTACTGGTGATGGTCACTTCGCATCAGGGTTGGGCCTGCGGGCTTTGCTGTTGGGAGCGGTATACGAGATGAGGAAGACATCTTCCACTTCTGGATCTTCCTCTGTTGGATTCTCTTCTGGCCACCAGTTGCCACTTTGGCTGGCTGTGACAGGCCTCTCACCAACTGACAGCTGTTGGAGCACCCAGGTTGGTGTCCTTTAACCCCTGCCTCTGTGTCCCTGGTCACTGCCTCTGTGGACTCTTGCAAAGTGGTTTGGTTTACTGCACAGAGAGCACGTGTGACCCGCTTCTGGGCATCTTTACATGGGGTGATTTTCTAGGCCGCAGTTCCTGCAGGGTGCTTCTGCGCTTGTATTCGCTCTCCAACTGGGTGGGGGCCTGCTGTGGATTGCATCGACTACTTCCATCTTGATCACAAGTGGCCTTTGTGAGGGCTTACTGCAGGCTCCTTTGTTGAGTGCTATTTCCATTTTCTCCTCTATCGCACTGGAGAGGTTATATGTCCAGGCAAGGAGCAGCATGTCTTCTAACGATGTTCCCGATTACCTACTGATTTGCCTCATCAGGTTTGCCGACCTGCACCCTTGGATTACTTGAGCTCTGACTTTTTCTACTGATTATCATCAGTGCAGGTGTTTGCGAGGGCCAGTAGGTGTGAATAGAAGGTGTCCACAGACTCCTCTTCCTTTTGTCTTGCTTGGCGCAATTTGAAACGCTCGAAATATATGGATTAAGTTGGGAGTCAAAGTGTGCATTCAGTGCTGTTATTGCTACATTATAGTCGTTTACACCACCTGTGGCTGGAAGGTGCTGGAATAGTTTGTACACTTCATCCCCCCGCCCCCCAAAGTGGAGCAATAGCATTTGTTTGACCTCATTCTTGGTCTCTCTTGTGGCACTGAAATAGTTCTTGAGTTTGCCAACCTATACCTTCCATCTTGGTGCGGCAGTGGCGGGGCCAAAAAGTTCGCTAAATGGTCCCCTATGGCTGCAAGGGCAGGCACTGCTGCTATTGCCTGGCTGGGGCGTGACCTCTGATCCCCCACCTGCTTGAGCATTGTCCACCATGCTGTCATTTTGTGTTTATTAATATGTCTCTTTTTTCCATCTAGTATTTCCCTGTGTGTTATATTTTCTTTACTTTCTCCCTTCCTTTTTTTTCATTCAGTCAGTTTTATTCCCCTTGTGGCTTGCTGTACACCACTCATCCACAATGATTGGTATGCTGGATCGTCCCAAAATACATCTCATTCATTATTCTTTTCACAGTCTATTATGCCCCATCTGTTCCCCAGGGCTTCGTCTGCGATGTTGACGGTTGAAGTTGGGGCCTCACCAGGCCTCCCGAGTGAAGTGTAGGCGTCAACGTGCTTGAGGAGCAAAGCGCTCAACGCTGGTTGTGGTGGCCACTCAATACTGTTAGGTGGCACTGCACCACTGCACAGACTCCGTCAGAGCAGGGACACATGGCTGGCGAGCACCTTACGAAGCCGCCGATACACCCGGGCTGCTAGAGTGGTTTACATCACACTTGGCAGCCTCGTAGCATGGTCCAGGCAGAATGTGGCTGTCTGTCCTGGCTGCAAATACGTTCGCCCTCATCCCCAGTGTGCTGGGGATAAATGGGGTGCAAGTCTGTACAGGCCTAAGTCTAGCTGCAAATAAAGACAACATGCAACATGTACTGCTATTCGGGAATAAGTCTGAGTGGCTTGATTCACCTTTATTTATTAGATCGCTAGCGCCCAGTCAAACTGGTGCACGTCTACAATTACTTCTGATACGGAGAACCCAGGGGCTCACTACAGAAAATACAGCCGCAAAACGATCTGTGCCACTTTTATCCCTACAGCCAATTTCTAAATAAGGCACTTAGTATCAATAACTGTGTGGGCGGAACCGAACAAAAACTGCCACCTCTTCAGAAGGGAAAGTGATCAATTTTATCTTCTCCCAACCTGACAATTAAAGACTGCCATGTTTCGAAAGCATTTTCTGTCTTGTTGTACAGGCCCTAGTGTTTGCTACATTCGGCTATGGCAAATTTATGTTGGTGGGCACTCCAATTTCATCCTTAACACCAAAGTCCTCCTTAACACAATCAAAACCGGTATGAACCTGACAGCAAGGCTTATCTCTATAATAAGAAAATATGATCACATTTTCCTTATACTTAGGGATCACTACTGGCATCTCTGAGAAGTAAGAATAAAGCCAAACTGGATTACATCATCTTAAAACCATACACCAATATGAACATGGATTCCTTGTCAGGCCCTCAGGATAGCTGGTGATATTAAAAAGGTAAGAAGTCTACACAAAAGAAAAGAAACAAAAAAGATTTGAATTAAAAAAGCAGCCTGTGCTCCAGGGATCTCCCTTCCAGTATACCATAGATGCTCAGAGATACCCATCCCTGTTCTGAAAAAAGCTGAAAAACGATTTATACAAACTGAACCTAACTAACCTTTCTCTCATGGTGCCTCTTATCTGATGCACTTATCTCTCCTTCCTCTCTTTTGTTTACTCCTGTTTTACCTTCCCTCTTCTCCTCCATTTTCTCCACATTTTCTTTATATTGCTTCTCAGATGTGCTATTTTCCTCACACTCTTTCACACTTCTGACACCTATAACCCACCACCACACCACCAGCTTCTATCTCCTCTTTTGGATTCCTACGTGTATTGTTGATGCTCATTACATTGTTTCTTGCAAGAGATGCCTGCCATCTCACTCTGTTATTGTATTTACAGTGACCTGACACCTTATTGTTGAACAGCAGTCTATAAAAATGGAAACATATCTAAATAAATATATTTTTTTAACTTTTTATATATTTCTAGGTTTCACTGACGTTCTTTATCTCCCACCTGCCTTGCATTGTTATTATTTATTCTTGCATCTCACAACAATTTTAGTTGAGTTAAGCTTTGAGCTTGGCTTACCCTGCCTAAAGGTTAGGTAAGGGTACTTCAAGAAATTTTGGCACACCTGTGGTTGTGAAGCTTAGCGTGGGACCTTAGTTTGTGTGTTGATGGCGCAAGGACTCGTAGAAAAGAGACTTGCTCAGAAACAATCCTCTCATTTAACTCCATAACATGGTATTCATTATGTATTGTGTAAAACTAATACGCACCACATAAAATTGAGGGTTAGAGAAGCTTGCCTATGTGTTTAATAACGTAAGTAACTCGAGCGAATTTCTAAAATGGCTGCTAATGTGAAATCTTTATTGCGCATGCGTCAACTGCATCTATGCAGTATGACGAGCTGTCGCTTGGAGGGAAATTCTTGCGCATGAGCAGAAGATACTAATATGGAGTCTTGAAGACTCGCGTGCATGGCATCTGCTTCGCTGAAACTAAATCAAGCTATATTACTAATGCTAATGCAGGGAAAGTATTAATAAATAAAAAGGGTTAGAGTGGAGATGGGTGGTATACAGTGAAACCATTTATTTTTTTTAAATAACATTTGTCTTTCTGTCTTTGGTATTAGTGTGCATTTGAGCCTCTCATGTGTGTCCAGAATGTGTAAAGCACATGACCTCCGCGCATGCCTGTTGAAAGTTAGCAGGAAGAATGACGATGCACTTGAATGGGGTCCAAGGACACAAAAGTTACATACCCTGGGAACAAGCACTAGAGACCTCTGGATGAATGGATTTTCACGACAAATAAAAACAATTGTTTCTAATAAGATGTGAATACGGGTGGGAATAAAGTTTTTGAAAGGGGTTGGATCTATGAACAATGGGTTGATAGACTAAGATGACACATAAGCATGGTGTGATGATCTTTGCCCCCTTGCCTGTCCAATTAGATTTCGTGTTTTTACGATATTGCAACTTTAGTGGGTGGAACATTGAAGGGAAAAAGGTATAACTGAGGTAGTCTTAGTTAGTTAGTCAGAGAGAGATTTGCTGAATGCTGCAGAGCTCGGGATGCTGCCGGAGTGACGAGAGATGCTGATGAAGAATCGAATGCAGAACCATCCATCTTAATTAATTGATTTAGAAGAAGATCGCGGAAGAATCTTGAGGAGGAAGACAGTGTTAGAGAGGGGTGGTGCACAAGCGTCGGTGTTAGAGAGGTCATCTAACCTGTCCTGAATCCTGTCCTGAAGCCTTTGTTGCCTGACCTATCCCAGGGGACCCCTTACCAGCCCTTTAGCCAGGGGGTTGGTTTTCACACCATCCTAGGTAACTATAATTTCGTGAATGTGCAGATGTCCTTTTCTCTCTTTCCTCTCCTTTCTGAGCATAAGTCAGTATAAGTATTTGTTTGATGATTAATTAACTGAAACCTCTCTCCTATGAATGACGACGACTGTACTGTATTGTGAAAGTGGTCCAGATGAGATTAATTGGGATAAAGACTTAACATTTTCCTGAGTCTGTGGTCATTTTATTTAAATAGAAGATACATTTATGTAATTTCACCATCAACTAGTTCAACTAATGGTCCATCGACCACAGGAAATAACTTTTTGATCAATGGTAGGTTAGTTGAGACTAAGAAGTAACTAATCTTAAAATTTTAGAAAACATAAACTTTGACTCCAGCGGTTTGGTTATTATTGACTAGTTTGGTGATAAGTATTGATTAATGATTAATGTTTAACAAAAAGAGTTGTTGTCTGGAAAATTCCAGGGGAATGAATAGCGGGTGGTGACAAAAGCCACCCTGCAGTGAGGTTACTCGTCTGTTGGAATAGCACTGAGAAGCTACGCAGGGCTGGCAGAGTTAAATTAGGGGACTATTTCATATAAAAGTCGAGTGTGAGTGAAAGGACAAAGGGTCCCTGGTGAAACTTTGGTCTTATATCACCTAGTAAGGGTATTACTGAAGGAGTAACAGGTTCTCTTGAGCTTGAATGATGGGTAAACAGAGGTTTTTACTCGCAGTGGAAGTGGAGCAATTCTGAGACTCCAGAACAAGTCAGAAATCTATCCTTTGTTTAGCGTAACAGGAAGAGTAGCAAATGTTTTTATGTTGTTTTAACGAATTTCAGTTAAAGAAAAGTAAAGAATTAAGTTTTCGTATTACCTTGTGAAAGGAGGGTCAGTTGTCGGAGCTGCACTGATGTCACAAAGAGCCGCGCTGGGATAGGTTGAAACAGCGGGCATGTGGCTGACACGAATTGTAAAAGAGGGGTCAGTAGTAAGGAGGAGAACTGACGACATTAAGAAGGCTGCACTGGCATTGGTCAGATCACGAGCGTGAGCCAGAATCTGATTGGGTGATTAAATAGAAGCTGTTTTAGGATTGGTTGACGAAAAATTGTATGTTTGATTCTAATTTGCCTTTTGGTGGGTGTAGCCCCGACAGGAAAGCTCGAGGGTTTGCAGATTATTGTTTCCTACATAGAGTATCTAGAATGTATGGTGAAAAGAGAAACATTTAATTTATAAAGAAAATTAAGAATTTCTTTAAGAAAGATAAGCTAGAGAGGGAATTCCTGTTCCGCCACCAAAGATGCCTGCTTCATTTATGATGATGGAAAGAGGATATCATACTTGTGTGTTGATGGAGAATTGGATAGAGTATACAAAGGGTGATGGTGTTCTAGCTTTCCCTGAAAATGGTACGTTTAATGGGAGGCTTCTTCAAAATTTGAGGATGAGGATGAATGATTTAGATCCAAGACCTAGGTTAATGCAGTATGAGGCTTTAGAAGAATGGGAGACTGAGTCATATGAACGAGAGAAAAACAGGAGCAGGAGATATGTGGGACCTTTTCCCCGATATTTACGTGAGTCACGTGAGGGTCAGATGAAGCAATGGAGAAGAGCAATGGTGTCAGAAGGTTTAAATCCAGTGTTAATGGCAGAGGAACAGTCAGGGGGCAAGTGTAGGGAGAAAACAAAACACCTGAAATTGACAAGATATGGTGAGTCAGATGATGAATTATTAGAAGACATTTTAACTAAAAACCCTCCACCGTATCAAGAAGGACCCAGTAGAGTCACCCTGAGTGCACCAGTAATGGGAACACCCTTAATTCCACAAATTTTACATCAGTTAATAGGGTGCTTCAAGACAGAGAAAATGAAGCATTAAGTAGAAACAGAGAGGAATTAATACAGAAAATATGTCAATTGGATTTAAACCCTGAAGCATTGACAATACCAGTGACTATAGGTTCTGTTGTTCCATTGTATGGACTCCCTTGAGTAATCCTAGAAAAGAGATATTAATAACTGATGATCAAGCCAGTGAGTGTGATTCAGTAATTTCATTAATGGATCTACCGATAAGAGAATCAGCAAGTGAAACTCCAAAAAGAGTTACACCTAGTAGTTCAAAAGAAGGAAGCTCTGTGGTATCCTCAGGAACCAGAAGTTCAACAGCGGTAACTCCAGAAGATCTGGAGAGATGGACACAGGGAATAGAAAACAAAGCTCACCCCCAAAGATTTTAGATATTTACAAACTGAAAGTAGAATTGGAAGAGATGATAGCTGGAAATGTGAGAATAGAAAGATTGAACAATTACAATGAAGAAGAGTTGTTGTTTGTATGTAGGAGTATAACCAAAAATGCAAAATTGTTTCATGAGAAATTGACAGAACTTGCTTCAGAGATGGGAATAGATATAGAGAGATCAAAAGTGCTACAGAAACCATATCGAGTGGAGTTTACGGACAAAGATTTAGAAAATATGAATGTGTCCGGTAAGAAGCTGCAGGTAAGGGAGTTGATTAATATTTTGCAAAAGTGGGGAGACATTGATAAGTGGAGGGCAAGGTGGACAAGGAAGAAGGAGGAAGCACAGGCGGAAGAAGCATCCTCTGCATATGTGTTAAAAGAAACAGGAAAGGTAGAAAGATTGTGTCCCATGAGAGAAGTACCTGGTGGTGGATACGTTCATGTCCCATGGAGCTGACAAGATAATTTGTCATTTACAAATGATTTCCCTAGATTAAGAGAGAAACCAGTTGAATGGTACAAACAGGTTGGTAGGTTTGTGAAAGTTTTGAAGGTTCTATTAAAAGACCTGGATGGTCTTTCTGATATAGTGGTACCTGCTGATTTATGGACAAAAATGTAAAATTACAGTTGATTGGCCAAGTGAGGAGTATCCAAGAGATTCGAAAACAGGAGCACCTCGGATGATGTGATGAAGAAATCTCACCAAATAATTACTTTCCTGAAAGGGAAAATCCCTCCCAAAGAAAAAGGTTGGGTAAAGATAGACAGAACAACCCAAGAGCCAAATTAATCTGTTCATGCGCATTATGAGCGACTGCTACAGGTGTTTAAACAGTATAGTGGCTTTGAGAACATTGGAGATAAGGATATGGAACATTTTGTGTATAAGTTTGTGTACGGCCTGAAACCAGATATTAGTCAGATTATTCAACAGCATATGTTGTGTTGGCAAGGAAAATCCATAGATGATATTCTGAAGTACGCAAAATATTGTGGGGTTGATATTGAGGCGAGGCATAGAAAGCTAAAAGAGAAGATGATGTGGGCACAAGTGAAATTGGCAGAACAACAGGAACTTAAGTTGAATAGTCAGACTGATGGTCAGATGAAAGAATAGAATCAGAATGATCATGCGGCGAATGGTGGTAAATCAAGAGGACGAATGAATAGAGAGGATGCAAAGAAGATGTTTCCTTGTCATGGGTGCGGAAAGCTTGGACATTGGAAGAACGAGTGTAAGAGTAGTCAGAATAATAATGAATCAATCAATCAATACATTTATAGAGCGTGCTACTCACCCGTGAGGGTCTCAAGGCGCTGAGGGGGGGGGCGCTACTGCTCGAAAAGCCAGGTCTTGAGGTGTTTCCTGAAGGTGAGATGGTCCTGGGTTAGCCGTAGGTGTGCGGGAGGGAGTTCCATGTCTTGGCAGCCAGGTAGGAGAAAGATCTTCCCCCGGTGGTGGTTCTACGAATCCGTGGGACGGTGGCGAGTGCGAGGCTGGCAAACCAAAATTGAAATCCACAGACGCAGAATGAGGTGCTTATGAATCAGCCGCAGCAGGTAGTTAATCAACAGTGTCAGGTGCCACCAGCCCCTATGCCAAATTTTGTGAACCAGCAAAAGTACCGTGCGGACGCCGGATTTCAAGGAGGAAGTGGTAAGAAAAATTATATGATTTCACAATATCTTTTACAGAATAATGATGATGATTTTAATGGTCGGCAATGACGGTGCCCGAGAGGGGAGGAAGAGGAGTGCGTACTTGGCGCATCCTTGCCGGTAGATCAGTCAGGTCCATTTGTTGATGGGAAAGTGGAAGGCAATGATATCACTTTTCTATTGGATACTGGTGCTACCCGTTCTACTGTGAGAACAGCAGACATCCCAAACCTACCCCTCTCGGGAGACACAATCCAAGTTGTCGGAGTATCGAATCAACAAATTAGAACCCCACTCACAAAACCAACGGAAGTGCACATCGGAAATTTTAAAGACATGCATAGATTCGTAGTTTGTGATTCTAGACCAGTAAATCTATTGGGAAGGGATCTGTTGTGCAAAATGAATTGCACAATCTATTGTACACTGGATGGTGTTGCTTTTCAAACCCCTGATGAAGATATTGTATATAAGATAATGCTTGCTAAACAAGGCACAGAGGTAGATGAAATGTATTCTTTAATGACCATAGATGATTTACCAGAAGAACTGAAAACAACTGTGAACCCAGAAGTATGGAATTTCACTGGTAAAGAAGGTGACAGTGAACGAAGGTGCAGTTTATCCCAACATCAGACCTACAAAATGAGTCCAGAGGTGAAAGCAGGAGTGGCTTCAGAAATTGACCGAATGATTAAACAGGGCATTTTAAAAGAAATAATGAGTAGTCCTTGTAATTCGCCCATAATAGGACTTAAAAAGCCTAGCGGAAAATATAGGATAGTGCAGGATTTGAGAAAAATTAATAAAATTGAGGGCCTTGTTGTCCTGTAGTGCCAAATCCAGCAGTGATTCTTTATCAGATACCCTGGAATGCAGGTTGGTTTACAGTGATTGATTTGTGCCAAGCCTATTTCTCTATTCCTTTGCATCCAGACAGCCAGTATATTTTTTATTTTATATTTGAAGATCGTATCTTAACACGGTGCCGAGTTCCTCAAGGGTATACAGAAAGTCCCTCAAATTTTAATCAAATACTGAAAAAGTGTATAGAGAAAGTAGTTATGCCCAGAAATTCAGTCCTAGTGCAATATATTGACAATTTACTTGTGGCATCAAAATCACGAGAAGACTGTGTTACTGATTCAATTGCGTTGTTAAACCATTTGGCTGATGGAGGACACAAAGTGCTCCAGAGAAATTGCAATTGTGTCGAACAGGAGTCAAATACTTGGGTTACAAAATGGAAAGGAGAGTGAGGAAAGTGACCCCTGAGAGAATTTAAATAATAAAGCAAATGCAGTTACCGCAGATGCAAAGAGAGATAAGAAATGTTTCTCGGAGTGGTTGGGTACTGTCGGCAGTGGATTGTAGGATTTTCACTGCTAGCAAAACCATTGATTCAGATGACACGAAAGAGAGTGAGGGATCAAATTGTCAGGAACGATTAAAGTGTGGAAGCATTTGTGAAATTGTGAAATTGTCTGTGTGAGGCCCCTGCTCTAGGTATGCCTGATTATACAAAATAATTTGCACTGTTCTGTTGAGAAAGAGAGAGTTGTGTGCTTTCAGTTTTGACCCAGAGGCATGGATTAAGCCGACGTCCAGTAGCATATTTTTCTGCTACTTTGGATCCTGTGGCTTCAGCTTTACCTGGCTGCTTAAAAGCAGTAGCTGCTACCTGTATGAGTCTGGAGCAAAGTGAGTCAATCGTGATGGGACATCCAGTTAAGGTTTATGTTCCACATTCAGTCGAGATTCTTTTAACAAGAACTCGAACACAGCATCCTACCCCTAGTCGGATGACTAAGTACGAAAGAGTAATCCTTGGAGCAGAAAATGTGACAGTGATTAGATGTACAATGGTAAACCCTGCTACATTAGTGAAAGATGAAGTAGATCATGATTGCTTAGATGTGACTGAGATGTGTATAAAACCCCGCCCTGATATAAAAGAAGAGCCCCTAAAAGAGCCAGACCATGAACTATTTGTCGATGGTTCTTGTTTAAGGATTGAAGGAGGAGGACTGAGTGCAGCTTATGCTGTCTGTGAAATATCTGGGGTCATTGAAGCATCTTGTTTACCGGGAGTCGAGTCTGCACAAGTAGCCGAATTGTTGGCCTTAATAAAGGCATGGAAAATTGGGAAAAATGTGAAAATAACCATATTTACAGACAGTCAATATGGATACGGGCTTGTACATGACTTTGGCCAGCTCTGGATTCAGAGGGGATCTCTGACTTCTTCAGGATCCTCTATACGAAATGGGAAATTTGTGAAAGAATTGTTGGAAGCAATACAATTGCCAAAAGAAATAGCAGTGGTCAAGTGTTCTGCTCACCAGTCAGGAAATTACTATGTGGCAGCCGGTAACCGATATGCTGACCAGATTGCTCAATATTGTGCGAGAAATAATGTGGCATTGAACAAGAAAATTGAAACAAGTGGAATCAGCTGCCAACTTGAGATGCTCTCAGCTTTAGAGACATGGGATGAGGTGAGACAGTTGCAGGATGAAGTGGAGGTAAGCGAAAAGGAAAATTGGATAAAATCAGGTTGTGAAAGGAGGGCAGAAGATGACGTATGGGTGTACCCTGATGGCAGACCAGTTATGGCAGACTCCTTGCTCTCTCAAATGGCAAGAATGTATCATGGAGGCACTCATGTAGGCAGGGATGCAATGATCAGACTATTTAGACAAAATTGGTATAATCCAAAGTTCAGGGTAGTCGCAGAGAGTCTTTGACCGAGATGCTTAATTTGTCACCAAATAAATCCAGGCAGGAAGACAGTAGTCAGTTGGGGAAAAATTGGAAAGGCAGAAGGACCATTCATCAGACTACAACTTGATTTTATAGAGTTACCTCCAAGCAACGGAATGAAGTACATCCTTGTCATAGTGTGTTTGTTTTCATGATGGGTAGAGGCATACCCCACTAGGAGAAACAAAAGTCTTACAGTTGCAAAATTGCTGTTGAGGGAGTTGATTCCTAATTTTGGTTTTCCATTTACTTTGGAATCAGAGAGAGGACCTCATTTTAATAATAAAATAATTTGATTAATCTGTGAAGCATTAAAAATTGATCACAAACTGCACTGTGCAGACCGCCCAGAGGCTTCTGGAGTGGTGGAGCAATTGAATGGCACAATCAAGTCAAGATTGTCAAAGGTGTGTGCATCCACATCACTGAGTTGGCCAGATGCATTGCTTCTTGTGCCGATGGGACTCAGAAGTATTCCTGACAGAAAAACAGGATTGAGTCCCCATGAGATACTCATGGGAAGGGCAATGAGACAAGCATTTATTCCTGGGTATAAATTCTTGAATGTAACTGATGATCTGGTATTGGACTATTGCAAAGGATAGGCTTACCTAGTGCATTCTGTCTTTCACCAGGTTGGAGAAGATGCAGTTGCCAGGCAGGCAGCACAGGAGCATGATTTGAATCCTGGAGACTGGGTGGTAGTGAAGAAGCACACCAGAAAGTCGTGCCTAGCACCCAGGTGGGATGAACCACTTCAAGTTATACTGGTCACTACTACAGCAGTGAAGTGTGCAGGTTTACCCTATTGGATTCATGCAAGTCACACAAAAAGAGTTCCAGGCCCCATTGTGAAAAGACCTCAACTGTCTAAATCAGTTGAGACTGCTGAAGGTTATGAAGTCGAAGAATCTAGAGTGACAGATTCTGGAGTGACTGACGAGGAACAACCAAGCACAAGTCAGGAGAGCTAGATACCAGTGGTTGATATACCTGAGGTTGTCATTCAAACAAGAAGCAGAACCAGATTTGAAAGACAAGAAATTAGTGACGACCAGATAGGTGTAGAAGAACACACTCAGGAAGAAGTGAACAAAGTTACTCGAGACCCTGAGCAGGACCAGACAGAGAAAGAGGAACAGGTTCAGGCAGCAGAAGAATAAATTGTATTAAGATCTGAACAGGACCAGTTAGGAGAGAAGAACAAGTTCGGGTGGAAGAAGATCAATTTGAAATAAGACTTGAACAGGAACAGATAAAAGAAGAAGAACAAGTTCAGGCAGATGAAGCCACAATAACAAGACCTGAACAAGAACAGATAGAGAGTGACTCTGAAGAAGAGAAAAAATCGGACTGTGCCAAAACATAACGAAAATAAAAGAACTCTTGGAAAAGACAAAGAGGGTGAAAGTGCAGTGCAAGTTAAAAGGGTCAGAAAAGGCGATAACTGGCCAGGTGGAGTCAAAAGATTAAAATACCATTTGAGGAGAACAAGTGAAAGACCTGAACAAGTGAATGAAGTTACTAGTCAAACTCAGTCTACGCAGTCAATTGTGAAAAACACTCGAAGAAGTCCAAGATTTAGAATGTTGAACAATAAGTTCAAGGGTTCTGAGTGGACCTACGTAAAATTAGAAGAATTTGAAAATTTGGATTTGAATGAAGAGACAGACAAAGAAGTAAATGCTGAACAGATTGATGAAGGGGCAGTGAAGCCTCCTTGAAGAACCAAAGATTTGAATTTTACAAGTAAAGAAAAGAAAAGAAGAGGAATCTTCTTAGACTAAAATGGTTAAAGACAGAATTACTGAAAGACCAAAATGAAGTTGCACTCAAACATGCTGTAGGGCTGGCATATGTAGCCTTTTATTAGTGGTCATAGTATGGCTATTTCTAACAGTAGCAGTTCCTTTTCTGATGATAACAGACAAAAAGAACGATACAGATACTATGAAAAGATAACTACCATGAAAGGAGATAGAGTAGAATTAGAAGCAGCAGATAAGATAGATTTACATCACACAGTATCGGATAAAGATACATCTTTAAATGTCTTCACAAAGTTGTTGTTTCAGTACGTAGATACAATGGAGATTAGTGATTGTTATGTTTGTATGAAATTACCAGCTTCAGTGGCAGAAGGAGTCACATACCATCATTTACCTTTAACATATGGTATTTCATGTAGTATATTGAGAAGTCTATTCTATAGAACAGGAAAATTTCAATACTATTATTCAAAATTAGATGTAGTATTTTCAGAAATTCCTATTCGAAAGAATATGAATCCAGTGCTTAGTAGTCCAGACGCACAGTTTATGGGTGAATTTTTCCTAACAATGAAGTCAATTGATATAGAAAAGGCACACAAAGATAACTTAACCTGTGCATTACGTGAAGAAGAGAAAGTGTTTTTGAATTTAGTTGAAGAAAGGAGACAGGATTTCCAAAGAAAAGCTGCTGAACAAAAAACCCATGTACCTCCATGGGCTGAGAAAGAGGGAATTTATACAGCTGGAAAGGCTCATGCTGTGATGTCCCTAGACTTTGTGAAGAAAGGGAAAACCTGCCTCCATAGATTAAAGACAGATTATAATAACATATTTATTGGTTTCAGTGAATGTGAACATAACTTCCTAATTTTGGGAGGTTGGGGACTAAAAGGGGGAACTGATCCAGTATTTCCTGGGGTTTACTAAGTGTGTGGGACTAATGCTTATTATAAATTACCTGCACGGTGGTACAGGAGTTGCTACTTTGTGATTGTATTTCCTAAAATATATCACGTAAAAAGAATCACTGGAAGCAATGAAAACACTAATGAACTAACACGAAGAAAGAGAGCTAGTTTTTCAGAAATAATAGGTGACATATTTGGTGCATTGATACCTTCAGTGGGAGTCATTCTAAATTCACATAGAATCTGTCAATTGTCAACAGTAGTTGATCATCTTTCGACTGATACTGCTGGGGGTTTCTTGATGATTAATACAGAAATGGTTGCAATTAAGTCTATGGTTTTACAAAATCGACTTGCGCTCGATATATTATTGGCACAGGAAGGCGGAGTCTGTAAAATATTGAAAGTGCAACATTATTGCACTTACATAACGGATAGAAGCAGAGAAATCAGAGGGTATATTACAAACCTTCAAGAAGAATTGAAACCACTGGAGATTGACAGTGTATGGGAAAGACTAACAAAGAGTATTTCTGCAATAGGGACTTGGTTTACTAATCTTGGGAAAGGTATTTTAGGTCAAATAATTTTCCCCTAGTTGGTATAACAGTAATAGTTTTAATCATAATAATATGGTGTAGATGTTGCAGAAACAAAGGGAAAGGAAGAAAATATGAAGTAAATGGAAAGGGAAAGAAAAGATGAAGAAATTCAGCTAGAAGAAATGAAAGGGAAGCTCTATCAAAGAATGAAATATTTGAAAAAACAAGATAAGAACAAGAACGAAGAGGGAGGAAAAGAAAATGAGATATGCTAAAGTTGGCATCTGATTGGGATGGGTAATTTTGTGATGGCTCAAAATGTCATCAGAGAGGGGACTGATGGAGCAAGGACTCGTAGAAAAGAGACTTGCTCGGAAGCAATCCTCTCATTTAACTCCCTAACATGGTATTAATTATGTATTGTGTAAAACTAATACACACCACATAAAATTGAGGGTTAGAGAAGCTTGCCTATGTGTTTACTAACATAAGTAACTCGAGCAAATTTCTAAAATAGCTGCTAATGGGAAATCTTTATTGCCCATGTGTCAACTGCATCTACGCAGTATGACGAACTGTCGCTTGGAGGGAAAGTCTTGCGCATGAGCAGAAAATACTAATATGGAGTCTTGAAGACTCGCGTACATGGCATCTGCTTCGCTGAAACTAAATCAAGCCATATTACTAATGCTAATGCAAGAAAATTATTAATAAATAAAAAGGGTGAGAGTAGAGATGGGTGGTATACAGTGAAACCATCTATTTTTGAAAATAATATTTGTCTTTCTGACTTTCTTATTAGTGCGCATGTGGGCCTCTCATGTGTGTCCAGAATTTGTTAAGCACAGGACCTCCGCGCATGCCTGTTGAAAGTGAGCTGAAATAATGACGATGCACTTGAATGCGGTCCAAGGACAAAAAAGTTACATACCCTGGGAACAAGCACTAGAGACCTCTGGATGAATGGATTTTCACGACAAATAAAAACAATTGTTTCAATTAAGATGTGAATACGGGTGGGAATAAAGTTTTTGAATAAAAATTAAGGTGTTGGATCTATGAACAATGGGTTGATAGACTAAGATGACATATAAGCATGGTGTGATGATCTTTCCCCCTTGCCTGTTCAATTAGATTTCATGTTTTTACGATATTGCAACTTTAGTGGGTGGAACATTGAAGGGAAAAAGGTTTAACTGAGGTAGTCTTAGTTAGTTAGTCAGACGGAGATTTGCTGAGTGCTGCAGAGCTCGGGATGCTGTCAGAGTGACGAGAGATGCTGCTGAAGAATCGAATGCAGAACCATCTATCTTAATTAATTGATTTAGAAGAAGATCTCGGAAGAATCTTGAGGAGGAAGAGAGTGTCAGAGAGGGTGCTACACAAGCGTTGGTGTTAGAGAGGTCATCTATCCTGTCCTGAATCCTGTCCTGAAGCCTTTGTTGCCTGATCAATCCCGGGGGACCCCTTACCAGCCATTTGACCAGGGGATTGGTTTTCACACCATCCTAGGTAACTATAATTTCGTGAATGTGCAGATGTCCTTTTCTATCTTTCCTCTCCTTTCTGAGCATAAGTCATTGCAAAGTATAAGTATGTGTTTGATGATTAATTAACTGAAACTTCTCTCCTATGAATGACGACAACTGTACTGTATTTTGAAAGTGGTTCACATGAGATTAATTTGGATAAAGACTTAAAAGTTTGCCGAGTCTGTGGTCATTTTATTTAAATAGAAGATACATTTATGTAATTTCACCATCAACTAGTTCAACTAATGGTCCATCGACCAGGTCCATCGACCAGAGGATTGAACTTTTTGATCAGTGGAAGGTTAGTTGAGACTAAAAAGTAACTAATCTTTTTTTTTTTTTGTAAACATTTTTATTGGCATTTTTGGTTTACAGCTACACACAAAATAAAACAACCAAACAAACAGGTCAGTATTGAGCATCACCCCCACCTCGCCCGCCCTCCACCCCCACCCCTCTCTCGGCACACCAGAAGTCTGATTCGGACTTATGCCACGGGAGACGCCAGTGTCTTCAGTATACACCACTGTCTGTGCCCTAGGGCAATAAACGTCGTCCATGACCATGCCGGCCCCCTCCACCCCATCGCCCCACTAGAGCCCCTCATCCAGGCCGTGATACCTTCGCCATCGGGACCATACCCTGGTGAATTTTTTGGGGCAGCCTCTCGCCTTGTACATGACCCTTTCCGCCGCCATGTAAATGTCAAGACCTCTCCTCCACTCCTCTAATCGGGGTGGCGAGGGCGCCCCCCAGTATTTAGCTACGTCCCTCTTTGCCACCACCAGAGCCAGCACCAGGAAAATCAACAGCGGGCGGGGGAGGTCTACATCATGTGTCATACCCAGCAACACTAACTTGGGGTCCTCCTGCAGTGGCACCTCCAGCACCTTACTCAGTTCCCCTAGGATCCCCCGCCAGTACCCCTGAATCTGCGGGCAAAGCCAAAGTATATGATAGAAAGTCCCTCCCTCCCTACCGCACCGCAGACACGACGTGTCCCCCACCCTTCCCATTTTGAACAGTCGGCGTCTATCAAAGTACGTTCTGTGCAGAATATTGAATTGGATCAGCCGCAGCCGGGACTTAATCGCCACCTCGCGTGGGTGCATGAGAACTGTATCCCAGTCCACCTCATCCATCTCACCCACGTCCGCCTCCCAGGTCGCCCGAAGCGCCCCCATATTATCGGGCATATTATTCATGAGGGTCCGATAATTGAGGGACACCGCCCTTTCCACCATGTGTTCCTGCAGCAATCTTCCCTCTAGAGGTGCGTATTCGGGAAGAGAAGCCGTCTGTATCCCTTCTGCCTGCCAAGCATGTTTCAGTTGCGCGTACTTATAGTACTGCGTGTGAAGCAATCCAAAGTCCCTGCGGAGCACCGAAAAGGATTTCAGCTCCCCCTTCACTAGCACGTCTCCCAGTGTCGACACCCCGATGTTATCCCATTGCGTGAACCCCCTCAACTTGTTTAGTTCTGGTAGCCACGTGCAACGCCATAGCGGCGTCTGTCTACTTAGTTTCCTGTCCCAGCCAATCTCCCGTGTCGCCCTTTTCCAGATCGCCAGGGTGATTTTAGTGGCCATCAGTAACCGACCCGTACCCTTGCCACCATATAAGTAATAATGGTACGAATGGGCGCCCATGACATGTCTTTCCAGAGCAAACGTCGGGTGCATTGCCGGGGCGTGAAGCCAATCATTAATGCACACCAGATGTTCCGCCCAGTAGTAGGCCTCGATGTTGGGAAGCGATATCCCCCCGCTATACTGGTGCCTCTGCAGAGTCTTTATCGCCACCCTGGGTTGTCTACCAAGCCAGAGAAAACTACGGAGTTCCGAATCAATTTCTCGGAAGACCCGCCTAAGGACCGGGTAATATTCGTTCTGCAGCGCATACAGGAACCTGGGCAGCGTTATCATCTTAAACATGGCTGCACGCCCCAGCAGCGTAAGCGGCAGCCGACGCCATCGTTGCGCATCCTCCACGAAGTTGGTCAGAACCCTCCCAACATTCCTGTCGTAGGAGATAGTTCGGTCTAGTGTTATAAACACTCCTAGGTACTGAAACCCCTCCGTCGTCGCCTGGAGCCTATCTGGGAGTCTCGGCCAGTCCCCCCGCCCCTCTGGAGCATATATCACCGACTTATGCCAGTTCACCCTGTAACCCGAGTGAGCACCATAGCGCTCAAGCTCCGAAAAAATCACCGGGATTGTCGTATCGGGGTGCGTAACATACAGAAGGACGTCGTCCGCATAGAGCGATATTTTTTCCTCTAAGTCATCTAGCGGACCCTTCCGAAACCCACGAATCTCAGGGTGTTGTCTGACCCGCGCCGCCAGCACTTCTATCGTCAACGTGAAGAGCAGGGGGGACAACGGACATCCCTGCCGCGTACCCCTGCAAATAGGGAATTCCACCCGACGTAACCCCGTTGACCCTCACCCTCGCCCTCGGGCCCGTGTATAGTAGTCGCACCCATTGGCGGAAGACAGGTCCGAATCCTAGACGCCCCAGGACACCCTCCAGGAAGGGCCAATGCACCGCATCGAACGCCTTTTCCGCGTCCAAGGAGAGAAACCAATGCGGGTCCCGTCGGCCCCTTACCGCCTGCAGCCAGTTATGCGAGCGCCTCAGATTCAATCTCGTCGCCCTACTGGGGAGGAAGCCCGTCTGGTCCAAGTTGACCAAGTCTGGGATCACGCGCCGCAGCCGGAGGGCCAGCACCGTCGCCAGTAATTTCACCTCAGTATTAAGCAGCGAGATCGGGCGGTACGACGTGCACTCCTCCGGCGGTTTCCCCTCCTTGAAAATCGGGACGATCGTGGCCAATCGAAGATCCGGGGGGAGACACCCCTCGCCTCGCGCCCCTTCAAATAACGCCAACATATGGCGGGCCAGAAGATCCGCCGTTTTTTTAAAGAATTCCGCGGGGAACCCGTTCGGACCCAGCGCCTTCCCCACCCGCAGTTTGGCCAGCGCCTTTGTAACCTCGTCTAACGAGAGGGGGGCCTCCAGCTCCTTGACGTCTGCCTCTGCGAGCGCCGGGAGGTCTAATTCCGTCATGTACCGTAGCGCGTCCTCTTGCGAGCCCAGATCTCGAGCCGCATAGAATGCCCGGAAGTGCCCTGCAAAGGCTTCCGCGATCTGCGCGTCCGAAGTAACTAAATTCCCCCTATCATCTCCCACCCGTTCTATCCACCTTGCATCCCTCTCTTTTCTACTGAGCCACGCCATGAGCTTGCCCGACTTATCACCGACGTCATATAAACGGTGGAGCGTTGCCAGCGCCTGTTGCTTGGCTGCTCCCGTAGCCAGATCCCTATATTGCCGTTGAGCGTCAAGCAACCGGCGCAGTGTCTCCCGTGCCAGGTCCGCAAGGTACGCCCTATCCAACTGAAGCACCTGGCTCTCCATCGCCTGTATCTCCCTTTGCCGTTCCCTATTTTCCTCTGCGATCCTACCCTGGACTCTACCCCGCATGACCGCCTTCATGGACTCCCAGAGGGTCACCGGCGACGACACCGAGCCCACATTGTCAGCTAGGCAGACTCTAACATCCGCCCGAATGCCCTTCAGCACCGTCGGATTCTGAAGGTCCCACGCTGAGACTCGCCACTGCCCCCTCCTCGGCACCCGGGGTGCCACTGTCACCAGAAGGGGGGAATGATCCGACAGGCCCCGTGCTTTATACTCAGCTCGAACACCCTCATGCAACATGTGACGCGCCATGAAGATATAGTCCAACCGGGAATACACCCTGTGGGCCCCTGAGAAAAAGGAGTACTCCCGCCGCGTAGGGTGTAACCAACGCCACACGTCCGTCAGACCTAGAGTCTCCATCGTGGTGGCGAGGGCCGTCAGAGGCCGGTCCCTTCCCCTATCTCCTGTCCTGTCCAATGCCGGGGCCAATACATCATTGAAGTCGCCCCCAAGCACTTGCACCGTGTCTGATGTGGCAAGCAGTATTTCCGCCACGCCTTTCAATGTGGCCGCTTGCAGCTTAGGTGGCGCATAAACCGACACCAACGTGTACTCCCGTCGGCGCCACACTCCCCTGACCCCCACGTATGTTCCCAGCGGGTCTGTCCATGTCTGTGTCACTCTAAATGGGTTAGTTTTCCGGACCAGTATCGCCACCCCTCTCGAACCCTGTGTAAAGCCCGCATGTGCTAGAACCGTGTATTGACCCCGGGCTAGGAATCCACATTTAGTCCCCAAAAGGTGCGTCTCCTGTAATAACGCTACGTCTGTGCCGGCCCTCCTAATGTAGGCGTTGATCAGGCCTCGCTTAATTTTGCTACCCAGCCCATTGACATTCCACGTTAGGACTGAGAGCCCGTCCTCTGCTACTCCTTGTGTTACTTTCGTGGTAGGCATTGCAACTCTATCCGTGCGTGCTGTCTCGGGGGTACCTCGCTGGCGGGCAAGCCCCGTGGTGTGTCGTGTGTGCCTGAAATGACCTGTCTCCAACCCCTTCCCGCCCAACCATCCCCAACCATCCCGTCCCTCCCTCCTCCCATCCCCAAACAAACCCAAACTAGAAATCCCCAAAACTCCCCCATTCCCACCCCCTCCCCACCTCCCCCCCCCACCAGTCCCATTGCCCACAAGCACAGGACTGCTGGCGGAGTAGGCCTGTCGCCCTCCCTCGCTAGCCCACCCGTCGTTAACCTATCTCGTGCCCGCTAGGGGAACAGCTCTAGAACAGTCTCAGTCTGCCCGACCCTAGAGCACCATACATCAACGATCAGATGAGAAGACTACCAAAAGATATACACAAACAAGAAAGAACAAACAATAAACAAGGGGGGGCGGTGCGTGATCACTTGCGTGCTCCATCAAGCCAGAGCTGCAATCAAGAGTGTCCGGCCCAGTCTCTCTCAGGAGTGGGAGTCTTGGGTGTCGGGCCTCCGCTCCTCCGCAGGGCCGGGTACATCCCGCTCTAGGTCTCGGATCGCTACTTCCAGCGGGTGTATGGAGCTCTGCGCCGTCTCTGCTCGTCGCGACCCGAGGGTCGGATCCTCGACGTCCTCCTCCGAACTGCCACTGTCCGCCAGGCAGCTAAAGCGAGAACCCGGCACTCCAGCCCCTCCGGACGGCGGGGAGTCCCTCCTGCGGCGTCGTGGCGACCCACCTTCTGAGCGGGGCGTTTTACGCAGTCTCTTCCCAGTTCTCCGCCCCGACTGTCCTCGGGACTGCCGGAGTGTCAGCTCCTTGGGACGTGCTCCACTGCCTCCCGGCCCTCCGCCCTGTCGGTGGGGCGGCCGTCTGTCGTCGATCGTGTCTCCAGCCACTGCCAGGCCTCATCCGGGTGAGTGAAGAAATGCGTACCACCATCATAGATCACCTTTAGCTTTGCCGGAAAAAGCAGCATGTATGTAAGGCGGAGGTCCCTGAGCTACGCTTTGACCGCGTCAAAGGCTCTCCTCTGTTTTTGCACCTCCTGACTGTAGTCCGGGAAGATCATAATGTTCGTGTTTTCTATTCGGAGCGCCCCCTTTTTCCGGGCCTCCCGCAAGATCAGATCCCTGTCTGCAAAATTAAGGAACCGGGCAATGAAGGGACGCGGCCGCGCCCCCACCGGCGGCTTCACCAGGAGCGCCCTATGTGCCCTTTCAATCATAAAGCAGTTCGAGAATGGGGCCTGCGGGAACATGTTCGTCAGCCAGGTGCGGAGAAACAGCGCCATGTCCGATCCCTCAATGCCTTCCCTAAAGCCCACAAAGCGGAGGTTATTGCGTCTCACCCTGTTTTCCGCGTCGTCCACCTTCCAGAGTAGTTGTCGGTGCGATGCCTGCAGTTCCGCCACATCTCGGCGGAGATGGGTGATGGTATCCTCAGCCTCGCTGATCCGGGTTTCGGCCGTCTGCACCCTCTCCGACAAGTTGCGGAAGTCCTGTCTCAGGAGCGTGACTTCAGAGCCCACCTCACCGATCTTAACCTCCAGCGCCGCCCTGGACTCCTGAATGTCCGTCCGTGAGGCTTGTATGGCCTCCATCAGTAGGTCCGTATCCGAACGCGCCGCCGGGGGGGAGGCGGTGCCCCGGTTTGCATCCGGGTGCGGGTAAAGTCGTCCATCGTCCCCTGCCGGACAGGTTTCTCAGGCGGGGCCTTCTTCCCCATCTCCGGCCTTGAACTGCAATCCCCACGGGCCCCCGGTCAGGAATCCGCCTCTTGGTCTCTGGGGGTGGGGGGGGGGGTTCGCGCATTCCTCTCCTACCCCCGCAGGATTCCGCCTCAGCAAGGAGGGAGGGGCAACAAGGGTCCAGCCGGGTCGCTCCAGGCCGTGCAGAGACGCGCCCAGGGTCCACCAGTGTGGCGGGCCGACGTCCCGCTAGGTCCTCAAATGGCCGCAAGACCAGACATCGGATCGGGCGTCCCTCGCCGCTTGACCTCAAAGGGCTCCAGACCCGGAGCTGCCGGCACACTGCAGTGGCGCACCTGGCGGATCGATTGCCCCGCTGCTCGCCTCCCAGGCCTGCCAAGTCCCCCCTCAGATGCAGTCCGATGCGGGCGCAGTCCCAGGTTCATCAGAGCACCGAGGGGAGGCGACACGCGTCCCAGCCCCCCCGCGCCAGCCCGTCACTTCTCACCTCCGCAGGCGGGCCCCCACCAGGGCGGCTGGGGCAACCAGGCTACCTCTCGCCGGTCTGCGTCGCACTCCGTCCGGCCGCGGCTCCGTCCACTAGGTCGCGGGTGCCGCCGCCATCTTGCCGCCTCCGGGCCTCTGCCGCTTCTCAGGCAACTCCGCACGGGATCCGGTCACCGGGCGCTCAGCGGGTCGTCCCCCCGCCACCGTGAATGCCTCGGGACATGAGATCCCCGTGTCCTGCGGACTGCCAGGGTGAAGTAATTCGCCGGATTCAGAGCAGCTCTGTCGGAGCTCTCACGAAGCACGTCTCACTCGGCCATTGCGCCGGCCACGCCCCAGAAGTAACTAATCTTAACATTTTAGAAAACCTAAACTTTGACTCCAGTGGTTTTACCCAATTGTGTGTGTGTTTATGGGTCCAGGTGAGTGTATGGTATTGGAGTATTTGTTGCTGGTATGCCGCTGGATCAGTGTTTCAGTCATCTAACACTCTCACACTTCAGTCGTGCATGAGATTTTGTACAGCGTCAATTTACTAACCAGATAATAAACCTTAGGGTGATTCCAATGAGTCCCTAATACATATCCATCCATGACAGAGAAACAAACTTAATTATTTCCTTTAAAGGAAAGTTTTATGTTAAAAAGTAATATATTTTTCAGTGTAAAGATGCACAATGTGCAATAAATTAAAATGCAAAAATATCCCGTAAATGCCCATGCAGTTCTTTTCACACAGTTTTGGAAATTTACGGAGACTATAAATGGAGGTAAAGTACAACGATAAGACCTTGAAATGATTGCAGAGTCACAAGGAGAAGAACTTAACTAGCTAATTAAATTATCTCCCCCCAACAGATCCTGGATACCTATGACATGCTGGTTACAAGAATTTAACACCTTGGGCCATAAGTATTATTGGAATGATTGTCAGCACAACACCGGCCTTGCTATGCAGATTGATCCAGAGTCAGAATGAATGAATCCAGCACTTGGCAGCCATCACTCCCAGGTGGATACAGATCAATGCAACAGAACCCAGAGGTCTGAGCTTATGAATATTATTGAACTTGTTGCATGGTACTGCAAAACATTGCATATGGGGGTTCCCGGGGTGACAACAGACCTCTCTCTGGGGAGTACAGTGAACAGCAATGGGATTTCTGTGCACTATGGAAGGCCACCAGTAGAGGTGTGCTGACCTCATTCTGTTAAGAACTGGGCTTTCAATTTGAATACAGTTATCACTACTTTCTGACTGCATATGCTTATCATCTCTGTTTGAGAGGTTGTACACTTTTGTTAAGGTGTAAAGTGAGGCCCAATAGCAACAAAAGGATCTGCTAAATAGCAATTGTCATACTTTTTTTTAAATGAAACACTGACTCTGAATTGTGCCACTAGTCAATGACATATCTGGCCCTGTCTTCCAGGCAGTGAAATGTAAACACAAATAAAATGACATACTTGCTGATGCGTGTTTCACAGATTGTTGCTGGGACACTGTTGGCACAGGCAGGCACTTGAGGCGAGCAGTGTCTTTCCACTTGATTCCTTTTCTGAGCTGCATGGTCCTCCTCATTCCCACACTGCATCACGGCAAAAAGAATCTCTGTTAGTAGGATCACTCAGACAAGACAGGGTTACATATGCACAACATACAATTCGCAAGATAAAGTGAACTCTATCGTATGGTATTCGTTCACTGTGCCCAGGAAAACAAACAGCTATATAAGACTGGAGATAAAATATGAGGTGCAGGTTTACAACATGTGCAAGAAGTACACACATTCCTGTACTATACTCTAATAAAACTAATCATGGTCCTAATATTAATTTGTATTTGAATAGAGATTGCCAGTTTTTAATCCAAAAAGTTCAGGAAGTAAAATCCCAGAGTCTAGGTCTTCTCTTTATATGCTCCAAAATGGTAGAACTGTATTCAAATACAAATCCGCAATACACCATTCCTCTTCCACCAAGGGAACAACTCGAAACCCTACTTTTCAAGAAAAACATCATCCTAATACTATCTCCTGACTACAAAATGCATCGGAAGAATGCCTACCTGCATAGCCTTTGCCCTGGATCCTACTTACCCTAACCCCTCTGTTCCCCCCTTTCACACCTATCTCCCCTCAACCCTCAACCTCCTTCTTCTGGTAACCTACCATCTTTTCCATTCCAACCCAAAAGCCCCAGCCCTCTCTTGTGTTCTATTCCGTCGTTTTTGCGGTCTTGATACAGACAGTTCAGCTGCCTGAGGAAGACAGCATTCTACATGATACTCTGCAGGGCCAATCTTTGCTGAAAATTGGGTGGCTTTCGTTTAAATCTCAGTTTCCTTGCTCTTATTTTTTGATTCGCTCCCTATGTTTGACCAGTCCACAGGAGCTTTTCGGTTTCACCATCGGTAGATTCACCATTTGTCCCGCTCTGAACTGCATTGCATCAAAGAAAGCAGAGCTATGTTTAAACAACACTAGTTTGCTGCATTTCGGGCCACCTAGTGTACCAGAGGAATACCTGATACCAAGAGCTGCAGTTGCAGACTGCCAGTCTCCCAGAGTTGAGAGGGCATCAGATGGAAAGTCTGCATGGAGCTGCTGGAGAAGCCGGGGGCCTATCTTGGTACCAAAACCTGCTTGACCCGCTGAGAGAGGGGAGTAGGAAATACCCTGGAAGGAGGAGAGTGCCCAGAGGAACTCAGCCACTGTGCTTCAGAAGTTTGGACTAATGGCAAGGAGCTGACCCAAGTGCTGGAATGGGTTTATGGAGTATTTCATTTTGATATATCAAAGTATTAAGCACTGAATTGAACAATCATTATTGCATGCTATTTGGTAACTGATGAGCTCTGAGTCTCAATCCACTACATTATCTCCCTGAAAAGCGTTGACACGTTATTACAAAAAGTGCCCTTGGGGCGCAGCGGGCGTTTGTGCCCAATTCGTGAGCCCCGGGGCACTTTGGTATTACAGAAGGGGCCACATACTCTTGTGCAGCCCCTTCTGTAATACGATAGCACTGGTGCACATAAAGCGCCAGCGCTATCTTCAGGGGGATCCCTCATTTGCCTGGGGGTGCCCCATGAAAATGAAGGAATCCCTTTGCCTCCGCGCCCGAGCTGTATTACAGACACGAGCGCTGAGGCAACAAAGCTCTTAGAAGTCCACTGACAGCGCACCAGCTAAAAGGTGGCACACTCATTTGCTCCTTTGCTTATGCTGCCCAGACAGAGAACCCTGAATCAAGACAGAAATTCATGGACTATTGTTCAGGGTATTGTTCTTCCACCACAGCTCAGGAGATAGGTGGTGGCGTCATGGGGAAGCTACCGACAGTTCAGCAGACAAAAACTGACCAGTATGCTGGAGAGGCGAGGACCGGATAGGTGGCAGAAGAGGTGGGAGCTACGCAACCCACTGAAGCCATGGGTGTACAGATATTGTCTGCCATTGAAAAATCACAGCTTGCTTTGGAACACAAAATAGATTCTGTCACAAAAGACACTGGCCACGGAACAATCAGTGCAGGCACAATAAACAACTGCTACTAAGCTGCAGTCCAGGGTGAGTTCCCTCTCGGAGCTTTCCTGCCATCTTGAAAAATGGGTGGAAGATGCGGAGGGTAGATCCCACTCAAACAACCTCATATTCATGGAAAGACATGGATAAGTCGGTTGAGCAATTCCTGGATATTTGGATCAAAAGTGAACTGAAATTGGTGGGTTTGTCTCCAGTTGTTGTCTTAGCATGCACATCATGCGTTGGAGCCCATGCCTCCCCCAGGTGCTTACCCAGGTGCAATTATTGCCTGAACCTCCAGAGATCATTCGATGCAGTGAAACAACAGCAGCGTGCCATGGGACTCAAACATATGTTGCTGTATCCTGCTAAACTGTGTGTTCTAAACAATGGGAAGACATCATTCTTTACGGACCCTTCAGAAATCTGGACTTAGCTTGACATGGGAGGGATGACACCGACACCTTCTAGAACGACAGGGCGGGCTGGCAAGGGGACGGTCTGGTCATCTGGTCAAGGGGACTCCATGGGTGTCTCAAGATAGGGCATCATCAACCTGAGTAGTGGTACAGGAAGACAGCACTTTAGATGTAGAAACAACTACCTTGCATACGCGGGACAACAATATGAGCAGTGGTGACCCTGAATCTGATGAATCTACCATGGGGAAGCCCTCTGGGTGCCCAGGGGGAATTGATGGAACACATGACCTGTCGCTGGATTGGACATGAGGCATCTTGGCTGTCCTGGTTGGGAGGGGACATGTGGGGTATATATGTGACATTCCTGCATTTAGTCAAAATTATTTTTCTTGTGCTTAACCATTATTTGGCGGGGGCTCTGATAATGCTATGAACTCCTGGTTGGTAATGTGTCTATCCTGCTGTACAGGAAATGACTTCTAAATGTATGGTTCATCTGTAATGAGCATTATGATGCAGTATGTCCAGCTGGGTTGGAGACATGCCCTTCTTTCTGTTGCAGTTTCTCTGTTCATCTATTTTCCTCTTCTGATTTCTTTTATTACTTTCATATTTCCCTGATCTTCATACTTTAATCTGGCTTTCCTCTTTGGGCTATGGTGGTTGGGGGATTGCCCCTCACTGGGTGACACCGGCTAGTCCTAGTCGGGCAGGTGCACTCTGGGGGTTGTGACACAGCGTGAGTGATTTGTAGGGGTGTTTTTTATTTGGGGTATCTTTTTTCAGCACAGCAGAGCTAAATTATTTTCTTGGTGGACTGAGTCTGCATGGTTTATTGAGGAGGGGTTGGCTACTTTCCAATATCTCTTTTTGTTCCATGTTTTCTGTTCTGAGTTCAGGGTTGAACTAGATGGGAAAACGCTAACAAGGTTGGTTTAGTGTTTACTCGGATGGAGGGAGTTTCGGGAGAGCTTGAGTAGTTTGTTTATTGAACCGTGGCAGTAGATTGTGGACGTTATTTGATTCTGCAGCTGGTTACCTAGGGTTGGTCTGTGATATATCACTGTGGTCCTGCTTGGGTTCCCCTTGCCTGGTGACAGTGTGGATCTTGACTATATCATACCCGACACACTATGATGGGGACAGTTTGTATCACAACCTGGAATGTGCATGGAATAAATGATCATATTAAGCGATATTGGTCCAATTTTCAAGGAGGCAGGCCATTCAGATACTATTCTTGCAAGAAACACACTTGACAGAGAAGGAGGCAGACAAGACAAACAAAAAATGGATGAGGCCATTGCACTTGTCCACATACTCATCGTATGCTAGGGGTGTGGCAATTTGGGTGGCCCCAGGAGTTCCTTCTCAGCACAGATGCACTAAAGCGGATGTGGAGGGCAAATACATACTGCTTTATGGGTTGTTAAATGGTAACAAGATATGTTACCTAAATGTCTCCACCCCAAATATAGACAATGGTGTTTTCCTTTGGAGAATTCTGGACACCTTAACATCAGATGTTCAATTCCTACTTATATGGGGAGGTGACTTCAAATCGATCTTGAATGGGACACTGAATAGGCGTGCTGCGCAGTTGTATACTAAGCCGGCTATGACAAAAGCTTACAAGCCGGCTATGATACAAGCTTTAACTGGGATTATAAATAGATTGGATTGCATTGATATTTGGAGGGAGCTTCATCCCATGACACAGGAATACTCTTGTCACTTTTTGACACAAAATACACATAGCCAATTAGATTGTATATTGATGATAAGAGACATGGTTGCCGAGATGGCGGTTGTAGCTTACCAATGTAGATTTTTATCTGATTGATTATACCACAGCCCGCACGATTCTGCCTGCCCCTTTATGGAGATTGCAGCCTGAGGCATTGCAAAATAATGTATTTCGTGCTGACATACTGGATGTTCTAGAGGGATAATTTAACTTGAACTGGGAGTCTACCCCTATAAGAGCAATTGAGTGGGATTCATGCAAGGGGGAGCTCCAAGTGAATACCTCAGTAAAAAGATTGGCATTCAGCACCAGTTAAGGGAGAGATACGTTGTTTAGAGCAGAGTGATGCCAGTTTGCAATGCAGAGAACTGTCTGATCCAGCTCTGGTAAATCAGTTGACGTTGGTCAAGAAAGCATTGGCGGAGAAATGGGATCTGCTTGATTCTCTTTAAAAGAATACAGGCAGAAGCTTCATAGTGAGGGTGCCAATTCGGGGAAGCTACTTACCTGGTTACTTTGGCAGTACTCTGCCGCAGATCGTGACACTCCATACACGGGGGAGTCTCAATCTCAACTCAACAGGGCATACTGAGTGAGCTCCAGGACCATCTTCGGCGTGTCTATCGTCGGTCGCCTGTGATGTCTGGGGCAACTATCGGGGACAATCTGGGTGCCCTGCGACTCCTGCGCTTGATGGGTGAGCAGAATGTGTCTTTGGAGGTGGCCATCACTCGCGTAGAGCTTGTAGTGGTTCTTAAAATGCAGGGACTTGACGATTTCCCTCCTGAATTTCCTCAAACATATACACATGTACTTGAGGACAAACTACTAGAGGTTTCCCTTAATGCTAAGAGGATAGGCATGTTGCCGAGCTCTATGAGGGAGGCTGCAAATGTTATGAAACCCAAACCTGGGAAGGATGCCACATTGGTGGGGTCACATAGGCCATTGTCCATACCGATATTAAGATGCTTGCCAAGGGTCACTGGTGCGCTGGTTTTATACCGTGCTACTCTACAATGTTAAATGTATGAAGACTGGCTCATGTACTCTTTTCCATGCAACAAATGGATATGACGGGAGCTTTGATCTCCTTAGACATGGCAAAAGCTTTCAACACTGTCCATTAGGAATACTTTTTGAAGTGTTGCGAGTGATGAGCTTTGCGCCTCAGCTTGCTTTATGGGTCTGGTTGCTTGTTATACCTGCTGCTCAGCCAGTGTGAACGTGCTGTGGAATGTTGGTATGCATGGTGATGTAATGGAATGTGAGGATGCCTGGATGTGGAGTGTCAGTTGGAGTATGGGCTGAGCGGCAGAAAGGCTGCTTCTGGTGGGCTTCTCTTCTTACCATCTTACTTAATAAATCTACTTAACCAAACAACATGGAACCGGACCTGTTTCTTTCTACTACATTGCTGTATACAGCTCCCACGGCTACAGTATGGCTGAATGGGTTAGTGTCGGAAGCTTGGCCAATGGAGAGGGCTACTCGGCAAGGACTCGTATAAAAAGAGACTTGCTCAGATGCAATCTTCTCAAAATAACTCGTAATACCGTAATAATTGTGTTTGTGAATACTAACGTGCATTACAGTTTATACATTTAAGTTTATGGGAACCTTGCATAAGTGTCGTACTAACAAATAACCCGAGTGTGACTTATAATGGCTGCTATCGCAGAATTCTGTACTGCGCATGCGTCAACTACATCTACGTAGTAATGACGAGTCTTTGCTTGGAGGGAAATCTTTGCAGCTGCGCAATCACTTTGAAGATGGCAGCTTGAAACTCGCATGTTAAAGCGCATGCTTTTGCTGAAACTAAACCCTGCAACTTTATTAAAATGCTAATGCGAAAGATTTGTATAAGTAAATGGGATTAGGGTAGAGATAGGTGGTATACAGTGAAATCATTTTATTTTGATTTCTAAAATGTTTTTTTGACTCTTTCTATTTAGTTCGTATTTGGGCCTCAGAGCAAAACTAAAGTCTATATGCCATGTGATACCCAAAGCATGCGCACTCGTAGCCCGCCAGGAACCATGATGATGTTCTTGAACCTCAGCCAAGGCCACGATCGCAACATGTCCTGGGAAAGCTGAAGACATCCAGGATGATGAATGAGAAAATTAATAAATGTATACTTTTACTGATAAAAATGTGAAATGCGGGTGGGAAATAAAGCTTGGGAAAATAAATTTACAGGGCGGGAACGCTGAACAACAGACTTAAGAAAGTTATTAAAACTTAGCATGGTGTGATGATCATCCCCCCTTTCCTGTCCAATCAGAGTTAGGAGTTTCATATTTTTGAAACATTTAGAGGTGGTACATGTCATTAGAAGGGTATAATTGAGGTAGTTTTAGTTAGTTAGTCAGCTATTGCTGCACGGCTCGTACTGCCGAGATGCTGAGATACCGAGATGCTGTCCGAGAATTGAATAAATGCTGAAGAAGAATCGCTTTCCAGATTTAGAATTTTAGCAGATTAATTAGAAGAAGATCGCGGAAGAATCGAGGAGGTACATAATAGAAGAAGATCGCGGTGGAATCGAGGAGGAAGATAGTGTCAGAGAGAGGTGCGACACAGGCGTTGTATCTAGAAGAGGTCATCTATCCTGTCCTGAACCTTTGTCACCTGATCTGTCCCAGGGGACCCTTTCCAGCTCCTTGACCAAGGGGGTTGGTTTCCACACCATCCTAGGTAACTATAATTCTGTGTAGTATGTCATTGTATAGCTCTCTCTGTTTCTCCCTATTGAGGTACTGTCATCGTAATAACACTGTTTAACGGTTTTTTCTCTGACTTAAATTTTGATTCCCTTCCTTGGAGAAAACGGTGTACGAATTGCATTTGGGTTCTTGGCTCACATGAATTTAACTAGATAAACATTCTGTGGTTATTTAAAGGATTTTATTCTATTGCAGTTTTTACTTACAATAGTTAACTAAAAGGTCCATTGACCAGAGGAAAGTAAATTGGGTCAGAAAGGTTTGGTAATAAATGATAAGATAAATTTATCTTACAGGTATAAGTACAACAAATTGACCCCAGCGGTACTTTACTAGCTCATGTGTATGCGTGTTTAATGGGCCCAGGTGAGTATCTTGGTTAGTGAGTATCTCTAGCTGGTAACCCGCGGGATCAGTTTTTCTGGTAACAGAGCTATGGTTATATTTATTAACTAGTTAGGTGACTATATTGAATTTTGCATTATTGATTATGTATTAACAAACCCGTTTGTATTTTGTTTCATGTTGTTTGGAAATTCCCGGGAATATTGAATAGAGGGTGGTGAATGTACTCGTTTGTAGCGCTGAAAGGCTATGCAAGGCTGGCAGTGCTGATTTAGGGATTAATTTGTATATAAGTGAGAGTAATTGATAGCTAAAAGTTCACTGGTGATTTTTATATCACCTAGAAAGTGTAATACCTATATGCCCACAAACGAAACGATCAAAAACTATAGATATAGGTACCACCAGGCCATGGATACAAAAGTCTTTCTCTAACTGCAATAGTGACAATTTGATCTACCTACTACAATGCCCGTGCCAAAATCAATATGTAGGTATGACAACTCGTAAAGTGAAATTGAGGATGCTAGAACTCAAGAGCACCTTTAGATGCAAAAAGACCAACACTAGGTTGAGAAGACATTTTGTCGAAAAAAACCATCAAGCAGATGATTTTACATGGACGGTTCTTGAAAAAACATTCATACCATCCTACATCAGCGATAAGACCAAATTTCTATTCAACAAAGAACAACGATGGGTCTTTAAATTGCAGAGTGATAAAAAGGGTTTAAATGACTCGATCCCTTGGACATCCCTGTAATAACCTGTGTATGGGCACAGATTGCCTGGTACTAAAACTCAATGAGTATCTGACAAAGAAGCATCTATTATTTTTGTATTAGTGCAAAATAACAGATATGAGAAGTGATTGTAACTATGAACAGGCATTACTGGGGTAGTCTCTATTTATATGAATATAACTACTGACACACTGAGCGAGTCAGACAACTCAATATTGTGTTATGGCTAATAACAAACTAGCCTACGAGTATCCATCGGTTCTTTCATTTTTCTCATATTCCCATGTTGATACCTCGTGACCAGTTAATCAGATTATCTGGCGGTAAACATTCCCATTTGAATTCACACAATGTATTTTATCGTCTAACGTCCTTTCTTTAATGTGCGATTGCTGCTTGTAAGTGTCAATAAAGCTTTTTCTCACAACATAGAAGCCACTGTATCGAGAAACTACCGCTTCCGGCCTATATGACGTCACTTGGTAGTTTCAAACGCCAACATTGATTGGCACCGTGATTTACGCAACACACGTTTTTAAAAACGACACCAGTCGAAGCCTCGGTACCTCCCACATACTCAGGAGAGTCCGAGGCACCGACGGATAGGTAAGCAAGAGAGCTAGACGCTAGCTAACACGGGGCTTTATCTTTTGATTTGATTTGCCAGCATGCTTAAGTTATGCATAGCACACTGTGTTTCTTTAAAAACTAGACATTACTTGACGCGAGAAGAGGTAAACTAATGAGCTTAAGTCGCGTTGTTTTTGCACTGACAGCGCTTTGCCCCTGCTTGCATAGTTAAAGTCCTTCTACTTAAGTTCACACACTACACTTATTTGAGACTCGCAAAGAAGCCATGCCTGACCGAAACAAGATGAATTAGTCTGTAATCAGCTAAGTTTGTAGACGCATTTAAAACAGTCTTTTGACTAAACAACAAACATCGTTATATACGCCCGTTTTTCAACTCGGGCGGACTGAGACATTGTTTATACACACGGAGGAATTGGATTCCTTTTAAGGTTTATTAAATTTCCTGAACAAGCCCAGGAAAGTTTAGAATAAGCACTTTATAGGAATGTATTTACAATAAGATACATGCTTATTCTGAATCTGAATGAATTTAGCGAGTCACAGCACCACATGGATTACATCAAAAAAGGCCAGCCATTTCATTACTACGAGGGTTCCTACTGTCTTCCCACATTTTTTATATGACATTAGAAACGTCGAATTGACACTATAAGGTCTACAAAATAGAGTAAGATGATAATTTAAGAAATACAAGTGAATTCTTAATAGTATTATTGATCCGCTTTATATAATCAATTTTTATAGGGCGGGTTCTCCCATACCTGAGTTAGTGACCGGGTGAGGTGAGGTCTGAATCTCACACAAGGCAGGTGAGTGCACTGTTCTTCATTTGTGCATGACAGTATGGCATTTGAATATGCAATTATGGAGCTGCTCGATATCATAACATCGAGATATATAGATTTGTAAGGAATACTCTAAGCTATTACTTTGCTCACAAAAAAAGACTATATGTGTGTTTCTCTTACAGGAGTGAAGAGTACCCTGCCTGTTTAGAGATCTCACCACATAAGGTTGTACTTTTTGGCAACTTTTAAAGCACTTTAATTATTATTATGTTCACTTTTTTGCAGTAGCAGTTTAATTTTTGGGTCCTGAAGAAAGCCGGGAACAAGTTCCATTCAGGCTGAAACTAGTTGACCAATCTGTGAAGCAACCGATTTGTTAAAAGTTGCTTATACACGTTTTTAATAGGATTGATAGAGAGATGGTTATTAAAGTCTGTTTTTCTCTCTCTCAACTCCCTTTTTAATTCTCACGTTTATGCACTGCACTCACACCTTCACCACATAAGAGACGATTCACAACGTCTGTCAAGTCATGACCATGTCGGTTATTCTCTGTCTATGAAGGTTTCTCTTCTTTTCTGGCTTTATCTTTTATTGTCCAGTCGCAATCTTTGCTACATATTTTCCCTTGATTTTTCGAGGAGTAGTAGCAAGATAGAAGGATAACCAAGTGATGACACTGGCCTCTCTTGGCAGTTGATGGAAATCCTATCAATTTGCATTATTTTCCTTCTTTCCTATATCTTTCTTTCTATTTACATCTCTGCTTTAAAGTGATTATTGCAGTCAAGATAGTCCATCTGTGTGCAAAGATATAGGCTTCCTGTTCCTTACAGACTTTCTCCTTCTTTGTCTGACCACCAGTTTCCTCTGTAGTTTTTTCTAATACCGAAGGAGTAGCAGGTTCGTAGGCGCTTGAGTGAAGAGTAAGCGGAAGAGTTTTACTCGTAGTGTGTGAAGAGTAAGCAGGAAGGTTTTACTCGCAGTGAATGTAAATTGACTTTCTGATTTTAGCAGAGCAAACAGAGTAGCGATTGTTTCTATGTTGTAATTTAATGAATTTTGTATGTAAATCGTAAGAAAAAGAAGTTATTCGTGTTACCTTGTAAAGGAGGGGTCAGTTGCTGGTGCTGCACTGACGTCACAGAGAGCAGCGCTGGGATTGGTTGGAACAGCGGGCGTGTGACAGACGTGAAATTGTAAAGGAGGGGTCAGTAGTAAGGAGTGATACTGACATCACAGATAAGCCGCGCTAGTATTGGCTAAACGCATAACGTGAATGAGAATTTGTTTGGTCGAAAGAATAGAAGTCGCACTGGTATTGGTCAATTATTAGAGTAAAAGCGAACATTTGATTGGTTAGTAAAATAGAAGCTACAATAATAATTGACAGTGGGCTTTGCATGTGGAGACACGATCCAACTTTAATAGGGAATCGCCCAGACGGAAGGTATTTAGGATTTGCCAGAGAACAATATATAAAAGTATCGACACCCAAAATGTACAGAGAAAAAAGAAAAATGACATTTATGCAGAAAATTCAAAATTATTTTAAAAAGGATGAACCCATTAAGACTAGAGAGGGAATTCTTATCCCTCCCACGAAAACGCCCGCATCATACATGATGATGGAAAGAGGCTATCATACTTGTGTATGGTTGGACAATTGGATAGAATATACAAAAAGTGATGGAGTGCTAGCTTTTCTAGAACATGGTATGTTTAATGGGAGAATTCTACATAATCTGAGATTAAGAATGAATGAATTAGAGCCCCGACCAAGATTAACACAATATGAAGCTTTAGAGGAATGGGAGACTGAAGCATTTGAGCGCGATAGATCCAGAAGTAGCAGAAGCTTAGAGGGCTTTATCCTAGACTACCGCGCAAATCACGAGATAATCAGATGAAACAATGGAGACAAGCAATGGTCGCTGAAGGATTATATCCTGTACTAATGGCTGAGGAACAGTCAGGAGGCAAGTGCACAGAGAAAACCAAACATTTAACGATGACAGGTAGTGGAGAATTAGAAGATGATTTTATGGAGGGCATTTTAATGAAAAACCCTCTGCCATACCAAGAAGGATCCAGTAGAATTACTCCTAGTGGCCCGGTTTTGGGAACGCCATTGGTTCCACAAGTTATAAATGACCCAACAAATGGAAGGGTACTTCAGAAAAAGGAAAGAGAGGCAATAAATAAGAATAGAGAAGAATTAATACAGAAAATCACCCAATTGAGTTTCCAACCTGAAGCGCTGCCTATACCAGTGACTATAGGTCCAGTGGTTCCATTATATGGTGATAAAACAAACTGTCACAAACCACCAGTCATGTCCACACCTACAATTGAACCAGAAAAGAGCATATAATAATTGGTGATCAAGGCAGTGAATGTGATTTGGTGATATCATTAATGGATTTGCCGATAAGAGGACAGATAAATGAAACCCCGAGAAGAGTTACATCCAGCTGTTCAAAATAAATACGATTAGAAACATCTACCGGAACCAAAAGTGCCACAGTAGTATACCCGGAAGAATTAGAAAGATGGGCACAGGAAATAGACAAACCAAAACAGCCACTAACATTTTTTAGATATTTACAAATTGAAAGTGGAATTGGAAGAAATGATAGCTGGAAATGTGGGACTAAACAGGCTAAATACTTACAGTGAAGAAGAGTTACTGTTCATTTGTAGAAGAATCACTAGAAATACAAGGATATTCCATGAGAAATTGACAAATCTAGCCTCTGAAATGGGAGTTGAAATAGGGAAATCCAAGGTATTACAGACACCATACAGAGCAGAATTCAGTGATAAGGACTTGGAAAATATGAATGTGTCCCGAAGAAAATGACAGGTTGAAGAATTAATTACCATTTTACAAAAATGGGGTGATCTAGACAAATGGAAAGCTAGATGGATGAGAAAAAAGGAAGAAGCACATGCTAATCAAACAACTTCTGAATTTTCGTTGAAAGAAACAGGAAAGGTAGAAAGATTATGTCCAATGAGAGAGGTACCGGGAGGAGGATATGTACATGTTCCATGGACCAGACAGGATATTTTGTCATTTACTAATGATTTCCCAAAGTTAAAAGAAAAGCCAGTAGAACGGTATCGGCAAGTTGAAAGATTTGTGAAGGTTTCTAAAGAATTGTTGAAAGATTTGGATGGCTTATTTGACATAGTGGTACCTGCTGATTTATGGACAGAATGTAAAATTACTGTTGATTGGCCTAGTGATGAATATCCGAGAGATGAAAAACACAGGAGCCCTTCAGAAGAGGTAATGAAGAAATATCACCAGGTGATCACTTTCTTGAAAGGGAAAATTCCTCCAAAAGAAACAGATTGGGTAAAGATAGATAGAACAACCCAGGATAGAAATGAGTCCATACATACTTATTATGAACGCCTACTGCAGGTATTTAAACAGTATAGTGGATTTGAGAACATTGGAGATAAAGATATGGGACATTTTGTGTATCGATTTGTGAAAGGATTAAAACGAGAAATTGGTGACATGATTCGTCAACACATGTTGTGTTGGCAAGCGAGACCAATAGATGACATTCTTAAATACGCACAAAGTATTACGGAGATGAAATTGACAATAGACGAAAGAAGTTAGAAGAAAAGGTGATGTGGGCCCAAGTAAAATTAGCAGAACAGTAGGAACTCCAACTAAACAGTCAGACAGGAAATCAATGAAAGGGGCAAGGTCAAAGTGAAAATAATGGGGGAAAACAAAAAGGACAAATGAGTAGAGAGGAGGCAAAGAAAAAGTTTCCCTGTCATGGGTGAAGAAAATTGGGGCATTGGAAAAACGAGTGTAAAAATATTCAGAATATTAATGGCCCAAATCAAAATTTAAATCCACAGACGCAGAATGAGGTGATAATGAGTCAACCGCAGCAGGTTTTAAATCTACAGAGTCAGTTGCCACCTGCCCCTATGCCAAATTTTGTGAACCAGGCCAAGTACAGTGCGGCAGGGCTTAATTTGTGCCGGTGCTTTCCGGTGCTTAGCACCGGCACTTATTTATCAGGGCCGGGTCTATAGCAGATTGCCACTGCCAACTCACATCAACAGCGTGCGTCAAAAAAATAATAAAATAGAATGTTTACTGTTCATAAGATCCGCACTCTCCGTGTCTCCCCGTGAAGAGCTGAGCCATTTACAAGTCCGTGCCTTCATTTTGCGTTGCGGTGTGTGGGGGCCTCTGATTGGTTTGGATTTGGTCATGTATGGCTGCGACAGGCGGGCGGCAGCGTGCGTGCGTAACCTTTTTTAAATTCCACGCCACCAGCCCGCCTTATCAGGAAGCACACTCGCACCGGCAATGGCAGTCCGGCACTATTAATTGAAACAGGAGCGTGTCGTGAAGTATGCAGCACCAGATCTCGGGTAGGTTACGGTATTTCTTCAATCAATGTCTAGTTTTACTGACCGACACAACTTTTGTGAATAAAAAAACAGACACATTTCCTGTACCAGAGATGCTTTCTCCGTAGCAACGTTTACTTACGGCAGTTCACTTAAAGATTTAGAGTGGCCCCGACTTTCACGGCTCGACGGTTGAGCTCTACCCGGAATCCCAGCAGGCCCCACTGGCTGCACACCTCACTTTACAACTCCTCCACATTGCCTGCTGTGCCCCGAAAACTTGCTCGGTTCAGGACTTCTGTCTGTGTGCGCGCACACTCAGCCTTCTCTATGCCCTGGTGGGTTGCTTGTAGGTTTGTTGGTTCTAGGTGCCCGGAGGCATATATGTTTCATTGTCGTTCTGCATTGGTGCCCGTTTGACTGTTTGCACGCACATCAGGCAGTTCGTCTACGTGTAAATGTGGGCATTTTTGTTGTTGGTCTGTGTATGTTCCTGCATTTAAAACTTGCTTTGAAACATCTTGCTTCTCTTCCGGGTCCTGAGAGGGCCTGGTTGTGTAATGCTCGAGTCCCTCTGATCGGAACATCATTTTCTCCCCCCCTCCCAAAAAAGTCAAGCATCCATCTCCTTCAACTGCTGTGCCGCGCCCAACTCAGAGTGGTGTAAAGGAAAATAACGGACATCCCTACAGACTGGGACGAGGAGCCTCAAACTTTACTATATGTTCGGTCCTCAGCTCAGCCGAAGATCAATGAATATTTATAAGTTACAAATATTCATTGGTCTTCGGCTGAACTGAGGCCCGCCTGGGGCGTTGGGGGTGGGGGGCTGGGGTTTTACAACCCTTCTGCGCCAGTCCCTGCAGAGGCAGCCGTTATGCCCCCAGTCCAACTTCTGCTCCTCACACAGGGTTATTATCCTCATTCTGCCCTCACGCGCCCCTTCTATGTTTCACACAGAGCGTTCCCTCCATTTCTCTCTGCCCGCCTCCCTGCATTGGCGTGGTTATTAGCATTGATCGAGGGCACAGATTATAGGGTGCCTGTGCATGGCACTAGCAAAGCTGATATGAAGCGACGGCAGCACAGTCGACACAACAAGAAGTCGCCAGAAGTCGCCAGCATATCAGGGAGCAACCATTACAGGGGGCAGAGCTGGGAGCTTTGCTGAGTAACAGCAGCGCACAGACACATCGCTCTAAGAGAGGATCTGTATATTACAGGGGGCAGCTGAGCATGACAGGCAAAAAACATTAACGTAGGAAAGTAAAGTCACATACAGCATGCATGCAGAAATAAATGCACTAAGACAACTGCGTGTACACAGGACATACATGAAAAAAAGCATAGACTCCCATGGACTCACAAATGAAAAAGAGCTGGGTCTGCACACCTAGACAGCAAAGCAGCTGTAAATGCCACTTGCACCAATTCAACACACATGCAGGCACAAAGCACCACCGACATTAGGGTGTTGTGGTGGGGGTAGAAAAAAACGGTGGGTGAAACAATTTATTTCTCGCATTGTTGAGAGGAAGGGATAAACTGCTGGAGACAGTAGAGAGAAATCAAGAGACAGACCCAGAGTGAAAGAGGGTGCAAAGAAGAGAAAGACAGACCTAAAGAAATAGGGCTGTAGATAGAGATAAAACGACAGAAAGAGATACAGGCATAGAAAGAGAGAAAACAGCTACTTGGAGATAAAGTCAATGGAAAGCAAAGAGAAAAGAGACACAGAATGCACCTGTAAACCAAAATGTCATGCCTGGTGTGTAATGGAACTAACCTGGATGTAATTGATAACATAAGAGAGAGAATAGATTGATAAATAAAGCAAGAGAGATGAAGCAAAATTGAAAGAAAGATATAGAGTCAGAATGAGAGAGAGTGTGTGTGGAAGAGAGAAGCGATGGATTGTTAGAGAGAACGAGAGAGAGGGGGTGAAACAGAGAGAGATGGAGCTAAGCAGAGCCATAATGAGAGTGTGGCAGAAAGAGAGAGGGGTATAACGAGTATGTTGAGCTAGAGAGAAAAAGAGGGACATAGGAAGTAAGACAGATATAGGTATGAGCATACGTACACAGTTATCTCTACTATAATCAGACACTGGAAGAGACTATTGAATGTCGGAATGTAAAATCTTGTCCCGCTTTGGGGTAACTTAAAATTTTGTCTGCTACAGGAATTTTTAAATATGAGAGAATGTTAATTTTGCTTTGGTAAGTCATGCATTGTAGACTGCACTAAGCCCACATGAAATGGCACGTGGGAGGCCTGCTTTGGCAGTGAATTGGATCTTTAATTTCTGAGTTTGAGTTGCATGGTCAATATTTGTCACTTTCATAGTTATTTAGACTGTGTTTCTGTTTTATACTGTTTCTGCCAATATGCAACCTTGAGCCACAACTTTGGTTGATTTTGATTGCAGTGGCTCAGTTTATTTGGTGATTCATAATTCCAATCATGTGACATAGATGAGATGTACTTGCAAATTGTTGGATTGCGTATTGCATTTCAGGTTTTCAATTTGACCAATCTTTTGACTTCTTACCAACGAAATATGAGTGTCTCGAGGACCACACTGTTTCTTCTCTTATCTGTCTTGTATCAAGACCCTGCTGGACTATGGGGTGAAAGAAAGCTTGAATAAACAGCTACCTATGTTATGACATCTCTTTATTAATGTAATGACTGTAATTTCCCATTTGCTTTATTTACCTTCCTGCTTTCTCAAATTTGCTTGAAAATGCACCATTTGTCCATTCTTTTTTCAAAATGTTCTCGGAGAGAACCCCCCCGAACCTCACTCCGCTCGCTGCAGTGCAGTATGAACCCCCCTTAGGTTATTCAGCACACTCGCTCACTGCGGTGCAGTATGACAATCATTTTACGCCACACCACTTTCAAATGTCACCATCCGCCACTGCTCTTTTGTAATCTGTCTTGTCTGTGATACAGAACTACATTTGGAAACGCCAGTTTAGTTCTATGTTTTTTACTATTTTGAATTTTAATAAATGCACATATATTGCTACGGGAGTGAGTAATAGTAACAAGCACAATTGGTAAATTAATTGCTTTCACAGACTGCTCAACTATTTATGATCCAAACCCCCGTTGGCCACTGGAAGTGATAAATGGTTCAAGTGTACTATATGATTTTTTTTTCGCAGGGCGGGATAAACTTCTATCAAAACCATACATGAGCAAAGCGCTCTTGCTGAAATTCAGATCCAGTATTACATCTGGCTTTCAGCAGTGCCAGTTGAGTTTGTGGATGTAGCCAATAGAATAAGTGGGCGGGGCCAGCGGAGAAGTGGGTGGAGTCTGGAAAGTGGGTGTGGTTTCCGGGGGACAAATTGAGCACCTGCACTTCATTTTTTACAAATTAAGCACTGCAGTGCGTACACCAGATTTCAAGGAGGAAGTGGTAAGATAAATTCTGTAACACCACAATTTCTTTTAAAGGATAATTATTTTGATGACAGAGACCAATGAGGGTGCCTGAGGAAGAGAAGTGCGGACTTGGCACATCCTTACAGGTAGATCAGTCAGGTCCATATATTGATGGTAAAGTAGAAGGAAAAGATATTACCTTTTTGTTGGACACTGGTGCTACCCGTTCTACTGTGAGAACAGCAGACATCCCAAACCTACCCCTCTCGGGAGAAGCGATCCAACTAGTGGGCATTTCACATAAACAGATTAGAACCCCTATTACAGAACCAATGGAGGTACGCATTGGCAATTTCAGGGAAATGCACATATTTGTGGTGTGTGACTCCAGTCCCTTAAATTTAGTAGGAAGAGATCTATTGTGCAAAATGAACTGCACAATATTTTGCACGCCGGACGGTGTTGCAATTCAAACCCCAGATGAAGACAGAGTCTACAAAATCATGCTAGCTAAACAGGTCACAGAGGTAGATGAGATGTGTTCTTCGATGACAAAAGACGATTTACCAGATGAGGTCAAAATGACAGTAAATCCTGATGTGTGGGATTTTACAGGAAAAGAAGTAGGGTTAATGGCAAATGTAGACCCAGTGAAAGTAACTGTGAAGGAAGGTGCAGTCTAGCCAAACACTCGACAATACAAAATGAGCCCCGAAGTTAAAGCTGGTGATGCAGCAGTATTTGATCGAATCATTGAACAAGGCATTCTAAAGGAAATAATGAGCAGTCCCTGTAATTCACCTATAATTGGCATTAAGAAACCCAGCGGGAAATATAGAATAGTCCAAGATCTAAGAAAGATTAACAAGATTGTTGTACCCTGTTGCCCTGTGGTGCCCAACCCAGCAGTAATTCTGTACCCAATACCATGGAAGGCAGGATGGTTTACGGTAATCGATCTATGCCATGCCTTTTTCTCCATTCCATTACACCCAGACACCCAGTATCTCTTTTCATTTAAGTTTGAGGAGCGTATTTTAGCTTGGAATCGTGTTCCTCAAGGGTATACTGAAATTCCTTCGATTTTTTATCAAATATTGAAAAAGTGCTTAGAAACCTTAGTGCTACCCAGGAGATCAGTACTGGTACAGTATATTGACGACTTGTTAGTCGCATCTAAGACAAGAGATGACTGTGTTACTGATTCAATTGCCTTGTTAAAACATTTGGCTGATGGTGGACATAAAGTGTCCCCAGAAAAATTGCAGTTTTGCAAACCTGGAGTCAAATATCTAGGACACCAAATAGAACGCGGAGTAAGGAAAGTGACCCCTGAAAGAACAGAAATAATAAGACAAATGAAATTGCCGCAAACCCAGAGAAAAATAAGAATGTTCCTTGGGGTTGTGGAATACTGTAGGCAGTGGATTGTAGGATTTTCTCTGCTAGCCAAACCCCTAATACAAATGACCAAGAAACAAGCAAAAGATCCAATAGAATGGGATGATGAAAGTATGGAAGCATTTGTGAAATTACGGAAGTGTTTGTGTGAAGGTATGCCAGATTACTCGAAAGAATTTGCACTGTTTTGTTGTGAAAGAAATAGTTGTGCACTCTCAGTCTTGACCCAGAGATATGGTTTGATGCGACGTCCAGTGGCATACTTCTCTGCTACTTCGGACCCTGTAGCCTCAGCTTTACCTGGTTGTTTAAAAGCAGTACCTGCAACCTGTATGAGTCTGGAACAAAGTGAATCAATTGTGATGGGACATCTGGTAAAGGTGCATGTTCCACATTCAGTTGAGATTCTTTTAACAAGAACTCAAACTCAGTATCTTACTCCTAGTCGGATGATTAAGTATGAAAGAATCATATTGGGTGCTGAAAACGTGACAATAGTCAGGTGTACTGTACTTAATCCTGCCACCTTATTACCAGATGTATATGGAGAAGAGGTGAGAGATGAAGACGAGCACGACTGTGACTGAACTTTGCACCAAACCCCGTCCAGACATACAGGAAGGATATTTGAAGAATGCTGAACATGAGCTATTTGTAGACGGCTCGTGTATGCCTCATGAGGAGGGTGCTGTTTACTCTTTGTGTTCATTGGCTGGAATAGTCAAAGCATCCTATTTACCAGGAGTCAAATCTGCACAAGTTGCCAAATTGATAGCTTTGATTAAAGCTTGCAAAATTGGGAAAGATTGGAAAGTAACCATTTTTACCAATAGCCAGTATGGTTATGGGGTTGTGCATGATTTTGGCCAGCTTTAGATGCAGAGGGATTTCTTGACCTCTTCAGGACCCTCAATTAAAAATGGAAAATTTGTAAAAGAACTGCTTGAAGCAATACCATTGCCAAAAGAAGTGGCAGTGGTCAAGCGTGCCACACATCAGTCAGGAGATGACTATGTGACAGCTGGTAATAGGTATGCTGACCAGGTTGCCCAATACTGTGCCAGAAATAAAATGGCAGTAAACAAGAAAATTGAAACAAGTGGAATTAGCTGCCAACTTATGCTACTCTCAGGATTGGAAACATGGGAAGAAGTAAGACAACTACAAGATGAGGTAGAAATGAAAGAAAGAGAAGAATGGGTAAAAGTAGGGTGCCAAAAGAGGTCAGAAGATGACGTGTGAGTTTACCTAGATGGCAGGCCAGTAATGCCAGAGTGTATGCTTTCACAATTGGCTAGGATGTATCACGGAGACAGCCATATAGGCAGGGGTGCCATGATCAGACTCTTTAGGCAGGATTGGTTTAATCCAAAGTTCAGGAATGTAGCAGAAAGTCTATGTCAGAGATGCTTAGTTTGTCAACAAATGAACCCAGGCAGAAAAACAGTGGTCAGTATGGGAAGAATTGGAAAGGCAGAAGGTCAATTTATAAGGCTACAAATAGATTTTATACAATTACCACCTTGCAGAGGTTTGAAGTACATACTTGTCATAGTTTGTTTATTCTCACGGTGGGTGGAGGCATACCCTACTAGAAGAAATGACAGTATAACAGTTGCCAAACTATTGTTGAAAGAAATGATTCCACGGTTCGGTTTTCCAGTAACTTTGGAATCAGATAGAGGGTCTCCTTGTAATAATGAAATAATTCGACTAATCTGTGAAGCATTTAAAATTGAACAAAAACTGCACTGTGCATATCGCCCAGAGGCTTCTGGAGTGGTAGAACAAATGAATGGCACTATAAAAACAAGATTGGCAAAGGCATGTGCATCCACCCCACTGGAGTGGCCTGATGCTTTACCTCTAGTTCTAATGGGACTCAGAAGCATTCCTAACAAGAATACAGGATTGAGTCCCCATGAAATACTCATAGGAATAGTAATGAGGCAAGCATGTATACCAGGACACAAACTGTTGAATATATCTGATCATTTTGTATTGGACTATTGCAAAGAACTGGCTGACCTAGTGCATTTTATCTCTCACTAGGTTGGAGAGGACGCAGTTGACAGGCAGCCAGATCAAGCACATGATCTAAATCCCGGTGACTGGGTGCTGGTGAAGAACCACACTTGAGAGTTGTGCTTAGCACCCAGGTGGGAAAAACCCCATCAGGTTATATTGGTTACAACAACAGCAGTGAAATGTGCAGGCTTGCCTAATTGGATTCATGCAAGCCATACTAAGAGAGTACCAGCACCTGACGAGGAAGGACCCCAACTGACTCAAGCAGTTGAGGCTGCAGAAGGTTGTGCAGCTGAAGCATCTAGAGTAACAGATCCTGAAGTAGCTGACCAAAAACAACCGAGCATAAGTCAGGATGACTGGATACCAGTGGTTGACATACCTGAAGTAATTGTGAGAACAAGAAGCCAATCCAGGTTAGAGAGACAGGAGAATAGTGAGGACCAGATAGGTATAGAAGAACAAGCTCAGGAAAGTGAAAATACAACTGTTGGAGAACCTGAGCAGGATCAGACAAGGACAGAACAATCTACTCAGACAGAGGTGGATGAAATCATTTATGAGTCTGGGGAGAGACAGATAGGTCTAGAAGAACACGTACAGGCTGCAGAACACCAAAGTGCAGTAAGACCTGAGCAGGACCAGTTAGGAAAAGAAGAACAAGTTCAGGTAGCAGAAGAAGAGAAAATCGAAATAAAACCTGAACAGGGTCAAGCCAGGGGAGAAGAACTCATCCAGGCAGAAAATGACATTACGGAAATAAGCCCTGGACAAGGACAGACAGAGAGGAATTCTGAAAACGAAAATAACCAGATTGTGCCACAACTTAATGAAAATAAAACACTCGAAGACAGTGACAGTGCAGTGCAAGCAAAAAGGGTCAGAAGGGGTGATAACTGGCCAGGTGGTGTGAAAAGGTTAAAGTATCATTTCAAGACAATTAATGAAGAACCTGACCAGGTAAATGATAAGCCCAAACGAAGAAGTCAAAGATTAAAAGTATTGAACATTAAGTTCAAGTGTCCTGAATGGACATATGTAATTCTTGAAGAATTCGAGAATCTAGATTTAAATGAAGAAAGTGATGAAGAAATAGATGCAGAACAGATTGTTGAAGAAGTGAGACCAACCTGAAAATTCCCCAATAATTTATATTTCATAAATAATTTGAAAATAAAGAAGAGAAATCTTCTTAGCCAAAAATGGCTGATGATAGGGCTGCTAGAAAACTAAAACGAATTTGTGTACAAAGATGTTGTAGAATATGCATATGTAGTATATTTTTAGTACTTATAATTTGGTTAGTACTAACAGTAGCCATCCCTTATTTGATGGTTACAAAAGAAAAGAATAACACAAACACACATGAAAGGGTAGCTAACATTAAAGGAGATAGAGTAGCATTAGAAGCACCAGATGAGTCTAAGACTAAAAGAGACAGAGTAGATTTAGGAGCATCAGATAAGTTAGATATACAGCACACTGTGACAAATAATGACACTGCTTCAAATGTATTTACAAGGTTTTTAGTGCAATACGTGGCACTATGGAAGTAAGTGATTGTTATGTGTGTATGAAATTACCTGCATCCGTAGCAGAAGGTGTAACATATCACCATATTCCATTAAGCTATGGTATTTCTTGTAGTATTTTAGCAAGCTTGTTTTATAGAACAGGAAAGTTACAACATTATTATTCTAATGTAGATGTGATTTTTTCTGAGGTTCCTATGTGAAAGAGCATGAACCCAGTTCTTAGTACTAAGGATGCACAGTTTATGGGAGAATACTTTCTAACTATGAAAACAATAGTTATAGCTGAAGCACACAAGCACAATCTAACATGTAAATTACATGAAGAAGAAAATATATTTTTGAATTTAATTGAGCAAAGGAGACAGGACTTCCAAAGAAGGGCTTCTAAACCGAAACCTCAAATCCCTCAATGGGCTGAGAAAGAAGAAATTTATACAACTGGCAAGACTCATGCTGCTATGTCCTTGGACTTTGAAAAGAAAGGGAAGATCTGCCTCCATAGATTAAAGACTGAATATAACAATGCATTTATTGGTTCCAGTGAATGTGAACATAATGTCTTAGTTATTGGGGGATGGGAACTAAAAGGTGGAATAGATCCAGTATTTCCTGGAGTTTATTACGTGTGTGGCAATAAAGCATATTTCAGGCTGCCTGATCATTGGTACGGGAGTTGCTATTTTGGAATAGTATTCCCAAAGGTGTACCATGTAAAAAGAATCACTGGAAGCAATGAATACGCAAAGGAACTAACAAGTACTAAGAGAGCTAGATTCTCAGAAATAGTAGGTGATATATTTAGTGTATTGATACCTTCAGTGGGAGTAATTCTGAATTCACGAAAAATGTATCAGCTATCTACAGTAGTTGATCGGTTATCAACTGACACTGCTGGAGGATTTTTGATGATCAACAAGGAAATGATTGCAATTAGATCTATGGTTTTGCAAAATCGACTTGCTCTTGATATATTATTGGCAAAATAGGGCGGAGTCTGTAAAATGCTGAAAGCACAACATCGTTGCACATACATTCTGGACAAAAGTGTTGACATTGGAAGATATATTAAAAATATTACAAAATTGGAAGAAGATTTGAAACCACTGGAAGTTGACAGTGTATGGAAAAAACTAACAAATAGTATCACTACCATTGGGAGCAGGTTTTCTAACATAGGTAAGAGCATTATAGGCCAAATAATATTGCCAATAGTTGGAATAACACTATTAGTCTTAGCAATAATGATATGGTTCAAATGTTGTAAGAAAAGAAAGAGATATGAAGTGACCTAAGAGGGAAAGAAAAGAAAATACGATGAGATACAAATAGAAGAAATGAAAGGAAATGTATATAAAAAGATGAAGAGTTTACAGTTCAATAACGAAAAAGAAGGAAATGGAAAGGTTGAAGAAGGCATTGAGATGTGTTAAAGTTGGCATCTGATTTGGTGGTGGGAAATTAGTGATGGCATAAAATGCCATCAGAGAGGGGATTGATGGAGCAAGGACTCGTATAAAAAGAGACTTGCTAGAATGCAATCTTCTCAAAATAACTTGTAATACCGTAATAATTGTATTTGTGAATACTGGCGTGCAATACAGTTTATACATTTAAGTTTAGGGGAAGCTTGCATATGTGTTGTTCTAACAAGTAACCGGAGTGTGACTTAAAATGGCTGCTAACGCTGCTAATAACACTGTTTAACAATTTTTTCTTTGACTTACATTTTGATTCCCTTCCTTGGAGAAAACGGTGTACGAATTGTATTTGGGTTCTTGGCTCACATGAATTTAACTAGATAAACATTTAAACTCTCCCGAGTCTGTGGTTATTTAAAGGATTTTATTCTATGGCAATTTTTACCTTCAATAGTTAACTAAAAGGTCCATTGACCAGAGGAAAGTACATTCGGTCAGATTTACCTTATCATTTCTTACCAAACCTTGGTAAAACATGATAAGGTAAATCCATCTTACAGGTATAAGTACAACAAATTGACCCCAGCGGTACTTTACTAGCTCATGTGTATGCGTGTTTAATGGGCCCAGGTGAGTATGTTGGTTGGTGAGTATCTCTAGCTGGTAACCTGCTGGATCAAAGGGATACCCCCTTTCACCTCTATTGTTTGCTTTCTTAATGGAGCCTTTAGCAATACACCTGTGGGAGGCTCTGTCATCTTATTGAAACAAAGTAGGGAATACACAGATGACACCATTATTTATGTTCAGGAACTGCATCTCTCGCTGCTCATGTTATTTAGTGAATTGCATACGTTTGGTGATGTGGCTGAGCGACGGGTGAACAGGTACAAAACAGTGGTGTTCCTGCTGGGTTAATTGGTTGGAAATGGGCCAGATAGGCTTCCTGATATTAACCCTGGGTGGATGAAAGACCAGTTTCGATATTTGGGTATACAGATATGACATTTGCCAATACAGAAATTTGATCTAAATATGGGCAGAGTGGTGCAGTTGAGTTTTGGAGAAAGCTTCCTCTCTCTGTGGCATATTGGATAGCCCTTGTTAAAATGTTCTTCCTCCCCTGGTGCTTGTATCACTTACAAAATACCCTAAGTGTCCTTCCCTGCTCGCCATTCAAAGAGCTGGACTCATTAATCTCTCTGGTTTGGCAGGTAAAAAGTGAAAAGTGAAACTGAATGCTCTTAGATGAGATAAAAATGAGGGGGGACTGGGGCTCCCTGATCTAGAATTGCATTATTTAATTGCACAGCTGCAGCCCGAGGCTCAATGGTGTGACCCTGAGGACAATTGGGAAAAGTCGTTGTTTTTATGTACCTGGGAGGAGGAACAGTTCATGAAAGGTTGCAGGACCCCTACTCACTGCCAGATAGTAGCCATGACATGGGATATTGCTGTTAAAAGGATACTAAAATGACCTCCCTTTTCCAGAGCACTGGCGGTATGGTGGTTACATGAAGCCTATGTGATGTGCTGGTAGTGGATTCCCACTTGCCTGCCCCAGTTGCACTTAACATCCGAACCAGATGGTTCTTCCTCAAAATCTGCACTCGCTCAATGTAAATGATACTCTTTTCACACTTTTGTGAGACTTTTAGTGTTTATTTATTCACACCAATCCTTTTAACTTGTTCATCAAACTATGATGTTGTGGATATTTCAGGGGTATTACTGAATTATCATCCAAGTATCACATGAACATCAATCTGTATGTCTGTACCCAATGCATTTCGGGTCGAGTGACCCTTCTACAGGGGTCCCTAAGCAATAAGATGTAAACATAACAAATATCAGCACCTAAGCATTCTGAAATCTAGTATCAAAAATGAAAAGTCTCAGTATTCTTGTGGCTACAGCCATTCTAAAAGATAGGTAGGGTGATGTCAATGACCCTTGTGGAGGGATGGAGGATGTACAACTGTGGGGAACCTGTACCCAGGTGAGACCTTTGTGATGTTTGAAGACGCTCAAGCTGCTTTTGGGGTGGGACTGTGACACTTTCTATGCTATACCACATTGACATGCACAACTTGGGAGATCTGGACAGGTCTCCCCAAAGTCCCCCAGTCGACAGATGTGTTGGGACGCCTTGCTCCAGGGGGGTCATGCTGCGCATGGTGTGTCGGTGTTATATGCTCTGAAACAGGACAGGTGCAGGCAGTCCTATGCAGCACATAGAAAGTTGGATAGTGGACTGATGACCCACTAACAGTTGAAGAATGAATGGGAACAAGCTTGTGGGTAGGTCTATACTATCTCCAGCAATGCTAAATCAAGCTGGTGGATTTTAATAGTATCCACCGCACATATCTGACACCGCCAGATTGCATAGACTTTTTGCAGACAGGTCATCAACATGTCCGAGATGTAGGGGATATAGAGGCTGACTTCTCCCATATGGTCTGGGGCTGCGACCTTCTTGGGGATTATTGGAAGGGCGTCATGGATAAAATACATGATGTGGTGAAGCGGCAAGGTGAGAGAACTGTTTGCCATTATCTCTTAAATTTAATTCTGAAACCTCGAAACTCTGCACTGCAACACAGATTTGAATCACTTGCTCTGGTGTTGGCGAAGCACTGCATTGCCATCCACTGAACCTGAATAAGGCCCCCAACGTGGGATGCTTCGGACAGGGATTTTTGGGAATATGCCACAGCTGAAGAAATCCACATGAAAATTCTCAGGACTGAGGAATGAGCAGCCGATGACGTATATGATTGGTCTTCATGTCTAATGTGCTAGATGGGGGGACGAGCGGGAAAGTATACCTATCAATGATAATGTTGAAGCTGCATGATACAAGATTAATATCTGTAATATTTGTACGCATCCTGGTATGGTTCTTTTTCTATGACAAACACATACATAAAGATGTAACAAAAAAAAGGTTTCCATTTTCTTCTTATAGATATTGTAGCAGTCAAGTCTTTTCCTCAGTGGACCCAATTTTTGGGTGAAAATTCTCAATCAATTTCTAGAATATCAGCCTCCTGTCAGTTAGACTTTATGTTGCCTTTTATATCCATTTGTATCAGGTTAAGCTTGCACTCTACTTAGCAAGACCCTTTGATATTTCTGAACCTATTGCATTAATTTGCCTTCAACAAGAAGGAATCAAACACTTTCTTTGCACCCTGTGCATTATAAGACATAAAATGATGGCTGCAGCCCTTGAAATAACTGCATCCCTAAATCAACATTTTCTTGCAACAGAAAATGTGTAATTAAATTGCCATTTGCCCTCTGATTTTCCTTTGAAATGAAGGACAAATGGCGATAACGCTGGGGACTCCTCATGGCTTTACTAGACCTGTTTGTAAGTTATTTCGACCTTTGGCCTAGTCTCACATGAAGCTGCTAATGACAATGGGAGACTAGCAATGATACTTTATCAATGACCTCAATTTGTTCACCAGATGCTCAAATAGATTCATTCCTCCTGTGTTTGTGTATACCCTGATCAGACTAAATACTGAATTATTTATATGACTGATATCAGGCATCTGGCCTCGATTATACCCTGTCCCAATGTTTTGCGCTTGACATGAAATTCCCACTCTATCACAAGTCCGAAGCTCTGAGAAGTTTCTGGGCTTAGCAGGAGCATTTTAATATTGAAAGATATTGCATAATTAACATGAAGGATTTAGAAAATAATTGTGTTCAAATGCAAACATTGTACTAAGCAACCATACCTACTCGTTCTAAGCCTAAACAACTAAAATGGCATTACTTGACCTAAAGCTGACATGACTAAAGAATGCTGGCATACCCTAGATTGTTTATTTTTCTGACGTTTTCATGGAAGAAAATATTCATAAAGAATATTAGTTGCATGAAATGTTTTAATTTAACTCTGCAAATGTTTCTACTTACACAAAGCTCCCAATTAGATAATGAATGGGGACTTCTCATTTAGTGGGATTAGAAGTTCATATACGAAGATGCAGCATTTTTAAAGACTAGGAATTGGGTGAGAAGTAGAATAAATGACACTGTAGTTGATAAGAAATATTTCATTAAGCACTACTGCTTAAGTTCATTGTATTCCTGATGAGAAGACAAGGAGTGATCTGGTTCCCATGAGAGCATTGAAAGATGATTGGCTGACTGAAGAAGAGAAGACGATGAAATGCAACATGGAATGTATGTGTTGCTTAATTAACAGTGCGTGTTCCTAGAATAGACCACTCTTCACCAGAAGCTTTATTCAGACCTAGCTTGCCAATTTCACACTTGAGACTCTATTGAGTTTCCTGAACCTGTCTTTATGAGAAGTTCTGCTTTGAGCAATTATTCATTTATTGAGGTGACTTTAATACTGATGCTTTATTCTTTCTAATCTCTTGAACTTAGAATTCTCTAAGGGTTCCAACTGACACCTTTAAATTCCCATTTTTAGAACAGGGATTCTTTCCTTTGTGGAACACACTTAAAGCACTGTCTTGCAATCTCTCGATTGCTCATTGATTATTGATTTCTAATAAAATTCTAACAATTGAAATTGATTAATTTGACTTGTAACTCAACAAAGATAAACTACTAAAAGATGTAATTAATAAAGCTTTTTAACTCATGCTAACACTCATTATTACATGAAGGAGATTAGTCTTTGTAATTATATTCTAATGTGTTGTGCAGCGCCTGTTTTTTTTAACTTGTTTTTATTAATGACATTGCATCATATCACATAGCAGAATTTGTCATATGCATGTTATAATATGTCAACCATATTTACCCATGACGGTGTTCACTATACATAGCAATGCACATCAATCTTTTATGGATTAGAGAAACGCAAAAAGTTCAAAGAAACCATAAATAAACTAAGAAACATGAGAAACTTCTGGCAGCGACTGGTGGCATCGCCCAACCTTTGTGTATGAAGTGTAAGTAAGATTTTTTTTTTCAGGTAGACTGGTGTATCTGACTTGGTGTTTGGACACACGTAGTATAGGTGATGGATCACATTTAGTTGGTGACATTTTTGGAGCAATCATCCCACCAGTAGGAGTTGGCCTGAATGATAAGAAAATCAGAAGACTTTCAATGGTAGTAGACAAATTGTCAACCAGTACTTATGGAGCTTTAATTGTCGTTAACACAGATTAGTGGCTATTTACAAAATCGCTTAGCATTAAACATTTTGCTCACAGAGCAAGGCAGAGTCTGCAAAATGCTAAAAACTCAGCATTGCTGTACTTATATACCTGAAGAGAGTAAGAAAATCTTAGAATACATAAGAACATTTCTGCACTGAAACCGGAATTAGAATTAAAAACCACTAGTGTTTTAGAAAACTTGGTAAAAGGAGTTTCTGCCATAGGCAACTGATTTTGCAATAGCAAGAGGAGGGATTCTTAAAGCCATACTAGTACCTATACTAAGTTTTGGTGCTTGTTTCCTGACATTATTAGTGCTTCACAGAGGTATCAGAAGGTTTCTTGAGAGGAGAAACAACAGAAAAAGTAACAATCATATATGTTGGGATTTAGAACTAAATGATCACATCAATCCGGAATAAAAAAGTAAAGCAATGATGTGGAGAATTAATATGTAGGCGTAAAAAAAAGAAAAATGTGTTTAAATGCAAAAATTGTGCTAGGCAACCATACTTACTCGTACTATGCCTGAATGGATAAAATTGTATTTGGTGAGAAGTAGAATAAATAGCATTATAGTTGATAAGAAATGTTTCATTGAGAACTACTGCTTAAGGTCATTGTATTCCTGGCTCGAACACGAGGAGTGATCCGGTTTCCATGAGAGCACTGAAAGATCATTGGGCTGACTGAAGAAGAGGAGCCGAAGAAATGCGACACTGAATTTATGTGTTCTTTATATAACAATGCATGTAACTAAAGTATACCCCTCTTCTCTCAGAAGCTTTACACAGACCTAGTTTGCCCAGTTCATGCTTGAGAGTTTCTTGAACCTCTCTTTATGAAAAGTTCTGCTTTGATCGATTATTGATTTATTGAGTTGACTTTAATACTGAAGCTTTATGCTTTCTGATCTCTCTCGACTAAGAACTCCTTATGGGTTCCAACTGACACCATTTCATTACCATTCTTAGAATAGGGATTCTTTCCTTTATGGAATGTGATAAATGCACTTTCTTGCATCTTCTCAATTACTTATTGGTTAATGATTTCTAATGAAATTCTAACATTTTAAATTGATGAATCTGACTGATAACTCAATAAAAATAAATATTGTAATGTGATGTACAGCTCCTGGTTAATCTCAGGCAATGCCAAAGATCCATTGGCCTGAACAGCAGGGACTTTCTCCTTGATGAATGGTAAATTATTTTCATGGTAAACCGATAACTTAACTGAGCTCCCACCTACATTAGCTGCAACTGCAAATATTTTTGAGAAATTCTGTAACTTGGGGAGCTGCCAGGATTCTGTACTTCAGCATTTTTGTAAAAGATTCCACAAAGCATTAAGAATTTAGGTTAATAGTTTTTTACGAGTCCCTACCACATACCAATCAAGTAACGTTTGCTTTTTCCACATGAAGCATAGCTCAGCTCTTGGAGCTGCTACTTTGGTAGCCCAACCTAGAAAATCCCACCCATGACAGAAAATTGGCTCTGAAATGTAGTTTTTGATTCCTCTTTGTGGAACCCGAGGAACAGGAAGCAGGCTCCACTGTCCAATCACAACGCTGCACTGCAGTGTTGTGATTGGTAAGCACCCAGGCTCCCCTGATCAATCACAACACTGCAGTGCAGAGTTGTGATTGGTTTTGAGCATCCTGGTTCGACGCTCAACCAGGGAATGGGGGCCTGGGCTTTTTCTCCATGCAGCCTGTAATGCAGCCTGCATAGAGAACGGGGAAAGTGCGCATGACTGGGTTTGGCGGCATGAGAGGGCCGACCAAACAGTCAATGTGTACTTAGGAGTGGGCAAACCACTCCTCCCCTGCTCTGCTCTGACAGCAAAGCAGCCCCACCCACCCGCCCGCGAAGCACAAAGCATAAAATGTTAATAACTATAAAGTATTATTATTTTATGTTTCTTCACCACTGCCTTCCATTACAGGCTGCTTCATTTAAAACATCACTGTTCACAGTAATCTTCATTCTGTAAAAGGGGGCTTGCCTGTGGTGCTTGATTCTACAATTGCTATTAGAGCTTAATCTGCACTGCGCACAAGTACCACATCCTCATTGGACAGCTTTTGCTCTCTATATTGTAGTCTACTTCTCAAAATTGTACTGTATTTCCCAGTTCCCTTAAAAATCCTTTATAAATCGTGTTCACATGGGGCACTTTTGTTTCCACTAAACCCAGTATAGATAGTCCTAAAGTCCCTTTGGTCACTCAAGTTTTCTTTGATGTTCCACGTTGGAGGAACTGGCTTCCTATCAAAGCTCTTTACCAATTCTACCTGTTGTTTTACCAGACCTAGAGGGTGTGGGATCTACTTTCTGTTCCCAACTGGCATGTTTTTGAGGGGAAAATTCCCTACATGTGCACATTCTTTTTTTATAAAATATTTTGTTAGTTTTGTAGTATCAAAGTAAAGGAGATAATTTATCATATCAAAACATTTCACTTTAGTCATGGCCACCCAACCACCCCATATCAATGATCAATAAACGTCACTCCTCTCCTGTGGCAATTTTAATTATGCTGCATTTCTATGAGTTAAATATACAATCTTCAGCATCTAGTGACCACAGCTTTCACACGCAAGACTTCAAGAAGATGCCATTGTACTGCCACCAGTCTCTACAGTTTTTAAGAAATATTTTTGCTGGCATTCTCTGGCTATAAAGGCAAACCTTCGATGCTCATACAATGGCCCAGTCCTTTTTTTCAACTCTCTACTGAGGGGGGCCTTGAGTCCTACCAACGTTCAAATGGCAAATTCCCTCTTGGCAGCCATATTCTTATATTCTTGCATCGCTCTTCTCAGTTCTTTCTGAACTGAATCTAGTTAGATCTAGTTGAGGACCCGTTCAGCACAGCTCATTTTACCTCATAAAAAATAATAGTTTGGTCACCATAGGCTTTCTTCTCCTTCAAATTAACAGTTTTCCTCAGAATGAAAGTACTCTGTCTACTACCTCTGGCCTGCTGAGCCCAACAAATGATCCTCAGGGTGTAGCTGTTCAATACAACTTCAGGCCAAACATTCAAACTTCCTTGAAGGCTGCATATCCATATAAGGCTCTTGGTCAATCCCCATAGAGTGGTAGAGGAATTCTGACAATGATATATCAAACAGCCCAATAAGACCTCCCATCTTGTTTGCACTGGCAGCTGTTTAAGCTCTGAAAGCTTGGCTAAGGTTGTTTGAGGTAAGCCAGCTGCTGTTCGGCTGAGCCCACTTCTTTGTCCTAGCACCCTCAGTCTCTGCCATGTTAGATGGTCCATTTCTAAACTGGTTACTTTGCTTCTATTGGGTTGTTTTACGCAATGAGATGGAAATAAAGCTGTGGGACTTTAATATCAACGTTTCTATTGACTGCATTACTGATGGAGCACTTACCTTTCCCCAAATTAACTAGCTCTCTAACTTGTTTTGTTAGTTAATGTATTGAGCTTCAACTTGAAGGTGAAGCTGATCTTATTGTGGTAATTCCGGCCAGCCTCTTTTTGTTTCTCTCCTTAGTGCTAAGCCTTGCAACTGCACCAAAGCAGTTGCCTGTTATGTTTGTTAGTCATTTAGGTTTTTGCTCACTAAGTTTGGGAACCACTGGAAGACAATCTGTTTCCATGATCTCAGACATTTCTCCTAAATGTACCCTCTTAGTGAGTGGCAGGCTTTCCAACTGGGGATTTGTCTCATCCTCCTCCTCATCATAATCCCTTGGCACAAGCTTAAGGACATGAAACCTGAAGTCCAACATCCTCACGCCTATAAAAAGCTTCAGTGGGACTCGCTGTCTATTGAAAAACGTCCTTAATGAGGAGCCCCGTGAGTTATAACTTCCCTCTCCGTATGCCTCACTAGAGGAACACCAATCTAGTACCTTTCACAGACCATGTATTCCACTTTAGAAGTTGGTGCTCTGCGAGATACTCTAGTTAAGTTACTCTCTTTTAACCCCTTCCAGACCACTAGTGATGGTAAACATAAACAGCTTCCCTTTGGATGGGAGCCTTTAATGCAGTGGAACTTCAAAGATTACTTGGTGAGTTTGCCAGATACATGAATGAGTTGGACCTGCAGACCAACTTGAGTGAGACCATTATTTTGTCATGCGGTTTTAGACCTGCAAAGAAATATTCTTTGAATATAGGGAGAGTGATCTTAGAGAAGGCAAACACCATTTCATATTTGGTTGTTCATTTTGATTCTCAGGGCTCATAAACCCAACAAAGAGCTACTAGGAAGAGTCTATTTGAAAGCCCTTTGAACCATTTTTAGATTCTTAAGTGAGCTGGGCCTTAAGGCCTTGAAAGAAATGTGTCTCCTTTACAAAATAAAAAGCATCTTGGTGGCTACATATAGGAGTGGTGTTTGGGGTAATGTGGATTTAGGGGATTTATAGACTGTGGAAAATTGCTTTCTTAAAAGCTTCTTAGCACCTTTGAGATGTTCCAATTTTATAGCACCCACAGAAGCGGGATTTAACTATCTGTCAGATTTGATCAAACCTCATCCACTATCATTGTGTCATGCTGTTTGGATTAAAGTAGAGACTGCTTTCAATCGTTTGGTGATAAGAGATTTCATGTCCCTGGATCATGCCAAAAGTATCCCATGGCTGGCATATACAGCCTCTCTTTGTAGGAAGTTTGGGAAACCCAAATTCTTTAGCAACCCTGAATCATTGATATTGGTCCCCTCCTAAAAATGTTTTACCAATTATGTATTCAGATGCTTGAAGATAGGCACCTGATGGAGGAATCAATTAGGCAGATTGTCATGGGGCTTTCCTTGCTTTTAACTATAAATGTCATGCAGCCATACCACTTTTTAAATATGAACTCGGATCACAGATATCTTTTGACCTGATTCTGTTTACATTTCATTCATTTTCAGGTTACTTTTTCCAAGATGGTCAAGTGGCCCAAAATTCTGCCACCCTGGGCTTGTGATGGGTCTTAAAGCATGTTGCACTTTGTTCGTTTTTGGTACATTTTACAAGCAGCCTAGATGTAGGTGACTTGTGCCACTTTTAAGGTAAATTGGTGTTAGGAGTTGTAAACCAGCCACGTTATTTTTATAGAAGTTGCAGAAGGTTTCAACATGCTCAAGTATGATCGCCTTTTTAATCATTCACAGAGACGGAGGAAATGTATCTCTTTTTAACTGACATATATATCACATTTTCTATGTGTTGTGATGTTGTGCTAATAGGTTTTATCTAATGAACCTGGTTGGTATATAATGTAATGTTATTTATTTTAACTTTGTGGTGTCTTATTGTCGTTGTGTATCGTTTATGATTGTAAAAAACTAATAAAGAAAATGGACTGATTGACACCCTTCACTGTTAGTGTTGGTTTCTTCATTCTCCTTGAACGCTGTTTGTCCGTTAGGTGGTCCTGAGCCACACCTGGTAAATAGTGCCATATTAAGCTTTCCCAGTGCCGCCGCTTCCAAAACTCTTGCTTCCTATACATTAGTAAAATGGGTTAAAGCACTCAAGCCTAGAATCATCCCAGATATAGACCAAAGGCCCTATAATGCTCTCACAGCATCACTGATAGCCCACAGCTCATCACAAAGGTAAATACTGAGTCATGGTTTAAACAGGACACAAAGTATCATACATAGGACTTCATTATCAGGATCCTATCATTGCAATACAGCCTCACTGTAGCCTCTACCTCAACAGTGTTTCTGGGGGTCAGAGCCATTAGGTAGACACCTGGAGGCAATATGAGGGATTCAAATAAAGGGGAGATGTGGATCACAACAAGCAAGACAGAAATTAAGGCAGAGCAAGTTAGAAGATGAAGAGTAAAAATGCATTATCTGCAAGTTCAGGGTTTTCAAAGGACACCCTTTGACCGTATAAACTTGGTGAAATATTCTAGTGGAAAAAGACTATGAACTGAAAAGAGGAAATTAGTGAAGAAGCACCACTTTCTATGGTATTTCCTCATTCTTCAGAGGAAATCTTGATATAGTGCAGAAATACTGCACCCAAAAAGTCCCTACATTCAGTGGTGCTGGGATCTCCAGCTCTAGTGTTACCACATCAGTATTCCTGTAACTCTTGTATTGAAGAACACCAGTACGTAGAAACCAGTGAAGGCACAACTCCCGTTTCTGGTCTTACGCCATCTCCTGAAAGTTTTTGTGTCTACTGAGAGATCATTACCCACACCATTAAAGATATGATCTGAGAAGTTGACGGATCATAGACATATGGTTCCTAGAAATGCATCAAATTTTACAATCATAAATTCCCATGCACTTCCTGCAAAATATAACTATTGCACCCTAAGGTCTAAGGGGGACGTGATACAAAGAAAGCATTGGTAGTAAGCAAATGTTTAAAGTATCACTTCAAAAGTGAAATTCTAATTACAGATTCGACGTCAAACTGAAGGAGTGGCCTTGTGGTACACCTTCTTTGAACTACAACAAGTACTTTATGAGGTTCCCTTTGTACACCATAAGAAATATTTGGGACCCAATGAATGAAAAGTTTCCTTTTACTAGTGTATATTCTGTTTTCAGACTTTAACTCAGGACAATTAAACAACATGACTACTTGAAAAATAGTTATTTGTGAATTTCAAAAAATGGAAACTATGACACTTTTAGAATACATGGTATTATTGACAAAAGGCATGAAATTTTTAAAAAAGCCGTTTGTTTGTGTAAGTCAGGCTAAAACCAGCTAATACTCCTATTTATGAATGCAAAACGAGTTTTCTAATTCAGAAAAGTTGGTTTCACACTCCGATATGGATTTACTCCTGCAACGATTTTAATGTGAGTAAATGAAAGACCAGGGGTGAGGAATGAGTGCATGTAGGTGTTTCAAGACAGGAATGCCTTGTGAGTTTATAGCAACCCACAAATGCACAGGTTTGTGGATGTTCACAAAGTCCTCTCTGAATGATTCCATCCCTGGAAAAAGTCAGAAATGCACCTCTCCAAGTACAGAGGTAAACCTATTTCCAGGATGATAAGGGGAAAGGGACACACACAAACTTGGTACTGGTGTAAGGGAAGAGGGAAAGTGAATACTCTTGTTTATGTGTCGTAATGCTTACATGTAAACTATGAAAATGTGAACGCCCATTTGTGCCTTAATGTGTACTGCTGGAGATGTTTGTATCTTCTCTGTCAAGGTCTTTCTTCACACAAGAAGAGCCTTGCACCTGTTCCTTAGTGCCTAGCTGTAGATTTAAATTGATCATGTGTTCTCACTTCCTTTCAGTTGCATAGAGGAAAGGTGTACTAATGTAGCATCAAAATTTAAGGATTTTAGCATTACATGTTCCAACTGATTGAGGCCGACGTTCTGGTCCACTGATTTGCCAATTGTTTACTTAGCTTTAATGTTTTCTGGCTAACTTTGCATTAAACACATGTTAGATTTCTATGCGCAATTCTGGGTGTTTGTGTTTTCTTTTATAAAAGGAAATAAGAACAAGCATTTGCAATGCAATAGGTCTCGCATTTATGAGAGTTTGAGCTATTGGCATTGTAAATGCCTTATATTTATGTGTTGTGTTTAAAACAGGTAAATAAAAGGCATTGTCATTTACAATGCCAATATCTTAAACTTTCGCAAATGCGAGACCTATTGTATTGCAAATGCGTGCTATAAAAAGGAGAGAGCGCAGGCAGGACAAAGCTATTTGAGAAAATAGTGCTTGGAGGCCGTAATTAAAGCCTACTGAGCAACAGCATACGTAACGGGGTATCGCCATGGAAAGTTACAAAATGAGACAAGGCGGTACTAAGGAGGGACTACTGAGCCTTTTGACCAATGAACAGCCACAGTTTACAGTGGACAATGACACAAGCCAATAAAAAATGTGGGCGGAGAGTGGGTGGAGCCCCAAATCCCTACCTCAATACAGCGTGCCTTGCAGAGCAGCGCATGCGCTGCCCAGGCTCGACCTAAAAAGAAAAATGTATGATTTTGCTCACATGGGAATGCTGTCCCCATGCACAATTGAACACTATGTACAATTGCATAGCAGAGTGAGAAGAAATGCTTAAATTACATACCGGCATTAGCATTACTCTGAGTCCAATGCCCTCGCTTGATGCCATAACTAGTGAGGCCTTCCCTAGACACCAATCCCCTGCCATCCTGAAAAATATAAACCCCTCCTCCTCCAACTCCCCCTGACATAAACTAGCTGCAACCAACCCACTTGTCAGTTGTACACACTGGGAGGGCAGGAGGAACTATGGCTTCAAGCGACTCAGAGCAATGCCATTACCGGTAAGTAATTTAAGCATTACCTCCCTCGCTTGAATCCATAACTACCGAGAAGTAGCAAGCAAAGAAACCAGGACAACTGACAATGACTGCTGCACAAAGATAAAGTTTTATTTGCAAATAGAAACAAAAGACTCTCTTATTCCTTCATAGCGTATAGAACCTTGCATCCAAAGACATCATTAATACATTGTACCTCAGAAAGCCTATAATGCTTAGAAAACCTAGCGGAATCAGTCTGTGTCGCTGCATGGGAAATCTCAGCAATAAAAGCCCCTTACAGTTCTGCCACTGTAGACATGCTGCATGTCTATCTACCTTGAATCGATAATGGCGGAACCTCCCCTTGAACTTCATAGGCTTTTGTAATCAGGAACCTGATCCACCTGTCCAAAGTGTCTGTAGCTGCTTCTCCCCTTTCCTGGGCCAAAGGTCTCAAACAAAGATTCCACTTTCAGAAAGTATTGAAATCTTTGCAAATAGATGATGAGATCTCTCTTCACATCGAGCAAGTGTAACCAATCCTCCTCCTCCGAAGCAGGAGAAGGGAGATACTCCTGTAAAATTACCTCCTATGGGTTATGAAAACAGAAATTGATTTCTGGTAGAAAGGAAGGGACTGTGGCTAACACCAGTCTGGAAAGACTTTGCAGAAAGAAAACTTACAAAGCCTCCATCTCCTCTAACCTCCTGGTTGATATAATTGCTGCTATAAATTTTGTTTTAAGAGTTAGCGACTGCAAGTCAACTTCTTCCAAAGGCTCAAACAGAGCTTTTTTTTTAAAGTATTTTTTATTGGCATTTTTTTATATTCAACATACGTATTATGGCTAAGACAATATCATGATTAGAAACATGTTACCCAGTGACAGTAATAACACATTACAGAAGAACGCAGATTAAAGTCCAATAGCAGAACCAGGGAGTAATTCCAGCTATATATCTCGCAGTCCATACGCACAGTAAAAGTCTGTTCACGATAATTTACATGTGAGAATTTCCACCAGCGATCCTGGGTACTACTATAACATTCGTGATTATCAAAATGCTACTTCATTTATTAGGAACAATCCTTATAAAAAAAGGAATAACGCAACTTGAACAATAAACAAGTAAATAGGTCTTATGCAGAGGGGTGAAGTAGATCATAGCTAACGTAGCATGTGTATTGGGGAGTCACAATGTGGTTGAGCTGTAAGTCTCCGCGGCTCATTTCCCCGTAGTCGACTACCATTCAGGTCAGCGCCCAGTGCTTTCTAAAGGCCCAATGGAGTTCTCAGGTTGTGTACCTTCAGGGCGGGGCCCCTGGCCTGGATCGGACCCTCTCCCGTTAGTTGCGTGCCCCTCAGGATTCTCCCATGTCGCCATCACCTCCCTCCATTTTCCAGCTATTGGGTGTTTTCTCATGCCCTTAGACTCCTCCCAACTAAATGCTCTATTTTTTGCCCCAGTCCACATGATGACGTCCCTATTCCAGGTCTCAAATTGGGGTCCTCTCAGGAATTTCCATTCTATCGCAATTCTATGTTTAGACAGGCCCAATGCGAGATCTATCAGACTATTCCCAACTTTCCGCTTCGGCGGTCTGGGGAAGAGACCCAGCAAGCAAGTCTGCACTGTGGGTGATAACACTCTGCCCAGCACTTCTGTAAGCTTACCAAGCACAGCCTTCCAGAAAGGCTGCAGGCTTTGACAATCCCAAGTCATGTGGCCAAAGTCCGCATCTGGGTACATGCATCTGGGACATAGACAGACTTCCCCCCCGATAGGTCGCATTAAGGCGATGAGGTGTCATGTAAGTCGTTTGTGTGTAATTGAATTGTATTGCGAGAAATCTTTCTAGGATAGAGCAGGATCCCAGCGCCATGCCGCATCTGTAGGTACTCTGCCCCCGGTCCTACCCCATTTTGCCCGTAGCCCACTCAGGGGTCTTACCGACCACCGATTGCAGAGCCACATAGAACCATTTCACTAGGTGCCCTGCCGTCCCAAGTGTAAACAGGGCATGCAATACTGGCTCTGTCTGTGGCTCGTCTCTCCCTCCATTCCATAGCTGCGCAAACGTACGTGCCAGAGCCTCATATCGCATGAAGGGGCCCAGAGGAAGACCACAGTCCTCCACAAGCCCGTCAAACGGGAGCAGAGATTTGTCCAGGAAGCAATCCCCAACATTATCTAACCCTGCCTCTGTCCAGCGGGCCAATTGCTCACTCGTAAATATAGTCTGTGGATCGCCATGTGGCAGGCTCATGAGTGGTAACATAGGGGTATACTTGGTGAGTCGCCGCTCCCTGCCCTGGCATTGCCTTCAAGCTTGGGAAGTCGTGCGCTGCAACAAGGAGCAGTACAGGGTAGGCATTGTTGGTATTATTAATTTCGCCATTACTAGGCTAGGAAGGGAGTCCGGGTGTGATAGAAATGTACCATCCTTGTTCACACCCTCTACCCATTGCGCCAGCCACTGTAACTGAGCAGCGAAAATATAATATTCAAAGTTCGGTACTCCAAGTCCACCCTCAGACATGGGGCATTGTAACGTTTTGAGAGACACCCTGGGATGTCCGTCACCCCACACCAGGTCTCGGAGCAGGGCATTCAAGGGGTGGAACTAGCCGCTGGGCATGAGGACCGGGAGATTGACAAAAAAATACAATAAGCGTGGGAGCATGATCATTTTAGATAGCGAGACCCGGGCCATGATAGGTAGTTGCAGTGTACGCCAAAAGTGTACACAGGAACGTAATGAGTGCAGCGCTCTATCCAGGTTGCCTTCCTTCAGATCATCCAGTGAGTGGAATATTATGTATGTCCAGGTATTTAAATGTATTCTGATCCCATAATATGTCGGCCATCAGAGCATCAGGCCTATGCATAGGGCCTGCTACAGGGAACAGATACGTTTTTGTTTTGTTGACTTGCAGTCCCGAGAGGCATGCACATTCGTCTAGAATTTGTATAGGTGCTGAGATGCCCACAAATGCATCCGACAAGTATAGCAGCAAATCGTCTGTGTAAAGGGAAACATGGTGCGTCGGCCCTCCAATAGCCAGCCCAATCCCATCCCATCCGTGACGAAGTCTCTCAGCAAGGGGCTCGATTACCAGGGCAACCAGGAGGAAAGAAAGAGGGCACCCATTCCTCTTCCAGGCATATGAGCTGCATCACCTCAAATAAGTATTCCCACCCCACGGTGTCAAAAGCTTTTTCTAGATCGACAGAGAGCACTGATGCCTGGTGGTTGGTCGGGGCCTCGACATGATAAAGAATAGAGTAGAGCCTGTGAAGATTATAAGAGGTGTTGCGCGAGGGGATAAACCCGTTCTGATCAGGATTTATTAATGTCTTCATGTGTGGAACTAACCTACCGGCCAGCACCTTACTTAAGACCTTAAAATCCATGTTAAGCATGGAAAGGGGCCTGTAATCTTTAAAACCTGCCTCCGGCTTCTTAGTTTTCTGGAAGGGGATCACCAGGGCTGTCTGAGTGGAGCTAGGCAACTCCCCAGATTCATACGCGTCAGCATACAACCTGACTAGATGCGGCACTAACAGATCTGCAAATGTTGCTAAAATTCCGCCGGGAGGCTATCCGGTCCCGGCGTTTTGCCAGGCGCCAATGCGTTACTGGCGGCTTTGATTTCCTGCAAGTTTATAGTGTCCCCCAGCTCTTCCTGGTCCTCCTCTTCCAGCACATGGAGGCGTAGAGGCACTAGGTATTCTCTTACAACCAGCCGGGGAGCCACATGTTGGGCTGTGTACAATTGTTCGTAGTATGTTAGAAAGGAGTCGTTAATCGCATCCGGGTCGTACACCACCTCCCCGGTCTCAAAGCCAATTTGTGTGATTGGAGATCCCCCAAATTCAGGTCTAATTAACATTGCTAGAAGATGACCTGCTTTTCCTTCCTTCCTCTACACTTTGTCTAAACAGTCCTTGCGGTTATAACAGCGCAACCTCCCCAGTGCGCTGTTATATTTTGCCCGCGTGTTGTCCTGTAGTGCGACTTGACCAGCGCCATCTGTACCATGAACATTGTCTAAGCTGCGGATGCTCCCCTCCAGGTCTAGTATTTCCTGACAGAGCTCCCTATAGACCCCTCTTGCCTGTCCCATACAGTGGCCCCGCACTACCACCTTAAACGCCTCCCACTCCACTTGAGAGGAGGATGCTGTGTTGATGTTAATGGGGAAGTATGTGTCTAGGAGTGTATGCAATGATGTGCGAAAAGGAGTATCCTCGAGCAGTGTCGGGTTAAGTTTCCAGGTGGGGATCGGAGGGGACGGTCCCAGGGGCTGATGTGTCATTACCAATGGGCTATGATCCGACAGTGTACGTCCTAAATATTCTGTATGTTTGATAGAACTATTAAAGGCAGGGGAGCACAGGAACGTGTCCAGCCGTGTATGCAATTGATGTAACAGCAACAAAAAGGAGAACTCCCTATTTCTATTGTGTTGTAACCTCCAAGTGTCCTCGAGGCCCCAGTGTGTGATCCATGTACGGAACCCCAAGGCTGTGCGACGTGGCTGAGACCCCATCAAGGGAGGGTGTGACTAGTCAGTGACAACGTCCGCAACACAATTGAAATCCCCCCCAAGAATCAGGTTGCCCCGTAGACTATCGGCCAATACAGCAGAAAAGGAGTCCATAAAGCCAATCTGGTCTTGGTTAGGAGCATAAATGTTACCTAGGGTTACCTCCTGATCCACCAGTCTTCCCGTGACCAGTGCATACCGGCCTCCTGCGTGCAGCCACAACCGCTCAACTGCAAAAGGGACCCCCGACTTAGCCCATATCAGTACCCCTCTGGCGAAGGCCGAGCAGGTGGTCACGAAGACCTTGCCCCTCCATCGTCGTTTCAGCTTCCCGGCTTCCTCACTATTCAGATGGGTTTCCTGAAGGATCTCTATATGGATGTCCCTATGCCTCAGGTATGAATGAGTAAATATTATGGTGCGTTGCAATAGTCCCCATTCCCCTAATGTTCCATGTTAGGAACTGTATAACACTACAAGCCTCTGCCATTCGTGTTGGGTATCACCAAGCGACTTGCGGAGGGAAGCCCTCCCCTAACCTCCCCAATCTGTGCCATCACACCCCTCTGCGAGCGTCAAAAACCAAAAAACCAACAAAAGGACCCTTGTAATGGGCAACTCCCCAACCCCAGGGCTGTCCGAAAATGGTCGGCTGCCCAAACATCATGTGAAACAATTAGTACTAAATGAGGCCCTAACCTAGTAGGGCACTCAAGGGGGGTTAGTCAAGTGAGCTCAGAATAGGACGCTACCACCAATTAGAGAGCACCAGCCCTATATGTAAAGAAGCAGCTCGGGCCTAAAACAGCCAACTACAGGTAAGCGCCCCTCTGAGTATCATAGTCACCTTAGCTTACCAATTGTATTAAATATTATTGTCTGCGGTATTTGGCATCACCACAGGCAGCTTCACACTGTCGCTGTGGGAAGTGTCTGTTTCATTGTCCTCCATCTCTCTCTCTCTCTCAGGGAGCCGGCCTCCGCCTCTGGGGCAAGACTCTGACTCTGCATTAGCGCCGCCACAGCCTGCAGCGCTTCAGCTCTCTCCTTCTCCGTCTGCGATGAGGATTGCTTCTTCGAGGTCCCCCTACGAGGTCGTCGTCTTGGGCATTTCCCAAGCTCTGTGGCCTTCCACCCGACAGCTCCAGGGCCCCTGTCCCGTGGTGTGTCGCACTTGTAGGCCTCCAACCAGTCCCAGGCATCTTTAGGACAGTCAAAGTAGTGGCTGTTCCCCTCCAGCATTACACGCAGTTGGGCTGGGAACATCAGAGAGTATTGGAGGCCCTCTTCTCTCAATGCCTTCTTGACCTCTATGTATGAGGCCCGCTTTCTCTGCACCTCCAACGTATAGTCTGGAAAAAGGGAGACTTAGCTGGTGTCCACAGTGAAGGGGCCCTCCGCTCTTGCCTTTTGCAGGAGGAGGTCTCTGTCTCGGAAGGTAAGCAGTCCGGCCACCACCGGTGGCGGAGGCCTCCCAGGAGCCAAAGGCTTGGCCGGTACTCTATGGGCCATCTCCAGCATGTAAAAGGAGGACAGACACTCCAGTGCTACCACACTCCTGAGCCAGTGCTCCAAGAAGGAAACCATATCACTGCCTTCCGTCCCTTCTGGCAGGTCCACTACTTGAATGTTGTTCCTTCTATTGCGCCCCTCGGCATCTTCTGGCCTATGTTCTAACAGACACACCCTCTCCGTAAGGGCCCCCATCTGCTGCTCCAATGCCTTTTGTGCCGGCGCCAGTTCTGCAACATTAGACTCAGTCTCCTTAACCCTCTACGACAATTTCTTATGTTCTTTACGCAGTAGGCCGAGCCCCACCGCAACATTGCTAATATCTTGATGGAGGGTAGCCTTTATGTCAGCTATGCCCTCCAGTATTTTACTAAGTTGTTGTTGTACCGGATCCTCCCGAGTAGATTGCGACTGTTCCTGGGTGCTGTCTTACGGATCTTGAGGGGCCCCAGTCTGGCGGCCTCTAGGTTTACCCATGATGCCGAGGTCTCACTTGCCTGAATCTATGTCCCCCACTGACAACGTGTAGTGAATTCAGGGCACCCTGTAGGCGAAGGCTAGCAAGGGACGTAGGTTTCTCACCTCAATCCAGCTCCCACTGCAACCCTCCCATCTGGTCCGTCCAGGCCGCCACCATACTTCACTGGTAATCCTCGCTGTGTGCAGCGCGCCTCGTATGCTGCACTTCCTCAGGACCGGTAGCCCTGACCAGGCCCCACTGGGATGTCTTCGCCCACGCAAGCCGTGATCAGCGTGGCACACCAGGCCACGGGCACTGCCGGCATGCCTGATTCCCTGTCACAAGGTCTCCTGGGGTTCACGCCCCCAGACGATCCAGCGTGAATCTGCTTTGGACCATGTCCACCACCTCTCTATGGTCCAAGCGATACCCCACAAACTGTCTAGGTGCTTCTCTGGCAGCACCCCAGTCTAAGCGCCTGTCTGTAGCCCGACTCTGCACGGGCTCTGATCCGCTGGCATCCAAAGCCTTAGCAGCCGGACCTCCAGACCAAACCAACTCAGCCCGCCTCCCCAGCCGCGCTGGTAGTCGACAAAATGCTGCTCTAGCCGGTCGTGCCTAGCCCTTTAGTGCTCCTGCCACGGCAGAGGGCAGCGACTGTCTTCTAGGACAGGGGGGGCCAACTTTCAGAGGCACGACCAGCTGTCACACCAGGCTCAAACGGAGTTTTACCATTAAGGATAATGGGGTAACCCAGTAACCCTCAGAACCTGGGTAAGTACATACAGCAAAAACAGTGGTTCTGTTGGGAATCTACTTAATTTGAACTGCACTACATGCATTTGATAACTGTTCCAATATTCCTTTAACGACAGTTATATAAACACACACATATAAATCAATTTGAAAGACACAACGTGATTTTCTTTTCACTATATTTGAATCAAAAAATATATATTACTACTACACAGGACTGACCAACAATAACTGAAATGTAACATGAAACGCTTAGTGACTGATAGTGCTTAGTGACATAACATTCAAACATAAATTGACATAAAAAACATATATATATACACAATGACACACTTATACTTTGAACAAGAATGGTCCAAAATCGGATAGCATATAACACCACAGTATATGTTATTCAGTAATTCAAATGGTGGAATTGCATGGACCAATTAGACAGCTAACGTCGACGTTTCGACCCTAAGAAGGAGTGCAGCTTTGTGCGCATCTAAAGCGGGTCTTCATCAGGACAAAAAGAAACACGTATGGCTGCCTGTAATCACAAAGAAGAGAATCAGAACTATGTGTGTGTATTATATTTTAATTTTTAAAAAAAGGGAAAGAATATCCGAGGCTGAATGCTCACCTGAGGACTAGGAAAGAAATGAATTATCCTAGGGTCGCACACGGAGATGTCAGCCGACCTCTCAGTCAGATCAATATGTTCTGTAATGAATAAGGCAGATTCATAATCATATGCAATCTACTCTGTGATAAACAACCGTTTCCTCAAAAGACACCTGGTGTACACATACCTTAAAATATGTTTGTTCACAGCAAATAAATCGGTGCCGTCGTAACGATCACCCGGATCTGTGGATAGAAATGCCAAACGATCCTCTTCAGTAATTAAGTACGCTTGGTGCAATTATCCTAAATTAAATCTCGTATAGTCCATTAAATGTCCACTACACACTATACCAAAACACCTTCAAATAAGGAGATCTATTCCGTGTGGTAGAGCTGGCAAAACCTTAAGCGCGACTGCTTAGTTTTAGAGTCAATTGTCATATAACATGGCCCCACCAGGTAGCATAAGGCACAGTCCAAAATTAAATTTAAAATTCTCTTTCCATCTTGCAAACAATGTGAAGACCAATTCAACTACTTAAAAGAAATTTAAATTTTATTTGTCGAACAGCATGTATCATTCGAGTAATATCAGGCATATACAGTATCTACTACGCTAAAAAATAGCATCAACTACTTACTTGGCGCACACTAAATGAACGTCCGGTGTCTACAAGGGCGAATCAAACAATGGCAGCGCGCGGGGAGAACGCTCCGCTATTTTCTACACCCACGCGAAAACTGACGCGGAACTACTGGAAAGCATGGTATGGATTCCCAAATCCACTTTACGTGTCTATGGACTCATAGTCTAAAACTTTATTGACAGCCACGAAGATGCAGAGAACATATTTGAGCTTCGTTTGCGCCCAGTGCAACGCGGTATTGATTGAATACTCTACGCGTGCACAGACATAAAGCCTGACACGATTTCGAATCTTTATTCACCCCAAAGAGTGACAATGAGCATATATGTTCAAAGTACAGTGCGATATTAATGAAATAATCCACGCGTGCGCAGACATAAAGCCTATTTTATTTGTCGAACAGCATGTATCATTCGAGTAACATCAAGCGTATACAGTATCTACTACGCTAAAAAATAGCATCAACTACTTACTTGGCGCACACTAAATGAACGTCCGGTGTCTACAAGGGCTAGGCAAACAATGCCAGCGCGCGGGGAGAACGCTCGGCTATTTTATACACCCACGCGAGAACTGATGGGGAACTACTGGAAAGCATGGTATGGATTCCCAAATCCACTTTACGTGTCTATGGACTCATAGTCTAAAACTTTATTGATAGCCACGAAGATGTAAAGAACACATATTTGAGCTCCGTTCGCTCCCAGTGCAACGCGGTATTGATTGAATACTCTACGCGTGCACAGACATAAAACCTGAAACGATTTCAAATCTTTATTCACCCCAACGAATGACAATGAGCATATATGCTCAAAGTACAGCGCGGTATTAATGAAATAATCCACGCGTGCGCAGACATCAAGCCTAACATAAACTTTCCAAGGAACGGGGAGAAAAAAAAAAGAGAGAGCCGAGCAAAAAGAACTTTGTATACTCGTGTTTCAACCGTAGTTCCCCTAAAAAGTATATGAGGGACCGACAGACAAAAGATCCATGTGCATGAATGCCGTCAGCGTCACCTGATAGAATAAATCAATGCAATCCACCGTGCGGTGTCGTTGTGGAATAGATGTACTATAGTGGCAGAGCCAACTGACATATTTTGGCCTTAGAATATACAAACTAGTCATAATGTAACAACATTGGTATATCTTAAATGGACAAACAGTTAGATTGGCATCAAGTAAATTGAATAACAAACAGTTAGATTGACATTAGATAACCAATTATTGTAGATGGAAACAAATACCGTATGCATGTTAAATGTACATCTACAGCAACCATATTACAATTCAACCTGATCAAGGAACCTCATTGTAACAGTTTTATATTTACAGTTTACTCATTTGGATACAAGTCTCCTCATGTTCATTGAGGCCATGGATAACCGCCTCAAGGGCATGAATCCAACGGCATTCCTTGTAGTTAAGGGAGGTAGCAATATTCCCTCCTCTCTGATGCAATACAATTTTTTCCACTACCCACCATTCAATATGTTCATGGGTGTGGCCCATCCTAGTGTAGTGTTCCACGAGGGGAGCTCCCTGTGTCCTACATTTTAGTCTACTTACATGCTGTAGGATTCTGTTCTTGACTTTTTGAGTCATTTGACCTACATAGATCAGTTGGCATGGACATCTAATGGCATAAATAATATCTTGGCTATTACAGTTAGTGAATTGATTAAGACCATATGTTTTCCCCCAATGTGTAAAGCTTTTTCCAGATATAGTATAGTTACATGCTTTACAGTGACTTTACCTATGATGGCCAGTTATTATCCATCTGGACCACGATTCCAACCACAAGAAACTAGTTACCAGCAAGGACCACTATATCAATCACATACCACATATCAAGACAACTTTGGTCCATCTACTTCTACGTCTTTTTTAGGGGAGCCCACTTGGACCAATTGGGACCAGAATTGGAGGAGACCACCCAGATGGAACCAAGGGAAGGGCAACCAACGAGGCAACTCGAGAGTTCGTTTCCAGACGCAGCCACCACAGAATCACGGCGAAATTCGGGGCAGACGTACCGTTGGTAATTTCTACGTCTATCAATGAGCCTAGTAATGTGTGCAGGCTTGAAATCGGACCTTCTACTATAACACAAGAAATGCCAGTATGTATTATGGACATGAAAGATCCAATACTTAACATTTCAAAGTATACTTTGAGTAAGGCTGAACATGATGTGTTGTCAAAAGGACTGTCCTTTGTACCGACTGCTACTCCCAACACATTTAACATCAAATTAGAATTGCAGCAATTCTTCAGAAAGATTTGTCTGAAACATTACTTCATTAAGAATGATGGATATGAAAAGAAGCTAGCGGCAACTAATTTTCGTCCAGTATCTACATTTACACCAGCAGCGTATCTTATGAACGAAAAAATCATAGCTTATGAGAAAATTGTTGGAAGTGAGGTCATGAAGTTATTGAATAACACCAAATATATCAGACATAACATCACAAAAGAGGAAAGACTAGCTCTCCATTCATTGAATGAAAACAAATCCATTGTGATTAAGACTGCAGACAAGGGGGGAGCAGTTGTGGTACAAAATACAGAGGATTACATTGACGAGATTAACCAACAACTCAGTTGCATGACCAGCTATACTCGTGCCCCTTGTGACCCCACAAAGGAAATTGCCAAACTAATCAGAGATCTTACCAATCGCGGCATCGAGAAGGGATTCTTGTCGGAACACGAATGTAAGTTCCTTAATAAGATAAATCCCAGGATTCCTACAATTTATACCATTCCTAAAGTACATAAGAGTCTACAAAAACCGCCGGGAAGACCAATCGTATCCGGATGCGGATCTGTGTTGGTACCCTTAAATCAATATTTGGACAGTTTTTTACAGCCGTTCGTTCAGGAGACTAGATCTTATCTCCGGGACACGATGCATACCATACAATTGCTTGAAGATCAACCTTTTGATAAATCCACACAGTTATTTGTGACACTAGACGTTTGTTCATTGTATACAAGCATACCACAAAAGGAGGCAATTGAAGTCATCAGTAAGGTATTGGACACGGATGTATGTCGTTACAACGCACACTTTTACAACGCATGCACTTACAACGCATTTTTTACAACGCAACATCCACTACAACGCATTCCATTACATCGCAGGACACTACAACGCATTTTTAAAAACTACCTTTACAACGCATTCCATTACATCGCATACTACCTTTACAACGCATACCATTACAACGCATAATATTACATTGCATTTAAGGTAAGTATTGGATAGTATAAGGGTAAAAATTACTAATCTTACTCCAGGGGGTGCAACAGTAGAGTAATTGTTGGATAATATAGGGGTAAAAATTACTATTCTTACTCCAGGGGGTGCAACAGTAGGGTAAGTGTTGGATAGTATAGGGGTAAAAATTACTATTCTTACTCCAAGGGGTGCAACAGTAGTGTAAGTGTTGGATAGTATAGGGGTAAAAATTACTATTCTAACTCCAGGGGGTGCAACAGTAGGGCAAGTGTTGGATAGTATAGGGGTAAAAATTACTATTCTAACTCCAGGGGGTGCAACAGTAGTGTAAGTGTTGGATAGTATAGGGGTAAAAATTACTATTCTAACTCCAGGGGGTGCAACAGTAGGGTAAGTGTTGGATAGTATAGGGGTAAAAATTACTATTCTAACTCCAGGGGGTGCAACAGTAGGGTAAGTGTTGGATAGTATAGGGGTAAAAATTACTATTCTAACTCCAGGGGGTGCAACAGTAGTGTAAGTGTTGGATAGTATAGGGGTAAAAATTACTGTTCTAACTCCAAGGGGTGCAACAGTAGGGTAAGTGTTGGATAGTGTAGGGGTTTTAATGTAATATTATGCGTTGTAATGGAATGCGTTGTAAAGGTAGTTTTTAAAAATGCGTTGTAGTGTCCTGCGATGTAATGGAATGCGTTGTAGTGGATGTTGCGTTGTAAAAAATGCGTTGTAAGTGTAGTGCGTTGTAAAAGTTGCGTTGTAAAGGTTGTATACCACTGGACACTCATCCCAAATCCCATTGGATCCCTACCGAATTTCTGATTCAACTGTTACAGATTGCCATGACAAAAAATTACTTCATTTTTCAAAATGTCTTTTACTTCCAATGCAGAGGTGTGGCGATGGGGGCAGGGTTTGCACCGAGTCTAGCGAATCTGTTTATGGATTATTTTGAGGATAAGAACATCTATTCAGATCAAAATCCATATATCGACAATATATCAGCTTGGAAGCGATATATTGACGACATTGTCATGCTGTGGTCGGGCACTGTGAACCAATTGATGTCATTTCTAACATGGCTGAACTCTTGTAGTACTGACATTCAATTTACCATAACTCACAGTAAGGATTCAATCCCATTCTTGGATTTGACACTGGAAGAAGAAGATGGCAAAATAGTGATGAGCCTATACAAAAAACCTACGGACAGAAATACACTATTACAATATAATTCCCATCACCCTAGGAACCTTAGGGATAATCTTCCGTATGGACAATTTTTGCGATTGCGTCGCAATTGCAGTAGGAGGGGGGACTATTTCAAGGAAACTGACATCCTCATCATCAAACTAAGGGAGAGGGGGTACCCTAGGGGACTCCTCAATAGAGCCAGAAAAAGAGCCTGGTATAGACCACGAGAAACCTTACTTGAAATACAACCAAAAAATCAGGAAATGGACAAGTTGGTGTGTGTCACAACCTTTAATACTCGTAGTAATGAGATTAAAAAGGTTATTAAAAAGTATTGGAATCTAGTTGGTTCTGAAATCAACATGCCAGAGCCACCCTTGTTTGCATTTAAACGTGCTAAAAATGTTAAAGATCATGTTGTGTCGTCATATCTAGAACCACCTCCCCATTCTGACATAAGATCACAACTTAGTCTACCACCTATAACTGGCCATCATAGGTGCAGTCACTGTAAAGCATGTAACTATACTATATCTGGAAAAAGCTTTACACAGCGGGGGAAAACATATGGTATTAATCCATTCACTAACTGTAATAGCCAAGATGTTATTTATGCCATTAGATGTCCATGCCAACTGATCTATGTAGGTCAAACGACTCAAAAAGTCAAGAACAGAATCCTACAGCATGTAAGTAGACTAAAATGGAGAACACAGGGAGCTCCCCTCGTGGAACACTACACTAGGATGGGCCACACCCATGAACATATTGAATGGTGGGTAGTGGAAAAAATTGTATTGCATCAGAGAGGAGGGAATATGCTACCTCCCTTAACTAAAAGGAATGCCGTTGGATTCATGCCCTTGAGGCGGTTATCCATGGCCTCAATGAACATGAGGAGACTTGTATCCAAATGAGTAAACTGTAAATATAAAACTGTTATAATGAGGTTCCTTGATCAGGTTGAATTGTAATATGGTTGCTGTAGATGTACATTTAACATGCATACGGTATTTGTTTCCATCTACAATAATTGGTTATCTAATGTCAATCTAACTGTTTGTTATTCAATTTACTTGATGCCAATCTAACTGTTTGTCCATTTAAGATATACTAATGTTGTTACATTATGACTAGTTTGTATATTCTAAGGCCAAAATATGTCAGTTGGCTCTGCCACTATAGTACATCTATTCCACAACGACAACGCACGGTGGATTGCATTGATTTATTTTATCAGGTGACGCTGACGGCATTCATGCACATGGATCTTTTGTCTGTCGGTCCCTCATATACTATTTAGGGGAACTACGGTTGAAACACGAATATACAAAGTTCTTTTTGCTCGGCTCTCTCTTTTTTTTCTCCCCGTTCCTTGGAAAGTTTATGTTAGGCTTGATGTCTGCGCATGCGTGGATTATTTCATTAATATCGCGCTGTACTTTGAGCATATATGCTCATTGTCATTCGTTGGGGTGAATAAAGATTTGAAATCGTTTCAGGTTTTATGTCTGTGCACGCGTAGAGTATTCAATCAAAACCGCGTAGCACTGGGAGCGAACGGAGCTCAAATATGTGTTCTTTACATCTTCGTGGCTATCAATAAAGTTTTAGACTATGAGTCCATAGACACGTAAAGTGGATTTGGGAATCCATACCATGCTTTCCAGTAGTTCCCCGTCAGTTCTCGCGTGGGTGTATAAAATAGCGGAGCGTTCTCCCCGCGCGCTGCCATTGTTTGCCTAGCCCTTGTAGACACCGGACGTTCATTTAGTGTGCGCCAAGTAAGTAGTTGATGCTATTTTTTAGCGTAGTAGATACTGTATACGCTTGATGTTACTCGAATGATACATGCTGTTCGACAAATAAAATAGGCTTTATGTCTGCGCACGCGTGGATTATTTCATTAATATCGCGCTGTACTTTGAACATATATGCTCATTGTCACTCTTTGGGGTGAATAAAGATTCAAAATCGTGTCAGGCTTTATGTCTGTGCACGCGTAGAGTATTCGATCAATACCGCGTTGCACTGGGAGCGAACAAAGCTCAAATATGTTCTCTGCATCTTCGTGGCTGTCAATAAAGTTTTAGATTATGAGTCCATAGACACGTAAAGTGGATTTGGGAATCCCTACCATGCTTTCCAGTAGTTCCCCGTCAGTTTTCGCGTGGGTGTAGAAAATTGCGGAGCGTTTTCCCCGCAGGCTGACATTGTTTGATTAGCCCTTGTAGACACCGGACGTTCATTTAGTGTGCGCCAAGTAAGTAGTTGATGCTATTTTTTAGCGTAGTAGATACTGTATATGCCTGATATTACTCGAATGATACATGCTGTTCGACAAATAAAATGTAAATTTCTTTTAAGTAGTTAAATTGGTCTTCACATTGTTTGCGAGATGGAAAGAGAATTTTAAATTTAATTTTGGACTGTGCCTTATGCTACCTGGTGGGGCCATGTTATATGACAATTGACTCTAAAACTAAGCAGTCACGCTTAAGGTTTTGCCAGCTCTACCACACGGAATAGATCTCCTTATTTGAAGGTGTTTTGGTATAGTGTGTAGTGGACATTTAATGGACTATACGAGATTTAATTTAGGATAATTGCACCAAGCGTACTTAATTACTTAAGAGGATCGTTTGGCCTTTCTATCCACAGATCCGGGTGATCGTTACGACGGCACCGCTTTATTTGCTGTGAACAAACATATTTTAAGGTATGTGTACACCAGGTGTCTTTTGAGGAAACGGTTGTTTATCACAGGGTAGATTGCATATGATTATGAATCTGCCTTATTCATTACAGAACATATTGATCTGACTGAGAGGTCGGCTGACATCTCCGTATGCGACCCTAGGATAATTCATTTCTTTCCTAGTCCTCAGGTGAGCATTCAGCCTCGGATATTCTTTCCCTTTTAAAAAAAATTAAAATATAATACACACACATAGTTCTGATTCTCTTCTTTGTGATTACAGGCAGCCATACGTGTTTCTTTTTGTCCTGATGAAGACCCGCTTTAGATGCGCACTAAGCTGCACTCCTTCTTAGGGTCGAAACGTCGACGTTACCTGTCTAATTGGTCCATGCAATTCCACCATTTGAATTACTGAATAACATATACTGTGGTGTTATATGCTATCCGATTTTGGACCATTCTTGTTCAAAGTATAAGTGTGTCATTGTGTATATATATATATGTTTTTTATGTCAATTTATGTTTGAATGTTATGTCACTAAGCACTATCAGTCACTAAGCGTTTCATGTTACATTTCAGTTATTGTTGGTCAGTCCTGTGTAATAGTAATATATATTTTTTGATTCAAATATAGTGAAAAGAAAATCACGTTGTGTCTTTCAAATTGATTTATATGTGTGTGTTTATATAACTGTCGTTAAAGGAATATAGGAACAGTTATCAAATGCATGTAGTGCAGTTCAAATTAAGTAGATTCCCAACAGAACCACTGTTTTTGCTGTACAAACGGAGATTTAGTCAAAACATTCAAAACCAAAGTCTCACCCATGCAGGAATAGATCTAAATTATCTAGGACAGGTATTGGACATGACTTTTAAGAGTCTGGTCACTAAGCCCTCTTCATCTGACATATTTTTTCACTGCCCTCTAAATGACTGGAGCACTGCCCATTGTCAAAGCCAACTGTGTCCCAACCTGCAAAAACTCCATAAGTAGGATCTAAGTCTTGCTCTCACACCACCATTAAAAGGAACCTCATTGCCAATTATAGGTTTTACAAGTTGACCATTTTCTGTAGGCCTGTAATGTAGTGACCATAGTCTACGGACCTCCCTGACCTTTTAATCCCCTCTGCTCAACCTCCAAGCTGTCAAGCAGACCTTGTGTACAGACTCCATCCTCAAGATTGGTAAGTCCAGACGAGACGAAGCTAGAGGAAGTGACCATTCCAGAGACACTTGCATCTACAACAACAGATGGAACCAATTGGCTCGAGGCCAATGAGAAGCAATCAGGACCACATTTGCACATTCTTTCCTACTTGTACAAGAAAAGGCTTGATGAGAGGAGTGGAGGAAAGACATACAAGAGGTCCTCGACCACTGACATGAAAGTGCATCTAACGCCCAAGCCTGAGTGTTCCTCTCCCTTGCACAGAATTTTTGAACTTTGACATTGAGACTCAAGGCAAAAAGATCCACCATGCAAAAACCCCATTGAGGAATGAAGAGAGAAAACACTTCTGGATCGATGGAAAATTCCAGGGAAGATAGAATCTCCCTGTTGAGAAAATCCACTGCCTGTTTGGAGGTCCTCTGAATGGGAATTGCCCTCAGAGACAGAAGGGACTCCAGGGCCTAAGAGAACATCTTGTGAGTTATTCTGCTTAGGCTCCTGGAACCTGTCCCCCCTTGCCTGTTGACATAAGCTTTGGTCGTTACATTGCCTGTCCTCACTAAGACAGCCTGTCTCTGAAGACGAGAGGGGCCTGTCTCTCTGCTTTGAACTCCCTCCAATTTGAGGATCTTAGCCCTTTGCTGTGGGGCCAGAACCCCTGTGCCTGCAGCGCCTCTTCCCCAGAATGGCATTCATGGTAACAATCACTGGATCTGGTACATCTAACCGCACCCCTTTTAACAGATTGTCTGAATCCAACCACCTGCCAGATCCTCTTTTTACTTGCTGGATGAGGGAAATAGAACATATCAGGTCCTGCAAACCCAGATCGAGAAGAATACAATTGACCAGTTTGTGAAGATGGAAACAAGACCATGAAACCGGGAAAACTGTGGAGGCTAGATCTCCCTGAACACAGGACCATAAAACCACCTTTGCATGCTTGCACCCTATCAGGTCCATGATATGCCTCTGAAGGTTCGCAATCTGGCCAGGTGGCTGCAGAACCCCTCTTTATTGAGTGAGAAACTGTACCTCAATGAGGATGAGATCCTGCAGAGGACTTTAATTGGACTTCTCCCCATTTACGAGAAAACCATGAGACTCAGGGACATCTTAAGGATTTTGGGGCCCTGGGCCAAACGTAGTTTCAGGGCCCCTGTTCGGAGCAGCTTTAAATTTATGATCCAATTCCAGCTTTTCATGTCCTCTTTGGCCTGTGCACAGGCACACTCATCCAAATTCTAAATGTCTTTAAATTTAATATTAAAGGATAGATAGTTATGTGTGTTTTCAACACTGTAATGCAAAAGCAGCTCACTAATATTATTACAAATAATATCTGTGAGCCACTTCCATTTCTCATATGTGAGGTCCTGTTTCCATCTAAAAAGAACTTTTTTATGGCTGTTGCATGATGTTGAAAAACAACATGACATTCTCTGCATATAGTCTGTAAAAGACTTCCACACATCACCCATATTAACAATAAACTAAACGAAAACGGTATTTAAAACAATCTATGTTTGAAGATCATTCAAGGTCATCAGGGCAGGACTGCATGGAGAACATAGCCAGATCTGTCAGGGCCCCCCTAAAAGGCTGGGGCTATGGGCCAGAACCCATTTTACCCATGCTTCAAAATGTTTCTGATGAGACTGAAGTACCTCCAGCACCTGTTTGCATGAAACAACAGCAAGCCCTTTGAAGAAGCCTCGATCAAGCAGTCGTTGAGGTATGGATTGACAAAAATACCCTAGCTAGGAAGCAGGGCTACCAAGGGCACCAACCCTTTATTGAAAACCCTGTGGGATGATTGAGCCCAAAATGAAGAAATCAGAACTGATGTGATCATTCTCCAAAGCAAACTGCAAACATTTTTGGAGTGATCTCTTTATGGGCACATAGAGATAAGCATCCTTCAGATCTATAGATATCAATCAATCTCCTGGTATTGTTACAAAGGGATAAAGGCCTGCAGAGTCACCATACAAAAGTGAATCCAAGAATTTATCCATTTTAAACTCAGAACCGGCCTGCATGCACCTGATAATTTCTGTACCAAGAGGATTGAATATTCCTGCGTCTCTTTACTTTGAAGGCCCTCTGACAATCACTCTTTTCTTGAGCAACAGTTTCACTCCCTGTAACACAGCCAGACAATTGAAACCTGCCACTGAAAGGAGGGTGATCACTTCTGTCCTTGGAAGCCTCTGGAAAAAGTCTATCACAAAACCCTTGTCGATTATGCCAAGAACCCAGTGATCTGTAAGATCCTGGTGCTATTATTCCAAAAGATGCTGCAGTTTTCATTTGACTGGAAGAATTCTGGAGGAACTATAATTGTAAGGACCTCTTCTTGGCTGGACCCTTCTTATTGTGATCCTTCTTAGAAGAAAACCGCCTGGGTTGATATTTCATCCTACAAGGGGTATAAGATTTGAAATCACAATGGGGAGAAGATCTAACTTTCTTATTCTAAAATCTCCAATAATCAGACCTTCACTTGTAAGGAAGAGTGTGCTTCCGGTCCTTGAAAGCCTTTGTTATCATCGAATCCACATGCTCCCAAGAAACCATATTGCGTTGAAACGGAATCTTCATCAACGCATTCTTATACACCAGTTCAGTTTGCCACTCCCTCATCCAGAGCTTATGCCTGGCCGCCACAAGGCTTCTGAAGAAATTGCAGTTGCCGTAGCCACGTCAAAAGAGATATCGGCCAACAAAAGTGCTTGCTCTTTCATGTAAGTCAAAAGCTCTGAACACCTTAGACCCTTCTGTATAGCCACTGCCATCAGATCAAAGTCTTTGATAACCAACTGAGCAGTATACACTGCATACAAACTAGACTTGAGTGACATATTTTCTGCTGCAGATGCCTTTTTCCAGTCAGCATCTATTTTCCCATTAGAAGGGTCAGCAGGAGAAAATCCTCATGATTCATATTCGTTTCAATAAAAAGAGTAACCAAGATCCAATCCACCTTCACATTGTGTGGAAGAACATTGTCAACCTCCAGCATGTAAAATTTCTGCAGGAATCATTAAACCGTCTTGGATCTGCCCGGCTCCATCAAGGCATACAGCATGGCGAGCAAGGAACCGGACAAATTTCCCTCCAATCTAAGCAACAGGCTTTACCAATCACCAAAACAGCTCCAAACACATAAAACATAGTCTAGTTTGTCTAGTTTGACTGTGTCAGGTAAGAGACAAACAAAGACAGAATGTGTGAAGGCGGAAGGGGTTTATATAATTCAAGATGGCGTGGGATTGGTGTGTGGGGGAGGCATCAGTAGTTAGGGCTTCAAGCGAGGGAGGGACAATAATCTAATGCAATTTCTTTAATGGTTCCAGCAGTGCACATAGAAACCTATGACTCTTGCAGGTGTTCACGGGTAACCGAAAAAAGTGTGAGAATTTAAAAAATGTGTAAATGTACCCTCAGGCGGTGTGGTAAGTTTCCAGCTGTAGTTTTAGTCACTTTTTTCTGAAGTTGGCCCAGAGCTTCTTTGCGAACCTTCCTTATGTGTTAAGCACCATGATCTAAGTGACAGGCTCACTGATTTGCAAACTATTAGAAATGCATGCCATAACCTCTTCCTTACAGCAATGTACATGCATGCTTTCATTGGAGTCTGCTTTCATTGATGTCATCTGGGAATACTGAGGTCTGGTGCTAAACGCCAGTCTGGCAGGTTGTCCTGAGTGGTGATTACACACAATGCCAGGAATAAACATATACAGACTTAACTATACAAACTATTTGGGCTTTGTCTTGGCTACTGCACAGCAAATCTCAACCACATCTGGTCTTTATTTTGGATTAGCATTTATATGACTCTTTTTTATCCTTAACAAAGCTTGCAGTACTTTCAGACATATGAATATCAACTCTATTAGTTATGCATGACAGGAAGAGTGTTGGTTGAGGTGTGGTGAATCGGTGATGTGCATGAGGTTTGGAGGTGTCCTCCAATCAGGTGGACTGTCACAACATTTTATTGCATGAGGTGCACAGCGAATCAGTGTGTGAGGCATGCCACAACATATTATTGCATGAGGTGCAGAGCGATTCAGTGTGTGCGAGGATCACTTTTTGCAAATAAATACCTGTGGTTCTCATAGGCTGAAGCCAGGCAAAGTTACCTATTAGACAGGAACCAGATCTCTATTGCTTTTCTGAAATACAGGTAATTGCAGATTATTCTTAGGTACATCTTGAGGTTGTTTGAAAGTGTGCATGTCTGTACACTAAAGGAGGTGCTCTAGAAGTGAGTGTTTAAAAGGGGGCATGATCAGGAGCAGAGCCATTATGGATTTGCAGTTCTTACTTTGATAGTAGAGTCAGAAAATGGATTGTGGATCCTGTCTAGTTTGGGTGGTGGGCAAAGCAGAAAAGTTGAAGTAAATTCTTTTTTAGATTGTTAGCCAGTGCAGGACTATGAGTGCAGGCGAAATATGTTCTTGTCAGCTCAGAAATTGTTTAGCTACAGAATACTGAATAGGTTGTAGTTTGCTGATTAGGTGTCACAGGAGCCCAGAACAGAGGCAATTGGTATGATACAATAGTTCCACAGCTCTTGAGAGTGAAATGAGTTGGCCCCAATGCTGCAATGATTACCTGTTCACTACAACCACCCCAAAACTCTTTCTGTGGGCCTAAGGGTTGGAGATCTGTATCCCACCTGGCTATAGGACAAATTAACCTCAAGTGCCAGGAGTAGTGGCATCCATCAAAATAGTCACTATTGTTTAAAAAGAGCTACTCTTTGTAAGAATAAGTGAATGCAATAATGGTGTCTATTACTGGGATGGAGGAGCCCACATAGGTCCTTATTCTCCCAGACACTGTCTGCAGTAAGAGCAAGAACAACATTGGAAGTAGGTATATTTAGGACCCCATCAAGCTGCCAATATCATTTATTTTCCTTGCAGGGACTTCATCAATGCAAGAGGCCTGAGAGTGCAGGGATTGGGGTGGATGCTGATATTCTATTTCTGGGTGTTTGGTGGTGTAGGATAAACAGAGTGCCATTCATTCACTCACAGGTTTCAGAAGTAGTGAAACTCCATCAAACATTTTGATGAGCTTGATCTCTCTCTCAACTAGTATTACACCTTCCCTACATGAGCCGAAATATACATTTGTTCAACCCAAGGGAGTAGAATTGTATCTTATACACATGAAAGTAACCATGCAGTTTATCATTACTTCAGGTACGATCAACGTTTGTGATTTACAGCACTTAGAAACGGTGGAAGTGGCGCACAAATATTTATATGTAAACAATTAATAATGATGAGATTGATTAGAATGAGTTGGACACCAAGCAACAGGTAGTCACAGATGCCAAATACAGGAGCTAAAGCTGAATGCAAAACAGAAATGTTTAGTCCTGTAGTGCAAAAAAAAACTAAGGGTGAATGCAGCGGTCAGAAGACAAGTGGAGTTTCTCTTAGAGATGCAGAACAACTTAACATCGTCCTCCTCTACTATTACTGATGAGCTGCAAACATCAGATACAAACACAACACCTCTTACCTCTCCCCTCACACACACCTATCCAACCACAATCATCATCAAGGAAAAATAAATCACCATACCTCACAAGTACAATTGAGTCAGGCAGAGTGGTATATCTGTTTGGGATACGACTCCACATCCGAGTTGGCCAGGTGCGGACATGCACCCGACAACTTCACTTCAAATTCATCCTACTGAATGCAGTATGGATTTCTGTGCGGAAAAGGGCCTGGAAAGGGGTCAACATATACAGGAAAGGTCCTGTTATTACTGGGACCTGCATGTCAGTCCCCATTCTGAGCCCATGTGTAATTGCACCGTGGATGGGCGGGACTACCTGTTGGAAACAGTAATTCCTGCCCCAGTAATAGGCTGAACAACATGTAATCGGACCCTACGTATGAGCGATGAACATGGAAACCATCATCAACAACAACTCAAAATCTAGGAACTGAAATGATCTACTACAATGCATCCAGACATTCTACTGTAATTTCATTCAGCCTCCCTGTTAGACTTGGCATCTGTTGGGGTGTTTCTCCTGAGTTTTTGCTTTCCGACCTCCCGGTTTTTACTCTGTTTTTGCTGGTGTAATGATTCCGCGCACTTTTCTCACTGCTGATCAGTGGTAAAGTGCAAGTGCTCCTGTTGTAAAGTGTGTTATGGATTGGTGTTTCCATGATTGACCTATTTGATTTATGTGCCAGTCCCTAGTAAAGTGCACTGTGAGTGCCAGGGCCCATAAATAAAATGCTGTTGGTGGGCTGCAGCAGTGGATTGTGCCACCCACGCAAACAGCCTGTAAAGTGTAACTCTGGCCTGCCATTGCAGAGCCTGTGTGCAGCCTGGGGCTGCCATGTCGACTTGGCAAGTGCACACACTTGCCAGTCCCTAAACCTTCCCTTTTATACATGTTAGTCACTCCTGAGGTAGGCCCAAGGTACCCCTGTAGGCAGGGTGCATTGTATGTGATAGGTAGGACATGCCTTGGTGTGTGTGGCATGTCCTGATAGTGAATTACAGCCTACTTTGTTTTTCACTATTGCAAGGCTACCTGTCCCCATAGGCCAGAATGGGCAGTTTGATTATAACATCCTATAATCCTAACTGACCCAGGGAACATGGTAGAAATTCGAGTTTAGTATGCCTGAACTCAGAATGATAAAATACATCTTTTAGTGAAGATGGTTTTAACATTCTGTATTTGAAAATAGCACTTTTAGAAAGTAGGTATTTTCTTACCTAACCATCCAACCTGCTTCTGCTAGCTTGTGTATTGTCTGTCTGATTTGTGAGTGACAAGGGCTGGGGGAGACTCCAGGAGACAGGGTGAGTCAGCAGAGGGCTGAATAGACCTATCTGCATGTAGATGGGTGGGAGGAGTAGCACCTGGGTCTGAATAGGGCTATGCTTGCCTTCCACAATGCTGGCTTCACCTCCTGTGGTGCTTCTGAGGACCCTGGCCGACACTGACAAAGGAAGAAGGTGCACACTGACAGAATGCACCCAGAACTGGTTTGAACTAGGTACAGGACCCTCTGCCTTCAGAAGACAAAGGATTTGCTAGTACAAATATTGGGACCCAGACCCCAAAATTTCAGAACTCTTTTTGATCAAGAAGACTGCCAAGAAGAAGAGCTGGAGAAGCTGTGAGGAGGAACTGCCACTTTGCTGTGTGCTTTGCTGTGTTGGGCTGTAGTGGCTGCTTCTGTCTTGGGCAATGAAAGGACTGGACTGAACTTTCTGCAATCTACTTTTGTGAGTTTCTCCAAGGGCTTGAGGTAGAGCTTGCTCCCTGTTCAAGAAGTCTCAGGAAAAGCAAAGACTTCAAGCTCGACGCCATCTACGACGCCGCTGTCGACTCCGTGTCCTGAAGGCACCACAGAGGGCACCGCCGCAACGCTCCACTGTGACCCTGGTCTCACCGATGCTGCTTGCTGACGTCACCACCGAGCCACTGCTCACACCATGACTTGTGGGCACCGCACACCGCACCGCCTCGCTTCACGACGACGCCTTGGTATCCCCGACGCCGACGCCGCCGCTCCACGCCGGAATCGACTCCACTGCTTGCACCGCGGTACGAGTGCACCGCTCGTAAAGTTACACGACGCACCACCCTCATCCTGCATCGCAGCCTTGGCCTATCGACGCCGGTGCCATCTACTCCAGTTCGTCAGCTGACGACAGCGCTCCAGCCACGATGACGCCGCTGCTTGCACCGTGACCTGCCAGCACCGTGACGAGCACCGTCTTCATCTCACACCGCGACCCTGGTCTCACCGACGACGCCATCTGATGCCGCCACCGAGCCGCTGCTCGCACCATGACCTGAGGGCACGGCACGCCACACCACACCGCTGCACTTCGCATTGCAGCACCCAACGCCTGCTGACGCCAGCGTTCCTGACTTCAGCAAAGAGGAGTTCGATCTGCAACGCGTGTGACTTTGAGGGACCCGGCGACTCCTGCACCGAACTCCTAAACCAACGCCTGCGGACGCCGTGTGTTCGGAAGCTCAACGAGAGGTCATCGACGCCCTGCATTTCTGAAAGGTACTGTTTGTGGGTCTTCCTGATGCTGTAGCTGGCCCGTGACACCGCGGTCAGCCAGAACTGTTTGGATTTATTTGCTCACGACGCTGTGATAGCCCCGGATGGAGCTATCAACATCACGGAACAGTTTTACAAGGTTATTTTGACAACTGAAGATTTTTTAAGTACTGTATTGTGGATTTTTATATTTCTGGTCTTGTCTTAAGTATATAAAAATATTGGATATTTTTCTAAACTGGTGTGGTGAAAATTTGTAGTGCTTACACTGTATTACTGTTGGTTATGTGCAAATACTTTACACACTGCCTCTAAGATAAGCCTGACTGCTCGTGCCAAGCTACCAAGGGGGTGAGCAGGGGTTATTTTAGGAGTGTAACTACCCTACCCTGACTAGGAAGAAGGGTCCCTATTTGGACAAAGGTGCAAGCCCTTGCCAACTAGAGACCCCCATTTCTAACACTCCCTAGTCTACATCATCACTCAGACAGAACTATAAAATGCAACTTGATGCTGGCCGAACTAGCAAAACTATATTAATCTCTTGAAGGCAAAAGTCAACATCTGCACATCCACAACCAGGTAACTCAGACACCTCAGAGCTGAGGGTGGCTTCTAGTCCATCCGGCTCCCCACTTTCACTTTCCAGCATTGTCAGTACAACAAATGCAGAACACATCTTCCCCAATCAAAGTCAACCTGCACTCTAATTATTAGACTATTTGACTAATAACCCACGTCTCTGATTACCCTGCATGTGACTGATGGTTCCACTAAGCGCCTCATGTACAAAGCCATTTTGCAGTCGCAAAGCCTGCGATTCGCAAAGTCATAGGGTTTCTAACAGCATAATTGCTGTTTTTTAAGGTACTATTCCCACTTTGTGATTCTGTAATATGGTAACAAATTGCGAAATGGGTTTAAATAAGAATAAAAAAATCTGTATTTTGAAGCCTCATGTTTAGGGCGTCCATTCTAAATAGTGATTTGTTATTGTATGTATCGATGTTTTGCGACCCAAATCTGGTGGCAAAACACTGAAAAGTTACTGACTTCTGGTAACACTTTGGCAAAATAGAATGGGCATCTCAGGCAGGGTTCCCGCTTGTGAATGTAAAAACCAATTGGTTCAGGAGTCAGCAGTGGTCCCTTTGCTGGCATCGCAATTTGACCCCTACCAGACTATTGATGAAGTTGTTCGGTTTTGAACCCACTTTGCTTTGCAATGTTGTGAACCGACCTATTAGCACAGAGGTTGTTTTGCAAAATTCTTTTTTTCTGTTAGGAAAAAGTCAGTGCATAATACCACTTGTTGCAAATGGAAATTTCACACATCAGGCCCTAGACTCGAGAAAAAATCCAAACAGCAAACCCACATACCAATTTTCAGAAAATTCCATACGTCTTCTATATTTTCAAATCTCCGAATAGAATTTGAACCAACACGAGGCAAAAAGAGAGAAACGGGACAAAGAAAAGGAAGCGAGAAATGGGAAAACAATAACAGAGGGAGAAAGCAGGAATAAAAAAGAACATGAAAAAGTGGGCTAAAGTTACAGGAAGTGCAGGCTGGCAGAACAAAGCCCTGAGCTTTAATGAAGACTAGGCAGCCTTGGGATTCTTCAACCCCGGAATTCATTAGTGCTGAATAATAACTTAGGCACCTGTCCTTACATTTTTGTTTTACAATGTTTTAAAAATAAGGTACTGGACTCGAGTGGGAACTTAATACAATACATGTAGCTATAACATTACACACCAATAGGTACATAACATGCTAGTTCTTACTTTGCAGTGACTCAGATAAGGGACATTTATTAAACCTGTACAGCGCCCAGAGGTTATTTCGTTCATGGTGAGAAGCACACCGCTTATATTTTTGGAGTATTACATTTCCATTCAATTGCTATGGCCTTTTACTTTGAATTTTTAACTGTAACTATGATTGCTTGAATTCATTTTTTGAGAAACATTTTCTTTTTCACATAAAGTTACATGCCACACACATATGTTAACTGTTTACACTGAGTATAGTGTAATATTAAAAACTAGGGACTGTGGCAATAACCAATGATCAATAAATGCCAAAAATGTACCTTGCGTTTCCTTTTGCTTTTTGGAAAACAGTTTTCTGGTGGGAGGTCCGCGCCATTCCTTAGCTGTGGGAGGCCTTCTTCTGTTGGCTTTGTGCTCATCTCTAAAGTCTGGTAGGACAAAGGGTATGGTATTCGGGATAGAAGACCCAAATCAATCTGAACCCACAGTGACCTTAACTCATCAGTGTCCTTTGAAAGGGGTAAGAGCTCATTTCTGCCAAAAGGAACTAGTGTGTAGAAGGGTTCATCCGGCTCCTTGGCTGTATCACTTGTAGTCCTGGTGTTGGTGGACCCAACAGCAGTGTTATAATTATTAAGTCGGTTATTATTACTCTTGACGCATTCTTTCAGTCGCTGGTCAGTGCCAGCGGGAATGGCAGGAAGTTTTGGCAACTGAGAATTCTCTTGTTCAGAGTCTACACCTAGGTCCGATGATGGCGACAAAGATGAAGATTCTGCCTCAATAAACTCCTTCGATTTGGGAGCTGGTTTGCTTATCCTCCGCGTCCTCCTCTTTTCGCAGGCAACGCTGGCAGGCCGAAGTTCTTGCCTGCACAGAGTTCTGTTGGTACAAGTCAGTTTGCTTTTAGACAGCTCGCATAGGGTGTCTGCCAAAATACCTTGGCTCAAGGCCTGGTCCTGGTGGCAAGTCCCTTCACCACCAGCCGAGGTCCTCTCTGTCCTTCGTAGTAGCTTTTTACACAAAGACGCTTTCAAAAGTGAATTTTCATCTACAGCTGCAACTGCTGCCACCTGAGGTTTCTGCTTCCCTGTTTTCTTTCCAGGGGTTTTATTAGCAGTCCTTGGTCGCTGCTCCTCTTTGACCGGGATCTGGGTGTCGCTGGGCGGAGAGCAGCAAAGCGATGGGACTTCCTCACAGTCCTGCTTTTTGTCCTTTAGCTGGCTGTAGTACTGCCTGCTCTCCACCTCTTTAATGCCATTTTGATTCAGAACAGAGCTCTTTTGAGGCTTAACTTTGTTTAGCCACTTGTCCAACTGCCACTTGTTTGATGCTGGCGGCTCAGGCTACAAAACAAAATAGCAAGTTTCAGCATTTGAGATGGATACAATGTACTCGTGCCCTACATAAGCATACAACAAAACATATAAAAACATGCAAATTATGGTCCTACATTATACCAGCATGGTTTACTTTACTCACGTCAGTGCTAACACACATCTTCTTAACCCCTTGGCTGCGGCAGGAATTCCGCTGCAGCGCTGGGGGGGGTTTGGGGGCAGCGCGGTGGCGCTGTGCTCATGACGGAGCCACTCCGTCATGAGTCACGGTTGAGCTGTGCTCATGACGGAGTGGTTCCGTCACGACTCCGCCCACTGCGCTAATTGCCCGCACAGGCGGGGAATTAGCGCCGCGTGGGAGGAGCGGCCGCCAACGGCCGCGGCATGACGGAACCACTCCGTCATGAGCACACGGCACCCGTGGTTCATGACGGAGTGGTTCCGTCATGAGCAGGGAAGGGGTTAATATGTTTTTACGTGAGTGTTCTCACAAGTAAACAAACAGGCATATGGACGTTAAAGATATTAGAAATGTGGGCTAGTTTGCAACGAAGTGAGTAATTTTGTTACAGTTGTAGGTTCATGCATAAGAATTTGGGAAAGTTACTCATTTTTGGAGATTACAATAATCTCAAAGACTACATGGATTTCCATGAGCACACCCAAATTCAAAGAACAGATGGGCCTCAGTTATACAACCTACTGGTTAAGAGTTTGCGTTATGGTAGAAATACACCTTAACTCTTTTCTAATTTGCCCCACTTGGAAAACATATTTCCACATTGATCAAATCCGTTTTTGCAAAACTGATGACAAATATGTGACTGTTTAATGATTTTTTTCACTAGATTTTCACAGGTACTAGAGCCTTTTTTGGCACTAAAGTGAAGAGTGCATATGTACAAGAAACTGTCTGAGCACGGTGTTACGACAAAATTATTAACGCCACACACCAGCAGTTTCAGAACGTAGAGATGCGCCATGTTTACATAAATACGGTGCACCCCTGCGTTTCTTCAAGTGCTGGTGTTAAAGAAGCTGCCTAGCACCAGCGCAGACACCCTAGCGCCATTTTGCCAGGGTGCCTGTGCAGCAGGGGTGATTGTTTATGTGCAGGAAGGGACACCTTCCTGCACATAAACAATCTTAACAGGCAATTTGCTCTATTCGTGTGTGCTGCAGAATGCACCACACGTGGAAAGAGCAATATACGAGGAGAAACAAAACATTTTTCCTCCTTTCGCCTATTTAAGACCGGGTATTTCCTGGTCTTATATTTGGCGCTGACCCATACCTTGTAAATATGGGGCAGCGTCAAAAAGCAATGGGTGTTGCGGCAGAACACCCACTGCAACGTCCATTGCCCGCACCTTTCACGCTATGTGCTGCGTGAATAGGGGCATTATTTACAAGGCGGCGTTAAGCCACCTTAAGTGGCTTAACGCTGCCTTGCAGATAAGGCGAAGGACTTAACGCCACCAGAACGTCACTAAAAGTGATGTTCTGGCGGTGTTAATTCCTTGTAGAGATGCCCCGGGGGCATATTTACAAGGACTTAACGCCCCCAGAACGCCGTTAAGCCCTTTGCCTTATTTACAAGGCGGCGTTAAGCTACTTTAAGTGGCTTAACTTCGCCTTGTAAATAAGACGAGGGACTTGTCATGTGGCTCAGTGAGCAATGCACTTCCAGCACTCATTGAACAGAACTCATGTTTCTGCTGATGTGGTGATGGGTGAGGAGGTGGATGATTTTGTGGAGTGCACCATGACTTCTGTATCGGTTCACTTCTGCCAGACCAGGCAGTTGCCGGGAGGGAGGGGACTATATCACTATCTAGTTTGTTTCCCCTTCCCCCGCCCACCACAAAAGTTACAGTTTATGGCAGGATTCTCAATTGTCCCTTTTTAACTCCTTGGTCTCAGTGATCCCTCTGGGGGACGGGGGAGGCTGCTGCTTCTCTCCTATTGAGCATGGAACTATTACCACCCTCCATTCATTTTTTTTAACCAGATTTTATTGGCATTTAAAATTCGGCACAATGCATACAAACCAATCTATGTGGTAAATACCTATATCTTAATGCATTGCTGACATTCTATACTCAACCCTCCAACTAGTATCTCGTTCCCTCTCTCTTGAGTTGCTTCTGCGTTGTTGCCCTCTCTTCTCAGGTGACTAACGACTAGTCTGTCCCTGCAGTGGGATCTTTTGATTGCATGCGTCATGTGTTCCTATGTCGATGGCGGGGGGAGGGGCTTCCTGGGGAGGACCTGTCTCCTCTCTATCTGTCCTGCTCTACCTCTGCTGTCCGGTTTCGCAGAGGGGAGTCGTCAGGAGTTAGCTGCTCCTGTTCCTGCTCGGGTGCTGTCAGTTCATCTACTAATTGTCCCCATGCTCTGACTCTGTCAATGGTGCCTATGCCCCGTTCTGCCTTTGCCAACAGTACGCTCCCTTCCGCACTTGCCCATTTTTCGAGCTCATGCTTCCATGTTCTAGCCCTTGGTACCCCTGCCGATTTCCAATTCCTAGTGATCTACCGCTTGGCTAATATCAACGCTAGATCCTGTAATTTTGCTGTTGCTTTGGTTTTGGCTGTATGTGGGATCAAGCCCAGTATGCAGTGCCCTGGGGTACGCTGGATTTCTTTATCTACAATTGCTCTTAAGATGTGAAGGACCTCTTCCCAGAATGGAGTCGACTTGGGTCAGTCCCTGAACATGTGTAGTATGTGTGCCTCTCTAAACCTACACCTAGGGCATGCCGCCTCCTCAACATGGAAGTGCTTCCTGATGCGCGCCGGAGTGAGGTAGACCCTTTGTAGGACGTAATAGTTAATTAGTTTAAACCTTGCATTTCTAGTTGCTTTTAATGTTCTCTTGACTATACTCTTCCAGGCCTCCTCAGATCGTCCTGCCACTGCAATTGCTCAATCGATTTCTGAATGTCTTGGCTCATGGCTCTATATTGACAAGAGACTGTTTTTATCCTCCCCGCCGATATGGCGCTATATCAGTAGCCGTCCAGTACCTGGGTCTTCACGGTTCCTGTCCCCCAATGCTTTCTCATACTCATGGTGATTGCCCTATGTAGTAGCAAGTGACCCTGGGGTACATCATATTCAGCCCGAAAGTCCTCGAAGGGGAGCATTTCTGAGGCATGGTATACGTCCCTCGTTCTCTGTACTTCGGCCTCCTCCCAGTCCTCTTTATCCGCCCAGCTCCCTCTGTTTGGGAGGCCACAAAGTAGCACCAGCAGCAGCTCTGGAAAGTACGGGATTCTATGATTCGCGCGTTGGAGGTACCTGGACCAGCACTTATTAATCATCTTGGTTTCCATAGTGTCTTGTGTTGTCTGCCTTCATACTTGCAGTATCAGTTTTGCCTTCTCCGTGCCTGTAGGCACGAATGGATACTGGGTCCGTTCCGGGTTCCGCCCTGCTGCTAGCCACTGGATCAGCCAGTTGAGCTGCGCCGCCAAGTAATATAGCTCTAGATCTGGCACCGTCAGTCCACCTGTCGCCAAAAATCGTTACAGCGTGGTTAGGGCCACTCGTCTGCGGCCCGTTCCCCATAGGAACGATGTGATCATGGAATCCAGGTCCTTAAGCATTGGCCTTGAGATCCATACTGGGAGGGCACCAAAAAAGTACAGCAGTCGGGGCAGGGACCACCTTCCATTGATCCATCCCAAATCTCACTCCCTTTGAATACCAGTTGAGCATAGGCAGGCTGCTTTATTTCTGAGCGGCATACTGGTTGTACATGACTCCCCCAGCAGTGTGCTTGGTTGGAGAAGAAGAACACCAGGTAATGGATCTTGTGCACTACAACACCATTCTTTTTCAGGGGACCAACAACACTTTCTAGTTGTACCATGGCTGCCAGGGTAGCTTTTGGTCCCAACTGCGGCTGGATCCACAATGCTACTGTGAGCGAGAGGTTGTCTATGAGCCTATTCACCGAGTATTAACAATTTAGCGCCCATGGATTGGGTTTCTTCAAGTAAAAGTCATGCTGCCTGCCCACCAGGTGTCCACTGGGTGTAGTGTACAGGTCTTCATCAGTGTTAATCCAAAAGTGAGTGAGGAGTTGGGAAGGAAAGCCAAACCTCAACTAAACCTTGTATTGAACTACAGACCCCTGTCCAACTCATCTTGGGAAACCAATAAATATCAGCTAAAAATGTATATCAATGAGAATCATTTAGTAGCTGACTACCAGTCTGGACATTTTAAAATGGCTAGATAATTTTTATTGCAAGCTGGACAATGGTAACACCTGGTTATTGAGCTTACGCGCTCTCTCAGCAGCATTGCATATCATTGATCACCGAAGATAGCTCGGTGTGCTGGAAAACAGAATGAGAATCAGAAATGCAGCCCTGAAATGATTCACCTCATTCGTATCCCAGAGGGAATGGTTGGTGAAAACGGTCTTACACACCTCAGGAACCTCCTGCTTGTTATGTAAATTCCCCCAAGGATCAAGTATTTCCCTCACCCTGTCTAGTCTCTACCTTGAACCACTAAGCCTTTTACAGAGGGAGTCGGGGCACTAATCAGTGATTTCCTGGGCTAACTGAAATCCACACAGGATTCCAAGTCAGCTTCTGATAGATCTGCACTTCCATCCCTGTCAGAAGCAAGGATGGGGTGCATGCCTTCCTCTATTCAGTTATGACCCTGCTGTTTTGTCTGGCTTCTCATTTGCAACACACATATCTCACCCTGTTAGAACCTATTTCCTGCACTAGATTTCTGCTCTGCTGCTGCTTTGGAGGATTGGAGACCCTCAAGATGAGGAAGCTAGGTAAGGATAAAATATGTTTCCAATGCTGCTCTGTGCTTTTGAGAGTTTAAGTGAGTAAGTAAGTGAGCGAGTAAGTGTGACTGTTGGTAAGAGTGTGAGTGAGAGGGAAAGCATGAGTGACTGAGTGAATGAGAGTGAGTGTGTGCATAGGAGTGAGTGTGAGAGTGAAAGAGAGCTAATTAGAAAGTGGTTGAGAGACTGACTGGCTAAGTGAGTGTAAATGTGAGTTTCTGTATGGAAAAGCAAGTGAGAGTTAATGGGTGAGAGTGAATGAGTGAGGCTATGAGTGAGCGAGTGAATGTCAAACTCAGAAGTAAACTGTGGAATGGTAGGATGTGACAGTGAACAGGAGATGCCCACACAACTTAGTGCAGTGTCCAGAGGAAGACAGACTAAAAGGTTTGGTGGTCAACACATTGGTAGGGGGCTCCAAGAAATCATGGTTTTAGGAGGAATCAATCAGGCTTCTGTGTAGGTTCAAAAGCCAATCACAGGCCTGGTCAAACTCCAAATAAGACAGCAGATTAAGGCATAAGGATAAAGCATAAACAGTTTCTACTGGTATTTCCAGGCTGGAAATTTAAACAAGGGTTTTGCAGGGAATCCTAATTTAATGTAGAAATGTCACAGCACTGTTACATTAGAGTAAAGTCTTTATTGAAGAGTCAAATATAAAGCTAATTTGTGCACTAGAAAGTGTTCTCGTTCAGGCAATACTAACTTTGTGACAATAGTGTCCTACCAGGACCCACATCATTTGTAATACAACTGCCAAATAGAGGCCAGGTGCTCAACATTACCTTTTATAGATCAAACCCATATATTCATCTCTATGTATGGTGGATATGGCCCAAAGGTGACACGCAGAAAGAGGAACGTCTCCTGTGGCTGATTGTAATTTTTTGCAGGCAAGGTGTGCTTTCTTTATAGTCAAGTGCTATTATATACAAAATGTAGAGGTTAGGCAAAACGCATGTAGGACAATTATGGTTGATAACTATGCTAAAAGCTTAAAGTGGAGAGGCAGGGATATGATACACTATTTGAGGCAGTTTTGGAAAAGGTCCACAAGATTCCATATGGCCCTTTCCCTTCATGTGACACTTACATCATGCCACCAAAGTGTTTCTTTGTGGACCACTAGACCACCTCACACCAAACATTGCATTAGTTGCCTTCACCCTAAAAAGGTGTTTTTTCCCAATCCCCCTTTGATTCTGCTTAGAAGGAAATAACAACTCAAAGCTGGTCGTTATCTGGAACGGACTCCTCTAAATTGAGACAAGGTCTACAAAAGCCATCTTGGTCCACTCCCCAGCTTTAATAAAGCATATAGGTGAAAAACACACCTGCGGAAGTGAGTTCCACTGACTGCTCATGGAAAGATAGAATACTAATAAATTGTCTATTCATAAATCCAGACAGGATGAGTGGGGCCAAACTTCTAGATAGCATGGAATATTGAGGAAATCTCTGCTACGGGAAACCTTTAGAAACTTATATTGTATTCACACCTCTCTTTTCCCCATTGCATGAGCATCATCTTTCCACTCTGAAGAGGCTGAACTGGTATGTAGCATCCATTAAATACTGGACTGTGTAACACAGCATAATGCACAAGTACACTCAGTGCCTGGAAAGTATTAAAATAAATCGTTAACTTCATACCTACAACTAAATAGCCATGATAAAAAATATTAACTGTGCAAGTTTATCCGTCAATTAGTAAATCTAGGAGATAAAAAAAATCTTACAATGCGTTTAGCACTTTAATACTTGGAGGGAATTGTAAAATGCAACGGGTTCCTTTAAGTAACGACTGAAAAAACCTAGGCAAATGCGACCAGAGGTTGTCTTGTAATTGGGTTCGGGTGCTATGGGAATTCAGGAATGCAATTAGTACATCTTGTGGACCATTCTACATGGCTTTTGCAGACTTCAATCATAAAAAAATCACTCATACATAACATTAAATGGTGTTTATAAATGTTCTAAAATAGAGTTCAGTTGGGTAACCATGGACATCAACATTAATCTTTATTTATCTTATGCCTGCACCAAATGTTACATGCACTTAGTTTACACTGACAATCTTGAAAAACGGTTCTCTCCGATGGTATTTCTGCAAAGACCGCACATATCCCATTTTCCTTCACACCCTTCCATTACCGTGTTCTGTCACTGGATGACGTTCTCTCTCTCTCTTCCACCCTCCCCGTCCTCCTGTCTCGCTCATTTTTTTTCTTTTTATTTGGAATAGGCATCCTCACACACACTCCCCTCTTCATGTTTTTTAAAATTAGTTTGGTTTCTCCTTCTACCACGTTTTTTCTATTTTTCTATTTTTGCTGGTGGTCACCTTTATTTCTCCTCTCATCCTTTTTCTGACCCTGACTCCATCTTCTGTTGTTGCCTTATCTTTTCTTCAGTCCTCTTATGTTATTCTTTCCATTTCTCCATCCTTCTTAGGTCGAGCCTGAGCCAGCGCACATGCGCTGCCCTGCGAGACTTATTGTAGACGAGTACCTAATTGAAGCCCCGCCCACTCTCCGCCCATGTTTGCCATTGGCTTGTGTCATTGTTTGTCCTAAATGCTAGCTTCTGATTCATCAATATGCTTGTTAGTCCCTCCTTAGTACCGCCTCCTCGTCCTTTGTCACCTCCTATGGTGATTGGTGCCTTTACTTCGATTGTTACATGGTACGTGTTATTTAGACTGTGAGCACTATTTTCTTTAATGAGGTTCTCCTAATGCCTTCTCTACTCCCCCCTCCCTCCCACTGTCCGTGCCTTCTCCCCCTCACCCCCACCCGCACTCCTGTTGTCCGTGCCTTCTCCCCCCGCCCGCCCATTGTCTGTACCTCCTCCCTCCCCGCCCTCTCTTCTGTTGTCCGTGATGACTACCGTTTGCAATGCAATAGGTCTCACGTAATGCGTGTCCTATTGATTTGTAAATGCTTGTTACTGTTTAGGTTGGGGTACAACTAGAAAAGGCTACATCAACTCGAAAATCACTTTTAGCCTAAACAAATCTGCACACCCTTTCAGTTCCAATTTTTAGGAATTTTAGAAAGATTTTACAATGTTCTAAAATTAAAACTTTCTTTTCTAACTAGATTTAATATGAGATCCACAACTATTTTTTTCCAAAATGTTGATATTCTAATATCAATCATTGGCTGAATGTTCTTCTTTTTTTCTGCCTTTCAACAAAAATGTATTTCTACTAATTTGTTTTAACTCTGAATGAGTTCTTAATTATTTGGTTTTAACATACTACGTTGACTTACATATGTGAGTATAAAAGTCAGGGTATGGAACAAGATCCTGGGCCAGTGGGCCATCCAGTAGGGTGTTGAGGCAACTGGAACTGATTCATTTGGGAGAGAGTTAGATATAAACTGCAGAATGAGCTTCTGTATGGATGAAGAGGTTGTTGCTCAAAATTAATTGTTTCTGTCACTCTGATGAGTGACAGAAAGAGAACAAAAAGTTTTTACATTTCTGTGTGCATGTGATTAGCCGAGGATGAATGTAAGTAGCCAGCACAAGCACGCTTTCCTCTTTCCTAAAGTGACATAATTAACCCAAGTCTTCCAGATGTTACCCAACCCTATAAAAAGTTGTGAGAGTCCCCCCGAAAAATCAGTATTTGGAAAACATTTTAAACCCTGTGTGGGAGGATAAACTGTCAGGGGCAGTGTATCCACCCATGCCAACCTTTCCCTTATCTATGCCAGCCCCAATAACCACGCCATCTCCCAGCTGCCTCTCCATACTCATAACATGATAGCAGGACTATCTTTAGTCCAAAAAGAAGATAATCCTTCCAACAGGTCCACAGTTATATTAAAAATGTCTTCGGTGAAGCAAAATATAGTCCTTTGAGTATTTATATTGTGCCATGAAAATCATAGAGGCATTATACTTTTCATTTCAAAAGATAGTCCTCCTGATAGAACATCTACAATATGGGTAGGTGCTAGAAATGTGGTTGCGGTGAGAGTGGGGTGGCAAGTTAAAAGTAGGAGCAGTGAGCAGTAGGAGGGGAGTTAAGGATTATCCTTGCCATCACCTATCCCACCTACATTGAACCAAAAACGTCACACACTGTTCTGTGGGAGTTAGACACCCCCATTGTGCATTAACAATAAGGCATCTGTAAACAAACACTGGTCAAACTAATAGGTCTGTGTGTAATGTAACAATGCATGCAAACACAAGCCCCTAGTAGTAATGTTTCCACCTAACTGTGGGTATAAGCCAGACTTACTGGCTTTGTAATTGCTTGATAGTAGCAGTGGTGGTGGTGGAAGCGGGAATAGGGATGTGATTTTGATGATATTGGTGGTGTTATTTGTGTTGGTGGTTGTGGTACTATTGAGGATATTGGTGGTGGTGTGATATTGGTCTTGTTTCGGTAGTATAAGTGGTACTGGAGATAATGATGGTGGAGTGACATTGGGGTGGTATTAGTGGTGGTATCGATGGTGGTGATGACGGTACAGTACTGGTGATGGGAGTTCTGATCAAATGACCACATATTAACATGTGAACATCTTGTATACATAGATCCTAACTTATTTTTGCTTACAATAATGGGACAGACAGATCCCAAAATATTCATCTGATGTGATATACAAGAAGCAATTAGGAAGTATTTTTAGGGTCAGACTCTCATGCTAGGTAGAACATGAGCATTCAATAATGTTGGCTGCAGTAAGAAAACGAAGCCTGCTTTATATACACATAATGAATTAACTCCTTCCGTGCTCATGACGGAACCATGCCGTCATGAGCCACGGTTGCCGTGTGCTCATGACGGAGTGGTTCCGTCATGCTGCGGCCGTTGGCGGCCGCGCCGCCCACGCGGCGCTAATTCCCCGCCTGTGCGGGCGATTATCGCTGTGGGCGGAGTCATGACGGAACCACTCCGTCATGAGCACAGCCCAACCGTGGCTCATGACGGAGTGGCTCCGTCATGAGCACCGGGCCACCGCGCTGCCCCCCCGCACCCCCCAGCGCTGCGGCGGAATTTCCGCCGCAGCGAAGGGGTTAATGAGACAAAGAATTGCAAGTGACAAAAAGTGTGATGACTGAATTTTCTTATTAGATGTCAAATTGTCCCTTATGCATTGGAATCCAAGTTCTCCACATGAAACAGTACATCAAACCACGAAAAGCATGAAAGTGAGAGAAAAATAATTTTCTGGGCTAAAGTAAAATATGATTGACAATGCCTTATCACAATGGCTAAAAGAAACTGATCCAAATAAGCCTGTGGTTGAAGTGAATGACCCATGACCAAGGAAATCTGTTATTCTGGGGCCCATTCCTTGGCTAATTCCTACTTTTGGACTAACCTTTCATCTGGAGTTTTCAGCTGCATTCACCAGTAGTCCTACTGCACATTGGTGTCATTGGTAGAGTTCGCTGCCTAGCACTGCCTCGCATGGCAGTCACAGGCAGAAACATTTGGTGAGAGTTACCCCATTCTAAACAAGATGGGGATACTGCCACTATGACCTGATGGACATGTGGTGGACATAACATCGGATGAGAGTAGATTTATAGCGGTGCTCCTCCTCTCCCAAACCCTAAAGGACCCCCCTGCAGTGCAAATTGAGTAGAAACTCACTTTAAAGATCTGAGGATTGCTGTTTTATTATTTTTATTTAGTTATCTGATTATTGTACTCAAGGCACATCTGTACATCTTGCACACCTCTTTGAGATTGCTATTTACGTATAAATATGTTCTTCTATGCACCTAGATGTAGACTGCATAAAACTTTGTGATCTGCTACTTGTGTTTCTGTTTGTTGTACTCCTCACTTTGGTATAGATTGCTTACTACTTTGTGTTCTCCTGTATATTTACTAGACTGCTCTACTCTTCACCTGTGTTGAGCTTATATACCATTGTGATTAACTACTTAGCCTGGTGCACTACTCTGTTTCTGGCCCGGAACTTAAGTGCTTCCAGGGTACTGTTTACACTTCACCTCAGTACAACTAGGCACCTTCTTTGGCCTTTTTGCACCTTTATGAATGTATTCTTACCTTTTACTTCTCTGAAATGATTACCCAGCATGAGGGGAGAGCCATCATATTGCTTGAGGTTTTCATTCCTACTTGTCTGAATTGCTTTCTCTAGACAGCTGTGCCGCTGTACTGTCCACATGGACTCACTCTCCCTCCCCGCCAACTTAGCATATCACTCACTGTGCCACAATCAAAGCACATTCCTGACTTTATGCATATAATCTACAAAGACATATTGTCTTTTTGCATTTGATAGTTTTGATAAAAGAAGGTGACATGGTTATGTTGAGACATTATATAATTACTTTGGGAGAGCAGATGAACAATGAATCACAAAATTCGTAATGCATGGGTGCATAGAAGCTCTGTTTTGCCTAAAAGCTACTCCTGTCAGAGGAATTCTGAGTGTCAGTAAGTAAACCATCCCTGCTAGCTGAAGGCAGGCAACACCTTGATTTCCTCCATCGGGGAGTCCCACCATTCCTGGGCGGGACATCCGACTACAGGCATTCATGGGCCATGTGACGTAAAACGTCACCTATCCTGCCTTCAATAAGTTTCCCGACTTTGTGAAAGAAGCAAAAACATACACACATATCTGAATACAACCGAACCTAACCACATAAGATAATGAGTTGGGGTGAAGAATTACTGTTATTTGAGATAATATTTGTAAAGGGTATATTACAACATCAAGATTTTAAAGACCTAGTTGATTTCTTCTAGGCTGCAGTGTTTAACCTCAGTGTCCATGGGTGTGGGGCAAAGCATCCAGCCCACTTTGGCATCAGACCATGAAGGAGGGCCCAGAAGTGGGGATTTGTGTGACAGAAGGACGTTCACATTTCAGATTGATTTCCCTGACAGGGGATCTGCCACCCAGAGTTGTGGGTGTCATTCTCCTGCTCCCCCACACTCTTATAGCACAAATTTGCAGCTTGCGTTGGGGGTTCCATGATGTTCCTCAGGCCCAGGAATATGTCTTCTTTCACTGTCACAATCAGCAGCCTGAGCCTGCATGTGGTGCAATGGTTCAGCAGTCCACTGCTGGAAAGTCAAAGGAATGGTTCAGCATCACTTAATAGATTCTAGATTCCAGATGCCGTTTCCATGCAATCAGAGCCTACACCTAGCTCTCAGAACATCTTGCAAAACATTTCCAATAAATATGGAGAGGCAACCTACATTCTTCACCCTTCCTGGTTCTGTGACCATGAAAACAGAAAATGTAGATCTAGAGATACATTGATGAAGTTGTACTTTCACATATTTCTGGAGTCACAGAAGCAACAACCAATCTATATTAAATTTGGGCCTTCTAAGCTGGTGCCAGCATTGACATATAATGCTCAGAATTTGTCGTTAGTTTTCCACTGGCTCGGTTAAATAAAAACAGATGTACATTCCAAAAACAGTTAAATCTGGTGGCTGTCAACATCCTCATCATCGTCCCGTTCCATTTTAGTCAGCAAGGGCTGAATATTATTGGCCACCATGTTATCCAAACCCCTGTTAATCAAGAATCTCAAATAATTCAAATCCGAGGTCTTCCACGTGAAGTCGAAAGCATCCCCTGGAGGCCGCCGGTCCTTATGCGTTAGCGGTAATGTCTTCCACTTAGACCAATTTAGTTTGTATCCGGAGAAGACCAAAAAGGCAAATATTAGAGATATGAGGTGGAGGACAGAGGAGTCTTGCTCACTCCTAGTCAATGAGATATCATCAGCTTAGAGGAGGATCTTGCAAACGCCTACAGACGTATCTGCACCCCTTATATGGTGGACTGGCAGATAGCTGCCGCCAAAGGTTCAAGAGCTAAAAGGAACAATAAGGGTCACAGCAGGCAACCCTGCCTCACGCCCGAGATATGTGGAAGGGTTTCGAAATATGAGCCCCCATAGTCAATTTGTGCAGAGGGCGCTATGTAAAGTCACCGTACCTTAGCCAAAAAACTAAGACCTATCCCTGCCCCGTGAAAGGTGCAGAAAATATACCCCCACTCAACCCAGTCAAAAGCCTTTTCTGCATCCAAGGAGAGCAACAGCTTATTGTCCGAATCATTATGTATGTACCATAAAACACTGGACAGTAGACACATATGGTTATGGGAAGAGTACATTTAACAGTAAATTTAGGGTTTAAGGATGGGTAGTGGTAAAGGGAGGTTCGGGTACTCTTAGGGGTTTTGGTTGACAAATGGTAAAGGGAGGTTACGTTAATTTTAGGGTTAAGGGGTGGGTAGAGGAATAGGAAAGTAGGGGTAATTGTAGGGTTTAGGAGTGGGAAGTGGGAAGGGAGGTAAGGGTAAATTGAGGGGTTGGAGTGGGTAGTAGTAAAGCTATTTTTAGGGTTTCGGGCTGATAGTGGTAAAAGGAGGCATGGGTAATTTTAGGTTATAGGAGTAGGTAATGGTAAAGGGAGGTATGGGTAATTTAAGGCCTTAGGGGTGGTAATGGTAAAGGAACGTTATGAGTAATGTAAAAAAGAGGAGGGTTTAGGCTGGTTTTGCGACATATATATATTTTGTTTTTACTGAAAAAACAAAGGTATAGGGACGTTATAGTTAGGCTCAGATTTCACTTGTACAAAACAATAGAAATTCAGCAATTATAGTTACCTGAGCTAACTATAACTTACACCCCTGCAATGCACTGCTTATGACCTCACATATTACATCACTCATAACATGGTCAGTGACATCACTCATGACATCTCAAATGACATCAATAATGACATCACTGATGACATCATCCGGTGAATGTGTTTCAAAAACGTTTCTGAGAATTAAAGATATATGCTAAGCTACTGCATAAGTTAAATTGCTATTCTTTCTTTCCTACCAATGAGTGATACTTTTCGTAACATATTATGTGAGTGACTGTGTGTAGTGTGAGTAGTTGTCTGAGTGGCTCTATGGGTGTGTGTGGTTGTGTGGGTGAGTGGTTGTATTGGTGTGTGAGTGGGTGTGTGAGTTGCTGTATGGGTGAGTGATTGACTGTGTGTTTGGCTGAGTGAACCGGTGCGTCAGTGGTGTATAGGTGAGTGAGTGAGTATGTGAGAAGCTGTATGGGTGAGTGATGGGGTTTGTGAGTGGCTGTATGGGTGAGTGAATGGGTGCATACGTGTTGTATGAGTGAGTGAGTGGGTGTGTGAGTGACTGAGTGAGTGAGTAAATGCAAGAGTGGCTGTATGGGTGAGTGTGTGCTTGTGTTAGTGACTGTATAGGTGAGTGAGTAAATGTGTTGGTATATGTATGAGTGAGTGGGTGTGTCAGTAACTGTATGGGTGAGTAAGTGGGTATGTGATGTGAGTGACCATATGGGTGGGTGAGCAGGTGTGTGATTAGCTGTATGGGTGGCTTGCTCGGTGTGTGAATGGCTGTATGGATGAGTGTGTTGCTTCTTGCATCATCCTTTCTCATTTTATCTTGTTTCATTAGATTACAGGATCTGCTCACGAGATTGGCTCTTATCCCTGTCAGTTGGGTCATAATTTCCTGATAGGAAGTCTAGGAAAAGCCTGTTTAGTGGGCAGACCCCTAGGTTGCTAAGGAGGTCCTTAGCTCCCGCCTTCTCACAGGGCCTTGTTGCTGCCTCTTGAGAACTTGTGTTGCTGCCTCAGAGTAGTTGTCAGACACTTGCCTGTGGCTATGATAAATATCACAATTTGATGTATTTGATGGAAGGAGTGTTGAGGCATTGCCCTGTGTGATAGTTTGCGTCCACCCGCTATTCCAGAAGATGAGTATACTTATGCGCTCCCGTGACACAGTGTGTAAATGCTTAAGCATGGCACCAAGCCTACTGGCTATGCGTTGTCATGACCACTTGTGTAAATGGTTCCCTGGACCCTGGTTACCAAGTGAATGCGCTAAATATGTCAATGAAACTGATTATTTTCTCTGACGACACAGCACATCGGACTTGGAATGTGGGCCTACTCCTGTTTAGGTTGCTGCCAAAAGCAAACATGGTGCTTAAGTTATTGCAAAAATGAGGGAACCAGGACACCTCAGAAACCTTATTGGCTTGACCAACTTGGGGCCCTCTGCAGTTTTTCATCTTTGCTGTAATTTATTAGGTATATTGAGCAATACATGTCGGCTGCCTAATCTTGTGTTTGAACTAATACACCATGCTCTATTGCTCACTATCTGTCAAAAAGCAGAATTAAACTAAATACGTTCATGCATAAGACTGCAGCTATAGTTCCTCAGACGAGCAATGACCGCGCACTTAGGGGTACAGCTATAGCCGGACGACCCTGCCCCATTCCTTCTGCATTACAACATGGGGCCTCTCAGGTTTCCACTGACATCTGGCCACCCCCTGTCCTGTTTCCCAACTCAGCCCAGACGGTTCCTCACGCTGCACGTAGTTCCTAAGACTGGAATGTGACGTGTTTTTTTTTTTTTTTACCTGGGTAAAGTAGAGTATATACGAGACAACAAGCACAGCGCAGCGCTAACCAAAAATAAAAGTGCACTGCGTGAGTTTCTGCGGTAAAAGTTGCGGAGAAGGGCTTACCTCCGGGCTGGAGCAGTGCGGGGGCTTGCTGCGGCCGCTGCCGCTCGAGCTGCTCTCCGTCTCCGAGTCCGACGTGGAGCTGCTGCTGTCCGAGTCGCTCGAGCTGCCGCTGCTGCTGCTACTGCTGGACGCTCCGCGATTGGACCGCTGCTGAACCAGAGCCCTGCCAGCGCCCCACAGAGCCCAGCCAAAGAGAGGAGAGAGAAAACAAAAACATTTCTGCTTCATGCTTCCTTCAAGCTGACAAGCGCCGTCCAGAAGCGCGCCGAGCTCGAGCACTTGTTCACACTGATAACACGCCGCCATAAAGCGCACTGACACCTTTGGGTAAAGTCCACGCTATATAAAACTGCATTAAATTAATACATAAATAACTGAAATCGACTATTGCAAACTCTACCCAATACGAATACAGTGACATCGTTAACTTTTGACTTATTTAATACGTGATTTTTAAAGTGGAACTCTTGCATTTTTTTCTCTTCAAAGTCAATTATACGTTTATAATACATAGGAGCCTGCAACACCTGTATAAAAGCCTATCTCAAATTTCCTTATTTCAATCCAGTGACGTTGACAAAATAAAGTCGTTGCTCAACTGTAGTGAGTCAGTTATTACTGTTGAGTTGTGAGGCCATAATGGCTCCTGCTAGCAGCACAAGTAGAAGACAGGTCACAGAGTATCATTACAGCTGCAGAGTACACAACCAAAATAACAAATGGCTGCACATGCTGAGTTACTGCATTTTTCAAATTCTGACTTATATTAAATTGATACTAATATATTTTTGCAACAAATTACTAAACACTTTTTGGTGTGTTTAATTTCACACTCTAGATTCTGCTTTTATTATGAAACAGCAAGACACTAAGGGCCTGCTTCACGAAGGGCTTATACATTCATAGCAGAAGGCCCGCACTCGTGACAGGGGGGGGGGGGGGGCTGCACTGGTGGGGGGGGGGGGGGGAGGCACACTGGTGGTGGGACCTCTGCAGTGAGTAACTTCAGTGCAGAGGTCCCGCCACAAGTGCGGCCCCCCATGTCACAAGTGCGGGGCCTCCACTACGAACGTATGGGCCCTTCGTGAATCGGGCCACAAGATTTAGTTTGTGGGAAGGGTGATGGTGTTAAAATGTATTATATGAAATACAATGATTTTACATGTCATGCCGGAGTTTCTTCGGCCTCTTTCCTCTATATGGTCTTGGAACTCTTAAGTGACTTGTAATATTTTTCATAATGGATGACAAGGGGTATTTTATGGCACATATCAATACAGCGGTACAAAAGGGGGTGGTGATGGCCGGAGCAAAAAAACGATGGATTTAGGCCCAGAGCTCTGTACTGGGGTGAATGTATGAGATTGTTCTGCATTCTGCCCATCAATAGTTCTTTTTGCACATATCAATACAGTGCACTGTGGCTTTTGGTAACTTTAAGTGCTGTTATATAGACAATATACACTTTCTAGCCGGATAATCAGAATCTTATAAACAGACAGAGTATTATGTATACACACTGGCTTTATTATATATATTATGAAGGATACTATACATTTTAAAAAGAGAAAAGCCATATAAAGCCAAAAATATTTTGTCACATGATGCTTAGGGGATACATATTTTTATGTTCATGGGAAGAGCCTGTGTTGAAGAGTTTGTGTAACTACACAACAGTACAGATTAAGAGATAGACCTGTTCTGGACCTGGAACTAACTATCAGGGCTAAAACCAATTCTTCCCTAGGATGCCTACTTTTGGGAATTTTTCAATGTCCGAAACATGTCCAATGATTCTGACATCACCGCTAGCAGCCATCACAATGATGTCCTTCAATAAGAAGACAGTCTTTGACTAATAGCAGGTCTTCTTCAAAGATATTGGGATTTTTGCGCCCCCCCTTCAGTGGTCAGTGCCTTTCTTCATGGTGATTCTATGTGGTGAAGGTTGGTAATGGTGCCAATTATAGGGCACTGCAAGAGGGCTATTATCCTTCCCGTTTTGTTGAGGAGCGTGGAGTGGACCAAGGCTCCTACAGGACATGTTAAGTGTCAATTCAAGGTTTGTCTCTTGCATTGATGTCATTATATTTTCCTTTTTGATTGTGAATATTAAATTCTCGACCTTGCCATTGGCATGAGCCCATCTGGGGGAGGGTTCAGCTCTGATGGCAGATGCAGAGAGATTCAAGCTAGCCATTGTTATAACTTTTCTGAGAATGCAATGGATTGTCAGTATCTACTTTAATTAAGGGAGTATTTTCTCCAGGGAAGTAGAGTCCATCTACTCAACCTTCGATTAGCTGTAGCATTCAACACCATGACCATTGTCTGACACCCACCATTTGTAGCCTGAGCCATTCACAAGGTATCATACTGAGATCCTATGACAGCATGTGTATTGGCTCCAAAGCCTGCCTAGAGGCCTACCACATCATATTTTGTAGCCAGATATGTGTACTAAAAATATGATATCTCATCAGGGAGGAGCCTAGCGCGCAACCAAGATGGCCGCGTAGGTGCGAGGCTCCCGAGGACCTCCGCGACCTCCTATGACTATCCTGAACATATCCTGTCCCAGATGAGGGGACTGTGTTGGTGAGCCCGAGCTGAGGTGGCGCCCGTTTTCCGCTTCCAAATCGGACCTCGGACATCGACTTTAGCACCAATTGAGGTTTGCGGCCTTCTCCTAGCCGAACCCCGGATTTGCGTTGTGGGGCGATCCAGTGACGAAGTGAATAACAGCGGCGGATAGGGCTTGGTGGCTCGCGTAACCCACACTTTCACTTTCGCTTTCGCACCCTCCTTGCTGTATATGCGAGGTTGGGTCGCGGGGCTTTGTGTGTTGGTGTGGCCTCGCTGGGGGACCCTGCCTGCCCGCCGGCTGTGATCCGCCCCGCAGATCTGGGGTGGCACCCCCCCGGAGCCCATGGACCGGCTTGCCCGCCCTTCACGACGTGGCTGGTGCGATCGGGAGATTGGGACCATGGCCACGAAACAAGATGGCGATCGGGCAAAGGTAAAATCGACCCGGCGTGGCGCAGCCCATCAGTCCAACAGCATGGATCGCTATACCCTCCAGAAGGGATCTCCTGAGGTGCCACGCAGATCCCCTGAGGGCCCCACTGATGCCCCCGATCTGCCCACGGATCTGACTCTGCGGGATGTCATGGGCGCCATCGCCGAGATGAAGGCCTCTGTGGGCCAGCGTTTTGACACACTGGCGCAGAAGATCGACTCGGTCCTCGTAGATGTTGGCCTGATAAGGGCCGATCTCTCCAAGACCAACGACCGAGTCGATTCTTTGGCCCACACCGCATCGGGCCTTACGACAGATGTTGCGGCCCTGCAAACGGAGGTGCGCCGGCTTGCTCGGGCGAGTGCGCTGATGGATCGTCGCCTGGAGGACTCCGAGAGTCGGGCCCGGAGGAACAACATCCGTATCATCGGGGTGCCTGAGGGACGTGAGGAAGCGGCGGCGGACCTTTTCGTGGAAGACCTGATTGTTACCCATCTCCAGCCACGGGGGCTGAGTAAATTCTTTGCTGTGGAGAGGGCCCACAGGGTTCCCGGGGGAAGGCCTAAGGTCGGAGCCGCTCCGAGACCTCTCATCGCCCGGATTTTTAATTTTCGGGACAGAGACGCTATCCTGCAATCCTCCAGACTACAGGGACCGATTAGACTTGACAATATGGACATTAATTTCTATCCTGATTTCACCCCTGCGGTCCAGAAGCAGAGACTGAGCTTCCTTGGTGTCAAGCGCCGTCTTCGGGACCTAAATCTCAAATATGCCATGCTTTTCCCAGCTAAGCTGCGAGTGGAGGTGGACGGTCGCACACACTTTTTTGATCGTCCCGAAGCGGCCGGGGACTGGCTGGATACTCTGTCTGGAGATCGGGATCGGGGTGGCGGGGGGGGAGCGGCTGGGGGAGAGGGCTCGCCGGACCAAGACTGAGGGACTAATATTAGGCCTCGCTCGGTACAAAAATGATGCCACTTTTGACTATACGTCGGATTGCTTAAGTTCCCCTCCTATGGAGGTTGTGTGGGGTCTCTTGGGGGTTCTCCCTCCTCCTCTGGGGGTCTAGTTAGTTTAACTATCTATGGGGCGACAGGCACACTGCACGTTGGGGGGGCTGTCTGGGCTCATGCAGGGGTGCAGGGAGGGGGGAGTTTGGTTGGGGTGGGTGGGCAGGGATGGGGTGTTGTTCGTTATTGTCACAAGGCAACCCTTTTTTTGTGTTGGTTCTACTGTGCTCTCGGGGGGACGAATGATGGTTTCTGTGTATGATGGGGGGTAGGGAGTTAACTTTGTTGTCTTGGAACGTCAATGGACTGGGGGACAGGATCAAACGAGGTGTGGTCCTACAGTATCTGAAGCGACTCTCGCCTGATGTGGTCTTCCTGCAGGAGACACACCTTATTGGCAATTCCTTCTGCGCCATGAATCGGCGTGGCTACCGCCTCGTGGCCCACTCGGGCTTCACGTCAGGCTCGAGGGGTGTGGGTATCATGGTAAAGAACTCGCTCCCGTTAGAAATTGATGAGGTGCTCCACGATGATAGGGGACGTTACACTGTCTTGGTGGGTAGAATGGAGGGCAAAGTGGTTGTCTTTGTGTCAGTGTACGTCCCACCGGGGTTGCAGTCGACCACCGTTGCAGATCTGGGGCGCCTCCTCCTTGGCCTTCCGGGGGGGCTTCTGGTGGTGGGGGGGGATTTCAACGCGGTGGTTTCTGGGACTGTGGATCGTCACCCCCCTAGGGACCTCCCCCGGGCACAGGCGTGGCTATCTGGCCTCTTGGATACACTGGGATTGGTGGACTGCTGGCGCTTAAAACATCCCACGCAGCTGCAATACACTTTCCACTCTGGGGCCCATGGTAGTCTCTCACGGCTTGATTATGTCCTTGTCCCGGCGGCCCATGTCGGGAGGGTGGGGGAGGTGCGCCATTTGGCACGGGGTATCTCGGACCACTCCCCGCTATTGTTGCATTTTGATGTCTTTCCGAGGGCTGAGAGCAGGGTAGTCCCAATCAATTCCTGGTACCTGCGCGACCCCACCATTCGCGCTGACTTGATTAAATCCCTCCAGCGCTATTTTGAGGAGAATGTGGGGTCAGTGCCTTCAGCTATTTCCTTGTGGGAGGCCTTCAAAACAGTACTTAGAGGGGAGGCCCTATCCCTTATTTCCCACGCCCGGAGGCGCGAGCGGGAGGAGGTGACCCGGGTGGAGGCTGAAATAGCTGAGCTGGAGGGTAATCTAGAAGATGGGGTGAAGGATGCTGCACTACATGTCCTCCAGCTCAAACAAGCGGCTTATAGGGCCCTCGTTACGGAGGCGGCCAGGGGCCTTAGTAGAGAGCAACAGGGGCGACTGTATGATGTGGGTGATAAGGCTGGTAAACTGATAGCGTGGTTGGATAAAAAGGAGAGAGCGAATCGTGTGGTCCCGCTGATTGAGAAATCGAATGGTGTGTGTGTAACTGAGCCAGAAGAAATTGTCTCCTGTTTCGCGGAGCATTTCCGCGAGGTGTATTCCCCGGTCTCTTCTTGCTCGGAAGAGGATTCCCGTACCCTGCTCAGGGATATCGCGCTGCCTTCCCTGTCCGGGGAGGACAGGGTGTTGCTGGACGCCGCTCCCACCTCCGACGAAATCGCCCTCGCCATACGCTCGGTCGCTTCTGGCAAGGCCATGGGCCCGAACGGTATCCCTATCGAGCTGTATAAGCTGCGACCGGATACATTGGCGCCTCACCTCCGCGCAATGTTCCTCGCGGCCCACTCGCTGGGCTCCCTCCCGCTTGACCAGCGTCTGGCTACAATCGTGGTGATCCACAAGGAAGGGAGACCTCGGGATCGGGTTACTTCTTATCGGCCTATCTCATTACTGAATGCGGAGCCCAAAATTCTCGCCAAGGTACTCGCCAATCGGCTGGTCGGTGTGGTGGGAGATCTGGTTCATCAGGACCAGTCTGGCTTTATTCCCCATCGCAATACAGCCCTTAATCTGCGGCGTTTGCATGAGGTGCTTGCGCGCGTCCCATTTATACGAGAACCGGCCATTTTGGCGTCCTTAGACGCCACCATGGCGTTTGACACGCTTGAGTGGCCATACATCTGGGCGATGCTTGAGAAGTTCGGATTTGGCCCAGGATTCATCAGTTGGGTCAAACTGTTGTATGCGGGCCCATTGGCACAGGTGGTCGTGAACGGAAGAGTATCGGCCCCGTTTGAGCTGGGCCGGGGCACGCGACAGGGCTGTCCCTTGTCGCCGCTTCTTTTTGCGCTTGCCTTGGAGCCCCTGGCGGAGTGGCTGCGGTGGGAGCCTTCCATCCGTGGTCTCCGTTGGACCCCCGAGTATGAGGACCGCGTATCCCTATACGCTGATGACATCCTTCTGTACCTAGCCTCCCCACGTAAATCACTTATAGTGCTAGTTGATGTTTTACACTCGTTTGGTCGTAACTCCGGTCTCGTCATCAACTGGGCTAAGTCGTGTGTGTATGTTCTCTCTGGGGAGGCTCCTATTCTCCCGCGGGGCTGTCCGATCCAGATCGCCCCGCAGGGATTTCGGTACCTGGGTGTCTTCATTACTCTGGACCCGGAGGCCCGGTATGAACGGAATCTGCTTCCCCCCCTCCAGCGTCTGCGGGTAGATGTCGCACGCTGGCGGCGCCTGCCGCTTTCGCCGCTCGGCCGGGCGGCATTGTTCAAGATGATGTCTCTGCCGCGTTTTCTGTACGCTTTGCAGAACACTATGGACTTGGTCCCGGCGCGCTACTTCTGTGAGGTGGAGAGTCTGCAACGCCGCCTGTTCTGGGACGGGAGGCCGCGCATTGCTCTGGCTAAGCTGACGCTCCCATGGTTTGACGGGGGGATTGCCCTCCCAGATATTAAACGGTACTCCCAGCGGCCTCCCAGCACGCTGCCATTAACCATGGCCTCTACGGGCCCGCCTTAAACCCGGCATTTGAAATGGACAAGATGCTCCTGCCAGGTGGCGACTACAATCGAGCGCTCTACTCTAGCGCGCCCGACGCTCGTCTGACGGGCCCCACGCGTGTTATGGTGCAAGTCTGGCACGCGGCCAATGCAGCTATGGGGTGGAAGGACCGTTTGACCCGGGCATCACCTCTATACGCGTCTGAGCGGTTAGGTTCCCTGTGGACCTCTAAGGGCTTCAAGAAGTGGGACATAATAGGTATCAGTAAAGTGGGGGATCTTTGGACGAGGGGAGGATTTAAGACGTTCGATATGCTGCAGACGGAATTTCAGTTGCAGGCCAGTGAATACTTTCGGTATTTGCAGGTCCGTCATGCGCTGGGCTCCGTCTTCTCGGACGCTGCCTCCATCCCGGAATATTCCCCCCTGGAGGATAGACTGCTGGATGGGCACGTCCCGGACAGCACGATCTCACTTATATACAAAAAGCTCATAAACGACCGCTCGGGCCTGTTGACTGCCCTTCGTGCGGCTTGGGTTGCCGACGGGCTGGAGTTGGACGACGAGGACTGGACCTCCGCGGTGGCCTCCCCGAAGGAGGTGGCCATACCGGCTCGCCTTCGCTTCGTCCAGCTCAAGATACTCCACCGGGTCTACATGACGGGGCCAAAGCTTCTGCGAATGGGCTATGCTGGAGATGGGTTGTGTAAGCGTGGGTGTGGTGCTTCGGGGACCTTTATGCATATTTTGTGGGAGTGCCCGGAGGTAGAGGGGTTCTGGCGTGGTGTACATGAGGTGCTGCGACTGGTTACGCATGTGGCGCTGATGCCTGAAGCGAGGAGATGCCTGTTGAATGTGTGGGAACCGACTGATTACTCGGCGCCGCAAACGTGGTGGGTGACACTGGGATATATGATTGCCAAGCGTGATATTGCTCAACTGTGGGGATCCCAGAGGCCCCCAACGGTCTCGGCCTGGAAAGAACAAATGGACTAGTGCATGTTTCGCGAAAAGGTGGTGTATGTGGCGAGGGGTAAGCCTGGGACATGGGTGAAAGTATGGGGCCCCTGGAACGCCTACCGAGGGGGTATCTGCGCACCACCGCTGCTGCCTGATGCCTCGCCAGCCCCATCCCCTTAGCCGGCTCATTCCCCCGCTGCCGGGCATTGGGTTCCCCCAGTCCTCGCTCCGTTCTCTTCCCCCTCCTCACACTTCTGTGTATAGTTGGGATCCACCCTCTTGGGGAGCACGTGCTGCTATTTTTGATTGTGGGTTGCCTTGTGGGTGTGATTTTAATTTTTGTTGTTCTTCATTTAAAATGAAACCGCATAATGGGGCCTGGATGATGTGGCTTTTGACATTGTTACCTACTGTGAAATGCTCCTCCTGTAATGTCACGTGTTCCATAAATGTATGTCGTATGTTCCTACCATTGCTAGCGGCCGGCCGGAAGGTTGTGGGCCCATACTTGTATACTTTTAAGACCTGTAATAAACGGTTTCAAAAAAAAAAAAAAAAAAATGATATCTCTCTCTCTGCCCTAGAGGTCGACCGGGATAGTGGTTCCTCTCAGTCACGATTGAACAACCCCGCCCCTACAATTGATACAGGCTTTAAGATGAAGGAATGTTTTTTAAGCTGTTTATCACCAGAGAGCGGTACCATTCCAGCTTCATCTTGGGGTCATAACACAGGACCCCGCATAGCCCGAGGGTGCCGGGGGAGGGGCAAGCTGCAGGGGCCCCCTCAGCACAGTACTCAAGCCTGAGCGCTCCGGATTAAATCCGGAGCAGGGGCCCCTCCGGATACATTGCAGGGGGGCCCCTTAAACGTTTGTTATGCCACTGCTTCATCTACGGGGAGATTCGAGAAATTCATTTACTGACCAAAAGGTAGTCCACCTTTCATTAAACACTATATTAAATCCAAATACCGTAGCTTTTCATGTATACAAAACATTATTCAACAAAGATTAGAAGGACTGTGAATGCACTCTATTGGTTTTTATGGTCTGGCTTGACAGCACAGCTGTCACCAGACAGTTATGTGTGAATCACCAGGAGAGAGGCTTTGACTCTGCACACATGTTGGGAGCCGGGAGTACATGTTTTGATTGGGCAGAAGTTGTATGTTTCCACCCAAAAAAAAGTGCTTGCCCTTCAAACAGCTATTTGTTTATCTTGCTGCTTCAGGTTGAACTTTCAGGCTCACACACGACATTGTGAAGCTTTTAAAGTGTCTTAGATAACTAGATAATTTATGGTGTTTTTCCTCTGGCAGTAACACAGATGGAAGGAAGGCAGTCATTAATCAACATGGATTTTTAGACTTGACAATGGTACTGTCACCTGACGTTTTAACCTACATCAATATTCTTCTACAGTTCTTTGCTTCCACAATAATACATAACCATTCCCATGCTATCCAGTTGTAATGCTTCAAATTACCATACAACATTCCAATGTTGGCATTGTCAATGTTTGTTCTTCATCTTTATACCTCTCAGTGCGGCAAAGATATACTAAATCAACATCATATTGTGCCTGCTTGTGGTTTTTGGCAAGACCATGGACTTTACTACTTACTGTCTATTTGTTTTGTGAAGGAACGTATTAAAGACAAGACATTATCTCCTGCAGGATGGCACTCTTTGATCGTGTTTGTAAGCTATAGTCTTTGAAGTCCAACTATGAGGGCATAGGGATTAAGTTGAATCATTTTGCACTAGCCAAATATCCCTCAGTTTTCAAGTCACAAGCTCACTTTCCAGAATTGTCAGACAATTTTTCAATTTCCACCCCTCTAGCATTAAAAACAAAGCCTTACTTTATAGTCACAGGAAATTCAGTTCTTAAGAGTTTAGAGAAACAAGTGGCTTAGGTGCCTCGGGAGGGTGAACTGATTTGCACAGTGGCCTGTCGTGAAATTAAGTATAAATATTCAATCTTTCAGAGGTCGACTGTGTTATCTGAGCATTAACAGGTAAAAACCACTTCTTGTTCCTAGTAAAAAAAAATCCCCTGACTCTCAGAAAAAGGCTTCCATAATGAAAACTTTAAAGGTATTAACTTTGAATATCCCAGGACTAGCTAGTCAGTTGAAGTCATCTAGAGATGATCTCCTGACTTATCTAAGAACATTTGATGAAGTGTTTTGCAAGAAACATTGAATCTTTCACCATTCCTGATGAATGCCTACTAAGCTTATTGAATTGTTTCAGTAAAGGGAGAGAAAGAGGAGACCTATTGGTAGGTTATTAAGCTTAGAAACTAACACTAAAGTTAATTAACCTACCATTAGCTTTACCTTTTAAATCCTATGCAGTTGCATAATTAAGTAAAAGATATCTAGGCACTAATAATAATAATAAACTTTATTCAGTTGTTTTTCTAAACCATCAAAGGATACAAAAAAGATCTGTCATTTCCCAATCTTGGGATTATGTTACAAGAGAATACAATTAATAGATTGACATTATAAATAAACATGAATTTAAAAAGCAGAAATAGAAGAATAAAACAATCAAACTTCCAGTTAGAAGTTTACACCATATAAAAATATATAAAAATACAATCTAATATACGGGACACAATTCATCAATTCCTATGGCCATAACTTCCACAATCACGTTTAGTTCCATTATTAAAACAATCCAATACTACCTAAGTTAACAAACTTCTGTTGCTTTATCCAGAAGAAGAATAAAAAACGTCTCACGGCAAAAAATATTAGGCCAGACATGTTTGTTTTTAAAATTCTGTAAGCAACCTGATATTGTCTGGCTCCAAGGTTTAAGCAGATTGGTCGCATCCACCATCTGTTGATATTTACTACAGAAGAACAGAATGTGTTCTTCAGATTCTTGTACTCTGCCTCATCCAGAGCATAATTTTGATGCTAAACCAACAGCCTGTTTGTTAGGAAACGTTAAAAGTAGACTGCCCAGCCGAAATCTAACATAGAAACTTTTGGCAAGTAGGGGAGAAATCAGATCCAACTAGGGTTCAAATCTGGGACAGGGCTTAACACTTAAAAATTGTGTTGTTAGATGACCATTGGTCACTCTCACTGCATAGCACTCTGCAACAAATGCCCAATATTTAGCTTTTACTCTGGGTAGATCCTCTTTGCTTGCCTCCTCTGGGTGGTCCCACAAATTCAACATATCCAGTGATTTGTACCAATTTGCAATATGTGTGAACCACAATAGTTGTTTTGGCGCCACTGATCTTCAACATCTCTAACAATGAGTTACAGTAATCAGTTAGCTGGGGTGTTGTCCACACACAGCCAATACATTAAAGGTTTAAGCAAAGCCATATCCCCTATTCTTTTCATTCCTAGATCAAAAAATAATGGAATCAACAGGGTAATAATAGGCACTGAAACAAGTGATCTGACAAAAATGTTTCCCCGTATCGTCAGTTTGTTTGTATTAATGTAACCGCATATCTCGGCTAAGTACAAATCACTACTTTGGGCTTTTGCACGGTAAACCTCTAATGCTGGAGTCAATGATCGAATTCACGACTGTCTTTAGAACCTTAATATCGACTTTGACCTATTGCATAGGGTAAGATAGCTTTTGTCTAATTGATGTACCCAACCAAGCGAATCATAGTCGTATCCCAAGATAGTCAAAACTTTTTACCCTCTTGAGTGGTTCGGATGCAATCCTGAACACTCGTGTTTTCCTCTTTGCATTCCCAAAGACCATCAATTTTGTTTCTGCAACATTAAGTTCCAAAATCCTATCCCTGCAGAATTCTAAAAATGTATCGACTAAGTTTTGTAAACCGATTGGAGTTGTAGAGATGAGTAAAGAATCATCTGCAAAGAGCAGGATGGGAACTTTCTTGCCATTCATAATGGGAGAATCATTCCTACAATCCATAAGTCTGCTGGCCACATCATGAATGAACCGGGAGAATAATATGGGAGCAAGTACGCACCCCTGGCGCACCCCACACTGTATAGGTATCCTATCTGTAAGTTCGCCATTTTTACCCCATCAAACCTGAGCGTAATTATTTTTCTGCAATCTTGCTATCAAAATTGCCAGATCAATTGGGGCACCTAGATCAAGCATAATTCTCCAGAACAATTTACCGAGCACCAAATCGAATGCAGCCCTCAGATAAACAAATGCTACATATAGTTTTTGTTTCTTTAGCAACACGTATTTCCATGTGAGTAAGGTAAATCTGAAGGCCTGGTCGCATGTCCTTATCTTAGATTGAAAGCCTGCTTGGTAGGAAGACAATCGCGTTGTCATCTATCCAGATTTGGAGTTTGTCTAGGACTTGCCTCGCAAAGATCTTTTGCAAATTGTCAATCAGGCTGATCGGTCTATAATTGGAGGGGCTACCCAGCCACTAGTTAGAGCACATCAAAGCACACATATAGGGTTTATGAGCATGCTGCTCAGTAACTTTTTCTCTAATTTTATTTGTAGACGAGAATGCTTTTTTTTATCATTAATGTGCAAAAGCCTGCATTTAAATAACACATATACTAAAGGTGAAAATTTGTACTAGGTAATCAGACTTAAATGCTATATGACTACAAGTGAAGTAAATAAGTACTGATTTAAGTTAGCCTAAATGCTGATGCCATATTAACTGAAAATAATGCATTAACATTCAAGGGCCTATTTCTACATTGCATTGTTCCTTTCCATTAGATGTTTTTTCTCTTTTGCTGCAGATGTTGTAACTTTCCAGAAGCAACAAGAAGGATGATTCGTGAGAAGAACATTCTGGACCGCAGCATGTGAATGATGTAACTTTTCAAGGACTAATATCTAAAGACAATTGTATGAGTGTGGGAAGATGGGGAATCCACCTATTCCCATGTGTTTACTACCATCCTATTGGACAATCTAGTAGACAAAAAGACACTTGTTGCTATTTGGAATATTGTGCATTTACATTAGTACGTGTTCCTAGAGTAGCAGCCGGATTTCCTCCCCAGCTCTCTGACACGACTCATCTTTGAGTTTCTAATACTTCTCTACATGAGAGGATGCTTAGCCTATTTTAGTTGATTGTTTGGTGATTTAGAGTTGAGAATACTTTTCAGCTTATTATGCAAAAGATTTATGCTTGAACATTGATTCTCTCATCAGTACTCTTTTTTGAGTATCTTTACTGACACCTGTTTCCATATTATCCCAAATAGCTTAGCTTAGAAAATGTCCTTTATGGAACATGCTTTCTGCATTATTACAATATTTACTGTTATCTTGACTGAAATTCTATTTTACCTTATATTGAAATATCAATCATTGTATTATGTTAATTTCTAATGCTGATGCTTAAATGACTACTTCCTATTGAATAAAATTGATTAAAACTGAAGACATTGAAAAATAAAACCCTTTAACTCATACAAAACTTTATTTATTGACTGTTCTTGAGTCAATTTAACGTATTGTTGGATTGGTGTAGATGATCGCTCCTTTACACTTCCCATTGTTGAGAAACAATGGTCCATACAACCAGTGGTTGGGGCTGTTTAATGATTACACACAAAAAGTATAGTATAGAAAAGCCCACTCTGTCACAGACAATACTCTGTGGGGACTTTAAAGCACACATAATTGTGTTCACAGAGGATAATAGAGGAAAGTGCTCTCTTTTTAGAGCTTTCAAAGAAAAACAACTGCCAGGAAAAGAATATAGTGAGTATTGGTTAAATTAAGTCTGATCACTTTAAATGGAAGATCCTTAAATGCAGGCATCTTCTACAGAATGTTCCTTTGGAAGTAGATTGAGATTTGCCAGACCTGGATAAGGTGGCCAATGGCAGGCAGCGTCTTCTGGGCCAAAACAATGGGGGTTGGGGTATTTTTCCAATATTGTTCTGGGATCTGTTCTCCTTTGAAGCTATTAACTGGGCCAAGCACACCTCTACCAAACTTGACTCATATGGTAGCAAGGATGAGGAGTTCAAGGCATCTCAGGGAAATAGCGTTCCAGATAGAGGCTCAGACCTCAGATGTGAGAAATTTGGTTGTTGGTTAACTGGGGCATGAACCCTCGTCAAACAACAACTATAATCCCTGGAATGCTGAACCACAAAAACTCACTAAACTAAGCTGTTCTTAAACTTGGACAGCTTGGCACAAAAAAGCAGTCAGCCTTAACTTAGAGACAATGTATAAAGTATTTATGCCGCGCACAAACAGTAATAAAGTGAAACACAAGAAAAATCTCACACCAATTTAGAAAAATAGAGTACATGTTAATAATTTATAGGTCACTAAAATGACAAAAATCGAATCAGTATAACTGGAGCTATGAATTTTTAAAGTTTTTGGTAAAAACTAGGGCCTAAAATATCAAAGCACCAACTAGTCTTGCAAGACCGAGTCAAAGTTGAAAGATATGGCCAGCAGCGATGCAGCCCAGGTAGTATGCAAAAAGTGGATTGGGCCTGGTCGACGCTTACCTTCAGACGTAGAAGAATTTTCAAGAACATTTTTCTGAGAAGGTAAAGTTCAGTGGGGCAAGACATCAGGCGGTGTCCGAGGAGGGGGTTTTGTTGGCAGGGAGCTCTGACTGTAGTTGTGGTGAAGATTTCTAGGTTCAGATTTAGTCACTATTTTAGCATCCGAAAACCTCCAGTGGCGCAAGGCAGGAGGCTGTAGCTGAAAACAGTTCCAGAAGTTTGGATACCCCTTTGGCGAAGAACTGCTAAACAGGATTTGCTGCTGTGGAGAAGAATGTAGCAGGAGCAGTCCCAAAGTCAGGCCGACTGGGGATGCACCTTGGGTTGTTCGACGAGCAATTTGATCCCAGTCTTCCCTCAGTTCTCAGAGCAGTTTTTAGCCAAAATGTTTTTAAGTCCCTAGAATTGGATTTTGGCTACCTGGGCACCTTTAGCAACACAAACAAGAGTCCAGGACTGGTGTGACACCACTTGGGGGTTCAGGACTCACTCAGGCTGGGTCTAGGTGTGGGTTCAAGATGGTGGGAGCCGGTTATGTCCATGCAGCTCTGAACAGGAGGCCAGCAAATTAGGCCGTGAAGTCACTCTGGTAGTCCTGGTTTCAGGTTAATATGCAGGGCTCAAACAGAAGAGATGGCCTCTGAGGTTTCAAGGCAGGCTCCAGGCAGCAAGGCAGTCCTTCCAGATGCAGCAAAGCAGTCTTATTGAGTACACAGCAGGCCACATCAGATGGCAGTCCGTTGAGGGTCCGAAAAGTGAACTGAAGGGTGGGTCTGGGTGCCCTATGTTTATATCTGCTGCCTTCTTTGAAGTTGGGAGAAGATTCTATATAGGTTTCTCTTTTAAGTGCTTGCAATTCTTGACTCCCCTGCCTGCCCTGGCTTCAGGCTGGCTGCAGAGACAATGTGGAGGTGACAAGTCCTTTGTGTGAAGGTAGAGCACAGCATATTAAATTGCAAGTGGGGCTGAAATCAGCTCTGCTCCCCTATCCTGCCAGCAGATGGCCCATTCAGGAACACCTAATCCCTCACAAAGTCCGATCATTTACATCCTGTCATGTGACCCAGGGGAGGCTGCAGGCATCAAATGGCTGAGGGCAGGAAAATGCTAACTTTCTTAAAGTTGTATTTCTAAAATTGTAATTTAAAATCAGACTTTACAATTAATGAGGTTTTAAATTACAATTTCAGAGATACTAAACATGTAATACTTATCTTATAAGAAGTTGGGTTACCGGTTGAGGAAGGTGAAATCCTTACTCAAGTAGGAAGCACAATAATTGTCAGGGTGAGGAGGAAGCAAATTCCAAATTAACCTGAGCTTAACCCTCTGGCAGCTTGGCACAGAGCAGTCAGGCTTAATTCAGAGACATTGTGTAAAGTATTTATGCAGCACTTAAAAACACACCATTAAATAATCCCACACCAAGTTTATAAAAATAGGTATTTTTTAAATAAATAAAGCAAGACCAAAATGAAAAAAATCCAATCAGTAGACAAGTTTATAGATCTTTGTGAAAACAGCGGCAAAAAGCACAAAGTGCCAACTGTGGATATCTGGTAGCACCGGACCGGGACAAAGTCACAAGTTTAGGCCAACTGCAATGAAGCACGGGCTGCTACAGAGGCCCAGTTAGGACAGTTGAAAGCATATCGACTGCCTAATCTTGTGTTTGAACTAATACACCATGCTCTAGTGTTCAACTGAATGTGGCTTGCATGAACTAGCTGTCTAACCTTAATTCCTGGTTGCAGAGCATTGCGAGTTCCCGTGCTGAGGATGCGTCCCTCAGCCGTGGTGATGCAACAGTTCTGAGGAGCTGCGGAGCTGCGATGCGAGGTCCTGAGTCATCTTTGCACATCCCATTGATGAGGGCTTGCAATGTGGGGTCTGGAATTGAGGATGAGCCACGCAGTCGAGTTGATGCGCCGATTGTGAATAGCTGCGAGCCTGTGATGCGAGAACTTACATCGGCTTTGAGAGTGCTGTTGTTAAGAAATTTGAGATGCGAGGGCTTGCGTCAGTGAAGCTTCGCACAGCGGTGGTACTGATGTGGGCTGTGAGGTAGATGCAGAGTCCTTAAATCAGGAGAACCCTTGCAGCAGAGGCCATGTGTTGGTTCTACTTGGGGTTACGCAGCAGAGCAGTGGAGATGTGTCGGTTCTGCTGAATCCACAAATGGGCTGGCAGAGCAACTTCAGGTCCACTTCAAAGGGTCCAGGACTGGGGCGCCAGCACTTGGCAGGATAGGACTCACAGATTGCATAGTCCAGGTGCAGGGTTCAAGGTTGTTGGAGTCTTCTGTCCTTGAGGCTCTAGTCAAGAGGCCAGACAACTAGCTCTTCAAGTCACTTTGGGGTCCTGGGTTCAACAGTTTTAAGTCCAATTCTTCTCACCCAGGCAAGACGGCAGCATGTCAGCACAGCATGGCAGCAGTTCCTTCAGAGCAGCAGTCCAGCAGTATGGCAGTCCTTTCAGCAGCACCAGAGTCCTTCTTCTTTCAGAGTATCCACAGGTCTAGAAGTGTACTGACGATTTAGTGTCTGGGGTCCAATATATATACTTGGGCCTTTCTCTGAAGGGAGAGAAATTCCTAGAGGTTTATTTTTGAAGTCCGTAGCATCCTGCCTTCCCTGTCCTTGCTCCAGACTAACAACAGGGGGTATGCACCCCTTTGTGTGGATGCAGGACACAGCCTAATTATGTGTAAGTAGGGCTGTGCCCAGCTCTGCCCTCCCATCCTGCCAGTGATGGCCCATCCAGGTACTCCTAAGTTGTCTATTGTGTGTGACTGTCCAGGAGAAATACACAAAGCACAACTGTCAGCTACACACAGTCAAGTGACCTAGAGACAGGCTGCAGGCACTAAATGGCTAAGGCAGAAAAATTGCATCTTTCTAAAAGTAAAATTCAAGAAAACAGCAACCCAATAACCCCTTGCAAGCTTGCAAAAGGTAACAGCCATCAAAGAAATCTATTTTCTGACTATGAGAAGCTGGCCTGGAATATGATGTCACTAATGTAAGTGGGCACCTTGCACCGGTACAGTCAACCCTTATTGTGATTTAATCTTGTTTTACCAGAATGCAATCTTATAGGTATAGATTAAGTGAAAAAGAAGCACACAATGTATTTATAAAAATATGTATTTATTACATAATATTCACTAATACATACTGATATCTCCTACCCAGAGATATGCACAATGCACACAATACTTTGCCTAGAAATTGCATAAATAGTACAGAATACACAGTGGACCCCAGGGGGGGACAAAACCATATGCTAAGAAAGTAGTATAAGAACCACGACTCATGTCAGGGCAATGCCTAGAGAATGCAGAAGTGTTGGGGACCCAAAAAACCACCCAAGGTGAGTGACTAGCAACCCCACAGAGAACGTGTGCAGTGTGAGAACACACATCAAATCAATGTGTAAGTCGTGGTTGTAGTTTTAACCCCTTCAGTGCCACGCCCTTTCCCCGCCCTGTGCCGGCCGTTGCATTAGCGGGCGGGGTTCATGACGAGCTGGACTCGTCATGGGCACAGCGCAACCGCGGCCCATGACGAGTCCAGCGCGTCATGGGCACAGAAGGGGTTAAAGATTAGGGACCCTTCCCAGTGGACCCTGAAGAAACCCAGTGGAAGACAAAAGGTTAGACAGCCACCCCACCTGTGAATACTGTAGTACCCACGTTACCTACACCAGGGAAGCCAGGTGCATAGGTGTGAAGTGGTGTCTGAATCCACCGTTGAACCCAATGGAGGACTTCAGGAAAGTGCCGCTGCTGAAGAAGGAGAAAGTGTCCGGTGGAATCTGAAGGTGGGTTCAAGATGAGAGGTACCTGCAAGGAGAGGGGACAGCGTCTATGTCACTCATTAGTGACTAGAAGACTTGGAAAACAAATGCCCTCCGATGCCGGGTGTTGCAGGATGGATGACGATGACCTTGACTCTGGAGCTGTGAGGACCAGGCGACGCTGAGGAAGACCATGAGTCGAGCATGAGTTGATCCATGTCAGATGTCGAGTTCTGAGGGGTCGGTGTCCGGCGAGAGCCCCAACATGCCTTGGCAAGTGCAACCAATGCAGAAATCAAAGAAGGTGCAACGTCAGGACCAGAAAGGTTCAGGAGACTCACCACAAGAAGAGACATCAGGGCAGGTCCCGAGCAATCAGGGAAGCCCAAAAGAAACAAAGATGACCCTCAAATGGCCCCACAGGCCGGAGGCACTGGAGTCGCAAGAGGACCTTGAGCAGCTCACCAAAAGAGGCAGACAATGCGGTGTGGACGCAGATTCTGGTCACTGGAGATGCTTAAGAATGGAGCTACTTGGAGCCTGAAGATCTTGGTGGAAGGAATCCAACAAGCCTTTGCAACAGCAAGTAGACGCGGTACACAGGGGTTCAGTTCCTGTGACTCCTACAAGGGATACTGGCCTCAAACTTGTTGAGAGAGCAGGGCAGGCATCGGGAGCTATGGAGAACCACCACCTGCATTACTGAGCCTTTTGGAGTCTGTGGGAGCTCAGGACCAGCAGACTGGTCAGATTAGTTATGGTGCCTGTCGATGCAGGGAAGTGACTCCTTCACTCCAAAGGAGATTCCTTTAGGTGTCTTGAATGCCAACAGGCCTTGGAAGGTTCCTGTATGGTGCACAGGCACAGACGATGCAGCAGACTGGAAGGGAGACAAAGTCGAGCCCAAACGAAATCCAGTGAAGTCTAGAGTGCCCACACCAAAGAAGTTAAAGTGGTGTCTGAATTGAATCGTGTCCCATGACGAATCTAGAGACCTACACCCAGGTAAGCCCTTAAGTATCCAAAGGAAAGGGTTGGGACGATTCAGGGGACCCGCCCAGGGGAGGGATTGGACACTGGGGAGGATACTGCCATATCCTTTGTCCAGTTTCATACCTGAGTGGGAGCCAACGGCTCCCAGAGCTGGTTTGAACTGAGCTATGCAAGGAGGCACCAAATGTGCCCCTCATAGAGACTGAGTGGCGCTGGCAAGCACACTCACCCCACCCCAATACTCTAAATCCTGTCTGAGAGGTGGTCATTCCTCCCTGTGCCAGGATGCCTATTGTTCTGCCTTCCCCTGCTTGAGCTTGGCTCAGCAGCAGGAGGGCAGAATTGTTTCTCTAGTCGACAGCAGCCATGTTGTGCTGTCTGGGTCCAGGAGACTGGTACCCGGAGCAATGAGGGCTTAATGGAGGCCGGTTACAGTGCTTGGAATCATACCTCCCACACTGTTTATGGTGTGGGGGCATGATTCCAGCATGTTTGATACCAAACATAAAAGGGTATGTTGTAGCCGATATCGAGATGGTCAACGAGTAATTACGCGGTGCCCCTCTATATGGTATATGGCTGCTTCACTTACAATCCGGGACAATGGACAAGATAGGCTGTAGTGGTGTCCTGCTCATGCATGGGCCCCCTCACACTTATAACCAAGCACCCTGCCCTCAGGATTGTAAAGGCATACTATAGGGGTGACTTATAGGTTTCAAGTGCAGTGACCCTAGATATAGGGGACCTATATCTTTCGTAAGTGGTGCTAGCACTAGCTTACACTGGTTGCAATGGCAGGCCTGTAGTTACAGTTTGAATGGTCTCCCTTGGGTTCACAATACATGCTTCTGCCCATGGGGGACCTCTGGGGTACCTATGCTTTGTGTTCCTTAGTGAAATATACTAGGGACAGATAAGGGTACCTCAGTATCCAATCTGGCATGTACCTAAGTACTGAACATAACAATTTAGGGGAGAAAGCAGAGAGTCTGGGGTCCTGATTAGCAGGATCCCAGTCAGACTAGTTAATAACAGCTTAACACCAGGCAAACAGCGGGGGTAACCATAAAAGCAGATCTTACTTTCCTACATTTACTCATACATTTAGATTAATAGAGTTATGTGAACTGGCTTAGAGAATAAAGTCCAAAATAGTTGGTCCACAGAAGCAGAAGTGTTCATTAAAAAGAAACCCACTTACCTGATACAAGTACATAAAAAAGGTGTCCTATAGAGCAAAATATGTCTCAGGAATAACTTGTGGTGCATCATATGGGTCCTTACCGAATGGAGAAAAAGGTTTTTATTAAAGTGTGACAGGAGAATGCAATGCTACTTGCTAGTCCCCGCACTCTACACCTAAATATCGTTAATTGTTGTTTGAGCACTGATGTTTTTATTTGTATGTCATAAGTTCATCTTTATCTGTACTGTGAATTATTTGTATTTAACTTGAGGAATTGGGTATATTTTTATGACAATTGGATTAATTAGGCTCCCACATACTTTTGGCAAAATGTGCAGTGTAGGTTCCGTGGGATGATAATTTTTTGAGCAATACTTGTAGACTTTTTTTCCAATTTATCAACATGCCATATTACTTTTCTTGTAGTTTGACATAATAATGGCGGGTAATCTTTTTGCAGCATTGGCATTAATTTAGTTGTCTCAGTGCTTCTTCCATGTATTTCTCTTTTAATAAAACCACCACATATATATAGCCACTGAAAAAAAACTAAGATTAAAGTAACATAATAGATATGTGTGATAAAAAAGATCTGCTTTAAAAACAAAATAACTTAGAAATTCACTGTAAAAAACAAAGGTTTAAGTAACTTTATAGTTAGGTGAATATGTCAGTGGCAACAATAATGTTTTGAACAAAAAAAAAACCACAGACATTTACCAGTTATTGTTAGTAGAGCTAACTATAAATTGCGCCCCCACCATGCACTGCTTATGACCTCTCATATTGGATCACTCATGATATGGTCTATGACATCATCTATGACATCACTGATGACACCTCAAATGACAAAATTGAAGATATCACTTATGACATCATCCAATGAGTGTGCTAGTTTGGTTTATAGTTTACATAAGGATTCCATCCCCAGGGGCTTTTTTAATGTGGAGAGGGGTTGCATGACCGTCATCCCTCAAATGAAAACTATCTGACCCATCCCGTTTATATAGCATTTCAGCCCTGAGGGTGAGCTCCCCAGGGCCTCTAATCGCAGGAGGAGAGGCCAGCAAGCCCCCCTCCCATTAGGTAATGCAGCTACAGGGGTAGGCCCCCAGGGCCTATAATGGATCATGGAGCGGGGCTGTGTGCCTAACTACTCTTACATAAACAATGTGGCCTCAAATGTGGGCTCCCCACTGCCTATAATTGGCCTCCATTTTCTCTTTTTCTAATCACAGCAAAAATTGCAGATTTTTAAAAATCTTGATCCCAAGGGGGGTCACTCTGGGTCCCTCCCCATGGGGCAGAGAGGGGCAGGGTATACATGCCCTGCCCCCTTATATTATTTGTATTTATTTACGTTAGGACAATGGATTACGTCCCAGAGTCCTATTATGGCCGGCAGCAAAATGTTCTCATGTTGCTTACAGTTAATAAGAGTGCATGTTCCTGCGAGAGTCTGACTCCAGCGGGAGCGTATCGGTCCAAAAGTAATAAAGCTCCCAGGGCCAATCAGCACTCTTTATGTTGTTTTAATTGGGTTCAAGGGACTCTTGTGAGAGTCCCTCGAACCCAACCTGTGAGATATACAAATTTTTTTCAACCTCAATTTCTCAAAAACTACTGAACGGATTTACACCAAATCACCAAAAGCACAATCTGTGTACCAAGATCTAGCTTCCTGCCAATTTTGGTGTAATTCCGTTCAGCAGTTATTGCTGCCTAAAGAAGTCTATGGAAAATGCATGGGGAATTTGCTTTTGGGACTCCCATTTTTTCTTGACCGTGCTTCACAGATTACCCTGAATGAATGAATGAAATGAATGAAATATTATTTGTAATGCGCAGCTATGCCCAGTGGGCGTCAAGGCGCCTAAACCAAATGTGTAGCTGATAGCAGACAGAAACAGAGCCTACTGGTATGCCTTAACGAAGAGCCATGTTTTCAAGGACTTCCTAAAGAGGTCAAGGGAAGGAAGTCGCTTGATTTCAAGGGGGAGTGAATTCCACATAAGAGGTGCTAATATGGAAAAGGCTTTAGAGCCCCATCTAGCCTTCTTGGCTCTAGGGATTACCAGTTGGTATTGTTCACTGGAGCGTAAATGTCTACTTGGAACATATCTGGTAAATAATGAACCAAGAGCATCAGCTGAGCCTGCAGTTAGAGCCTTAAATGTAAGGCAAAGAAGTTTAAAAGTGATCCTTGACGGAATGGGGAGCCAATGGAGGTTCTTCCTCGCTACGGTCATTGATGACAACCAGGGCAAGGCAAGGGCGAACCGCGCTGCAGCGTTCTGTATGACCTGTAGACGCTGGAGCAGGCCCTTGTTAGCCCCGGCGTACACGGAGTTACAGTAATCAAGCCTTGAGCCAACAAGGGCAATCACCACCTGTTTCCGCGCCTGTGGGGACAGATAGTTCACAATCCTTTTTAGGGTCTTAATGACACCCCAGCAGGTCGCCACCGTTCTATTCACCTGTAGCTCCATGGAGAGCTGTGTGTCGAAGATGACACCTAGGTTTCTAGCAGATTTGGTAGGTATAGGGCAGCTGCCTAAAGAGGGGGGCCACCAATCATCTGACCATATATCCTGGTCCTTGCCAAAGACCAGGACCTCTGTCTTGTCCCCATTCAACTTTAGGGAGTTGGAAACCATCCAATCTGCAACAAGTTGCATACAGGCCCTAAAGTTAGAGGCAGTTTTACTGACAGAGTGGGTCAGGGATACCATAATCTGCGTGTCGTCCGCATACGACACTACCTCCATCCCCTGAGATCTTACAAGTCTTGCAAGGGGGGCCACATAGATGTTAAACAGGGTCGGACTCAATGCCGACCCTTGTGGCACCCCACATTGCAACGACTTGACAGGGGAGAGGTATTCACCTAGCATGACACGTTGCTCTCGGTGTTGTAAAAAGGAGCTAATGAGACTGAGCGCTGATCCGACTACCCCTGCCTCCCTTAACCTAGATGTTAAAGTCAGGGGAGACAGGGTGTCGAAAGCTGCTGAAAGATCAAGCAGCACCAATACGGAAGTAAGACCCAAATCTACTTTTCTGCGGATGTTATCCATGACTTTTGTCAATGCAGACTCCGTGCTATGTAGCTTTCTAAAGCCGTGTTGGGACCCATCCAAGAAGCCAGAAGCGTCGAGGAAGTTCGAAAGATGGAAGTTCAAGTGGGTCTCCAACATCTTAGCAGGGGCAGGCAGCAGAGAGATGGGTCTAAAATTTTTCAGCACTCCAGGGTCCAGGGTGGTCTTTTTCAAAAGCGGCTTCACGATGGCTCTCTTCCAAAGTGATGGAAAAATGCCCTGTTCCAAGGCTCCATTCATTACCTCAAGCATCGGAGGGAGAATGAGTTCTCTGCAGTTTTTAAGCACCTTGAGGGGCAGTGGGTCAAGGGGAGATGAGGATTTAGTTTTATCCAGCAAACTATTGAGATCTTCTAGCGTAAGAGCCGGAAAGTGTGCAAGGGACTGAGAGGAATCTACATTCCAGGCCTCTAATCGTGTGATTTGCACGGAATCCTCCAGACTGAGTGAGTTCCTCTGCGTCTTTAGGGCTATGTAAATATCGTCTATCTTTGTATAGAAAAAATTCGATATATCATCGCATAGCTCCTGGGAGGCAACTACTGGATCAGGAATCTGAAGGGAGCAGAGGGAGTCTACAATTTTAAAAAGCTCTCTAGAAGATGTTAACGAACAGGTTAAGTTAGAAAAATAGTCCTGTTTTTCCTTAATGATTCGCTTTCTATACTCCCGTAATAGGCTCTTATAATCTTCTCTATCTTTTAAATCCCAGGATTTACGCCAGCCACGTTCCTTCTGTCTACATTTTTGTCTGAGCAACCGCAGATCGGCAGAGAACCAAGGGGCGGATGGCTTCTGTCTAGCTGCAGGTTTAAGGGAAGGAGGGGCTAGTGCATCAGCAGCTTTGATAATGGCATCAGTTAAATCCTGAGCCGAGTCATCAACCTTCTGTTTAGTTGAGATACTGATGTTACGGATAAAAGGAGCAAGTGTCTCCTTAGTAAAGTTTTTGAAGCTCCTTTTGAATTGTTTTTTACCGGTGTCAGCCGTGACATCAGGACCGGAAATGTCTAGGGACAGCGGGACTGCTAAATGATCAGACCATGTAATTGGTACCGGCAAACCGACTTTCAGTCTGGAATCGTTGGTAAAGATCCCGTCAAGGGTGTGCCCCGCCAGGTGAGTCGGATGAAGAACAAGTTGGACAAAATCACATGCCTCCAAGGAATTAATAAGAGAGGAGGTGTCTTTTGATGTAGAATCCTCTAAATGGAAATTAATGTCGCCCAAAATGGTAGAGTAAGGCCTACCAAAATAGGGTTCTAAAATTCTAAAAAGCTCTGGGCAGAAGTTGACTCTAGACCCAGGGGGTCTATAGAGTAATATGCCAGAAAAAGAACTCATCGGAGTGTGCGTAATACAAAAATAAAGCGCTTCAAAAGGATCTGTAGAAACTGAAACAGGTTTTATTGTGCAAGAGAGAGTAGATTTAAAAAGAATGGCTATGCCACCTCCTCTACAACGTTCTCTGTCTAATCTTAAAAAGGTGTATCCTTTAGGTATAGCCAAAAGCAGATCATGACCAGCGGACTCAGAGGCCCACGTTTCAGTAATGAAGACCCAGTCTGGATTCCTCAAACTGACGAAGTCATGAAATTCGATCCCATGTTTAATCAAGGAACGAGCATTAACCAAAAAACCCTGTTTGGGTTGACTAATGTGGCTAGTGGACTGAGGAGGGGTAGTACGAGTACCAGATTGAGTAGGACTGGTAAAACAGCTGTTGCAAGAGGGACATAAACGGGCCCAGCTCAGAACTTCAGGTCTAAGCCGGTGATGGCAACAAAGTGCACAAGGTCTCAAAGAAAGAAGAGTATCATACAGATTCTCTAATAGAGGGGGAGAATGAACGTCGGGGGACCCAGGGTCCAGCCCGTCCTGCAGCGCGTCCTCAACGCGGACGGGCGCAGACGGGCTGAACTCTGGCGTAACTCCGGCGTCAATCTGGCGTCCCCGCAGCGCGTATCCGCAGCGCGGATGCATGATTCTCTTAAGTATCCGCCTAGCGTCCTCCTGGCGACTAGAGCGCGATACCAGCCAATCAGCGTTAGCGCTGAACCATCCCTATCCAAGATGGCGCTGAAAACGAACCTGCGCCGGGAAGCGGACCCGCCAAACAGCGGTGAGTGTCCCAATTTAAGTGCAAGTAGGGGCCAGGTACACTGAGCGCAAGTTAAAAACAGGGTATAACAAATAAAAATAATAAAATAAAAGACAGAAACAAGGCAGTGTTAAAAACGAGCAGCAGCTCGGTTCCTACAGTGCATTGACAACCTGCACAGATCAGCTATCAGCTATAGAGAGAGAGCAGAGCATTTACCTCTCTTAAGTATCCGCCTAGCGTCCTCCTGGCGACTAGAGCGCGATACCAGCCAATCAGCGTTAGCGCTGAACCATCCCTATCCAAGATGGCGCTGAAAACGAACCTGCGCCGGGAAGCGGACCCGCCAAACAGCGGTGAGTGTCCCAATTTAAGTGCAAGTAGGGGCCAGGTACACTGAGCGCAAGTTAAAAACAGGGTATAACAAATAAAAATAATAAAATAAAAGACAGAAACAAGGCAGTGTTAAAAACGAGCAGCAGCTCGGTTCCTACAGTGCATTGACAACCTGCACAGATCAGCTATCAGCTATAACACTTTCCATGCACAAACTAGCGAAAAAAGGGCACTTACTTTTTTGGAAAGTTTTGTGTAGCGATACGTCAAACAGTGCCAAAGTTATTAGCATCACAAATATGCATTGCCTATAGAAACGCTGATCTAACTTTAAGTATATATACACACACACACTGACGAAAAAACAACATGTGAAGCATTCTGATTCACTAGTCCTGCTGGTCTGGAATACATCCTGTGAGATCAGCGCTGTGATTAGCTGGCCGTTAAATGAAATGAAATATTACAGCTGCCATTTTAATCTTAGTCCCTGCACCCTGAAAATAAAAATAAAAAACATATAAGGGGGCAGGATAGGGGTACCCTGAACCCGTGGCCCTTTTGCGGGGGCCCTAGAAGGACCACCCCTGGGGTCAAAGTGCAACTAAACAATTTCTTGTGTCACTGTGTACTCGCAGTACTTTCAAGGGAGTATAGAGGGAAAAAGGACAAATGGAGAAATCTGATTGACTAGTACCACAGAACTGGTGCGAGACTGAGCACTGTGGTTGCCTAGCCGCAGCATGAGGAGAAATGTGCAGCTGCTATTTGTGGACTCAGGTACTTGGTCTATAGCCTGAAAATTAAGTGAAAACAACATATAAGTGGGCAGGGCAGGGGTACCCTAAAACCCTGACATTTGTTTCCCCTTGTGACCCATGTGTCAAAGTGCAGGAGCATTGCTTTTCTCAGAATATTTGCAATAGTACAGCCAAATTACTGTGAGATTACCCCAAGAGTACTGTGGAACCCAAAAAAGAAACAAAACAAGAAGTTGGGATGTGTCTATTGATGTTTCGCAACCCTGGGAGGGTGTTAATCTTAGTTTTTTTGGTGAATATATATATGCATATATATATCTATACTTGGGCACCCAACCCTCCACCATCAGCAGCATTGGGTAGGCCAAAAGGACTGGCCTGGCCCAAGGCACAGGCACCCTACTGTCATGGCCAGGCTTGGGTCGCTAGGGCACGTATGAGAGGAATCCACAGTCACGAACCACAACACCCACAATCCTTTGAGACCGCCAGTAGAACGGAGTATTTAAGCTCCGCCTTCAAAGAACTCGAGGCTTGTCACTCGAGCTAATCCCCGATCACCGTGAGTCTTGCCGTACCTGAACTCCCTTTGCCACCTTGGTACCTGATTCAGCGGCCGCTATCTGACGGACGATAGCCGCCATCCTCATTCGGATACTCCCCTTGTGTATCCCGTTATGCACGAACCGAGCGCCACTCCGGAGCGGCGTCTCGTAACTTCCTAATTCCTCTCAGAGTTCCCCGGGGGCGTAGCAGGAAGTGTGTCCGGCGCCAAACAGTGCGGAATCCGTTCCAGGTTCAAGCCCGCCCATAGAGGAGCACCCGGACATCAAACGATCCTACGGCTGCCCGAACCTTCGTAGTTTACACGCATTGGACCAGTAGCGTGTTTCTCCGCTGCCCCAGCGGAAAACGGCTCTTGCAGTTCGGCAACCACGCCAAGCCTTCCTCGGAAGTTGCGAGGAGGAGGCTAACCACCGGAACAGCATCTTCTTTATTTTTTGACTTTCCATGTGTTACACCTTCACGGAGACATTGAGGGCAATCACAGTCCCGCAGTAGTCATAAGGAAGGTGGTTCCTGCAGTTATTTGCAACATCTCCAAGGAGCAGTTTTATTTCGGACAATAGGCACGAATTGGAGAACTCAGCGCAAGAGGATTATCTGCAGTAAGATAAGTGCCTCATTCTACTCCAAGACTATGATGTTATTTTGTTTTCTCTGTGCCTATTTACATTGAGAGACACCGCTAGCCTTCAGACAGATAGAAGGGGGGAGAACGCTAACGTGTTTATTGTGTTCCCACTTACAGGACAGTTGGGGGTGAGTTATAGAAGAGAGAGGTCTGCATCTTCTGACGACATCCCTATTCCGGTTGTGCAGCGGCAACGTTATTGTTTCTTTTGTCCCTTTTTTCCCTTTCCCCTCTGGAAGGGCTGTCCGAGGAGTGTACATATATCTACTCTCGGACAGTCCTCTATAGTGGAAGGGATTAACTCTCGTCGTTCATCGTTCCTGCTGTACCTGGCTGTAAGGTTAGTGTTAACCAACCTCTGTGCACGACAGAGTGACAAGCCCATGGTAACCTACGGCCCGAACGATGGATGCCAATATTGTCCTCACGTCGGTGTTAGAAACATTGACAGCCTTCAGACTAGAGGAAGATGCCTTCAGAGGGGAGAACTTAGAATTGAAAAATGAGATGAGTACTATGAGAAGGGAGGTAGCAGGTTTGTCTCGCCCTAGTACCACGGGGGCACGAGGGTCTCAGTATATTAGAAACTGGACGCTACCCCCTCCTACTTCCCAGGAGACAAGTACCGGACAAACAACTCAGGCAGTAGGAAGTGGCCCCAGTTCCTCCACCATACAAGTCATACAGCCCGCACAGCTCCCCCTAGCCCCTCCTGAAAGGTTCTTTGGGGACCCAAAGAAATTCGGTATCTTTTTAGGGCAGTGTAAGCTGCACTTTATGTGCAAACCAGCAGTGTTTCCCTATGACCAAGCAAAGACAGCCTTCGTGATGTCCTATTTGGGGGGGGAACGCAGCCAGCTGGTCATTTCCCCTCATAGAAAGAGATGACCCCGCCTTACGTAATTTTGATACCTTTTGCGAAGAAATGCGCAAACTTTTCGACAGGAAGGCACATCTGCTCTCCCTAGATAGGGAATTAATAACCCTCAAGCAAGGCAACCAGGACTTAGTGTCTTATATCACGACTTTCAATAGGTTCATAGCCTGGCCTATGGAAAAACGCACGTCGCTATATTATCAGGGATTGAGATGCGAATTGAAAGATGTTTTGGCTCAGGTTGTGCACATGCCATCCTCCTGCGATGAACTTATAGACCTCACCGTGCAACTAGATCATAGGTTACAGGAAAGGAGAGGAAATAAAACGCGTCTCGAAACCAGATACATGACCCCTCGTCCCAGAGCAAGTACCGAAGGACCCTCTACGGGTGCCGAGGGAACAGAACCTATGCAGGTGAGCGGCATACGAGGACCCCTAAGCACAGATGAAAGAGAGCGAAGGAGGAAACAAAGACTCTGTATGTATTGCGAAAAACCCGGGCACTTCATAAAGGACTGCAAGGCGAAAACGAGGGCTCCTACCAAAGACTTCCGAGGATCACAGAAAGTGCCCATGGTTGATTATCTCCTAGAGAACCTGGAAAACTAGAATGCCCAAGCAAGACACAGACCCCTTGTTTGAGGCCTCAGGAGGACGAGGTCTGTCCAGCGGTGGTAAACACTGTTCAGAATTCAGTGGCACATATGAATGTGTGTATTACATTAGAGATACCCGAGGCCGGATCGGTGCTTGTGCATGCCTTGCTAGATTCAGGGGCTACGGGTAACTTCATTGACCGCAGCTATGCACATGAACTGGGCATACCATGTGTTAAGAAAAAAGTCCCAGAACCAGTAAAGGCAGTAGATGGCACAGAACTCACCTCCGGGCCTATACGTTATCACACCCAACCAATCCAGATGCAATTGGGATTACATCATTATGAATACATTCATTTCGACTTGATAGACGCCCCTCATTTCATCCTCATACTGGGAATGCCATGGCTCACTCTACATGATCCTTTGGTGCAATGGGCAGCAAGAACGGTTACGCTGAAATCCGCCTACTGCAAAGAACATTGCACGCTAGCAAAGCTACACGAAGCCCCTCAACCGACGAACCCTGCAGAATTACTAGCTAGCAGCTGTCTTACACCAAGTGTAGGATGCGTCACCACGCTGCCTCCCGAATATCAGGCATACCACTCAGTATTCAGTGAGCAGGAAGCAAGTAAGCTGCCTCCACACAGGGCATATGATTGCGTTATAAACCTCGAACCAGGAGCCAGCATTCCGTTTAGCCGTATTTACGCTTTAACAGAAGCCGAAACCGCTTACTTACAACAATATTTGGAGAAACTGCTGGCTAACGGCTTTATACGACCTTCCTCTTCCCCGGCCTCCTCGCCTCTTTTTTTTATACCGAAACGTGAAGGAGGTCTGAGGGTGTGTATCGATTACCGGGCTCTCAATCGAGTAACCAAAAAGAACAGGTACCTCTGCCATTAATACCCGTCTTGTTGGACCAATTGAAGGGGGCTACTGTTTTTACCAAGTTAGACCTCCGTGGAGCGTATCATCTGGTTCGAGTGCGGCAGGGGGATGAATGGAAGACCGCCTTCAGGACCAGTTTGGGGTATATGAATATCAGGTGATGCTCTTCGGGCTATGCAACGCCCCTGCCGCATTCCAATACCTCATGGATGAGGTATTAAGAGGATTATTGGACGAATCCTGCATCGTGTATATTGACGATATCCTTGTATACTCCACGTCAATGGAAGAACAAATCACACACGTATCAGCAGTACTGGAACGACTGCAGCAACATTTGCTTTATGCAAAACTAGAAAAAATGTTCTTTCATGTCTCAGAAGTGGAGTTCTTGGGTTACGTTATAGGTCCCAAGGGGCTCTATATGGATGAAAAGAAAACGCAAGCGATCCTGGACTGGAAACCGCCATCCTGTGTGAAGGCCCTGCAAAGTTTCTTGGGGTTTGCAAACTTCTATAGACGTTTTATAAGGAACTTCTCATGTGTTATCCAACCCCTAATGATTCTTCTCCGGAAAGGAGCCGTTTTCAAGTGGACTGAGGCAGCTGAGAACGCCTTCCAGACGTTGAAATCTTGTTTCACCAGTGCTCCAGTGCTGAGACATCCCGATGCATCTCAACCGTTTATACTCGAGACAGATGCTTCTTATTACGCTTTAGGGGGAATCCTTTCACAAAGGCACCCAGACACTGGCCAGTTACATCCCGTAGCTTTTTTTTCAAAAAAGATGACCAGTTGTGAATTAAATTACAGCATCACCGATAAGGAGCTGTTAGCCATCAAACGCTCCTGCGAAGAATGGAGACACCACTTGCTAGGGGCCAAGCACACTGTGGAAATTTATACGGATAACCGTAACTTATTATTCTTAAAGAGCGCTCGAGCACTAACACCCCGACAACTTAGATGGTCTTTGTTCTTCGCAGACTATGACTTTGTGATCAAGTATCGACCAGGGCCACAAAATGGGAAGGCAGACGCGCTCTCGAGGCCATTGCCCATTCCGGAGGATACCAAGGAGAATACAGAAGCACCCCCCTGCATACTACAGAAGGCTTCATTTCCCGTGGAGGCAGCGGCAGTAACCGCCTCTCACGACTTTCTGACTGAAGTCAAGAAGCAACTTACTAGTATCAATGAAGATGCTTGGAGCCAGGAGGAAGCAGTACACCGTTCCGTGAAAGACGGATTGCTGTTCCATGATGACAGATTGTATATTCCTGAAGGACCACTTCAGCATCAAGTCCTACAATGGATCCACGACACATCCTTAGGAGGACATATGGTTATTCATAAAACACTGCAAACTCTGTCTCGTTATTTCTGGTGGGGGTCTCTTCGGAAGGATACTGAAAAATACATAGCGGACTGTTCCGTTTGCACCCAAGCCAAGACGAATCACAAACGACCCAGTGGCTTACTCCGGCCTATACCCACGCCTCCAGCGCCTTGGCACACGGTGTCCATGGACTTCATCGTGGAAATGCCTCCTAGCTACGGTTATGACACCATACTAGTGGTAGTAGATCATCTGACAAAAATGGGTCATTTTGTCGCTCTCATCAAGCTATCCACCTCTGCAGAGTTGGCCACAGCATTCTTACAGCATATAGTGAGACTACATGGAATCCCATCGGTCCTCATCACGGACAGAGGAACCCAATTCACCTCCAAATTCTGGAAGGCGTTGTGTGAGGTCATGAAGATCGATGCCCGTCTATCAACCAGTTATCATCCTTAGACAGACGGGAAGACTGAAAGACTAAATCAGACTTTGGAGCAATATCTGAGATGCTTCACATTAACACAGGAAGGAGACTGGAGTAGACTCTTGTGGACCGCAGAGTTCGCCTATAATAACACTTATAACTCAACCTTGGGATGCTCCCCTTTTTATTGTCTCCATGGCTTCCATCCCAATATGTTGCCTTTTGAAAATCCTGTAGCCTCTACTCATCCTTCCATCCAAGAACACCACGCGCATTTAAAACAAGTATTACAAAAGGCCAAAACACACCTAGAAGAGGCACGCGCACGAGACAAGATACAGGCAGATAAAAAGAGAACCGAAGAACCTCCCTATAAAATAGGAGATAGGGTATGGCTTAGCACTAAGCACTTAAGACTCCAGGGAAGCCATAGGTTGCAACCTAAGTATGTGGGGCCCTATCTGATTGAGAAGCTCATAAACCCTGTTGCCCTCAAAATAAAACTCCCTCCTGCTTGGCGCATTCACCCAGTGTTTCATGTATCCCTCCTGAAACCCTGTCTGCAGAGTACACGCTTATCCGCGAGACTACCCCCTGTAGACGTAGATGGAGATGAGGAATACGAGGTACAGAACATTTTAGATTCCAAGTATATCAGAGGGCGGTTACACTACCTCATAGACTGGAAGGGTTATGGCCCCGAGGAGCGCTCTTGGGAGCCGGTGGCTAACCTACGCTGCCCCGGCCTTCTACGACGTTACCACGGACGCTTCCCCACCAAACCTGGAGCTCCACCGAGATGTCGGTCAAAGAGAAGGGGTACTGTCATGGCCAGGCTAGGGTTGCTAGGGCACGTATGAGAGGAATCCACAGTCACGCACCACAACACCCACAATCCTTTGAGACCGCCAGTAGAACGGAGTATTTAAGCTCTGCCTTCAAAGAACTCGAGGCTTGTCACTCAAGCTAATCCCCGATCACCGTGAGTCTTGCCGTACCTGAACTCCCTTTGCCACCTTGGTGCCTGATTCAGCAGCTGCTATCTGACGGACGATAGCCGCCATCCTCATTCGGATACTCCCCTTGTGTATCCCGTTATGCACGAACCGAGCGCCACTCCGGAGCGGCGTCTCGTAAATACTAATTCCTCTCAGAGTTCCCCGGGGGCGTACCAGGAAGTGTGTCCGGCGCCAAACAGTGCGGAATCCGTTCCAGGTTCAAGCCCGCCCATAGAGGAGCACCCGGACATCAAACGATCCTACGGCTGCCCGAACCTTCGTAGTTTACACGCATTGGACCAGTAGCGTGTTTCTCCGCTGCCCCAGCAGAAAACGGCTCTTGCAGTTCAGCAACCACGCCAAGCCTTCTCGGAAGTTGCGAGGAGGAGGCTTACCACCGGAACAGCGTCTTCTTTATTTTTTGACTTTCCATGTGTTATACCTTCACAGAGACATTGAGGGCAATCACAGTCCCGCAGTAGTCATAAGGAAGGTGGTTCCTGCAGTTATTTGCAACATCTCCAAGGAGCAGTTTTATTTCGGACAAAAGGAACTCAGCGCAAGAGAATTATCTGCAGTAAGATAAGTGCCTCACTCCAAGACTATGATGTTATTTTGTTTTCTCTGTGCCTATTTACATTGAGAGACACCGCTAGCCTTCCAGTAAGTACCTGACATTTAGGGGGTATAAGGGCAGTACAGACAGAAGGGGGGAGAACGCTAACGTGTTTATTGTGTTCCCACTTACAGGACAGTTGGAGGTGAGTTATAGAAGAGAGAGGTCTGCATCTTCTGACGACATCCCTATTCCGGTTGTGCTGCGGCAACGTTATTGTTTCTTTTGTCCCTTTTTTCCCTTTCCCCTCTGGAAGGGCTGTCTGAGGAGTGTACATATATCTACTCTCGGACAGTCCTCTATAGTGGAAGGGATTAACTCTCATCGTTCATCGTTCCTGCTGTACCCGGCTGTAAGGTTAGTGTTAACCAACCTCTGTGCACGACACCTACTTGTTTTTGTTCGAATTGCTTTTCAATCCTACGGGACTCTTTAGTGGAGTGAGGGGGGAGGGGGGTGGGATGTGCTGGCTCCCACAAGAACCCTGCAGGATCATGAAAACCCAAACAAAATTGGTCAGAGGGCATCCCTCTGAGATCTCCCCCACACGGTCCAGGGTGCTCCGTACCTGACTCTCTTAATCTATCTTTTTTTTATTTTTAGGACACGGGGACCCTGTCCTGTAATGGCAGCCGCAACATTTCTCTTCATGCGGCGTCGGGCGCGGAGTCAAGCAGACCCACAAAGAACCGTACATTGGAAACGATGAAAGCAAAGACGGTGCATGGCGTCAGGGAGGTGATGCTTCATTGCCGCTGGGTGGCGTCGGATCCTTACTGCAGTGCAGGGGAGGTGAGACGTAGGTTCCTTACTTGGTTGGGGAGGTGACATCACGGTGACAGCGAGGCGTGGGTTCCTTACGACGGTGCGGTGTCGATGGATTCAGGAGTCACCCCGTCGAGTATTGGCTCTGCGTTGATGAAGCACAGGCGTCGGTGAAGTCAGGGCTACGTTGCAAGTTGGGGCGGTGCGTCGTGGCTGTCAAGAGCGGCGTCCTCGGCTCCATTGCAGGCAGTGGCCTCCGTGATGGCTTCGGAGTCAATGCGGCAGCAGGCGTCAGTCCTATGGTACAAGTCGGGGTGATGCGTCTTGCTCTTCACGAGTGGTGCCCACGGCTTCGGTGCAGGCTACGGCGTTGCTCGCTGGCGTCAGTGTTGCAATTCCCTTCTGTGGCTGCTGCAACAGAAGTTCCAGATGCAGAAAGACAGAAGAAATTAGGACTTTGTGTCCCTGAGACTTCAGAACAGGAGGCAAGCTCAATTTCAAGCCCTTGGAGATCTTCTTTCAAGCAGGGAACACAGCAAACAGCAGAGTCCTTTCCTCCTTTCCTTGGCAGCAAGTAGCCACTGCAGGCCAACACCAGACAGCAAACAGCACAAGGGCAGAATTCCTCAGTTTCTCCGGCTCTTCTCCTTGGCAAAGGTTCCTCTTGATTCCCAGAAATGATCTAAATGTCTGGGCCCCAATATTTACATCACAAAATCCTTTGTTCTTTGGTGGCAGAGAAGTCCTGTACTCAGTCCAAACTGGTTCTGTCCTCTCTGGTGCACCTTCCTGGCAGGAGGTGGAGACAGCATTGTCCTTGGCAGACCAGGCCTATTCAGGTGAAAGGAAATCTCCTCCCCCTACTCTAAATGCAACACAGGTCTATTCAGCCCAGCCCTGACTCATCAGGCTCTCTGGAGCCACTGTCCCTCTCCAGCCCCTGGCATCTAAAAGTCAGACATGTAATACACAAACCTAGCAGAGGCCCACTGGAAGGCTAAGCAAGAAAATACCTACTTTCTAAAAATGGTATTATCAAACGGAAAATGTGAAAATCACCCTCTCTAAAACATGCATTTAACATTCTAAGTTCAGGCATACTAAACTTTATTTTCCCACCTGGTTCCCAGAGGCAGTTATGTTTATAAGATGTTATAAACAAACTCCCCATTCTGTCCTATGGGAACGGGTAGCCTTGCAATAGTGAAAAACAAAATTGGCAGTAATTCACTATCAGGTCATGCCACACACATCAGGGCATGTCCCACCTTTCACATACACCGCACCCTGCCTGCAGGGGTACCTTGGGCCTCCCTTAAGGGTATCTGATATGCAAGAAAAGGAAAGGTTAGGGCCTGGCAAGTGTGTTACTTGCCAGGCCGACATGGCAGTACCGGACTGCACACAGGCTCTGCAATGGCAGGCCAGAGTTACATTTACAGGCTGCCTATGTGGGTGGTACAATCAGTGCTGCAAGCCCACTGGCAGCATTTGATTTACCGGCCCGGGCACACACAGTGCATTGTACTAGGGACTGACTAGTAAATCAAATCAGCCACTCATGGAAACACCAATCCATAACAACAATTTACAAAGGGAGCACTTGCACTTTGGCACTGAAGAGCAGTGGCAAAGTGCCCAAAGCATCTAGACCAGCAAAACGGAATCAAACACACAGCAAAGGCAAAAAATGCAGGGGAGACCCACGCCAATGATGCCACGTCTAACAATATATATATATATTTATATGCGTGTGTGTATGTATGATTCCACTACATGTCACTCCACAAATCCAACAAGGACCAGGGGCAGACACCAGCTTTTCTCTGCAATTCTTTATTGCTACAATTCGTCAAAGTTTGCCATATATGGTTTTAGTCAAACAAATGACCTTGTTCACATACGCGCAGCGCCATCTTGATTGCTCTCGTCTAGCACCGACTCTGAGGAGAGACCAGCCTGCATCGTCCTTCATTCATTTAGGTTTCAATCGGAAAGACATAATTTGCAAATCACAAATGATATTATCCAGTTATGGATAATACAACGAAAGATACAATAAAAAATAAAATAACAATGAAAACCTAAACTAAATGCAAATGCAGCATGGATCACTATTGCACTTGAATTCATCATTAGATGGTGGGTAGACACACAAATTAAAATGGCGTTAGTCATTACATCAATTTGAATCAAATTTGTGGCATTGCATTGTTACCTAAATTGATTGCAATTCATTATCACTACTACAGTCACATGTCAAAACTGATCCGATTGGTATTAATTAATTCCAACGAAACACTTCAATTCTTGTAATGGCTGGAAATTATCAAAATTGAGCCCAAGTGGGGAGGCATGATCCATTATCACATTGACACTCATGCATTCATTCATTATATTTGAATATTCATTGCTGTACAGTTCACTATTTAACTGTATCGATGACAATGGCATTTTTGGCTCACACATAATAATCAAATGAAATATGCTACCCCAAAAATATAATTCATTTGACATCATTCCTCATAAATAATAATATCTGAGTACATCCTTAGGTTATGCATTCTTCAATGGCATTAAACTATAACATGCTCACTATTAAAAATCACATAATCCAATATAAGTGATATTCATAAAAATGAAAATAGCTCCTCTTTGGTGTTTAAACTGTTTGGTGACTTGGTGTCTAATTTGACAATGTACCTGCTTTCCGGCTGTCTTAACAATACTTCACATTTGCCACCCTGGGGATGTCTCGGGATTATGCCAATCACACGTGCCATGGTGGAGAGGTGTGGCTCACTGGTTAGAGGTGGCAGATCCGTAAGCAGAGAATCGGCCAGGGACCAGGGTTCAATTCCCGACGCAGCAGGGTCGTGGACCAGGGTTAAAACGGACTCGATAATTCTCGCCTCGGTAACTACTCTAACCAGGAACACACTCGGCAACTCTGGGCATTAAGCTTGCCTCATCTCTACAACGGCCCCCCACAGACGCCGGGGAGGCCTGGTTTCACCTTGGAGATACCCAGAAAGGGACCATCTCACAGGGATAGCCAGGACGGGTTCCCCAGCGGTCTATAGCGCCGGGACACTTCCGAGTAGCTGTGCGCTGTATAAATGAAAATAACATAACATAACATTACATAGTATGATGAACATCCAGTATCATTCCTGTGAAATTCATTTAATTGTCGGTTCACTGGGTATGACCAATCATTATTCTTTACTGCTCTTAAGTGCTGTAGAATTCACTTGTGGACCTGCAGAATCGTGCTACCCACATACTGCTTCTCACAATCTTGTAACAGTACATATACTGCAAACTCCGTCCTGCAATTGAAGGAACCCCTTATCTTGAGTGCTTTCTTGGTGAAAGATGTAATATATTCACTTGTGTTGACCCCATGGTCACATGCCTTGCACTTGTGGCATTTATGGAAGCCCTTTGCCTATTGTTACCAATTTTCTTCCGTCCTAACTTCTTGACTACTTCTTACCAAGGTGTCCCTCATGGAGAATACTCTTTGGAAACTGATAGCAAGGGATTTGGGGATGGTCAGTCCTAACATCAGATCACCTCTAGCAAAATGCCAGTACTTCCTCAAAATGCCCTTATTTGGCTTTCTTGCTTACTGGAAGTTGTTATTAACCCAATGGCTGAATCTTCTTTTTTGTGCTGCCTACTGGGGAAGAGCAGATATTCTCTACTCTTTTACTCTACTCTTGCTGTGTTCATGGCAAGGGATTTTAGTGAGTAGTCACGCTGCATGAATCTGACCCCCATCTCATCCCTGCCAATGTTCCAATTCTCAATACAACTGCAATTTCTCCTTAATCTCAGCATATCCCTATAGAGGGTTGCTGGATTTCGATTGAGGTGGACGAAAGCTTCATGCATGTAGGATGGAATTCCCTAAGGTCTTCTTCCTAAACAACCTGGTTTCTAGCCTATTATTACACACAAACATCTGTAAATCAAGAAACTCAATTTGTGTTGCACTGAAGTGTAAATTCAGATTGTTGCGGTTGATTGCCTCCATGAATACTACAGCAGTTTGTTGCGACCCGCTCCATATGACAAATAAGTAATCTATAAAGCGCAACCAATAGATGGCATGCTCACCAAACATATCACCAAGACATGGATGCGCATCAGCTCCTCCCACCAGCCCATGTGTAGACAAGCATAGCTGGAGGTGTGGCAGGTGCCCATTGCTGTACTATGTAACAATCAGGGATGTACATAGTGCAGTACTCACCAGTGAGGGTCTCAAGGCGCTGGGCGTAGAGGGTTTGGGTAGCTCTGAGGTGATCCGAAGTGCCAGGTCTTGAGGTCCTTTCTGAAGGCTTGCAGTGTTGGGACTCGTCTGATGCAGAGGGGTTGTTCATTCCAGGTCTTGGCCAAGATGTAGAAGAAGGATATACCTCCCGTATGGCTCTGAGGATGCAGGGGATTTCGTCCGAGGCTAGGTCGGCGGAGCGGAGGTTTCTCTTGAGGGTGGGGAAGGAGATTCTTTCATTGAGGTGTTGGGGTCTGGTGTTGTGGAGGGCGTTATAAGCATGTGTGAGCAGCTTGAAGGTCACTCTTTTCCGACGGGGAGCCAGTGGAGGTCTTGGAGGTGCTAGGCGATGTGGTCATGTCTTGGGTTGCTGAGGACGAGTCTGGCTGCGACGTTCTGGGCGGTCTGGAGTTTGTAATGGAGTGATTGGTTGATTCCGGCATAAAGAGCATTCCTGTAGTCCAGCCTGCATGTGATGAGTGCATGGGTGACAGTCTTCCTGGATTCAGGGGGATCCATTTGAAGGTCTTGCAGAGTATGCACAGAGTGTTGAAGCATGTTGATCTGTTGGTTCATGGTGAGAGAGGAGTTGAGTATGATGTCAAGGTTGCAGGCATGGTCCATGGGGGTCCATGGGGGTAGGTGGGTTTCTAAGGGTGGGGGTCACCAGGTCTTGTCCCACGAAGTGGGGGTGGATCCGAGGACGAGGACTTCCGTTTTATCCGAGTTGAGCACAGGCAGCTGCTGCTCATGCAGGATGCGACGTCCTTCATTCCTTCCTGGAAACTGTGCCTGGTGATGTCAGGTTCATTGGTGAGGGAGAGGATGAGCTGGTTGTCGTTGGCGTAGGATACTATGCTTAGTCCATGTTTTTTGACGATGGTTGCGAGGGGGGCCATGTAGATATTGATGAGCGTGGGGCTGAAGGAGGATCTTGGGGTACTCCGCATCTGATCTCTGTCGAGCTGGAGAGGAAGGACAGGAGTCTTATTCTTTGTGTTCTGCAGGAGAGGAAGAAGCGGATCCAGTCTAAGGCAGTTCCCTGTATTCTGGCCTCATGGAATCTAGCAGCAATTTTGTGGTGGAAGATGGTGTCGAAAGCGGCTGAGAGGTCTAGTAGGATGAGGGCTACAGTGTGGCCTTAATAGGGGAGTGCAGGGATGTCGTCCGTGGCGGCTAGGAAGCCGGACTCAGTGCTGTGGTTCCTGCAGAATCCGGATTGGGATGAGTCGAGGATGTTGTTGGATAAGTTGTTCGATTCTATGAAGTGCGTTCGCTGGGTGTTGACAATTTTCAAGATGATTTTGGCAGCAAAGGGGAGGAGAGAGATGGGCCTGTAGTTCTTGAGGGCCGTCGGGTCTGAGGAGGACTTCTTGAGGAGAGGTTTGACTTTGGAGCATATCCAGTCATTGGGGAACATGCCTGTTTTGAGGGTGCAGTTGAATGTCCGGAGTAGTTCTGGAGTGATGGTGGAGACAGCCCTGTGGAGGTGTCTTCTGTGGTGACAGGGGTCCAGGTGAGGAGGGTCAGCTGCGTGGCATTGCTGGTGGATGGTTTTGGGTCAGTGCCTTGGTCTTGGTCATTAAAGTCATAGAATGTCCTGATCTTGTGGTGGAAGAAGGAGCCAAGTGTGTTGCAGAGGTCCTGGGAGGTAGGGACGTCAGAGGTATCGCTGTGGGGTCTGGTGAATTCTAGTATGATGTTGAAGAGTTTCCTTAGAGTGTTGGAGAGGATTCTGGCCTGAATGAAGTTTCTCTTCGTAGATCTGATAAGTTGGTGGTGGGCCGTCGTGGCGGCCCTGTAGGCAGTGCGTGCTTTTGGAGTTTTGCTACTCCTCCATTCTTTCTCCGGTTGCCAGCATGAGAGCTTGGACTGTTCCCAAGAGGCACAGGGTCAAGACTGATTTGCGTATATCTGGGCCTGAACTGAATTGTGCGAAATGAGCTAAAGAACGATGATGGATTCAACCCAAATCTGTGACTGGTAGTGAGTGTCTTAAAGGTTTCTGTGTTCAGTCCATCATCTCCTTGTGTTTACTTTTATTGCCCACATTGGCAGGGTATTCCCAGACGTGGGTCCCTTGCTCACTTTGTCACTGGATTCAAGCTGGCCTGGCTGATGAGGGGTGTTACCCCGAAACTGGTCTTAGGATGCTTGTTACTGGTTCAGGAAAGACCTGGCTTGGCAGTTTGGGCTGGACTGTTCCCATGAGGCACAGGGTCAAGACTGATTTGCATATAGCTGGTCTGAACTGAGGTGGCGAAGTGAGCTAAAGAACGATGATGGATTCAACCCAGATCTGTGACTAGGAGTGAGTGTCTGAAAGGTTTCAGTGCTTCGACCATCCTCTCCTTGTGGTGACTTTCTTCACCATAAGTTGGCAGGGTATGCCCAGACGTGGGTCCCTTGCTCACTTTGCCACTGGATTCAAGGTAGCCTGGCTGATGAGGGGTGTTACCCCTAAACCGGTACCAGGATGCTTGTTTCCGATTCAGGGAAGACCTGGCTTAGCAGTTTGGGCTAGACTGTTCCCATGAGGCAGAGGTTCAAGACTGATTTGCATATGGGTGGGTCTGAACTGAGGTGGCGAAGTGAGCTAAAGAATGATTATGGATTCAACCCAGATCTGTGACTGGGGGTGAGTGTCTGAAAGGTTTCAGTGCTCTGTCCATCATCTCCTTGTGTTTATCCTGTAGCTTGAGTAGCTTTTTCTCCTTGTTTTTTCTATCTTACCTTTTCTGGATTTCAAGCATGACAGTGTAACGCCCCATTGTATTGGCTACCTGTGGCTGTATTATTTATTTAAATAGGTAAACCGTGCGCAAAAGGGGATAATGTGCCTTATTATCATGGATGCAATATCACCAGAGAAGCTGTGAATCCAGTTGCCCTGGGGGTAATGCATTCAAGTGAATTTTTCAGCGGCTGATTCAAAGCAGTTCCGTGTTACACTGTGCAGGCGGGTGCAGTGAGTGACTGCACTCGCCTGCAAGCAGTTGTCTCGGAGGGTCCATGGAACCCGCTTTCTCCCCTCAAGAAGGCTGCCTTCAGGAGGCACATTGAAAGTGCGCCATCTTTTTGTGGTGGACTTTCAGTGCACCTCATGAGGGCATGGTTGCCTCTGTGCCGCTTCCATAGTACAGTGGACGCAGAGGTAAAGTGATTCCCTCATTTGTGTGGGCCCACATTCCACATGCAAATGAGGGAACGCTCTCTAATGATATTGCTGGTGATACATCTACACCAGGGCTATCTGTATTTCACAAGGGGGCACACAACCATCTACCGAAGGGCACAGAAAGCAGGCGGACATGCCTGTTGTCCCCCCAGGGCACTTGCACTAATACGGACCCTGATTTTGTTAGTTTTCAGCCATGCAGGCTGGATCGGTGGCTGTGACTGATTTATATATGATGTAGCAGGTCTAGAAAAGGATCCTGGCCTGAATGAGCAGCCAATTCAGGTTCTTTAGGCTGCAAGTGATGTGGTCAAATTTCTTTAGCTAATGTACATGAGCACTGCATGAATAGTGTTTCAAAATGGAAGCTCAAAATCTTCCCACACAAAAGGGTTACTGTGTACACTTCTTTATTAGTTAAGGTAACCTCCATTAGAGGTTCATGAACATCAAAAACAATGTGGAACAAATCACAACAAATCGAAATTCAATCACAGTGGTACCTGTAAAGGAATGTGAAAGTGTGCATAGTTCAAATATATATTTACCGAAAAGAGGAATAGCTGAAACTGCAGTTTAGATCTCACAAGCACACAGGGATGCCAAAAGACCACAAGGGCAACTCTAGATCCAGCTAGTTGGCTAGCCATCCGCGTCTAGACTATAGCACATCCCACAGTCAATGTAGCTCACGAAGACAAGAAAAGCCAGTGCAGTGAGAAGTGTGCATGCCAAGCAGTCACCACTTGACTCACTCGTACTTATAGTAGTTGATGACTCAGCAGTTGGCATCCATCTCTGGTAAAGAATTCAGAAGTTTTAGTGAATGTTCATGAACATCTGTAGTCTTCTTAGTCATTCTTAGGCAGGCCGTCTTGGTTCAAAGAGGAGGGAAAGATCAGGCTTCCAGGTGCTGGGTTGGTTCACCAACTCTGTGGACTGGCTGAGGTCTTGCACACAAGCAAGGCAGCATAAGCTGCAGGGCAGAATAGTACAGCTTCTAAAGAATCATCAGGCTTAGTCTTAGCCTGGAGGAAGTGGGAACCCTGTACCCACACACTGTGAATATACTGATAGCAAAACAGGGTTGATAAATTTGAGGTCCAAAAGATGGTCAGTGAGCCGCAAGGTAGCTCTGGATTATTTTCCCAGGTAGGCAGGCAGATGCACTATGCCATTTAAAGCCCAATGCATCTCACAGCTGGTCAGCCACTCAGGCTCAGTCAGTCCTTCCATTCTCAAAGAGGAATCTCAGAAGCCTGTCTAAACAAAATACAATGCAAGGGCCTCTGCCTGCCTGCAGTAAAGCCCTGGTGCACTATGCATAGGCTGCTATATTGGGAACCTATGTGGATGTGAACATGTCAGAAAACAAAGAATAATGATGGACTATGATGTGGCCCGAGTAATTACCAGTGACTGATATTAATTCAAGCATTCTATCCATCACTTTTTGTATACTTTAATATGTCGCCCTAAGTGGGACGGGGATTCCCCGACATGGGTCCTGTGCACACTGTGTCACTTGAACCAATCTATATTTGGATGATAAGCCCATAACAAGGGTGAAACCAGTCCTGGGTTGCTTGTGTTCTGTTTCAGGGAGGACCTGGCTTGGAAGTTTGGGCAGGACTGTTCCTATTGAAGCAGGGTCAAGACTGATTTGCATATAACTGGGTCTAAATTGAGGAGGCATGGTATGCTAAATAACAAAGTACTGGGATGAGGCACGAAGTAATTACCAGGGGCTGAGATTAAATCAAGCATTCCATCCATCAATTTTTGTATATTTTGATATGTCATTCTATGTGTGACATGAATGCCCAGACGTGTATCCTTGCACACTTTGTCAATGAAACCAAGCTATACCTGGTTGATGATCCCATAACAAGGACAAAACCGGTCCTGGGTTGCTTGTGTGTCAATTCAATGATGACCTGGCTTGGCAGTGTGGGCTGGACTGTTACCATTGGAGCTGGGTCAAGGCTAATTTGCATATAGCTGGTTCCAAATGGAGGTGGCATAGTGTGCAAAATACCGATGGACTGGGATGTGGCCAGAGTGATTACCAGTGGCTGAGAATAATTCAAGCATTCCATCCCTCACTTTTTGCGTACTTTAATCGGAAGCAAAGAAGAGCAGAGGGGTTGGGACGGTCCATGGAAGGAAGAATCATTCCTTCTTTCAAAATCTGTTCTCACTGAGAAGGAAATTGTCGTGAACACTAACCTTAATGACAGGTGCACCAGCAATGTTCATAAAGCCCCGACTCGTTGCAATTTTCACAAAGGCGATGGCAGCGCTCACTACCGAAAATCTTTATGAACAAAGCATTTTTTTTTTAATGTAATAAACAAGAAGGGGCACCCATCTACTTCTCATTTCTGAATTTATTTTTCCCATCTCCCCTGGGTGTACCCAGAGCTCCTCAAAACAACAGAGCAGCTGCCACTAGCCAGGACGTGTGCAGTGGGAGTTGGCAGGGGGTAACCACCAGGACGCTATCGGTGGAGAGCTCAATAGAGGGTCTCAACTGTCTGGATCGACCAATCTACTCCTCAATTCTGAATTTATATTAGAGAACTTCCCTGGGTGTACCCAGAGCACCCCAAAACTACTGAGCAGCTGCCACTAGCCAGGACGTGTGCAGTGGGAGTTGGCAGGGGGTACCCACCAGGAAACTATCGGTGGAGAGCTCAATGGAGGAACTCACCAGTCGCGATCGACCAATGAGGTGACTCTGATCAATGCAAATTCGCCTTTTGAAGGGTCCCTCGGGATCAGGGTCTCCACAAATTGTTGGCAAAAATAAAAATATAAGAAGAACTTTATGGAACAAATGAAAAATGGGGGGTGTGGTACTGTAAATTTCGGAACCATGTTGGTAGCATGGTCCTACCATGCCGATTTTGGTATCAGCGAACCACAAATGACTAATGCGGTATGTATGAGTGTTTTCGTCATGTTTCACCGATGAATTCACTGTGTATACGATACTACATATTGAACCCTCGGGTTCCATTTTAGAACGGTAACCATTTTGTGGTTGCCCTCACATAGGCTGCGCACTAAGGCCATGCCTAGGCCTAAAGGACACGCAATCTTTCTGTGACTTCTTTGTGACCTGTGCAAACTGACTCCGCTGCCCGAGGTCAGTCCTGTCCGGCCGGTTCCTTTTACTGCGGCCAAATGGGATTAGCATCAGGGCCCGACACATCATAAAGTCTTGCATCCCACACGAAACCTGACTAATCTCTTTCACATCTGACTCTGTTTCCTACTTTATGGCTTGTTTTACGAGGAGGGGGTGCCCGTTTTTATTGGGGTCTGCTGATATCTGATGAGGGTTCTGAGCCTCGCTGGGTAAATAATTATGGGCTGACCGAGCTGAAATGTGGGATTATCATCATGACTTTGCTCTTTCTTTGAAGCGAAAATATGTGAATGACCACTTGTAAAATAGGGGCGGTGTTGCCCAGAGCGTAATATTCTGTATATAAGAAAAGACTGGTTTTTGGTTCAGGAGCAGTCTCCTGAGAACATACACCGTGCTGTACTTCTCGGATACCTGTGATTGGTCTGCAGCCAATAAATACGATCTTTGACTTCACCTAGAAGACTCTGTGTTTCTGTAGTCTGAAACAGGAAGAACTCGAAGACTTCGGGTGTGTCCCCTGGCACCGCTGGGTTGGTTCCGAAAAACCCAGTACTTCAGTTGGCGCCCAACGTGGGGCGATTTCAGCGGTACCGGTCCAAGCCAGAGGTTCGTGAGGAGCTTCGTGTGAAAATTCTGGAGGAAGGCCGCCACTTCATCGACCCCTGCATGTCGACGTGGTCCGAAAGTCTTTACTGCGAGGTTCTCCGCGTCCCGACGGCTACGAAGGACTGCTGCCCTGACTATCGCCCTGTTTTGGACCCTTGATGATTTGGTAGAGAGAAACGATTAAACGAGTCTTCTGGTGACGTCATCGATACCTCAGTTAAGTATAAGTGGAGCGTCTCCCAGTCCTTAGTTTGGTTCTTAGTTTGGTATCCCTTTGGGATCGCTTTGATTTGGAACTTGCAAGTGCCAAAGCCGAAGGACTCGTGTATTCACGAGACTATCGTGTTCGATAATCCTTTGAAGTTTGAAACTAGACTAGTGAGCGAAGATGCCTGGTTCTAGTATAGTTGGAAATTTGTTTTGTCTGGGTTGTAATAAGGACTCCCGATTAGAGGATTCGTGTCCGGTTCCTCCAATTGGAACTCCAACTTATGAGCTTTATGTGAAACATGGCGTGGGCCCCATTACGTACAATGAAGTATGGCTCCGATACACCAGGAAAGATGGTGATTTAAAATGGCCCCAATATGGTAGTTTCGACACAGAGATTCTGGAAAATCTAGAGGTTAAATTATTTAAAAAGAAAGCCCGGCCGGCGATGTTTGATTCTTTCCACCTATGGCGAAAGGAAGCCAAACAGAAAGAAATCAAATTAGCGAAGAAAAATAAAAGAGAGAAAGGTATGTCGATAATGCAAGCAGCTTTGCAGTTTAAAGATAATGAAGAAGAACAAATGAATGAGCAGTTGCGAAGGCAACGTAAACTAGTGATTGATAAATGTTACCCAGTTTTGCCGCCCCTTCAGCAAGATGCGTCAAAAGAAAAGGAGAAAGATCCCCTATTGTCACATTTGCTGACTTCGCCACCCCCGTATGTGCAGAGTGCTACAGCGCCTCCGCAACCTTTAAATGTACGGCCTCCAGTTAATTTGCCGCAAGCCTTCCCGCAGCCGCCAGCTCCTCCTCAGCCGGCTCCTATCCCTACAGCGCAGCCCTCTCACGGGCCGCCCATTTCGCTACCTATCTCTTCTGCGCTTCCTGCGACTTTACCTAGTACATCAGCTGCCTCTCTGGGCGCTCTTCCTGATACGACCCCTGTACCTGTATCTGCACCCGTTTTTCTTCCCTCTGTCTTTCCCCCTGTTCTTGCCTCAACTTCACCTTCTCTACGACAACGAATAGCTAGTGCGGTCACTAGTTTTATATCGTCTCTCTTCGGGTCATCTAGTACGACCCCTGGTTCACAACGTAAGCAGTTGCGTAGTCAGCTGCCTGGTTCTGAAGAGAAAGAAGTATTAGACCGCATGGCACGTAAATGGATTGTTTATCCTTCAAGATATGATGTAAGGTCTGTTGTAAATGTTTTTCATCAATGGGAAGCACCAAAACAGAGATACGTTTTCGAGAAAATGTTTGAATTCCTCTGTGAGGAATTGGAAGATCATGGTTTAGACTCAAGCCCGCAGGAGTTGTGTCATGTACGGTTTGATTTTGAAAAAGGTATGATTGTGGGTCCCGATGTTGAGAAAGCAGTTGCGACATTATTGTCTTTCAGGATAGAGGGTCCTTCTCAGTAACTGTTTGAACATGACTCCTCTGATAAAAAGGTTAAACAATACCCGATGAGAGAAGTCCCTCCGGTATGGAAGGACGCTGTTGCAGCTGATGTTATGTTATGTTATGTTATTAAATCATTTATTAAGCGCGCTAACACTGATTAGTTTCTTGGCGCTAACTTGACAGTAACACAATCAAAGGCGGAAGAAATGGATTAAAAAGCTTGTCTAAAGAGCCATGTCTTCAGCGTTTTCCGGAAGAGTAAGAGATTTTGGCAGGACCGGATTTCCAGGGGAAAGGTGTTCCATAGGCAGGAGGCCAGTGTGGCAAATCTACGTCCACCAGAGGTTTGAGTTTAAAGGGAGGGGTTTGAAGAAGGCCTAAATGGAGTGAGCGAAGATTACGGGAGGGAACATATCTGGAGATTAGTTGAATAAAAAATTTAGGGCTTTTACCATGTAGTGACTTAAAGATCATACAGCCTGCTTTGAAGAGACAGCGTTGCATGACCGGAAGCCAGTGCAGCTTAATAAGAAGAGGAGTAGCCGCCTGCCACCTAGGCTGCTTCAGGATCAGCCTAGCAGCATGGTTCAGCACCATCTGGAGACGCTTGAGTAAATAGTTTGGGAGACCCAAGTAGATGGCATTCGCGTAATCCAGATGGGACAGAACAGTGGCGATCACAACCTGGGTAATAGCTTCTTGCGTTAAAAATCGCCTGACCTTCCTGATGCCGCTCGAGGTATTGTTGCTGTGCCAGCTAATTTTCAGCGTGTTTGGGTACATGTTCCTTGGAAGCGATCTGAAGTTTTAGCCCTTAAGCAGACCTTGCCTGACCCCCGTAAAAACCCTGCAGGATATTATAAGGAGTTATCACAGACCGCAGAATCGTGTGTCATGAATCTAGCTGACATAGATATGTTGTTCGGGAATGTTGTTCCGCAGCCTTTATGGGGATCGATTTGTAATGCAGATCATGCTGCAGAACTAGGTGACACATGGGCTAATATCATTGCTGCAGACACTAGACAAGTTGGTGGTGCGAAACCTGAGCCCTTAGTAGCAAAACTCCCTGCTAGAATTATTACCTACATGAAAACTTTAATGCCCGCGATGCGTGTGAATTGGGATAAATTATCCGCATGCAAGCAGAAGAAAGATGAGTCAGTGTCTGATTTCTTCACCAGGTTTGAAGAAACATTTATCGACCACAGTGGTCAAGACATGAGTACGGAAGGTGGTCAACGGTTATATGTTGATAAATTCGTGCATAATTTGCTTCCCGAGTTGTGCAAGAAATTAAAAGATTCAGAGAGTTCTTGGGCTGTTTCCTCTTCAGCGCAAATACTGGCTACTGCACAGTATTACGAAAATAGGGATAAAGATGAGAAGGATAGAGCAGAGAAGATAACAAAAGAATTAAAGATGAAGGTTCTGTTACAGCAGGCCTACCCACCACGCGGTAGTCAGAGTAACTATCAGCAACCTCAACAGTTTCAGAGAAACATGCAAAGGTTCGAATATTCCCAACCGCGTGTTCCTGTAGGTCCCAATCAATGTTCGTATTGTAAAGAAGAAGGTCATTTTAAGTATAGTTGTCCTATATTGTTGCAGCGTACGAATAATGCTTATGGCACAAGAGGTAGAGGTGGTCAGCAAGCTCCTAGAGGTAGAGGGCGTGGAAATGTTCCCCAGAACGCGCGTCCTCTTCCGCCTCAAAATACGATGAATAGTGTTGATCAGCAAGCCAATGCAACTGGTAGGATGGCTCAGTACTATAATAACGACTATTATGCAGAAGATGAAAATGCGGAAGGTAATGATTACTAGGACAGCCATAGACAAAGAGAGGGAGTTGTTTCAGTGCCAGTGGATCAGAGTGGACCGTATGTCAAGGTGACTACAGCGGGTGTGTCAGAGCCTTTTCTATTGGATAATGGTGCTGCAAAGAGTTCTATTATGCACTCAAAACTCCCTGGCGCGCCTTTGTCTGGCGAAATGAATGTTTCAGTAGGTTTTTCTGGCGCCCCGGTTAGGAACCCGATCTCTAGTCCTATGCCCCTCTCTGTTGGACCTTGTGAGCTGAAAGCACCCCTTATCCTAACGACAGATTGTGGTGAAAACCTGTTAGGATTGGATTTGTTAAAAAGATTGCATGCAACGTTATATTGTTCTCCCTCAGGAGTACAACTTACACTGGGCAGGGAAGTGATTTCTCCAATGTATTTGTCGAAGAATAAACTGCCAGCTGAATTGTCGTCTCTTCCAGATGTCCTTTGGGCTACTGGTCCTAATGATGTGGGCCTCTTGGAAATACCGCCATATGTGGTCACTTTGAAAGCCAATGTTAAATTGCCACGCATTCCCCAATACAAGATCTCTAATGAAGGTGAGAAAGCGTTGTTAGCGATCATCTATGATTTGATTGAAAAGAATGTAATTGAAGAGACAAGAGGCAACGTTTGCAATAGTCCTGTTTTGCCTGTTTTAAAACGTACTGACCCTTCTCAGCCACCTGTTTACAGGTTTGTGATCGATCTTAGAGAGGTCAATAAGATAGTTGTGCCACAGTTTCCAGTTGTCCCTGATATAACTGCCTTGTTAACTATGATTCCAGCTTCCGCTGCTTGGTTCTCAGTGATCGATTTAAAGAATGCTTTCTTTAGCATCCCGCTTGCAGAGGAGAGCAGGGATATTTTTGGTTTTAGTCTAGGAGGTCGAAGCTTCCGTTTTAAACGCGCTCCACAGGGCAACTGTGAAAGTCCATCAATATACAATCAGGCTTTTAAAAGCGCAGCTTGATGCAATTGTTTTACCTAGTGGTGCTACCCTTATTCAGTATGTTGATGATTTACTAATCGCCGCGGATACTGAGGAGATTTGTAAAGAAGCTACATTGTCATTGTTGCGTCATTTGTCTACCTTTCATCACAAAGTGTCTCTCTCAAAACTGCAATATTGTCGACAAGAAGTGACCTACTTAGGTCAGCTCTTATCGAAAGAGGGAAGAAAACTGACCCCAGAAAGAATTCAGGCCATTGCACAATTGAGCGTGCCAAGAACACAGAGAGAAGTGCGTGCTTTCTTGGGTATTACTTCATACTGTAGGCAGTGGATCCCGAGTTTTTCTTTGCTGGCAAAACCTTTGATAGCATTAACATGTAAAGATACACCGAATCCCGTCCCGTGGTCTGAAGAGTGTCAGAAAAGTTTTTCAGTATTGCGTAATGCATTATGTTCAGCTCCTGTGTTGGGTACCCCCGACTACAGTAAACCCTTTACATTGTATGTTTATGAGAAGGAAGGTTGCGCATTGTCAGTGTTGACACAGTCTTTTGGAGACAAACAGCGTCCATGCGCGTATTTTTCGTCGACTTTGGATCCGGTAGCTAAGGCATTGCCAAGTTGCTTGAGAGCCACAGCGGCAGCAGCTGTGTCTATTCGACAGTCTGCTGGGTTAGTGATGAATAACAAGTTGATTGTAATGGTTCCGCATGCAGTGGACACATTGTTAAACAGGACCAAGACACAGCACTTAACTAGTGCTCGATTGTCAGGTTATGAGTTAACACTGTTAGCGAGTCATGTGCACATAAAGATGTGCAACACGTTGAATCCAGCTACATTATTGCCGATTTCAGCAGACACAGATGAGATTGAACAGCATGATTGTCTGTTCAGAACAGAAGAAGAAACAAAAGGGAGAGTGGATCTTAAAGATACTCCCCTTGTTGAGAGTGATGGTACCTTATGGGTGGATGGTTTGTGCTTCAAGCTTCCGAATGGTGATACGACTGCTGTATATGCTATCACGACTTTGCACACGATTGTTGAAACTGCACGTATACCACATAATTCGGCTCAAGCAGCAGAATTAATTGCACTTACAAGAGCATGCGTGTTGTCGAAAGGAATGAAAGTGAACATATATACTGACAGTCAGTATGCCTTTGGCGTGGCCTATAGTTTTGGGCGCTTGTGGAAAGAACGTGGGTTCCTGACTTCGCATGGAACTAAGATTCAGAATGGTCAGTTGGTGAATGATCTCCTTGAGTCGTTGACCTTGCCGTTACAAGTTGCGATTGTAAAATGCAGTGCACACAAGAAGGTTAGCGATGATGTTGGTCGTGGTAATGCTTTTGCTGACGAAATAGCGAAAGAAACAGCAAAAGATGTGACAACTCGAATGTATGTTGCAGGCCCTGCAAGAAGGGTTGGTGATGTTGGAATGTGTGAAGACACGATAGAGAGTGTGAAGTCCCTTCAAGCTGAGGCCACAGAGAAAGAATCGAGTATGTGGAAAGAAAGTAAGGGTAAATTTGATGAAAATGGTTGTTGGGTTGATTTGTCAGAACACCGGCGATGGTTGTTACCTGATGCATATGTGCTTCCAGTGGTTACGATGGCACATGGAATGGCGCATATCAGTGTGAAAGGGATTTGTAAGTTGTTGGCTCCAGTATGGCAGAATGCTGGAATTCCCAAGTGTGCGGAGAATGTGGTCAAAAATTGCATGGTATGTTTGAAATACAATCCTGGTAGGGGAACCCCAACTCCAGCTGGTCATTTTGCGCCCCCAACGTATCCGTTTGAGGTTTTGCAGCTAGATTTCATCCACATGGAAAGGTGCAACAATTTGAAATATGTACTTGTTGTTGTTTGCGCTTTTTCAAGGTGGATAGAAGCATATCCCCTAAAAGACAATACTGCCTTATCCACAGCTAAAGCCCTTGTCAAAGAATTTTTCCCTAGGTTTGGAATGCCAAGAATGGTATGGAGTGATAATGGGAGTGAATTTGTTAGTCGAGTGATGAAGAATGTATGTGAGGGACTAGGTATTAAGCAGAAATTCCACGCTGCAAATCACCCCCAATCAGCTGGACTAGTAGAGTGCTACAATGGCACTTTGAAACTTAAGTTGGCTAAGATTCAGGCGAGTTCTGGTCTTAAATGGCCTGACGCTCTGCCCTTAGCACTCCTATCAACAAGAATGACTGTGCATTCACGAGTGGGACTTAGTCCGTACGAGATTGTGTTTGGCCGTCCGGCCAATATATGGGGTGTGCCAAGACCGACAAAATTCAACGAAATTGAACATCCATTACTGCTTGATTATCTGTATGAATTGACGGCTAAATTGCGTGTCTTACACCAACAGGTTCACGATACTCTGCCTCAGGTCTCTGAAGCTCCAGGACACCCTATCAATCCTGGATCATGGGTGCTGGTCAAAAACTTTCAGCGGACGAAAAATGATGAGCCCCGTTGGACCGGCCCCCATCTCGTCCTTCTCTCGACGAGATCAGCTGTTCGAGTGAAAGGGAAAAAGAACTGGATCCACGGCGTTCATTGCAAGAGGGTCCCTTTGCCTTTGCCTTACGACCAGTGGGTCCAGGAAGGGATCGCTGACTCAGAGACTGAGACTGTGCCTCGTTTTCTGCCGTTTAGCGATGCACGAGTAAAAGGAACGCTTTCTGAGAAGAAAAGCGATGACATTTTGCAAGAAGCTGTGCCACCGTCAATTCGATTGGACACTACAGAACCTGAACTTTTGTTTCAAGATCAAACAGTACCTGGGAAAAGCCATTACAATTTGAGGTCAAAGACTATGGACAAATAAAAAATTCCCTTCCCTTGCTATTTTTTAATATTACACCTCTCCCATCTGAAGGACTTTTTGATTTTTGTTTTTCGAACCACCATACGGGTTCAGCTGTAGGGTCGCGGTGCCAAGACTTTGGGGTACAAGCCGGAGACGTTAGGTCAACGGTCTGGTTGGTCTAGGGCATTCCCTGGACTGACAGGTGTACTCCTTAGCAGAAGACACTCATCCGCCGCGAACAGCACGATTAGAGGATGGAGTTTTTCGAGATGGAGAGACCCGCTGAGGAAATAAATTTTAAGAGCAGAATATGTAAAGTAATGAATAGCAAATGTTTTGTAATATTATGTCTGTTTGTACTATTTAGCATGATGATGTTTTCTGTAGGTTATGTATTATTGTCTTTTCAAGTGCCGTTTGCACCCACTATACAGCCCATACCTCCTCCTACTGTTCCCTCACACTCTTTCCACCCTCTGCCTGAACACGAACAAGCTAGACGTTCTGAGTTCGTAAACAATTCGTTTATTCAACTTCTGCACCAGCACCAACTAGTTATGAACATAACAAATTGCTGGGTGTGTGGTTTGATGCCGCATACCATTGATAAGGGTATCCCGTATCTAGTGCTGCCGTTTAGCTATAATGGGTCATCATGGGCATTCCAGACTATGTTTCTTTTTGCACTTGAGACCTATTCCCCACGACCACCGCGTTCCAATAGACCTAGCACGAACAATAAAGCCTTGATGAGAGGAGTTGCTGATATGAGTAGAGATATCGATGCATATTCATCTATTCCCAAGGATGAGTTGCGAGCTTATGTGGGTTGGACCGCGACGGGGTATAGCATTAGTCTGGGCGAGAAACAGAGTAAAAGTTCATATCCGATTTGGGTCGTACCCCACATAGGTCGGTTCTGTTTGCAAGGCAATGGTCAGAATCCAAGAGCTCAATTAGGGAAGAGGGACTGTGCTGAAACGTACATTTTTCCATCACAGTTTTCCCCTGCGTTTTTGGCTGCCAAGGGTACATACTTTGTTTGTAATGACCGAGCATATACATGGTTGCCCCCTGATTTCTTGGGCACGTGTTATGTTGCAAATTTGCTACCGCCGACATTTACTGCCGCCTCTGATTATCACAAGACCAGAGTTGTGAGAGGCGTTGCTAGTAAGGAGGATACTGCCGGTCAGGAAGCGGGAGACTTCTTCATGGGTTTCCTGCCGTTTTGGGGACCAATGGTCAATAGCAGGAACCTGAGACAACTGACTCGTATAGTTGAATCCACTGTTAATGTAACGGCTGGTGCCCTTGGTAACTTGACAGCTGAGCTCCAAGCGGATCGCCTCATGACGTTGCAGAACCGTATGGTTCTAGATGTCATACTTGCAGACTTTGGTGGGGTATGTAAGGTTAACCAATCAAGCTGCTGTATTTTCATACCAGATAACGCTCCGACAGTCTATCAGGCCATTTCCAAACTGCATAAGATTTCCGAATCCATTCATGTGGATAAAGGAGACTGGTCGATGATGGGGTGGTTCTGGGGACTGATATCAGCTTGGGGATGGAAGATTCTAATAGTCACTGGGACGATCTTAGCCATTCTTTTCCTGTTCTGTCTATGTATACAGTGTGCTCCTGTAATGTGTAGCCTCTGTGTTACATCATGTGTAAGGAAACCTGTATCAAGGGACGAGCTAAGCAATAGGATGATGCTACAGCAACATCTTCATGACTTTATGAATATAGACCTGGACTCAGATTAGTATGAGTATAGTTATTGCCTATGTAAGGGCAAAAGGAGGGTCTGTGGTACTGTAAATTTCGGAACCATGTTGGTAGCATGGTCCTACCATGCCGATTTTGGTATCAGCGAACCGCAAATGACTAATGCGGTATGTATGAGTGTTTTTGTCATGTTTCACCGATGAATTCACCGTGTATACGATACTACATATTGAACCCTCGGGTTCCATTTTAGAACGGTAACCATTTTGTGGTTGCCCTCACATAGGCTGCGCACTAAGGCCATGCCTAGGCCTAAAGGACACGCAATCTTTCTGTGACTTCTTAGTGACCTGTGCAAACTGACTCCGCTGCCCGAGGTCAGTCCTGTCCGGCCGGTTCCTTTTACTGCGGCCAAATGGGATTAGCATCAGGGCCCGACACATCATAAAGTCGTGCATCCCACACGAACCCTGACTAATCTCTTTCACATCTGACTCTGTTTCCTACTTTATGGCTTGTTTTACGAGGAGGGGGTGCCCGTTTTTATTGGGGTCTGCTGATATCTGATGAGGGTTCTGAGCCTCGCTGGGTAAATAATTATGGGCTGACCGAGCTGAAATGTGGGATTATCATCATGACTTTGCTCTTTCTTTGAAGCGAAAATATGTGAATGACCACTTGTAAAATAGGGGCGGTGTTGCCCAGAGCATAATATTCTGTATATAAGAAAAGACTGGTTTTTGGTTCAGGAGCAGTCTCCTGAGAACATACACCGTGCTGTACTTCTCGGATACCTGTGATTGGTCTGCAGCCAATAAATACGATCTTTGACTTCACCTAGAAGACTCTGTGTTTCTGTAGTCTGAAACAGGAAGAACTCGAAGTCTTCGGGTGTGTCCCCTGGCACCGCTGGGTTGGTTCCGAAAAACCCAGTACTTCAGGGGGTGAAACTGTGGGACGGGGAATTCGATATTTACCGATTGAGGAAGTTGATATTGTGGGAGGGCTTCAGAAGACTGAGTTCAAAGTGCACATGATATAAATGAGACAAATTAAACAAAAAACATAAATAAACATCTATAGATCGTCCAAGAAGGGTGTTTTAAAAATCAGAGAACCCGAGTAATCAGAAGTCATAGAACCAAAAATATATTTAGCCATGAAAGTCAAGGGCGTTTCAGGGTTCCTTGCGTAACAGACAGTTTTGTTTGTTTGTTTCTAAAGTGAAGAATGTTTTTCGGTGGAATTTCTGATCTAGCCATTGCACTCAAATAGTTGTTGAAAGGAACCACTCGAAAACTCATTTCAATAAGATACAACATGAAATATGAAAACTATCCTTATCTAGACAAAATAGCAAAAGTGACCGTGCCACCTACAAGCTCCAAAATATATAATTTATTGCTTCAAGGTTCCGTTTATTGACGTACAATCAAGTGAACAGCTGTGTTAGAATTGTACCAGCAGGAATCATGTTTGTTTCTCATGTTTATTGCACCCTAGAGAGGTACATGTTTGTGGCTCACCTATAAGTATTGAGCCCCTTGATTCAGCAGAGTGTTGGTTATTGATTTCAAAGTGTTTTACTACGTAGTGATTTGTTATTTGTATGTCTTCTATTTAGTATATCTTAATCATGATTTTTTTTGTTCAGGAATGTTTATAAGTTAGTGTGCACCTTTGACGGATCCCTAGTCAAAAGATCCTGACAAAAGGCGAGTTTTGTTGCACCAGCGTTTGTCACTTGTCTCCCACAATGCACTTCTTTTGATCTATATTAGGTTACTATAGGTGTCTCAATGCATTATAATATTGTTTCCTTCTTCTTTGCATATATTAATAACATCTCAAAACTAAGCTTATGACCGGTTTTGTGAACGACTCTTTTCTGTTTTTTATTTTGTTGGATGCTTTTCACAATCAGTTCATCTTAATTTGCTTTAAAGTGACTTTATATACAATTCATCCTTCCCTTGTTTTCTGTACCCATATGGTATATTATGCTAATACCCAAAGGTGACCAGCACTACACGCACATACATTGACGATTAAAGAGTAATGCACACCAAGCTACTCAAACAGAATTGAATGTATTCAAGACACCTAGTGGCAATCAGTGCTGAAATGCTATGCACAATGGTCTGGCACATGTCACAGGGATGGCAGGGCACCAAAATGAGACATGCAGTAGCCATCCACTGCTACCCACCCAATAGGTGTAAGATGGCTTACACTCACCCCCTACAGTCAAAGCCGGGTCAACTATTGCCCCAGGACATTTTCTCCAATGTGATTTGCAGTAGGCACAACACTGGTCCCTGCCCATCCTACCTAAAATATAGTGAGAAGGTATTTACAATCTGTGCTAGGCCATAGTTTAACATTTTAAGTGTATGTGGTTGAAAATGTACTACATGCATGATGTATAATTGGATTTTATTCGTGAAATACTACTTTTGACCATTTTCTTTGGGTCTTTTCATTTCATAGCTGGGTGCTGGTTCTCTGGCCATCCGAACCACAGATCTCCAGCAGCAGAATGGGAAACCGGATGACGTCACTGCCCTAGTCATGCTTCCAATATTCTTCAGAACATTGGTCATGTTTTTACTTAAAACAATGTATTTTATCAATTGTTCAGTGTCTGTCCTATGAGATAACTGGGCTACAAATCTAAGCATAATAATATATACACACAACATTAGCATCTTTATGAGACAGCTGAGCACCAACCATGTCCACTTTCTGATTTTAAATACATGTTCACTGGGGCATTTGCTATGAACCGTCCTTAGGATATGAAAACCAGTAGGAGAATAAATTATTCAACTTTTCAAAATGTTACCTTTTACAATTCTAAATAACTTAGGCAAGGCCAAAAGGTCTGGATTCAATGAGAAAAAAGCAGAGCATGCAGCATTAGCATATTAGTATGAGGCACAAAGGAGGGAGACATTAGCAGCAAATTGTAAAGTAGTCCCTCATGCAGTTCAATGCAAGTACTCAAGGGGAGGTAGAAGGATACACCCAAACAGCCAATAGCATTAGGTGAGAGAACAATGGGCAATTCACAAGTTAGACCCTAGTTGATTCACTCCAGTAATTTGCCTCCAACACTGTGTGGCCTTGACTTGTTGGTTTTTCCCAATGATAAGACAGTGAAATGGGCTTCTTGATTTTTGCATCCCATTATTGTCTGCAGGAGGTGGTGCAGAGACCACGAGACAGATAACTCTCACCTTCACACCACTGCCGGGATCCCAGATCTCCTGTCCTGCTTGAATCTCAAGCATGTCTGTGAACACTGCAGGGCAGTAGTATACATTAGAGGACAGCAGAAATGTGTTTCTCTCTATCCTGATCACAGGTTCCCACAGCATAAATCGCCACGGGTTTACCCCACATGCCTTTAAGGCCATCTTCCATGCATGTCTCTGTCTTCTGACTCCTGAAAAGTTCAACTTCTTTACCTCACCTTTCTCGCTGAGGCAAGGCCTCAGTCTGCCATCCAATGCAGCACTGGTCACAAATCCAATCTTACCACTGTCAAACCAGAAAGCCTCAGTGGCAAACTAGCTGGTACTTCATCAAGTGACTGATTTGTTCCCTACATTCCTATCAGAGAAACTTTGGAGTTTACAGCTGTACCCAAACAACAGCCACGGCCTTCATTCGACTGTAAAGCAAAACTTCCGCCCATCATTCACAGTGAGAGAGGGAGGCCATTTCTACCACCACAGGCTTACAGCTTCACCAGCAGTCATCATTCCATTGAGAGTCTGTGCGTGGCTCGCCTTTGCATTCTAGATTCAATGAGACAATCCTCAATACTTGATGGGTGTTTCCCCCCCAGCAGATTAAACCTTTAGTGGTGATAGCTCTGCATGATCACACCATGTTGACTTCCTGGCTAATCCCCAGTCCAGATTTTGTAAACAGCGTTTGCTATCAGCAAGTTTGGGTTTGGCAGCCAAAGGCAGGGTTAGAGTTCGAGTTTCCTTTGCCATGGCTAAACCTATCCAGAAGACAACATCTATTGGCGAGATGGGGCTCTCTACCTACCTCGAAGAATTGGCCAACTTCTTAGAGGTCCTATCAAGGCCTAGACAGGAGGCCTCATTGAGAGAAGGGCTTTATAGAATGAATCCCCCAAAATACGCTCCTTGACATATGTGCTCCACAAAGATTTTTTCTGCCCCCTGCCCTGCCCCGGGGGGTTGAATAAGCCCCTGCAAACCCCTTTCAAAAAGCCCACTTTTAGCCCAAGGCCTATGAGTATCTGTGAGTTATGGGAGCGTCTGGGGCTCCTGAAACTATTTTGCAAGGCGGCCCCATCCTTTTGTGTTAAGCACTGGCCCTGTGCCCTTCAATCGAGGCTGGACTTTTGACCCCTGATGAAATCTTTGTAAGTAACCCTGTTCTATGCTATGTGGCAGTGTCCCATTTCACAGTATAATTGTGGAACTTTTCACTGAGAACACTGTATTGCTAATGGCAGTATTATTCACCCACAATATTCCTAACGTTGCTTTTTAAACATATTTTGACATAAGTATTACTTATGACCACTATTTCTAATGTGTTGTTTTTATTCACGATAAGCATTACTTGTACTGTGGCTCAATGTTTCACAAGAAAAGATTTTTGTCTGTCATACAATTTCCTTCAGTCATACCTGCCAAAATATGAGAACAGGAAAAAGGGAAATTCAGAAAACAAAACTGGGAATGTAATTCCCTTACTGACTTAATTTGATATAAAAATGTTTGTTAGTGGTGCGGAGCTAAAATAAAGTGAATGTTGGCTGAAAAACAATTGTAAGGCTGAGGGGAGTGGCCAAGATAGCAATGGCGGCAGTCGCTCTCCTGTGAGCTTCGTGACCACTGGGGCCGTAGGCAACAGATTCTGAGAGGCCTGTGATGTTAATTTGGGGTGAGGTGTGTGCTAAGAGTTTACAGGCGCAAGGGGAGAGACAATGAACTCAGCGACTATGTTTCAGCCAGCAGACAGAGGCATGAGCGAAGGACACTCCAATGCTGGCGAGCGGGCCTATTGTAGGTAACCAAGCAGAGTACCAGGCACCTGGTACTGGGAGGCGCCGTGCAGCCCGAGAGCAGCAGAGGCTGGCGGATTGGGCCGTAGCCCAAAAAAGTGGAAGCCAACGTGGCCCAGGGGGCCCAGAGGTTTGAGAGTGGCCTACAGTCTGGGCCTTCCCTTGTGGGTCATGGCGGAGAGTTGCGGCTGGAGCCTTAGCCAAGGGTAGTGAATAACAGAGACGCCTTAGGCTTCAGGGTGAAGAGAGGTGGGAGGACCCTGCCCTCTGGAGAGAGCCACAAGAGATTGATGCCCCGGTTACTTACCGGTAATCTTCATTACTCCGAGTCCTAGTCTTCCTCGCCACAGTAATACAAATGAGCCTCCGGCTGCATACAGAACTCCAAGTAAAATAAAAGAGCAGCGCTCTAGTCTCCCCTCCCTCTTCCAACATGGCCCCCAGTGGCTTCAGCCAATCCCATAAAGGGATACTAACCAGCCAGCCCGATCTGATAAACAAAGCCGCAGACATGAAGCCACCACCAGGGCCGGGAGGGAAGGGAAACTATACTGTGGCGAGGAAGACTAGGACTCGGAGTAATGAAGATTACCGGTAAGTAACCGGGGCATTACCTCCTCGTCCAGTCTTCCTCGCCACAGTAATAAAAATGAGCCGATACCAAAGCAATCAGCTTCATGTAAGGAAATAGACCACACCAATAGTGCAGCGAAAACATAATTTAATACACAGAGGTACAGTAATCAAAACGATAACCTCTCAAGTCACCCCCGCAGTTAGAACAGAAGATGCAAATGAAACAGAACCCCCACCCCCAACCTGGAGGCGGTAATGGGACATGAATGTATGAGGGGAAGACCAAGTAGCAGCCCTGCAAACATCCTCCATGGACAACCCTTTGAAGGAGGCCAAAGACACAGCAACAGAACGGGTGGAACGCCCCTGAACAGGAAGGGAGGGAACCTCAGAAACAGAACCATACGCCAACAAAATGGCCTCCTTAATCCAGCGACTGATCGTCGAGAGGGATGGTTTCAGGCCCTGACGTGATAAACCATAATTGACAAATAAGTTGTCCACTTTGCAAAAGGAAGACGTGCGTGATAAATAGATCAATAAGGCACGACGAACATCCAAGAGGTGCAACAGGGATTCCTCATCCGAGGAAGGATCAGGACAAAGACTCGGAAGGACCACTTCAGTAGACCTGTGAAAATAATAATCCACCTTTGGAATGAACGTAGGATGAGGGCGTAACACCACACGGTCCGACAAAACCAACAAAAATGGGGCAGAACGAAGGAAGGCACCCAACTCACCCATACGTCTGGCAGAAGCAATCGCCACAAGAAACACCACCTTGAGTGTTAAAAACTTCAACCCCACCGACTCCAAAGGCTCGAAGGGAGCCAACTGTAAGAAGCGCAAAACCAAAGGCAGGTCCCAAGGTGGAGGACACATGATAGGACGGGGGCGTTGGAAAGAGAGAGACTAAAAGTCTAGCAACCAATGGCGAAACAGAAACCAAAGGGAGGACATGGAATGCCCGAATCGGAGCCCACTGAGCCCGAAGAGTCGAAATGGCTAAGCCCAGCACAAATCCATCATTCAAAAAAGCCAAAATGCGAGCCGGGTCCAAAGAAGCCACCGACAGATCGTGACACAGACACCAAGAAACAAAATTATCCCAGTGCTTCGCATAGGATTTAAGAGTAGAAGGTCTCCTGGATTGCTGAATGACCCCAGCCACAGCCAATGAACAGCCATTTCGCATCAACGAATCCCTCTCAAGAGCCAGGCCCGCAGACCCAAGGAACGGAACACAGGCAGAGGAAGAAGAGGACCCATCAGAGGATAAGGAATGAATGGCAAGGCCCACCCCGGAGACACAGCCAATTCCAATAGCAGGGGATACCAAGGTCGACGCATCCAACCCGGAGCAATCAGTAGCACAAACGACCCCTCCCTCTTGATCTTCTGCAAAACCGCCGGAATCAGGGGAACAGGGGGAAAGGCATACAATAGACCCGTCGGCCAAGGGAACGACAGGGCATCCACCCTCCATGCATCCCGGCAAGGCATAATCGTGCAAAAGCAACTGATCTTGTAATTGTCCTGGGAAGCAAAGAGGTCGACAATCGGATATCCAAACATCCTCCGCAACCTCCTGAACATCACATGTGTCAGGGACAAAGACCCCATGGAAGGAAACACCCGGCTCAGACAATCCGCCACAGTGTTCTCCGCGCCAGGTAGGTAAATGGCAGAGAGGGACTCCAGATGTACCTCCGCCCAACAACATATCCGACGGCTGAGGCAACTGAGGGATCGAACCTTGCACCCCCCTTGATGGTTCAAATAAGACATCACAACCTGATTGTCCGTTCGGACCTGTACATGGTGACCCTGAACCAGATCCGAGAAATCCAACAGACCCAGAAGTACGGCCTTCAGCTCCTTGTAGTTGGAGGAACATGACAACACCGACTGAGGCCAAACCCCCTGAGTTGTCGAATCCCCCAGAGTAGCACCCCACCCCAGCAGGCTGGCATCGGTAGTGACCACGCGGGTGGGAACAATCAGAAAGGGGCGGCCCCTGGACAGATGACTTTCGTCCAACCACCAACTGAGGACCACCCAAACATCTTCCGACATGGGAATCAAAACACTCATATCTAGGGAACAGGGGTCCCAATGCGACAAAACGTGTGACACCACCGGGTACATGTGGAGGCGAGCCCACGGCACCGTCAACAATGATGCTGACATTAGACCCTGAACCCTCAACCAAAGGCTCACAGGATGAGAATGCCCCAACAACAGGGCACGAACTGCAGACACCAGGGACAGAATCCTGGGAGGGGGCAGGAACACCATTCCCAATTGAGTCCTGAACAGAGCCCCAATGAAAGTCAATTCCTGTGCAGGAACCAGGGAGGACTTCGGCATATTCACTAGGAACCCATGATGCTCCAGGACATGGCACACTCTCTGGACATGCAACTCCGCCTTAGGAAGAGAAGAAGCAGAAATTAAAATGTTGTCCAGATAAGGAAAAACACTAATGCCCTCCCCATGCAAATGGCCAATAAGAGGAGCCAGAACCTTAGTAAAGACCCTGGGAGCAGAGCATAGCCCAAAGGGCAGTACCTGGAATTGAAAATGACGACCCATCACGCAAAACCGGAGAAACCTCTGAGAGTCTGGATGAACAGGGACATGCAGATAAGCATCTCTCAAGTCTATTGACGCAAGGAAGTCGCCCTGAGATATCAGAGGAAGGATCAACTGAAGGGAAACCATTTTGAACTTCTGGTGAGGGATGTAAGCATTCAACCACTTCAGGTCCATCACTGGTCGAAGATCCCCAGTGCGTTTCGACACCAGGAATAGGATGGAATACACACCCAACCCCAATTGATCGACGGGAACAGGAATCAACGCACTTTTGACCACCAGGGATTCGATGCCTTCCAAAAGCGCCAATCTCCTTACAGGGTCTCTGGGACAAGGAGTGGCCTTGAAACAGTCTGGGGGAGTCTGGATAAATCCAATACGCAATCCCTCTGAAATCACCTGCAGCACCCATTTGTCCGATACAGTCACCCTCCAAGAATCCAGGAAGGAACTGAGGCGACCCCCAACCGGACCCAAACCAGGAGCGATCCAGTCATGACTTTGGCGCAGGATTGGAGGAGGAAGAAGAACCGGAGAACCGGGTTTTACCAAAGGAAGGAGCACCCCGGCCACGCCCCCTTCCACGAAAGGGCTGACCAGGCCGACCTCTCCTAGAAGGGCCAAAGGCCCGCTGAGAACCAAACGAACGGAAGTGACTCGCCCTCTCAGGAGCCAGGAGTTTACGGTCCTCCGCCGTTTTCTTTACCATGTCATCCAGAGGTGACCCAAAAAGTTTAACCCCAGAAAAAGGAATCTTCATCAGGAGATTTTTCTGCGCCGCATCAGCCTTCCAGGAACGAAGCCACAACTGGCGTCTCGCAGCCACCGAAGACCCAGCCGCAGAAGCTGCCGCTCCCAAAGAGTCAAAGGACACATCTGAAAGCAGCCGAACCTGTTGTTCCATCAAAGCTAGGGTAGAAGAAACATCCTCCCCCTGGTCCAACAATTCTGACAGAGACTGGAAATCCTTAAGCAAGGATTGTATAGTGTAAGAAGCATAGGCAGCAGCCCTGATAGAAAAATTTGCAGCCGCAAAAGTGCGCTTCACCGCACCATCCACTTTACGGTCAACCGGGTCAGCAGGAGAAGAATCTTCCGAAACCACAGTCCCATGAGACGACATGCTGGCCAACAAGGAATCAACCTTTACCGAGGAAGGGAATTTCACCGCAAAATCCTGCAGCGGGTACCTTTTATTCAAAAAGCGTGGAAAGGAACCTTTGTCCACATCCTTCCATTCATTCTCCAAGACCCTCAAGACTGAAGAGTGTAGAGGCAAAGAATCAGGTTCAGGACGCTGAGATTGCGCAAATAGATCGCTCTCCAGAGGAACAACAGAAGCAGGAAATGCCAAGTTCTCACGAATGTGACCCAGCACCTCCTTCAGGTCGGCACCCTGCACAAAACGGCCCCTGACATCATCCTCCTCCTCATTCTCAGAATCAGCAGCAGCAGCGCCATCAATCTTAGCCCGCTTCGCAGGAGGAACAGGCACCTGCCCCTGTAATGCAGCAGCCACAGCAGAATTAATCATCTGTTGTAATAATTCCATAGATGGCATCTGTATACCAGAACCAGAAGCCACCACCAAGGGATCAGGAGCAGACTCAGCCACAGAACCTGCATCTGAAAGAAATGCGGACGGGAGTTTCCCGCCCCCACAGCAAGTACACGCGGCCCTGTCAGTAGGTAAGAATGCTACCGGGAGCCTCCGGCCCCCAGATCAAACGCATCCGGCCGCGCTACGTCCGCTTAGCAGGACGCGCGGCCGGTAAATGAAACAAACCACCGACAACAGTCATGAGGCTGAATCCAGAGTCACAACATGACTCTCTTCCATAACCGAAACGAACGCCACTAAAGTCCGCTGAAGCAGGACCAGAGGCACGAAGGTAGTAGCAGGAGGCAAAAAAATATATTAAAAAGAAACAAACTACCGACAACAGTGAAAAACACACTACTACCCCCAAACTAGATACCCTAGGGCATAACGGGTCTGCTCAAGCAGGATCCCAGCCCCACTCACCTGACCATCAGGCAACACAGCACTCGGAGAAGTGCAGAAAAAAAGAACAGATCGGGCTGGCTGGTTTGTATCCCTTTATGGGATTGGCTGAAGCCACTGGGGGCCATGTTGGAGGAGGGAAGGGAGACTAGAGCGCTGCTCTTTTATTTTACTTGGAGTTCTGTGTGGAGCCGGAGGCTCATTTGTATTACTGTGGCGAGGAAGACTGGACGAGGAGGTAATGAGGCTGCCGCTCAGGACGCGGGCCCTTATGACCTCAAACATCGGTGAGTGAGGCCTACTGGAGGCTGTCGAGTGATACTGGGAGAGCAATGGAGTCCGGTGAAAGGAGGTGGAGCTCGAGGCAATTGAGGCGATTGTGGCTCAGGGGGCCCAGAGCCATGGAGGTGGCTTGCAGACAGGGCCTGGCAGAGAGCTGCGGCTGGAGTCCGGGCTGAGGGCGGTGACTGACGGAGACACAGCCGCCATTGAGACTGTCAAAGGAGGAAGGGCACTGCTTTCTGGGTTTGGGTGGTGGTGAAGACTAGTTTGGCTGCCCACTAAACACCGGGGCCCCCATTCAGATTAAAAAGAACAGACACTATTGGCTGGGCTCAGTGGGAGGATGCTGGAATCCGTCCTGGGGAGTCCCTCAACCAATTGATGTCTTGCTCATGCGCGCCTCTCTGCCCAGAGGAAGCTTCCTTGTGGACTGCGGTCTCCCCTGCTGCCTCGGGAGGCTGGGGTTACTTAGTGGGAGTGCAGCTTGTGTGGCACAGCGAAGTGCAAGGGGACAGGAGAGGCAATGGTGCAGCCTAAGAGGCTCAGGGTACTGCCGTCAGTCAGCGCACAGTATTCTGAAATGAGCTCACCACCCCTGGCTGGGAATAAGGAACCCTCGGAGGTCCACACGGTTATGATCTTGGTGGCAATCAGGGACACCAAAATGGCACTGGAGCACAAATCTTGGATGTGGGCCTGTTACGAGCTGACCACAAGAAACTGGGGTCCAGGGTTGCTGGAGCAGAGAACTCCCTGACTGAGGTCACCACAATAGTAAAAGACGGGACATCAAAGATCGGACAGCTGCAAAAGGCCATTCAGCACCTGACTGATTGCTTGAAGGATGCAGAAGGTCGATCAAGGCTGAATAACGTACGCCTTATTGGCATCCCCCAAAAAACCTGAAGGCCCAAGTGCTGAATTATTACTTTAGCAATGATTACCAGAGACAGTGTTGAGCAGAAGGGGCTCCAAAATTTACACCGTGGAATCGTCCCACAGGGTACCAAGGAGAGCCCCAACTCCAGGGGCCCGACGCCAATTATTACCAGACTGCTCAATTATAGAGAGGGTGACCACATTTTGCATGGCCCATGGGAAACTGAAGGTAGTCTGTTGTGCATATGCTTAGACTACTGAATGGCTGTGTAAAAGCAAAGGGATACCTTTCTTCTGGCACCTGCAGAGCCTCAACCTGAAATACTCCCTACTATTTCCCACCAAGTTGAGGGTCACTGCCTCCGACAAGTCCCATTTCTTCGCCATCCCATAGAAAGTCCGGGATTGGTTTGGAGCGGAGGGGCTATCTGATGCCACCAAGCACCCGATCGACAGTCCCCCCAGGTCTAGCAACAGCACAGCTCAAACAGGATGACACAGAGAAAGAAATGGTCAACCCCTACCAAAGATCAAGTGCGGCAGGAGTAGTCAACGGTGGTACAAGAGGTGAAAGACGGCAACCCCTAGACAGCAGCCACCAAATGCTTGATGCCCTTTAGGGTCTCCACAGACTTTTTAAAAAAAAATTTAATTTGTTTATTTTTGACTGGCAACACATGATGACATACATAGCTGTGCGCCTACAACCCTGCGGCCGGCTGCAATGTTACAAATGGTCACACATCATCTCAGCTTATCCCACATCCCGGAGACTGGGCATCACTGTGTTCAGACGTTGCGGCTCGATATATTTTCAAGGTTTGCAATCCTGTATGCCATTTCCTGTAGACTTTTCCCCTGTGAGGGGGCACAGTTTTTCTGCCATAAAACACAACACCCAAAGAAAACTTTACCCCACCCCCCTGCTCACAACTGTTGAGGTGTCCTGTCAGCAACCCACCTAGAGTTTATTCTTGCGCTCAGCACCAGTCCGCACCTCACGGCCAAGAGGTGTCTTAAATGCCTATTACTCGTCTCAGACCAAAGCACGTCAATGAGTGGATTTTGTGCCCTCCCTACTACCATCATTCCCCCGCCAGAATAGGGTCCCCCCTGCCCTAATCACCTAGATAGGGCTCTACGAGCTCCTGGAGGGCTCCCCTCTGATCACTCAAGCAGTACTGCGCTCTGGGGTCTCCACGCCATCCGTCCCCACCACAGTCTCCGTGGCTCCACTACCCCTCCCGAGAAAGTCGACATATAGCCCCCAAAATTTTTTTGGTCTGCTGCGCGGTGGGAGCAGCTCACTGAACCTCTCCGTCTGCGTGCAGCAGTAAAGCACGTCTCGCGTCCACTGCGCTACCGCATCCAGCAAATCGCTACTCTACGCTATGAGCATACCCATGTCCACAAGCCGTCACGCCGCCTTGGGTAACACTCTAGAGTGTCCCAGCAGGACCACCGCAGGATCTGGTGTAAGATCTAATTCTACCACTCTTTCTATCTGCTGATAGATCGCTTCCCAGAAGTTGCGTATACCAGGGCAGTACCACGCTAAATGAATAAAGTCAGCCACTGGGTGGTTGCATCTCTCGCAAGTAGACCCCTCCCTGGGGCCATACCGATGCAATCTCTCCGGTGTATAATAGACTCTATTTATGAACTTGAAATGAATCAGCCTGTGCTTGCCGTGCAAAGATATGCGACGAATCCCTGAACAGCAGTACGCCCACATGGCATCGTCTATTGTGGTTTCAAGGTCTCTCTGCCAGACTAATCTGGCCTTAGGATATGCCTGCGATCTCTGCGACAGCGCCATGCGATATAATTTAGACATTAGCTTACGGGGACTATTGTGCTTGATGATAAATGATAACTCCAGAACCTCCGGGGGTTCGGCCATGTCGTCCCCTAGGTGTTGCCGCCATGCCCACCTCACCCTATGGAATTGGAAACGCTGCAATTGTGTGCCGTTGTCTACTGTGGCAGCAACCTCGTCCCATGTCTTAGCGGCGCCGTCCGAAAACAGGTCCCCCATCGAGTGTATACCCAGCTCACGAAGGGACCGCACCACCCCACTATCCCTGCAGGGGGACAACCAGACCGCCCAGTCGAGCGGTATTGCTGGGGAGTATAATAATGCCCCCGCTGTTTGCTGCAATATGTTATTCCATGCATGCCGGGTTGAGTTTAATGAGTCTAAGAATCCCGTTCGACGGTCCGGCGCCTCAAAAATTACGGCGGGAAGCGGGAGTGGAGCAGCAAACAGTTTCTCTAACTTTAGGTATGGAACAGCGTCATCGCCATGTATCCAGCTGTGCGCCTGAGCGTCCTGCGCAATCCTGTAATATAGTTCCAGATCGGGTGCCCCCAGGCCGCCCAGGTTATAAGGCAACATCAAGACGCGCCAGCTAACACGAGCCTGCTTACCCGCCCACGCCAGCCGCAACAGGGACTTAGTCAGCCTAGCAAAAAAGGCACACGACAGCACAATAGGGATGTTAGCAAACAGGAATAAGAATCTGGGGAGTACCACCATCTTCATAATGGATATCCGACCCATCAGCGAGAGGGGTTGTCTGATCCAGGTCTCCACATCATCTTCAAGTTTATCAATGGCCCTGACGTAGTTCTCAGAGAGCACTACCTCCGAGTCCATATGCAGTTGGATCCCCAGGTATCTGACCGAGTCGTCCGACCACTGGAGCGGATACTCCATCTCGAAAGGGGTAGTGACCGGGGTCAACCGGAAAGCGATGGACTTAGTCCAGTTTACTCTCAAGCCAGAGAGCGCCCCAAAATGTACAACCTCCCGTAGCACCGGTGCTAAGTTATTCTCCGGGTCCCTGATGTACAACAGGGTATCGTCTGCGTATGTGGAGACCACGATCTTGTATGTAGGGAAGTTTATTCCTCGGAGGCTGTGGTATTCCCGAAGGGCGCACGCCAAAGGCTCCGCCACCAGGGCGTACAGTATAGGCGACAGGGGGCAACCCTGTCGTGTTCCTCTCGAGATGGGAATAGCGTCCGTAACCAGGTCGCCCAGTCGTATCCTCGCAGTAGGTCCCCTATATAGCACCCCGACCAACTGCAAGAAGACCGGGCCCAGCCCCATTCTCGTCAGAACCTGTCGCATGAATGGCCATTCTACCGAATCAAAGGCCTTCTCCATGTCCAGGAAGACTGCAAGAGCACGCGTGTCCCGACGCACATGCTGCATAGTGCCAAACACCGTCCTCAGATTATACGTGAGGTTTCTGCCGGGCACAAACCCCGGCTGTTCCGGGGCGATCAGCTCCGAAGTGAGCAGAGCCAGGCGTGTGGCTAAGACTTTCGCATATAGTTTGGTGTCGACATTTAGCAGAGACAGCGGTCTATAAGAACTGCATTCCTCCGGCGACTTACCCGGTTTGGGAATCGCCACTAAAATAGCCTCTCTCATGGATTGTGGCATGTGTCCCTTAACACACATATCATCAAACAGTGTCGATATATGTGGGAGTAGCTGGTCTATAAAGGTTCTGTAAAAAGCAACGGTGAGACCATCCGCCCTCGGGGCGCTATGCGCCGTCATGCCCGCCAGTGCTTCCAAAATTTAATCTTTCTCTATGGGGAGGGCCAGAAATTCCCTATGCTCATTAGTGAGGAAAGGCAACTTAATATAATCCAGGTAGTCCCGGATGCTCTCTTCCGTATCGGTCTGTTGGGAAGCATAGAGAGTAGCATAATACGACTGAAAGCGCGCCGCAATGACAGCCTCTTCCGTTAAGAGCACGCCGTCCTCCGATCTGATCTTGGTGATAGCGGCTCTACCCCTACGGGCTTTTAGTATATTAGCCAGTACCGATCCAGGCCTATCGCCCTCCCCATATACCCTGGCCGTGGCGTACTTCCCCAGGTGCAGCACTTCCGTATCCGCAGCCTCATGATATTCCGCCAGCAGAACCTTCATCTCCTCTGTGGTGTCTGCCGACGCCTCTGACTGCAGCCTAGACTCCAATTCCCCAAGTTTGCGCTCCAATGCCGAAAGTCTCTGCCGGATATCACGCAGCACTCCGGAATGTTTGGCCATTGCCACCCCTCTGATGTAAACCTTAAATGTTTCCCAGATCGTTTTAAATCTATCCACAGAGCCCATATTGGTGTCGAAGAACAACGTGATCGCCTCAGCTAGTTCTTCCTTAAAAAGGGAGTCTAGCAGCTAATATGGGGGGAACCGTCACAAAAACGGGGGAATGGTCTTTCTGGGCGCTGCCAAGAGCAGCATTACCGGGGAATGATCAGATAGTGTGCGTGGCAACACCTGGCACGCACGGACCTGTGGCAGAAGAGACGTTGACGCCAGCCAGTAATCAATGCGCGTGTGTAAGTTGTGATAAGAAGAGTAGTGCATGAAGCCCCCCAGCGCAGGATTCAGAGTTCTCCACACATCGGCCATTTCCCGTCCTATAACTTTAACTGCAGCTGACTGCGTTCTAGCCGGGCCTCCAGATCTGTCCAGCTCAGGGTTCAGGACCATGTTGAAGTCTCCTCCCCACAACATGTGCTGCACCCCGCATTCCCTCACCGTGTCTGCCAGCGCTGTATAAAATTCCGGGCAGTCATAGTTTGGGCCATAGATATTAACCAACAATAAGTCCAGTCCTCTGCCCTGGCAGCGCGAGAGTACGAATCTGCCTGCCCCGTCCGCAGCTAGTAAGTGCGATCTGTAGTCCGCTTTAGGGTTGACCCAGGTCAGCACCCCCCTGGCATGAGTGGTGAAACCAGCCACGTGCGCATTACCCACCAACCCTCTAGTGCGCAGCATGGGGCTATGGTTAGGGAGATGCGTTTCCTGTAAGAAAGCAATATCTATAGCGTGCCTTTTAAGGTAGTGCAGGACTTTGCGTAGCTTCCGATGATCATTCAGGCCTCTAACGTTCCATGTCAGCACTCTAATAGAACCAAGCACCCCGCAGGTATCTATGTTTTTATGATTGTTTTTAATTCAACCAAGTGCAATCTTTTATTGTGTAATTTATAATTGTATAATCGTTGTACTCTTTTATGGTCCAAAGTGACCGAAATAAAGATCATGATGATGATGATGATATTAGGCATTGCCATTCTCTCTGAAACGCAGATCGTCTGCTACTGTGTGCCGCATGCAACATGTGTGCTGAAGTATACAAATCAAAGTATACTGACAGTGTAACCTCATAAATTGGAAAATGGAACCCACCACCCTCCCCCCACCCACAGCAGACCCCCTCCAACTTGGCCCTGTCGCATCCCTTGTAGGGACTACCCACACCTCCCGCCACCCTGCCCCAAACAGATTAACCCCCCCCAGTTGTGGAATTCACTCGCGGGCGGAGGTCGCTCAGTTCTTAATCTATAACGGGTTAGCACCTAGTACCCAATGGCGACACCCAGGCGCGGCAAGCGAATATCTGCCCCCACGCCATACCTTGACCACTTCGTAACGTACCACTCCGCACACCCCGGAATCCCAGACAGCGAGTGAGGCCCCTGCACCCCCCCCCCCCGGTGCACCTAACAGGATAGTTTGCCCGCCGGGACATGGTCCGCGTGCCCGGGCTTCCTACACCAAATACCGTCTGTGAACGCTCAACGGGCCTGCAGCCCAACAGTCCATTAGTGAGAGGCAGTCCATTCTTCCCGTTTGGATCCCCCCACATCCATTCCCCTCCACACACTTCAACCCACTCAAGGCTGCTATGTACCCAATAAATGCGTCCCATTCTTGCCTGCCAGCCAGGGTCAGTCCTGTTCGTCCATTGAGCCATCCGCTACTCCCCCCGGCAGCTGCCTCTCTGGGCTCCGCTTCGGCTCCTTATTCCAGTCTTTCAACGCTTTCTGCAGAGCCTTAGGGTCCAGGAAGATGTGAGATTTCCCTTGTCTGTTGACTCGCAACTTGGCCGGGTACAACATCGCGTAGTCCAGGCCCAGTTCCCGCAGCTGTTTTTTAGCTGGAGCAAACTGCCGCCTAGCCTCCTGTACTCTGGCAGTGAAATCCGGGTAGAGCGAGAGGGTCGACCCCTCATACACCAAAGTCTTCTTCTCCCGTGCTACACGAAGGGCCGCGTCCCTGTCCCGGTAGTTCAGCAGTTTCGCTATAATCGGTCGCGGTGGTGCTCCCGGAGGGGGCCTGGGTCCCAGGGATCTGTGCGCTCTCTCCACTACAAACATCCCTGAAAACACATCTTTACCAAGCAGCTCTACCAGTAGCGACTCCACAAAATACTCCATTCTGCCAGTTGACGTCGTCTCCGGCAGGCCTGTAATACGCAAATTGCACAGACGCGTACGCGCCTCAAGATCCTCTGTTTTGTCCTGTAAAACCTGCATCAGGCACCCAAGTTTCTTTTGGTCCACGTCCAACGAAGTCTGAGCTTCTTCCACTTCCGCAAGGCGTTGGTCCGACCGGTCCAGTCTCTCCGCATGCTTATCAATGCGCTCCCCCATACGATCCATCCTGTACGAGAGAGCGTCTATCTTGGCACCCAGGGAGGTGATACAGTTTTGAAGTCCTCTTCCTCCGGGGGTACCTGAGCGCCACCGGCCGCCCCCTCTGCCGGGGCCTGAGTTTTGGGGCGCCTCTGCTCAAAAGTGAGTTTAGATTGGGATTTGTCAGACTTACCCATCGTGGGTATTGCCGCCATGGGGCTATGCACACCTCGTTCCGAAAGGCAGCCAGTAGTGCCAACTAGGGCACCCCGTCGTGTAGAGTAGCCCACCAACTCCCGCTCCAGCCACGTTCTTAACCTGGGGCCCGGCTCCAATTTCCGTAGTCTCGGCGCCGCTAGCAGTCCCCTCCGCCGGCGTCTCAGCTCAGCCTCCCAGATCAGGCCCACCGTACCTCCATGCGTGCATCGACTCTATCCATCCACCTCGTCTCCAGGCGAAGAACAAAAGTATCAGGTAAGTGGGAGACGTGGGGGGGGAGGTCGCCACACTGTCTGTCACCGACTCCCGCACCTCACAGCCCGTTATTTCGCATCACTGCGACTGAGCCTGCACTCTGTCCACGTCGCCGAGGTGTCGACCGTGGGTTGCGCTCCACGCCTCCGTGCACCGCTCACCTCGCAGCCTCCTGTGTCCAGCAACCCAGCAGTGGTTCAACCCGCGGCCACAGGCTGTCTCTCCAGCACCCAGGACAGTCTCCAATCGTCTACCCCTCCTGGCCGGCACGATCCCCCAGCTAGCCCTCCAGTGATTGCCTCCACGTTGCGGTCTTCAGCCGTCCTCACTGCGTTTGGGCCGCGTGACTTGCGGCTGGGAGCTTCCTGCCGACAATCACCGCCGCCTGCCGCTCAAGCGTCTCCGCGCCTTGCCCCCTTGCTGTGCCTCAGTATTATATCTCCGCAATGACAACTCCCGTCGTCGCGTCGCACCTGTCAATGGCGATCACGACTAACACAATTAGGCCCCTCGCGGCCCGAGGTACTACATGAGCTGGGGGAGCCCGGCTCCAAGTTCGCCCCCTCCGTCACATCCGTGGTTTGGGGAGCACTTAAGGCATCGCCACGTAATACCGCTCCCGAGCGCGGGCTGCAAGAGCGAGGGCCAGCAGGAACAGACCGCGTTCACGCAGTCCCTCAGTCCGCACGCACAGCGACGCAAGTCCGTCTGGGCGCGCACTCAAGGTCGGGGATCAGCGGCCCAGCTCACACCGGCGCAGGAGTCGCGCCACTGGGTCGCACACCGGGCACGGCTGCTAGGCCTCCGTGTTGACTGCAGTCTCAAGGCGTGTGGGGCCGGATAATGGTAGGATAGTTATGCCGCTTGCCGGAGCTCCGGGCTCAAGCAGCCATCTTCGCTGCGAGCTAAGCTCCGCCCCCGGGTCTCCACAGACTTAGGGGCCAGGGGCCAGCGATAAGGCCTCAGAGAAGGAGGTTGGGGACGCCGTACAGCCACTAGTGAAACCAATGACGGTGTTCAAAATTATTCAATGCTATTGAGCTGGGGGTGGCGGAGGCGGGGGATTTTAAGTGCATACAATTGAGTGCGGTTATTTGCCTGGCAGGCCTGCAGGTCTAGCCCTCTACACATTATCTTGTTAATATTTGGTTTCTATAGCTGACTAGACCATAAAATGTTGAAAGGGTGTGACAGGTACCGCAGGCAATGGGGAGGCAGGTTGTTCGAAATTCGCTGCGTAAGGGGACGGGGAGGGTTGAGTGGAGGGCAGGGAATTTCAGCGGGTAAGGTGGGAAAGGAACAGATGCACAGACAGCCGTTGGATAACCCAGAGGGTGGATCTCCATGCACATTATGTCACATACCACTATGGTCAACTCACAGAGAGGGTACACTGACCCTCACTTGCCTCTCACGATCCTTTCATGGAACGTTAATGGGTTAGGAAACAAACTGAAGAGAGGAATAGAATTGAAATATCTAGCAAGGTGTAATCTGGATCTTATTCTGCTACAAGAAACTCATCTACTAGGCAATAACTGCAGATGTCTGGGTTGGGGCAGATACACACTTCAGGCCCACTCAGACTTCATCACCAGCTCTCGGGGTCCATGTATCCTGGCATGTAAATCACTACCATTTCTGGTGACGCAGACGTGACTGGATCCGCAGGGGTGCTGGGCAGCAGTCGGCAGCCCTTAGCAAGGGGAGGAGCTTTGTTGCCTTACGGTACCTTCCCCCAGACCTACAAATGTCAAGCCTCAAGTCTATGGCTAAATGGATAACACAGGTCTCAGAGGCACTCCTGATTGTGGGCAGAGACTGGAACCTGACCCTCCATTTTTTCACCTGACAGGGTGACCAAAGGTAGGAAAATGCCCGATTGGTCATGTTCCTGACAGCCTCTGACCTAGTAGAACCCTGGCGGATGTTGCACCGGGGGGGGTGTGACAGTACTCACTTGCGGCCAATGCCATGCAATCAATGTCATGCCTGGACTATTTTTTACTTCCGATGCACCTCCTGGGGCGATGTGATGAGGTTCAATATCGACCAAGGGTAATTTCAGATAATACGCCACTGAGCCTATGGTTGATTCAGCTGAATCCTCGTATAGTCACGGTCTGGCGACTGGACCGATGGGTGCTGAAGGACTGGTCCACCCAAAAAATTTGCCCAGGAGGTGTCGGAGCTATACTTGCAGGATAATGAGGAGTCCGGGGTGTCTTGGACCTGCCTGTGGGAAGCGTATAAATCGGTGAAAAGAGGTCACGTCATTGCCAACATACTTGGGAGAGGAAATAGAGGGCCCAAGAGAGAACCAATATGAGGGCAAAATAGGAAATCTGGGAGGCCCAATACGCCCAGCAACCATATTCCCACTTAGCCTTCAAATAGAAAAAAACAAGAGAAGAATATCGCAACCTGCTAGAACAAAAGGTGCGGGCGCTCTGCCGAGATCACACAAACTATATAAAGTAGGGAACAAAACAGGGAATTTATTGGCATGGCTGTTTCATCGGAAGGAGGGGTGGAGGTGGATTCATGAAATCCACACAAGGAGGGCCACAGAGCAATCATAGCGGCTGAAATAGCCAAAGTTCTTGCTGACTTCCTGAGAGATCTTGTCCACTCGAGAATGGACCGGGGGCCAGAAAGGACTTTGACTGGTTTCTCCACGATATCCCTGTCCCATGACAGGATGGATACACAGTTAAGTATATTGAGGGAGACCTTCATGAGGGCGAGATTGCTGATGCCCTAACCCTAATGAAATCAGGAAGACACCTGTCTCGAATGGGTTACCCTTGGAGTTCTTTAAATGTGTCCAAAGCCAAGTGATTGAATCAATCTGGGACATGCTCCCTGAGGTCCGATCAATAGGGTAACTCCCCCAAGACCTTCGACAGGCACACATTGCCCTAACCACAAATTAGGGACACCACCGTAGTGCTGCTCCTCTTACAGGCCCATCTCTCTTCTTACCATAGAGACAAAAATACTTGCAAAGGTATTGGTGACCAGGCTGCTGCAGGTAATCTACAAGATTATAGCACAGACCAATCCGTATTCATGCCCGGCATAATCTACAGAGCTTATTTGGCTGCCTAGCACGTGAAGGGCATATATGGGAGCCGGCCAAAATCCTTGGGTTGGACACCGCTAAGAGTTTGACTCCCTTGAAATGGCCCTACATGATGGCACTGTTAGAGCATATGGGCTTTGGTCCCTCCTTCCGTGGTTAGGTACGACTCCTCTATACCCAGCACAATGGGAGAGTGAGGGTCAATGATACGCTATTGGATGAGTTTGCTCTGGGGAGAGGGATGAGACAGGGATGTCCCCTCTCCCTCCTCCTCTTTGCAGCAGCACTGGAACCACTGGATAATTGGATCCAGGGAGATGCACTTCTTAGGGGACTATCCTGGGATCCTGACTGGGAAGATGTAGTCTCGCTGTATAAAGTTGACGTGCTTCTGTACCTCGCAGAAACGGAGGACTCAATCAATAGGATCCTAAAGATCTTCACAGTCTTCTGTCGGCTTTCTGGACTATGCATTAACTATGCCTCACCTGGTGTGCTCTCCAGAACTCTAGAAGTTTAGTTAAGTGGACATCAAACAGTCTTGGTAAGAATCCAGAAGAAGTCGTATAACATTGTCCTCTTCCAGTTTCTGAGGGATGCCGTAAATGCAAATGTTATCTCACCTTCAGTGGTCTTTCAGGACACTGACTTTCTGCTACATTTAACTCAGATCCTGTCCTATCTCTCTCTCAATTTATGAAAGCAGTTCTCAATATCATCCAGTCTCTATTCCGATATGTGTAGCTGCTTTGGGAATGTGGAGAATTCTGTGTCCATTGTTTTCCCTTCTTGCATCCAGTTTGTCTGACCATGTCTCCCTTTTAATCTTGTTAGTAAGGCTTAACGACTGGGCAGACATTTTCTGGTCTTGTGCAGTGGCGTAACATTAGCTCCTGCAGCCCCGTGGAGCGGGAATACCCGAACTCCGGGGGGCCCCTTCGACACTGTGCACAGGTGGGAACCCTTGGCCTGAGATCTCCAGACTGGGTGCCGGAGGGGGAGGGGTGAGGGGAACCATCTATGTCCTTTGAGGGGGCCCTCCTCAAGTTTTGTTACACCACTGGTCTTGTGCTCCAATTAATCCAATCATATCTCACCAAATGCAGCAAGAAAATCAAGATCAGATCAGTCAAATGACCAACAAGCCGAGTGTCAGGTGTCTTTCACAGTAATCATTGCTCGTATGCTCTTTTATCTGTGTATGGCCCCTGAAACTCCTCCTTGAAATGCTTCAGGTAAACTACATACAGGTTCGCTTTCCAGTTATTTGTGTACCTATGTGTAACTTAGATGTGCAAATAGTTTTGGAAATTATTCCAGTGAATGGTCAACCCCATTCATGTTGCAAAAACAGATTTAAGTGAGTTTTGATACATTTAAATTAATTGCTTTATGCTGTAGTGTGATGAGGTACTCCCTCTTTGGCATGTGCTACCCAATATACATTTATAATTAAACTGGCAATTTGTGGTCATGCTGCATGGTCAAGCTTATTGTTAATGGTTGAAGAACTTCTCTAAATTTTTCAAACCAATAATCGAGAAAAGAAGCTAAATTCTTAAAAACATTTAGTGCCTAAATGTGTTTAGTTTGGAAAGTGCTGTATTCTTGAAAACAAACTTACATTAATTCAGGTTAAACAGATGCTTTATGTGGCAGTGCATGGTTTATAGATGCAGTTAATTGGTCAGGCAGTCAGGATTGGAGGTCAAGAAGTGCACCCTGAATCCTCTTTATAGTTGCCAAATAATGACAAGTTAAATAGGTAACCTGTATCTTCTCACATAGCTAAAATATTTAAAAAAATAATATCCAAGATGGAAGTCTTTTTGCAGTAACATAACAACACACATCATAAATGATGTAGCATAACGCAAATGGAGATCATTAGCAATATATTGCAATAATAAATGAGATCTACCTGTAACGCCACAAAATACATTCATGTGTAGGTCTGCGTGGTTGTGAATTTCAACTTAAATATCATATGTGTAAAATAAATGTCATTTTAAACAGAAATTTTAAACAAAAATAATTATATTCTCCAGTTATACTTATTTCAAGTAACTATAACTTGCACCCTCACCATGCACAGCGTTGTCATCAAAGATGTCATTTCAGATGCCATCAGTGATGTTATCAGTGATGAAGCAGAGAAACTGCTGAACCCATTAACTAGCACATAAAACCCATTATGACACATTTGAGGGAAAAATGACAAACGTGCACTACGGTGAAGAAACATAAGAAAAATCATGAGAAGACTTAGTTGCTGAATCGTAAAAGCATGCAGATGAGAGAAGATTAGATAAAAATGAGTCATTTGAATAACATAGATTGTACTCAATTTACTAGTATTGGCGTTTCTCTTAAAACACAGTATAAGATGTTAAGTGATAAATTCACATGGGCTACACCTTTTTCTAACTACACTTACCAAATATTAATGTGTGTGAAGAATTAATGAAAATTAATGTAATCTAGAGGATATTATGTGCATTATTGGGGAGTCTAATTTTAAACTCCATATTTTGCATATGTGAAATTGTGCACCACGTGAGAAAGAAGAGAAAGGTGCTGCACGTCTATACTCAAATCATGCTCTGAAACTTTTGGAGAATAATCTTCATACAAGTACTAATATGAATCACTGGAAACGATGTTGATAATTTATGTGTTGAAATAATTTAACACGTTTGTACTTTGAAAATGCAGTAATATGTCAGAGTTACATGTGCTATTTACAACAAAACTAGATGCTTTATGAGTGCAAATATGTTAGAAGAAAAATATAAAGTTCCAAAGGTTATAAATGAAATGTAAATTTCCATTATTTTATATTCTGTACTTCCAGAACCGAATTTAATTTAGGCCTGGGTTTTCCATACTTTGCTTTATTCTGTTCTTATGGAAAGGCTTTGTAAACTTGCAATGTGGAGAGAAACTATGGGGCATATTTACAAGCCCCTATCACTACAGGAAAGCCACTTTTTATGACGTTTCTGTGGCAATAAACCCTTTGCCTTATTTATAAGGCGGCCTTAAGTGGCTCAATGCCATCTTGTAAATAAGGCCCCCTTTCACACTACACTTGGCGTGAAAGGGGAGTGCTATGGGTGTTGCGGTGGGCGTTCCCCTACAACACCCATTGATTTTGACATTGCCCATTATTTACAAGGATGGCCTAAATAGGAGGCCGCTCCAAAATAAAGACCAGGGAAAACCTGATCAGAACATGGCGACACAAGGAGAAATGCTTAATTTCTTCTCGTTTTTGCCTTTTCTATGTGTGCTGCATTGTGCAGCTCCCTAGAAACAGTAAATCGCCATGAATGATTGTTCTGTGCAGGAAGGGATGAACAATCATTTAAAAAACATACGATTTGTAACTTCGATGTGTGCTGCACAATGCAGCACACATAGAAGTTACAATTCGCCATTCTGGATTGTTTATGTGCAGGAAGGGAACCTGCCTGCACATAAACTATCATTCCCTCAAACCAGGCACCCTTGCACTATGGTGCAAAGGGTGCCTTCGTTGGCGCTAGGTAGCTTAGCTGAGCAGCTGCGCCTGGGAAACTGCAGGGATGTGCTTCATCATTGTATGTATGGCATATTCATGCGTTTTCAGAATTGCGGAGTGTGGCATTAGCAATGTTTGCTTATTGCCAGGCTTCGCCGTTACCATGTAAATATGCCCCAACATCTCGTAGGGAGAGTTCCTATTAACATCCAAGGACTGCTTGCAACAATGTTGTTACTTTGGAAACTTCTGCTATGAGTAACTGCCTCTTGAACTCACTCATGTGCTTTTTCAAAAGGACTATTATTTGAAAGTAATATACACAGGATGGCTCGACAGCCTATGTGATGATCACCACTTTTTTGCTATGATATGTGTCTTCTTTATGCTGCATGACAATCACACTATACAAACTGACCAATGGACTGATTGGTCTGACCAAATGAGGTAATAAAGGAGCTATCATCCCAGAAATTGAGGATTATATGTATATTATATCTTGATGTGACAAAAGGAACACACGCTCACACTCTTGGAGCTAAACTCTAGTACATCACTTCTTTTGGAACTTCCTTGCGGGCTCTACTGACTTTCCTTTGATTGACACATACACTGTGTGTGATATTCCCAGACTTCTTTCCCTCATGGGTGAGTATCTTTGAGCTGTCACGGTTCATGTCCCCTCCTGAATTTTTCCAGAGCTTTCGTAATCAATGGTAAACTCAAACTTCGATTTGACTATCTTCTACTCTTAGGTATTAAATGCCTGAAATTGATGTAGTTTCTTCTTTTAAAACTTCTGATAAATCTAACTTTAACTAAATCCTGTTTCTGTCTCTCATTGATTCATCTCCAATAATTGATTGTGCATTCCAATTGGGTTGCTGATGGTTGGAGGGAATTCTCATAGTGAGATCTCTGAACAGCAGGCACTAATGTTGTTATTCTGCATAGCTCTAAGTGAATTATTGGTTTGTATGATCTTGGTTCGTATAAATTTCTTCAGGAGATTTGGTCTAGCAGGGATAATAATTTTATTTGTATAACTTATTTCTGAGGGTATACACATGAATCTAATCACGAAGTTGTAGGACAGTTACCTAATTCCTGGTCCTCACAGGATAACTGGAGTTGGATCCCCTATGTCTGACTGCTCTCGGCATGAACGCAAAAACAACAATTGATGGACAGAATGCAGAACAATGTCATACATTCACCCCAGTACAGAGATCTGGGCCTAAATCCATCGTTTTTTTGCTCACCATGCCATTCCAGTTTGAACCCAGCCATATGCAAATCAGTCTTGACCCTGTGCCTCATGGGAACAGTCCAGCCCGAACTGCCAGGCCAGGTCCTCCCTGGACTGGAACCAAGCATCCTAGGACCGGTTTCGGGGTTTCACCCCTCTACAGCCAGGATAGCTTGATTCCAGTGGCATGGAGAGCACGGGACTCACGTCTGAGCATACCCGTCCCACTCGGGGTGACAAATGCAAAAACAACAATTGATGGACAGAATGCAGAACAATGTCATACATTCACCCCAGTACAGAGATCTGGGCCTAAATCCATCGTTTTTTTGCTCACAATGCCATTCCAGTTTGAACCCAGCCATATGCAAATCAGTCTTGACCCTGTGCCTCATGGGAACAGTCCAGCCCGAACTGCCAAGCCAGGTCCTCCCTGGACTGGAAACAAGCATCCTAGGACCGGTTTCGGGGTATCACCCCTCTTCAGCCAGGATAGCTTGATTCCAGTGGCATGGAGAGCACGGGACTCACGTCTGAGCATACCCGTCCCACTCGGGGTGACAAATGCAAAAACAACAATTGATGGACAGAATGCAGAACAATGTCATACATTTACCCCAGTACAGAGATCTGGGCCTAAATCCATTGTTTTTTTGCTCACCATGCCATTCCAGTTTGAACCCAGCCCTATGCAAATCAGTCTTGACCCTGTGCCTCATGGGAACAGTCCAGCCCGAACTGCCAAGCCAGGTCCTCCCTGGACTGGAAACAAGCATCCTAGGACCGGTTTCGGGGTTTCACCCCTCTTCAGCCAGGGAAGGCATGGCTTGGCAGTTCGGGCTGGACTGTTCCCATGAGGCACAGGGTCAGACTGATTTGCATATGGCCATGTCTGAACTGGGGTGGCAGAGTGGGCTAAAGAACGGTGATGGATCAAACCCAGATCTGTTGACTGGGTGTGAGTGTTTGATTGGTTCTGATGCTCCGTCCATCACCACCCCCTTTTGTACTGCTTTGTTCGCCATAAGTTGGCAGGGTATGCTCAGACGTGAGTCCCTTGCTCACTTTGCCACTGGATTCAAGCAAGCCTGGCTGAAGACGGCTGAAATGCCAGAAACCGGTCCTAGTAAGCTTGTTTCCGGTCCAGGGAAGGCATGGCTTGGCAGTTCAGGCTGGACTGTTCCCATGAGGCACAGGGTCAGACTGATTTTCATATGGCCATGTCTGAACTGGGGTGGCAGAGTGGGCTAAAGAACGGTGATGGATCAAACCCAGATCTGTTGACTGGGTGTGAGTGTTTGATTGGTTCTGATGCTCCGTCCATCACCACCCCCTTTTGTACTGCTTTGTTCGCCATAAGTTGGCAGGGTATGCTCAGACGTGAGTCCCTTGCTCACTTTGCCACTGGATTCAAGCAAGCCTGGCTGAAGACGGCTGAAATGCCAGAAACCGGTCCTAGGAAGCTTGTTTCCGGTCCAGGGAAGGCATGGCTTGGCAGTTCGGGCTGGACTGTTCCCATGAGGCACAGGGTCAGACTGATTTGCATATGGCCATATCTGAACTGGGGTGGCAGAGTGGGCTAAAGAACGGTGATGGATCAAACCCAGATCTGTTGACTGGGTGTGAGTGTTTGATTGGTTCTGATGCTCCGTCCATCACCACCCCCTTTTGTACTGCTTTGTTCGCCATAAGTTGGCAGGGTATGCTCAGACGTGAGTCCCTTGCTCACTTTGCCACTGGATTCAAGCAAGCCTGGCTGAAGACGGCTGAAATGCCAGAAACCGGTCCTAGGAAGCTTGTTTCCGGTCCAGGGAAGGCATGGCTTGGCAGTTCGGGCTGGACTGTTCCCATGAGGCACAGGGTCAGACTGATTTGCATATGGCCATGTCTGAACTGGGGTGGCAGAGTGGGCTAAAGAACGGTGATGGATCAAACCCAGATCTGTTGACTGGGTGTGAGTGTTTGATTGGTTCTGATGCTCCGTCCATCACCACCCCCTTTTGTACTGCTTTGTTCGCCATAAGTTGGCAGGGTATGCTCAGACGTGAGTCCCTTGCTCACTTTGCCACTGGATTCAAGCAAGCCTGGCTGAAGACGGCTGAAATGCCAGAAACCGGTCCTAGGAAGCTTGTTTCCGGTCCAGGGAAGGCATGGCTTGGCAGTTCGGGCTGGACTGTTCCCATGAGGCACAGGGTCAGACTGATTTTCATATGGCCATGTCTGAACTGGGGTGGCAGAGTGGGCTAAAGAACGGTGATGGATCAAACCCAGATCTGTTGACTGGGTGTGAGTGTTTGATTGGTTATGATGCTCCGTCCATCACCACCCCCTTTTGTACTGCTTTGTTCGCCATAAGTTGGCAGGGTATGCTCAGACGTGAGTCCCTTGCTCACTTTGCCACTGGATTCAAGCAAGCCTGGCTGAAGACGGCTGAAATGCCAGAAACCGGTCCTAGGAAGCTTGTTTCCGGTCCAGGGAAGGCATGGCTTGGCAGTTCGGGCTGGACTGTTCCCATGAGGCACAGGGTCAGACTGATTTGCATATGGCCATGTCTGAACTGGGGTGGCAGAGTGGGCTAAAGAACGGTGATGGATCAAACCCAGATTTGTTGACTGGGTGTGAGTGTTTGATTGGTTCTGATGCTCCGTCCATCACCACCCCCTTATGTACTGCTTTGTTCGCCATAAGTTGGCAGGGTATGCTCAGACGTGAGTCCCTTGCTCACTTTGCCACTGGATTCAAGCAAGCCTGGCTGAAGACGGCTGAAATGCCAGAAACCGGTCCTAGGAAGCTTGTTTCCGGTCCAGGGAAGGCATGGCTTGGCCGTTCGGGCTGGACTGTTCCCATGAGGCACAGGGTCAGACTGATTTGCATATGGCCATGTCTGAACTGGGGTGGCAGAGTGGGCTAAAGAACGGTGATGGATCAAACCCAGATCTGTTGACTGGGTGTGAGTGTTTGATTGGTTCTGATGCTCCGTCTATCACCACCCCCTTTTGTACTGCTTTGTTCGCCATAAGTTGGCAGGGTATGCTCAGACGTGAGTCCCTTGCTCACTTTGCCACTGGATTCAAGCAAGCCTGGCTGAAGACGGCTGAAATGCCAGAAACCGGTCCTAGGAAGCTTGTTTGCGGTCCAGGGAAGGCATGGCTTGGCAGTTCGGGCTGGACTGTTCCCATGAGGCACAGGGTCAGACTGATTTGCATATGGCCATGTCTTAACTGGGGTGGCAGAGTGGGCTAAAGAACAGTGATGGATCAAACCCAGATCTGTTGACTGGGTGTGAGTGTTTGATTGGTTCTGATGCTCTGTCCATCACCACCCCCTTTTGTACTGCTCTCGGCATGAAGCAAGATCCATCAGAGGACCAAGTAAATGAACCCGAAGTGTAGTGTAAGGTGATAAAGGGTTTGTTAAGAAAATGGGCCTCGTGGCTCTACAGCATCAGTGATACCTAGGCAATCTGGTTTTAGGTTTAAACCTATAATAATTGATAAAACCCCACCAAAAGGAAAATAGCCATTACCGGTGTAAACATATAAACACTGAAAAAACACCTTTGCTACCACAAACTAAGTGCCATTCAAAGAAAGGAAAAGATTAGTGATAGAGTAATTTTCATTTCTTCCCGAAGGGGCCAATACAATGTACTTTTGTTATACAAGGTAGTATCAAGAAAGACTGTGCTAACATTATTCTGCTTGAGTTTTGTTGTTTAGGGATGTCACTAAAACATTGTCTCTTCTTCCTTCTCCTTTTTTTTAGTTTTGTGGTCTTTGATCTAAAGATGCAGGGACAAGTCTCTTGCGCCACTTTTGCGTCACATTTCCCATGTTAAAAGTGACACAAAAGTGCCGCAAGGGGTTTGTAAATCTGCCCCGCAGTGTTTAGAAGCATGTTTTAGGTCTTATTTAGTTATTTTATAAACTGTAGAGAATCAGGAAATAGAACAATTATATTTGAAATGTTGGCTTCATTTGATTTCACTGATAGGTAAAATGGCTGGTTTCATAAGAATCTTTCCTAATATGCAGCATCCAATTTACTCACAGACAGAGAATGGGTGAAATCCTTTGATATATCAGCCCCCTTTTCTAGTGAGTCAGTATTGATTGTAAGTGAATTGCCAAACACCCCAGTCTTTAAACATTCAATGGAAGATATAGAGACAAGTATATGTGTAAAGAATGTTGTCACCAAGCATCTGAGAGAGTAGTTAAAACATGACACAAGGCCTTTGGTAAACATGGAACACAGTGTCACTTGGAATGCTGCTGAAAAAAGTTCCTACCAAGTTCAATAAAGATTAGAGTGATATTTTTTGTATTTACAGTAATTCAGCTACATATATGAAAACATTGTATGATGGCCTGTCAATATTGATGCCTGAGCTGAAGTGCTTCCCTGTAAGAGATCCTTGTCACTTGCTAGATTGTATGCTGAAAGCATCTTTACAATTGTCAGACTTAATGAAGAATGCTATTGACTTTGTAATACATTCTGGTGCAGTAAAAATGTATTTGGTTCTCATATACCCTGTGCACACGCTACCTATACACATGCACTATCAGTGCAGAAAGCAAGCAATATTTAAAATCAAATTAAAATCCCATAAACACCGGAAAAACACTGTTTCTGTTGGTTTAATGGCGCGTAAATGTGTAAACACTGATAACCACTGTTTTTTAAGGTATTGAAAAAACCCCACCAGAATTTACCAAAAATAGAAACTGAAAACAGGAAAGCCTAGTGATACCAGAGAATAATGTAAAATTTGTGGTCACAAGCAATGTATGGCGAGGGTGTGAGTTATAGTTACTTGAAATAACTCTGACTGGTGAATTTAAGTTTTTTAAAATTTTAGAATGTTACATTTAAATTGACATGTTCACATAACTACATCGTAACTTTTACCGTTTGTTTTATTCAGTGAATTTCTGAGTTCTTTTTTGATGCGAAGTAAGATATTATTACCATACCTAACTATCACGTCACTTTAACCTTTGTTTTTCTTCATTGAATTTCTAGGGTTTTTTAAATGTAAAAAGATATTTTATTACCATACTTAACTATGCCAACATCCTGCTGTGCTTGGCATGGCATGAGGTTGGCCCCAGGACCTGGCCTCTGGCCAGGCCCTGCTTGCTAACTCTTGCGGTGGTGAAATCCCCACCAAGCATGGACTTTGACCATGCGCACTGTGGGGTTGCAACACACATCCTACCCACCCAGGTAGACAACCTCTTGCAGGCTGTCCACAACCCACTGTGCACAGCCTTGAGCTGTGTGTGGCATGGATTAGCCGCAGGGCCAACTGCCCATGAGTGGAAAATCCACCACAAAAAAATCAAGACCCCCTTTTTAAAAAACGTATTCTCAGATCGCACAGGCCTCTTGTGTTCGTGGAGTTGTATCTATATATAAAACAATCAATACACTTTCATTTTATATCTTTGCTGCCATAATAGTGCAATATTAACCAGTGCTATGTGCCTCAGAATATTAGCAAATTTAGAAAGAATGCTAGCAAACCTCTTTTGCCCCTGAGTATTTTAGAGTGCTTTTTTCCAAGGGGCCCAGTAGCCTGCCATGTTAGAACAAAGAGAAACAGGGACTAATGGGGGTGTCACCCCTCTCGGTGTTTACGCAAAGGGCTTGTCTTGAAGTTAGTTTCAAACTGATAAGGAGTTTCACAGACAATTAAAAAATGTTGAGATGACAAAGCTGCCCAGTGTTGGGGCGGGGAAGGTTCGTCTTTGCATGGACTAGCATTTACACAATTTGCATGATTGTAGGTCACAGGGCATTTGATGTTCACAGCCATGAAATAATGTTTATGGTTTTATGAAGCGCATAGCTGCCCGCGGGCTTCCCAGCGCTGAGGACTAGACGATGAAATGTGGATCAGAGAGTTACACAGGGAACAGCCATTTTTGAATTTTTTTTATGAGACTTAGTTTATCCCTTAGCAGTCTCATTTCTTTGGACAGAGAGTTCCACAACCTTGGCACTAGGTGCGACAACGATCGTCTTCCCCATCTGGATCTCTTTATCCTTGTAGTCTTGATGAGCAGGTCTGAAGATGATCTAAGAGACTTTCCGGGTGCATATGGGGTGATGAGTGTTCTAAGAAGGGCTGGCCCCTTTCAGTTCATGGCTTTGTGGACTATGCATAAAGATTTGAATTTGATCCTGGCTTGGATCTGCAGCCAATGGATGTTGCCAATGATGCTGTCGCTGATTCTTGCCTGGGTGTGCCTCTGAGTATCTTGGCTGTCACATTTTCAAACCACCTGTAGCCTGTTCACCACATATTTGGGGGATCCCAGCTAGAGGGAGTTCCTGTAATCCAGCGGCGAGATAACCAAGGACTGTATAACGGTTCTCCGGGTCTGTTCTAAGATAAGGGCTAGAATTTTGCAAAGCATGCACAATATTCCAAAGCAGGTGGCAGCCAGTTTCCTTGCTTGTATTTCCATGGAGAGATTGTAGTCCAGCCGCATTCCCAGGATATTTATGGAGTTTTTAGGGGTAGGTGGACATCTAAGTTCTTTTGGCCAGCTAATAGTGTCTCATGGAGCAGAATCATTTCCCAGGAACATAAGCTCCATTCTGTTGCCATTCAGTTTTAAACTACAGCTAGGCATCCATTTGGCTACTTTTTCCACACAAGGAACTAATTGGCTGTAGTTTGATTTAGGACCCTCCGTCACTGAAACTACCAGTTTTGCATCATCTGCATAGAATACAATTGAAAGACCGAATTCCTGAACTATCTCAGCTAATGGTTGCATGTTATGTTGTTAGGGAGACTTCTAGAGCGCACGACTCACCCTGGGGCATCTCGGCGCTGTACCTAGAAGCAGACTGAGGAGGATAAGAGAAACACGTGACAGAAGAGAGAATTCCCAAGTCATCAGAACAAAAAGGTTTTCAGTTGTTTTCTGAAAATACTAAGGGAAGAACATCCACGAATGGAGATAGGTAGCATATTCCAATAGCGAGGGGCAAGATATGAAAAGGCCTTTCCCCCGGAGCGGGAGAGACGAATTCGGGGGATCTTCAGGAACCCAAGAGAGTTTGATCTAAGGTTGCGGGTCGAAGTCTGTTTAGTGAGCCTAATTAACAGGTATTTGGGACCTTTGCCGTTTAAGGCCTTGTATGTAAGACAGCAGGTCTTGAAGTATGATCGTTTCCCAATCGGGAGCCAATGAAGGTCTCGCAACAGAGGGGCTGAAGGTGAACCCGCAGGGCGGTTTAGAATCATTCGTGCTGCGGTATTTTGAATGACCTGCAGTTTTTTTAGCAGCGCCAGGCCTAATTCTGCCAGTAGGGCATTCCCGTAGTGGAGGCGACTGATCACCATGGCCTGGACTAGGGTTCTGCGATGCTTGGTAGGAAGGTAGGGAAGAATCTTCCGTAAAAGCCGAAGGCTGAAATAGCAGGAACTGGAGATTGCTGCTATATGTTCCTTCATAGATAGAACCCGGTCAAGTTTAAACCCCAAATTTTTCACTACTTCTTTAGGGGAAGGGGCGACACCCAGCTCTCGAGGCCACCAGTCATGGGACCAGAAAAGACGAGCTTTCCCAATTAGTATAATTTCAGTTTTGCTTGGATTCAATTGGAGATAATTTCCAGTCATCCAATTGGAAATGGCAAGCATACCAGCCGCGAAGCGTAGATGTTCTGATTCTACTTCAGGGTTAATTTTGAAGATAAGCTGGGTGTCGTCCGCGTATGAGACTATCTCAAATCCACATGACTCTGCCATTTTAGCTAATGGGGACATGTACAAATTAAACAGTGTGGGACTGAGGCAGGAACCCTGGGGTACACCTTTGTACAGACAGCACTTATCTGAGCGGTAAGGCCCCAGCATGATTGATGTCAGACAGAAAATTCTGCAGCCGTTGTAGGGCTTATTCTTGGATGCCGCAAGAGAGCAGTCTCTCCGTCAGCTTGGAGTGTGCGATGGTGTCGAACGCTGCGGAGAGATCAAGGAGGACCAGAATAGCTGATCCTCCGGCATCCATTTCTTGCCTCAGTGAATCGGTCACCGCTAGGATTGCGGTTTCGGTGCTGAATCCCGGACGGAACCCTGATTGTGAAGGATCCAGAAGATTGTTGGATTCTAGATAGCGACTCAGCTGTCTGTTTATGGCCGATTCAAGCAATTTGCCCAACAAGGGTAGCAGAGATATGGGGCGGTAGTTACTAAATTCGTGGGGGTCCGCAGCCGGTTTTTTCAGGATAGGTCGAACATAGGCTTCATTCCAAATGGAAGGAATTTTGCCTGAACTGATGGAACAGTTGAAGATTCCTTGAATTTCCGGGGCGCAACATGAAGCTAAAAGGGCCATAATTCTGGGGGGGCACAGGTCACTAGGTGAGCCAGATTTAGCCGAGGATAACAGATTAGTGACTTCAGTTATAGAAATGGGTTCAAATTGTTTGAGATTGCCGAAAGTCCGATGGTTGGTTTCTGAGGAACTTATGCGAGAGGCTGAGGTCTGGGCTAGTGGGGAGGAGAAGTTGGCATAAATCAAGGTAATTTTTTCATGAAAATGAATCGCAAGAGAGTTACAAAGTTCCTGTGACTCCATTTGAGGCAATCTGCAGGCTTGGGGTGAAACAAAATCTTTGACTATGTTAAATAATGTTTTAGATGAATTGGTGGCCTGATCAATTTGTTTTAGGATAAAAGATTTTCTTGCTATTTTTATGTTTTGATGATATTTTGATAGGGATAGTTTATAGGTCTGTCTGTCCAGCAGAGTTTTGCTGGTTCTCCAACGTCTCTCCAGGACTTTACACCTGGATTTCTCGGCGCGAAGCTCGCAAGTAAACCAGGGAGCTGATAATCGCTGTTTGGAGGGACAACATTTTTTCTTGGGAATTAAGGAGTCAAAAGCCGTCATTAATCTGGTGTTGAAATTCTTCAGCAGCCCCAAGACATTAAGGTCGACCAATATATCTGCCTGCGGCTGTGCATGATTAACAGCCTCGAATGCCTCCATAGATAGGTTATTCCAAGGTCTGCGAAGTTGATTTGTACGTGCTACGGATCCAGGTTACATGTTAGTATACTGCCGTCGAGTGGAGAATGGGACCATAAAGTGGTCGGACCATGTTAAGGGAAGGGGAGGAAGACAGGATAGGTTTAAGTCTAGGGCGTGGCCTGCCATATGCGTGGGAGCCGTTGCGAGTAGGGAAAGCCCGATTTGGTTTAAACTATTTAAGAGGTTGTTCACATCGAAGTTCGATAGATCTTCGCCGTGAAAATTAAAATCTCCAAGCAAAATAAAGTTGCTGGATGCTAGAACTTGCATAGCGATCAGCTCGACTAATTCATTTGAAAAGTGGGTCCTGGGTACCAGTTTTGTATCATCTGCATAGAATACAATTGAAAGACCGAATTCCTGAACTATCTCAGCTAATGGTTGCATGTAAAGGTTGAATAGTGTGGGACTAAGTGCGGAGCTCCGTGGGACTCCGCATGTGATCTCTAGAGCATCTGAGAGATGCCCACATTCTATTATCTGGAAAGATCTGTCTTTTAGAAATGCGACTATCCAGCTTAGGGCACTGTCCCAGATACCTGCCTTTTTCAGCAAGTGAATCAGAGTTTTATGATCCACTGTATCAAAAGCTGCACTAAGGTCAAGCAGCAGGATTGTAGCGAGACCCACCTGATCGCGATTTCCCTTGAGTTCCTCCGTGACCATCAGCAAAGCTGACTTCGTGCTGTGCTGCGGTCTGGAACCCATTTGGGTCTCATGTAGACCTCATTCTCTTCCAGGAACTTGGACAGGGAATGGTTAACGTGTTTTTCCGCTATTTTTCCTAAAATGGGTAAGAGTGATGTGGGGTGGTAGTTCCCTAGGTCTGTGGGGTCCAAGTGGGGTTTCTTTAGCAAGGGTCAGACTATGGCATGCTTCCATTTTTTTGGGACTATCCCTTGAGTAAGAGACAGCGCTAACAGCTCTGTTGAGATGGTCAGAGTGGTGTCCCCGCTCTGTAGTAAAATATGTGGGAGTACTGGGGTCTTGAGGGGATCCTGAATGTTCTTCAGAATCAGGCTGGTGGTTTCCTTGCTTAGCACAGGAAAATGCGCTAAGACTGGTCCTGCGACCTGTGCAGAGGGGTCCTTGGTCCTGAAGGGATGTCTGGACTATCTGTATAGGTGTGTCTACCTCTAATTTGGGGTAGTTGGAGAAGATCGCATCTAGTGTGTGCCCTTTTTCATGTGTGACAGATCGAACATACTGTTTGAGCTGCATTGCTTCCATATCTTGAATGAGTCTGTTGGTGGATGTGTTATTGTGTTCGTCTAGGTGTATATTAAAGTCACCTAGTATGGTCACCGATCCATTACTAGCGGTGATACTAGCTAAGAGATCAGGGACTGCACCCGAGGACCTCAGGAAACATCCTTGTGGTCAAAGATAAACTGGTAAAGTTCCTGGAGGTAAGCCAGGCCCTCTGAAGTAAGACATTCATCCAGCTCCTCGACCATGCCTCCCCATTGACTATGTAGTCCTTTGGCCAGAAACAACCTTAACTATACACACCTGGACAAAACGTGCTTATTTTTCTCAAAGATTTCCAAGGGCCGACATACCTCTGCCTCAATGAAGTATGCTACTTCCAAGTGTCTGCGAACAGGTGTGAAACCAACAGGGCAGAATAGAAGCTGCTGTCACATGCCTCCTCAATACACATAAACTAGCAGGGTACAGTGTGACTCTTAATACTAGAACAAAAGACAGATTGCCAGCTCTGATCATATTGTACCTGTAAGTGTAAGAGATCTTCTGTGAATATCATTCCCTCTAAAAAGGTGTGTTCTTTCCTTTAATCTACAGATCAATATACTTACATGAAATTAGAACATGAATCTCAGTGGTGGCCTTTTTAATTTCTTGTGCTGTGAGCCCATTCATACCTTTCAGCGCTCTGTGAAAACTAAATCTAAACAAAAGAAATGCTGCAACCTGTCATTGGATTAACTGAGACATTCCCTATTGATCCTTATACTCAATGCACATTATATGAATGGATATGTAGATATAGGTGCAGATATTCTGACTCCTGAAGTTATCTACTGTGACCATTCAACCCACTGATTTAAATCTAAGCAGTGAGTATTATTGAGATGACTTATACCAACATCTCTTATTTTTAGAGTGAAACATCTGTTTGCCAAGCTGTACATAAAACAAAAATTATTATATATGTGTTATATGAAAAAACAAAGGGCATCATTACGATGCTGGTGGAACCGTCACTGACAAGCCGTCAGTGGCTGTCGCACCGACAGACAGACCTTTGGGCCAACCTCCGTATTACGATGCCGGCAGTCGGACCCTTGACTGTTGGGGGACAGACCAGCGCCTCCAACAGGATCTACTGATCCCGATGGGGCGGCTGCCAAAATTGTGATCCTGAATGGAGGTGGTGCCTGCGCAGGCACCGCAGTCAAGATTACGATGTCCGTTTCCAACAGCTTTTTCATGGTGGTCCCACCACCATGAAAAGGCTGTCGAAAAAGGGACTTTGGGAGCCCCAAGCAGGGACCCCGTCCCATGTGGGCGACTGCTAAGTGGCCTAGGGGGTACTTGTAGAGTCCCCCCCCCAAATCCATGCACCGTGTGTCAGGCACACAGTGCATGGATGTGCACAAACTGCCTTTTTCTACGGCAGCTTGTGTTTTGCCCTTTTATTGGGGCGCAGCACAAATTGCAGTAAAAAAGGCAGTTTCCAACTGCCCTACACTGAGGTCTTATCTTAATATGGGGGGTGGGGCCGCCAACTCCTTGTCGGGCGTCTGACCAACTGCCATCATAATTAGTCTCTAAGTTTTTAATCAAAATGGTTGGACTAGAGGGGAGGAGCCTAGCACGCAACCAAGATGGCCGCGTAGGTGCGAGGCTCCCGAGGACCTCCGCGACCTCCTGAATTAATCCTGGCGATATCCTGTCCTTGTTAAGGGGACTGTGTTGGGGAACCGGAGCTGAGGCGCCACCCGTTTTTTGGGCTCGAATCGGACCCCGGACGCCGGTGGGAGCATCGATCGAAGGTCGTGGCCTTCCCCTCGCCGGCCCCCCGGATTGGAGTAGTGGGGCGATCCGGGGACAAAGTGAATAACAGCGGCGAACGGGGCTGGGCGACTGGCGTACCCCACGCTTTCGCTTTCGCTTTTGCGCCCTCCTAGCTCTCAAGCGGGGTCGGACTGCGGAGCGGGGTGTGGTGGTGTGGCCTTGTCCAGGAGCCCGGCTGACCCGCCGGCGGTGGGTTGACCCGCGGTTCGGTGGTCGCCCCTGCCCCCCCCTTGGCACCCGTGACTTGGTATAGTGGCCCGTCTGGGGTGCTTGGCACGACGGTGAAGGAGCCAGCATGTCCACCAAACAAGATGGCGACCGGGCGAAGGTGAAGATGACCCGCCGTGGCACGGCGCACCAGGCCAATAGTATGGACCGCTACACGCTCCAGAAGGGTTCTCCGGAGACATCGCGCACATCCCCGGTGGGCCCGACGGAGGCATCCGCTCATCCGGTGGATCTGACCCTCCGGGACGTCATGGGCGCCATCGCAGAGATGAAGGCCTCGGTGGACCAGCGTTTCGACACCTTGGCGCAAAAAATAGACTCGGTCCTGGTGGATGTGAGCCTTGTGAGGGCAGACTTGTCCAAAACAAACGACCGAGTCGACTCCCTGGCCCACACCACAACGAGCCTCACGACAGACGTGGTGGCCCTCCAGAAGGAGGTGCGCCGGCTTGGCCAGGCGAGCGCCCTGATGGACCGGCGACTGGAGGACTCCGAGGGTCGGGCCCGGAGGAATAATGTCCGTATTGTGGGGGTGCCGGAGGGACGAGAGGCGGAGGCGGCGGATCTCTTCGTGGAAGAGTTGATCCTGACCCATCTCCAGCCCCGGGGGCTGAGTAAGCTATTTGCGGTGGAGCGTGCTCACCGGGTCCCCGGGGGCAGACCTAAGACTGGTGCCCCGCCGCGGCCTCTCATTGCCCGGATTTTTAATTTCCGGGACAGAGATGCTATCCTCCAGACCTCCAGACAACAGGGACCGGTCAAGCTTGACAACATGGAGGTACATTTCTACCCAGACTTTACCCCGGCGGTCCAGAAGCAGCGGCAGAGCTTTCTTGGTGTTAAACGTCGCCTAAGGGACCTGAACCTCAAGTACTCAATGCTCTTTCCAGCTAAGCTGAGGGTGGAGGTGGATGGTCGCACGCACTTCTTCGACCGGCCCGAGGCGGCTGGGGACTGGCTGGACACTCTGCCGGGAGATCGGGGCCGGGGGGGCGGGGGGGACGCGGCTGGCGAGGAGGGCCCGCCGGAGCAGAATTGAGGGGTGACTGCATAGGCCGTGCTCTGGACGTTGTTCCTTCACCATTTATTGATTGCGCATTTTCCCCTCCTATGGAGGTCGTGCGGGGTCTGTTGGGGGCTTCCCTCCTCCTCTGGGGGACTAGTTAGTATTTTAGCTATGGGGCGACAGGCACACTGCACTTTGGGGGGGCTGTCTGGGCTCATGCAGGGGTGCAGGGAGGGGGGAGTTTTGTTGGGACCGGGGGGTGGGGGGGGTGTGTTGTTTGTTAGCACCGCAGGGCAAACCCGCTACTATATTGTTGTTTTTAGGATGCTCGATGGGGGACGACCGATTGTTTCGACGTATGATGGGGGGTAGGGATTTGGCTGTGTTGTCATGGAATGTTAACGGCCTGGGGGATAGGATTAAGCGTGGTGTGGTCCTGCAGTACTTAAAACGTATTTCGCCAGATGTTGTCTTCCTGCAGGAGACGCACCTTATAGGTAACTCCTTTCATGCAATGAACCGGCGGGGATATCGTTTGGCGGCCCATTCTGGCTTCACCTCGGGCTCGCGGGGGGTGGGTATTATGATCAAGAACTCGCTCCCGTTGGAGATTGATGAGGTGCGCCATGATGAGAGGGGACGTTTCACTGTTCTGGTGGGAAGAATGGAGGGTAGAGTGTTTATTTTTATATCAGTGTACGTCCCGCCTGGGTTACAAGCCACCACATTTGCGGACCTGGGGCGCCTCCTTCTGGACCTTCCGAGTGGCCTGCTGGTGGTTGGAGGGGATTTTAATGCGGTAGCCTCTGGGTCTATGGATCGCCATCCCCCTAGGGACCTCCCCCGGGCACAGGCGTGGCTGCCCGGCCTTCTGGACACGCTGGGCCTGGTGGATTGCTGGCGATTAAAGCATCCTGCATTGCGACAGTACACCTTCCACTCGGGTGCCCATGGTAGCCTCTCGCGGCTTGATTACATCCTTGTCCCGGCGGCCCACGCAGGGAGGGTGGGGGAGGTGCGCCATCTAGCGCGGGGTATCTCAGACCACTCCCCATTGTTGTTGCATCTCGATGTCTTCCCGAGGGGGGATGGCAGGGTGGCCCCAATCAATGCATGGTATTTGCGCGACCCCACCATTCGTGCTGATTTGATCAAATCCCTACAGCGATACTTCGATGAGAATGTGGGGTCGGTCTCTTCGGCCATCTCCCTGTGGGAGGCTTTCAAGGTAGTCCTTAGAGGGGAGGCCCTCTCCTTTATCTCCCATGCCCGGCGGCGCGAGCGGGAGGAGGTGACCCGGGTGGAGGCCGAGATTGCAGACCTGGAGGGTGACCTGGGAAGCGGGGTAACAGACGACAAGTTACATGTTCTACACCTAAAGCAGGCGGCCTATCGGGCCCTCGTCACGGAGGCGGCCAGGGGCCTCAGTAGAGAGCAGCAGGGGCGATTGTATGATGTGGGTGATAAGGCTGGCAAATTGATTGCGTGGTTGGATAAGAGGGAGAGAGCGAGCCGTGTGGTGCCTTTGATTGAGAGTGTTGATGGTGCGTGTGTCACTGAGCCGGAAGCCATTGTCTCCTGCTTCGTGGATTATTTCCGCGAAGTCTACTCCCCGGTTTCCCCCTGCTCGGAGGCAGACTCCCATGCCCTGCTTCGGGACATCGCACTGCCCTCCCTAACGGTGGAGGACAGGGATTCGCTGGACGCCCCTCCCACCTCGGACGAAATTGCCCTGGCTATTCGCTCGGTTGCATCCGGCAAGGCCATGGGCCCCAATGGTATTCCCATCGAGCTCTACAAGCTACGCCCGGATGTGTTGGCGCCCCACCTGCGCGCGATGTTCCTGGCGGCCCACTCGCGGGGTTCCCTCCCGCCGGACCAGCGTCTAGCCACAATTGTGGTGATCCACAAGGAGGGGAGGCCCCGTGAACGGGTCACATCCTATCGGCCGATTTCGCTTTTGAACGCGGAGCCCAAAATCCTCGCCAAGGTGTTGGCCAACAGGTTGGTTGGCGTGGTGGGCGATTTGGTCCACCAAGACCAATCTGGCTTTATACCGCACCGCAACACGGCGCTCAATCTGCGGCGCTTGCACGGGGTGCTCGCGCGTGTCCCATTTGTGCGGGAGCCGGCCATCTTGGCGTCCTTGGACGCCACCATGGCGTTTGATACGCTTGAATGGCCATACATCTGGGCGATGCTGGCAAAATTTGGGTTTGGCCCGGGTTTCATTAGCTGGGTCAAATTGCTATATTCGGGCCCATTGGCGCAGGTGGTAGTGAATGGGCGAGTCTCGGCCCCATTCGCGCTGGGGAGGGGTACGCGACAGGGCTGCCCCCTGTCGCCTCTCCTGTTTGCCCTGGCCCTGGAGCCCCTGGCGGAGTGGCTGCGGTGGCACCCTTCTATCCGTGGTCTCCGCTGGACCCCCGAGCATGAGGACCGTGTGTCCCTCTATGCTGACGATATCCTTCTGTATCTCGCCTCCCCGCGTAAATCACTGATCGTCCTGGTTGATGTTTTGCGTTCATTCGGTCGCAACTCAGGCCTGGTCATCAACTGGGCGAAATCCTGTGTGTATGTGCTTTCCGGGGAGGCTCCGGCCCTACCACGGGACTGTCCGATCCAGATTGCCTCCCAAGGTTTTCGGTACCTGGGTATCTATATCACTCTTGACCCGGAGGCCCGCTACGAGCGGAATTTGTTGCCCCCCCTCCGGCGTTTGAGGGAGGACGTGGTGCGCTGGCGGCGTCTGCCGCTCTCGCCGCTCGGCCGAGCGGCCTTGTTTAAAATGATGTCCCTGCCACGCTTCCTCTACGCCCTCCAGAATACTATGGACTTGGTCCCGGCACGCTATTTCCGTGAGGTGGAGGGCCTCCAGCGGCGCCTGTTCTGGGACGGGAGGCCGCGCATTGCTCTGGCTAAATTGACGCTCCCGTGGTACGATGGGGGGGTCGCCCTCCCTGACATTAAACGGTATTACTGGGCCTCCCAACTAGCTGCAATTAATCATGGCCTTTACGGGCCCGCCTTGAACCCGGCATTCGAGATGGATAAGATGCTCCTGCCCGGTGGCGATTACAATCGAGCGCTCTACGCTGGCGCGCCCGACTCCCGTTTGACGGGACCGACGCGTGTCATGGTGCGTGTCTGGCACGCGGCTAATGCAGCTATGGGGTGGAAGGACCGTTTGACCCGGGCGTCACCGCTGTATGCGTCTGAGAGGTTGGGCTCCCTGTGGACGTCGAAGGGCTTCGAGAAGTGGGACACGATCGGAATCAGCACGGTGGGAGATCTCTGGACGAGGGGGGGATTCAAAACTTTTGAGACGCTGCAGGCGGAGTTCCAGCTGCAGGGCAGTGAGTACTTTCGGTACCTACAGGTTCGCCATGCGCTGAGCTCCGTCTTCCCGGATGTCGCATCCATTCCGGAGTCTTCCCCCCTGGAGGACAGAGTCCTAGATGGCCATGTCCCGGACAGCACGATCTCCCTCATATACAAAAAACTGATCAACGATAGATCGTGCCTGCTGACTAGTCTCCGCGAGGCTTGGGTTGCCGACGGGCTGGAGCTGGACGATGAGGATTGGATTTCCGCGGTGGCCTCTCCGAAAGAGGTGGCCATCCCGGCTCGCCTTCGTTTCGTCCAGCTCAAGATCCTTCACCGGGTTTACGTGACGGGGCCAAGGCTTCTGCGTATGGGCTTTGCTGGTGACGGAATGTGTAAGCGTGGCTGTGGTGCGTTGGCGACTTTCATGCATATACTGTGGGAGTGCCCGAAGGTGGAGCGATTCTGGCGTGGTGTGCATGAGGTCCTGCGTGTGGTGACGCGTGTTGCGCTGCTGCCTGAAGCGAGGAGATGCTTGCTGAATGTATGGGAACCGAATGACTATTCGGTCCCGCAGACGCGGTGGGTGACTCTGGGATACATGATAGCCAAGCGCGACATTGCCCAATTGTGGGGATCCCAGAGGCCCCCGGCGGTGTCGGACTGGAAAGAGCATATGGATTGGTGTATGTTTCGTGAAAAGGTGGTGTATGTGGCGAGAGGTAAGCCTGGGGCGTGGGTGAAAATCTGGGGCCCCTGGAACGTCTACCGCGGGGGTATTTGTGAGCCACCACTGCTACCGGCTGCCTCGCCTGCTCCGTCTCCCTAGACGGCCCCCCCTCCCTCAGCCGCGGGCGCGCGGTCCCCCAGTCCCTGATCTATTCCCATTCCCCTCTCCAGAGTTCTGCTGCTGGTTTGGATCCCCCACTTATGGAGCACGTGCTGTTATTTTGGATCGCGGGTTGCCTTGCGGGTGTGGTTTTTTGGTGTTGTTTTGTTTCAAGAAAAGGGAACCGCACTGTGGGCTTGGAGCTGTGTGGCCTGCACCATTGACTACTCCTGTTTTCACTGCTCTACACTGCCTAGAGACTTTTACTGTATGTGTGTAATATGTTTTTTGTCATTCTAGCGGCCGGCCGGATGGTTGTAGGCCCATACTTGTAACTTCTACGAACTGCAATAAACGGTTTCAAAAAAAAAAAAAAAAAAAAAAAAAAAAATGGTTGGACTATTACTCAGAAAATACTAAAATGTCTGAAAACTACAGACATACAGCAGTTTAAGATTTTTAAACAAATATATCATAATAAGTTATTTTTACATAGGCACCAAGGGCCACATGCATCAAAGTCAGGATTTGCGAATCCTAAATAGCGAATTTAAAAAAATCGCTATTTAGGATTCGCAAATCCCTATGCATGTAGGAATCGCAAAAAAAAATGTAATTCCTACATATTCCTTAATTGTGACTCGCAAATTGCGAATCACAATTAAGGAATAGCTACCCATTCATTCCTATGGGCCTAGAGGCTCATAGGAATGAATGGGAATTGCATGCGCAATTTGAGAGTACCAAATAGGTACTTGGAAATTGTGCATGCAATTTCAAGGGTGCAAGGGTGCCAAAAGGACACCCTGTTGCATTCCTGAAATTGATATGTTACCGCATGTGGCCTGAACTTTCTGTGACTAATGCATGGTGTCACCTCGTTGGTTTCAGTGCATCAGTGATTACTCAGACGTTTCATTAATTTTGAACCATGTTTTTAAATGGTGCCTTTAGCTAGCATACCTCGAAGTCACATAGGAACATTTGCATTAAGAGATTGACAGTAACTAAAATGGCTTTTTGCAATCTAATAAACCATTTTTGCTAATTAAAGAAGCCTTTCAGATTTGCAAAAGGGGTTTGTGAATCATTCCAAATGGCAGTGACAGTGAGATGCATCAGTCGTTTGTGAGTACAACTGCGTAAACCATTAAAAAGTTACAAACACCTCAAAGATTGTAGTAACTCATTTGCTAACAGGAAGCTGTGCCCATTGGAAAGCTTCCCCTTTGGGAATTGTGCTGACTGGCCATGGGGGAAATCATTACCCCCACCCTCCTATGCATTAAAAAATGGAAAACGTTTGGGTTGAAAACGCAGAGAAGCACATAGACCGCAAACAATACAGAATATAGGATTGAACACCCTTCAGCTGCCCACGTTAAGCCCACTCAGGTGATAATCAAAACAATTTGTTCATTGATTAACACTTGATAGGCAAGTTACGTTTCATTATACTTTCCTCACCAGATGGCTCCTAGGTGGGGAAAAGGGAAGGGGAGTCACTGCACTACATCATGAAGTAGTTTATGGACACCTGCTTCCCTAGAAACAGAAAGTCACTACTATATGACACTTAAGAAACACACAAAAAAGAAACCAACATATCTGACCCTGTTGTGGAAAGGAACATTGGATGTGACTCAGCATATAGCTGCCCTAAGTACATCAAAAGGTATACAGCCTTTGTTATAAACACTTGGTTTAGGGCAATTGTTCAGCTCTAGTGGCCAAAATGTCCTGCCCTGCATCTGGAATGGAAAACACATGCTTCTGGTCTCCAGCTTGTACTCTCAATCAGGCCGGGATTCAGGCTGGGAACCACAATGAGGCCTCTGGTCTTCTGGTATCCATCACTTGTTGATAATTCACAGGTGTCTTCTACGCTGTAGGGTCACCAAACTCACGTCTGGGAATGTATGAAACCTAGATTTATTCGTTTCCATGTCTTTCTGCTGGGCATCCACTGTCTTCACTCTTTCAGGCTGAATGGAATCTACTAAGTCTGCCGGCACTGTGCTTTTTCTTGTCTCCTCTTTGGAGCAGCGGCTTGTGGACAAATGCATTGACTGCACAACTTGCACAGGATAATCCAAATCTTGATCAAAAAGCTGAGTGTGTAAAAAGTAGTGCACCACACTTTTCAAGTCTCTTTCATCCAGGGAGATCTTTGTAGTCACAATTTCATTCTCCAGCAATTCAACTTGCACAACTCTCAAATCCCTCGTACCTTTTCGCAACATGCTCCTTCGCTATTACCTCAGGCAGGGTCATTCTTTGGTCTAGAGTTTTACATTCCCCCTCTGAAGCAGAGAGCCACCTCTAGATATCTTCAACCGTCTTTTCCATCAAGGAGACATACTCAAATGAGAATTGCAAAAATATTGACATACAAAATATCATACATAGACTAATATTAAGTACACATATATAGAGTCAATATATCAAGAAAACACAATAAGTTATGTGAACTAACAAAAATATTGATAACCAAAATATTGATAACCAAAATTATCATTTCAAATGACACAAAATACACAGAAAATAAAAGATTGAAACACAAAACAAAATGACATTGTTTGAAAAATACCAAAACTATTCCTTTAAACATAACTAGCCATTAAATTAATGTCTTTCATGTAGGCTGATGGCAAGAAAAAAAGGATTCCAATGTAAAACATGACTTAATGAAATTCTAAATGAATGTCATTCACAAATAGGTTAACAGAACTAAGGGCCAGATGTACAAAGAGTTTTAGCGTTTGTAAATCCTCAGATTTGGTCAATCACAGGATTTCAAATGCTAAAATCCATTTTCAAATGTATTAAGCCTATTTAACGATTTGTAAAAAGTTTTTCTGAATCGTTAAATGGGTTTAGGAAGCCATACTGAATTGGTATTTGGAAGGGGTGCATTTAGGGTGTGCCCTCCAAATGCTTATTCCTTATGGTATGCATTAATGCTCCTAAACTGAAAATTGTAAAACAGTAATATTTTACCAATTACACAAACGGACACTGGAAGGAGTCCAGGAGGGACCCCATTCCCCTTTGTGAGTGTTGACTTTTTTTTTTAGGGAGTAAGTACTGGTCATTGGGACTATTGAGCTTGTTAAATTTTTCCTTTTACAAAAAAAAAGAAAAGCTTTGCTTTTCTTCAAAAGCAATCACAGACATGCTGGTCTGTAGTGCGTTGGAATTTGCGACCAACCACAATAATATGCATAAAATCGGTTGGAATTCTGGCCCACTACAATTGTAATTGGTCATCATCAATGAATCCTTATATAGTCAGTATAGGCCATAAAAGCATTAAAAACACCCACAGAACAGGTCATAACACAGCTGTACATATATATGGCTCAGGATAAAAATACAAATGAATGTATAATTCAAAGGTGTGGTAGATGATAAAAAAGCACAATTTAATTTCTGCATAAAATGAGCAGCAAAGCATGATAATATGTGCAAGAATGAAATGTTAAGAAAGAGAACTTCTAAAACATACAGAGGAGACTGTAGAACTGACCTATCAATACACTGTTTTTTAGAAACCTTAAGTAGTGGCAAAAATACTGTTTGCAAATTACAGCCACTATTTTGTGACCATATATTAGTATAAAAAATATAGGAACGGTTGTGGTATAGAATGCCGCTCATTGTAGAGTTCCTAATTCAGACGTGCTCTGTTTTAGGGTAAATTGTTAAGGACACCCCAAAGGTAAAAATCACAAGACTTGTGGGAGAAGGAGCACTATATATCGAAATGATTAATCAAAAGAACCTTATCTTTCAAGTCGCATTATTCTCAATGTCAGTAAGTCAATTAAAGTAACTCAACATCAGAGCAAACCCGAATAAAGCATCAAATTATCTTATATATTGTTCATATTATTTCTTTAATATGCGTTTCATTTGTAAGACACACAAAGACACGCTATCGTGTTTCGTCCCATGCCATAGGGACTTCTGCAAGGAAGAACTGTATTAGCAAATCTGTAGCTCCAAAAAAGTCTTAAAAAATGTCCCTAAGCCATAGTCAACTTGCGGGTTGATGTTAGAACGACTATTAAAGAAATAACATGAACAAAAAGGCAAACCTAAAATGTATGGGTTAAACTTGTACTAAGGAAAGCTCAGCCAAAGAGTGAACCTATTCGAAATGCACCAAATGTTATTCAAACAGTTTTTATGAATAGCACTGTAAAAAGCTCAAAGAAGACACCTCTCCACCAATTATAGCATATATATCCACACACACACACACACACCCACACATACACACACAGACATATATAAAATTAGCAATATTGTTCAAGACTTGAGAGACATAACCATTAGTTGTTCTGCACCAACAGGAACAATACTTAAAGGCTATCAGCCTGATTTAGAGTTTGTTGAATGGGTTACTCTTTCACAAATGTGACAGATATCCTGTCCAACCTACTACAAGTGCCATAGTATATAATGCACTTGTAATAGGTTGGAAGAGCTATTTTTCATATTTGTGGCAGAGTAACACAGGAAACTAGAGTCAGCACAAGTCGTAGCTGCTCATCGCGCAATACCGCTGCCCTGACCAATGTACGGAGTTCGTAATTGGAGCACCTCAGGTACTACCCCTGACGAAGTCCTATTGAATTGATACTGGAACTTCCACATGACATTGGACAATATCCCAATTCACTATCACTGAAGGTCCTGAAGAAAGCTCCCCGACCCCTTTCTGGGCACTCTAAGAGCTGAAACATGTCGACCGACCACTACGATTAACATTGCAGAGGATTCATAATATGTCCATTCTGCAACTTGATTTTTTTAACCTTTTCCCAGCACCTATTAGAATAAAAACTTATTTTTGAATATAGGTAGCGTGAGAAATTTTTTATCATAACCAATCACTTCACTTGAGCACTTCTCACCTTTTATTATCATATTTTTCCCTGATCACTACTGGAAGATCCAGTGGTTCCCTCCAGGTTGGAGGATGCATGGGAAAAACCCAATGATGATGCTATCACGTATATAAATATCAAGGCGGAGAACCAAGATATACCGCCCCCGTACTGCTTTACGCGATTGAGGGTTTTTTACCTATATCGGAAACAACCACCTGAACCCTGGTGCCAGCAACAAGTGATCCTTTCCTTTTGTTACTAATAACCCATCCGCCAAACTCTAAATCAAGCCCTACATTTGTAAAGTTCCTGAAGAAACAATAGAACAGTTTCTCTTTATTCCTAATTTAAAAAGGAACACAAGTAGAAAGAGATGAACAGAAAGATGAGCCACGTCTGTCCAAAGAAATTGAAGATATGGATATTCCCGCCCACCTATATGATACTCATACAAAAGAGAACTTTGTTTTTTCTGACAATGAAAATAATGCGAAAAGGATATCTTTCAGCGTATCTATCAATGTACTAACCTTAGCACAATGCAATATCTAGCTAGTGGATGACACATTTAAATCCGGTCCACTACCTTTCAGCCAGATATATACTACCCATTGAAAGCACCAAAACACTATAATTTCACAAATCTCTGCACTACTATCAAATAATCAAAGTGGTAACTATTACCAATTATTAGCAATGATTAAGGAAGAAAACTAACAATTGTCATATTCAAAATATTGTATTCGATTTTGAACAAGCAATGATCTGTACAGTTCTGGAAATATATCGACATTCAACAATACAACAATGTTAGTTCCATAACAAACACGCCCTATAGAAACATATACAAAACTCCACCTTAAGCATTGACTAGGCAACCAATAATCAATTTGCTTTTGAAATTAAGAAATGTATAGCCTTAGAATATGTTCCACCCACTAAAGTAGCTAAAAACTATAGCCAACTCCTAGAATTACCATTCTACCAGGCCAACGAAGAAACACGAACTCCCTCTTTAGATTACTTCAAAGACACATGGGTTGGTTGTATGCCTCATTCAGGGCACAGGTGACAAACCAAGTTTCACATACCCTGGTTAGAAGAACTTTGACAACACTCTAAACCTGCAAGCAACAACTAAAAATGCAGTGGAAGAGTGGCATGCAATACATGCTTGAAAAGAGCCAGCCTACCCTATATTAATGGATTATATTTTTTTTAAAGGAACACAATTACCAAGCTTTGTGCAACAAAGCATGACTTAGCTGAACATTACACCCCAAACTTTTCAAACAATGAAAATGCATAACATGTTAGCTGCCAAAGAGCAACTTTTTATAAACCAAGGACTACAGTACTTAGAAACTATAGCCCTCACATTACTCTAGCCTATACCACCAAATACATAATAAATTACCAAACATTTTAAAAAATCGCCAAATATTAGGCTAAAACTAGAACCAGTCTGCTTAATAATTAGTTTTAAAATTAAATAAAACATCATTTCTTTTATCACATTCTATAAATCATAAACCTTACAATTACTTCAAGAGAATGAAATTAGACATAAATTATTTGCTTGCATTTAAAATATTTCTTTCTAGAAACACCATAAATATACACATGATTAAACAAATCAAAGTGCAGCATTTATTAGTATTAAAAATACTTTTTTATATAACAATAAATATATTTTACATACATAATATCCAAATATTTAAACATTACACATTCAAAATGCAATTTATTACTATAAAATATCGCTCTATAAAGATATATCAGACAACACACGTCATAAACTAATTGAATAGGAAAGTAATATATCACACCCATCATATTTGCTTTAAATAAATAACAAAACATACTCTTCATTTAGTTGCTGAAGATCCACTGAACTAGAAATCCTAATCCACATCTAGTAATCTATTAAGAATAAACCTAAAAATATTCGAAAATGTTATCCTATTTAAAAACATTATCCATAAAAAAGTCCTAGTATTCCTTCCAAAATTCAAAAGATATTAAGAAAGAAATTCTCTATGAAAACAGAAATATAAAAGTAAATGTTGAAAATATGTATTGAATATTCCAAACCATTTAAAACAATAAAAAGTGCATCCTCAATTGTGAAATCTTCTTTACAAATGATTTACTTCACATGCAATAGAAAAACATACAACCACCCACAAAACAAACACAATATGCGTACACTTCCTACATAATGTCATTACAATAAAATACCATTAAAACACCATGTAATAACACATGTAATGACACTTAGGGCATCATTAGGATGGCGGGCAGACAAAAAGGGACCGCCTGCCATAAGTGCGGCGGTCCCGGGGGGGTGATTAGGATGTGCCCGCCACACTGGCGGGCGCATCCTGCATTTTTAACATTGCGGCGGGCGGTGCTTTCAGCATCACCCGCTGCAATGCCAAAAATGCATGTCGTGCAAAAATGCATGCACAACGTGGTAGGCACCGCACGGTGCCTGCCATGTTGTGCATGCACATGCAGGGGGGTACCATAGGAACCCCCATGTGCCCCCCCAACCCCCAACATCCTGGGGGCCCGCAACAGGCCCCCAACTTCAAGATCCGCCTGCCTTTCCGTGGTGGCAATGCCGCCACGGAAAGGCTGCCCCCCGCCTGCATCCTGATATGGATGGCGGTCTCTAGCAGATACCGCCATCATATGAAACCCTTTTCCGCCCGGTCGACTCGTCGACCGGGCGGAAAAGCGGTGGACGGTCTTCCTGTCGGCCGCGGTCCCCCCACCATACTAATATGGCGGGGGAAATGGGTGGCAGGTGAGGTAGGATGGGGTAGGATGTAGGGCGGCGGTGGCGATCCACCCTAAATCCTAATGGACCCCTAGGTCTCAACCTACACACAATAGTAAACTAACGAATTCCTAAACCTCACAAGCAAAAACACTGTCTAAACACAACAACCTAAACTATCCTCATTATAGACCCACCCAACCTATTACTGAAATTTCGAAAAATATGTCAACTTATGTGAAATATAGAGGCGCATCCTTGGAACCGCTATCTGTGAATTCCATTGCACTCTAATGAAGAAAAAATACTATGAAATAGACTTAGTGCCTGATTACGTATTTGGCGATGCTGCGTCGGCTCTCTGCCGGCACAGCACTGCCAAAGCTGTGCAAGTGCCGCCCGCCTGTTTATGAGTTCAACTTGTGCAGACAGACGGTCCATTTGCCTTTCCCACAGGGGTGCCCTCAAAAGGGCACCACAATGGGAACAGCAGCACAACGGCAATGCAACGAGCACAATTTAAGTGGTTTTATTTATTTTTCTATTTAATTTTACCTATTCCTCTGTTTGTTGACTTAAATATTTCGATTATTAATTTGAATGTTCAAATATACTGTAAAATGTGTTATTACTGTAAACATTTCCTATTGAACTCATCAACAAGCTCAACAAACCAACCAATTATTTAAAACACTTTCCCCAATTGCCCTGACTGACAAAATATTCATTTTTTAAGTTACTTATGTTATAATTTAATGAATTAGTTCTAGTAATTAATACATTATTATTGATATATATTTAAAAACTTAAAAATAAATAACTTCCCACCCAATTGTCTTACACTGCAAACAAACTATTGCGATGTACGTAATTAATTCCACAAAGACCAACGAAAAAATGAAGCTTAAATACATTTCTGAACCCATTACAAATTTTCAAAAACACTTAGATAAACTAAATATATGTGTTTTACTCAAAAAATAAACCACATCATAATATAATAAAAATGCAAATAAATCATGAATAAAATAACACATAATATGCAATCAACAATTTTCAAACATATTTTAGTTAAATTAATATTAAATGTTCTAAAAAAAAAAACATGTTACAAAACATATACTAAGTCAGTGATATCATAAACATTGAAATTTTGAAACGCCCCCTCAAAAAATCAATAGTCTAAATGTACTATATTATACCCCTCAATATTCTGGATAGACCTATATTTTGGTGATAATATTATAGCCCAGCAGTATGAGAAATGTAGGTTCTTAAAATACTCAATATCAATGATTCCCCCTTTGCAAGACATTTTCCAGAACATTCAGAAAGATCGCTGTCTCCCTCGCTGTTTCATTTGTGAGCCCAGCCCTTCAGCGTAAAGAAATCCTCCTTGGATTTCGGATGGGTGCTGCTTTACTTTGGTTATTATATTCACAACATGTCTACCAAACGGTTGTAGCCATTTCATCGCCTCAATCCGACAACCAGGATTGAGGATTGGGGAGAGGATGTGGTCCGTCGGCTAGACTACCGAATTTGGTGCTGGAAACCAGGGTTCGAGCCTCGGGGTCGCGTCCACATCCTGTGATTCTGGGCAAATCACTTAATCTCCCCGTGCCTAAATATGTAATGTAAATACGGTGCTCATGTACAGCGCTCCAATACCTTCGGGTCGAGTTCGCGCTATATAAAAGATGCAAAAAAAAACACACAAAAAACCCAGATGTTATCACCTGCCAAAAGGAGAACTCACTCACCTGATACCAAATGAGCCCTCATGCTCCTTCTTGTCCGCTATCTCTCTTCCTCTACTCTCAGCCCCACCCCCTCCTCCTGCCCAGATGGGTCTCTGATGTCCAGTCCTACTGGGGTAAATCTTAGGGAGGGCTACTGGGGCCCTACCCAAGCGAGCCGCCAATATCAAAGGTCTCAGAGCTTATTGGAATACAGCCTCCAGCCCCTCAGGTGTGGGCACCGCCACCTTGTTGGCTGCGAGGTTGGGAAATTCTAGATAACTAATAGACACAGGACTGCTGGCCTGGTTGTCTCATGAATGAGATGCTTGCTCGTCTACGTAGTGTGTTCTGACATCGAGGGCCCTGCCACCAACTGCCCGGGCGAGAAACATCCTGAGAAAGCAGCTGAATGAGCACTGCCAAAACATGCGGCCATCTTGGTTTCAGCTAAACATTTCTTTAAAGCAGCATCTGCTCCTTTAAGGAAAATGGACTACTTTAAAAAACGTTTTCTAGTTTACGACAGGTTGTTCAGCAACCCCATGTGACTGATCATTTTTGACACAACATACTAGTACAGAAGTAACATCACAAATTGACAGACAATTCACAGTCATTATTTGCGACCTGCCGGTTTTCTTCCAGCCTTAAGTATTAATGTTCATGCATATTCAGGTCCTAATTCAGGATATACTCTAAGTACAGGTTGGTAAAAAATTATTTACTGTTTAATGCTCATTACACAATAAAAACTGTACAGTAGGAGTTGAATGCGTGCCTTATCATCAATTCTCACTGCACGTTGGAAAGGTGACCGTCACTGGGCATCTAGCGCTTGCAGCGCGCACACGCTCATCTGTTGGCTGCTCTTATTGATTTTAAGCTTCCTTGTTGTTTATTTTGGTTCATTCTCATTTTCGTTATTCCTTGCTTTTATCGCGGGGTTTCCCTTCCCTGGCCCTTACCTGCACTGTAAAATCATCAAAACACGCACCGCTGTTTTGGCGGGCCCGGGCTCACGGGGCTCCCGCGCGCACTTTGGCCGCCATCTTGGAGCGGGTTGGGACGCTCCTGCAACATCCATGTGAGCGCTCTAGTGCTCCGACTGGAAAATCTATTTCAGGCGCCGAGTCCCTGTAGGTCAGCCTGGAAAGGTGACCGTCACTGGGCATCTAGCGCTTGCAGCGCGCACACGCTCATCTGTTGGCTGCTCTTATTGATTTTAAGCTTCCTTGTTGTTTATTTTGGTTCATTCTCATTATCGTTATTCCTTGCTTTTATCGCGGGGTTTCCCTTCCCTGGCCCATACCTGCACTGTAAAATCATCAAAACACGCACCGCTGTTTTGGCGTCCCGGGATCACGGGGCTCCCGCGCGCACTTTGGCCGCCATCTTGGAGCGGGTTGGGACGCTCCTGCAACATCCAGGTGAGCGCTCTAGTGCTCCGACTGGAAAATCTATTTCAGGCACCGAGTCCCTGTAGGTCAGCCTGGAAAGGTGACCGTCACTGGGCATCTAGCGCTTGCAGCGCGCACACGCTCATCTGTTGGCTGCTCTTATTGATTTTAAGCTTCCTTGTTGTTTATTTTGGTTCATTCTCATTTTTGTTATTCCTTGCTTTTATCGCGGGGGTTCCCTTCCCTGGCCCTTACCTGCACTGTAAAATCATCAAAACACGCACCGCTGTTTTGGCGGGCCCGGGCTCACGGGGCTCCCGCGCGCACTTTGGCCGCCATCTTGGAGCGGGTTGGGACGCTCCTGCAACATCCAGGTGAGCGCTCTAGTACTCCGCCTGTCACTCCTATATAACGTCACTTCCGCAGCGCAGCGGTCACGCGCAGCGGTGATGCGCCTTCACTACGCCTGAGTCTCGCCAGAGTCCTGCCCGTCTGCGCCCGTCAGCGACTCGGAGGCGACGTAGCGGCGGGAGACTCTGGCCAGACCTGGCGCCCCGCTAGGATGATTTGTTACTCTTCATCCATTCTTCATGCTATGCGGACTTCCTCTCGCTCCTGTCGGACAACATTCCCGGGACGCTACAAGGGGAAACGATGTTGCCCGGGTTGTGGCTGGTCGCCTACTTGGGCTCCGGTGGCCGCCCGCCGACCAGATGAGGCTTGTGCTATCCATTCTTGCCTTTTGCTTAACACCAGATCATTAGGCAGCCATGCCTTGGACATCTATGATCTGTTGGTCAGGGAAAGCCCTTTATGCCTCCTACTGACCGAAACTTGGTTGGGTGAGGCGTCTAACCTGGACATTTTCGCGGCCATCCCTCCGGCCTATAACATCTTCCGGCAGGATAGGGTCAAGGGTAGGGGAGGGGGAGTAGCGGTGGTGGTGAAGAAGAGTGTCTCCTGCTCTCTTCTCCCCCTGAATCCTCTCTGTGGTTCTGAGGCTCTTGCTTTCTCGCTTAGATTGTCCCCGCACCAAGCACTGAAAGGGCTACTGGTATATAAGCCTCCAGGTCCTGTGGATTCCGTTTTCGAGCACCTGCCGATGGCCATTTCCGAACTGGCACTGTCCACACAGCACTGCTTGTTGGCGGGTGACTTTAATTTCCATCTGGATGTGGAGGACGACTCAGACGCAATCAGATTGATGGACATTACGTCTCCGCTGGGTCTCGCACCCTTTGTCACGGGCTCCACCCATGAGAGGGGTCACACTTTGGACCAAGTGTTTTCTTCGACTTCTCTTGTCGACATCGATACTGTGCCAGTGCTATGGACTGATCACAGGTTGATTAAGTTCTCTATACCGGAGGCGGTGTCCCCACATAGCGACACCCCTATACAACCTAGTTCAGTCTCAAGGGCACTGCACAAAGTGACGCTTGAGATGCTGGCGCAGGCGCTGGTGGACCATCCGTGCTCTCTCACGGGCGATCTGGAGCGGGACACCGAGGCCCTGCAGATCTGGCTGGCAGAAAGGCTGAACGATCTCGCCCCTGCAGTTGCCCCTCGGTCCACGGCCAAACGACTATCTGCGCCGTGGTTTACAGAGGCGCTTCGCCTGTTCCGCTGCCAGTGTAAGGTTGCGGAGAGGGCCTGGCGCTTCCAATATGACGAGGAGGCTAAACTAGCCTATAGGGCGGCAGTGAAAGTGTACCATCGTGGCATCTTGTGTGCGAAGAAGGAATACTTGGCCAGGAGGATAGAGGCGTCTATGAACTCCTGTAAGGAGATCTTCACTGTGGTGAGGGAGTTCACGACCCTGAGATCCAACGCGCCCCTTCCAGCGTCATCTGACACATGGGTCTGTGATCTTGCTAGCTTCTTCACTGAGAAGATCAAGGCCATCCAGGCCTCTTTTCCGGAGAGGTCTGGTGAGGGGGGGTGCAGCATTGGGGTGGGATCTGTTTCATCGTCCATGCCAGCTGTTGTGCTGGAGGAGTTCCCCGCTATCTCCAACGAAGCTTCCCTGATGCTGCTAACCAATCTTAAATCTGGTTCGCCATTGGACCCCTGCCCGGCCAAATTTTTGGCCAGGGTGGCATCGGTGGTGAACCCATTGGTTAATCCTCTCCTTAATGCCTCCTTGAGGGAGGGAAGGGTCCCATGCGCCTGGAAGAGGGCGATGGTGATCCCCCTCCTGAAGAAGCCTGGACTAGACGCCGAGGTGTTGGCCAACTATAGGCCAATCTCCCTTCTCCCGGCCCTAGCTAAGATCACGGAGAAGCATGTCCATAGCATCTTGTCTGGTTTCTTAGAAACCAACCATCTCCTGCATCCATCACAATCCGGGTTCCGTCCCAATTTAAGTACTGAGACGGCGCTGCTGGAGGTCTCGGAGGTCATCCGGGAGACGCTGGATGTAGGCGGCAAGGCCATGCTTGTCATGCTAGACCTGTCGGCGGCCTTTGACACCGTCCCCCATGAGGCGCTTCTCGCCAGGCTTTATGACATTGGTCTTAGGGGGACGGTGTTCAAATGGTTTACATCTTTTCTCGAGGGCCGCCGCCAAACAGTCTGGGTTTCCCAAAGCACCGCAGAGATGCCGCCATTGGGAGTCGGAGTTCCACAGGGATCTGTGTTGAGCCCGACTATTTTTAATATCTTTATGGCCCCTCTGGCGGCATTGGTGGAGGCTTTTGGGGCCCAGATTGTATCCTACGCAGATGACACTCAACTGCTCTTCACATGCGGGAAAGATCTGGCATTCGATGGAGAGTGTATTCGGGGCTGTCTGGGGAGGGTCTTTGACTGGTTCCAGCGGAACAGCCTTAAGGCCAACTCCAGCAAGTCAGAGATCCTGTTCTTCGGATGCACCGCCGACCCTGAATGGCAGGTCTGGTGGCCTATGGATATGTGTCCCCCTGCTCAGTCTTCTCTGGTCGCCAAAAACCTGGGAGTTAAGCTGGACAACAAGCTTACGTTAAGATCACATATCCTTGGTTTGGTCGGCACCTGTTTTGGCATTTTGCAAATTTCTACCATTGCTCTCTGAGGAGCACAGGCGGATCACTGTTCAGGCTCTAATAGGCTCTAGACTGGACTACGCCAATGCCCTCTTTCGGGGCTCCCGGACTACTTGGTCCAGCGCCTGCAGGTGGGGCAGAACGCTGCGGCTCGCGCTATTTTTGGACTCCATAGGCGAGCGGGAGCTTCGGGGCTGGTGCAGGCGCTGCATTGGTTACCTATCCGGAAACGGATCATGTTTAAAACCTTGACCCTGATGCATAAAGCTCTGTTTGGCACAGGGGCAAAGTACTTGCAGCGGAGGTTGACTTTTTATCGCCCAGCCCGCTCTCTACGATCAGAAGCTCTATACCTGGCCTTGGTGCCACGTGTAAGGAAAGCCCGTACTGGGGGGCGGTCTTTTAGTTTGAAAGCCCCCCAGCTTTGGAACTCGCTGCCTCTGGTTCTACGGAGCACGTCTAATTTGCTTCTGTTTAGGAAGAGCCTTAAGACCTGGCTTTTTAATCTTTAGGTTTTTTCTTCTGACTTTTTCCGTTTTGTTTCCATGTTGTTATGTTATTCTCGCTGAGCTGCAAGTGAAAAGCGCCGGGACACTCTGTCGGAGTAGCCGTGCGCTATAGAAATTCTATATAACATAACATAACATAACGTGCATACCCGTAAACACTTTACACCTGGCCTCGGTTAAACCTAAAGTTAAGTCCCGGCTGGATAAAAATGCTTTATGTATGTGTCTAGATGGCTGGTACAGCCTAAACTCATGAGCAAAGCAGCAGAGCGAAGAACAGTAGTTCAAGGGAGAATAGGCCTTTGACAAACTTGTCACATTAGGTGAAGGGCTGATTAAAATGTTCTCAATTGGAGGGAACAGATCCATAAATGGCACGGACAGAATTATTTTTTACAGACATTATTCTCCGCAAGCATCGTCAAACAATTCTGGTGATTTAGTTATTCTGCAAGAAAGAGATATATTTTTGAGGGGTACATCTCTCTATACCAATTACCTATGTTTTTATTACCCTTGAGTCCCAACTCTCAGGAAGAGATGAGATTTGCAGTATTCAATTTTAACGGCGGCAGCAAGCTCATCCTGTACTATCCTGTACCTACTATGTAAAACGGATTTAATGAAAAATGAAGAGGAAAAAAAGCCTTGCGAGAAATTCCACTTTGAATTTTCAGTAAGTAAACTAGCTTCAAAGAACTTTCTCACCACTACATCATTGGTACATGAATTCACTATTTCTGGGCACAATACCTGGTCAAAAAACATGGACAGCGGCTGGGTTTTGCATCACAGGCTCTGGACGGTACAAAGAATGGAACAGTGGATTTACCGTAGGGCAGAATAGATATTCAATACTTTAGGGGTTCAACAAGAGTGCTGTAGTCCTTTGATTCAGTAATATCGAGCTAGTGAACAGTGATACCGCAAGGTGCAGTATTTACAGGGTAACATTTACTACTTCATTCTGAGGTGTGCAAATCAGGAAGGGGTCAGACAAATGAGAGAGTTACCCAGGTTAGACCAAAAGGGACCGGGTTGTATCACAATAGTGAGAAATAAAAATTCCCTTCTGTGTCACACACTTCTTACTACATGAATATAACAGTTTACACTGAACTAAGAGTTGTATTTAAATATAGATTGTCACACAACATAAAAATAAAATACGGCATTGCTGCGTGTTTTCCCCGTCTTTTTCCCCACATTAATTTTGTAATCAGGTACATTTTAAGTGGGAAAAAATGCACCCGGTAAAATTAATGTATGTGGGGAAACAACGAGGGTGTGATATTGTATGCGATGGACTTAATTTGTGCCTGTGGTTGCAGGTGGTGGATTCTGGCACTCAGTTTTTAGGGGCCATATCTTATTTTTCATCATCACACTTTGACGCAGAGCAGGAAAAAGAAAGGGAGAAAATGGAGAAAGGAGAAAAAGAATGGAAAACAATAATAAAGGGAGAAAGCAGGCATGAAAGATATTTGACAGAGGGAGAAAGCGAGGAAGTATACGGTGAGTGAAGAAAGAGGCATGAGGTGGAATCAAGATTAGGCAGCCTTGGTATTCTGTAATCATGGCTTTGGGAGTGCGGGCCGCCAGCTCCAAGGAGACACTTTAGGCCTCTACAATTTCTTAGAATTCTAGTTTGGGTACAAACTCTCATTTGCACCAGAAACGGGTTTGAGACGGGACTTGTAATAAGCCTTAGAGAATTAAATAATATTTTGTTGATGTTCCACTCTACCGTGGTAGTGCATGTCTTTAAAAAGGGTGTGATGTGTTGAACAACTGCACAGAAGCGACTGGATGGACATTTGCGGTTTCGGTAAATGCTTCTAGTTCCCTCTTGCCACCTCACCCGGTTCCTGCCATCCTTGGCTCCATTACTATTTCCCGTTGTTAGGCTCTGTTGGTGGCTGTGAGGAGGCAGACTTGGATTAACATTTGCCTGTTCGGACTGGCCCTCCTGATGTGGTTCTCACCAGGGGGCATATTTTCTAGAAAATGACGCAGTGCAGCGCTCCAAGCCATCTTGCTGCACTGAGCTGCGTCATCGGGAAAGTGTAGGGATGCGTCATATATACAGTAATACGACGCATCCCTCTGCTTTCCTCTGCGCTGTGCACAATTGGCTGCCTTGCGCCAATGCAGGCACCCTTGCAGCATTGCTGCAGGAATGATTGTTTTTGTGGAGGAAGGGACACCTTCCCGCACGAAAACAATCATTGATGGGGTTTTCCTCCTTTTATGTGGGCTGCAGAATGCACAAAGTATGAGCAACAAACTAGGAGAAATAAAGGTATTTCTCCTTGTTGCGCCACTTTAACGCCTCCTCGGGGGTGGCGTTAGAATCTGATGCATTCCCAGGTTAACAAAACCTTGTAAATCTGGGAATGCTTCAGAATCCATGGATGTTGTGTTAGAACACCCACAGCAACACCCATGGAATGCCCCTTTCAGGGCGAGTAATGCCGGAAAGGGGGCCATATTAACAAGGCCATGAAAAGCCATACAGGGTGGCTTTGCGTGGCCTTATAAATATGGCTCAGCACTGTGCGTCACCAGAGCATTAAAAAAAAGGACGCTCTGGTGCCACAGGGGCCTTGTAAATATGTCCCAGGTCTCCTGTGATTCTTTCTTCACTGACCTGAGTAGGGGATGGCCAAGGGGAGAGACTCGAGGCCCCTACAGCCCGCAAGGAGTTGAGTTGAATCAAGGCCAGCTGTCACGTTGGGTTTCATTAGTTTTCTGGAGATACTTCACTATTTGGCTGTTGTTACCTTACCACCTGTAGTACATTTTTTGCCATTCTACAACGAACAGACAGGGAACTAAAATCGGGGAGCCTGATTTTAAAAAGAGTGATGACTATTTTAAATGCCAATTTGAACAGAAATCAGTCTTCTCATGGGGAGCTTTACAAGGTCTCGCACCTAGTCCTGTTTTTTATTCCAAAAGGGTAAGTGCAATAGACTGAAACACAGATGGTGGAGGAGAAAAAGTAAAAGTCTCACTGGAATGATTTAATACAAATATTCCAGAGGAAGACCTAGCTTTATTGAAGGTGATCAAGCTGGAGTTTTCCCAAGCCAGGGTGGACCTGCTCCTTAAGAAATTACTCTCCCAGGTATGCTTCATACTATGGCATATAGGAAAAAAAGGAATAGTACAGAAACGCAACTTAATTCTGAGTCCTGTTTGGGTCTAATATATTGGGTTCCTGATTCAAAGGTAGAGAATACTAAAGTGAAAAAAAAATGCTGAACTAGGAAAAAATCAATGTAATGTTGAAGTGCAAGCCAGCCAAATTTATTAAACAAACGCAAAATTAAGGGAATAAAGAAAAAATTATCTGATCATACATTTGCACCAAGGAAACTGTTTACAGAAAAAAAACAGACGTAGTTAATTATACTGGGGCCGATTCACAGAACTAATCTGAAATAGAAAAATTTACTACGTTTGGTATTCACAGACGGCATTTAGTAGTAGTAAAGTTAGGACTCCTAACTTTACTACTACTAAACTGAGATAAAATCCTAAACTTACTACTTTTGGTATTTACAGAAGGGACTCCTAACTTTACTACTACTAAATGCCTTCTGTGAATACCAAAAGTAGTAAGTTTAGGATTTTATCTCAGATTAGTTCTGTGAAGCGGCCCCACTGAGAATAAAGTTGCCATAGGTGTACCTGTCCCCCATGGCTCTATTTTTCAAACACATGGAAAGAAGGGAAACAAAGTCACTAAGGCCAAGAAGGTTCAAAATAAGGCGATGAAAAAAAAAGGTAAGACTAAGAGATGCAGGATTATGAGGAAATGTCTTGCCACCCAAAGCCAGTCAGAACTACTTTTAGATTACTCTGTGAACCAGATACCCAAACCATCTTTTGGAAACAAACCCGATCCTAGACTCTAACTTGAATCCTTCAGCAATTGAATTTGATCCCTCACTGTCAATTTTAGATCAACAGAATTTCAACTACAAAGGTCAACAATCACTGAAACTGACACACAACGTTTTTATATGAGGATTTTTAGGTCAGATTTCATTCACAAATCATTAGATTTAATTTCTCTCATAGATGAATGTGCAGTTCCATTAAATAGATCTCCCCTTTAGAAATTATTGCAAAATATTGAAGAACTGGGTACGATAGAATCCAAAGATATTGAATCTACAGTCATTTGGGATGACCAGTTTAAAAACTGATCTAGAGTTTATTACAGATGTTATTACTACTTTGCTAATGAAGAATTGCAAATTTGTTCATATTAGGGGAACTGATATAACTACCCACCTCTGCTAGACAGTACACAGAAGACAAAGAATTATTTAATCTTAACAACAATATGTATTTCTCTCGTTTGGGCTCTGGCATAAGCCAACATGACATGATTAAACAGGCACATGCACCTGTAGTAGTTTTATAGCCAAATGGCAGGATGGTTTCCCTCCTTCAATTGCAACCTCAGGATTATAACATTGAACAGTGATGACCAGATGGATTCGACTTGGTGGCAGGAGCATTAAATCAGAAGACTCTTTTTTCCCCAAAGATATTAAATTGAAATGCCACAAAACAGGACAATCATAAATAATTTGTCGGTGCACAGCAAGTAATACAAGCAAAATAATGGAACCGAGATAAAAACTGTGAATTCTGAAAAAAAACACTCCCCACACTTAAATCAATCCCCATCCCCCACTTGGAGGCTACACAAAAAGCGTGAATGCCTAATGTGCAGATATCAGCATAATAATGGTACATCACCTTATGCTTCAAGAAAATAAGTAAATTGCCCCCCCCCCCCATTCAGTCATCAATCTGAGTCAGCGAAATGTCCTAGGACAACCCAAACCAGTTTTTGTATCCACCAGTTAATCCACTAGGATCTGCACTGGCCCTTAAGTTAGTTTCTCCATAGCTATCAGCACCCACACCTTAGTCGTCCAGTCATAAACTGTTAGAACAGTTGAGGTTTTCCATTCTAGTGCTAATACCTGCTTTGTGGCTAAGAGCATATTGAAAATAAGTCTCCAGTCCCCACCCAACAATTTTCTCCTAAATGGAAAATGGCTCCTGCGAAAATACTAGAGAGCCCATTTCCCTGTGGCAGTCTACGGCAGCCTTAAGCTTCGCTTCCAGGGCTGCTCTATAGTACCCACAGATCTCGCATTTTCTTGCCCTCTCAACAAAACAATGCCCTCTAAAGGCTGCCTTGAAGGCATCCCATACTGTGTTAGGAGGGACCTCCTCTGTGTCATTCTCTTCAAAATATAAATGAGGTGGTCCTCAATTCTGTCCTTAAACACTCTAATCACCTCAAGGGGAACGTTGTATGAATGGTGATCATAATCCTGCGTTTCTTGACTCTAGTGGCGGCAAAGAACAGGGTGAGGTATGCTCTGTGTTTCATCAGGTGGGTGTCAGCTGATTTCAGGTGTGCCTTCTGAGACACAAGATGTCCAGAGAAGCCACCCTTGCTGCTAAACACACCTTGTTGCTTAACAGGGCCATTTAAACCATTGACAGTCCTTGTTACAACTTTAACCATCACTGAGAATGACCAGGGAGACCAAACGGGCCAGTAAGGAGCGCAAACATCACCCCTTCGGATATGCATGATACTGAAGCTAGTGTAAGGGGCATTCGTAACCATAACCATTGAAATGAACAGGTAATTATATAAAAACTGAGTTCTTTCATATTCTCAACTGCCCTACCCAACCCTGTGCCCCCCACCCTTCTTCAAACCCTATACTGTGTGATGGAGGGATCAAATACATCTCTGGCGTGCACATAGGTCGCTCTTAGCCAACCCCCCTCCCCCCTGGCCCCAGTAGGTCAGTCCACGAGTCCACTGCCCCTTGCAGGCACAAGATCTTGTTTAATTGGATTCATCCTACCACCTCAGTGCTATAGTGTCCTGAGATGACCCCTGCTGGAATGACCCCTGGAGATTTCATAAAGAGTGGCAAAGGATACAGCATCAGCAGAACACAAGGTTGACTAAGCACCTGTGAGGCACAGTGCTCATTTCTATAAAGCAAGGGGAGCTGTACACCTTCATAGGTGCACCCTGTGTAAATTTAAGAAGCACAGGCTTTGACAAAAGCAAAGGTCATTTGCGTAAGGCTCGTCACGAAGATTTAGGTCCTTCCCATTTCTTCTTGGGTTAACAACATTGGGCAGAGTTATTCTTCAGTGACGTTACTGTCATCTAATCTCGAAAGGGGCCCAACAAATCATGTGATTCTTCTGCTGTATGAATTATGTGAGCTTTGGAGTCAATCTGAAACCATAAGGCAAATGGTAACAGCAATTAGTAAAGGATTAGCCGTCAGTGCAGGTCTGCTGTTACTGAGGCAAGAGTGCGCCACTTATTTAGGGTCACCTGAGAGAGGTTCAGAAACAGCTCAACATGGTAATCCAAGAAAGGAAGTCGATTCAGCTTCTTGCCACATTCATGATTCTGTCCGTTAAGTGTGCAGAGCCAAGCTTGGCCATAATGTCTTTTGGTGTTCGCAGTAGATCTGGGGGCTATGACTCTATGTGTTCTAATTAAGGTTATCTCAAAAGCTTGGTCCTCTTTGACGACTGAGTGAAGCAAGTTAACACAAAATTGAGTTACATCATCCTCCTCCTCAGATTCTCGGACATTGCAGATTAGAATGTTATCTCATCTGGACCTATCTACTACTACAGCACACTTTTCCCATAGCTGCATAATTTCTGATTCCATTTTAGCACCCAAGTCCTGCAATTTTTCAAGTTTCTGGTTCATGGCAATAATGACGTCATCTTTGGTGGTACCCAATCACCCAGTGCATAAATATCTTTCTTAACGTCCAAAAGGCTAGAGGCCAGGTTGGCCTTCAGGGCTTGCATCTGCATGGTTATAATATTTGAGAGTTTATTGTGAAGGTCGCATGAGTGGGATTACAGGTCTTTTGGCATGGAAGAGGACTCCATTTCCCCATTTTCTGAGGATTTCATAGGTTGAAGATGAGTTTCCCGGGACAGGTATCCCCAGCGGAAGAGCTTGGTGTTACCAGAAGGAGAGTACTGCTTAAAGGGCTAAAGAGCTCAAGCCCTATTATGTGATTGATGAGGATGTCCTCATTTTGCTTTGCTGGTGCTCCATTAGAAGTCATCCATACGAGCACTGTGGTGTGAGTTGTTGCCGATCAAGGCCTGCATGCCACTTTTGAGTGGCTTTCGACTCTGGTGGGTATGCGCTACACTCCAAGGTGGCCTCATTCCCATTTCTCAATGGTGTGTTTAGGCACATGATAGCTGTGGCCAGTCACCACACTCCTGGGGTGCACTGCTGCTCGTTGTGAGCCCCCATGCTGGGCTCAGACAGCCAGGAGCCTCTTCCCAGGAACGCACAGTGTTCCCATTTCTAGGGCTGCAGTAATCCCCCATTTCCGTGTCTCCACAGCCTACTGAAAGACACATAAAGGGAAGCTTGGCCCAGAAGCTCACCGGTCGGACATCATGTTCATCATGCCCCCCCAGGAAGCCTCTTTTGTCAATCTTCTTTTTATGTGTTTAACAGAAAATTCTCAATTCTCTCCTGAACACAGCTGGACTTTTCGCTGAATCACTAAAAAACACTACTGTATATAATACTAATGCAGAAATTATTTGTATTTAAGAGGTGTGGGCTACTGAGGATTCCTTTGGGAAAAAAGTATGTGCAAAGAGCACAAGTAGAGGTTGTGCTTGTGGAGGAGGTGCCATATTAATGTCTTATTAAATATTTATTCATCCATGTAATACAATAAGATGCTAAGCAGGATTTGTATTCACAACATCAGCTTCAGTTACTTAAAAATTTGAATTATTGTTGAGGGGTGGATACCCACCTCTGGTAATAACAACAATCCTTGTTTTGGTGAATCACTAAAGTCACTAAATTACCCTGAATTCAACCCCCTTGTAGCCACGGCACAGAGCAGACTGGCTTAACCTAGAGACAACATGGTAAGTGTTTATGCAGTGCTAAGACCAGTGCTTAGTTTGGAAAAAGAATAGGTGCCAGGGCCCCCATCAGGAGGCCACTGCACCGTGCACAAGCCATTTCCCTCACTTTTATAGTCAGTGCCTTTAACAACACAACTATTAGCCATCACACTCCTACACTTGTAACAATTCAGACTATTCTAGGCCTCCAAAGCGATAAGAATGGCTTGGGTGGCATGTATTAATCATTTTTAATGTATATTGAACTAAGAAACAACTGTTGTTCTCATCTCCAAACTACACACACAGCACCACCACGTGGCGGGCTGTCATAAGTGCCGGTGTTGACAATTACGTGCTGGTGCTGAGCACTGAAATCCACTGGCTCAAATTAAGCACTGACAGTAATAAAGTAAAAATGCAAAATAATAGAAAAATAGATTGCATTTCTTGAACACAATGACACTAAAATGATAACAATCCAATAAAGGGCTTTAAATCAAGTTTTAAGTCGAAATAGTACAAGAAAGTAAAAATTGTCAATTATAGACAACTGTCACAGCAGAACAGGACCTATGAACCATTTAATGCTGACTGTGATGGAGGCTGGTTGTATCTACCAACCAGGTTCAGCCTGGCCAAAAGATATTACCTTCTGACTTAGTACTTTAAGGAGGCCGTTCATTCCATTGCATGGGATGTGTGCGAGTAGGAGTCCTGCGAGTGAAGGTGTTTGGGTGGGTGGTGGAAGGAGATACAACTGTTCAGGTAGGTGAGGCCTAAGTTGTGTACTGCATTGAATGTGTGTGTGTGTGTGTGTGTGTGAGGAGTTTGAAATGAGCATGGTTGTGTATTGGGAGCCAGTGTAGCTCCTGAGGTGTGGTGTGATGTGAGTTCTGTGTTAGAGGTAGAGGATGAGTCTGGCTGTTGAGTTCTGGATGGTTTATAGTCTTCTACAGAGTTGTTTTGTGATCCTGGCGTAGAGGGTGTTCCTATAGTCCAACTTGCTGATGACAAGAGTGTGACTGACAGTTTTTATTTGTTGCTTGGGAGCCATTTGAAGACCTTCCTCAGCATCTTCTGCATGTGGGTACAGGATGCAATGACGGTGTTGACTTGTGTAGTCATGTCTAGTTTGCCGTTGATGATTATTCTGAGATTTCTGGTGTGAGTGCTGGGTGTGAGTTCAGCCGGCCACGAGTTGGAGTCCCCTGTTAGGTGTTTGTATCGAAGATGGCTGCTTCTATTTTGTCCTCATGGGAAGCAAGGCCTAGTTAGGGGAGACTTATAAATACTTAAAAGGAGGGTTTTGATCTGTCAAAAGTGGTTACTTTGACTAGTCGAATTTACAGTTTAAAACTGCAACAAACAGACTACAAAAGGTAGGCCTGCAATCGTGTTTGCACTGTCACTGTAGTGGATGGCACAACTGATGCTGCAGTCCACTATTGGCAATTAACTTGCAGGCCCTGGGCACACTTTGTTCCATACACTTATGGTTATGTAAAATATGCCAATTAGGAGTATCCTAATTTTATCATGTTTAAACGAGGAGCTCCAGCTCTTTATTTCTGATTAGCAGGGGAAAAGTGCACAGGTTTCTACAGCTAACAAAAATATAGAGTCCAGCAAAAAGCAAAGATTCTGGGGTGACACAAAGAAAAGGCAGATTTACTAAAGTTACCATTTGTGGCATTTGTGGTTTGTCACAAAGGCCACAATAGAATTATATTTTGAAGTCAGTACAGGAATTCATCACATGAGATATTGAAAGGGAACAAACTAGGTATATATTACTCACGGGAGATCAAAAGTTTAAATCTCTAATAAAGGCATGTAAATCTGTAGAGCTAAAAAGAGGGAAAAGTCATGGAATATCCCACAGGCTCATTTCCTACATCAATTCAGCAATTTAAAACTGACAAATTGAGGAAAAAATATTTTATAACACTTTAGGCTCTATAGTTGCAAAGAGTCAGTTAGAAATGACATTTTAGCAAGCATGACCCATATATGTGCCTATGACCACTCAATCAATTATGTAAATTCATCTTATCATGCTTTTCACTTACTCTCTGATTTTCACAGCCAGGCTAATGTTTTGAGTGACCATTATATTGTATTCTTCTTCCTTGGAGAATATTAATGGCTGTAATTTAAAAGACTGTTAAGTTCTGATTATTACATCTCGTAGCGGAATAAATTACACTACTAGACGGGCCAGAATAAGGGCACATGCAGCCATTGGACTGGGGCAAATGGTCAGCTGGTTAAGGACAAAACTAAATCCGTCAGCAGAGCTATATGCACAAGTGACCCCCCTGGACCAGCTCTCTACCTTGGATAGATGGGGAAAAATGGGGAAATGAACTGGGATATGATTTTTGATAAGTTTAAGGACTTGATTCATTCTTGCATCACTACTCTAGTAGAGAAAATCACAAGTTTAGAGCTCGTAGTATCAAAGCTCTCTAGCTTTAATCATTCCAAATATCTTGACCGTACAGTGGCAGCAAAGCGAATGACAGCATGCAATGTGAAGGCCACCACTGATATGCAAGGTTGTGGCAGGGTGCACTCACCGAGATTTGATGATATCACTATGACTGACCCTCCTCCCACTACCACTGAGGTAACTTAGCCCAACAGGGCCATAGACCATCATTGCGCTAACCTGACTAACATGAACCTTGGTTCTAATCCAGAAAGCCAACCTTTGTGCACAGGCCTTACCAACAGGGCCAGACTAGCCACAGCGAGCATTGGGCATTTTCCTGGGAGGCTGGAAGGGTGAAGCTGGTTTTGCAGAAGTGGAGGCAATTTTTTTGTTACTGGGGGGCGGTTTTGCAGCGTTGCTGCAATATCGGGTCCCAGTAACAAAAGTAGCAGTGCTTCACACTTGCACTCCAACTGCCCCCACCCCTCGGGGAGGGGGGGACTGGTCCTAAAATATTGGCAGGGCAGCTTTGAGTGCCCATTCCGGCCCTGCTTATCAAATATAACCACGTTAATCTTCCTCCCATACGTAGAAGTCCTGGACAATCTTCCATGTTTGCCCTCAGCCAGGCTCGAAACCCATGATGACCTCAGAAACAAGGTTTGCCACTGGCTAACCAAAAACCCAGACTTCAGCATTTCGGAATACAGTGACATTTTATTTTTCAGAAGGGTGGGCTGGATTGGGCTGTCAAACAAGCTTTCCTATGGGGTCTGCGTGGTCATATGTTGCAGCAACCTGACCCTAGCTGGCTGTCCAACACTCTTACTGTAATCTCAAGAACAATTGTATAACTATTCTGCTGCTGGGTTATGTTTATTGTTACTTTTGTGGCACACAGCCCGTAAAGAGTGGCCCACTACCTAGGCCTCCCCAACATGGTAAGCAAGCCACCACCAATACCTCAAAGAGACTTAGCGGGCAGTAGGGCGACACAGCGAGCTGCCTTTTGAATTGCAACAAGACTTGGACTTCTCTACCAATTTGATGTGCTGGAAAATTGCTGGTCTGAGCTCCAGGCAGTCAGATCCGAATTGGCGGAATTGTTTTGAAAATTATGATATTGTGATGTTGCAAGAAGTTTGACACCCAGGGGATATCATTTGGGATGGGTATAAATAATTTACTGTACCTGCTACCCACTCTGCTAGGGGTAGAGCTCTGGGAGGTCATGCTATTATGGTCAGAGCGTCCAAGCTATTTAAAATAGTCCCAATTGTATGTCAACCAGGGATTCAAGCTTTGTGGTTTGTTCACCTCAGTAGGTTTTTTTTTAGATACATTTTTATAACCTGGTGGTTGAAGTGGGCTGCCAAATCAAGACAATGTTTAATGTGATTGAGATTCTGAGAAATGAAGCCGATTGTATCTTAAAGCGAGTTTCTTTTGGTTGTTGGGGCTGATTTTAATGCCAAGTTAGGTCTACATGAAACACACTGTAATCCTTTAGCAGTGACAGCTTCAGCTGTGCCTGGCCCTAAGACCAATCAGAGAGGTCAAATACTCATGAGACATATCTTGGCATTTAATCTTTGTAACCTGTCTGAAATTAGGGGCGACTTGGCATCTCAAGTCCCCACTTTTATAGATTGGGGCAAGGCACCATTATTGATTACATCTTTCTTTCCAGGGGCATGTCTAATATTGTAGCTGGTGGAGGTACTATTACCAGTGGGTACAGTGACCATAATCCCACAGAATTAAAACGTCTCTTCCCGATGGTCCAACAACTATCCCTGTACAAAGAAGCCGGAAACCTGACTCCCAAGGATAAGGGTCTTAGACTCAGATGGCAGGTGATAAATATGTATTTTTTTGGTTACCACTGTTACGGCTAACCACGGCCAGATTTTAAATCACCTGTTAATTATAAAACATTCACCACTCAAAGTAATTGCGGTCTCTGAAAATGTAAGCAATTTTATCAAGTGCCTTCTTATCAGTCCTATCAAAAATGCCAATACCATCCAGCTGTGCTGGTTTGATACGGATTGCAGGGTTGCCAATCAAATGTTGCGAGTTGCCCTAAATATTAGTCCTAGGGATAGAAACCTTACAGTCAAAGCTAGGCAACACTTAAAAAGCGCAAGACAACCCTTAAGGAGGCAGCTTGGACTTGCCTTATTAGGTCATGCAAGGAAAAGGACACCTTAGCAGGGCGCAAAATGGGTTTAGAGAAGGGCTGGGGACTCAGGAACAGTGCCTCAAACTTACCCTGTTGGTTGAGAAATACTCCATTGCCAAAAAAGGCTCCCTTTACCTTGCCTTCATGGATCTGAGCAGTGCTTTTGACCGTGTGAATCGCTCTATATTATGGCCAATCCTTACTTGGATGAGCATGTCATAAACTTTGGTGGAGTTTTTACTAGCATTGCCATCTGGGGTCTCAGCAATTGTCAGGTATGGCATGGATGGGGAGTGTACATTCTCCTTTACTCTGTCCCATAGCATTCTCCAGGGGTGCATCTTGGAACTGATCTTGTTTCTTCTATATATGAACAACTGAAACTAATTTCTCACCATTAAAGGGAAAGACCTACCAGTGGTTAACACTATCCCTGTGCCAGCTTTACTTTATGCTGATGACTCAGTAATGCTCTCTCGAACATCTAAGAGATTACGGGCCCTAGTCGAGAGTTTTGTACTATTTATAGACAATGTGGATTTAAATACTAACTCCACTAAGACTCACTACATAGGGCCTCATTATGATGTCGGTCCGAAAGCATTCCCACTGACTCCGTGTCGGGATCGGTTCTGACCGACTAAGGTTCGGCGAGTCCGACCGACTGATTACGATGTTTCTAAACACCGTTCAGTTGGACTCCCATTGACTTCAATGGGAGCCTTTGTTCTGCCCGACAACACAGACTCCTATTTGAGAAAAGGGATGGTTGCGGAAAACCTTGCACCCTGTCACACGCACCCCATGGGGCCTGCTATACTGTGCATGGTTGTAAAGAGGGGTCCCATGGGTACCCCCACAGCCCCAACCATAGACCTCTGCGTGAAGGGTGACCTGCTATGGGCCCCCAAAGTCAGTTTCCATCAGCGGTCCCATGTCGGACAGACCAATTCGGAAAGGCTGTCTGAATCCGACATAGTAATACGTCGGTTGGAAACGCGGTCCATAGACCTGTACGATTCGGCTCCAATCGACTTGAAGTCTCGGAATGCTGCTCGGAACCGATTCGGAAAGACCGAACAGATACTTTTACATCGTAATCGGTTGGTTGGAAATGTTTCAGAGTTGGTCGGAAACATGAGTTCCGACACGGGTAAGGAAAATTCAAATGCCGTTCGGAGCATTTCCGACCGGCATCGTAATGAGGCCCGAGTGATTGGTAGGCAGAGTAGTAAAGTTAGGCCTACATCTAAAAAGGTTAATAATATCACTCAGGTTAAGGAATTTTGTTATTTAGGAACAACTTTTGATTCCTACAATAGCTTCTTGCCCTGTATCTCCAACCGCTGTCTCTGCTTTAACCACGCTATTGGGGCCTTGTGTGATGTAACTGCAAAAGTAGGCAGCACCCTAATATTGCCCTTGTTACAATTAATATGTTGAAATATATATTTTTTGCTTATATATGAGGCTGGAAAATGGGGCTACTGAGGGAAGAGAATCGTTTTTGTAGATATGTATGTGTCTAGGCCCAGGCAGTCCCCAATATTTTTTGTTCAAAGAATTGGGCTTGGCCTAAGCTACTGACCTGGTGGGGCTTGCCTCACTTCTCCTTTGGGCCTCTATATGGAGCAACCAAAAAGCAATCTTCAACCAAGAAGTCATAGCTGACTGCTTGGCATGGGTTCATGGGCTCAGGATCCCATTCCTTAACTATATAATGAAAACTGTGGACGCCTTAGAAAGGTCAGATTTATTTACCACTCCTCATGTCATATTAGGCGGAAAAGCCAGCAAGATTAAGGAGCTTCAACTGAGGAGGGCAGCTGACGGCAGAGAGGGAAGGGAGATCTTGAAGCCCCATATGAGAGAGCTGGTTTGCATCCAACCTGTTATAGTTGATAAGCCATATCTTTCATATAGAAACAATGTTCGGGAAAGGGCGCATTTGACAAAATTTCGCTTCGGGACTATTAGATATCATCGTTGATTCTTCTCAAATTTTGGATCATTTTTTATTCTTTTGTAACTTTTATCAAACATTTGGACACAAATACTTAGTACCAATTCTTTAAACCCCTGGCTTTTATCAGTATAAGCCTGTACTTTATTTTCCTCCATATGCTGTCAGACTACTTCGCATGCTTTCCTATGGGCGCTTTTCTAAAACAAATTCCTACGTTGGCAAAAGTCTATTGATCTTTAGATCTCTCTCAAGTTTGAATGCTTATTTTCTTATTTGGTACATGTACTGTACTGGAGCTCCTTATCTGCCACTGATTGTATCTTCATGTGAAGCATTCTATGTGGAAGCTAGACAAACTATAAAGTATTCAGCAATATTAAATAGTTGTGTTCTTAATGATGTCTCTTTCTAATGTAATTCTATTGTATCTTAATGTATTTTTGATTGCTCTTTCATGATTATATATTTATAACTGAAAAAGAAATCAATCAGTCAATCAATCACTCCTAGAACTTTATCAGCTTTACAAATCCACCAAAAGATTAAATCAATGAACACCATAGATGAGAAAATGTGTACTAAATAAATAGTCTAAATGGAAGAAATGTATCCAATATTCTGTGAGTCAGGCGAGAAGAATTGGGATTTGGTGGAGAAGAAGGTTTAGATATCTTTTGGCTGCACTAGAAAACAACCTCAAAAAGACCAGATGTGTTTTGGTTATGTGAGACTGCCGTGTCTGGGAACTGAAGGCTATTTTGGTACATAATTGCTCAAAACACTGGAATGAAGACCACCTGACAACCAGGATTGATTTTGAATCTAGATTGCATTGATTATCTGATAAATCTCTATAGATCCAATGATATTGCAAATCTCCTTGGGTTTCAGTAGCCTATAAAACAGCCTAGGTAATATTAAATATGATCCTCCTAATTTAAGATATGTTTGCACATCTAAGTTTAACTTAGTTGTTCAAAGGAATGCATTTATGAGGCCAACATCCCTATTGTGATTCACAAAATAAGACTTGCAGAATTTTATTCTCGCAAATCTGTTTTGCGGATATATGGAACCTCCACTATCTACTGGAATTTCGGCAGTCACAAATTTAAAGGGGAAGGCGGGTGCCTCCTATGAAAATAAACATTGGCAATGCCAGTATGTCTGGGTTATAATTGAAAATGTCTCTGCAGTCCCTGATGAGTTTACGCACTCGCTAGGTCAATATGCCTGCACTCATTCTTGCACTCATATATCCATCCATCCACCCACTAGCTTATACTTACATATAAACTTGATAGGCATATGCTTTTATTGCAAACATAGTTGTGGGTGGCCATCTTGCAATGGTAGTGTACAGTAGTGTACATAGTGCATTGCCGTTCTAAAGTTACAACATAGCTGCCACATTTAGATGCAACATGGTGGGCATGTTGCAACGGTATAAACAATGCTACACTCTTCCATTGCAAGATAGCCACTGAGTATATATCTTGCTGGCAGCCTTCTTTGAATGCTAAAATGTATAGTGCATCACTGTTATACTAAGCCAATGTAGCCAACATCAAACCTCTAAACATAGTAGCCATCTTGGAACGATAAAACAGTATTACACTACAGACAATGCAGTTCAAAGATGGTCATACAGTTTAGAAATAGCACCCACACAAGATGCAGCACACTGCAGGTGAAAGTAAGGGCAGGCCAGCCGACTGGTAGGTCTGTATGTTGATCCGCAGGATACTCAAAAAAGGGAGAATGAAAAAAAATGCAAGGGGACCTAGAAAAGGGAAAAATGGAAACCTTGAGGACTGGTCACCAGCTCAGACAATGGCGCACACTGATTTTCTGACAGATTTGCACGTGATCTGACTAAATGCAGTTACCCAAAGGACAATAGAGTCAATGGCAGAAATCGAACCATTTGCCCTTGCAGTACGCTGTCTTTGGGAAAAACAGGATAACCATGGCACTTTAACAAACAGAAGAGAGCTATTGATTTATGTACGTCTATATGTTTTTGACAAGGGTCTGGATGACACTACTCCTCCTAAGAAGGCCTAATCTTTTACCTCAAAAGGGATAACCAACAGAAAAACCATTGCAAACTAAATTAATCTGTGAGATTTGATGTAACAAAATACCAGTCAATAGCCTTTATCATTGTGTGATAACAATCCTCCCTTAAAGGCCTATAAGTAGGTTGGGCTTACTGCCTTTATTGTGGCTTTTCATAATGTAAAGATGAAACCTATGGCATTTGACAATTCGTTTCTGTGATGACCGGGTTCCTAAGACACCAGAGAAGTGAGGTTTTACTGGGCTCCAGTTTCATCAATTGGAGTGGTTCACCGCTCGTGCCCTGGGGACACAGTACTAATGGATCGCAAGCTGGATAATTAAGTACTCCTGTCCAGCACTTGACTCTCTCGGAATAGCGAGAGAGAGAGCAGTCCAAGGCATACTCAAGGTGGGGAGGTGGTTTAGACATTCCAAATAAAATTTACACTGTAATACCTGTAATAAGATCAATGACCAGTCAGTGCTTTACTTTATAAAAGCACTTTAATACACACAAAAGAAAAATATACTACACATAAAACTAAGATACATAGTGAAAAAAAGAAGCCTCTACCACCCTCTAACTAGAATTAAAGGATTTCTGCTAGCATCTTCTATAGCTGATTGTTTCATTGGACGGAGATGAACAATTGATTTGAGAACAACCCAGACAGACCCTAGATAGATGGGAATGAAAATTACCAGTATTTCTCCTGGGCTCTAATGACCATCGGAGGTAGTTCTCCAGGTGTGCATGTTTGCTTTATTGACTACTTGGCTGCATTAGATAAGATTGGATAAGGAGACTCATAGAAGAAGGTAGGTGTCAGGGGCGTAGTGTGAACCGTATTGAGTGTTCTTCAAAACATCTGGTTTCAGAGTAAGACTGACAAAGTGTTTCCCTATAACTCCCAAGTTCAAACGTCTAAAGCAGAGGTGCATTCTCATCCACCTACATTTTAACTTAGACATTTCATTTAGTAGTTAAAAATAAGCACTGAGGAGGAGGAGCCTAGCGCGCAACCAAGATGGCCGCGTAGGTGCGAAGCTCCCGAGGACCTCCGCGACCTCCTGAATTAATCCTGATTATATCCTGTCTTTGATGAGGGGACTGTGTCTGTGTACCCGAGCTGAGGCGGCACCCGTTTTCCGTTTTCGAATCGGACCCCGGACACCGGTGGGAGCACCGATCGAAGATTGCGGCCTTCTCCGCGCCGGCCCCCCGGATTGGAGTTGTGGGGCGATCCGGGGACAAAGCGAACAACAGCGGCGGGCAGGGCTGGGCGACTCGCGTACCCCGCGCTTTCACTTTCGCTTTTGCGCCCTCCTTGCCCTCAAGCGAGGTAGGGTTGCGGAGCGGGGTGCGGTGGTGTGGCCTTGTCCCGGTGCCCGGCTGACCCGCCGGCTGTGAGTTGTCCTGCGGTCCAGTGGTCACCCCCCCCGGAACCCGTGAACTGGTTTATCGGCCCTTTCGAGGAGATTGGCACGACTTTGGGAGTGCGACATGTCCACAAAGCAAGATGGCGACCGGGCAAAGGTGAAATCGACCCGCCGTGGCCCGGCACATCAGTCTAACAGCATGGACCGCTACACCCTCCAGAAGGGATCTCCAGAGGCACCGCGTACATCCCCCGCGGGCCCGACTGAGGCGTCTGCTCAGCCCGCGGATCTGACCCTCCGGGACGTCATGGGCGCCATTGCCGAGATGAAGGCCTCGGTGGATCAGCGCTTTGATACTCTGGCGCAGAAGATAGACTCGGCCCTGGTGGATGTGGGCCTGGTGAGAGCCGACTTGTCTAAAACAAATGACCGGGTCGATTCCCTGGCCCACACTACCACGAGTCTCACTACAGACGTGGCGGCCCTTCAAAAGGAGGTGCACCGGCTTGGCCAGGCGAGCGCCCTGATGGACCGTCGATTGGAGGACTCCGAGGGTCGGGCCCGGAGGAACAACGTTCGCATTGTCGGGGTGCCGGAGGGACGGGAGGAGGAGGCGGCAGATTTGTTTGTGGAAGACCTGATCCTCACCCGTCTCCAGCCCCGGGGGCTGAGTAAACTTTTTGCGGTGGAACGTGCTCACAGGGTCCCCGGCGGAAGACCTAAGGCCGGAGCCCCGCCGCGGCCTCTCATTGCCCGGATTTTTAACTTTCGGGACAGAGACGCTATCCTGCAGACTTCCAGGCTACAGGGACCGGTCAAGCTCGATAATATGGACGTGAATTTCTACCCCGACTTTACTCCGACGGTCCAAAAGCAGAGACTGAGTTTTCTCGGAGTTAAACGTCGCCTACGGGACCTGAACCTTAAGTACTCAATGCTTTTTCCAGCTAAGCTGAGGGTGGAGGTGGATGGTCGCACGCACTTTTTTGACCGTCCCGAGGCGGCTGGGGACTGGTTGGATACTCTGCCTGGGGATCGGGGCCGGGGGGGTGGGGGGGGTGCGGTTGGCGGGGAGGGCTCGCCGGATCAGAACTGAGGGGTGAATAGTAGGCCTTGCTCTGGACAACATTCCGGTTACCATTCACTGATCGTGTATGTTCCCCTCCTATGGAGGTCGTACGGGGTCCATTGGGGGCTTTCCCTCCTCCTCTGGGGGACTAGTTAGTTTTTCGTCTATGGGGCGACAGGCACACTGCACTTTGGGGGGGCTGTCTGGGCTCATGCAGGGGTGCAGGGAGGGGGGAGTTCTGTTGGGATGGGTGGGCGGGGGTGGAGTGTTGTTTGTTTGCACCGCAAGGCGAACCCTTTACTGTATTGTTGTTTTCGAGATGCTCTTTGGGGGACGACTGATGGCTTCCATGTATGATGGGGGGTAGGGATTTGACTGTGTTATCATGGAACGTTAACGGACTGGGGGATAGGATTAAGCGTGGTGTGGTCCTGCAGTATCTGAAACGAATTTCACCAGATGTAGTCTTCCTGCAGGAGACACACCTTATAGGCAATTCCTTTCATGCCATGAATCGGCGAGGCTATCGCTTGGTGGCCCATTCGGGCTTCACTTCGGGCTCGCGGGGGGTGGGCATCATGATTAAGAACTCGCTCCCATTGGAGATTGATGAGGTGCGCCATGATGAGAGGGGACGTTACACTGTCTTGGTGGGTAGAATGGAGGGCAGAGTGGTCGTTTTTGTATCAGTGTACGTTCCGCCGGGGTTGCAATCTACCACGTTTGCGGACCTGGGGCGCCTCCTCCTTGACCTCCCGGGTGGGCTTCTGGTAGTTGGGGGGGACTTCAATGCGGTGGCTTCTGGGTCTATGGATCGTCATCCCCCCAGGGACCTCCCCCGGGCACAGGCGTGGCTGTCCGGCCTTTTAGATACACTAGGATTGGTGGATTGCTGGCGACTAAAGCATCCCGCGTAGCTGCAATACACCTTCCACTCGGGTGCCCATGGTAGCCTCTCGCGGCTTGATTATGTCCTTGTCCCTGCGGCCTATGCTGGGAGAGTGGGAGAGGTGCGCCATTTGGCGCGGGGTATTTCAGATCACTCCCCACTACTGTTGCACTTTGATGTCTTCCCGAGGGGGGAGGGCAGGGTAGCCCCAATCAATGCCTGGTACCTGCGCGACCCCACTATTAGAGCCGAATTGATCAAATCCTTGCAGCGGTACTTTGAGGAGAATGTGGGGTCTGTCCCTTCGGCTATCTCCCTGTGGGAGGCTTTTAAGGTAGTTCTCAGAGGGGAGGCCCTCTCCTGTATCTCCCATGCCCGGAGGCGCGAGCGGAAGGAGGTAACCCGGGTGGAGGCCGAAATTACTGAACTAGAGGGTGACCTGGGGAGCGGGGTGACGGATGCCACATTGCATGTTCTACACCTCAAGCAGGCGGCCTATAGGGCCCTCGTCACGGAGGCGGCCAGGGGCCTCAGTAGAGAGCAACAGGGGCGACTGTATGATGTGGGTGATAAGGCTGGTAAATTGATTGCGTGGTTGGACAAAAAGGAGAGAGCGAGTCGTGTGGTTCCGTTGATCGAGAGGATGGATGGTGTGTGTGTCACCGAGCCGGACGCCATTGTCTCCTGCTTCGCGGATTATTTCTGCGAGGTGTATTCCCCGGTTTCTCCCTGCTCGGAGGAGGATTCCCATGCCCTGCTTCGGGACATCGCGCTGCCCTCCCTTTCGGTAGAGGACAGGGATTCGCTGGACGCTCCTCCCACCTCGGACGAAATTGCCCTTGCTATCCGCTCGGTCGCATCTGGCAAGGCCATGGGCCCCAATGGCATCCCTATCGAACTGTATAAGCTGCAACCGGATGTACTGGCGCCCCACCTGCGCGCGATGTTCCTGGCGGCCCGCTCGCGGGGTTCCCTTCCGCCGGACCAGCGTCTGGCCACGATCGTGGTGATCCACAAGGAGGGGAGACCCCGTGAGCGGGTCACATCCTATAGGCCTATCTCGCTCTTGAACGCGGAGCCCAAAATCCTTGCCAAGGTGCTGGCCAACCGGCTGGTCGGCGTGGTGGGCGATTTGGTCCACCAAGACCAGTCCGGCTTCATACCCCATCGCAACACGGCCCTTAATCTGCGACGCTTGCACGGGGTGCTCGCGCGTGTCCCGTTCGTGCGGGAACCGGCCATCTTGGCGTCCTTGGACGCCACCATGGCGTTTGATACGCTCGAGTGGCCATACATTTGGGCGATGCTGGCGAAGTTTGGCTTCGGACCGGGCTTCATCAGCTGGGTCAAGTTGTTGTATTCCGGCCCATTGGCGCAGGTGGTGGTGAATGGACGAGTCTCGGCCCCATTCGCACTGGGACGGGGCACGCGACAGGGTTGCCCCCTGTCGCCTCTCCTGTTTGCATTGGCCCTGGAGCCCCTGGCGGAGTGGCTGCGGTGGCACCCTTCCATCCGTGGTCTCCGCTGGACCCCCGAGCATGAGGACCGTGTGTCCCTCTACGCTGATGATATCCTTCTATATCTTGCCTCCCCGCGTAAATCACTGATCGTCCTAGTTGATGTTTTGCGCTCATTCGGTCGCAACTCAGGCCTCGTCATCAACTGGGCGAAATCCTGTGTATATGTGCTTGCCGGGGAGGCTCCGGTCCTACCACGGGACTGTCCGCTCCAGATTGCCTCCCAGGGGTTTCGGTACCTGGGTATATATATTACTCTGGACCCGGAGGCCCGCTACGAGCGGAATTTGCTGCCCCCCCTCCAGCGCTTGAAGGAGGACGTGGTGCGTTGGCGGCGTCTGCCGCTTTCGCCGCTCGGCCGAGCGGCCTTGTTCAAGATGATGTCGTTGCCGCGCTTTCTGTACGCTCTCCAGAACACTATGGACTTGGTCCCGGCGCGCTACTTCCGTGAGGTGGAGAGTTTGCAGCGTCGCCTGTTCTGGGACGGGAGGCCACGTATTGCCTTGGCTAAATTGACGCTCCCGTGGTACGACGGGGGGTTGCCCTCCCGGATATTAAATGGTATTACTGGGCCTCCCAGCTAGCTGCGATTAATCATGGCCTTTACGGGCCCGCCCTGAACCCGGCATTTGAAATGGACAAGATGCTCCTGCCCGGTGGCGACTACAATCGAGCGCTCTACTCTGGCGCGCCGGACCCTCGCCTGACGGGACCGACGCGTGTCATGGTGCGTGTATGGCACGCGGCTAACGCAGCTATGGGGTGGAAGGACCGTTTGACCCGGGCGTCACCGCTATATGCGTCTGCGAGGTTGGGCTCCCTGTGGACCTCGAAGGGCTTCGAGAAGTGGGACACGATCGGCATCAGCACAGTGGGAGATCTCTGGACGAGGGGGGGATTCAAAACTTTCGAGACGCTGCAGACGGAGTTTCAGTTGCAAGGCAGTGAGTACTTTCGGTACTTACAAGTCCGCCACGCGCTGGGCTCCGTCTTCCCGGATGTCGCGTCCATTCCGGAGTCTTCCCCCCTGGAGGACAGAGTGCTGGATGGCCATGTCCCAGACAGCACGATCTCCCTTATATATAAAAAACTGATCAACGACCGATCGGGCCTGCTGACTGGCCTCCGCGAGGCCTGGGTTGCCGATGGGCTGGAACTGGACGACGAGGACTGGATTTCCGCGGTGGCCTCTCCGAAGGAGGTGGCCATCCCGGCTCGCCTTCGCTTCGTCCAGCTTAAGATCCTCCACCGGGTTTACGTGACGGGGCCAAGGCTTCTACGTATGGGCTTTGCTGAGGATGGACTGTGTAAGCGTGGCTGTGGTGCTTTGGCAACTTTCTTGCATATTCTGTGGGAATGCCCAAAGGTGGAGCGATTCTGGCGTGGTGTGCACGAGGTCCTGCGAGTGGTTACGCGTGTCGCGCTGTTGCCTGAAGCGAGGAGATGCTTGCTGAATGTGTGGGAGCCAACTGACTACTCGGTTCCGCAGACGCGGTGGGTGACTCTGGGATACATGATAGCTAAGCGTGACATTGCTCAATTGTGGGGATCCCAGAGGCCCCCGGCGGTGTCGGCCTGGAAAGAACACATGGATTGGTGTATGTTTCGTGAAAAGGTGGTGTATGTTGCGAGGGGTAAGCCTGGGGCGTGGGTGAAAATCTGGGGCCCCTGGAACGCCTATCGCGGGGGTATTTGCGAGCCGCCACTGCTGCCGGCTGCCTCACCAGCTCCGTCCCCCTAGCCGACCCCCTCCCCCAGCCACGGGCACGTGGTTCCCCAGTCCCTGATCTGTTCTCATTCCCCTCTTCAGAGTTTGGCGATTGGTTGGGGTCCCCCACTTAAGGAGCGCGTGCTGTCACTTGGGATTGCGGGTTGCCTTGCGGGTGTGGTTTTTTGTGTTGTTGTGTTTCGACAAAAGGAAACCGTATTGTGGGTTTGGAGTTATGTGGCCTGCACTACTGATATCTCCTGATTTACCTTTTTGCACCGCCAAGAGATTTTTCTGTATATACGTCATATGCTTCTGCCACTCTAGCGGCCGGCCAGACGGTTGTAGGCCCATACCTGTAACTATTTGAGATTGCAATAAACGGTTTCAAAATAAATAAATAAATAAATAAATAAAATAAGCACTGAAACTAATTTGGGTCAAATTAAGGAAAATAATTACCAACTGCATTATGTATGCTTATTATTAGATCACCACAAATAAGTCCTCTACTGGCTTGCAAAGGCAATTGCAAGTATTATATTAGCGGAAGAGGAGAAATTATTTTAATTTATTGGTTTTCCAACAAAACAAGGCAGACAGAGTGCAGCCAATATGGTACAATGGAGTGACAATCGTGTATTGTACATGGCATATTCAGATTCACCACACTACGTCTAATCAAGGTAACCATATAGTGGTAGGAAAGAGGTAGAAAAGGCAAGGAGGGGGGGTTGCTCAGCCTACAAAGGAGAATAGCCATTCTGCCAGCGCTCTATGAGTCCTGCAGTGCACTTGGCAGGCAATCCATACAGCAAGCATTGATTACGGCCTCCAGGGGAGGCCGATGTGTCTCCATATCAGGGTCAATTGCGCCTACAACAGCCTCCTGTAAGTCCTGTTGGGCCAGAAGGTACACCTCCAGCAGATACCAGATATCCTCAGGGCACACATGCGCCGGCATTAGCTCCCAGTATGCGCTCAGCTGCTCTTGACTGTATGACACATCTTAAAGCCAATCCGCCGTGAGTGGAGTCATGTGTCTCCCCATCTCATCACCACACTGTGCTTAGCAAGCCGTAGTAAGAGCACCATCAACTTTTGACCTTCCAAGTGCACATCCCAGACATAGCCCAGTAGTGTCACTCGTGAGGATCGCTCTGCTGTATGCCCCGTAATCGCTTCAAGCAAATCAAAAACCTTGTCCCAAATTGTCGCGCACCTAGGCACTCCCATGCCTGGGGTATAAAATGAGCACAGTGGACTGCACAGCGCAAGCAGCGGGCATTCTTGATCAGACACATCTTGTGCAGCACCTCCGAAGTGCAGTATAGCTGGCGTAAGTATTTAAAATGAACGAGGCGTAGTCTGTAATTTGGGGAAAGCGCACACGACTAGGAGCAGCAGTATCGTCATCGGTCATCTGTGTTAGGAGGCGTCATGTCTGTGTCTCAAGCGATACGACTAGGGGCGGAGCACACAAGCGCAGTCTCCTACATTCCAGCATACAAGCAGATAACCAAACGGAGTGGGGAGGGAGAGGTCAATATTGTTTCCAGAATAAAAACAAGCATTGGCATAGCCAATAGGTCTCGCCTTTGGGGCCTTATAAGTATTTAGTTATTCAGCACAATATCCTTGGTGCAACAACATCAACTGTTGCATGGCCAAACACTTATAAGGTCCCAAAGGTGAGACCTATTGGCCATTAGCCTTTGCAGGCCCTTCTTATGCCAGCTTGCCACTGCGGAGACTAGAGGTTTTTATGATTTCCTGATAATATTTTGGCTGCTAATCATAATAGCCCTTCAACTGGAGTATTTTAGGCAAATTTTCACCTTTCAATTACTGTAGGTTACTATGTAACCTAAGTAGTGAACCCATAACTTCAACTTATAAAAGCGTACTCTGGTAATTACATGATATTTTAAGTAAGCCATCTATGGGGTTTGTGTATGATGCAGTCGAGGCTCATTTGGACTGAGTGCCTTGCATCGTTACATAGTCCCCAGTGAGCATAGGAATATGCGCAGATCCAAAATGGCAGCTGCTGCAAAAACAATCAACAGACTTCAGCCAATCAGATGATGAGTTCAGATCGGTGACGCAATTCTATACTTTATTTTAGCCTTTTTTAGAGGAATGCATTTTCATTGCTACCCTCAGATTATGTATATGCAGTGTGTCAGTGAACTAAAAAATAACTCAGTCAATTTCCCCTAAATATAAGCCGCACACAAATTCACTTATAAAGTAGGTCTTGTGAAGGAAAGAGAAAAAAATATTTTAACATTTGAGAAAATGCACTACCGTGGCTGCACCAACCAATGCAAGGTGTTTAATGTAAATAGCAAAAAATGATTAAAAAGAAATTTTTGCAAACATGTGCTCTGTACTTTCTTATAAACAGTTGCATTTTAAACCAGATTTGTTATCCACTCACACTTGCACGCTCAAGTGGGCCTTAAAAGTCATTTTTTTAAATAAGTATTATCAAACGGATGTCTGATTAAGAGCATTAAACTTGCATTTTAAAGGTTTTCCTTTTTTGATGTAAAAAAGGAACAGAAACGAACAACTGCCATAAACGTTTGTTTTCCGAGCACAATATTACTTTTGACTCTAAATAGTATGTGTATATAAGTTTTAAAAGTAGAAAAAATCGACATCTGTAACCAGAACAGTCCTGGGACTGTCTTTGTGAATGTTTCAAGTGAAATACTTCAAGTACATAAGGTCTGTTTTAAGCTACCCACACAATGCCATTGTGTAGAATAGCTGATAACAGCAGTTTTTAACGTTCACCATTCATATACCACACAGAATGCCCTCAGGTGTTTTAATTTAAGATGTGGTCTTCAGACTCGGTGGTTACACCTCAGAATGATGAAAGGATGAGTTAGCCCGGCACCCAGAGAAAACTAACAGTTAGTGCACCTTAGCCCCAACCCTCAGCTTCTGACTTCGAGGTTACACACAAGGTAGGTCAAATCAAAACAAATCAGTTGTTTGTTAAGCGCGACTACTCACCCGTAAGGGTCTCAAGGCACTAGAGGGTGTGGGGGGGGGTGGGTTCGCAGGTTCCAGTTCATCAAGGAGGGGGTCTGTCGAAGAGCCAGGTTTTGAGGTTTCTTGCGAAGATGGGGAGCGATGTTATCTGCCTGAGGTGGAGCGGAAGGTCGTTCCAGGCTGTGGCCGCGCGGAAGGAGAAGGAGCGGCCTCCTGATCTGGTCTTTCTGGTGTGGGGGATCATGGTGTAGGAGAGTTGGGATGATCGTAGGGTCCTTTGGGGTGCGTGGAATTTGAGTTGGCTATTCAGGTATGCTGGTCCGGTGTCGTGGAAGGCCTTGTGAGCGTGGGTTAGCATCTTGAAGGTGACTCTAGCTTCGACAGGGAGCCAGTGGAGTGTGCTCAGGTGCTGGGAGATGTGGCAGTCTCTTGGCAGGTTGAGGACCAGTCTTGCGGCGGCGTTTTGGATGTTCTGTAGCTTGCGGGTGAGGTTTTTGTTTATTCCGGCATAGAGTGCGTTGCCGTAGTCGAGCCTGCTGGTGACCAGGGCGTGAGTGACGGTCTTTCTGTGTTTGAGGGGGATCCATTTGAAGGTCTTACGTAGGAGGCGGAGGGTGTGGAAGCAGGAGGACGAGACGGAGTTGATCTGGCGGTCCATTTTGAGCTCTGAGCAGGGCCGGACTGGGATCCAAAACCGGCCCTGGCAAAGTGCTCGGCCGCTCCCCCCCCTTCCAGGGCTTGGGGGTGCCGCCGAGCTCTTTGCAAGGGCCGGTTTTCGGCCGATTTTGTTACAGGGCCGATTTTGCAGCTATGCTGCAAAAACGGCCCTGAAACAAAACCGGCTCCCAGGGGACCAAAACCGGCCCCCACCCATGCGGCGCACCGGGGGATTGCCCGGTGCCCGCTACGGCCAGTCCGGCCCTGGCTCTGAGTCCTGGATGATTCCCAGGTTGCGTGCTTGGTCCGTGGGGGTGGGCGGGCTTCCGAGGGCGGGGGGCCACCAGGTGTCGTTCCAGGCGGCTGGGTTTGGGCCTATGATGAGTACTTCCGTTTTGTTGGTGTTTACTTGTAGGCAGCTGTTTTTCATCCATTTGCCAACGGCTTCCATACCTTCTCGAAAGTTGTGCCTGGCGGTGTTGGGTTCGTTGGATAGGTTGGGTGTCGTCAGCGTATGACACAATGTTGAGTCCGTAGGTTCTGATGATGGGGGCGAGCGGAGCCATCTAGACGTTGAAGAGAGTAGGGCTGTGGAGGACCCAGGTGGTAGGTGTAGAGTCCGAGAGAAAAGGGGGGAGTCTGACCCTCTGCGTTCTGCCGGAGAGGAAGGAGCAGATCCAGTCGAGGGCCTTGTCTTGGATCCCTGCGTCATGGAGTCTGCGTATTAGGGTGCGGTGAGAGACTGTGTCGAACACCGCTGAGAGTTCGAGGAGGATGAGGGCTGCTGTTTCTCCTTGGTCCAGTAAGGTACGGATGTTGTCTGTTGTGGCGAGGAGGGCGGTTTCCATACTGTGGTTTTTTCTGAAGCCGGATTAGGAGGAGTCGAGTATTCTGTGCTCTTCGATGAATGTGGCGAGTTGGCTGTTGATGGCTTTCTCTGTGACTTTCGCTGGGAACGGGAGCAAGGAGATGGATCTGTAGTTTTTTAGGTCGGCGGGGTCCGCCGAGGGTTTCTTCAGGAGGGGGTTGATCTCAGCGTGTTTCCAGTCGTCAGGGAACTAGGCGGTTGCCAGGGAGCGGTTGATAGTGTGTCAGAGCATGGGTGCGATGAAAATGTGGTGGGGGCAGGGGTCTGTGGGGGCCCCAGAGTGGATTGACTTCATCGTCTTCAGTGTGTCTTCGGTGGTGAGGGCTGTCCAGTTGTCGATCGCTGGCTTCAGGGTGTCAGGGTGGTTGGTGAGGGTTCAGTGTGTTGGTTGTCTTCGTCGAAGTTGTCGTAGATGCTCTTGATTTTGTGGTGGAAAAATGTGCTGAGTTTGTCGCAGAGGTCTTGTGAGGGAGGGATGTCGGTGGACTCGCTCGTGGGTTGGGCGAACTCCTTGATGATGTTGAAGAGTTCTTTGCTGTTGTGTCGGGTCGCAGACTGGAGCAGACAAGCTTGCCTTTGGCACCCCGGCGGCGCGGCCGCAGCGCGACCGCACAGTGGCCGCCATTAAGTAGGGGTCGGGGAGGGCTGGACAGCTGGGAGGTAGGAGCGGGGAGGGGAGCTGGATTGGGCCAGGCGCACTGGTCATGCTGGGGGGGAGGGGCCACGGGGACAGCAGCGGCTGGGAAAAACGGGCTGAAAAAGGTTAAAGGAAAAAGGCAAAAAGAGAGAGAAAAGTGTAAATAAGGCAGCAAAAGTGCAGGAAAGAGTGGAGGAAAGACACAGAGGACACAGGAAAGTGAAAGGGGGAGATTGAGATGAGGGTAAAAAACGAGTGAAAAACGTAGGAAAGACACAGAAGGAGAGTGAAGGGGGGAACTTGAAATGAGGGGAAAACGACAGAAAAAGTGCAAGAAAGAGTGGAGGAAAGATACAGAGGACACAGGAGAGTGAAAGGGGGAGATTGAGATGAGGGTAAAAAACAAGTGAAAAACGGAGGAAAGACACAGAAGAAGAGTGAAGGGGGGAGCTTGAAATGAGGGGAAAACGACAGAAAATGGAGGAAAGACCCAGAAGGAGAGTGAAGGAGGAGATAGAAGTGAGGGAAAAAACGAGTGCAAAAGGAGAGAAAAAGCGGAGCAAGAGAATGGAGACAGAGGTCCACTGGACCACCAGGGATGAGGCGCAGGTGAAACCTGCGGGTGGAGGAGGGCCTCAAACACCAACACTCGAGAGTGCAGGGGCTTGGGGGAAGGCCTCACTTAACGGTGAAGCTGCCCAGGGAGGGAGAGCAATTTCACTGACAATGAGTCAGTGGTCTTGCTCGCCTGTCCCCGCTGTGGCTGCCATTAAGTAGGGGTCGGGGAGGGCTGGACAGCTCAGAGGCGGGAGCGGGGAGGGGAGCTGGATTGGGCAGGTCGCACTGGTCGTGCTGGTGTGCAGGGGCAGCAGCGGCGGGGAAAAACGGGCAGAAAAAAGCTAAAGGAAAAAGGCAAAAAGAGAGAGAAAAGTGCAAATAGGGCAGCAAAAGTGCAAGAAAGAGTGGAGGAAAGACACAGAGGACACAGGAGAGTGAAAGGGGGAGATTGAGATGATGGTAAAAAACGACTGAAAAACGGAGGAAAGACAGAAGGAGAGTGAAGGGGGAGCTTGAAATGAGGGGAAAACGACAGAAAAAGTGCAAGAAAGTGTGGAGGAAAGACACAGAGGACACAGGAGAGTGAAAGGGGGAGATTGAGATGATGGTAAAAAACGACTGAAAAACGGAGGAAAGACAGAAGGAGAGTGAAGGGGGAGCTTGAAATGAGGGGAAAACGACAGAAAAAGTGCAAGAAAGTGTGGAGGAAAGACACAGAGGACACAGGAGAGTGAAAGGGGGAGATTGAGATGATGGTAAAAAACGACTGAAAAACGGAGGAAAGACAGAAGGAGAGTGAAGGGGGAGCTTGAAATGAGGGGAAAACGACAGAAAAAGTGCAAGAAAGTGTGGAGGAAAGACACAGAGGACACAGGAGAGTGAAAGGGGGAGATTGAGATCAGGGTAAAAAACGAGGGAAAAACGGAGGAAAGACACAGAAGGAGAGTGAAGGGGGAGCTTGAAATGAGGGTAAAACGACAGAAAATGGAGTAAAGACACAGAAGGAGAGTGAAGGGGGAAGATAGAAGTGAGGGAAAAAACGAGTGAAAAAGGAGAGAAAAAGCAGAGCATGAGAATGGAGACAGCGGTCCACTGGACCATCAGGGATGAGGCGCAGGTGAAACCTGCGGGTGGAGGAGGGCCTAAAAGGCCAAAACTCAAGAGTGCAGGGGCTTGGGGGAAGGCCTCACTTAATGGTGGAGCTGCGAGGGAGGGAGAGCAATTTCACTGACAATGAGTCAGTGGTCTTGCGATTCAGGGCTCTGCACAGTGGCCCGGCACCTGAGGCAAAGCAGGGCTCTGCAGGGTTAACCCGGCAACCGAGGCGCTGCAGGGCTCTACACGGAGAACCCGGTACTGAGGCAACGCAGGGCTCTGCACAGAGAACCTGGTACCGAGGCAATGCAGGGCTCTGCACGGAGGACCAGCACTCAAAGCGATGGAGGGCTCTGCAGGGTAGGTGACTCAAAGCTTTGATTAAAGTGCGCAGGCCAAGCTTGCTATTAGCATTAGCTGGTTCACACATATTTCTGTGGTATTGCGTTTACTTATCATAAAATGGAACGGCAATTTACACCCTCTTTCCTAACATTACATATGATGATGAATCCGGTGTAAACATTTTGCATGTTTCGCGTTAGAAATTGTTTTCTTCTTTTATTTTTGCATGCCTATAGAAATGCCTCATACTGCACACGATTGACCTGCAGCAACTCGAATAGAGTTGCAGGCAAGCACCCCTCCTCCAAGAAAGAAGTCAACATTTGTTTTTCACATTAAATGCCGTTTAGTCGCCCCTAGAACGGGAAAAATTATGCCCGGGAAGCGCTTCTTTTTAAAAAAAATCAATGTATAACAACCGTGGGGGTCTAACAGAAAATAACGAAGACGTTTTCAGACACACATAACTAAGTTACCAAAACGTTAGTATATCTCCCAGGTTCATTAATATGTACAGACTCCCCAGTTAATCTCCAAAAGCCGGTGTTACCCCTCTAAAATAGGACTCTGGGACGATTTGCACTCAAAATTAATCACTGCTAATGCAGCAAGGTTTACTGCATGAAAAACAAGTACAGCAAAACCAGAATGCTGACAATAACAAGAACCTGATGCTGCCTCTGCTCGACACACAGTGACCTCGCTGCACAGCACTGCCCTCTTTCCGTGAGGAGGTGATATGGATGTGGGGTAGAGCTGGAGTGGGCGATAATAAGCACGGATGACCTCCTCGGTGCATGCATCCCCTGTCTAGAGTGATTATTTGGATGACTGCTTAACTCATTCACTCCCCCGGGACGTTCACGGTTCCTTCCTCCTCACTTACCAGCGTTCGCATCCAGTCTAACGGCGGATATGCTCAAGCATGCTGTGATCCTGGGCAAATCCCAGAATCACCCTGTGCCTGTAAAATTAATAGGTGTCTGTAATTCAACAGGTGCCCATGTAAAGCGCTCTCATACAAGTTGAGTTTGTGCTAAAGAAAACTGCTAAAAAAATAATATGAAGCTCCACTTACATAAAGCCACATTGTAAGACGAGAGGCTAGGCGCAAAGTACGTGCCCATTTATCGTCTGCTTATGGAAATGGCTGCGTTCGTGTCGGAGAGTGGAAGCAGCAAAGGTCATAATGCAACTTCTTAACTAGCGGGAGCAGCGGCGTGCTGCCCATGTCCGCGCGCTGTAAGGGTGCCCACGAGCAATGCGCTTAATGAGCCATGATGACGGCTCGTCCCGCTAGTGGCGTACGCGCGAGAGCAAGCACCAGGCCATATGTTTTGAATTATCGCGCCCATGTCTAGGCACGATAATTCAAAACATATGGCGCCCGTGCGGGTAACCGTAAGCAATAGGCCACACACGCACGAGCGAGCGTGTGGTGAGCTTTTGAAAGCCCCTTACTAAAAGTCAGGCTCAACCTGAAAACAGGCAGCTTGTGGGTGCCAGCGTTAGGGGTGATGGGATATTAGGGGTATCCTATAAGTGGAACCAAAGGGGCATATAGATTGTATGTGGGCTCATCGCTCAAGCTCCCTCCATGCCCAGACACTACACCCTACGGTGTCAACCTGCGCATGCATGCTTACCCGGGGTGAGAAAAGCACCATTGAAAGCGGGCATGGTGAAACTGAGTCATGTTCAGGGCTGTATGGGCTTGGAACTGTGTGGGAAAAAGCCAATGATGTGCAAATTGCGCCTGGGTGTGGAAATATTAGAGGTCCATATCCGGGGTCCGAAGGCCCCCCTATTCAAAGGGGAGAGTAAGAATATCCCAGGCAATCCGTGGTTGCCTGCTGCTCACGCAAGGGATATCAAGCATGACTGTAGTTTCTTTTGGAAGGGCTGTGATACGGGCAATGGCAAATTAATGAACAAGTAGAGAAGCTTGAGGTGAATCACCATTTTAGCAATGGCTAACCATCCCTTCAAGGACAGTGGCAGCCACCGCCAGCTTTCCACATGCTCGTCTAACCACATCATTAGGCGACCATAAGTGTCCCTCTATAGAACATCTACATCCCTACTGAGCCAAGTCACAAGGTATTTTATTGGCCCGTCAGCCGACTCAATGTGGAACTCCAGGGCAAACTCTTGGGACAAGTCTGTTAAAGGAAATATAATGGACTTCGGCCAGTTGATCTTATTCCTGACAGACCCCCAAATTGAGTGAATTCTCATATCAAGGGATATAGGTTGTCCTGAGGATCCTGAACGTACAAGGTAACATCATCACCATACATTTATACAACTATCCTGCGCTGTGTGAAAGCAAAACCGTGATGAGCATGATGTTGCCGAATGTGGGCGGCAAGCAGCTCCATAGCAACAGCAAATAAGATGGGGGACAAGGGTCATGTCTGACGGGTGCCCCTTGACACCCTGAAGGGAGCAGTGATCCGGCAATTTATGCATATCTGAGCCACAGGCTGACTGTGCAGGAGTTCTACCTATCAATTGTATAAAACTAGAACTTAGGCCAAGTCGTGTCAACAAAGTGAACAGATACGGCCACTCAAGTGAATCAAACACCTTAGTGGCCTCTAAGAGGACCACCGCAGTGCTAAGGGATGGCTAAATCGTGTGGAGCAAAGTGAAGAAGGTGCGCAAATTATGCGTGGTGGAGCTTCCCAGCACAAAGCCAGATTGATCTGGTCGCACTATAGTGGGCAGAAGGGGCAACTGGTGCAAGGCAATGAGTTTTGCCAAGATTTTATTGTCCATGCAAATCATGGACAAAGTATGCTATGATTCGCAGCACTGAGGGTCTTTGCCAGGCTTAACAATCGCCTCTCACAGTGAAGGGGCAATATGTCAGTGGTAAGAGATTACTTGTACACTGCAATGAGGTGATGGGCGAGCAAATGAGCATATTCCTTGTACAATGCCGCAGACACGCCATCTAATCCGGGGGCCGAACCACCTCGTGCCCGAGAAGGGTTTGTTGAGGTATTTCCTATGGCTATCCTCTAGCCATCGTAACTATATAGTGTCAAAGAAGGCATTGGAATCTGGGGGATGGCCCCCTTTGGGAAGACTGATGAAGTGAGGGGGAAAAGTCTGTCAGGACTCAATGAATAGCATCCGTGCCAACACATACATCTACATGCTCATCTTGCAAATCCACTATGTAGTGACTCGCCCAAGGTCTGAGCAACATTTGAGTCAAGTTTCTACACGCCCTCTCCCCTTTCCCACATCGCCTGGCGCGAGCTTCCTTTCCATGATAATGTACCTCTCTCTTCGCTGACTCATCATGCTCCGATAGTTTGCACTTGATGGACGTCCCTGATCCCAGATTCCAGTCACGCCAACTTGCCACGTAAATCGCACAACACCTGAGCCTCCTTCACTATACAACAAAAAAAAAAAAACACAATTGATGGACGGAATGCAGAACAAATCAAAACATTCACCCCCAGTCAAGAGATCGGGGTTAAATCCATCATTCTTTTGCTCACCATGCCACCCCATTTTAGACCTGACCATATGCAAATCAGTCTTGACCCTGTGCCTCATGGGAACAGTCCAGCCTGAACTGCCAAGCCAGGTCCTCCCTGGACCGGAAACAAGCATCCTAGGACCGGTTTCGGGGTTTCACCCCTCTTCAACCAGGATAGCTTGATTCCAGTGGAACAGTGAGCCCAGGACCCACATCTGGGCATACCTGGCGCACTTAGGGCGAGAAAGCAAAAAACACAATTGATGGACGGAATGAGGGACAAATCAAAACATTCACCCCCAGTCAAGAGATCTGGGTTAAATCCATCATTCTTCTGCTCACCATGCCACCCCAGTTGTTTTTGCATTTGTCACCCCGAGTGGGACGGGTATGCCCAGACGTGGGTCCCGTGCTCTCCATGCTACTGGAATCAAGCTATCCTGGCTGAAGAGGGGTGAAACCCTGAAACCAGTTCTAGGATGCTTGTTTCCAGTCCAGGGAGGACCTGGCTTGGCAGGTCGGGCTGGACGGTTTCCATGAGGCACAGGGTCAAGACTGATTTGCATATGGCTGGGTTCAAACTGGAATGGCATGGTGAGCAAAAAAACGATGGATTTAGGCCCAGATCTCTGTACTGGGGTGAATGTATGACATTGTTCTGCATTCTGTCCATCAACTGTTGTTTTTGCATCCTTCACTATACAGGCACCAAGTATAACTACCTTAAAGGCCTCCCAGAGAGAGCTCTGGACATGTCGGGGCTATCATTATGTTCGAAATACTCCACCACCAAGGTCCTGATTCACTCTCTAAAAAATTGGGTGCTCATTTACAAGAAACTGACGCATCGCTGCATTAAAGCATCCATGCGCTAGTTTCCCTGCGCCTGCGAGAGAAACCCTTGCGCCACCATTGATGTGCCGTATTTACAATACAATACGGTGCACCATGGCGCAAGGATTGACAAATACATCAGAAATTCTTACATATCTGTCAGCACAAAACCCACACATTGCTCCAAGCAGACATAAGGTTTTGACACAGTGGTGACCTAGAAGTGGTGCAGTGAAATCTTGTAGATTTCACTGCATCCCTTCTATGAGGCTTTCTGGCATGGGGACACCCACCCTGCATACATTATACCTGACGCAGGTATGAAGCAGTTCAGGGGTTTATAAGGTGACGCATCTGCCTAGATGCGTCACTTTGTAAATAGGGCGCAACCTGGCGCATTGTTCACAATGCCGCCGCGTCATAAAAAGTGATGCAACAACCACACACAAGTGTCACAAAGGGCTTGTAAATAAGCCCCTTGGTCTTGCAGGGCGACTGCAGGAAGCCTCCAATTGAAGGCACTTGAGGGGCTGTCCAGGAAGGCTATCTCGACGAGGACCAGAACATGGTTGGACAGTGTCCTCAACCGATGGGATACCTAAGTGGTCCAGAGGTCCACATCATGGGACGCCGGCCAGTGCGGAGTGCGGGTGCCTGGAATTTCCAGACCTGTCCGCTGCTGCAAAATTGCACCATGGCCCAGTGTGCCAACCAACCATAACACCTCTGCAAAGAACTGCGGGTCGTCCACATTAGGGCTGTAGACAGTGACAAGCCTAATAGGGTGCCCATGCAATTGTCACTAAGATGTTCCTGATCAGGTCCACTTGAAGTCGGCGATGATCTTCCCGCTTTCACAGGGGATGCTCTTGACAAAGTTGGCTGCTGCCTTCACGTCCGTGGAAGTAGTGGAATTTAACTTGATACAGTATCCGCAACTTGGCTGGGTATAACAAAGCATGTTTGGTGTCTGTGTGCTGGAAGGAGCGCTTGATCGGCAAAAAGTCTCTGCTGGCTTCCTGCAACGCAATTGTGAAATCAGGAAATATTGACATTTCGTTACCATGATACTCCAGTGGCTTTTTTTGCTCAAAAAGCAAAGTGTCCCGTCGCAGTCCCTGTAGGTTAATAAGCAAACAATTATTGTCCGAGTCGGTGCACCGCGGGGGTCCACTGCCCAAGAGAACTATGGCCTTGCTCCACTGAGAACAGCAGGAAGCTCCTCACCAAAGAGCGCGAGAAGCATCTCTGATGTAGACTTGCATCCGACCCATAGTTGTGGACTCAAGCACGCCCATGATCCGAATGTTGTTGCACATTGAGTGATCTTCGAGGTCTTCATTCATTTAACGTATGGCCTATCTCTGAATGGTTAAATCCAAACAAAAACTTCATACAAAAACGGGTGGGGCACAGAGAAGCAAGGGGTAGGGCATATCGATGTTGGCAGATAGTTTTTTTCTACATATTTGATTCATTTTTCACCATCAACAATAATATTGTTACAGCATTGTCACGGAAAGGCCGCAAGCAGTATTGTTAGATACAAAAACAATCTGTAGCATATATAGAAGCTCTGATTCTATTTGCTTACATGTATAGGTGGTTCATAAAAGAAGAACACTTTCAATTCTGTGAAATGTGAGGTTTGTGACACAGCCGAAACCTCTTCTCCCTCAAACAGTCTATCCGCCATCTTGTGCCATTCCTACAAATCATCATGGAATTTTTGTCTGTACGCACCATTTTCATATGGATCCCTTCAGCTAAGAGCCACTCAGTGACATCTTTATACCATAATTTCAAGGAAGGTCCTTCTGGTTGAATCCAATAGATTATAAAACTTAGCCAGTAAATAATGTCAATGCCAAACACTTATAGCGAATTTTGCTTTTTTCGATTTAGGGTGTAGGCCCAATATACAGTGTTGCACAGATTAATCCACCCTTACTCCCAACACCAAGTTCAAGGTCTGTACTCCAATATGTACAGAAAACTGAACAGGTCTAAAGCTCATGGAACAGGTCTGCCCCACACTGTCTGTATCAAAGATATTCGTCTATCCAAATCGGGTATATGTTAAGAAGGTTTTGCGGTGCGAGGTAATTCCGTTGCAACATCTTATATTGTACGAAACAGAAGTGAGTATTATTGGACGATGTCTTATGATATTAATGTCTTATTCCATCGGAGTCTAGAAGTGGAGTAGCTAAGTCGTGCTGACACTTAGCCCTTACAAGGAAAGCACCTGTCACTTTGTCCTGCGTCATTGCATTATACAATAGAAGCACTCTCCTACCACCCTCCATAAGCTCTATAATTGTCTGCAATGTGGCAAAATCTGGTAGCCGTCCCAGAAATCCTGTCCAGCGTTGTTGAGCCACTGTCATTTTAGAGGAAGTGGGGAATAGACCCGAACTCACAAAAAATTGCTGCCTTGCCTCCTCAAATGCAATGAAGGTGTCGTCTATGTATAAATCACCCAACTCTCGGGCACCCTCCATCAATTCAGCCCGCTGTGTGGGCTGTGCGATCAAACCCTGGAAGGATGGGTAGTTCCATATTTCCATGCTTGACTGAAAAGGGGTCCTCTCCACCACTTTCCTACAGAACCTATCCCAAACCTGAGGCATCAGCACTATTGAACGAGGAGTACCCTGGGTCTCCCGTCTCTGTACTGAGTGTGCTGAGACAATGTCCTGCAGGAGATAACATCCTGTCAGAAGATTTCATTCTCTATTGGTATACTGGTCCCTCCATAATTGTAAAGTTGCATTTGCGATGCTATTTAATACAGTTCAAAGTTGGGAATGGCCAATCCTCCTTTCTCATAGGGAAGCGTCAGCATGCTCCATTTATTTCTAGGTCTCAGCTTTCGCACAAGAGAGCTATCAGTATTCAGTCTATTATAGAAAAGATTGTTCTGGGTAACAAGCACATGGCAGATCATTTTTTTAAAAGAGAACAATTTTGGGAAATGAAAGGACTAAATGAAGGATCAGGGAGAGAGCAAATAGTCTCTGATACACACAGCAAGGTAAGATTTGTCATCAGCAATGGAAGTAAATAAACTATCCACTCTAAACACAAGGAGATGATATTCTCCTTGGGAGTGACAAACAGAATAATAGGAAGGAAAACCACTGAATCAGGAGCTGGGAAGTGAGATCGTCAATAGAAGTGTCCAATCATGAAAAGGTTCTGACCCAAAGCCCTCTCTATGTACTATATGGATCACAATAGGTCTTCGACAACAGACAGCTAAAGCTATCTCTATGCAATGCCTAATCCTTACTAAATGTCTGTGTAATCAAATATGAAAAAGGTAAGCCCTTGTTTTGAGGCTGCTGTCACATTTGCATTGGCTTGTGTTCATCAAGAGTCCTGAGGTAAGGCTATATACATCCCTTAAAATGCTGAGCACTTCGACAGCTTTTATGGGATTGGTCTTATTCTTGTTTTAAAAACTTGCACAGGAAGATTTTGCCTAATCAGAACCTATGGAGAGGCTTCCTTATGGAGAAATGTAATGCTAATTAGGTAAAATAAATTCAGAAGTGGAAACACAATTAGAAGTAAAACAAGTCTCACACATGCAGGATTAGGAAATGTTTAAAAAAGTAGTTCAATTTACTTGACTCGTTTGAGAAACTTACTTGACTATGATTCATTGGCTAACCCTATATATTAACTGGGTTCATTAGAAGAATGCGCCTTTCTTGGGGTACGTTAGTGCTTATAGTTTGTGTTTTTGTGTTATTGCAGATTGTATTTACTAGTCCAGAACTTTTAGTTAAAAGGAGAACGTTTCTCAAACCTGTCATCTCAGTTGCTGGGGTAAGGTATTTACAAATTTCATAATGAAGATTAAATAATCAGTCTCTGAATTGTAAATAACTATTCACACACTCTTTGAGTGGAAAGTGAACGACAACAGTTTGATGTGCATCACAAAGCACCTCTGTATTTAATCAAATTTTTAGATTTAGACTCTGATTTAGAGTTTGGCAGATGCCACATTGCAAGTGCATTGTATCCTATGGGACGTGTAATAAGGCAGATGTAGGATCTGCCCTGTTGGTGACCAAGTAACCCGTCAGGCAAACAAAAAAGACAGGCCCTTGGTATTTTCTGAGGGCTTATTTCGGTTTTTTGGCTAATGACACTACAAGTGATAGCTGATTTGTGTATCATCATCGATAAATTGAACAACGTATTAAACTCTTTCATCACCATATTTATGTTATTGTATAGGCACTAGGATTAACTTAATTTCAGTTTTATATCGATCCTAGGGAGCGTATGCACTGCTCTGCGTGGCATGCTGTATTCAGGTAGGGACTTGAAGCTCCACTCAGTCTCCGCTCATATTTTTCATTGGCTTGTGTCATTGTCCACTGTAAACTGTGGCTGTTCATTGGTCAATAAGCTTATTAGTCCCTCCTTAGTACCGCCTTGTCTCATTTTGTAACCTACCATGGCGACACCCCCTGTTACGTGTGTTATTACTTGGTAGGCTTTAATTACTGCCTCCGAGCACTATTTTCTCGAATAGCTTTGTCCTGCCTGCTGTTGCATGCAGGACACGCACTCCCCTAACGCTTTATTTTAATTTTTATAGCACGGACGCTGAACGCATTTGCAATGCATTTGGTCTCCCATTTGCGAGAGTTTAAGCTATTGGCATTATAAATGACAATGCCTTTTATTTATCTGTTTTAAAAACTACACATAAATAAAAGGCATTGTCATTTACAATGGCAATAGCTCAAGCTCTCGTAAATGCGAGACCTAATACATTGCAAATGCTTTTTAGGTCTGCCTAGAGGCAGCTTTAGCTTGTTCAAAGCTCATATCTTCAATACACAGAAAGAAAGTGTATGTAGTTTGTATGGTCTAGAGCGGTGGTACTCAAAGTACGGCCCGCCAGGCCACTCCATGCGGCCCCCATGAAAAACAGCAGGCACAGAATCGACAGCATTTTCTCATCCGAAGCCCCCTGCTCTCACATGCCTCTCTGACGTCACTTGCTGACCTTGCCTTTGAGAGCATTTTCTGTGCTGCCTGTGCCTGCTGCTCACAGAGTGGCCTCTTTAATGTCTCAATTCGGGCTGCTAAAACAGAGTTGTCTCTGTAATTAAATGTATGTTTTTAAAGCCCCGGGTCAGGTTTCAGCTAAGCCCGGCCTTTCCGTCCTCAGGCTCTCAATGTCGGCACGTGGTGTAAACATAATAAATACAACGAGGATCCAGCAATGTCCTCACGTCGAGCCTTTTGGCTCACTGTTGACAACAGTGATGCTAGGAAACGTTTACAAGTGCAATTGGGGGAGATGCAGTTTATACACAAAGTTATATGCCTCAGAAGCAGCCGGATAGTTATGTATAAATCCCAGCTTCCCCACATTTTTTACAGGCAATTCAGCTTGCTGTGTGCAATACTCAAGAAAGTGTGTTAATTTATAGTTATGACACAGATGTAGCATCAGGTCTTTAATGCTGCAGAATTGAACAGCAAATAGTTATTGGTTTTGGCACGTAGAGTCAGAGCTGAGGGGACAGGGGCACAGTGTGTACATAGAGATGAATGGGCAGAGGCAGAATGAGATGGTAGAGGTAAGGGGAAGGGGCAGAGAAAGGAAAAACAGAGGTACTGGCAGACTCCGCATGAATAAAGCATAAAAGCAGAATGAGAAGCTCAGTGAGAAGGTATGTAAAGGCTAGGGGTAAACAGAAGAGAGCGAGGGAGCAGGAGCAACGTGAAACATGAGAACAGAGGAAGGGTACTGCATGTTATTAGGAGTGTGAGTGGGTAGGAACAGAGTAAGGACAGGAAGGGTGGGCTGCTTTGCACGTAAGGACTATATTGAGCGATATATATAGAAGGGGAGCGCTAAGTCAATGAGACGGGCAAGGAAATAGTGAGGGGTACGACACAATAATGCAAGCAACAGCTATGAGTTAGCAGCAGAGTGAAGGGAAGCGCTGGAGTGAGGGTGTAAAGCAGAACTGCAGGAAGGACAGAGGGACTGTCTTATCAATAGAGTGAATCTCCAGTAGAGTGAAGGTGCACAGGCACAATGAGTGGGCAGGCGTTAAGTGACGCGGTAGGGCACAATAAGAGGGTAGGAGCAGTGTGGTATGTTCGCGTTCAATGAGAGGTTAGGCATAGGATGAGGTGTTAGGGCACGATTAGAGGGTAGGCAGTTTAATAGCTTATGAGGAGAGTGAGAGAAATAATGCTGAAAAAAGTAGGCAAGCGTGGCACCAAAAAGGTGGGTCCAGATAGGGGTAGAGTGTGATGGATGGAGAGCAGCAGCAGCATTAAAAAGTAAAGGTGTGGAGAGAGAATGCAGTTTAAGAAATTGGGGCCAGAGTAGGTGCAAAATGACAGGCTATGAGCATAGTGACATTGAAGGGCCGGGAAATGAGCATTAGCAGAGTGAAGAGGGTTGGAATAATGAGATTGGAGGGTCAGATAGAGGAAGCTTATGAGCTGAGCAATGAGATACTGGGAGCAGATTGCGATGATGATAATACAAAGTGGGGGTAGGGACAGTGTGAGGGGCATTTATGAGATAAGGAAATAACCATGGGTAGGGGGAGAGGAATAATAAGTGGTGTACATTGAGGGTAAAAAAATAGAAGAGAAAAGTTGTGACAGAGTGCCAGGCTCGGGTATGGGTCAGGAAAAAAGTGAATTATCAAGGCTAAAGTGGTGGGTAGAGGTAGTATGAGGGGATAAAGTAGAGGAAGATGGCAAGCTTGAAACAGCCATAAGGCAGGGTCTGGTAGGGTCCGAGTCAGAGTGCAGGGTCAGAGTGAAAACCTAGCATCAAAACGCACCCTAAGAGCATAGTCATTGAGTGTGGGGCTAAGGGAATAAAAGTAGTAGACGTGGTGCCTGATACATGAATTATTGTTAAATAACATGCACCTACCTGAGATGATAGTCATTTTGGAGGTGACACTTCAAAACTTCTGATGCACGGTTGGGCAAGCTCATTGACTAGGAGAAGGCAGCATGAGACGGCAGCAGGTCTCGTGCCCATTATGCCGGTCATTGTGCCATTGTAAATGTGCATTACAGCCCAAGTACATGAATGCATGTATTGTGTGGGCCCAAGCATGCAAATAACAGCATGGGACCATTTATGAATGTACTGTCTCGGTCCATTAAGAATATGACAGCCTGCTGTCATGGATGTTCGTATTGCCTGGGGTCACATGCATGTGGTAAGTTTCATAAGCTGGGGTGTGCACAGCGGGCTGGACAGAAAACCTACCTCTATCAATGCACTTTGTATTTGCGCTTCTGAGCTTTGCTGGATGATCATAGGGCTTGGAACTGTAAACTCTCAACAGGGCCAATAAGGGTTGTTCGGAGCGACTTTAAGAGGCATAGGGGTATGAGTTGTGTCTTCTGAGAGACAAATGAAGGATGTGTCCAAGTGTCTGCACAACCGAGGGCCTAAGAGCAGGGAACTGGGTTCTTGTCAAAACAAGGCAAAGATCGAAAGCTATGGTCAGAAACACACAGACCCCAATAAAAATAAAAATATTGCCAGTATTTATTCGGGGTATATACACACATATATCCCATTTCTCAATACAGCGTTGTCTAGTTGTGTTTTGAAAAGGGGGTGATTTTTATTTCACCCCAGTAGCCCCGCCCCTACTGACCCCGCCTCTCCCATTGACCCCGCCCCCATCACCAAGGCTAATCTGTGCGGCCCTCGGCCACAAGTCAGACTGTAATTTTGGCCCCTGAGAAAGAGTGTGTGAGTACACATGGTCTAGAGTGACAATATTCTGAAAATGTTTTTCACCTAACCAGTTGTACCCATGCATTGACATCTCTGCCAATAAATAGATTGGGGAGTTGAGCACATGCCACGGAGCAAGTTACCGTCTCTGGTCCCGCTGAGACATCTGAGGAGACTGAATATCTGCTGCAGTATATACACCACTGTGTGTAACTAACTGGTCCCAGGTTTCTATGCCAGGGTGTCACTTGATGGGTCTATTGCACAAGCATGTGTACGTGTGTGCCTGTTTGTATGTGTGTTTGCATGGATAAGAGAGTGTGTGTGTGTTTGCATTTCATCAAGATTATTTATCTTTTATGTTACATATTTGGTAAAGCATGGACCTATTCTTAAACCGAGGCGTTGCAGATATAACACTATTATGCATTTGGTCTGGGTGAAATTACATTACAAAAACCAAAATGTGATCATGAGATGAGGATTCGCATGTGCAACATGGCATTGCTAACTTCAAAACAAATAAAGTAGGTGCACCCTATTAAACCAGTCTTAAGAAATCTCATATGTATTTATTGACTTGAATCCGGTTTCTGACCAGCCCACATTGCAACTATTGGTTGCTGTAACTCTCCTATATAATGTATGCATTAATGCATTATTGCAACCAGTGTACTGTTGTTTCATGGGTGCATTAGGTATTAGAGTCTACATAAGGAGGAAGATCCTAAATTCTCGGTGCCCAAAGAGGCAAGGGGCTCGAGCCTCCAGCCACTATAGTCCTGTGACCAGCATGGGAAGCAGGTGGAATTGTCGGGTGGCTGGTCCTTGTGCTCCTCATTCAGCCAAACTCCTGAGAGGGTTGAAGCCAGCTTCAGGGTGAGAGTGGTATGGAGCTGTCGACTGGGTGGTCCAGGTGCTCCTTATTCGGCTGCAGTTCTCGAAGGGGCGTTAGCAGCTTCAGTACCTTGGATCCATGCTACCACAGCAGTGACCAAAGCCAATATGAGCTTGATGTTGATTGGCTTGTCAGCATCTGTGGCAACCATCAGGATGATGTAGACCCACTCATCCCTGAAGGCCCCTTTCTACAATTATACATATATACATACATATACAAATATATGTATGTATATATGTATATGTGTATTACACCAGCTAAAAAGACCCTACATGCTATGAAGCTTCTTTGCAAGACTGCACTGTGACCATGTGTTTCCAACTGACCAGCAACAAGACTGACTTCACTTCCAAGAAACTTTCTGACAACTGACTTACTGACAAGATGATATTCTTCCTAAACATTGTCAACGCTTCTTTAGCAACCTTGTAAACACTTCAGGAAAACATGCATGTATCGGCTGACAACTGTGACTTCATCATCTAAACCTAGCCATTGATAGAAATAATTTGTAATGCATGAAGCGTCAAATGGGATAACAGGGAAATGGTTTCTAAAAACGAATTTGCAAGAATTACTACGGTTTCCTTCCTGTTGAGACAGTAGGTCAGGTGTACACCGGGGAGCAGTGCAGGCACACCAGCTGTCACAATCCTGCAGCAGCCCTGACTCATCCTACCTTCCCCTATTACCACTGATGATCATGTCTCTCAGCTTCATTTTGAGCTTGGGCACATCTTTGTATTGCCTAGGCAGGCTTCTACTTTAGTCAGTCCCCACATAGGTGTTCATTTTCTGCATTTGGCTCCATCTGTTTCTGGCCAGGGCCACACAATTCTCCTCACAGGACAGCTTATCTCTTGGCCAATGACAGCAGTTTCAGCTTTCTCCACAGTCCAAGACTTAGGTACTCTAGCCTTGATGAAGACAGAAGCAGGGTGTCCTGCCTCTGGTACATCATGAGCTGCAGTGTTTAATTGGTAAGTCAATGAGTGCCAATGCCCGAAGCTCTGCTCAGAAACCTACGGTCGGCGCTAATAAATGATGGCACACCGAATACCAAGCCTACTTAGTGTTAAATCCACCTCATGCCTCCTTAATCCACTAGCAGACACTTTCTGCCTCTTTATTTCACTCTTGCCCGTCTCTGCTTCGTGCCATTTTTTCCAACTTTCTTTTCCTCCTTCTTTCTGATATATGTGGTTTTCTCTCTCTTGATCTTGCTAAATATCAGTTGCAGAAAAAGAAGTGCCAGTCCCTCAAAATTAGGTCAGGTGCCCTCCTCCAGGAACCAAATGGCTAAAATGCAGGGCGCAACTGGCAATTTGTGTCAGATCAGCCCCCGTATGGTGTATAGTGAGTGCAGCGAGTGTTCCTAACAACAGCAAGGAGGTTTTTGGGGGATTCTCTCCCAAAAAACATTTGGGCAAAATGCACATTTTTCATTATATATTAAATGGTATTAGCTTTTGAAGCACAGTAAATGATGACCTTTCTGTGCACCAGCATTCAACAAACTTTGTTGGGGCTCTTCAATGATTCCCTCACTATCACCCTCCAACATTGCCGCTCATCTCTTCTTAGCCCCTCTCTCACATGTATTTCATTTGCTTTATACCGCCTCTCATACCAGTGTAGGTAGTTGGAGTACTTTACATCACACTTACAAATACAGAGAAAATGAATCATACGTGTGTAAATCAGTGTATAGAAAACATTACATAATACAAAGGGGACTACAAGGTGTAGGATTCACATGTCATCCATACTGGTAGGCATTTTTTGTACGACTTCTGGGTCTGGAGAAGCACAACTCAGGATTCAAAACGTAACAGTGGTTAGGGTTGGCTTTACTTAATAAGAATGTATTTCTATTCAAACAAACACTTTTTTAACAACATTAGGATAATTTAAGACTTGGAAAAAAACACATAACTTTCTAACCTGTATCATGTAGTTTGCATGAAGCTCTTTGAATAACACTTCATAGATCACTGTGCTAGATTATGATTGTAACTTATGAACTGCACAGTAACAAAAGGGTCTCTGTGACAAAAGCAGTAAGCCTCTTAGGTATGAACATAAAATACTGTTCTGTGATCTGCATGGCACACGTCCCTATGCTGCAGGCATATTAACCCTCTGCGCTACCTTAGATGAGTCAAAACTACCACTAAACAAACTCTGATCTCTCTCCAGCTGGTACATTCATTACCAGAGTTATCTTGACACTTTTATTGTTGCCTGACAACTACTGGATATACAAGGAACTCTGCAGCGGGTGCTTTCAAAACTGCTGCACTACTACAAAAACGACCCCCAGTAACAAAACCGGCCCCCGCCCTTCTAGCCTCCCAGGACTAGGGCTAGACTAGGGTACAAGAAGGAGCCATGTCACTGGGGGTAAACACAGGATCAGCCAGCAAAATAAATATGTGGCATGGTGGCACAACTGTCCGTCCGGTGTATGTGCTTTTATGTATACAGATGTTATTTCACAATGCTCTTGCGCGTGACATCTGGTCATGGAGCAATCAGCCTTAAAATGTCTTCCAGTTTAATAGTCCCCGGCCAATTCCCCCCAATACAATTATAAACGTGGTCTTCATGGGATCATAAAATTGTGGGGTCAAATGTAAAGTTTACAAAAATCCATTGTCCTTCTAAATCTGACTATAGCTGCAGATCACTAAAATTATTAATTTTCCCAAAAAGAATCAGTTGACTATTCTTTTGCCATAGATCTACAGAAAAGCGCACTAAAGATCACATTCTTGATATAAATTATATGATTCTACTCAAGATCTTTCTGTCTCTAATAAAGAGCTATGAAGTGGATCATTTAATATTTATGAGTTTTTTTAAGTGTTATTGAGACATTGACGGAGTAGAAGCACCACCAAATCCATCCGAGGTTCACAATCACAATGATCATGTCGCTGCCTGCAGGGAAAGAATGAAAGTCAGGGTGGAGTGAAAGCTGAGCTGCAAAATATAGCGACAGTCGCTGAGTGAGAGGTAAGTGATGGGTAGCTAACCCCTTAGTGAAGTAGGGCGCCCATGGCTTTGGGAGGGAGTCTCTGGTATCCTGGAGCCGTATCTGTAATAATAATACCCTACAATTGTATAAGGATGGGCCTGACATCAAGGTGTCTCACTTAGAAAAACGAAAAAGTGATGGATGAAATGCTACAATTAATCTCAGCCCCTGTTTATTACTCAGGGCCACATTTTTGTCCATTATGTGTGCCCACTGTGACCTACTAGACAGAGTTCAGGCATATGGAAATCAGTCTAGGTCCCCTGATGGACTGGAATAAGCCCCAAGCATTGATTCCATCTTTTTGTTGCTTCTAGTGTCGGCCACTAATATGTTTAATTGACTGCTTGTAAAGGGTAGACTTGAGTCCACCTCAAAGACCTGGGAGAGAGGCTGGATAACGGAAGCATCAGATAGGAAGCACAGAAATGGATAGGAGGCGGGCGGGGCTGGATAGGACCATGGGAGCAGACGTTAGAAAATAATTTGCTCTCCTCGAAATGCTCATAGCTTACATGCTGACGGTGTGATAATTGGCTTAGTGGAGGCATCCATGGCATAATGATGACCATCCCTGGAATAACGGTGACTATAATTGATATATTGTGGGCGTAAATGCAGCAGAAGCCCATGCAGGTAAGAGCTGTGGGGCTGGGTGGGGATGGAGTGGATTTCGACAGACCACCACGAGGGAAAATTAAATAAATAATTGATTTTCCCTTGTCGTCGTCTGTCGAAATCCCCCCCGCACCCGGCCCCACGGCCCCCCCATTCTTACCTGCCCGGGCTGCTGCTGCAACAATGACATTAGAGTGTCTGTTCATAGCAGAGCCACACTTGGCATATCAGGGGCCATCTCTGCCATACTGTAGGCATCCTTTGCATTATGGTGCTAATTCGCGGCATGGTGGCAGCCCTAGAGTTATGGTGGACAGTCGTGACATGCTGTAGACCCCTGTGGCATAATGATGGGGGTAATTCCTGGCACATAATGGGTATTCCTAGCACATGATGGTGATACATGAGCATGTCGCACAGAAGCTCTCCATGTGGACTGTTGTGCATGTGAATATTGATGAAAATAACACACTGGTTCTTGGAGACTGAACACATTTATCTACCAAAATACAAAGCTGCTACTTTGCAACACATTCGTATTTTTCAGAAAACTACACGGGTCTCATTGGAGGAATTGAGGTTTTTGGACAAAATGAAAAACTTGTATTTCGGGAAATTATATGTTTTTTCAAAAATTGACAGGCTGAGGTCGTGGGTCAAGATTGCTGCATTTCTAAAAATATTTTAAAATATTGTTTAAGTGCTAATGCATGCTTAGTTCTGAAGACTTGTTTGTGATTGTATATTCTCTTTAAACGCACTGGTTGCTATGACTGTTAATTCATTACTCTTCTGGAGACATTTAACTGTCTACGCTTATAAACCTTGTAAAAAAGAACAGATGATGGATGGAATGCTGAATCAATCGTACATTTACCCTCAGTCACAGATCTGAGTTGGATCCGTCGCTTTTTTGCACACCACGTCATTCCAGTTTAGACCCAGCCACATGCAAATTGGTCTTGACCTTGTTCCCCCATGGGAACAGTCCAGCCTGAACTGCCAGTCCAGGTCCTCCCAGGACCAGAAACAAGTATCATAGGACCGGTTTTGGGGTTACACCCCTCATTAGCCAGGATAGCTTGAATCTGGTGGAGTCGAGAGCATGGAACGCACGTATGGGTATACCCTTCCCACTTAGGGCGACAAATGCCAAAAGAAAAAATGATGGACTTATAAACCTTTCAATGCCATTATTTCTATTGATGTATGATTCCCGAGCTGCTTTTAAGATTGCTGTACCCTAAAGTCTATGGGCCTGATTCACAAACTGCATTGTGTAGTACATAAAGTATCACTGCCGTAGTACTACTCATGTACTTCAAAATACAATTCACAAACTTGTTTCTGTGTAATTTGCCTCTCCTATCTTTTTTGTGTGGAGATCTTCACCACAGTGGCAGAGAGCTACATATGCTAGTAGTAAATATAGGATGGATCAGGATGAGTGGTGGGAAAATGGGGACTAATTCCTACTAAATGGTAGGTGTTTTGGGAAATTTAAGAAGGGGTTTAGTTGGGACGTTCTAATTCAAAACACACAGCCAAAAAAGAGTAAGGCAAATGAAATTCACAAAATACGCTCTTAGAGTTACTACAGCTCTCAAAGTGCCAAAACTGGACCAAATGCACCCAAGCCCTACCTTGGAGTAAGTCAAGTACTACCTATGGCTATCCATTGATACTTGATGTCCTCCGCTGAAAGAGTCCTTTGGCACATAACCTTCCTTGGGCAGAATGGCTCAAATTTGTTTGTGTTTCTTGGTTTGTTGCCCAACTATTTATTCTTTTCAAATTGTCATACATTCAGAAATAATTATCTTTCTTAATTTATTTAGTCAATGTTATAGAAGTTAAAAAAGTTCAAAGGTTCATAATATAATTCCTATTGAACTTCAGCCATTTTTCAATGGTTCCAGATTTAAGTTTGACTTTTCAAACTTCACTGTATTTTAAACCTGTGAAAGAGTCCTTCAGGGCATACAATGTCACACATTTATAAAGAAAACTTCTCATTGAACACATCAAATATAACATACAACAACAATGTATAACGTGTCGAATTTTTAGGGTCTCTGCTGCCAGAGATTGTGAGATTTGGGGGGTGCTCTCCATTATGGCACCCTGCACGTTCCAAGTATTGACAATCTACACTCTATCGGTATACTTACAAGGACTTACCACCACGCGAACGTCACTTTTTGAGATGTTCGGGTGGCATTAAGTCCTTCTCCTTATTTACAAGGAGGCGTTTTAACAACGCCTTGTAAATAAGGACCCTATTCACGCTACACTGAGGGGCATATGTACAAGCCCCTGTGCCATCACAACGTCTCATTCAGTGACGTTGTGGTGCCAATAGGGGCCTCGCCCGATTTACAAGGCAGCATTAAGCCACTTAACGTGGCTGAAGGCTGCCTTGTAAATAAGTTCATAGTGACGGGAACCAGAGCATGTGCATATTTCCTTACTTCATACAGATCCCCAGATAGTGTCTGGGATACGATCAAATTTGACGTGCCAAGTGCCGATTCAAGAGTGTTTTCAAACGCATCGCGCCTTCACTAATCTGAAGATATTTTTTTAACTGGATGGTGTACAAGTTCAATTTCCTTGGCTCCTTAAAAAGAAATTACATAAGGATACCATTTGGTTTCACAATCAACCCTACATCCTGAAGATGGTCTGATGGTCTTATTGCCAACACAGACCGAAACGTCGACTGCAACATCTATTTCTTGGTTCATTTATTGATTTGAAGGAACTGTTTTCTGTTGTGTCAGATCGTTTTCCTTTACCAACTCAGAATAGATGTATACATAGTTTTTTTGTAGGCAAATTTATGTTACCTCAATAACTATGTTTGGTTGATTCCATTTTCACTTTTCCTGGTTCTCATTTGTTCATATATTAAATATATGTTTTGTTTAAAGTAAAGTCTGCCCCGTGTGTTACATTTTATGATTTTATGACAGATGTCTGCTTAGTAAAGTTATTCTTTCAATGATTGATTTATTATCATCAGTTCACCACTAATTAGGGCTGAACAGCAATAATTACTTTTGAGACAATATCTCTGAAATTCATTTACGAATAAAATCCCTTGTAGGCAAGCCCTTACTCATTCTAAGCCTTGTAAATAAGGCCCCCTTTCCTGCTTTGCTTAGAGGGAAAGGGGTGGACAGTAGGTGTTGCGGTGGCTGTTCCACCGCGACACCCATTGTTTTTGACACAACCCCCTAGTTACAAGGGTGGCGTACATAGGAGGCAGTACCAACATTAAGACTAGGAAAAACCTGATCTTATGTTGGCGAAACAAGGAGGAATGCTTTATTTTCCTTGTTTTTCTTTTTAGAATTTTACATAGCATGAACTAGACCGGAAGATAACAGGTAGTAGAGCGCTTTACATGATCACCAGTTTTGTTACTGATGGACACATTCCTGTTTGGTAGGCACGAGGAGATTAAGTGATTTGCCGAGAATCACAGGATGTTGAGTGTCGTTGGCGAGACTCGAATCTGGTTCTCCCGCTTTGAGGTCGACTGCTCTAGCCGTAAGGCTACATTCTCTACCCTAAAGGTAGGTTTTTCCATGTGTGCCTTGTGCAGCACATGGAAAAAGCAAAACGCCTTGGGTTGTTTATGTGTAGGAAGGTGACCCTTCCTGCCTATGAACAACCCATCAAAAAATGACATTTTGTAACTTCCATGTGTGCTGCAGTAAGCAGCACACATAGAAGTTACAAAATAGTATTTCAGGATTGTTTATGTGCAGGAAGGGACAGGTTCCCACACATAAACAATTCTCCCATGCACGCAGAAACCCCTGCACTATGGTGCAAGGGTGCCTGCATTGGCACTACACTGTAGCGCCAGTGCAGAGGGAAACGCAAGACTGCACCATATCTTCGTAAATATGGTGCAGCCTTGCGTTTCTGAAGTGGCAGAGAGAGGCGTTAAGCCATGACGGCTAACGCCTCACTCCGCCACTTCCTTGTACATATGCACCTGAGTGTGAATAGGGCGTGCAATGGATGTTGTGGTGGGTGGTCCACCCAACACTCATTGATTTTGATGCAAGAGTGGCATAAACATAGGGCAGCGCCAAAATTAAGACCAAAAACAAACCTGGTCTTAACATGGCAAAACGAGGAGAAATTATTAATTTCTCCTCGTTTTTGTTGTTTCTATGTGTGCTGCATTGTGCAGCATGTGTAGAAACAGCAAATTGCCATGAAAGATTGTTCATTTGCAGGGTGGTGTCCCTTCCTGCACATAAACAATCATTAAACAAGCATTGGCATAGCCAATAGGTCTCGCCTTTGGGACCTTAGAAGTGTTTAGCCATGCAACAGTTGCATAACTAAATACTTATACGGTCCCAAAAGCGAGACTTATTGGCTATGCCAGGCGGCCGTGCGGCCGCGAAAGTGAAAGTGATCGCGATCAAACATCAAAGCGGCCGTGCAGCCGCGAAAGTGAAAGTAAGCCCAGTGCGCGCGCCCGCGCACATGCACTGTAGCTCTAGGCTGGCCTGGTAGCACTTTTTGGAGCCCTCTCAATAAGTCTTGCCAGACCAGCGCATGCGCTGGGTCAGGCGAGACCTAAAAAATTACGATTTGCAACTTCTATGTGTGCTGCACAATGTACCATACATAGGAATTACAAATCACCATTAGTGATTGTTTATGTGCAGGAAGAGACACCTTCCTGCACATAAACAATCATTCCCTCAATGCAGGCACCCTTGCACTATGGTGCAAGGGAGCCTGCATTGGCGCTAGGCTGAATTAAGAGCCATCACTAGGGAAAACACAGGGGTGCGCCATATCATTGTAAATACGGTGCATCCCTGCATTTTCAGAATGGTGGAGCGCTGCATTAGCAATTTTGGCTTAAAATGCAGCGTTCCGCCAGTCTATTGTAAATATGCCCCTAAAGGTTCATGTTCTAGGTCTAAACTACCAATGAAATAAGTTATAGTTTCCTTAAATGAGAGCAACACCAGTAGTGATGGAATCAAGGACAGCCACAGAGTAAGAAAAAAAGATAGAGAGAGTTTATTCACTCTATTGTTTAAAACGGGCAAATGAAGTCAGACAAGCATTGCCCAGACGAATAAATCGATGGTCACCTCATTGCCTGAAACCTTGTAGGAAGCTACGTTTGCCTCAAGGTGAGACCACACAGTTTCCGAAGAAATGACAAGTGGGTGAATTAATTGCCATTAATCAAAGACCTGACATTGCGGAAGGAAGCACTGCAGCCCATACATCAGTTTCTAAGAGCTGCCCGATAGGAGCCGTAAAGCAACAGAAAATATGATGGAGTTTTAAGTACCAAAGGGAGGGAGAGCTCTAATAGAGCACTGTCTTCATCAATAATTAAGGTCAAAAGTCAAGGGTAAAGCCTGACTTTGCGAATGATGGTTTCAGATGGAAGGCTGGTTGTGTGCAATTACTTACTGGCAAAACACAACTTGTTTTCATTTAAGCCATTAAGCCATAAGCTGTCTAATTTACAGCCATGCAAGGTAGTGGCCTATCAATGCTTGTAAAAAGGAAGGCTTCTCTGTCTGTGTTATCATTTCATCGTGGTTGTTCCTCTCTGTCCAGCCTCTTAAAAACACATAACTCAATTCTCCTCTCACTAGACGCTGCCCTTGAACCTCAAGGGCTTTTGTGTTACTTCACAGTTATATAAAAGGGATCTCTAAATTGGTTGAGGATGAGGGGAGGGGGGAGGACAGGGAACACAGAGGTACAAAAGATATTTGCTATTTATTTCTGAAATTACTGTTTGTTTGTGATGAACGTGGACTGTTCCTTTTAATTGTCGAATCAGGTATTCGGGTATAAAATGCCAGTAATGAAGAACAAGGAAAAAAATAACAATGCCAATACCGTAAATATATGGTACTCTTCTCATCTAAGAGAAAAACTACCTATCCTCAGAATTATATTTCTAAAGTTAACGGTGAGAAGTGGGGAAGATTGCTTCTTCGAAGAGTGGAGATGTGCCCTGCTTGGATGAAGAAGATGGGTGATGACAGGATATTAGGAGATTAGTGGATATCAGATAAACCAAGAAAGAAAAGAAAAGAAAATGCTGGTTTGACAAGAAATTTGCACTAAAAACCACAAATGTGAGTGGTGGAGATATAATCAGAATTAAAAGTCCTAGAAGTATAAAGAACAAGTTGAAATACTCAGAGACAATACATGTGATCAAATTGTTCTCCAAAAGCTGTGAAGACAGACGATCATAGGATATGGAATCTCAATAAAGTGGAAGTAGTGAGAGGAGGAGGGGCTCAAAAAGGGAAAAAGAAGTGCGTAAAAGAAAGGACATCCTAGAAAAGATTAATAATGGGGATTTGTGGAAAGAAAGAGTAGCAGAGCTCTGAACATGCAAAAGTATTTGACAGATTTACTATAATAATGTTAAATGGTAAAGCTGAGTTCCTTATTCTCTTAAGGAAAAAGAACATTCTTCTTTGAGTATATATGCTAGTTGTACTATTGAAACCCAATGTGATCAGTGAAAATATCTAAGCCGTTTTGAATCACTGTGAAAAGGGAAGATATGTAGTAACCGTAGGATGTTATGCGGTATAGCCATTGCGTGCATTTTTGAGTTGTTAGCCAGAACAGAGGAGCTGACGTAACATGGAGGTGGATGAGAAGTCTGGAGAACAAACCTGCCCTAATTCACAAACCCTGTCTGGAGAGTACTCATTGGTAATCATTAACTATTTTACAATATGCATGACAAAAAAAGGACATCTAATCAACTTCAGTGGAGATGACTTGCAAGTCTGATGGTCATTCGAAAATCTTTACTTGATTTTAATGTTCGGAGGGTCGACAAGCTCAGCCATAGTACCTTGCTTCTGTGCTAGAAGATTACATATGGATAGAGTACCCCCTGCCTTACATTAAAAGAATATAAGGGTATTGCAAGTCACTGAGGAATTACATGATCATGTAGCGGCTGAAGGCTGAGTTCCTCATAAGGGCACGGAACTCAGAGGCGACGTCCAATAGCCCTGCAATGTATGGCCTAGTTTACTTTGTTCCTTATAATACATAGTCATACCAGCACCCTTTCCACAAACCACTTATATGTGTGGTGACTTGGTCTTTCAAGTTCAATGCAGAGAAAGAAAATAAAAATTGAATTTGTAATGTGATATTGAGCACTTCAAAAAGCAGTTAGTAATCTTTGAAAAAGAAAATGTATTATTACCAGGTTAGTGTAAGTGACTATAAATGTTATGGTTCAGCTTGTTAGTAATGAATTGACTCTAGTCAGTACAACTTCAAATGCAATCATAAACCATTGACAAATACCTTTCGGAATCAGAAAAAGGAGAGACCCTGCAGTGTTGGCCTTGCATGGAAGACCCTTCACTGTGTACCAACTGAGCTTTAAAAACTAATTTTGTGATGAATAAACAAGCACTGAAAAAGCTGATAAGTCTGACTTAGGAGCCAAGCTATTGGCTTTCCAGTGATTATTTCCTTTAATGTTTTTATTAAATGATATCAATGCACAGCTGGTCATCTTTGAATGGCTTTAAAGTCCCTTTCATGATGGTCGCCCTAGCATGCATGTACAATGCACACTTGGCCGGGATAGTTTGGGAATGGTTTTAAAGGCCATTCAAAGATTGTCCCCTGCCTGTAGTGCACCTGTGCTATACGGCACATTCCAAGTGGAATTGAGGCATCAACATCATTTAGGGGTGGGCAGGGGGTCGCGACCCTTGGCTTTTCCACTAGATTATTGTTAATGATCTTAAACTGCAATTTACGGCACATATTGATGCGACTATTGCCAATTTCTTGGATATTACAGTATATGTGAAACAGGGTAAACTGGAGACGGGCCTATTTAGAAAACCTACGGCAGGGAACGCAGTTCTGCATGCTGGCAGTTTCCATCCGCAGCACACAATCACTAGTATACCGTATGGCGAGTTCCTTCGTATTCTCAGGGCATGCAGTACATTAGATGCCCGTGAACACCACCAAGGAGAAGCAAAGAAGAGACTCATAGCTAGGGGATATAACATTAAGAAACTTGACATAGCCATGAAGAAAGCCAACAAAAAAAATCGATTAGATCTACTCAGTCCCAAGCGGCATGAAATGAGGGAAGTTGAGGCTATAGCCAGCAGCCCGATAGACGAAAGCGCAGAAATCAGACTGATTACTACATTTAGTAAGCAGGCGAAAGCTATTAGAGCCATAGTAAACAAGCAATGGCCCATTATCCTTATGGATACCACGCTTAAAAATGTTCTTCCCAACAAGCCGATCATTACTTTCCGCAAAGCCCATGCCATGAAGAACAGTCCAGAAACCATTGGCAAAGGCAGCTGGCTCACTCCAAGAAAGGGATTTTTCAAGTGCAGCTCTTGCAGAGCCTGCAATTTGGCATAAATACCACCACATACAAAACTGCTTTTTCAGAAAAACATATTAAATTGCGAGAGCATTACACATGCAGAACTGTCCACCCGGTCTAAATTCTAAGATGTAGCTGTGACCTGTTGTACATCGGTAGCACAAAATTGCAAGTGCATGTTCGTATTTTACAACATCTACGTGCAATTGTTAATAACGATCTTGCATATCCTGACGTGAGACATTTTAAAGCTATCCATGGTAATAACCTCAACTGTTTGGAATATTTTGTAATAGATGCAGTGCAGCCCAATAAATGGGGAGGTAACCGACAAAAGAGGTTACGCCAACTCGAAACTAGATACATCATCGAGTTGGATACGAAGTCCCCATCAGGTATCAATATCGGGAACGATTTGCACAATTTTTTGTAAACATGGTACCAGGATTACCAGTTTGGCTTTGGCTTTGCTACTGACACAGTTGCAATACAATTTCCGTTTTTAACTTAGGTAGTGTGATGATGATCGCAGTTAAGACAGGTGGTTTCTGTTTGACCCTATCTGCTATCCAGAAATTTTGTAACTTTAGTGTTATAGCCACTGTGTAACACAAGGACATAACCAATGGCTAGTCCCAGGGGGCTCCCTGGGTACAGGTATTGACGTAGGGGATGAACATAATTATTGCACTATGTAGCTTGATCAATTTATCTTGATTTACCTAAGAGCCAACTTGTCCTACAACTAGCGGCTGCTAGCTTATCTATGTAAAGGAATTTGTTTTTAATTTATCTTTATACACTTTTTGCACAATATTTCTTGCATTTGCACTTTACACGCTTCAGTACTTTATAGGCACTGAAACTTTGACATATCACCAGCATTAGTATGCAGGGTATAAAAAACCTTTGTTAGTACCCGCAATTTCTTAAGTTATATAGAGGCGTATACATAGAAACCATTGTATATGTAGTATTGTGGAGTATGAACATACCCCTTGGATATATAGCCAAGTCAGCACATGTTCTTATATATGAAGATGTGTTAGCATGATATTTAATATTGAAACAGCAGTAAGCATTTGGCTTTTTCTATTTATCCTTTGATGTAATGTTGAACATCAAATTGCACTATGAACTTTATGTATATGTGCTAGACACAAGCTGCTGGTACTGCTTTTACATGAATAACTACATATTGCTTAGATGATGGGATAGTATAACAATGTGCTATACACAGATATATTTTGAACCTGTTTGATATGATTTTAATATTTGACAGTACTGTGTGCACTATGCACTTTATAAATGAACATCTGTGTTACTATAAATGACTTTAGGATGCATTATGCATGTTAGTATCCCACGATATGTTTCAGATACATCTCAAGGCAGTTCTCCTTAATGCTGTACAATTATATGTTTCAGAAATGAATTGTATTTTATATATGTGTTATTTGCCACCAACAGGATATGCTTATACTAAGGCCATATTATCGATATGCAAATAGTATTTTCTCTATGGTTGTCAGTGCCGATTCACGTCACCGGGAGCTCCTTTAAATTTCCGTTCCTGATTAGCGCTAGTCATGTGATCAAGGCCACCGTCTGTGGCCGAAACACGTCAGAGACAGCACTGATGAAATAAACTTGAGATTATTTTGCACCAGCTATATACGTTGTCCGTGCCCATGTTTTGTGCGGGACTGCACAAGGGATTGCTTTGCATATATATGTTATATATATATATACACATATTACCCATTGCAGGAAAGGACTTTGTTGTTTCGCTAATAACTTTGGCTATGTGGGTGGGGTCCTGGGAACTTAAGTGGCTTGGGAAGATGGTGCAGCACCCCCCCCCTTTATGTAAGGCACTCGGGGATGGGTTACCCAGGGTCTCACTGAGGCTCAGGGACAGGAACCACGACCCTTCTCTCCTTTGTGAAAATATTGGCTCCAAGAGAAGGGATCCTGGGTAGGGTGGGCACGTTGACCCCTTCCCTTTGTTAAAATATTTGCCCAGGAGGATGCGATCCCCAGATCATCACAGCGACTCAGGGATGGGGGCTACACAACCCCTTGCCTTTTCTGAAATATTGGTAGAGGGGAAGGGGGTCTCTGGGACCTCATTGAGGCTTGAGGAGTGGGCCACATGGCCCCTTTTCCTTTTTAAAATGTTGCCCCTTGTGTTGGATCCCCGGTGCCTGATTGAGGCTCAAGGAGGGGGGCACTGCACCCCCGCCCCAGTCTAAAAATATTGACTTCGAGTGATGGGGTCCCCGGCAAATCAAGAGGCTCAAGAAGGTGAACAGGCAACCTCCCTCCCCTTTTTAAAAATATCGCCACACGCCACCTCCCCATTTAAATAACCCAACTTATATTCAGCCATGTGTTCCTGCGGGATTTTGGGCATCAGGCCCTGCACCCACTCTCCTGCTGCACACAAGCCATGTGCAGCGGAAGGTTGGGTGTAGGGCCTGATCCATGGCCAACCCCACGCCGCACATGGCCAAACCTTCGGTGACGTATTGCCGTCATTGAGAGCCATTAGCTTGAATGACGAGATCGAAATCAGATTAAACTCTGCTATGAGATAGCAACTGTGGGAAACAAAGGTTGATTCCCACTGTTATGTTATAAGCAGGAATGCTAACTTCCCCAGGTTCGCTGCTCTTCCAGTTCTGTGGAACCTGAGCGGGGTAGTTGAACAGCAGCTGGCAGTTTCACCTGCTCTTTACCATCCCTCCTGGGTCTACAAAGATCTGATGGGGGTGGGAACATGTGGGGGGCTTCCACCAACCAACATATAGGTCTCTGCAGACTGGTGCTAATACGGAAAAACATGCTGCACTTATTAGTGGCTCCCACACAGCTGCAGTGAGGGGGGCACTGCCTCTCTGCTCTCAATGTGAGAATGGAGAGCACAGTAATGGGTCGGGATGGAGAGGGAAAGCATAGATGGCTGTGTGGCAGGAGGCCAGGCATTATTGTTCAATCACTGCTATACAGAGTGTGATGGGGTGGAAGGCAGGAGAATAGGTCTTGTTTTTTTATTTGGGAGGGATGGATGGAGGATTGAAGAGAGGGTGGCGTGAGTGGGTAGCAGCATACCAGTGGCAGGAAACAGGTTATTTTTCAAAATGGGTGGACAGTATAACTATGACAGGAAATCAGGTATTTTTTTTTACATTCAGGAAGGTGAATGAAGGCTTCCCCAGTACTTCCCTGCTAGTGCATAGGAACTACAATTAATGCAAGATTATTTTTGGGTGGGAGAATATACATAACATAAAACTTAAGTGGGAAAAGTGAATAACAGGGATGATATTCACCTTGGGTTTCTAGGTGACATAGACACCTTGAGATGCTCTCTCATTGTCTATTTGATGTCACTCAAATCCACTTAGTGGAAAGCATTCCCGTTAGTAACTGTTAGTCATTTATAGTTCTAAATATTTGGAATGTTCAAATGCGATATAGTATTTTGCAAGAAGGTCCGCTAATGCAGTTTATTGTAACTATGGAAACTGATGATCCGGTGACCGGTTATACCGCTGTCTCTGTTTACAAATTTCCCTACAACATGGCGTCATCTGCGACTACTTTCCCAATGAGTCAGGCTTTTTCACCTTTGGGCATTCTGTAGTGCATGTGTATAGATCCTAAAGAAAATTGTTTGATGATAGTGTGGAAGATGGATTTAGTTGAAAGTACTCTTTAATGTGTCAATATGTATGGATTGAAGTTCACAAAAAAAAACAAATCTCTGGCAAAATTGGTACAGTGAATGACAATGAATGTTTATGCATGTGGCACATGCCCGGCTCTTGTGCATGCATAAGAAACCCTGGTACCCAGTTGTTTCCAATATGGTGACCTTCATGCTGGTGCCAATGCAATAGTTACCGATGTCATCTCACCTCCTGATGGCTACCCAAAGTATGCCAAAACTTATCAAAGAATGCAGGTTCCTGCTTCAGTCACAACTGATGTCCACCCAAAGGCACTGTTGACACCTTGAGAACACAATAGAGCACTGGCTCCACCAGCTTGCAGAAAAAGCCATAAAGTTGATAAGCAGTGGAAGGAGTCACACAGAGTAGCAAAACACAACCATGTGGAGTAGGCACGGCATCAAGCAATGCAGAGCTCAATTAGCAGGGGTAGCAGAGAACAAATACTTAAGGGGTCTTTTAGGGGTTGGACAATATACCCCCACTGAAATATTACATGAAGAGCTAGGTATGAGTTACATTGTAGATTATATTCAGTTACGACCCCTTTTGTTATGGTGTACTGTCTGGCTAAAGGATGCTCTAAGTCTGAACAGTTTAGTTATTTTAGACTGTATGAAACGGGACAGCATGTGTAATATTCCCTGACTGGTATATATTAGAGAGAATTTTAGAGTTTTAGGGAGACCGGAGTTATATTTTAATCCTCAAAGTATTACTAAAAAAGATGTTGTATGGGTAAAAGAGTCTTTTCACTTACGAATGACAGCGGAGAGGGAATCCATAGCACTAGCAACGCCATTACACCGTAATTTTGTTATGGTTAAAACAGTCCCTGGGATATGAACCATATCTTCTTTCTGTAATGCCTACCCACTAGCGTCGTCGTTTGACCTTTGCTGGGTTTGTTCCATCAGTTGCTCTATACCAAGGGGATTTGGTAGAAGTACTCTGATCCACCCACATGTACTTGTGATCTTCTCACTTTGCACATTGTATTCGTATGTCCCTTTTATAAATCACTTTGGCATAAGTTTTTAAAACCTATTTTTTAAACTGGATTTCTATCAGGCCAGGCCTGGTCTTTTATATTTACAACTCTTAGCATCTCATGAAATTTGTTATAAAGTGTCAATGTTTCTTATGGGGGTTTACAGAGCAGCACGATAGGGGAAGTTATTAGAAATATGGCTCTTGATGTCTTTAGGTAAGCTTATGTTAGTATTTATATTTTTGTATGTCTTATTGTGCAATTGCGATGCTGATCATTCTCTGTTGTGACTTGTATGATTTTATTTTTTTCAACCGAATTAAAAAAAAGATTGCCTTACTCAAAGTATGGCAAATCTTCTCAAAGAATGCAGGTTTCGAATTCTGTCACCTGAAGTCCACTCAAAGACACTGTCAACACCACAAGAACACAAAAGAGCACTGGTTCCATCAGCTCGCAGAAAAAACCATAAAGTTGATAAGCAGTGGAAGGAATTGTTTAGGTGCCCCTTCCTGCACATAAACAATCATCCCTGCAGCGCAGGCACCCATGCAACAGGCAGCTTTTTTTGCACCAGCGCTGGGGGGAACACAGGGGTGCGCAGTGTTTTTGTGAGTACGGCGCATCCCTGCATTTTGAGAATGTCAGAGCAAGGTGCTGCCAAATTTGGCGCAGGTGCGCGCTCCAACATTTTCTTGTGAATATGTCCCATACTGTGCACCTGAGCACTTGGAAAGGCTGAATGGCACCAATTTTGCAAAGTTTAATGAGTCTCTTTGCTGTCATGTTCTCTGTCCTGTTATGGTGGCTGTGGAGGCAGCATGATAGGAAACCGGAATGCTCCCAGCTCACTAGGTCATCCAGAACAAAGGGGGTTGAACTAGAACCTTGTATGGATTAACCCTCCCACTCCTGTCTCCACAGAGTCCATGGTTCAAAAAGGAACCAAAGCTGTGCATGTATCCCTCCTTCCATTCCTGCCTCCCCAACCATCACATGCAAGCTTGGAAGAGATAGAAAATATCAGTTTCCAACTTTCCCTCCTGGCATGCCTAGGATCACGTGGGGAAGTACTATTGGAGTCCTACCAGTCTTTTAACTGGAATTGTGCACCGGCTAGAAATTACTAGGAGTCTTTGAACTATGTTTATGATGTACTTCTCTTTACTCTTTTTAATTTGTGTTTTAATTTGGGGAAATTATATTGAAGTGTTTTGCCCTCCTCTGTAGAGCAAAATATATCACTTTAAAAAACTGGCTTACGGGGTATGGCCAAGAAGAAAAAAAGACAAGATTTTTGCAAGGGACTAGCCTCTCTGTAAATAGAAAATGAGAAGGCACTGGTGCATATGGCAATATAGCTACACATGCATATTAATTATTTTTATGCATTTGGGTGTAAGATAAGAGCATCTGGGTCTATAACCAGTGCCATCTTAATGCATGGGCACGCTTGGTACTTGCCAGGGGGCCCCCACGAGCTTAGGGGCCACATGCAGACCAGAATTTAACACTAATTTTCCATTAAACAGTTTTGTTCCTATGATTGGTTGTGTAGGCATGGCTCAGTGCACTGCTTTGCCCAGGGGCCAATAATGTTGTTAAGATGGCCCTGCCTAGAACAGATAGTATGTGGAGAAACCTGCTGTGTAGCCATATAATGATGGGCTCAAGCTCTTTATGCAATAGAGGCAAAAGAAAGGCTTTTATACACACACCACGGTCTAAGGTCTGACAGGTAGAGGAAGCATCTGTGACACCCTCTGCGAATATCTTGGGATACTTGCAAGGTTCAAAAGAATTTCTAATGTGTTTCGTATGCCTGCCAGACCTTAGCACTTGTGTATAACAACATTCATTTTAAGGGAGGATGTGCATAGATCTCTCTCTCTCTCTCTCTCTCTCTCTATCTCTATCTCTCGCCTTTTCTGTGCACACAAGCTATAGAACTACACCAGAGATATTTCTCCCACCCACCAGGGTCGGACTGGGACAGAAAATAGACCTGGGCACCAGATGAAAAGTGGCCCCCATCAGTAAATTAGTTAGCCCAGAAAAATGGCCCATGTTTCAAATTGGGGCAGGTGTGAACTTGCAGAGATACGCTGTATAGGTGTTTTGCAATACATGGGAGACTGTATGGATTTCAGCTTGCTGCAGCAATATTTGTGGTAATATCAAGGAAATCAACAGCAAAACCCGGCCCAGCACACCACACAACAGTTAACAAACAGCCAAAAAGACGTCTCACTCGCTGACCAGTCAGACTTGCCAATCAACCACTGCCTGATCGCCCTACAGGTCAGCCCGACCCTGCCACCCACAACCACGCCTAGAGCCGATACTTTTTTCACTCATTCATCCCTTCAGCAATTCTATTTCCTACTCTCAGCAAACAATCATATAAATGTTGTAGATGTTGGTTTCTTCGTCTCCTCTAAAAATCAGTACCACAGTAGATTTTGACTTTCTACTTTACTGGATCCAGAAAGAGTATTAAATTTGTTTTTTAGAAGCGACACACATTCCTTTCATTAACTAATTGAAAATGTTCTCAATTACTTATTTTTAGTGCCATACTAACCAGCTTTCCTTCAGTTTGAAAAACACGCCCTGACATTATAAGCCCTCTAACAAACAGTCATATTCATCTAGATCATGTCAGAGGGTTTACTGAAGAACACGAGACTATACGCAAGGAGCGAGAGGCTATTTGGGGAATACAATCTGTTGAGGCTGCGATATCCCATTCAGGCTAGTATTTCACTCATATTACCAAGCTACTGACATGATGATGTGGCTAAAGACAATACACCCCAAAAAACACTTTAAGAAACTGGTTTGAGGGTGCAACCCTGTCCTTCACTCCTCTCTGGCACTCATCTAATACCATCACCTCAAGTCTTCTCCATTCCAGTGTGAGAACAAAGTTGATAGTATAAGGGCAACACGTGATCAATTACTAAGCCTGTTATTGCCTAAAATGAGTACCACTCACCCCGATCTAGTTAATTATACTGATGTACGATAGAATTAACCTGATCCTCTTTTCACTTGTTTGCCTAATTTACTGGAGGGTACTGTGATACTGAGGAAAGCCAGCAAGCCCACCAAAGTCCCCTGAGACACAGTCCCCAACTGTCTGTCACACGAACTGCCCAATCTTTGTGATCTGTACTATCATCAACTCAGACCTTTCTAGAGGTTCCATAATTTGAGCAATCGCTAAAAAGGCCATCATTACGCCACTGGTCACATGCTCTGGGACTGTTCGCAGGTGACAGGGTTTTGGGAGGAAGTGGCGACGCTACTCCTGACGGTGACAGAGAGGGACTTGGAGGTAGGCCCGGGGGTCTGCTTGCTACATGGCTTTCCGCATACAGCAAAGACTAAGATCACCAGTAGGTTTATTGATCTAGGGCTGGTCCTGGCCAAGCGGGAGATTACTTCTCATTGGAAGGCGCGGCAGGGCCCTAATTTCTTACGGTGGGCTAGGGAAATGGAGAAATGGGCGGGAAGTGAGGGGACTTATAGATTGTGCTTGGCTCGACGCAGTGACAATGAAAGATCGCACGAATGGGCCCGGGCATGGATGGCTCTCCTGGACTTGTTCAAATGTTCGGTTATGGGGGATGGGGGTGATCCGGTGGGGGATGACGGGACCCCGGTTCCTTGAGTGCACTATACAGGGCTTCCCCCCTCTGCTCTTGCGGTACTGTCTGTTGGGATTGCCGGGAGGCGGACTCGACGGGTGGTGACTGAGGTTTTGATGTACATGTACTTCTGATAGGTACGGGCGACATGCTTGGGTGGGTGGGTAGGGAGGAGGGGCTCGTTGGGGGGGATGTTGGGAGATGGGGTGGGGGGTATTTTGGCTGTCTCGCACACTCATGGTGGATTACTCCTGTGGATGCACTACCTAGTAGCACGGACATTATTGAGGTGAATGCTGTACAGATGTAGCTTATGTGCTGGGGTGATTATTGCAAGATGTCCTGATTTGGCTGGGGGAAGGACTATGGGGGACGGGGATTGACTGCATTTTGTTCTGTGACCTAATAAAGTTTGTTTAAAAAAAAAAAAAATCATTACGCCACTGGTAAAAAGCCTCCTTGACTCCTGGGGAGGTAGGCCTCTAATGGTTTGTAGACCATCTACCAGTCATAAACAAATCTTAATAAAGAGTGGTGGAGGCAGCTGTAATAACAAGCTTGTACATAAAGGTGTGTCATGGATCTTACTATATGGTTTACGTCTATGAATATGCATAAATGTAGGAGTATTATTTCAGGCTGTGGTTAAATATATTTTGCTAGCCCTAATATATTGTGCTACCCCTACTCAAATGGGGCAAAGCATGCATGTAGGAGAATTCCTAAATATGTGATGCAATACTTGTTCAAAAGGACTATATCTGTGCATAAGGAGAAATGTGTACATACCTGGGATGTGCAGTGAGATCAGGTCATGCTTGTATATGGGGCTACACCTAAGCATGTGGATCGATACCTTTGCACACGGGCTACACCTGCAAGTGTGTTGCAAAGTAAGGCCTGCTAGAATTCTGCAGCAGGGGAGGCAACAGAAAGATAACCTGTCAACTGTTGCACAAGACATTCCACTGCTCAACACGTGTTGTTGCGTTTTAAGTAACTTTTGATCCGTTTCAGCTAGAAACCAAAAATTTGTGTTAAAATCTGCAGATTATACAGCAGTTGATTGATTATATGCCAACTGCGACATATCCATAATTATGCGGAAAAAACAGCGGACTCAATATTGCATAATTCCCGTGGCCCAGTGTATAGATGAGCATTTGAAGAGATGCCTGCACATATGGGCCTATACCGTAGCACATGCGACAATCCTTGAGAACAAATGCATATACCAGAACATATATTATTATACCTGGGCCTATAGGGCTATGTCTCCTTTTGAATAGTAAAATCTAATAATGACAGTGTCACATAAATACGTTTTCGAATCTGTGGCTGAGTGGAGAAATCACTCCCTACAAAATATTTAGAATTTTCGATTTGATTGCAGCTTTTTGCCTGAATCTATTCTTTGACTAAACCACAAAAATCACCAGAAAACAACCACAATATGTGCTGCAGAAAATAGCACGTGTGACAAGATGGTGCCAAACGTGGAAATGTTTAACATTCCAGAGTACCGACACTTGGGGACAAAAAAACGATGATGAGTTATTTGCCACCATAAATAGAGCTCAGCGTTTCATAAAGCAATTTATAGCTCATAAAAATGACAAACTGTACCTGTCAGACTGGACTCCGAGCGCGGATCTCTCTGCTGCCTGCTGGAAAGAATGAAAGAGGGCATAGATGTTTATTTTATGATCCAGCTTCAAAGTTATGAGCTCAAGCCACACTTTTTGCAGAAAATAACCTGCTATGTGAGCGTGCACGCACACACGCACACGCACGCACTCACACACACACACACACTGGACATACACGTGTCCAGAATTTAAAGAACTGCAGTCATGAAAGTCTATTAACTCAAGAAGGTTCTGGAGAAAGCATCACTAGGGAAATAGGAAATGGAAAGACAGAAGTGCAGGTACTCTGTAACAGAGTACCTGCCTATTTCAGAGAAGTGCTGGTACTCTCCAATTAAAAGTATTATGTCTCTCTTAAAAAGTGTGGGTACTTTCCCTCTCAAAATAAAAAAGTGCTGGTACTCAATACTGGACCATTTAAAGCACTGGAAATAGCACAATATACTCTAATGCAGCTCAAAATAATGGGATGGGGTTTGATTTGATATCCAGTAACCTTATTTTTTGGGGATATTCTGCTGATCTTGTACAGGAGCGCTTAGATTGGACATTCAGCCATGTCCTCTACAGGCAGGAATCTTGCAGATACTAGTGAGGCTTATGCCATAAAATGTGCCAGATTGTCTCTCACCAGCCCCCCCCACCCGCTCCTCCCTCCACCCCTATGGATTAATCTCCTTCTCTTTGCATCTCTAACTCTGTCTCCAACCCGTCCGCGTAGGCATAATCTTTCATTGTGATGTAAAAATTGCCATCAATCTTTTTTATTACATATTGATAATAAGCATGTATTCAAAGTTAACATTTACCACACATTACCCATGTTTAAAGACAGGATGATGCATCAAAATATTGTAAACACCCCTACCCTATTGCCACATTACAGGGCTTCAAAGAAAAGAAAAAAAGGGATATGGACGACAAAATAAGATTGACCAGCATCGTTACTGAGGGTGCATCCTGAGTCACACACATTTGTGTTGATCCATTCTAGTAGAGAAGTCTATTCGTTAGAGAACCCCCTATGAAAGTAAGTAACGTATATATGCCCCACAAATATCTTTAAATTCTTTCACTTGTTAATTCAGTTTATTGATCAAGTGTTTGTGAACTGCCATCTGCATCATTGCTTCTGGCCATTCTTTGAACATTGAGGCAGAGGTGATCTCCAATGTTCATAAACACACAAAAATATGATGGTCATTACTGGATACCTTATATGGGCAAATATGGCAACCAAATTGGAAGATGAGGCCTCACCTACATCTTGTGGCATGCTTCATTGTTGGTGACCTCTTCCCACCCTGGTAAGATGGTACTACCAGGGCGGACTCAACCCCAACATGGAGGAGTTCTTTAATATAATGAATGCTGGATAACCAGGGGATCCAGATGAAGATAAAACAATATCTAAAGGTAAACCCCCAATTATATCCTCTTTAGGTCTCGCCTATGCAGCGCGCGTGCGCTGCATAGGAGACCTTTAGCCGTCGTGCAACTCTTTTTCAAAGCACATACTCGTGCTTGTGGCGGCATACGGCTTGCGGTAGCGCGCAGTGGCGCACCACAAGCATGATTATGTGCTTTGAAAAAGAGCAGACTGATCTCCCCAGCGCGCACGCACCACTCGTGGGTGCACCCCTCCGCCTCTCTCTCCCGCTACAGCCTGCATGCCTTTTTTTTTCTTAAACTTTCAGCGTGAGGCGCACGCTTGTCTGCTTTACAATAATGATCGCTTCCTTCTCCACCTCAGCGGGAAGTCCTAACTCTGCAGCGTGTTCGACTATCAGAGGTTGTTCCAGATATGTATTGTCACTCTTTATTATAGTGGCCTGACTACAAGGTCCTGAATGCACTAGTTAGGACTCTCTTGTCATCCATCAGTGTGTTACACCTCTGCTATTTTTTCCTCACACCGGTCTTGCTTTTAGTTTGCATGCAAATAGGAGTCACTCTTTGTTGCCCCATCTGTCCTGCCACTTCTTCAGGGCCCCCACATATGATATGAGTTATTTTTATCTTGTATGATTTCGTCTTCAAATAACCTCAATTCCACCCACACTGCTCAAATTGTTCTTTTATCAATCACCAACACAATTCAGGAAACATATAATTTCAGACCGGGCCACAATTACAAACTTGTACTCACACATGTTATCTTGCACATCTTCACTATCTTACATCGCCTTCACTGGCAAATGGCCCCAAATCTAGCTCCATTCAGAATCCAGTGTGTCTTCTCAGTGCCTTTGTACTCTGTTCATGTCCCATATATTTCCACTACCAAAGCCAACAGGTTTCACCTATTCAACATCTATGGCTTAAAGAAACAAGCATTGGCATAGCCAATAGGTCTCGCCTTTGGGATCTTATAAGTGTTTAGTTATCCAGCACAATATCCTTGGTGCAACAACAGCAACTGTTGCATGTATAAACACTTATACGGTCCCAAAGGCGAGACCTATTGGCTATGCCAATGCTTGTTGTTAATGGGTACACCAGGTACTGATAAAAAAGCATACAGGTTTAGGGGTGAATAGTTAAAGGGCTTAATGGCCCATACATCCATTCTCAGCCGAAATGTTTCTGTCATTTATATGCCTTTAAAGGTCAAGGGCTTACATTGAGCAAAAAAGGATCACTGTCTCTCAATTCTAGTTATAAGAGTCCAAATGCACAATTGGCAAAAAGGAAATGCCTACCTAGACAAGAGGCATACAAGAACAAGCATTAGCATGGCCAATAGGTCTCACCTTTGGTACTTTACAAGTGTTTTGCTGGAGCTATTGGCTTTGCCAATGTCTTTAATCAATGGTGTGGAGCATTGTGGCTGCTGTGCAGCATGTTGAAAAGTTATAATAAAAAAGTGTTATAAGCATTTTTGTCACTTTATATATAACCAAGAAGCCAATATGTACAGCTGAACTGCCCTATTAAAAATAGAATCAACTCCAAAAATGTGTTGTAGTTTTTTTGTTCTTGCAATGCTGGGGACGTTTACCAGCCTGTTCTAATGCTTGTTATACTTTTTTTGTTTGTTGTGGGGGGGGGGGGACATAAACAATGGAAGGGTGGAGATTGAGAAACAGCACCTGAAATACAACACGAGCAACGGAGGGACACTAGGGGGGAATCAAAAGATGCCAGAGTCCTAGGGCAGATTGAGGTGGTGCTGAGTGATGCTGAGGTGATGGTGCGGAGGTGATGCTCAGATGATTCTGAATGATACTTAGGTGGTAGTGAGTGATGAAGAGGAGGTGCTGAGGTGGTGGTGTGGTGATGTTCAGTGATACTGAGGTGGTGCAGAGTGATGCTGAGGTGGTGCTGAGTGATGCTGTGGCGGTGGTGCTGTACTGGTGCTCAGGTGGTACTGAGTGATGCTCGGTTGTTTCTGGCTGTGGTGACGCCACGCTGATGCGATGCTGTGCTGATGCTGAGGTGGTGTTGCACTGATGTTGAAGTGGTGCTGCGTTGGTACTGAACTGCTGCTGAGGTGATGCTGCAGTGGTGTTGCTCAAATGGTTAAGTGGTGCTGAGTTGTTGCTGAAATGGTGCTGCACTGGTGCTGAGTTGGCGGTGATGCAGTGATGCGGAGGTGGTGCTGTGCTGATGCTGAAGTGTTGCTGTGGTGTTGCTGAGGAGATGCTGCGCTGGAGATGAGGTGGCGCTGAGTGATGCTGTCCTGGTGCTGAGTGATGCTTAGGTGGTGATGGGGAGCTGGTGCTCAGGTGGTGCTGAGTGATGCTGAGTTGGTGCTGGCTGAAGTGATGCTCAGGTGGTGTTGGACTGATGACTAAGTAGAGCGGCGTAGGTGCTGCGTGGGTGCTGAGGTGGGGCTGCGCTGGTGCTGAGGTGGGGCTGAATTGGTGCTGAGGTGGTATTGTGCAGGTGGTGCTGTGCTGATACACAGATGGTGCTGTGCTGATGTTTAGGTGGTGCTGTGCTGATGTTGAGTTGGTGCTGCACTGGTGGTGGTACTCCGGTGGTGGTACACTGATGAGGAGGTGGTGCTCTGCTGATGCTATGTTGATGATGTGCTGAAGTGATGATGTGATGGTGCTGAACCAAATTTTTTGAAATTGCCTATTTTGTGATAAAAATGAATTAAATAATAAACAGTCTAAACTCTCTAAACCTGCTCTGAAGTCCGTCCCTCACTATGAAAAACTTACATCCTTTTCTTTGCTACAAAGACAATGATAATGGCCTTTGAGATGGTCTTAATGCTGTGGTGGGGAGACGAATGTGGCTTAGAAGACAATTCTAATGCTGCGCTGCTGGGTTGGTTTCCTCTCTATAAATCAGGCAAATACTTATAACAAACAGGCTTTGTCAACGCCAATAGGTCTGGCACTACCAAACCTGTACATTTCATTTATCGAATTAATTATTTTTACAGACATGCAATAGCCACTAAACTTTGAAAGACAAAACAAAATGATTGCCATCTAAGGCGGCATGCATATGTTTGCAACTAAAGAAAAAAACTTCACAATTAACACATCAAAAACAAATGAAATAATTAAGACGCTAGTGTTTGCACCTCACACCTTGTTGTTATAACTCTATGATTCTAGTCGGGCTGTGCTACTGATAGAGCTAGATTTCATCAAGATTAGGCATTGTTTTATTTTTGTGCTTCAGACAGACTGCATTTAAAACGACACAGAAGTGGAAAACACATGGCACCTGAAACATGAAATGAGGCCTATACAAATGCTTATTAAAAGTGGCACTTTTGGTGCAAAGCAAAGTGAAAGACATAAAATGAGGCCTGGTCAATGCTTTCAAGTCTGAAATGCTTGTGCTGAATTAACATGTGTTTTTGCAGTGTAGAGAAAACTTGCGATTTTAGTGGCCTCTTTAGCTGTGAAGATAATCATTGAATGTGTTCTCTATTCCCAGCTCATTTTCCTTGTAATCTACACTCCCTATTCCTGTCTTAAGAGACTTTGGCTTCGTTGCATATTTTAACAATGCGTATTCAGTTCACAACACATCTTTTTATAATGAGTATTAAATTAACCATGCACTATCACTACACATGGGGCTAAAGCATTTTGCATGAAAAGCTATCTAAAACATTAGAGCAAGTTGCTATAAGTATATATTAACTGCTTTGCTTTGAAAATTTGCAGTGGTGCATGTTTTATGCTATGTTGTACATTGCACATTTGTGCATGTTGTGCACAAATAATAGAAAAGCTGCTTTAAACTAATAGCCTTTGCTAGGAAAAATAATACAAGGTATTAGTATGGGGAGGTAAACAGAATGGGCTCTATTTCGTAAATGAATACTATTTTTGTGTTTGTTTTATTTTTGGGCTTAAGATAAATGGCTGCCTAAGAATTCAACATGGCTGAGAATCATGCTGAAAAACGCTTTCGCAGGACTGCCAAGTGCCTCAAGTACAGAAGGAGTCAAGGCCAATGTGAACTGTACATTCTTGTTACCGTGCCAATGTACCAGTGTTTGTGGAATGTGCTTATCCTGCGTGCAATGTGGCAGGAAGGAAAATATAGACCGAAATTTTTTTCCTAGTAAATGTTGCTGAAATATATGATTGTATTAATTATTAACGCTTCTTTTGTTAAAACCAGTATGGTTTGGAATTTGCAATGAGAACAGGATGGTGAGACCCTCATGTCATCTATGGTAACCAATCACAGTGCGAATTTCTCTGAATCTGAAACAATTATTAGTGTAGTCTGCAAAGAATTAGAGTATAAATAATGACCCCATAGGGGGCGTGTTAGCCTTAAGTCTTAAGCCTTAGCTTTAGGAGAGAGGAGAGGCAGCAGATGAGGCTAGACATCATATGGGTTAGGTACGTGATCGTTGCAGGTGCAGCCTGGGTGGAGATTGCGTCCGAGGAGAAACAGAGGGAGGTGGGGGGCCTTTTGCTCATATTTTTCAGAGAGTCCTTGTACCTCATATTTTTGGCAAGTCAGATCACATTCCTCTGTGGTTTGTAAGTGGGTGCCTTGACATGTATCCACTCAATAAGTCATGCCGGAGGGGGGGAGGGAAGGGGATGGGGGCGAGGGGAGGGTCATACTATAGGGTAGTAACTAGGTTTTGGTTTACTGGTATCGATAGCACCAAGGAGCCTTGTGAGTGAAGCATCCGTGAATTATACCTGAGCCAGCTGCCGGAAGGTGGACACTGGCTGGAGGAATTACAGGGGACTACTCCACAGGGTTGTAGGGGGAGCTATACCACTGTTAGTACAGATTAGAATTGGCGGTACGAAGCTGTGCCTTGCTATGCCTCTTGTAAGTGCTGGGCTTTGATCGCATTGTTTGTATGAATGTTCTGAAAAGCAAATAAAAATACATTTAAAAAAAATATATAATAATTCCTCTGTGGTTTGTAAAGGAGGGGCGTTTTCAGGAGCAGCGCCTCTTTGTGAAGCACAGAGATGCAGACTTGAACCGACCAGGGCAGAGAAATGCAGCTGATAGAAGGTTGGGATTTATATGCTAAAACTTTAAGTTTATTCTTTGACTAATTAATTAGTTTTGAAAAGATGTATTTGTCCTATGCATTTATTTCTCTTTATGGGAGATTTTTGCCATTTATTAATTATTGATTAGCCTTGCAAGACTCACTCTTTTTTTTTAGAAACTCTTTAAGAGTTTTGACTGACATTTTGCACCACATTTTCTTTTCTACATGTGATGCTTATATGCAGACTGTAATATGTTCTGTATTAATGCTATTTTCCTAATTTCCAAATTCTGTAACCTGATTGATATTTGACTAATGAATAAAGGGTCAGAAAAACTTCACTTTTAACTAAGAAAATAAAACCCTTTAAAATACTCACAACTCTCTTAATTGGCTTAAATATTAAATGCATTTTTGATTTTTCACGTTTATGTAAAGTCTCCTGAAGGTAATATACAGTGGCAAGGGTCCAGTACCTTTTCAGCGGTGAATTGGAGGTAAATGAGGTTTTGCATTGAGAAATTACAGTGAAATTACCACTGCATCACTACATATCATTGCTAGCAGATGCATCCATACAATTAATCAAACCAAAACTACAACACCCAGAATACATCATGTTATCAAATAAACCACTAGGATTAGAAACGATATGCACAGATGACATTGTGGGTGGTGGGCCTACGTTATCCCACGTCTCACAAACGCATAAACAGGGACCCAGCCATTTGGGTTCACACCCCTTAGAAGTGCATGAAGGCAAATTACCGGTCCTTCAGGCAGAAACTGAAGATGCACCCCGGCTGACCTTTAGCCACTTCCGGTCACTGCAAAGAGTCCCTCTGACCTACTTTAGTTAACAGAAATGTGCGATTCTACTTAAGACACACACACCCATCATCACTGAAAAGGGGAAACGCATCTCTAGGTTTTAAGAGTTTTTCCATAATTACCCACAACAATTTTAAGCCCCATCGCTCAAGTAGTATTCATCCACCTGTTTTCTGGTACTCTACCCGCCTACCACAACAACAGACATTGCGACAAACGTGCAAATTACAGAAACACACAAAGTAGTTTGCCACAACATTACTACATCTCCCCTTGTAGTTTCTTTGCCACATTGTGTGTTGCTTTAAAAAATGAAAAAGTCAGATGACATCACTGCCAATTCGTGGAGCTTGAAAAGTAAAATACAACAGAGGTTAGAGTGAATCATTAGAAATGTGACATTCCTCTCCTACCTGCTAAATCTTACCGCCTTATCCACTAGAGTAAATACTGCAAAAGAAAACCGGCGTCTTTCCCAACAGTAGTTAAGGAGTTCAATTGTAAAACTGATAGTGTTTCCAGGTTAACACAAGCATTTGGAATGCAAAAGGTCTCGCATTAGCGAGAGTTTAAGCTGTTGGTATTGTAAATGACAATGTCTTTTATTTATGTTTTAAAAACCAAAACCTAAACAAAAGGCATTGTCATTTACAACGCCAATAACGCGTGTACATGCAAGACCTATTGCATTACAGATGCTTGTTTCATCCTACTTAAAGCCCTGCTGCCCATCTTTTAGTTTGCGGCAGACACCAGGTGTAGTTAATTTGCCAAAGCGTGGTCAGGTACTGCGTTCTTCTGTCCTCATTCTTCGTAAGTGTGTTATGTAAGTAATGTTAAGTAATGTAGGAGTTATGTCAAGAACAGATTTGCAGTTACTCCACCCTCATTATTACATTGTGTTCTCGACCATACGCGTGCAATTAAAAGATTCACACTCCACTGCCTTCTTGCTTGTTACAGATCATAAGCACCGTTAAGCCGCAGCGCTGCCGCCCATTCAAGGTGTCACAAAAACACACCATCGCGGGGCAGCCTCTCTTGCCTCCCTTTGGCATGGGAACCACATGCAGACAATGGCAAAAAGAGCACGTCATGGACGTCGCCTGCGTCACCCATGCTAAGCAATCGGCGATTACCGGTTAAGCACTGTTTATTCAAATTTACACTCTAACTGGAGCAAATAGCCTTGGCTATCTTCTCCTACACGCGCTTTTCAACATTAAAGGCACCCCTGGTCTCACTAGCTCGTCAGAGACATGCCCTCAAATTATTCGAGTTGATGAGAATTTAAAACAAGTTGCCCGGTTCCAGCTGCGTGTGACCGCACTGTGTTTAATGATCTACGACGAGGAATGCAGTTGGCACCCTGCTCACCGCTGCTCGCTCCCGACAGCTGGAGGCTGTGGCAGTGAACATTTACAGAAAAGGTGGGACATGCACCCACCTTTGGCCAATTGGGTGCTTTCATTTTTGAAAGCCACACGCAAAGGCCAGTAGAATGTGTGGAAGTTGAAAAATCACACTGACAAGTTTTGAGAAAGTCTAGAGTGATTCCAAGAGGCCTCCCCATGGGGCAGCGCATGCGCGCTGCACTAGGCTAGACCTAAAAAAGGGGGGTTCCTAATGTAAACAAAAATAAAACCGACATTGTTGATTATCTATTGAGTGACAACTCAACTGGCATAAAAAGTGTTCTTAAAACATACTCCGTGAGTGTCATTCATTTAAAATCAATGAAATGATTGCATGAGTGACACTGCAAATCACACACGAAACTCAAGTGACCCAGGTGTCTGGTGAATAAGGGGTAAACAACCTTTACAACAAAACTTTTACAACGCACTACCATTACAACGAAACTTTTACAACGAACGCGATGTAACCACGCGATGCCATTACAACGCAAGTCTTTACATCGACTTGCGCTAGATGGCGTGCTAACATTACAAATAGTGTAGTTTACTATCCCAACACCTTCCCTACTGTTAAGTGGACTGGAGTTGGAATAGTAAATTAACCTACCCATCAATATGCCATCAAACAGGGGATACATGAATTGGAACTTCCTCATTGTAAAGACGTTGATAGAACACTGATCAGATACTCATATATAGTTCAATAATATAAGAGTCAAACTCATAAGTATGGTGTGACTTAGAACATGGTTTTCCAGTTGTCTCCAGTTCTGGGAAGAAATGTTAGGCTAATTATTAAAGATGTTGAGCTACATAATAAAGTTCTGTTTTCGGTAGGTGGAGGCCTCCTGATGAAGTGGTAGCATGGAGTCGCAATTACACTAGTTTGGGCGTTTGGCTGCCATTTGATGGTTGATTTGATGGTGGATCGTATCAACAGATACTAAGGAACAGAGATCAGAAGCCAACTTAGGACATAGTTGAAACTGGGCGTCACCCCCTTTTTTGATTGTCTGTATTCAGCCACACAGATGGTTGATTTCTCAAGGATACAGATGTAGTATGCTTGGCCATAGGAAGAGCTTGGCTTTGCTCCATTTAGTTTTGTAGCCTGAGAATTCTGAAAAGACTGAGATGGTTGACATGAGTGCTGGAATGGATGTCCTCGGTAAAGAGAATGTCAGCAATACGTCATCAGCATACAACATTAATTTGAAATTTCCGGTTGTGTTAGAAATACCCTGACTATCCACTGATGCCCAAATGGTGCTACCCAAAGGTTCTAGGGCGATCAGGAAGAGTAGGGGGTACAAGGGGCAGCCTTGAAGGTTCCTCTCTAAATGTGAAAGGGGTCAGATAGAAAATCATTACAGTTGATCTTAGCAGTAGGACTATGATATAGCCACTTTGTCATATTGATAAACCAAGGGCTAATCCCCATTCAGGACATTCTCTGAAAAAAGGTACCCCCACTCCATTTTACTAAAAGCCTTCTTGGTGTCGAGGGACAGGGTGAGCTCATCTTCATCATTCCTGCATTGTCACAAAAGATGCATACGTGTGTGCATCTGATTACACAAAGAACGTCCAGGCAAGAGCACCACCTGATTTTTATGGATTAATGCTGGTATGTTCCTTCTCACTCTGCTAGTAAGGACTTTGACTGTGATGTAAAAAATTGAAGTGGACTGTACAACTTCTCTAAAATAATCTCCCTCATTCTAGACTTTGGGTACTAGGACAGCTCCATTTACTTGCCAACAAAAGTAATCCTCTGATGTATTAACTGTTTATGTTCTTTCAGACAGTCCAAAGCACCCATTTGGGGGCTCCGACGTCTGTGCACACCTACATGTTATCCACCAAGAAAGTTGTTAAATACACTGCTGCAGCATCTAGAGTGTGGGGCTAGTGCCACCTTATGGGATCCTGACACTCAGCAGTTCCTCCACAGGGCTCAAGAGGATGGAACCATACCAGAAACTCACTGTTATTTAAAATAATGTCTGTATAGACTGCCAGAAGTACAGAGCACCTGATGTTATTAAACTGAGTGATACAGACTCTGACAATAGGCCACACCCAGACTGTGCCATTAAACACGATGGTCCCAGACACTGATTTTTTTTTTTTTTGTAAACAGATTTTATTAAGTAATAGCCAATCAAACAGGAGCAATACAATGGGATTTTAGAGCTTCCATCATGTTGTTGACAACAGTTATCGGCAATCATATCTGCTGGTTGCACATTTCCAGTTACGGATTCTCGCCACGCATGGCCCTCTCACAAAAGGGTAACAGTATTCGGCAGTCAAATCAGAGTCCTCAGGTGAGCTATGCCCTATATCCCTGTGACGGGAGATCGACATCTCAATTGTCCGTTCCAGTACTAACTCACAAAAATCTCAGCAAACAATAAAATAACGAAACACTCCCCTCCCCCTCCTCCCCTTCCCACCCTCCCCTATTCAACTCCTACCCCCCCCCTCAGGCATGTCGCTCAATCACCTATGTCTCTGTGGAGAATAGTATCTAGTCACTCAAGGCATCAGGCTCAATAATTCAAGTAGGAAGAGATCCAAAGAGGGGAAGATGGTCCCAGACACTGATAGAATGCCGTAACCACACAGTCATTAAAAGTAAGGGCCACAGAAACTGGCAGCAGACCACAACCACGAGGTGTCATTAAACTGATGACCCCAGATGCTTGCAGTAGGCTACAGCCACAATGTGTCATTAAAGCTGAGGGTACCAGACACTGTCAATAGGCCACAGCTACACTGTGTCATTAAAACTTAGGGGCAGATTTACAATAACTGACACATCCCTGCATCTCAGCAGGGATGCGCCAGTTATTGTGCGTCAGGGCTCCGCCACCATGGATGCGCCGCATTTACAATGCGGCGCACCATGGGGCAAAAAACAGGCAGATGCGTGACGCATCTGTGCCGTAAAGGCAGGGCATTGCTGGAGTTGCGTCGCAAGCGCGATGCAGCTCCAGCAAGACTTTGGGGTGCCCTATCTTCACAGTGCTGCGTCAATCCTTACGCCTGCTTCAAGCAGGCGCAGGGTTTTGACGCAGCATGGGCTCAAAAGTGACTGAGTGAAATCTTGTAGATTTCACTCAGCCACTTTTAAGAGGCGTTCCTGTGACGGAGCGCCCCCCCCCCCGCGCAGGAACGCCTACTTCTGGCACAGGGCTTTACAACGTGACGCATCTCCCAGATGCGTCACGTTGTAAATACAACGCAGCATGACGCTGGTTTTGCGCCGCCGCTGCGTCACAAAAGTGACGCAACAGTGGCGTAAAAGAGGCGGAAGGGGCTTGTAAATCTGCCCCTGAGTGCTTGAGAAACTGGCAGTGGGTCATACGCACACCATCATTAAAACTAAAGGCCCAAGACACTAGCAGTAGGCCACAGCAACAAAGTTGCTGAAAAGGAAGATAATCAACATAAGAATGATTATTGTGACTATTGTGATTTGCTCCTGTGTGGTTAGGGTGAGAATGGTCCTGCCAAGTGATGAAAATTCTTGTTTACAAGCATCATTTAATTTGTGGGTGCGAAAAATAGATTAGTGCATTTTTCTGTAGCTAATCTTAAAGACCTCAGACATTGACAGATTAATATCTCCTATTGCTAATGCCACCAAGAACCCAAACATTATCTGCAGAGAGAACACATGTGGCATTTAGAATGAGAGCCCCAGCCGTTGGAATCTCATCTGAACTTCAATAGAAGCGGTGTGCAGAATCCTGCTGTTATTATATGTGAGGAATTTTCTTTGGAATGGGAGTGACATGCTTAAGGGTGGACCGTAGCTAAAGATTTCAATGTATTTTGTAGGTGGTCCCAACATTTTGTGCCACTCCATTTCCAGAGCAAGACTAATTTGCAGGATTAAGGATGTGCCAGTTGAAGCTTTACTACTTCTAAAGAAAGTTAAAAGTATTTTTGTTTAGAACGTGACTTCAGAACTACTTTTCAAGCCCTCCTAGTCTTGCATATGGCTGGTGGTGTTGCCCTACTCTACGGATTCCCAGACTCCACACTGTCTCCCTAAGGGGCATCCTACATGCTGCAGCATGTCTCTTCCAGGGCCTGAAGAAATATGATCATATCACCCCCATCCTGATGGAACTCCATTGCCTCCCCTTCCTGGCTCGCTCCATCTTCAAAACCAGCTACATCATTTATAAATCTATCACATCCAGCACCCAACTTATCCTGTAGACAAGGTCACCATCATTTGTGAATCTCTGCACACCTGCACCCTAGGTATCATCAGCCTCTAGATTAGGAAGTGTAAAATAGAATAAACAAGACAGCAGTCATTTTCCATCTATGCACCCAGGATCTTGAGCAACATCCCTATAACCATCTGGACCGGCCCAAAGCTGCTCCAGTTTAGGAAAGAGTTGAAGACTCACCTCTTTAAAGGACATTGCATAACAATGCATTAACCATCCACAACCCAGCTTCCTCTCCTCTTACTCATTGACTTTTTGCTTGTCTTTGACCATGTACAGTGCTACAGTATCTTTTGGCTACGTTCATGCTCTAGAAATACCACACACATACATACTTATATAGATTTTTGAAGCAAAATCTCTTATGTGTACTGTTATCAAAAAATTGTACTTTTACCCTAGAGTAGCGTGTTTAAATTAGAAACTCCAGAATTTCGTATGATAATGCCCTGCTTACAGACTGGGGCTTTCAGCGCCATTTTAATAGAGGCAGATGCCTTCACCTTCAGAGCAATAAGAAGCTTTGCAATGGTTCAATATAAATTGTGAGAACGAAAGTCCCTAGGGGTATACATCGACTTTTCCATCTCACCCATGGCCCCATATCAAGGCAATATCCCAAAATGAAAATGTAGTGTCTGAAAGACAGCCATAGGTGACCCTATGAACTGGAGAGATGATGAAAAGGTTTCCACACTTAATAGCTTTGAGTGGATACCCTGCACAACCCATTACTTTGGGTACTAGCTGGTAGCAGCACCTTTATATATTTGGGGGTGCAGCAGCTGCAATTAGGTGTTATGCATATTGGCAGTATTGTAAATTAAACTTGCTGTCCTCAGGTGACAAAGACCCCTTTGGTGCTTATATAAGAAATATTTTAGGGCTGAAAACCATGGAACATGTACAAGTGGGAAGGTGACTGTTACCATCTCGGTGCACTTGTCATTTAGAGTTACCAGTATCTGATAGAGAACCTATTTTCTGTGAATATTCAATACAAGAGACAGGATGGATGTTGCCAACTAAATTAATTAGGGCAACCTGTCCTTCATATTTTTCTTCTGTAGGCACTGTTTGCTTTTGGTACTCAAGATTTACATTAAAACCAGCTCTTTTGGGGATATGTTTTGGTTGGTGGCTGTTAGAAAGGGATTTTTGGCAGGCTAGGGCATGAGCCAAAGCCAGGCAAAAACCACCACTCTAGTCAGGATAAGGGAGTTACACTCCTAAAATAACCCCTGCTCACCCCCTTGGTAGCTTGGCACGAGCAGTCAGGCTTATCTTAGAGGCAGTGTGTAAAGCATTTGCACATAACCACCAGTAATACAGTGTAAGCACTACAAAAGGACACCACACCAGTTTAGAAAAATATCCAATATTTTTATATACTTAAGACAAGACCAAAAGCGATATAAATTCCACAACACAGTCATCAAAATACGCTTTAAAAACAGTTCCTTGATGCCGATAGCTCCTTCCGGGGCTATCACGGCTTCGTGAGCAAATAAATCCAAACAGTTCTGACTGACCGCGGCATCGTGGGCCAGCTACGGTGTCAGGAAGAACAGTACCTTTTAGAAATGCAGGGCGTTGGCGGCCTCTAGTTGAGCTTCCAAAAACACGGTGTCCGCAGGCATCGGTTCCGGAGGTCGGGCCCTCGAAGTCACATGCGTTGAAGGTCGATCTCCTCTCTGTTGGAGTCAGGAGCGCTGGTGTCGGCAGGCATCGTGTGCTGTGTTGCGAAGTGCAGTGGTGCGGCGTGCAGTGCCCTCAAGTCGCGGTGCGATCAGCTGCTCGTGGTGGCATCAGATGGCGTCATCGGTGAGACCAGGGTCACAGTGTAGCGTTGTGACGGTGCCCTCTGCTGTGCCAAAGCATCGTCGCAAGGCGGTGCGGAGTACGGTGCTCACAGGTCGCGGTGCAAGCAGCGGCTCGGTGGCAGCATCAGCAGGCGTCATCGGTGAGACCAGGGTCGCGGTGCGGTGTTGCGGCAGTGCCTTCAGGACATGGAGTCAGCAGGGGCGTCGTAGACGCCGTCAGGTTGCTTTTCTTCTGTTGCAGCACAAAACACACAGACCCGAGTGCTGAGGGCAGAAGAGCTTGAAGTCTTTGCTGTTCCTGGGACTTCTTGAACAGGGGAAAAGCTCTATCTCAAGCCCTTGGAGAAACTCACAAAAGTAGATTGCAGAAAGTTCAGTTCAGTCCAGTCCTTTCACTGCCCAAGACAGAAGCAGCCACTACAGGCCAACACAGCAAAGCACACAGCAAAGTGGTAGTTCCTCCTCACAGCTTCTCCAGCTCTTCTTCTTGGCAGTCTTCTTTGTCCAAAAGAGTTCTAAAGTTCAGGGGTCTGGGTCCCAATATTTATATTCCAAAATCCTTTGATCTCTTAGACAGAGAGTGTCTGTGCCCAGCCAGAACCAGTTCTGGCTTCTCTGGTGTGATTTCCTGGCAGGAGGTAGAGACGGCATTGTCAGAGGCAGTCCAGGCCCTTTGAAGTGCAAGGAAATCTCCTCCCCCTTCCCCCATTGCAGCTGAGATCTATTCGGCCCTTTCCTGACCCTACCTAGACTATCTGGAGCCACTCCTGCTCCCCAGCCTTCAGTCATTCAAAACCGCAATCCACATTCCAGCAGAGGCATACAGGATGACGGAGCAAGAAAATACCTACTTTCTAAAAGTGGTATTTTCAAACACAGAATGTAAAAATCACCTTCACTAAAAGATGCATCTTTAGATTCTGAGTTCAGGCATACTAAACTTTATTTTCCCACCTAGTTCCCAGGGCCAAACTTCTCATTCTATCCTATGGGGAACAGGTAGCCTTGCAATAGTGAAAAACAAAATGGGCTGTAATTCACTATCAGGACATGCCACACACACCAGGCCATGTCCTACCTTTCACATATACTGCACCCTGCCCAGAGAGGTACATTGAGCCTACCTTAGGGGTGTCTGACATGTAGAAAAGGGAAGGTTTAGGGCCTGGCAAGTGGGTGCACTCTCCAAGTCAACATGACAGTTACAAACAGCGCGCAGGCTTTGCAATGGCAGGTCTGAGTTATCTTTTTAGGGCTACTCACGTGGGTGGCACAATCAGTGCTGCAGGCCCACTAGTAGCATTTAATTTACAGGCCCTGGCACACTCAGTGCACTTTACTAGGGACTAACAAGTAAATGAAATATCCAATCATGGAAACACCAATCCATAACACAATTTACACAGACAGCATAGGTACTTTAGCACTGATCAGCAGTGGTAAACTCCCCAGAGTCCTAAACCCAACACAAACAGGTCAGGAAAAGATAGGAGGAAGAAGCAAAAGGTTTGGGGATAACCCTGCAAAAAGGGCTATTTCCAACAGTGGCACATAGGCATCAGTTCCTACAATGCCATACTACATCTGCCCAGCAACATATTTTCCCTCCCTAGAAAAGAGGAAACCGTGGCCCAACCTGAGTCATCAGAATTTCAAATTGTTAGAATGCACTACTTGTGTCTGGCAGTGAACTGCTGCCCATCTAACAGACTAAACATAAAAGCTGGAATCCAACTAGAGCACTTTCAAGTCCTTAACCCTTATCAGACCTGTGTAAAACCGGCTGTGGTGCCTCCCTGGATGTGGAGCAGAATAATGTCTATTTCTTCTAGGCCTGAACTAAGCCTGATATCCTGTTAAATGTCTGCTGGACAACCATGTTGTAGCGGACCCTACCTGTGTAATAGTTCCAGCCAGCCCAAGCAGTCAAGAGGCACTGTCTCAGAGCACCAAGAAACAAGAGCTAAATGCAGTGGTGGCTCCTCCGCTAATCCGGAGGAGCGTCATCCCACTGCTCTCAGAGTAGTTTCAAGCACAAATAAAATGATAATATCAGAAGTTAGTTCTGTTATTATCATTTTATTTTTACTATCACCCAGGTTGTGTGGGGCAGGGCTGGGCTCCCGTTACGTCTGGGAGGAGAAGTGGTTGCTGCACTCCAAAGTGTGCATAACTGCTTTGCCTGCACTCTCTGGCCAGCCAAACAGTCATATGCACTTTGCATGTTCCCCACCAAGTTGCATTGCACAGCCTGGTGGGGAACATGCCCAGCCTCCCATTCCCTGCCTGAGTGCCGAGTCACAGTGCTCAGACCAATCACAATGCTGCATTGCAGTGTTGTGATTGCATTCGGGGAGGGAGCCTGTGTACTTCCTGGCTCCGTCCACAGAGAGACGACAAGGGAGGACCGAGGAGAGAGGACTGAGGACTCGGACATGGGCAAAGCGGTAAGTATTTTTTTTATTTTGTACCCCCCCAGCGATCCACCCCCATTATCCACTCTCGTTCCCTCCCAGCCGCTACTGGCTAAATGGTGGCACTTCCTGGTAGGCAGGCACACTATGCATGTAGCAATGTCTACTCTATTTACCACTCTGCCTTTTGCCATTACCTCCCTGTTTTCATCTGACATGGCACTGTTCCTCTCTTCCCAAAAACAGCTGTTGTACTCATTTTGGACAATACACCTAAAGTGGATCCGTCTATGTTGACTTTGGTTAGAGCCCATTTCCCTTCTCCCTTTTCCATCCAAAATAGTTGAAAGCCTTCTCAACAGTCAGCTCTGATTTTGCAGGAAAGAACATAACTTTTGGACCCAGCCAAAGGTGGGTCTTGATCCTCACATGTTACCAATCTGGGTTAAATCCATCGTTCTTTTGCCCACTACGCCACCCCAGTTCAGACATGGCCATATGCAAATCAGTCTTGACCCTGTGCCTCATGGGAACAGTCCAGCCCGAACTGCCAAGCCATGTCTTCCCTGGACCGGAATCAAGCATCCTAGGACCGGTTTCTGGCTATCAGCCGTCATCAGCCAGGATAGCTTGACTCCAGTGGCATAGTGAGCACGGGTCCCACGTCTGGGAATACCCATCCCACTTAGGGCGAAAAGCGTTACAACAAACAAATGATGGACGGAATGCTGACAATGCAGACATTCTCCCCCAGTCAAGAGATCTGGGTTAAATCCATCGTTCTTTTGCCCACTACGCCACCCCAGTTTAGACAAGCCAAAAGCGCACAACGTTTTGAGCCTCGACATAGAACAAGGACTAGCATTGAAGGGCTCCAAGGATGGAAGGACAGGTGCCACACATTACCACTAGTAGCATACAGGGTTACTGTGTCTACTGCAAAGCAAATCGTGCACCATGCTGATTAAACTTTTTTATTTTATGTAGAATTGTAAATAGGTCACTGCTTTTGACGCAGCGATCATTTTATTACTTGTGGTTATAAATTGCAATCTTTCTAATATAGCACAGTGAGTTATGACCCGGCATCAAGGACCTGCATGCAAACTGCAAGGCACAGGTTTAGAACCTAACGTGTTTTCTCAATCTGGTGTTAAAAGGCTACAAAAGGGTTCCTGTGGGTAGTAATAAAGTCTTATTGGTGCAGACAACCCCAAACACTGCGTTAAGTTTTAAATCCTAACTTTATGTTTCTTCCGGCCATGTACCAAACCATTTGTAAAGTTCAGGGCACTGGATTGGATCTTTGTCTACCACAGCAGCGTGGGACAGGGTGTGCGCATGTGTGATGGCTCAAAGCTATTACTGTACTCCTTGCTCTGTTTGGTCAAGAACTTCAGGTGTAGCCCAATATACATGTGGACCAGAGAGAGACTTAGGATGAATTGACTTCACAGGCTACTTGTCATCTCACACTCTATTGTGCTGCCACTTCAGAGTTGGCTAGAGACACTTTTGGGTACGAACCACCGACAAGGAAGAAGGTGGAAGAGAGAAGGAATAACTGTGTGTTAGGCAGAGTGGCATAATTTTGTGATATGTTCCCCTAAGTGACCCGCCATTCAGGAATTCAATGATTGTGAATAATTGTGCTCAACTACAACAGGTGTATTCTGTAAACAAACATCCAAAGTACAACACCAGGAAAGCTTTGCAATGTGTGACTTCTTCATCAATGTTAGATTCTCATGGAGAGCATTCTGGACCACTCACCACGCTTGAGGGACTATGGGCATTTTTGTAGGATAATGTTTTATGACTCTGTAGTACATAGGCATACAGGACTAGGATGTGAGTGCACTTGTGAGTAGATTAGTGCCAAACAGACCCATCAAAAGAGGAATCACTAGTGAAAGGGGACCAGGGCTGTACAAAGGAGGTCACTGCGAGATGTGCGTGTGCTGCTATGCATGCTTAAGGCATCTCAAATAAGTGTCATGTCCCAGGAGTAATTTTTGTAGTTATATGAGAAAATGGTCAAAGTCTCCTACGAGTGTGTGCTGTACACAGGAATACTAGCCTAAAGATTGCCCCAGAGACGAGAAGCGAGTGATGCAATGGAGATTGTTTGGTTCCATATAAATCTGACAAGGCTTGTGGTCTCGTATAAAGTGAAGAGTCAAACACCAAAGAGGATGACCAACCACAGACCCAGAACCAGACCCCAGCAAAGATGTGCATGAGATACCAACACCAGATGAGAATCCTGTAGAAAAAAGAGAACAGGTTAGGAAGCAGCCTCTGCCCCCTGGTCACTGGAGGCAGGAGGACAGCCCAATGAACACTCAGTCTGTGAAGACTTATTGAACCGGAGGACCAGAGCGAAGACAAAGTAGCTTACATGATATGGACCAGGTACCAACCAGGCATTGCCTGCATATCACCAGTGGTTCATTTGTAAAAAAATAAGAGCCGGGGCTCTCATCAAGAAGTAGCTTTCACCAGCCTATTTCTTCTGTTAGTGCTGCTTAAAACAGAACAGAACCAACCAACCACGAAAGTGGGGAGAGGATGTGTAATGGCCGGAGCTGCCAACTTCGGAGCTAGCGAACCAGGTTCAAGTCTCAGTGTTGGCTCAACATCCTGTGATTCCTAGCAAAGCACTGAATCTCCTTGTGCCTAACAAAAATGAATGTGTCTTTAATTGGTGCTCATGAAAAGCGCTGGTGTTGATGATTAAGTGCCGGTGCTGAACACCAGAAACCACCGGCTCAAATTAAGCACCGCCCGTCACAGAGGTTTAACCACCCCATATTATATATCATCGATAAATTGTGATATCCCACAAGAAGCTTGAGAGGGGGCATATGTGTGCCAGGGACCCTTCATGCCTCTCAAAGCAGACAACTTCAGTCACACACTGCACCCGCCTTTTGGCGGGGATCCTTGACTTTCTATAAACTAGGCTGGTCCATCTCCATTGAGAGAAGAACCGGTGGTTTGATTGCTGTGCTGTCCCCAGTACAGATGCAAGTTAGCGCTTGTACTGAGGACGGCTGATATTTGTGTGCACTACAGTACACAGTCACGGTCTGCACCAGGAGCACCCAATGAGGACATGCGCAGATCAGGACATGCGCCATTTTATTGTAATACAGCATACGCAAATCATCTGTTGATAAGATGGCAATAGATAATGCAATTGTACAATTGATTTGTTGATAAGATGACAATGTACAATTGATTTGTAGATAAGATGACAATAGATAATGCAATTGTACAATTGATTTGTTGATAAGATGACAATAGTTAATGCAATTGTACACCTTTTTTTTTTTACACATTTTATTTACCAATGATTGTATTTCTTTATTGTTATGATACTTAACTGTCACTTCTTTCCTTTTGTATGTTATTTAGTACATACATTTTTCCTATTTTAAATGTAATGCCTGTTCATTTTCCAATAGCATATTATGGCATATTAATTGTTGTTGTCATTTTTTGCATCCTGCATGTTTGTTATACCTTCTTGACTAACAAAAAGTCAAATACACGAACCCAAAAACTCTTGGCATTGAATGATTCATTGACTCATCGATTGATAGGGTCGAGAGTTGGCATATTAAGTGACTGTGCCGTTCCCGCCACTACCAGCTCCATTACTTTTAATAGCATGGTTTTGCACGAGGTCTTTAATTAGCGTTTTATTTGACATCGTTAATGACTTTATCGAAGGCAGTTCTCCGACAGTTTGAGGAAATGATCAGAGCGGGTTGAAGGGTGCCTTAAATTATTAATTTTATTCCTCCATACCGCAAAATCAAATGCAGGCCTCGGGTTATCTGACCACAGGTGTTAAACATTTCCTCACTTGTCGGTTGTCATAAAAAAAAAGGTGCAGAGATCATTTTATTTTACTCCTGAAATGTATTGAGAAAAACTGTTTAAACTCTGGCAGCTGGGAAGCAGCAGTAAAGGGGCAGTGCTATTAACGAGGGGACCCGCCGAGCGGGAGCTGAAAAACGACGCACAGTAAACGAGGTGAATTGCCTCATTTCACTTCCCCTGGAGCCACAGATTGGATTGTGCTCGCCCTCCCCTCCCCCAAGACATAGCTCCCAGAAACAAAGTTACATTGACAACGCCTAGCTGATATATTACTTGTGAAGTATTTGGACTGCCCAACAAAGTCTGTGCGAGGCGAAGCATCTCTCTCCCCTCCCCCCCACCCCCCCGTAACAGACCAGTGGGTAACAAGGGGCCTAATGCGAGGAATTAAAATGGCCGCCCTTTAAGGTTTGGTAGTTATAAACACAGGTATAATTGGGGAGCAGTGTGTCCCTTGGACTCGTGGGACCCAGTGCCACATCACCTGCTATACCCTATTGAGAACTACACCCCTGCGCAGTGCTGGATTTGGAAAAAAATTACTCCAGGAACCCTAATTGGGGATGAAGGTGCCGCAACAAAAGGGGGTGGAGTCATGAGGGGTGGAGTCTTTAAAAGCAATCTGACAGACAACTTATACATTTTTTTTTGTAAACACTCTGCTACAAAGAAAATGGCAACAAGCAGGTAATGTTTAAGTCTCTGTGCATAGCTTTTAAGACCCTTCATCTTGATGGCCCAGAATCCATCAGACAGCTCTTTCAATGGTATACCCCATCCAGGACTTTAAACTCTTCCTCTCAGGCCATTTTTGTCGTACCAAAATCAAGAGAGCCACCTGGAGAGGTAAGAGTTTTGAAGTGGCTTCTGCCAAACTTTAGAACTCGATGCCCCCTAAACTAAAATCCATAAACAACTTGCTTACCTTTCGTAAGGCTCATAAAACATGGTTGTTTAATAATTAGTACAGCGTCCATATCTTTTTTCTTTACGGTATGCACTTGATGTCTGGTTAACTCACTTTTCTTTTCACCTAGTGAGAGTCTCAGCACCTAGACACCCTTGGGTAGGTGTGCGCTTTAAAAATTACAATTTCATTTCATTTCTAGGAGAAATGTGACACTAAATCTGCTCTGGCTTGATTGGTTACAAGGCTGCATTTTAAAATATCTTTTGGCGTTAAGGTTTCTGCTGCAGAGAGTTTTGTGTGCCTGGTAAATCTTAGAGAATAATCATAATAGTAGGATAACTCTGGTGGTTAATGCTCGAGCTGGACAGAGCTGTGTGAGTCATAGTATTGACTCATAAAGCAGCATAGAGGGTTACTGTGTCTACTGCAAAGCACAATGTGTAACAAGCAGATGGCAATGTCACAGAAGCCCTTTTATTACTTGTGGTTTATAAACTGTAATCCTTCTAATATAGCATCGTGAGCTATGACCCACCATCAAGGACCTGCATGCATACTGCAAGGCACGGGTTTAGAACCCATAGTTTTTGTCAATTTGTTAATAAAAGGCTGATATAAAGGGTTTCTGTGGGTAGTAATAATGTTTTATTAGTACAGTCAACCCCAAACACTGTGTTATGTTTTAAATCCTAACTTTGTGTTTTTTCTGGTCATGTCCTTTTAACATTTATTCTAACGATAAAGATCAAATCAAAGTATTTCATAGCACAGCACTATCACACCTAGAGGTATCTGGGCGCTGAGGGTGTGTCGGCTCAGTTGAAGAACAGATAGTGACAGGATGCGGACCTGTTTATAACTGAGCACTGTTCACAAAGTGTCTGAGCTAACACTAACCAATTTTAAATTCATAATATGTTTAATTTTCATCATAGAAACAAAGTATTCACTGAAACATTTCGCAATATTCGTATGTAGAACAACAAATAAAGATATTGCGGTTTGTACCAATGCAAATTCATATGCTGTATGCATAAAACTCATTTACATACAGTATTCATGTGTAACATAAATTCAATTTACTTGTTGTCATCATTTCAAAATGCAACATAATTACAACACAACAAAGAAATGAATGCCCAATGCATTTCGGAACCACTGCTCCTTCGTCAGGGGCCAGTCTGAAAAATAAAGAATAAACCGTTTCATTGTTTAAAATGTTTTTAAGGACTCAATCTCTGGAAATCTAATGCATCCCAAGCACGTCTCAAAAAGAGTTACCTGTGAGTGTGTAATGTTGTTCTCTGTTTAATGAGGAACCTCGTGATTCTGTGGGTGTAAAGAACGAGCCATGTTGGGTTAATGTAGCAACTAGGACCTTGAATGAAGAGAGTATGCACTTGTATACGGTGTCACAATGGATTTAAAATCTTACCTCTAGCGAGATGCTTTATGGAACTGTGTAGAAAGAATGAGAAATGTCAACGGAAAGTGACATGAGTAGTCATAAGAGTTTACTGGAAGAGCAAACTATGCGGTGTGAACATGCTAAGGGCATTAAAAGCAGGTAAAAATCTTACCTTAAGTGTAAGTGTGTAATGAGCTGTAGAAAAATAAAGAAAGCCGGGAGTTAGGAACGACGCGAGGTCAAAACTTATGGGTGTTAAACCACCGCAACTATCAGTTGGAAAATCCTTACCTTCAAGTAGTTTACGAGCAAGAGAAACCAACGGAACGCCTCACCAAATGAACGAGTTGTCAAAGGACTGCAGGAGTCCGGATGCTTATGTGATGAAAAACCGGAACGCGAACCGGAAGTACTAGAACTAGGAAGCGAACCTGGGGGGCAAATGCTGTCAGCAAAAGAGTACAAGCTTAGAAGGCACACAAAGGCGCCATCTTGGAACAGGGTAAAGAGACTGACTGAGGGGTGAAAAAGTATGTAAACACCAATAAGTTATAGGGAATACGGGAGAGGAAAGATATTACAAATGAACCGAATAGTAGAGTGTAGTATGCCTCGTATTCATGCTGCTTGCAAGGCAGGCGATGGGGGATATAATCGTAGTATAAAAGCTAACACAGGAGGCGCGCGGAAGCGCCATCTTGGAGCGGACTCAAAGACTGGCAGGAGAAAAAATACAACTAGGATAATAAGACAATGTGAAATAAAGTATTCGTGATGGAGAAGAGGTGTTCTCCCTAAAATACACTACATAAACTTTCAAGAACCAGTCTTGAGGTCCTTTATGAACTCCTGCAGGTAAGGTGCTGTTCGGAGATGGAGGGGCAGGTTGTTCCAGGTCTTGAAGGCAATGTAGGAGAAGATGCGGCCTCCGCTGCGGCGGATGTGTAGTGTTATCATTCAGGCTATCTCGGCAGAGTGTAGGTGTCTTGTGGGGCAATGGATATTCAGTCAATGCTTGATGTAGGCCGTTCCTAGGTCATGGAGGGCTTTTGAGTGAGGATCTTGAACTGGCATCTCTTCTGGATGGGGAGCCACTGGAGGTGTCTGAGGTGAAGAGTGATGTGGGTCCTTTGAGGGAGGTCCAGGATGAGTCTGGCTGCCTCTTACTGTATGTTCTGGAGTCATATGAGGAGCTGGGCAGAGATGACAGTGTAGAGGGCATTGTGGCTGGTGACGAGGGCCTGAGTGACGGTTTTCTGGTGTCAGTTGGGATCCATCGGATGATTCTGTGGGGATGGCGGAGGGTGTAGAAGCAGGTCGAGGCAACTGAGTTGACTTGCCCTTTCATGGTCATTTGGCTGTCCAGGATGTTGTCTAGGTTGATTGCCTGATAAGTTGGTGTGGGTCCGAGTTCAGTCAACCACCAGCTGTGGTCCCTGATGGAAGTCTTCTTCCCGAAAGATCAGTACTGCTGTCTTGTCAGAGTTGAGTTTAAGGCAGTTGTCCCTCATCCAGTTGGATATGTTAGTAATGGCATTGCAGAAGTAGATTCTGGCGCTGCAAGGGTCTTTGAAGAGCGAGAGGATGAGTTGAGTGTCTTCTGCGTATGAGATTATGTTGAGGCGGTGGGATCTGATGATGTCTACGAGAGGGGTCATGTAGGTGTTGAAGAGGGTGGGGCTGAGGGATGATCATTGGGGTATGCCCCATATGATGTCCTTGGTTTCAGAGGTGAGGGGAGAAAGCCGAATGCTCTGAGGGCAACCTGTCAGGAAGGAGGTGATCCACTTGAGGGCTCCTGTGTCATATGCCGATGCTGTAAAGTCTGTTGATGAGGGTCAAGGAGGATCCTGGTGTTGTCTGTGGCAGCGATCAGAGTGGTCTTGGTGCTGTCGTTTGCATGGAAACCTAATTGGGAGGCGTCCAGTAGGTGGCTCTGTTTCAGGTATTCGGGGAGTTGTTGGTTGAAGGCATTCTCAAGTACTTTGGCCGGGTAGGGGAGCAGGGAGATAAGATGGTAATTTTTTAGTTCATTGGGGTTGAGGGATGGTTTCTTTAGGAGGGTTCTGACCTCTGCATGTTTCCAACTGTCTGGAAAGGCTGCTGTGGAGATGGAGGAATTTATAATGCTGCTAAAATTATTTGTAACTCTTACACTTTGAAACTCTCATTTTCTTATGTACATTAATTGCACACTTGAATGGTTTATTGTCAATGTATGATATGTGCGTGATTTAAAGTGCTCAAGCATCCAACATTAGGATCACTATACAATAATTGAATAAAACAATTAGTAAATGCTGTTTTTTATTTGTCTAAATACTTGTAAAGACCTATACATCTGACATTCTTACAATACATGCATATATCTTATACTAAGGAATTCAACAAAGTCAAAAAGTTGCATCCACATCGTAGTTTCTCCTAAGTACTAGTGAGGTGATAAGCTATGTGCCTTTGTTTCCCTATCACTATATTGTCGTTTAATTATAGGCGCCCTATCGCTCGAGGTCAGGATTATATTGAACAAAAGAAGGGCACATGGCCCTTCAAATTCCCATATTTGTTTTGGGCCGAGTTGAAATTTGAAAGCAGAAAGCCACCCTTGATGCCTGCACGTTGGTGCAAACAGAAGGCAGACAACATGCGGGGTGCTTCTGAATTGTGAGCTGCTAAATCAGAAATTCAGGACAAATTTGGCATTTCACTGGGGCCAGAAAGATCCCCGATTTGGGTCATTATTAGCTGCTGGGTCAGGGATCCAGCTGGTCCACCGTTCATTCCAACACTGCCCCTGCGAAAGATTGTGTCTTGAACAGTTTTCAACAGAACCATGTAATACATGATTGGGAGTTTTCAAAAAACACCTTCAAGCATGCATGCTGGTACTTGCAGGTTCTTACTAGACGGAGGTGAACCTACATGGGGTGGCTGGAGATTATCCTCAAGACATAGAGCTCGTTAACATTTATAGACTGTGCTCAGGACTTGGCTCAAACCCCTCGAACCACTCTCTATCCCACTGCCCTTGAATCACCCCAGCAGGTACACAGTTTGTGAATGCTGATAAAACAGCAAGCCAAAACAATTCCACATTTCCCACTTTGTAATTTCCTCTGGAAGGACTATCAAGAAGAAATATGTAGAGTTTTCAACTGCAAGAAAAGAAGATCTTTAAAAGAATACCTTCTTGTTGGTTAGTGTATGACGTGGAGTGAAGTTGCTGAGATGCATGTGAGTGAGTGTTTAAAAACTTAAATAGTAATGGTACTATTTACACTTTGGCCCTGACTGCAAGTTGCAGGGTACTGGGATAACAGTAGAATTTACCATTCCCACCCGGCAATGTTGCATCAGTACGGTGCAATTATGAGAAATATCTTAATGAAATGGGGAATTACCGTGTGCAGCCAATTTTCCTAGTTGTAAACCACATAGAATTCACCATTCCATCGGTTTTACCGCTTACGTTTTCAACCTGCTGTAAGTGGGTGGTACATATATGCACTGGCCTGTGAAAGGGGTGAAGGGTGAGGGAGGGTATTGTGGGGAGTAGGAGAGGGAAGGGGAAGCTTTTTTTAATAGCAGGGGGAGCACTGTATGGTCCCAGTTGGAAAAAATGTAGAATGAGGCTTGGCTGCTGCTGCAGCCAAAGCTTCAAGTGATTTTTCTGGCTGGAAAAATCTAGGCATGGTTCTCTCACACCTAGTAAAGCTGGGTGTGGAAAAACCTACCAAATCTGAATCAGGCGGAGTGAAATTTGCTGTGATAATTTCACTGTACCTGACTCGGGATCAGGTCCAATGTTGTCAAATGGCCCAAATCCTTGAAGGTGAGTTTCCACCTGTCCTGGTTTTTTGTCCAATACCGCAAGAATGCCTATCGGTCAATACTTTTGAGAGTCTTGTGAAACTACAAGTTCCAGTATGCTCAGTGCTATTGTCAGAAATATTAAGGACAGATTTGTTTACGTAGTGCACACAATAAATTGAATTGCCTCTTGTCAGTTTGATCATAGGCTCTTTCAATGTGGTCATACATCACAATATCTAATATAGGAATTTCTTCTGACATATATATTATATCTTAAATATTATTTTAAAAAATATTGGTGCATTAGGTGTAGATTTTCAATCAGTAACACCAGTGGGCGATGTTTTTGCAAATAGAGTCCCGAGTACGATATTATGTTGGACTATAATCTGGCAGCGATATTCTGGTGCCACACATTTAATATGGCACCCGGGAAAAACAGCTGTAATGCCCCCAATAGTTTTCAATACATCTTCATAATTGTTTTGGGAAATGGATTATAGATTAATTTCACTGAAGACAAAAGATAATTTGGTTTGCTTTAACTTGTAAGCAAAGCTTAGATGTCAAATTTATGTGGGACATTTTGACCCAGTTTTAGTATTTTAGCCAACAAACTCTTTGTATGCTGGGAGGAGAAGGAGTCTTTTGACCATGTCTGGTCATTCCTTCTGAAGTATTCAAACTGAGGTGGCGTGGTGTGCAAAATATCAAATCCTTGCCCAACTTACTGGCCTTTAGGAATTCCCCGACGACCTGGCTATTTAGCACTGTATAAGCTCCCTTATCCTAGGGTTCATCACACTGCACCTATAGACAACGCCCTACGGTATTCGAGCGCTTAATGATTTTTTTTTATAAATGAACGTAACGAGGGATTAGAATGCAGCCCAAGTAATTATTAGTGGCTGAGATTAATTCAACAATTCCATCCATTACTTTTTATAGACGTCAGTGTGACACCCTGAGTGGGACAGGTAAGCCGAGACGTGTGTCCCGTGCACACCGTGCCACTGAAACCAAGCTAGACCTGGCTGATGAGCCCTAATAAGGGCAAAACTGGTCTTTGGTTGCATGTGTTTCCATTCGGGGAGGGTGTGGCCTGGCAGTTGGGGCCTGACAATTACTACTGGCGCAGGGTCAACATTAATTTGCATATGACTGGGTCCAAAATGAGGAGACATGGTGTCCAAAATAACAATGCATTGAGATGCAGCGCAAGTAATTACCAGTAGCTGAGATTAATTCAAGCATGTCATCCATCACTTTTTGTAGGCTGGAGTGTGACACCCGCAGTAGGATGGGTATTCCCAGACTGGGTCCTGGACACACTGAGCTAGTGGAACCAAACTATACTCGGCTGATGAGCCCCAATCAGGGTGAAACCAGCCTTGTGTTGCTTTTGTTCCAGTTCAGGGAGTATCTGGCCTGGCAGTTCATACTGAACTCTTCCCATTGTAATAGGATCAAGATTGAATTTTATATTGTAAGGTCCCAACTAAGGTGACATGGTGTGCAAAATAACAATGGATTGAAATGCGGCCAAAGTAATTACCAGTGGCTGAGATGAATTCAAGCATTCCATCCATCACTGTTTGTATATGTATAACCTGTCAGATTTAGAGTTGTCTTTCCCCAAAACATTTTGCTTTACTTCTCCATATTTTCTGATCTTGTTTTTGTTGGCTTTATGATATATGTGCAAATTACCACTGCTAACCTGTGCTACAGTTTGTGTGCTCAGTCCTTAACACATAGTAACATTGCCTTTTTCCCAATAAGCATATTTAATTTACTTTTAAGTCCATAAAAGAGTGGCACTAGAGGTACCCAGGGCCTGCCATTACAGCCTGTGTGTGCAGTTTTAAACTGCCATCTCGGCATGGCAAGCTAAACCTTTTCCAGACCAAATCTTCCTTTTTATTATACATGCCACCTCCAAGGGTAGGACCTAAATAGCCTACAGGGCAGGGTGCACGGTATCTAAAAGGTAGAACATGCACTTGTAATGAAAAATCCTCTTTTATGGTGAAGTTGGATTTTTACAATTTTGAACATCACGGTTTTAGAAAGCTGGCATCTTCCTGCCGTAGCAATTTAGTGTCTGCTGGCTGTCTCTAGGTCACATGACTGGGTGTAGTTGGCAGTTGGACTTTGTGTATTCCTCCTATGCAGCCAAACACAATAGAGAACTAAGGTATGCCTGGATGGGCCATTGCTGGTAAGATGGGAAGGTGGAGTTAGGTGCAGCTACACTACACTTGAATAGGCTGTGTACAGCGTTCACACAAAGGATTGCACACCCCCTGTAGTTAGTCTAGAGCCAGGGCAGGGGAGGCAGTTAACCTACGTTCTTCAAAGGGAAAATCTCTGGAAGCTTCTCCCACTTCAAAGACACCAGGTATAAATACTGCACCTCAGACACCAACTCTTCAGTACACTTCAGGACCGGTGGAAGACTCTGCCAGGAAGAAGAACTGCTGTGCTGCTGAAAGGACTAGCACTCTGCTGGACTGCTACCCTGAAGGACTGCTGCCTGCTGTGCTGACCGGCTGCTTGCTGGCATCTTACCGGGGTGAGAAGACTGGACCTGCAGCTAGTCTCTCGTAACCTGCACCTGGACTCTACGACTGTGGGTTCTATCCTGCCAAGTGATGTCCCCCCAGTCCTTGGCCCTTGGAAGTGTGTCTCAAGGTTCTTTACCAACCCATCTGAGGATCTAGCAAAACCAACACATCTCCTCTGCTTCGCAACCCCCATCAGAACTGGCACATTGACTCTGCTGCGAGGATTTTTCCAGCGCAAGGACTCCGCATCTCAGTCAGTCAAAGTTACTTTATTCGGTTCATAGCAAAAACCATAAAAGTACGACGAACATAAAACAATACAGCCATTTAAAAACATTTGATATAAAATTACAATACAAACGTATTAAAACAAATAGTTTTTTATTCAAAATTAAAAAATGATATACACTATAACCATGTGATCTTTTTCCTCAATCTCATTGATATTACTAAAAAAGTGGCTATGTTAAATATCTCCCAAGGAGAACCCAACATCTGAAGATACATGAGTGCTGGTTTTACCTGTCTGAAACCTTTATTTTTTAATAGAAGAATAATGTATTTTTTACGGATTAAAGACAGGTGGCCGCAGAAGAAGATAAAGTGCGTAGTGTCTTTTATGGAGAATCTGTCGCACGAACAGATCCCCAAATCCTTCTCCTTAGTCCAACCAGGAGAGTCAGTAAGTAAAAGATGGAATGTGTTCATTCTGAACCTAGTTAATAAAAAACGATGGTTCATCTTGTTAACAATACCCAAGTAAGGCTCTAGACTGTTAGATGTAGTAATCAACTGGTGTGCCTTTACAGTGGGTTTGAGTAATTCCCTTTCTTCCCTTATTAAAATAGCCCTCTGTTTATAGGTGACTTTAGCCCATTTTAAATCCCCCTGTACTATGATGCTTGGATTTTCAAATAACTCAGGTCGGCCCAGGTACCTGGCTAGATAATTAATATGGTTCAACCACGGGATAGTTTTGCCATACTCTAAAGATAGGCAGTCTTTTAAAATTGCGTGATTCAGTTCTAGTTCAGGATTTAGCCAAATTGAGATCCATTTCAGAAGTGGGGCAATAGCTATGCGATCAGTTAAGTAGTCAATCCCACACTCTTGGTGGACAATATAGCCCGATGTTGAACAGGGAAGGGATAATAAAGATTTTAAGAATCTATTTTCTACAACCTGTAGATCAGAGATATTTTTAAATCCCCACAAGTCAGCACCATATAGTGCAATGGAGGTGCATTTGGCTACGTAAATGTTCAACATGGCTTGCATGGGCTTCACCCCCAATTTGCGTCCAAACTCCAAAACAGCAAGTGTGGCCCTAGCAAAAGCATTGCGCTTGGCAGCCAATTGTGGGGCCCAAGTGGACTTGTCGTCAAAAATGACACCTAAATAAGGGAATCTTGTGACCCGTGATAAAACATGACCTTCACAAAACATAGTTTTAACTCTCTTCGAATTGGAACCCACAAACATCACATGGGATTTGGAGAAATTCACTCCAAGGTCAAGTGCAATCATGAATTTAGCAAAAGAATCTAAAAGATTTTGGAGCCCTACAGCCGTACGTGCTAAGAGCGCGGCATCGTCAGCATACAATAATGCTGGGATGGCAAATTTGCCTGCCCTGGGAATGTCCTTGCAAGACTTAGTTAATGTAGAACCCAAATCATTAATATATAGTGTAAAAAGCAGGGGGGCTAAAATGCATCCTTGCCTAACGCCGTTAGTGATTCCTATCTTATCCGTGGAATTGCCACGACGGTCATATCTGACCGTGGCGGTGAGGTCTCTATGCAGATCCGCTAGGAAATAAACAATATTGGCATCTATTCCACAGTTAAGTAGTAACCCCCACAATTTTGAGCGATTCACTCGGTCAAACACCGAGGACAAGTCCATAAAGGCCAAATACAAGGCCCCTTTTTTTGCAATGGTATACTTGCCTATTAGAAGTTGAAGGTTCAGGCTCTGGTCTATGGCCCTTACGAAACCCATATTGTAGACACGAGAGAGTAGCTGTGTCTTCTAACCAATCAGTTAGTCTGCCCAGGACCACACGCCCCAGAACCTTCACAGCTGAATCAATAAGGGAGATAGGCCGATAGCAACTGGGGTACCCCCGGTTGCCTTTCTTAAAAATGGGTATGATCACTGATTTGGACCAGGTGTCAGGAATCCCAGCGACACATACCCGGTTAAAAACATTGGTTAGAACTATGGACCAAGTCTCAGGATCAGATTTAAAGAGGTCCGCTGGTATGCCATCGGGGCCAGGGGCCTTATTACTTGTCATTTTGCCGATGGCCTCAACCACCTCTTGCTTAGAGACTAATAAAGTATATGGGTTCACGATGGTGGAGGAAATACTCAATTCACCACGAGTGCCCATTTCGTAGACTGATTTAAAATGAGAGTGCCACGATTGTTTCCCAATGCCGCAGTCTAGTTGATCATTACCTGTATCAGAAAAAAAGGGTTCCGCATCTACTTCGCAGTCCTAAGCATCATTGGAACTTCCGCTGCGCTATGCACCCCCGGCATAGGCTTTTGCTTCGCAAGTCACTCATTGACAGCAGCATCGACAACAGCACAGGACTTCGCATTGAAGCCCCGTAGTCTCATTGGAACCAGCCAGTGTGCGACGCATCCTCGAGTCAGGATCTTGAATCGCAAGCTTCCCTCGCCGACAGCCTCCTTGACAGTAATGCAGGACGTCGCATCACAGCCTCGCAGCTCCCTGGAACTGATGCTGTGCAATGCATCTCTGACCTGGACCTCGCATCATCTTGACTATGTGACGCATTCTTGATGCGAGGCCTTGCAACACTCCACAACCAGATTTAAGGGTGAGGGCTGAGCACAGGTAAATTTAGGGTTGTTTGTGGCTTAGCTATGACAACGATTGTGGTTCCAGCTTGAGTAAGGTTTCACAAGTAACCTGTTTCCTTAAGGGGGCTTAAGTGTGACACTCTAAGTGGGACAGGTTTGCCCAGATGTTGGTCCTGTGCACACTGTGCCACTAGAACCAATCTATATTTGACTGATGAACCCTAACAAGAGCAAACTCGGTCCAGGGTTGCTTGTGTTCCATTTCAGGGAGGTCCAGGCAGTGTGTGCTGGTCTGTTCCCATTGAAGCAGGGTCAAGACTGATGTGCATATGGCTGGGTCCACAACTGAGGTGGCGTGATGTGGAAAAAACCCAATTTTTTGTCCAATTCCAATTCCAATTTATTGTGATGCAGTCCCAAATAATTATTAGTGACTGAGATTAATTCAAGCATTCCATCCATCACTTTTTGTATATTTCAGTGATCGTTCCTTCTGGGCATGAACAAGCTGACCCATGGTTGCTTAATCTTTGCCATATCTGCTGAAATACATTCTTCCTACAGGAGTTAAATTATGATGTCTTCAAGGTCCTGCTGAGGGCATACACTAGACATTCTCTCTCCCTGGATATAAGATGCCCCCGAGACAATAAGCTAGTTTCCAGGCACTGACAGATCTGATGTGTGACTACAGCTGGGGCCTCAGATGTCTTGCCCCTTGGATTTTCACATAATAATGTGTTGTCATGTTGTCCTTCTGGATCAACTGTTCTCTTATTAGGATCTAGGGTAGGAAAATGACACATGCTGAAGACTGCTTATGGCACCCTCCAGTGGAACAATTTAACTGCCTTGATTCTTGTCTATTAAGGACAGATCTAATTTATGGACATTGATTCACCAAAATACCAGGAGTACGGGAAGTGACATCATACATCCTTTGACATTGAGGATATAAGAGGAAGGGGCATCACATTTCCTTTGACCATGTATCTTCCCAGGAAGTGATGTCACATGACCTTACCCCATGTCATTGCTGAAGTTCTCTAATAACTGCATGATCATTATAACAGTACAACATGGACAAATGCTGACATGATCTGTGTAAGTAATGAGGCAGACTGTTTTCCTTGAATTGCATAAAATGAGCAAAGTGAGTGAGCCAGACCTCTTATAGAGTGGTACGGTGAATTCACAACATGAGAAAAATGTGAAAAGCATGGGCTCAAATAGAGCATTTTAAAGCCCATTTGTCACACACATTTGCTATCAAGATATAGGCTCTGAAAGGGCACTCAGTTAACTTTCTAGTCCTTACATGGTGTGCGGGTGAAGTCCAGGGTCCAGGCCCAGGAAGGCCTCTACGATGATCCGAATTGGCTCGGCTTCGGTCTCTGTGAAGCCTTCTAGAGTCTGTGTTAAAAATGTGTTTTTATTGGTTATGAGCAACAGAACTACTCTTTAGGCAAGTTAACATAACAACTGCCCATCAATACACTGTAAGTAAGTTCAACAAACAGGTGGAGCCAAAGTTGGCCTCTTTGTACTGCTTTTAATACTTCCGACTGCATGAACCCTGGCCTACAGCTGGGCTGTCAAGTCAGGCCTAAAAGAAACTAAAGGATCAGAGTAGGGTGAACTCAGCATAATACAACCTGGTTTCTGATTTATTAAAGGCACCACTGGTACTTCCCACTGTAAGATGATAACTCTAGGAATCATGTGTTTTCGCCTCTCCAAATTGTTTAGAAAAATAAGAGGTAATGTTATAAAAGGCATCTCCCTTTGGTTCTTTAAGTTCCTGCTCTGTTTCTGCCTTCTGCAATTACTGCCCCTTGCAGTGGAAACGTTTGTGTTGTCACCTTATATGAAATCTCTCTGACTCTTTTTTCCATAAACCACGAGACTGGAGTATGCGTCTGTTTTTTAAAAACTTTTTTACAACCCCACCACCCTGCCCCAGAGAATCTTGGGATGGAAAGCCCACACGTGACACCACTGAAAATATGGGGACAGGTGTGTGTATATTTAAAATTTGTATTCATAGCACTTACTTCCACATACATCAAAAACATGCGTTGCACACACTTGCAACTTCTTGTTGCCATGTTTCCCCACCATTCTTTGGTCGTGTGGTGCTTTTTTCGAGATCTCAAGGGGCTCCTGAACTCGTCCAATCAAATGTGGGGAAACAAGTGTGCAATGTTGGAATGTTCTTAAGTGCCTTTGCACTGAATATGTTGTTCTCTGGAGACATTAATCATCGGATCGGATGGAGGTTTCTAGGCTCATAAAGATGCTGGCATCATCAGCTGAGAGTAAGTTTGTAAGTGACACGACGTGCTGCCAGTTGCCGGCATGTGACTGGTTCTTCTAATGTCTGTCATGAATTTAGATGAACTGGAAGAACATGAGAGTACCATCCATCCATCCACCCACCCAATTATCTATCTATCTATCTATCTATCTATCTATCTATCTATCTATCTATCTATCTATCTATCTATCTATCTATCTATCTATCTATCTATCTATCTATCTATCTATCTATCTATCTATCTATCTATCTATCTATCTATCTATCTATCTATCTGTCTATCTATATGCCTGCCTGCCTGCCTGCCTGCCTGCCTGCCTGCCTGCCTGCCTGGTAGTGGGAGTTACCAGCCTCCTCAGAATTATGAGACCTTGGAGCACTAATGCAGATCCATTTTTCTCCCCCAGGAAATTTGGTTGCAGAAAGCAGGGTAAATCTTTGGGTGAAACTCCAGGGCATAATGGGGAATTACAGGAAGAATTAGTTCCAGTATTATCGAATCCCCCAGTAATCTGAGAGGACTCTCTAGGTCGGGACAGGCAGACTAACAAGGAAAAATCTAGAGCATCCATAATGCGGGGCCCATGGGGCCTACTTAAAATAGGCCTTGAAAAATCAACTTTATTTTTGGACAAGATGTTGAATCTCTGGGAGTATTCAAAGGGCAGCTTCATCCACAATAAGCTGAGTAGAGTGAATGAACGTCCTTCCATCTCCTACAGTTTTAACACTTCCCTCAGAAACAGGAACATTTTCCATTAACACCAACTCCAGATATGAGCCTCACTCCTTTGTTTTTGCTGCCTGTATTTCATGAGCTGTTTCCCTTCCTTCACAGGGCCTGGAGGCACACTGAAGCAGCTGAAAGGTGACGTGGGCTCCATGCAAACACCTCAGTACAGGATCTCTGCATTCCATGCTGTATCAGGAAAGGAATCTATGGGCAACACGAATCCCGACAGACAGAGCTCTGCCTTTGAATCTCCCAGCTCCATCAAGCATCATCGAGTTGATTCACTCAGTGAAACTTATTATAGTTTATTAGTTTATGGCACACCTTGTACTATTATTATTATTACCATTCGAATTATTATTATTGTTACAGTAATGATAATATTCATAACAATAACAATATAGGTATTATTAAATAATCGTCGCCACCACTGTTATTAATAATCGAGTTTTTAGTTTCTTATTATATTTTTATTATTTTTGGTAGTAGTAATAAGAATAACAGTATTATAGTATTATAATTATTATATCATCGTTATCAATATTGCCGTCAACAATGCCACTGTTAGTACTGCTTCTATGTTGTTATTCGTTTATTTCACCTTACATTTTCATTACTCCACTTTGACTCTCAGCCTGTGACAAGTTGGCTAAATCCCTGCACTGAAAAATATATCTACGCATCTATGTTTAACATCCTACCGTTTCTAAACGTCTTATTTTTGTTTGTTAAACCGAGAAGTCTCCGTCGCCTGCTCCGGGAAAAATATAACTACCGCAGACTCTTCAAAATGTCTCCGCAGCCGCCAAACCCTTCTTAGTTTATTTTTTATTTTTATTAAAGTCACAAAACCTCGATTCTTTTCATTCTAGACGGTCTTTACCATGTGTTGCCCTGTCTCCCCGCAGTTGCCTGATTGCCTTTTTAGCTCCTGCTAGTCCAATTTTACGAGTTTTGGCTGGAGTCTGTGGCGCATACCAGGGGTGTCGGTTTCAGGCGCGTCCCATGGGACGTGAAAGTCAAGTTGAGGGTTTGACCCTGACTCCAGGTTCCAGAGGAGCACAATGGCGCTCTTTATTCAGACCTGGCAGCCTCAGAGTAGATTGGCTCTGTGGGTGATTAAATTCTCATCTATGCGACTTCAACAGTAAACCACCTCTCTACCTGGCGAGAGAAACATGCGCGCGCGGAAGCGAACCCTGAGCCGAGGAAACGCGCGAGGAACACTGTTGAATTTATCTGCGCCAGTTATTTTACCTCAGCACGCGCTCGCAGGCTGTCGTCACATCTAACAAGTTTTTGTCGAAGAAAGTGAATGGAACATCCAATGCCGCTGCTCTGCATTTGTCTGAAAAGAAAGCCGCCTGCTCCCCCCAGTCCATGGTGGCAGCATACGCCTAGTAGAGCTACATTGGACCACCACGAGAATTTCAGAATGAGAGGGCAGGAAAATCACTCTACAAATCCAGGGGCCTCATTTACAAGAAACTGACGCATCGGCATTGATGCGCCAGTTTCCTTGCACCTGCGCCGAATGTTCTTGTGACACCATGGATGCGCTATATTTACAATACAGGGCTCCATGGCGCAAGGATTAACAGATGCGTCAGAAATTCTGACACATCCGCTAGTGCAAAGTGACGCATTACTGGAGTTGATCTCAAAAGTGATGCAACTCCAGCATTGCCTCAGTACACATAGGCAACTTCCAATTTATAAGCCCTGCGTCATTTCTTACGCTTGATCTGAACAGGTGTACAGATTCTGACACAGTGAAGTCATAGAGTGACGCAGTGAAGTGTTGTAAATTTCACTGCGCCACGCATACGTGACTTTTTGGTGTGGGAACGCGTACCCTGCGTACATTATACCTGGTGCTGGTATAATGTGATGCAGGGCTCTACAAACGGATGCATTAGACACAAAGCGTCAGTTTGTATATATGGCGCAGTGTGGTGCACTGACTGTGCCGCCGCTGCTTAAAAAAAAAGTGACTGGGACTTGTTTAAATTAGTCCCCCAATGAGTAAGCTGTGGGCTTAATCCCCTTTTCAGCCAGATCAAAATTCACAAGAAAGTTTATTGTGCAAGGTTATTGTTTATCGTATTGTAGAAGTTTATTGTACCTTGCTTAGGTGCTCCTGCAATATATTTCTTTATTATAAGTTGACTATGATGTAGGGTCAAATAATGTTTACGTCAGTGCCCTTTGCACAGGAGATATATAGTTAAAATTTGTATACATAAAACTAAGGGAAATTGTAGCATTGATTTTGAAAATAATCACAAACATAGTATTTATCCCATTGGGCTAAAGGCTGGTGCAAGACAATTCATATATAGACGATCAGATGTTCAAAACAGGATATTAGGTTCTGTAATTGATAACTGAATGCAAGTGAGGATGAAGATAAGTATTGGGCTGGAAGGACTCTCACAATGATTCGGTTATGCCCAGGCAGAGTATGAATGTACAAGGGAATTTTAGCATTAAGAAAGGATTCCTTTCCTTCCTACCATAAGCGTAGTTTTATCAACAACATGAGGGGCAGGTTCCGCAGCAATCCAGGAAAGCTCTTGAGCCCATTGGAAAAAGGACGAGGTATTAGGGACAAACACTGTGTAATATCCGAGGAGCACACCTATCAGGAAAAGTTTTCAAAGATGGAGGGCTAGTCACAAGAATTCCCAATACCACTGGTGTGTGGCAAAGTGATGATCACCAAAAAGAACAATATAACTCAATGGAGCTTTAGACATGCCCCGAAGTTGTTTCAACAGCGACACTCTGTAAAGAGGACAAAACTAGATGAAGCTCCCAACCTAGAGCAAAAGAAGTAATCAGTAATGATCAGAACTGCTAGGGCAAACCCCTTCAGAGGTCAACCCGCATTTCAGATGTCCTGTCTGCTGTATTCAAAGTGCATTAAAGCCTATGGCACTTGTAATATGGTGGATGGGATATCTGCCATGTTTTGATGGTGTAGCCTATCTGCCAAACTCTAAATAAGGCCCTTTGTCTTATTCCTGGGAGAAAAGCCTATTCCACTAAAGCTGTCCACAAATTTTGGCCAAGTCAGGCCTTCCACCGTCAGTAAGGTGCTCCATCTTCTACTTTTTGCTGTGATGCTGGGATTGAAACTGAAGGACCTGGAGGTCTGTGTGATTGGGCATATGTGTCACCCAAGAAGATCAAATAAGTTTGGGAATGAGGTGCACACATTTGCAAACTGATCATCTCTGTGAGTCCTCTTCTCTATGCCTGACCATAAGAAGAAAAAAAAGAAAGATGTATGTGTGTAAATCATGCCTATGAACAGGAATTTAAGTCAGCAAAACCTAACTGCTAATTTACTCTGTCAGTCTTTTTTCTCCTGTATAGTTAAATATAACCACTGAAAAAATCCTCAAGACATACAGACTTCTTCAGAAGACCAAGTTGAAGTGTCTAAGTCGATTCAATGAAGACACAACCTCTCTGTAATACCATAAAGAGGCTGGATCTTTCTTCATCGCTTACAAACCTCTCTTGCATGGATATAGATTGCTGCTGAAGTCTCAAGAAACTGCCAATCACATTGCATGAACCGTTGTAAGAGTCATACAATAGAGAATATAGAGAGGGAAATGTTCTCCTCTCAAGTATCAGCCATCAAGGGACACCTTTGGCCTTTTTGGTGTTTTTAACTTGGATTTTCTTTTTTACTCTAAGAACATGAACAATTATCCTAAATTAATAGAGCATTTGTCAGATGACACCATGGGGCACCTACTGATGAAGCCTTTTCTCCAGAAAACAGATTAGCAAGAAAGTAATCTTGCTCTCTGCAATTAACCAGAACTGACATTATATAAAGACACTAGTCATTATTCAAAACCTTTAGTATTCCAAATAGATTTTTCTAACAAAATACATATTTTTTGCCTTATGATTGCCCGTTTTAAAAATCTTTTTACTGAGTGAGCTTCACAACTTGTGACTCTCCCACAGTAAACACACAGTAAATGGACTGCATGTGTTATCGCCAGTGTCCATCTTTTAAGATAAGGCCGCTGCCACGCAGGAAGGATAAGGGGCGCTTGGCTGGTTACAAGTGAACACGCTTTTACATGTGTTTGAACATGAGAGACTACTGTTGTGTGCAGCCCAGTAACTGCACAGTGACCCTTTATTATACACATAGGGGGAAATTCGCCTTAGAGTCCAGTTTCGCTTTCCATATCAAATTGGGACAGAACATGTGTGCCACAATTAAATATGCAAGTTCCAAGAAGGCATCTGTACATGTTGTGGGTCATCCAAAATGGTCATATTTCTCTGGCTTAGCTCAGGATCAGAGCCTAGGCCTTTTGTCACCCTGCTGAGCCAAGTTAATTGCATTGCTCTCCAACTGCAGGAAAAAAGGCGTCTCACACAAAGGGAGCAATTAACAGTGCTTTACTCAGCTCTTCAGTAGGAAATCTGCATTCATCAATTAGTTGTAACACTGTAACAGGGATGGGACAGCCAAAGTGCAATGAACAAAGGAGGGAGCCCAGACCTCTGGTGCTAACACAAAAGAGGGCTCATCATCGAAGTTTTGGTGGAAAAGGTCCTGACAGTGATGTCAGTGAGGTGCGGAGCTGAGGCCCCCAGAGGAGATGTGATCAGTGACTCCTGGATGATGCCATCTTGAATTTTCCTAGCAATCTGTACAGGTGGGCTAGCGCAGGGGTGGAGAGGATGACACCCTAGGATTGGCCAGGGGTGCCTGGCTTCTAGAACATTCTGTCCCACTTAAAAAGTGTTGTACAATGGAGAGAGAGTTCTTTTTGTTGGAGCTGGACATTGGGACTGAGGTGGCAGCCATGGGCAACTGGAAAGAGAAAGACCCTGATGCCCACCTCGACTAAGTACTCTGACTACAGTTGATCCCAAGACCACTGGGTCTCTATCCAGGACCAGTGAAGCTGGTGCCCTTACACCCCATAAAGTCTAAGTGGGAGAAGAACTGGACTTCCTCACCCAGGAGGTGAGAAGCACCAGAGGAGAACAAAGAGACAAAATGAGCCCAAGATCAAGCAAAACAACATAATGAGGCTGGAGATACTGATGGGAAAAGGATTTGATCTTTGACACCTTCAACAAGGCCCTGGAGCACATGGAGCTCTACTGTCTGAGGTGTCTTAACCCCCAGAGTAGGTGCAATGACAGGCATCAATTTTTAACCACGGAAGGGGGAGTGGTGGGCCTGCTCCTCAGAGGTCCAGTGGCCTGCGGGTCCCAACCCCTAGCCGGTTCTTATACCAGGGGGTCCCAAGACCCCATCTCCATGTCCCAGCCACCATTACATTGAGGGGTGCGCCATCACACTCCCTAGAGAAGATAAGAAAGGAGCCCAGGATACCAGCTCTGGGCCCCGGACGCCAGTGGCAGCAGAGAGAGTCTTTGCACTCCCCAAGAGGAGAAGGAGGGCCCCTGCATTCCAACTCAGGGTCCCGGGAAAGAAATGGAGAAGGGTGTGTGCCACTGTACAACCCAGCAGTGGTGTGCCTGGCCCACTCCCCTTGACAGCATTTGAGTGCCCCTGCCCACAGGAGTAGACGGGGAGGAGATTGCTGCAGTCTTCCGTGCGGGCAGCAAAGGAGACTGCTGACTGTGCCCGGGAAGGACCGGGTATCCACTAGAAGCAGTAAAAGAAAAAGGGAAGCCCCGATGAGGCACTACTTGCTTATTCAGCCTCCCAGAAGGGAGAGCTTTATAATGCCTGCAGGGCTTTGCTCAACCCAAAGGTTTAGGCAATGAGGTATCCACAGGATGACAGGGTCACTACCAATGATGCAAAGAGAGCGTGTGGGAGGGGGGCTGCAGGAGAGCAGCAGCTCCTCTTAAGGATATTCTCCAAAAGGCCAAACCCTACGTTCGAGGGACCAAAGAAAGGATGATCACCCCAGGCTTCCCTTTCAGTTTTAAGCACTCCCAAGGCTGGAGCTTTTGCTCTGCAGCTGGAAGTGCTGCACCTTCTAGGGGTGGACTCTATGCCTGCATTTTAAGTGGATGAAGGTTGTTAAAAAATACACAGGCATGTGGTATATGCGCTATTTAAAAGTGTTTTCACAATGGTTTGAACAATGCTTTATTTAAAAGCATTATTCAAAATGTTTCAAACTATGTTTTATTTAAAGAGCTCATTTACCATGCTTTATTAAAAGGGTTGTTAATGCTGGTAGTAATGCATATTTCTGAAAGGCTGCAATGCTTTATTAATGATAATGTGAGCACAAGATCACAATGCTTAATTATTCATGATAAGTGCAGTGAGATTATGATTATTAAAGTCAGTGATGGAATGAGGTGTTCCAACATGTGATTCAGGTCTTTAAGTGTGGTACCTTTGACCTGATGTAAAGTGAAAGTATGGTTATGTACTGTATTGTACATGGAGGGAGGAAGGGTGCTGTGAATTTTGGGGTCATGACCCTTTAAGGGTAAAATGTAATGTTGCCAAAGGTATTTTCACCAGGCCTATGTATGTTTGTCAATTACTGCATAGTGTTAAGTAGTGTATGTAATACATGTACCTTTCCTTTTCTAAATAAAAAGCACACACTGGACAATCATTTTTTCAGCGTTAATATTGTGTACCAGCGAATGGTGATTACTAGCCCACACCAGTTACCTTGAGTGGGTCTTGTACTGCTCTGCTCTGCTACCCTGAGAAGGTCAAGTATTACAATGGGGTATTTGGTTCCCAGTGAGGGTGAATGTGTGCACATTACTTTTGCAGGCCGCACAACTACTGTCCCGTTTCCTTAAAATTTGCAATTAGTTCCATAGGAGCTGATGCTAACAACCACATTGACTGTAGCTGAAGCAGTGAAAGCTATAATTCAACACTTTCTCTTAGTTTTATTTCTGAAAATCACTTGTGGTAAGTATCTAATGCATTTATCGTTATATTTATGACACTGAGTTGGATCTTTTACTTTTTGTCCTTTAACTCTCCTGCTGTTTGATCTGTTGTATTCTTATTCCTCCTAATACTTCCTTTGAGTATGTCTTGACTGTAACCCAAACTTGTAAAGTGTGATACAAGGATAGTTTATGGAATCAGTGGTTTGCCTCTTTACTGTTGTGGAAGTTTAGCCACAGCATGCAATTCATTCACCTTTTGCTCCACTGCAGGTATGCTGTACACACACACACACACACACGCACACACACACACACAAACAAAACACACACACACGCACATACACACACACACATACACAAACACACACGCACGCACACACGCACACACACACACACACACACACACACACACGCACACACACACACAGACAGATAAAGTCATGAGACAACCAATTGGAAAAATAACCTAACTCAGTCAAGCACTATCTACACTGCAGTAGAAATGTTGTCATAGACACATCAAACAAATTGACTGTCAAAGCAAACAACCACAGCCATTCATGTAGCAACCTACAAACAGAAAAAAAGAAAAATCTGTTGAGTCCTCTGCTGTTAGACATGACATCCTTGGCATGGTTTCACCTAACTTTTTGCTTTCTGACTTTCTGTTTTAGTGACTTCCTTGTTGCTGGCTTTAGGATTCTGGGCACTTTACCACCGCTGACCAGTGCTAAAGTGCAGGTGCTCTTGCCCTAAAACATGGTAACCTTGGCATATACACAATTGGCATATTTAATTCACTTGTAAGTCCCGAGTAAAGTGCGCTACATGTGCCCAGGGCTGTAAATTAAATTGTACTAGTGGGACTTCAGCACCGATTGTCCCACCCATTTCGGTAGACCTTTAAACATCTCTCAGGACTGCCATTGTGGAGCATGTTAGTGCAGTTTAAACTGCCACATCGACCTCACAAGGTAACCCACTTGCCAGGTCCAAACCTTCCCTTTAAATACATGTAAGTCACCCCTGAGGTAGGCCCTAGAAAGCCCCAAGGGCAGGGTCCAGTGCATTGAAAGAGTTGTTCATGTACTTTTAAGTTTCCTATGTCCAGGTAGTGAAAAACTCGTTAATTCGTTCTTCAACACTGCAAGGGATATCTGGTCCATGGGTTAACCCTGGGATTATCTTGATGCATCTTGTAAGTGTAATTTCCAATTGGGACAAGATAGAAATTTACAATTCGGTGTGTCTTGGCTCACTATTTAAAATGACAACTTATGGTGAAGTTGGAGTTTAAATAGTAAGTCTGAAAATGACACTTTTCGAAGGTTCAGTGTACAAACAACAGCTATGGTGCACTCAGGTTCTATCTCTTTTCTTAGTATACTGCTGTGTTCAAATTTAATCAAACTTGGTGTGCACTCCCTGTGGTGGTTCCACCCTACCACCAATTCTAAAAGAAAAACATTACTAGAGCAAATTGCCCTAGACAGAGTGTGCACTACCTAATACACTCAAAGTGAATGTACATTAACAAAACTTCAATATCTTCTTTCACGGTGTGAGAACAACATTAAACAATATCATCAAATTAAACATTTAGGTCTTGAGTCCTTTCCTAAAATGCCAGAGCAATGGGGTGGTTCGGAGGTGCAGGGGAAGGTTGTTCCAAGCTTTGGCAGCCAGGTGTGAGAAAGAGCATCCTTCGCTGTTGCTTTCGTGGGTCAACATCTTGAACTTGCATCTCTTATGGATCGGGAGCCAGGGTAGTTCCTTTAGGTGTAGTGTGATGTGGGTCCATTTGGGGATGAGACTTACTGTTGAGTTTTGTATTGTCTGTAGTCTCTAGGAGGCATGCAGTGACTCCTACATAGATTGTGTTCCTGTAGCCCAGGCTGCTGGTGACGAGGACCTGCATAACGGTCCTTCTGGTATTGACTGGGAGCCACCTGAAGATCTTGCTGAGCATGCATTGGATGTGGAAGCAGGTGGATGAGACTTTGTTTGCCTGTTTCTTATTAGATAGCTTAGATGCCGAGGTCGCAGACATGGTCTGTTGGGGCGGGGGATGGGCTGAGTTTAGCAGGCCACCATGCGTTGTTCCATGGTGAGATGCTGTTCTCAAAGATAAGGACTTCTATCTTGTCCGTGTTGAGCTTGAGACAGTTGTTCTTCATCCAGTCAGTGACGTTCATCAAAGATCTGTGGAAGTTGACTCGCTTGGTGGAGGGGTCTTCTGACAGCGAGATGATGAGCTGGGTGTTGCTGGCATAGGAGATGATGTTAAGACTGTGCGATCTGACGGTGTTGGCCTTGGGAGTCATGTACTTGTTGAAGAGGGTGAGGCTGAGGGACAATCCTTGGGGGATACTGCAGATTATCTTCTTGGGTTCCTAGGTGAACGGTGTTAGATGTATTCTCTGGGTTCTTCCAGTGAGGAATGAGGCGATCCATTTGAGTGTGTCTCCCTAGATTCCAATGTATTGGAGGCTGTTGAATCAAGAAGTGACCAGAGACGGTGTCAAAATATGGCTGACAGGTCCAGGAGGAGGAGGGCTGCTGTTTCGCCATGGTCCGGGAGGGCACTGATGTTGGTGGCTGCGATCAGGGCTGTATCGATGCTGTGGTTGGCTCTGGAACTGGATTGAGAGGGTCTAGGAAATTGTTGTGTTCCAGGTGTTCAGTGAGTGGCTGGTTGATTGCCTGCTCGAGAACCTTCACAGGAAAGGGAAGCAAGGAGATGGGTCAGTAGTTCCTCGGATCTTCTGGGTTGGCAGATGGTTTTTTCGGGAGGGGTCTCACTTCAACATGTTGCCAGTCTTCAGGGGAGGAAGCTGAGGTGATGAAGGTGTTCAGGACTTTCTTGAGATCATTGAACATTTTCTTGCTCTCAAGGTTGTAGATGTGGTGGGAACAGGGGTCAGTGGGTGCTCCAGAGTGCACGGAGTTCATGATGGAGATTGTAGTTTGAGTAGTGAGAGGGTCCCAATAGGTGAGCAGGTGGTCAGGGCTTGTGCTTGTGGGTGTATATATATATATATAGAAACATCCTTCGCCTTGAATACTAAAATGTTTTAGCATAGCTGCTCCTATATTTACCCCCTTCCTAAACAAATCAACTCACCTATATTAGCCCTAAGGTCCCCTTGTCTTCAGCCCACAGATTATGTTTTTACCGTCATGGCCCTTCAATCTCTAACCCTCCCCATTCCCCTTATGGACCCCCTACGCCTAACAGGCCCTCCACCTATGTCAACATATAAATGACTTACCAGTTCCCTTGAAATAGCAATACTCTGGCATGCCTGCTTGCTTTATGACCAGGGATGCCAAAAATGTGTAATCCTTGTTGTCTAATTCACAAGCGTCCAACGAAAGTAACACAAATTTGATATAAGCTTGTCCTCAAATTGGAAATTTAAAGGTCAGTAGCTGGAAGAAAAATCTGCAAACTTTAATCTGGGAGCATTTGCCAGCCTTATGCTAGCTCCTTCATGCCTTATAGAACAGGACCCTGAGTTCATAAAGAAAGGCTTCTTACCTGCCACTCATGCTGATCTAGGAGTAAGATCCTCTAGTCTGCTAATTGACACAAGGAATGACCTGTTCTGCTGCTAAGGGCTTGATTACAAGTATGTTCATTAATTCCAACCCATTGCTTAAATCCCTGTTTACGCACATGTCGGAATAAGGAGTGGTAAGGTATTTCATTTATACAATAATCATCTGATGTATTAAATACCTCAAGCTTCATTACATTTTGGCAGGCCACACTTGTCAAAATTTAACAGGGGAAATGTGTACAGTATGTACCGTACCATGCTGAGTTTTTTGTCTTAAGCACCAAAATCCGAATGCTATTCCCCAGAAACTCATAATAGGTACAATTTATCATACCCGAGAAATAATGTACCACATGGTATCGGTATTTATCTGGTGCAATAAATAACATCTATATTCATAATCAGGCCCTATGTAGGAAGGGAGATGGGGGGAGAGCGGGGCTGCCTGTGCTTCCAACAAGGGCCAGTTTTAAAATCATTATTAGATCTTAAGACTAACAGTTCTGGTATGCTGATGTGTAAATGTGAACACCTGTCGCTGTTGACGCTAAAAGCTACAGCTACTTGGGATGGTGGTCAATTACGCTGGAGCCTTGGTACAAATGTAGACAAGATAGGGGTTTAAGAAGATTCCACTGCTAAACATGCTTTTGTGAAAGAAAACTAGTTTCAATCAAAATACCCATGGTTTTACACAATCCAAAGACTATTGATAATAATTAGTGTAAGTGACCACTTTCACTGATAGTTTGTGATAGAAAGCAAATGACTTTGCCAACATACTTGCTTGAATTAAGTCATATTCAATACCTGTAAGGCATAGTGGAAAATCCAAAATCCAGGTGTAGTGGAAGTGTGGTCTTGCACCCATTGGTTAGCAAGGACATCGTAAGGTTGACACTAGGCCCATGAGAAATTTGAATTTTGACAAAGAAATTTGAGAAATTTGTGACTTTTTCAAATTACATTCAATTTGGACAAGTCATTGAATTTGTCAGCTTCAAAATTCCACACACTTTTGTAACATATGGATCTGATTCAAGAAGAGAATGTCTTGCGGGAGACTGTTAGGGCAGAAAATGCCTTGTGAAGACATTTTATACTCATTACAGTTGTCTTTCTGTCAAACACTAGATGTGCCCTCACACATTTTTCATGTGAATAACTTCAATCTGAATTTTGCAACAATTTAGCATAATATGGCACAGGCCTAGGACACCTTATCTAACCCTGAGGGGTATATTTTTGAAATAAAAATGTCGGAGTGTGGTGCTACGTCAGATTTGGCAATGCTGCACTCCAAAACATTTCAAATGCAGGGATGTGCTGTATTCACAAGAATATGGCTCACCCCTGTGTTTCCGATAGCACTGGCACAAAAAAAGCTGCCTAGCGCCAGCGCAGGTTCCCCTCCGCCATGTTACAAGGGTACCTGTGCTGCAGAGGCATTTGTTTATGTGCAGGAAGGGGCACCCTCCTGCACACAAGCAATAAAAAATTATGATTTGCTCCTTTCATGTGTGCTGCAGAAAGGGTGGTGCAGTGGAACACCCACTGCAACACCCAATGCCCGCCCTTTACCGCAGAGGACTGTGACAGAAAGAGGCATATTTACAAGTTGGCGTTAAGCTGCATTAAGTGGCTTATGGCCACCTTGTAAATCTGAGGAATTGCGCAATGCCCCCGAAGCATCATAAAAAAGGGATTCTCTGGTGTCAATGGGGCTTGCAAATATCCTATTCCTAATTCATAGTGTTAATGGGAAGGGCCATGGAATGCTAACGACAGGAAGTAAACATCCCTCTTGACCCCTGTTCACGTTCTGAGAATGTTCCTGCATTCCCAACCCCTGATGACAGGGGTAGCAAGGACAGAGCTAGAGGGACTCAAAGGCAACCCAGTGGTAGACGCTGCTACCACAGGTTACACCAAAAGGACATCCATTATTAATACTAAAACCTTTCTCACACATATCATAAATCTTTACAATGGGTATCACAAGAAAGCAAGTGCTCACCTGACTTTCATCATCTTCATCACTGCTCAGCTTCAGGTCATCTTCTAGCATTCTGGAAATAAGAACACAATCAGTTAATTGCAGGTCCCAGGAAAAATAAATTACTTATTATTTTATTCTTGTTTTTGTACATACTGGACAATGTCTGGTTGCTCAGGCTGAGCCTGGCAATGCACTACTCTGCGATATAGAAATGCAATTATGAACTGTGGGCTTCTCTCTTCTCCCTAAATCAACCACTTCCTCAGCACGAGCAATGACAGCAGCAGCTAGACAGACTTACATTAACCACTTCCTGACTGTTAAAGAACCCAAGGAACCCAACAATCACAACGGTCAACTATTAATAATATCTCTGGTAGAAAAATGTGCACCTCTGCAAAGAATTATTTCCGGATAGACCTTGTTGAAAGCTGTTAGACATTTGTCCTTCCAGCACATTGTTTTTGAACAAAGTGGTTGTTCCTTTCTGCCAAGGACATGCAGCACAGTGGTATCTGAGTGAAGCCATCACACCATTTTCGAATGAATGTTGGGGAGTTCTCCTGCCATCTTGTCTATGGCAGTAATTCGATGCTAAACCTTTGAAGCAGGATATATACTGGTCACTGGGTGCACTCTGTTCAGCTACCACTCTTCATTAGTTCTCACTGCTAAGGGGTTCTCAAAAGAAAACCACATTTACCTTTGCTAGCATTAATAACCTTTGCATGGTAATATTTAAGCAATAATGTTTGAGTGTGATGGAATTCCCAGTTTTTTTTTTGACCTGGGTACATTAGAATGCCTCGAAACAAAGCTGATAAGTGGCCTTCCCTTTGGATTATATTGTGATTGTAAAGTGGTTTTGAGAATACGTTACAGAATTCCATTGACATATCACATGATGCGCCCTCTCAATGTCGAAGACAGAATATGTGGTATGGAAATATCCAGGACAAGATATAAAAACTGAAATATAGAAAGTTAAGAAAGAAAATATTTTTTAGACCTATCTCTCTGTCTCTCTCTCTCTCTCTCTCTCTCTCTCTATATATATATATATATATATATATTCACTGAAAAAACCATAGGCTTCACACATGTTATAGTTAGCGGAAATTTTACTGATAAAAAACCAATGAAATTCCCCCGTTATAGTTAGTGCAGGCAACTATAACTCACGCGACCGCAATCCTCTGCTGATGCTAATACTGTATTTAGACACTTATTTGCCCATGTCTTCTTCCATACATTTTTAGCTATACATATATTACAAATATTTTTTTTTCATAAAGACACATATGTCATCAGCAGAAGATTGCGGTCGCGTGAGTTATAGTTGCCTGCACTAACTATAACGGGGGAATTTCATTGGTTTTTTATCAGTAAAATTTCCGCTAACTATAACATGTGTGAAACCTATGGTTTTTTCAGTGAATTTGCAAGGTTTTTTAAATGCTAATTCCTAACTATAACGTGTGTGAAACCTATGGTTTTTTCAGTGAATTTGTACGGTTTTTTAAATGCTAAGTTACTTTACGCCATTCGTGGCGTGCGCGCCCACTTAACGCAGTTCGTTCCGTGCGCGCACGGTGCGCTTCGCGCACCGTGCGCGCACAGTGAGCACGCGGTGCGCTTCGCGCACCGCGCGCCCACTTTACGCAGTTAGTGCCGTGCACGCACGGTGGGCACGCGGTGCGATGACAAAGCAAGAAAGCACGTCAACAAATCTGTTTCTGCTTTCCTCCGTGACTATGGTATGGGTGCCATTTACCACAACAACTTGCGTTATGACATGCAAGACATTTATAGAGGAGATGGTGTGCACTTCAATGATGAAGGGAACAGAGTCTTCCTCTTGAACCTTAGACTCTGCATCGGTACTTACTTGTAGGTACCACTAAAAAATCATTTCATAAACACAACGGCTCTTTTTAGAGCCCCCTAATATCTAAACACTTAAATCTGATTTTCATTTTTTTTTTTTTTTTTTTTCTACCGTACGCTTACCGTAAGCTTACCGTACGCGTACCCCGTGATTTTTTTTAAAATCAATAAATGTTTTCTTTGTACTTTACAGTCCTTCTTTGACCCCCTCACAAATGTAAGGGGGTCTGTAACTCTCCTCATTGCCCCCTTTTCTTGTTTTCACTCTTTTTTTTCTGAGTGAAATACACAAAATGGCGGCCGCCGCTTCCTGGTTTCGGCCGATTCGAATGTTTACTAAGATCTAAGAGCCAATCAGAATCGCGCTCGCGCACGCCACCGTACGCTTACGGTAAGCGTACGGTAAGCGTACCGTAAGCGGGCTCAGATATATATATTGATTTAAAGGCTATTTTCTCAGAATCTACTGAACAGATTTACACCAAACCTACAAAAGGCACTTCCTTGACCTAGGGACTACCTCTCTGCCAAATTTCGAGTAATTCTGTTCAGCCGTTCGGGCTGTAGCTCGTTCTAAAGGTCCTATGGAAAAATGCATGGGGAAAACGCGTTTTGGGACCCCCTTTTATCTCAGCCCCCGCTTGACGGATCCCCCCGAGACTTTCAGGGTAGGAGCGGAGCGTAGCGCCCCACCTATTTTGAGAAATTCGCGAGGATTCATCGACCGGCGCCAAAGTTATTCAAAATAGAATGTTGAGGTTTTCCTATGGAAAAGGGGTCCTAACTATAACTACCTACTGGCGACCGCCAGTAGGTAATATATATATATATATATATAAGAAAACTCCGTCTCATAAGCTGAAGAGGTATCCTCAAAAAACGGAAGCAAACCCAGGATGCGGTGAGAGAATCCAATTATTTATTTCAATATAACAGACACCACCGCCGCCATTACACGTTTCAGCCCGTCACAGGCCTTGGTCACATGATGCGCAACACAACGGGTCCACCAATTATATATGCTTTAAATGGGTCACATGCACAACAGGGGATAAATCATAGACATAGAAGTCACGCAACATATACATTATTTGTTTGTCGTCACAGAGCATTACCCCTCACATTTTCAATTGCTGTTTAAATACACCATATTTCCAGTTAATACTGTATACACTTGCGTAATTGCAATTAGGAGGTTTTGTTTTAAAAAATTGTAACTAAACAAATGCTCATATAAAAACACACACACATATATGGCAATAAGTCGTTGGATTTAACCTAATTTATATATATATATATATATATATATATATATGAGCTCTCTTCGCTCACAAGTTTCTCCAAGGAAAAAGAACGAACGTAGACCTCCTTGTGTGGATTCAAAAGAATTGTATTCGTCCTCGCCTGCCATTACGCGTTTCAGCCATCAAAGCGGCCTTGATCACATGACAATGTCCAGAGTGCTGTGCTCATTATTTAAAGTGCTAATGCTTGAAAAAAAACCCACACACATCATCTGAATTAATGGACATGGAAAACAGACTGATAGGTTTCAAATTGATGCCGATAAAATAATACATTGCATATGCTCGACATTTTGCATGAAATTAAATACATACAGGTAAAATACCTCGTTTACACAAATCCTGTGGTCCAATAAAATCAAATGTTGCAATTTTGAACATAGAAAATATTTGCCAATACCTGTACCAGAAAGGGAGTGAAACCTTATTCGAGTATTCTGAGCGTCCATTTCTACACTATGTGTGTGTGTGTGAAAAATAAATAAATGTGCTTGCCAAATACCTGTGTGAAATACCTCATGAATGCACCCCCGGATAATATTTAGATTTGACTGCATATACATGGGACCTCACCCATGAAAAAATAAAAATAATTTTATCTTCTTATTATTCCCCCCATGGGAGATACTTCTAAGGTAAGGTTTCCAATCTCGTAATGGTACTTATAAATGATGATCTATAACCATAATCTGTAGGCTACCTAACAGACATACATGAGATAATCTCATTGACTATATACAGTTAAAAGGTACACTAATCTATAATCATTGTAATATACCCTTATGTTTAAAAGATGTAAAAACAATAAAAGATGGTATTATAAAATCCGAAGGCGCAAAAAGAGTGCAAATATTGCGGTACTAGTCCATGTGGACACCTAGTGCAAAATATAATGAGGTGGATATGTGCAAAGGATTGCTAATAAATATGCATATAAGCTAATGCCGCTAGGGACGCTAAGGAGAGGGCTGTTGAATTACCCTTGTGGTTCATGTGGGGAACAAGATAGCTTAGATAATGTTTATATTCCAATAAAATATCCTAAAACTCAAAACCATAAGAACAAACAAAAGACACACAATAAAAACTATATGTCTAAAATGTAATTCTAAAAAGTCTAAGCCAGAATAAATATTTAGATAAGAACAGTATAAATACTAAAAAAACAATGAGTTATCTTATAAACGAACATGACCAATATACATAATTAACAATTCATGATTTCACTTTCTAGATGGGTTCAAATTGCAGATTTAGCAACGTTTAAAGATATGTGTAAAGGTCTTCGTTGCGTTAAGCCCTCCTGGATACTTGGAATCAAATTCCAATATATAGTTGGTTTCCAGACGTCTTAACTTAGCTTCCCTATCTCCTCCCCTTTTGGTGATAGGGATAGCCTCTATAACAAAATATTTAAGATGACTGGGATCACTATCATGAATGGCTTGAAAGTGTCTGGCCACTGGATAATTTTGATCTTTATTAATGATCGCTCGTATGTGCTGTAATATTCTCTTATGGGCAGCCAGCCTTGTGCTCCCTATGTACTTCAGATGACAGCTACATTCTAAAACATACACCATGTACTCCGTTTTGCATGTTAAGTGTTGCTTAATCTCCCGAATCTTGGACGAGAAAGCTGTTGTGTATGTTTTGACATTGTTGCCAAATTTACAAGCTTTACAAGTGGAACACTTGAAAGAACCTTTTCTTGCGGTAAGCCACATATCTTTACGACGCTCATCTTGTCTGTTACTTGCTAGTTTGTTTCCCAAACTTTTGGTTTTGCTGAAAGTGATTGAAGGATTAGTAAGCATGTGACTTCCTATCACCGGGTCATCTTGAATAAAATGCCAATTTCGCTTAACTATACTTCTGATTTGTCTTTCGTGTTTAGAATACGAAAGAATCAATCTCACAGGTTGAGCGGCGGCAGTGACCCCTTGTTGTAATAGATTGGCCTTGTATATTAAAAGTTCCTCCCTTGCCTTGGAACGTGACCTTCTGATGGCTGCATCCACTATTCCTGTGTTGTACCCTCTTGCTAAAAACCTAGCACGACTCTCTGCCTGCTTGATTTTCATGTCTTCCTCACTGCTGCATATTCTACTTATACGGAGCATCTCCCCATATGGTATACTTTTAATTAAATGGGGAGGGTGGGCACTCGATGCATGTAGAACAGTGTTTCCTGCGGTTGGCTTTCTGAATAGTGTAGTGGTTAGACTATTGTTCTCCACTGTGACCTGCACATCAAGAAAAGACACTGTTTGCTTACTGATGGTAAAAGTGAATCTTAAATTAATATCGCTATAGTTAATCTGATCAATAAATTCAATGGCTTCATTCTCAGTACCCCTCCACACAATAAATAAATCATCAATGAACCTTAACCAACAAATCACGTTGTTGTTGTAAATGTGTTCAAATTGGCGCATGAGGACCAGTTCCTCCCACCAGCCCATGAAGATGCAGGCATAGCTGGGAGAAAAAATGGCCCCCATAGCCACACCCTGCGTCTGCTGGTACATTTGGCCATTAAAAAGAAAGAGATTGTTGTCTAGACAGAATAATAACATATCCAAAAGCATTCTAGTGTGCTGGGCATATACAATAGATCTGCTGCACAGAAAATGTTCGACGGCTCTCAAGCCATCCTTGTTACGGATACATGTGTATAGTGAGCACACATCCAACGTTATTAAAAGATAATCTGCGCTCCATTTCAAATTGTTAATTTTGTTTAAAAAGTCACATGTATCTTGGATATATGATTTTCAGTTCTTCATATATGGCTGCAGGAAGTAGTCGATATATTTGGATAGGTTTTCCAATGGCCCATCACAGGCCGCAATAATAGGTCTGCCAGGTTTTTTTTTCATGTTTTTGTGTACCTTGGGTATAAAATAAATTACAGGGACCGAAGGATGTTCTCTTTTGAGGAATTTATATTCATCCCCACTAAGGAGTCTCCGACTTTTCCATGCCAGAAGGTATTTGAAAAGTACTTCCTGTGTGTTCTTATATTTGGCAGGAGTGCTTTTTTTAATAACATTCCTCATCATTAAGCTGGGTATGAGCTTCCTTCATGTATTCCTCCATAGGCCACAAAACAATATTTCCCCCCTTGTCAGAATTCCTGATAACAATGTTTTCCTTTTGTAGTTTGGAAATCAATTGATTATATTTTCTTTCTTTGTTGGTATATTTTCTGTCCGGTCTGTTGACAATGTAGTTTAGTTTTTTGATTTGATTGACTACATGTTCACTGAATGCGTCCAGACCATCTCTCGCCATGATTGGCACAAATTTAGATTTGTTTTTGAACGGCGTCATGGGTTTAGCACACGCATCCAAGGGGGACGTGCTGGACCTGCTGGTTTGTGCTTCTTCTCCCAACTCACAGAGGTCCTGATAGGTCCCCAAATCTGAAACCATCAGACCAGAATAATTTTCTATTTCCAAATTCGGAGTATTCCTTTCAGTCTGGTCCGTGAGGGATCTGAGCTGGTGGAATTTCATTAATTTTAGTTTCCATATGTACTGATAAATATCTACACGCGTGGTGGTATACTGAAAGTTGGATTCCAGACAGTGGGACAGACCAAGAGCTAAGATTTGGGCTTCTGCTGCCGAAAGGTTTACATTGGCCAAATTGATGATGGTTTTGGCATCATATTCAATAGTAGAGCTATTGGGGATGGTGCTGCCAATATTGGTAACCTCTACTGTCTCCTTCCCCTGCCACGGCCCCGTTTCCTGTATTCTCCTTTTTCGGTTTGCCTGGCGTCGCTCCCTTCGCCTTTTGGATTTTGTTTTGCTGCTGGCCCCTGATTGCGTGGTCTCAATGTGTCTCGTCTGCTTTGTTTTAAAATGTCTAGCTCTTCCCCCAGAGTAAACTTGACTCCTGTATGGGTATTTCTTCTGCTGCTTTCGTTGTCTGATTCGCTTTCAGGGGCTGAGCTGAGATCAGAAATGGTGGCCAATTCATTGCGTTGCTGCACCATTTTGGTTGTATCCTCCCCTTGTGTACGTCTCTTTGCTGTTGCTTCCCTAAGTGAATCATAACACCTCGCAAATGTGAATATTTGACCACTCGCGTAATCATCGCGATCACGTTTAAACTTAAAAGTTTTTCGTGTTTTAATTTTTTCTTCTTCTTTGGCCAATCTGCTATTCATTTCTTCCCTCAGTTTGTGGCTTATCTGGGAATCTCCTTCAGTATCAGTAATATCCCCCTCCAGGACATCAATTTTTCTCTTTAGTTCTCCTCTGTCTATATCAGCATACTTAACTAAAATTTCCACCAAACGCTGTGATGATTCTAAGTTACACTCTCCCCATTCGGCCATCATCAGTGGATTGGGTGCCTCATAACTGGGGGCAATCATAATGCGGAGCCCTCTAGGGATTCTCCCCACGTCCAGATATCTTTTGAGGGAGCGTGCTTCCCACCATTTGGATTGTTCCTGCCCTTTTAGTTTTTCCAATGTTCTGAACTTCTCTTTGATTCCATTGGCACTGATATTGACATTTGTCTCTTTGTTTACCCCTCTGTTTACACCATTTGTGTCCCCAATGTCATCTGAGAACATCTCCTCTGCGGCAAGTTCTCGAGTTCTGAGCATGTCGGCAGACATACTGAGTATAAGGAAAAGATCTAAATGTCCCTCAAATATAATCGACGTAGTTCCAAATGAAACTAGGGATTATGTAGAGGAATGAAAACCTCCCGACCCGTGTGGTGTTTAGATTGTGCGTCGTACCTTGAGTTTCTTTCACCAGGGAAGCTCCCGACTCCGTCACTTCAAAAGCGTTCCCGTCTATTTCCCGCTCGGCCGAGCGGGACGTGTCCGATGGAAATGTCGGTGAGTGTGGGCTGGGATGTCTCGGCGTGTCTCAATCCGCTTGCAGAATTCCGCGGTTAGTTCAGTCCTGTACCGCATGGTCTCACCACTTCGGGGGGCTCTGCTTCTTTTCGTTTTGGCGAACACCAGGAAGTGCCCCGGGGGTCCCCGCCGTGACAGCAACACGCGCCTGTGTCGCTGAAGGTGGAAGCATAGAACGGGGCAAACGGCTGTCGTTTGCAGAGCCTGCTCCTCGGGGGGGGGGGTCTACGGGCCGGTGACAGTCGAAAGCCAGCAAAATATGAGCTCTCTTCGCTCACAAGTTTCTCCAAGGAAAAAGAACGAACGTAGACCTCCTTGTGTGGATTCAAAAGAATTTTATTCCTCCTCGCCTGCCATTACGCGTTTCAGCCGTCAAAGCGGCCTTGATCACATGACAATGTTCAGAGTGTTGTGCTCATTATTTAAAGTGCTAATGCTTGAAATAAAAACCCACACACATATATACACTTAAAAAACCATAGGTTTCACACATGTTATAGTTAGGTGGATATTTCTCTCGTAAAAAAACAATGAAATTCCCCCGTTATAGTTAGTTCAGATAACTATAACTCGCGCGACCGCAATCCACTGCATATTACATCACTCATGACATGGTCAGTGGCATCACTCATGACATCACTGATGACATCATCCTTGTGATAGAGTGGCGGCCGCGCGAGTTATAGTTATCTGAACTAACTATAACGGGGGAATTTCATTGATTTTTTACGAGATAAATATCCACCTAACTATAACATGTGTGAAACCTATGGTTTTTTAAGTGAATTTGCAAGGTTTTTTAAATGCTAATTCCTAACTATAACGTGTGTGAAACCTATGGTTTTTTCAGTGAATTTGTACGTTTTTTTAAATGCTAATTTATGTATGTATTATTATTTGTTTATATATTTATTTTTCAATAAACTACGTATTAAAATATCTTTTATTTATTTATTTTTGGGGTTTTTCACCGTGCGCGCACGGTGCGCGCACTCCCGCGATTTAAAAAAAAAAATTAAAATGTTTTTATCTGCCTTCGGGGTCCTTCAGGGACCCCCTGACAAAGGCTAGGGGGTCAGGAACTCTCTACCCTGCCCACTTTTCACGTTCGCCACCTTCCTTTTTCACTCTCGCACTGAAAACAAACAAAATGGCGGCCGACACTTCCTGATTTCGACCGATTCTAACGTTGACTAACATGTAACCACCAATCAGAATTATGCTCGCGCACATTAGGGTGCTCGCACGGTGCGCGCACGGTGCTCGCACGGTGCGCGGCTATAGATATGTATGTGCTTTTAACTGCAATTTTCTCAGGAACTACTGAACAGATTGACTCCATATATGCAAAAGGCACATCCCTGAGCTGAGGACTACCTCTCTGCCAAATTTCAAGTAATTCTGTTCAGCCGTTCGGGCTGTACCTTAGACTAAAGGTCCCTATGGAAAATTGCATGGGGAAAACGCGTTTTGGGACCCCCCTTTTTTCTCAGCCCCCGCTTGACGAATCCCCCCGAGACTTTCAGGGTAGGAGCGGAGCGCCCCACCTATTTTGAAAATTTCGCGAGGATTCGTCAACCGGCGCCAAAGTTATTCCAAATAGAATGTTGCGGATTTCCTATGGAAACACGGTCCTAACTATAAATATCTACTGGCGACCGCCAGTAGATAATATATATATATATATATATATATATATATATATATATTCTCGCCTGCTCCTCGAGTATTTCCTGCCCCTCCTGAACAAGAGTTGCGTCGTCGCTTGTGACTCCTCGGGGCGAGTCAATTAAATATTGCAAAAGGATGACGACGCCGTGTGTGGTTTCTAAACGTTTATTCTTCTGCCGCTACCAAACGCGTTTCAACTGCCAAGCAGTCTTGCTCACTGGTACGAATCAAACAAACGCGGCCATATTTTTAAAGTGCATCACGTGCAAAACAATACTACATCTCCAAATGACATAAAAAACAGACTCGTAGTTTTTTTGTAAAAACGCTCGTATGTGGTGTTAACTTTAGGCATTATTACTTAGTTTTAAACGTTTTCCTAATTTCTTTTTCAATTCATACATTTGCAACATTGTTAGTGTAGTTACTGATACTTTGGTTACTATTGTATATTATTTAACATTTTGTTAAAGCGTTTTTTTCATTAAAATACATTTCATTTAGTGATATATATATATATATATATATATATATATATATATATATATATATATATATATATATATATATATATATATATATATATATATATATATATATATATATATATATATATATATATATATAATTTTTTTTTTTTCAAGGAGTGGGTTCTTGGATTAATTAAATTACAGCATCGTTCCAAGACTAGTGCATTGACAGGCCGTCTACCAGTATGGAATTAAACAGCTTGACCCCGGCCGGGATAATCACATCTACAATTAGGGTATAAGTCTCATTGGGGATCCCGGCTGGCCTCTTTTTAGCTTCTTGATTGCTTTCAGAATGTCACTCCCTGTAATTTCTTGACACAAGTATTGCTACTGATCTTCGGTAAGCCTGGGGAAGAGTTTATCCAAGAGCCAGTTTTCAAGATCTTCTTTATCTACAGATAGGGTTTCTGAGTAGAGTTCCTGGAAGAAGTTACTGAAGGCTGCCTCAATGTTACTAATTTCCTCTGTAATTTATCTGCGCTCTCCTCTTAGATTTTCCTGATATAGTTCCGTCTCCTATCTATCCTCGTTTTCCAGGCTAACAGCTTCCCACACCTTTCCCCATGCACAATGTCCCTAGCTCTGCTGGCTTCCCATTACTGTGACACTTTCTCCGCTACCTTTAGCTGTAGTTTTTCCAATGTTTCTGTCATCCTCTTCCTTTCTTCCCCACTTACTACATTGGCCTTCAGGACAATTTTACAATCTCCTCTTCTAGTTGTGAGAATTGCGCCTTTTCATTCCTCACCCATGTTATTGAGTGACTTTTAAGGGTTCCTCTTAACCAAGCCTTATAAGAATCCCAAACTATATGAATGGTTGCAGATGTCATATTCCAACTCCAAAACTCTTCTATGCCTCTCACTAACTCTGAATGATCTCGGGCTGTAGCAGGATTCTCCGGTTGACTGTCCACCTCTGGATATTACACCCCCTCAGCTCGATATTTAAGAGCATAGCTGCATGGTCTGACAAGTGGATGGGAAGATGATCTGTCCCTGTTATTTTCTCTGCTTCCTTTATAACTAGGAAGAAATAATCCATTCTAGAGTAGTAGCCATTGTTTTTGCTGTGGAATGTATAATACCTGAGACCCCCTTCTACCATGCACCACACATCACAGCTATTGAAGTTCTGCCCTTATTTTTGGAGAACTGATCTGGATACATGTCAAAGATCTATCCAGGTTGTTATGCAACTGGATATTAAAATCCCCCCTAAAATAATGGGGGCATTAAATTCAAATTCAAACAAGTTAGAAAAAAGTTGTGTCAAAAGGGGTGATGCTATCTATGTTCGGGCCATAATAGCTTGGTAAGGTATACAGGTTTTGATGTGCCTTTCTTTCAGCAAATATCCAGCATCCACCCTCATCTTCTTTATACTGCACTAACTCCACACCTGAGTTTACCCTGAATAGCATAACTATACCTTCAGTGCGGTGTGATTGGTCAGTAGAGACCATAATTTCTACCCATCTTTGTTTTGAGAAGAAATCTCTACATTCCTGTCTTTGAAGGTGGGTTTACTGAAGCATGATGATTTGAGATGCCTTCTCTTTATCTGTATAAAGGTTTTTCCAGCATTTTAGCTGCTTGGTTGAATAAAATAGTGAGGAGCCTGATACATGAGGATCAGAATGGATTCCTACCAGAGAGGAACATGAGAGAGCTGACCCACACCTTGATAGGCTCAATAGACTTAACCACAACCTTAGGGGTTACACTGACAATTGTGAACTTGGATGCCACCAAGGGATTCAACCATGTAGATTGGAGGCACTTCATGATGGTGTTGGAACATTTTGGGGTGGGCAAAGCCCTGATAGAAATGTTAACTAAGATTTACAACTCCCCAATCTCCCAGGTCCTGATACCTGACAAGACATCTGGACCAGTGAAAACAGAAAGGGGGAGTAGGCAAGGCTGCCCTTTATCGCCTATTCTCTTCGACCTCTATATCGAACCTCTTGCCCAAAGTTTAAGATTGAACAAGGTGATGAAACATTTTGCAGCAGGAGCTTAATCCAGGAAAATATCTCTATATGTCGACAATTTCATGGTTTACACCTCAGTTGTCGCATCTGTTATATTACATCATATGACAGAGGTGAGACATTTTGGCAGGTTCTCCTGTTACAAGGTCAATATGGAAAAAACTGAGGCAATGTCTTGGAATCAGAGCTGCAGAGGGATAAAAAGTTTTGAAAAAATGAGATATATTTGGGTAATAATTGTTCAAGTTCTAGTAAAAATTCCAGCGGTGAGCCTTGAGAGGATTGGTAGCTAAACGGATAGGCTGCTAAAGAGATGGCAGAACCCCTGTACTACATACAGGCGGATAACTAGTTATTCCACTACATTTTGATAAAAAATTCCCTCCTGAAAATACAAGAGAAGATCATGTCTTTCGTCTGGGCTAGTAAGGGCAAACAACTGTCCTGGAAGAAGCCGAGAAGGAAGCTAGGGGCAGGAGGTCTAGGGCTTCCAGATTTACAGCTCTATTGTTGGGCTTTTCAGCTGAAAAATAATAGAATGCTCCTTCTTCCCACGGATGAGACATCGCTGGGTGTAATGTTCAGTGCCGTGATATCTGGCTGATCAGAGGAAGGCTTTTCATATAAGTTTTGGGCACTAAAATATTTTAATAAGGTTTATTTCAAATGCTTGCAGGCATCTGTCAAAAAAAGGTACAAGGTCAGGTCACTCCTGGGTATCTCATATCATAGCAAGTTGTCCCCAGTATGGGATTCTCCGGAGACTCCGAAGTGTCTGCTTGACAGCCTTCCAAAACATCTAAAACAGAGTGTCATAAACAGATGGGGCCAGAGGGTGGATAACGGGCAATGAAGGACTGAAATATTCTAATCTACATAGTGATTGAAATCCAGGTTGGTTTTAAGGATAATTCAATCACAAATAAACCTAAATGCAGTGTAGAGGATAGTAGAGATTGGGTAAGTTGTCCTGTGTATCCGTCACTACGACTCTCACGCTAAATGAGCATTTACTCTGCCGCCTCTCGAGGAGGCTTAAGTTCCACCCTACTTGGGTCGGCTTTTTAGGAATCACTGTATAAAGGTACACCATATTTAGGTTTATCTGTGATTGGATTATCCTTGACACCAACCCAGATTCCAACCATTATATAGATTAAAATCTTTCGGTCCTAACTAATTGCCAGCTGATCATTTCAGACAAACACGGCAATATGCATGTTGACCTTCTGCCTATTTTAAGCTACCAGAGATAATTGTTTCCACTGTTAGCCATCCCTTTTTTAATCAGACAAGTAGACTTACCTATTAAAACTTGTTTTAGAGAACTACTATTTTGACAATATCCGTCTTACACACACACACAACTCACCACACCAATCTACACTTAAGGGCCCTTTACCTCCACTTCACATTTAACTTTGGAACAAAAGATCTCCGATAAAAAGCCCATTCTCGGGTGCCCATTCATCATTGCAGCACCAGCCCGATGTGGAGCACATCGTATAATGTAGCATGATACCCATCTGGGTGTGATAAATGGCATGCACAACAACAAATTGCTGGTCAAGCCATTTTATCTTCAGGCTTGAAGGGCTCTAGTAGAAAACTCTCTCTGCCGATCTAAACAGTGAGATTCAATGGTGCTTGATTACAAACAATGTATGCTCCACCAGTATGCTTCTCCATCAATTTGAACATTCTTTGCCTTAGTTAAGAACCTAAATAAAGTGATAAAGTTTGCTTCTGTACTTACACCTACGATGCTTTCTGTTTACATTCAGTCATTTAAAGATGTCTTGATACACTATGAGTAACCCACCTTTGCCCGCACTTATTCCACCGCATCTCCAGAAACCAGGAACAGTACTACAAAGGGTCTCCAACTAAAGGAACCAGACTAATCATAAGCGATTGCAAGAAACCACAGAGGGAAGAAACAAAAACTTAATGTGCCATAGACAGTACACTCCCTCTTCTGTGGATGTGTCAATATTGAGTTGAGGAAGGGGAAAATGAATTGGATTGGTAAAAGAAAAAGGAGAGAACGCAATTTATTTAATGATGATTTCATCATCAGATATGAAAGTGGGAAGTGGGTGGGACAAGGACCACAATTCTACTGGCAGCTTGTGCTGTAACTCCTCACTTAATAGCAGAAGCTACAAATGTCCTAACATGGTACCATGCTGCTGTCCTTGGTGATGCACACCTACTCCCTGTATTACCTACTGGTCCCTGCAGTGTTGATGGGCTTGGTGCTCACCTTTCATCTGGCCTGGGGAATCCGGTGCATCCTATCATGCCTACTGCCTGCCTGCTAGACATCTGCTGCGCTAAAGCACCTGCACCAGGTGCTGCCATTGTTAAAACCAGGGCGCAACACAGATGTGTTGTAAGTGAACTGCCTTAATCGCATCACCTTCTAAGGCTAAACCAAGGGCGACTTCGGAAAAGGAGACACAATGTCATTATTTTTTCTATTGCTGTGCCTTTGGATAAGTCTAACTGCTCCATTTGTTTTTGTAAAGATGGTTTTAAAAAACAGTCTTTATTGGGTTTTTAAACAAACACAAATTTACAGTATAGGTACCGTCAACAGTAATTCTCAGTGAGAGTTTAGATCATATGCCTAAAGAAATAAAGCTGAGAGATTCATGTGGTGAGTACAGCAAGGATCATGTTGCTCATAACGCATATTTGGGAGAGATTGTCGAGTGTACACAACAAGAGAATATATAACCTTGGGTAGTGTGAGAAGGGAATGGGGTAGGGATATGGCGGAACCTTACAAAGGAGCGACCTGAAATGCTAATGCATTGGGCATGAGGGCTGGGCTAAATGGTGTGAATGGGGTAACGTAGCGTGTTGTGGATGAGCAAAGAGGAGGGGGGCACATCGGGGGATGTATGACATGTTTAAAGCACAGCAGCCATTACAGGGGGAGGTTATCATTTCTGGTGTTGAGCAAAAACTCTGAGAGAAGGGCGGTCAAGTGAGTGGAGATAGGTTGTTTGCGGAGACCATGGATCTCCTTGTGGTGGAGGGCATCTTCCTCCGGTGCGCCCCACTTGTGGACAGCGCCATACCAGGCTTCTATAGGAGGGGTTACAGATGAACGCCAGTGCAGGGTAAGTGTACTCATGGCTAGGAGAAGCGCCAGGGAGGCAAAGCGAGTGTGCACCTTATGGGATTTATGCCGCCTGTAGATGTCAAGTGAACATGCCTCCCATGTGTGGATGTCAGTGAGCTCTGTGGCCTGATGCAGTGTGTCGTGTACTCTTTCCCAGAAGCGGTGTAGAACTGGACAGAACTATATCATGTGTTCTAGGTCTGCGTCTTGAACCCGACACCACGGACAGTGGGCTTCTGTGGGAAAAAGCGATCAATTCGGGCTAGGGTGAAATATGTACAGTGCAGCATGAAGAGCTGCAGGTTTTTGAAACACAAGTTATAGGATACTTTTTGCTGGAAATGCACGGGCAATTTCCCACTCATTATTGTGCAATGCAGTCGTGGCCGGCATGACTCGTGGGTGGGGTCGCGGGGGGTGGTATTCATGTGGGGTGCTCATTTTAAATACATGAAAAAATATATATATAAATTACCTTTACGCCCCGCTCCGGTCTGGTCCCATGGCGTCCCGTGTCCTCTCTACAAGGGAAGCAGCCAAGAAGGCAGCCTCCCTCCCCTTCACGCAGCCACTCACAATGCTGCAATGGCACCGTTGTGATTAGCTGGGACACCAACCGCACAGGTGTCTATGGGGAGGCATTCAACATGGAGAAAACGGTAGAGTGCCTATTACTGGTTTGGTCGGCCCTGGTGCCAACCAAACAGTCAGTGCCCACAACAGTGGGCAAGCCACTCCTCCCCTGCCTGCAGCAGGACCGCCCACCCACCCACCTGCCCCCAACCAAACCCTTCTGCTTTCTCGCAGTGCGAAAAGCCGAAACATGAAATGGTATTCATAATACCATTCTCGGAACGCTTGCAGCACAGGGAGTGTTGACAGTTCTGATTCCATTATTTTCCATAAGGTTCGGCATGTGTGTGTGTGTTGCCGGTGGAGGAGGAATTGCCCTGAGGGTAGAGCACAGTCTGCTACTAACTGGTCAAATGTAAGGAGCTGACCATCAAGTAACAGGTTCCCTGATGTGAGGACTGAGTGTTCCGTCCAGGGAGCTAAGTCACGTCGGGTGAAAGTGCCAGGAAATTTCCAACTAGGGGCAATGCAGGAACATTTACTGGGGTTGTCGGGAACATATTATGTATACTAGGCATGCAAGCCTGTGACAGGGCCACTGCAGGGGTGGTGAAGGGGGTTCTATATTTGGAAGAAGGAGGTGGTGGATCACCAGAGAGGGCAGGACACTCGCCACAGGTCTCTTGGAAGGGGCGACCGTCCATCGATTTGTTCTTGTAAATAATGTATTCTGTCTCTTTTCCAAGCAGTGTTAGAGTTAGCCCATTAGCAGAGATGCTTGCATTTGCAACTGAAAGGCCATCTCTGCCCTCTTACCCACTGAGCGATTCAACCTGTGATTGCCTACAAGAACAAAGGCAAAAAGCCAGTACAGCAGCTCAGTGAAGGTTTTAAGGATGTATTGGGGGTTGTTGTGGAAGGGGTCCATAGGGCACAAGCTTTTGTGTCTGAGGGAAGGCGGGGAGAGCCTCATGGAAGCACCTGCTACTACAAATGGTTGAGATCAAGGAGAGGAAGACCCTCTGGCAAGGTGGGTCCCCATGGCTGTAAGGCTGCCCTTCGGGGTAAATTCATGAAGGGGAATTGTAAGAAGGAAAGTACAATTGCTACTAAGACTAGTTCAGATGCTGAGGCTGCGGATCAGACATTTCAGATAGGTTGGGTCATGACATTTCAGATGGCGACTCTGTGGGCAGCTTGCTGTGCGAGGAGATTGACTCTGTCCTATGGGTAGCTGGAGATGGTAACAATGTGCCAACAGTGCAAAAGATACCAGGAATGGCCGCATGGAGAGCTAGTGCAAGGGGTTATCTAAAATGGGACTATGCTACAACCCAGCATGCCTATGAAAGTTTAGTTGGGACTCGAAAACATCTTGCTCAGGAGCTGTCGGTGACTGCTGAGACACCAACCCTTGAAGTAATTTATCAAGGGATAATGTTACATAGAGCAGAAACCCAATCCGACAGCTGACAGGAGGGCTTAGGCTGTGACCAGGAAGTTGTAGGGGGCAATATGAAAGATCAGTAAAACATGTTCGGAGATCTCAGAGAGAATGTCAGTGGTTTAGAGCCACGGGCGTAGTATTGGAGTCGGACATTACCTGAATGAAGGGTCAATTGGCAGCACACGAGGCACAGTTAACGGACACTGGACGAATTTGAGAAATATCTATGTCACAATAAACTAAAGTTCTTGGGTGTGGGGAAGTGTGCAGAGGGCATCGATGTGAGGAGGTTTGTTGTTAATCTATTCCGGAACGCCTTCCCAGAGTTGGAAGGAAGGAACTGGGATCATGAAATTTAAAGAGTGCATAGGTTCCCACTAACGTTGAAACAGACGGAACAGGGTAGTACGAAACCTATGGTTATTTGGGTCTTCTTTGTGAATTTCCTCCTTAGACAGATGATGTTTGAAAAGGCGTGTCCAGATGGTAAGCGATGTGGTAACGGGTGCTCTTTCTTTTTGAGAGCAGACGTTTGCCAGGCCACAGTTAAGAGACGGAGGAGGTTGAGGCAATTTATTAAGCCATTTCAGGACAAGGGGCCCAGGCCTTTTTAGTAAACCCTGGAAGACTTAAAATAATTTACAATGGCAAAAATCTACTTTTTTGTTGGAGATTAAAGTGAAGGAATTCCTTGAGAGTATGAATTGAGGAATATGGCACAGTAAGGCACAGTATCAGGGGGCAGGAGAAAGGAAATAAGCTTGACTCGATCTTGATCACAGTGGTTTATGACATGGGCTTGTTTTTTACCGATCTAAGACCTCTTAATTTGTTCTTCTTCTTTCTCTTCGGTTATTAACTGATGAATGTGTTGACTCAGGGAGGAGGATGAAGGGAGAATGAAACATGGCGCAGATCAAGCACGGATCATGACGCTTCAGTCGGTTGGAAGGGGGAGGAGGCGGGGAGGGGAAACGAAAGGTTGTGGGGTCGGGATGGTGTAAGTGGGTTGCAATGGGGGTAGAAGAAAGAGGAGTGAAATAAGGAGCACAGATATCATAATTGGTGAGGGATGTTTAATGGAAGGTGCACGGATAATTGGTCTAGGGATGGAATACGAGTGGCACTATGGGGGGGTAACTCGTTAAGTATGGAAAAGGTTGGGGTAAAGTCAGTTTATCTTTTCAAGGTAGACTCTGGCAATTGGTTGAATGTTATGACACTATGATGTAAACAAGAAAGTTGCGTTATTTTGTACACTAAATGTCTGTGGTGTAAATGATAGGTCCAAGAGGGCAAAGGTGGCAGAGGGATTGAGAACTATGGATACGGATAGCATCTGTTTGTTAGAAACACATATCACTGGTGGCAAGAGAGACCCGATAGAGACCCTGGGATGCACTCTTTTGGTCTGTATCATGCAGGAAACTACTATGAAGGGAGTGGCTGTATTATCCAGAAGGAATGTATGTGTGGTCAAGCGAAGTCTCTTGTATAAATTAGGGAGATGGTCATTGGTGGAATCTCAGGTTGGGGGATCAAACATCACCATATGTTTCATCTATGGCTCTAATCTGGAAGAACCAGCACTTAGGAATTTGCTCTTTGGCCAACTCCCCTTATAATGTGAGGCGATGTTAATCTCCACATAGATGTTATTCAGAATCTACTACAGTCTGTGATGTATGTGGATCAGAAACTTATAGTACATAGAGCAGTTCACCAGCTCATGAGAGACCACAGGCTCATTGCTATTTGGGCTAAGAAAAAGTCCCTGGACCCAGTCTATACTACACATATTTCTCACAAGAAATTCCAACGGCTGTATTACTTTTTGGTCTCAGCCGGGCTAGTGAAGGAGGCTGGAAACAAGCAATTTCCCAGGGTCTTCTCGGATCACAATCCCTTGGTATTAGAATGTCAGGGTCTGGCTGTAACTAGGTTACCACTGGCATGGACATTTGATAGGGGTCTGGTCCTTAATTCGGAATATATAGACCACATTAGGGGATGGTTGGTGGATTTTATGGAACTGAATAGAGGTAGTGTCCCGGGGGCATAGTTTGGGAATCACTAAAAGCTGGAATCAGGGGAGCGAGACAATTAGTTTCAGTCTCCCTAATCAGAAGAAGCAGGCTAATAATATCCGGGAGTACTGTAAAGAGCTGGCAGAACTAGAAGCCTGCGTGTCAAGTCGATTGCTGATGAACAGGGGGATCGGGAGATCTATCAAAGGATTGCAGTAGTCAAGGCTAGTATCAATAGCTTTTATACTAAGAAAATAGCAGAGAAATAATAAACTTACAAGGCGGAGACCTATGAGTATATTGATAGCGTTGGCATGTTCTTGGCACTGCGCATATGACAGAAAGAGGTACATAGCGGCATTGATTGATAATGTATAAGGAAGGGCACTTGGTTAGTAAACCAGAGGCAATTGTTAGAGTATTGCAGGATTACTATGATAAAATCTATCAGGAAGATGTGTCCCCTTCATTGGGTGAAGTTAAACAGTATCTAGAAGCAGTGAATGGTGAAGGGCTAGATGAAGAGGAGCGGGCGGCTCTGAACTCCCTGATTACTTTGGAAGAAGTGAAGGTAGCCCTAAATTCTTTGGCATCCAGAAAGGTGGCAGGGCCAGATAAGATTCTGCTGGAAGTCTACTGGATACTGAATTCTGCTTTGACTGAGGATAATATTAATATTTTCCTTGAAGCACAGGGGGGTGTCAAGCACCAGCCTCATGTACAGCTACCAACATTGTGGTATTTAGACTACCACTTGACTAAAGGGAAAACACAAATAGTTTGTACCAGAGAAATTCACATGAGCGATGAGTGGAGAGTTGATAGTGGAACACATCTGGAAGTAATTATAACGCCTAAACTGGAGAATATAAAATACTTACATTTTAGCCCTATGTTGGAAAAAGCCAGCTGGAATTTAAAGAGGATTAATAACCTACATTTAACACTCATAGGCCACTGCAAAGTAATAAAAATAGTGTTATTGCCAAAGGTTTTGTATCTATTTAGAGCGATACCAATAGAAATAGAGCAGCGATGATTTAAGGGAATGGATGCGATTGTACGACCTTTATATAGAAATAGAAGGGCGAGGAGAGCTTTAAGGTATTTGGGCAGCCATGTTGCAGCATCTGGGGGTCCTGGTTACTGGAAGGCCAAGCAGGGATCTGGGGCCTGAAGGACCACCGTCTATTCATGAGCTGACATTGGGAATGAAGGCTAATGGAGGTTTTTTAAGGACTATAGACTGAAGTTATAACAAAGAAGTCAAATTTAAGACAGTCGGGGCTGCATACAAGATTTGGACACAACTTAAGTTGAAAATGGGCATAGCTAAATATAATAAGTATATAAGTATCAATAGACCAGATATCTCTTGTCAAACTGAGCAGTAGTTTTGGGGGAGGCATGATCAGGCAAATTTATCAGCTCTTGATTGTATGAGCACTGCACTGCACTGCACTGCACTGCAATTTAAACTCAATAAAAGTTTGTTTACAAAAACAATGGGTCAGGGCCGAGTGATATACAGTTTCAGAAATCATTAGAGGCGGGTCAGGAGGTTTTACTATCAGCAGGACTAAAGATTCAACACTACAAAACCGTTTTCAATCTTTATTATACACCCATCAAGATGTTCAGCTGGAGGAAAAGGCCTGATTCTAGCTGTCCCCGTTGTGGAGGGAATGAGGCCAATGCAGGACATATGTTTTGTACCTGTACAAGGTTAAAGGTCCTAAAGGAAGGAATTCATGGATTTTTAAGGATTGTCCTCAAGATACAGGTTGTGATCACGCCTCAACTGATGTTGTTTGGAATTGATGAACGGTGTGTGAATGACAAGGGGAACCTTAATTTTATCTTATTTTTATAGCTATGGCAGTGGCAGTGGCTCGGATCTGTGTGGCCGCAGCCTGGCTGAATTCCAAACCTCCTACATACCATAAATGATTATCTAGATTGCTATCTACGTATCATCTAGAGAACAATTTATATCACTATAAGGGTACTTGATATGAGAACTGGTGGCTGATTGGAGTGACAGAATTAATTCTGGGCAGTAGATGGATGTTATTGTAATAGTTATATTAATGAATTTCAATAATGTAAAGGCTGTGTCCATCAAATGTTGAATTATGCTAAGGACTATCTGATTCATGGATCTGTTTGTAGTGTATCAAATATGTAATATGTAATTAATTATTGCATATATATTCCCTGTTTATGTTTATGATTTCTTGGCTCAAAGCTCCTTAATAATGAAAAAAAGTTAAAACAAATAATACATATAAAATTCATTTTGAAAAAGGTGATTATTAAAAACATGAATCAATGAGTGAACAAGTAAGGGAGGCATTGCAGGATATAGGAGAGGCAAATACCAGGAGCCTACAGCCAAAATCTTAAAAGATATACGCCCTAAAGTCCCTGAACACATCACAGGCCTAATACCACCTATAACCACTTTAAAATGTTTAAATGATGAACTAAAAAAGCCACCAGCGATACTTCTCCTGCCCCTAGAAGATACCAAGATATAGAAATTCCTGAACATTTAAAAAAGACACGTATGGCCTGATTATGATGTCAGACGGACTGTCCGTTCGACATCTGGGGCTGCGGTCTGACCACTGCATTATGATGCGGTCGGTCAGAGGCAGCGAGCAGAGGGACTGACCAACACCTCCGACAGGCTCAAGGAGCATCGTTCGGAGCGTAATTCCCTACAATGGGGGTGGTGCCTGCAGAGGTACTGCCTTAGGGATTACGGTGTCTCTTTTCCCTCTGCCTTTACATGGCGGTCAGACAGAATGGGACTTTGGGGGCACCGAGCATGGCCCCTGTCAGTCTCCGCTATGGGCCCAAGAGGGCAAATGTGGTGACCCCCCCAAGAACATCCATGTGCCAGGCACCACATGGTGCCTGGCACACGGTTCATGGGTTTTTACAAACATGCATTTTTCTATTGTGACTTGTGCTGCGGCCCTTTTCTAGGCTTCAGCACAAGCCGCAATAGAAAAGGGCATGTTTCTGCACGCCTCATGGGTGGTCGCATCGTAATATGGCAGGTGGAACCACCGACTACTAGTCAGGCTGTTCCCAGCCTGCAACGATGGCGGTCAGAGCATAATAATGTCAATGTTAAGGAACCTTATTGTTATATGACAACCTAAACAATGATAGATGAATCCTAATATTTTCTATAGCAGATAACTTACTAAAACTAAACCTTTGCCAAACCTGGATGATGTATGGTATCTTCAAAATGTGTCCCAAACCATTCATTCAGATATACACCATAAATGGTAAATATCAACACACAAATTTCCTTTTTATATATGCCCTACTACCAAATTAGCAAAGTAACACTTACTGCGAACTCTTAATCCACATTAAACAGAAAACAGAAAAAATAAAACTTACTGTTCTGTAGCTGCAGATCATCCTCTGTATTCATGTAGTCAATAAAGAATAATCTGCCCAAAAATGATCCAAAAAGCCCCCCAAAAATGAAAAATACAAACAATCCAATAGAGATCCCTCAAAGCAATCCAAAGTATCTAGGAACTATAAAAAAAGAAACAATGCTAGAAAACGGAATAAAAGGAAATCAACATTAAAAATATTGGTTAATTATAAACGAAAAGAGATTTCTTTTATTAAAAAAAGGTAAATACCACTCCAACATAAACCATTTTGAAGAAATTGTTGGACGTTAAAGCTGATATTTACTGTTCCTACTCCATTCTAAACCAATTTGGGGAAGGTGTTAAACACTAAGGGGGGTGACATTTACTATTCCCAAACTAATTTTTACCAATTTGGGTAATTTGTTAGACACCAATGGGGTGACATTTAATATTACCACTCCAATCTTTACCAATTTGGGGAAGGTGTTGGACACTTACTATTTCCACTACAACTTAAAACATTTTATGCAAGGTACTCCACATTAAAAAAAAATTATACACAATCAGGAGTCCATGTTCACCAAACATCTTTGGTCTATAACATAAAATAATAAATACTGACAAATAACACAATAACAAACTATTTATATTAAACATAATTTATTAGTATTTAGTAAAATTCCTCATCTTTAAAACACCCAAAAAGTTAAAATGAAAACATTTTAAAAAATAAACGTTGTAAAAATGTCATTATTTAAATTTAGTTTTTTCATAAATACACATATAGCATATAAATATACAACAACATAAAAATGAATATATCACAAATAATACATATTTATTCTATGCTCATAATTTAATTAGAAACTTTTAAAATACATGTAAATATAAAACTTAAACATGTTTCAAACAATTTGATTGCTATGACATTATAATTTTCAACAAAGCAAAAAAACATAAATAATTCACATTTAAAAAAGCATGATTTACAAAAAATACTAAATATACAATTTTTATTTAAGCTAATTACACATATTCTACATTATTAAAGTTATTGTTCATATATTTTTAATTTTACAACTCATTTTTATAGTTGAATAATAATGTGAATATTTACACAAAAATATATTTTTACATTAAATACAATCAAAATATACATTCAAAATAGCTATGAACAAATATTTAGAAAAATCATTATTATCAGAAAATGCCTTTATAAATTTTAAATTAATTTGCATAGCATTAAAATAATTAACATTCCATTTAAATTGAAATATTCCCATTCCATTATTAGTCTTTATTTCGGCAGCAAAGGCCATAAAAGCAACATATAGTATCACAAATTACAGTTAAAATAAAGACATAAAATCACATTTACAATTATAAAAGGAAAAAAAAAAAATTACAAAAGTTCAGTCATCAAAAGAAACTTAGTGTAGAACTACAAGAAATGCCTACGCTTTAGCCACATTGCGTTTAGAAACCGGGAGACTGCAAAAACTATAGGGGGGTGAGTGTCATGTTTGAGGACTCTCAGTGCATACTCACACTCTCTGAAACCCAGGTTATTACAAATGGGTTTAACCCAGCGTTTTCTTTGAGAGAAGTAGGTAGGACAAAAAAAGAGAACGTGTTTTTCGTCCTCCATACTGTGTCCGCAAGCTGGACAGGATGTATTATGAGTTGAGTCCCACCTAGAGGTAAACGATCTGAGTGGCAAACAGCCCAATCTGAATTGACAGTAAAGCTTCCTGGCTGCAGGTGGGCTGACCAAGTCTAGATATTCCTCCTTCCTATAGGTGTCTTTGATTTGGAGGAACTCGATCGTCAGCCTCCCCAACTCAGAATGTTCATGTAGACACGTGAGATTGTAATTTTTGACCTGTGCGATCAGTTTTGCTTTAGGTAAGACCAGGCACGAAGCCTCCGGGGAGGTCCATAATTCTGGTAGGCCAATCTTAATACATGAGTCTTTGACAAAACTTAGCCAGGAGATGTTCTTGTGCCTTAACTGAGGCCAGACCCCCAGAAGATCCTCCCGGTAAGAGGCTAACTCTGCATTAGACCAGAGCCGCTTCCAATATACCAATGGGCGCAACATTACCACTTGTTCCAGTGGTACTAGGCCAAAATCCAGCCTGACGGGGATCAGCGGGGTGCTGGGGGGTAAACCCAACAGACTCCTCATAAAGGAGTTTTCGATCCTGGTCAGGCTGCAGATTCTGGAGTGACCCCACAATTCTGCCCCGTAGATGGACGCTGCTCTCACTTGGGTCCTATAAATTTCAATCGCTGGTCCCACCGGTTTCGAGACCAAGCCTCTAAATACTTGTGAAATTCCCCCCGTAGTTTGAGCAAGTTTCAGGGCGGAGTTGGCAATTTGGCCCCCCCATCCAAAATTTTCCTGTAACGTGATCCCCAGATAACTGAACGTTGTCACCCGCTCAAGATGTACACCGTTCAGAACTGGGTTTGGACGTGTGTGCTTGGGGGGATTGAGAATCATAAATTTAGTTTTGGCTAAATTGATCTCAAGGCCTCTTTCCGCACAGAAATCTACAAAGCCGTCCAAGATGCGCTGGATACCAGTTGATGTTCGAGACAACAACAGAGTGTCGTCAGCGAACATCAGCGCTGGCACCAGGCCCGTGGCAAGTCTTGGCACATCTGTGTCCCGGATCCCTTCCAGATGTTTAATGAGCCCATTGATATATAGACAGAATAGCGTGGGTGCCAACACGCATCCTTGTCGGACTCCTCGGTTAACAGGGAAACGGGAGGACAGGTCGCCATGTTTTCCACATCTGACCTGGGCGAAGTTGTTCCTGTGGAGTCTACTCACAATGTCCACAAGATATTCTGGGACATTGAGAGCCCGGAGTACCTTCCACAGATTTTCTCGTGGTACTAGGTCAAATGCCGACCTCAGGTCAACAAAGATGAGATAGAGGCTGCCACCCTCTAAATTTACGGTCTTCCAATATATGATCTGGAGTCGAAGGATCTGGTCGACAGTGGAGATTCCCTCTCTAAAACCTGCTTGCAAAGGGCTTAAGATGTTATTGTCTGACTCCCAAGACTGTAGTCTATCCAGAATTATGCGGCCGAACAGCTTTTGTGTGGTGTCAATTAAGCTGATAGGCCTGTAGTTGGAAGGTTGTAAGGGGCAGCCTTTTTTGAATATCGGCACTATTTCTGCTCCAAGCCAAGACTCTGGCGGTTCAGCACCCAACAGGATGGAATTGAATAGAATGCAAAGATACGGAGCCCATATCTTTGGTTCCGAGCGGTAAAGGTCACCGGGGATTTTGTCCAATCCCGGCGCTTTGTCGGGGATCAGCAGGCGTATGGCCATTTCCACCTCCTTTAGTGTTATCTCCGAGTAGACTTCAGATTGACATACAGGTCTGTGAGACAGAGTGGATGTGGACGATACAGTGCCATTAGGGCTGGAATAGAGACCCCCATAGTGGGCTTCCCATGCCACTGCAGATATATTTGGGAATGAGATGGGACCGGATTCTTTCTTACCCGTGCCCACAATGGACCAAAAGCTCTTATAGTCTTTAGCCAGCAAGGTAAGCCTTAGCTCTTCCCACAACTCGTCCTCCCATGCCTTTCTAGCCCTTTGTAGAGTTTGTTTATAACTTGCTCTCAAGATTTTGATCCTACTTTTATCCGAGGCCTTAATAGCAGTAAGCAATTCGCTCTTCAGTTTCCGACACTCTGCGGAATACCATAGTTGTCTTTTAGGTGGATGGAGCCTGGCGTTCCCTTGCGAACAAAACACTTCCAACAGTTTTCCCACTAGCTGAAGGTGAATGCCTGTGGGTTCAATCGCCTGTTCTATAGGTTCGGTCACCTGTTCTATGGTGGTACGTTTATGGCCAACCTCAGACATTTCAATGAGATGGGGTAAGGCGAGACAATAAATCTCTGAAATTGAGTTTTGGCTTGTAGCAATACGGGGCCATCTAACCCTTCGACCATTATTGCTCAGAATCAAGGGTTGCGCAGATAGGGATACTGCGGGGTCATTGCTGCTGCTGCCAATACCCCAACTTCCAGGTTTAAATTTTACGACCAAAGCATTGTGGTCGCTATCTTCGCGATCGATCACAATGAAGTCTTTAACCTTATCCCAAGATCGAGTTTGGATAAAGATATAGTCTAGAATAGAGGTGTGCCCTGATCTATTGAAAGTTGCTCGGCCAGGTCTATCAGAGTCGAATCTCCCATTGCATGCCCTCAAGGAAAATGAGAGAGCAAAAGCCGAGATTTGGAGGACCAGGGGAGTCCAGGCTTTAACCATAGGAATCAGGGGGTCGGGAATATTCCAATTTTCATTTTCAGCGGTTGGATCATCAAGAGCCGAGACACTAAGTGGTTCGTGTTGGCAGTTTAAGTCACCTCCCACTATCACAGAGTAGCCGGGATCCAGGGACGAAGTAAATGTGGTGAGCTGTTCAATGACCGTGGATTCCCGACCGCCCTGTGAGGGTCTAGAGTAGACATTCAGAAGAGCCATCGAGTTGTTATTAGGCAGCTCAAGCAGGACACACTGAATGTCATCTGAATGGGTGTCGAGTTGTCTAGCAGTTACACCCAAGTGAAGCCCCACCCAGATACTAAGGCCCCCAGAGGGTCTACCCTTGCCACTGGTTATTGCTAGTATGTTAAAGGATGCAAAACCTGCCCTATGGAAATTTTCAAGGGCCCACGTCTCCTGCATTAGACAGATGTCAAAATTGTCTATAAATGAGCCCCATTCTTCACAGAACAATTTGTTCTTCAGACCTGCCACATTCCATGAGAGCAAGCAGAAGCTCGGCTTTAGATTGGTTATAACTGGAGACTGGTCAGCAACTGGACTAGTGTGTGGAAGTAAGATAATTGACCTACTTGGTGGTTCTTGGCCAAGCCCGTTTAACGATTTTCCCAGATCCGACTGCCCCCCCAGAACAATGGGTGGGTGCAGGGCGCTGCCATTTGGGCGTCAATCTACTTGATCAAGGATACTATACCTATTAGTGTGCTGGTGGACTTCAAGTGGGGGTAAAGTAAATCGGTCGAGCAGGCGGGTTTCTTGGATAGGGCAAAGGGGGGGTTGGCCAACCCTGCCTATTCTCACACTATCTACCCTTCCCCTATTGCAAACATCCATACCGGAATTCTGGGGACCCGGGTAGAAATAGGTAACTGGGAGGGCTTTGATTGCTGTGTGGGGTGTAAAATGGGTACCCGGCTGATATGTGCAGATGTATCTAGCAGTATTAGGATTCCTAAAATTAATTATTACACAGTCGCCAGGTATATCCTTAGATCTACGACCAACCCAGCTGATCCTTCTTACGAGTAATATCTCGCTAGTGCACTGGTTCGGGAGGGGTTTATTGCAATTTAGCCAGTGCATGCATTTGTTCTTTAGATCAAAATGGGATTCTCTGGTTCCATGGCTCAAGGGGGGGACCCCAGCAAGAACCACCACATACGGAACAGATTCAGGGGGGAGGTCCAATGGAGATGAAAACGAAGCAGAAAAAGAGCCTGTCAAAATGTGTGCATTACATTTAGGATCGCTTAGTTCCTTTGTCACATTACCGATAGCCGGGGATAACCCAGACCCTTGATTCCCTGTAGGCAAAGATGGGGGGAGAGAGTGCTGGACATTATGGGGCTCATTAGCCGTGGCCTGAGCTTTGTTCTGTATAGTAAGGTGTTCTGTTGTAGCTTCCGGTGCGTTAGGCGGGTTGGAAACAGGCCAGGCGGACTCAGCAATGTTATCATGAGTCCCCCTAGCAGCCTCTAGCCCCTTGGCCCTGCTCAATGCAGAAAACAATGATTCCAAATTAGTAAGTCTATTTTCCAGGGAGTCAAGTCTGTTACAGATAGGGCGGCAGGTCGCAGATAGTAACTGTTCCATTCTAAGCCAATAGTCATTGTTAAGTACGAGGCCCTTCGAGGCCTCTGTGGTACGAACAGATAGATCAATATTGGGCATAGATTCAGAATGTTCAGTATTTTGCCGATTTTGAGTTTTAGATCTTTTATTAGGCAGCACTGTGCCACCCCGCCTACGTTTCGCCACCTTTTCAGACTGCTTTGCCAAGGATGCATCGGAGCGAATAGGTAGGCCAGATCTGGTTGTTCCTTCATGGGTGGAGGAAATGGTAACATCAGAGCCCTGGGGAACACTTTGTTCAGGAGCAGAACAGGCATTGCTATTTGCCGTTACAGCAACAGTTTCACTCAGCAGCGATGAACTAATATCAGAGGCTGGAATAGATACATTAGTAGCTGCTGGTGACTTTGCTGAAGCAATGTAACCCAATGAAGAACGTTTGTTATGTACTAAATCAAGAGAAAGTCTTTTTTCAGTAAGTTCAATTTCTTTCTGCAGCACTGAAGCAGCTCTAAATATAAAGTTATCCAAGGTTCCGACTACTCCAGACCCGGTAAGGGACTTCCGGCCCTTCCTCATACCAACGGAGGCCATTAGATTATGCGTGAACTAGTAAAGTGCAGGTTACCCTGAAAAGGGAGTAGCTGATTGACGTCCTAGCCCAGTGACACAGTCAAGTCTAACAACTCCCTGTCGACAAATACTCGCATATACGCAGCTCACCTGATGAACCAAGATGGGTGGCCCGTCCCGGCCTCAGTCGGTCTCTGACGGGCTCAGACGGGCCCGCCCTTGGCCCGGGCTTCGCCCGCGCTGCGTTCCGCGCTGCGGAAGTAGGTTAGCGGTATTATGAGGTTGTGTAGGGGGCGGGTCGCAAGGAAGAGGCAGGCAGCAGGGAGGTCAGGGGCTGCTGGGCCTCGCAGTCCAAGTGCACCCACGCCGATTCCGGGAAAATAGCGGCACCCGCGAAGCGGGGGCCGCGAGAGTTAATGTAGGCTCCAAGGCTCCAAGGGCGGGTCGCAAGGAAGAGGCAGGCAGCAGGGAGGTCAGGGGCTGCTGGGCCTCGCAGTCCAAGTGCACCCACGCCGATTCCGGGAAAATAGCGGCACCCGCGAAGCGGGGACGCGAGAGTTAATGTAGGCTCCAAGGCTCCAAGGGCGGGTCGCAAGGAAGAGGCAGGCAGCAGGGAGGTCAGGGGCTGCTGGGCCTCGCAGTCCAAGTGCACCCACGCCGATTCCGGGAAAATAGCGGCACCCGCGAAGCGGGGGCCGCGAGAGTTAATGTAGGCTCCAAGGCTCCAAGGGCGGGTCGCAAGGAAGAGGCAGGCAGCAGGGAGGTCAGGGGCTGCTGGGCCTCGCAGTCCAAGTGCACCCACGCCGATTCCGGGAAAATAGCGGCACCCGCGAAGCGGGGACGCGAGAGTTAATGTAGGCTCCAAGGCTCCAAGGGCGGGTCGCAAGGAAGAGGCAGGCAGCAGGGAGGTCAGGGGCTGCTGGGCCTCGCAGTCCAAGTGCACCCACGCCGATTCCGGGAAAATAGCGGCACCCGCGAAGCGGGGGCCGCGAGAGTTAATGTAGGCTCCAAGGCTCCAAGGGCGGGTCGCAAGGAAGAGGCAGGCAGCAGGGAGGTCAGGGGCTGCTGGGCCTCGCAGTCCAAGTGCACCCACGCCGATTCCGGGAAAATAGCGGGAAAATAGCGGCTATAAATTGAAATATTCAATTGTATTAAATCTTCCACACGTATCCCCCTAATAACCTAACAGCCTGCCACTAAAAAAATAGATATACATAATTTTTACACATTGCTACAACTAAAAAAGAAAAATTCAAAACTTTCACAAGTGCGGATTGGGAAGACTTGGCATACCGCCAGGATAGGTTGGGCATGGGTTAGAAGCACTTCATGCATGTTCTGTACAGGGGTAGGCTGTTGCCTGTCGCAAGCCCGGCAACTGGGACAGTAGTAGATACCTGGAAGAGATTGACTAAAGAAATGGGGTGAGGTAAGAGGCTGCCCCCGAAAACACTGATATGGCAGGGCTCCCGCTAAAGCCCTATGGTGGCTCTGAAGGGCTATCAGAGCTGGGACAACACCAACCTTTCCATATTGGCAGAGGTGTGGGATGCGTATGGAGTACTGCCCTTTGCCTTCTTGAAAAAAGAATATCAAATGTCAGAGACACAGTGGCTGTAATATGGTCAGTTAACACATGCCTTCAGGGAATATGTGGCATTGGAGGCAAGAGACACAGGATGACACAGGATGATCCCCACTGGAATGGGAGACTGCTAGTTGGGCGGTTGGATAAGAAAATGATCTCCGTGACATATAGCACTATAATGCGGAACACACAACCCCCTCTGTTGAAATTGCAGGATAGATGGAAACAAGATACGGGGGAACTCAACGAGGACGATTGGCAGAAGGCTTTTGGGGTTTCCTGCAGAGGTGCCAATAAAGATGAGTTTTCACCTGATCCATATAAAAATCCTGAACCGGGCTTACTAAAGACAAATGGTGCTCCATAGGATAGGCAGAGTGGAGAATGAGCACAGCGTCAGAGGCTGTGGGTTAGAGGGCACACTACTAAACAGACTCTGAAGTTGTCCTGAAAGGCAGTGGCGAGATCCTTGGAGGAGACAACAGGGCTGCCCCTGGAGTTACAACCTCAGCCGGCAATCCTGAGTATATAGGGACCAACAGATCTATCCCAATAGCAGAAAATTCTGATAAATCAGGGCTGCATGGTGGCAAAACAAGACATTGCTCAGAGGTGAGGTTCTGGGATTCCGCCCGACATCAAGGCTAGGAGTCAGGAATGGAACATTGTAAACTAATGGAGTGGGAAGTTAATAGGGGATGGGGCTACCAGAAGAAATTTGACAAAATATGAGGTGACTGGTATGCGGGAGCCCATTGAGAGCTTGGATGATACAGGTACTTGTACTTCTATTACAGGTTGGGAGGGTGTGGGCTGAACGAACAAATAGTTTTCATATGTTCGAGATCCAGAGGCAAAGGGGAGGGGAGGTGAGGTCATAGGAAGCGGGCAATGACAAGGAGAATATTGATCTACAATTGTACATTATGCTGTTATGTATAAAACAATAAAAAAATATTTTAAAAGAAATTGAAAAAAATCTCAAGTAATAAATTGTCTTACTAAACTCACAACAAAATAAATTATGAAACCTATACAATCAAACACACTGCAATAAAATAAAAACAAAATAACACTTACAAACAAAAATATAGACAACAACATGTTCAAATTTGATAATAAAAACAACATTCAAAACAATATTCATACCTTTGATGATCCTGTCGATTATATTTTTGACATCCCGATATTCTTCACACAATATTTTTGTAGCATGATATTTTATATTCAATATTTTGTCCTTCGTCGAGACGACACTACCAAAATGCATCACACCAATGGGGATGACGAAAACGTGAAAAACACAATTTCTTTTATGCTTAACGTTGCCATTATCAGTGCACTGCTACAAGGACACAAACACACTATACCCCATGGGAATGACCATGTGTTGTATGTGTGATTTATTGAAAGGAAAACACTTATTGGGAAACATTTTCAAGATTTTCGCCAACTATGTTGCATGCTGCATTGCGGTCTTTATCATTCAAGAATTTTCCCTTACTAGTTAGTTCACCTATATATCTGTGACCTTAGCGGCATATATATGGTTTGCATGATAACAAAAACAGATGCAGTCATGTTTCTCACTCTGCATAGATTCAACATGGGCAGCAGTAAAAGACCTGACCTACCACCCATTAAATGAAATTAATCATTCTAATATTTTAGACTATATGAACATGATCATTTGGAGGCTTCTTTTCTGCTGCTCATTGGGACTATGAAGATAGTTCACATGCAGTAGAAACCTTCAAGAGTGTTTGCGTAGCTGCCTGTGATGTGCAGCAGTTCCACCAACTATAGTTAAAACCACAAAGCACACTAAAACCCTGATATACAAAGAGTTTATGTCAGCTTTGTGTTACTTTTTTAATGCAGCCCGACACAACGTCTTCTGCTGGGATGTACAAACCAATACAAATCACAGTTTGCATTGCTTTGTTATGTTATGTTATGTTAAATTAACTTATAAAGCGCAACGGTTACCCAAGGGTGTCCTGGCGCTGTTACCAATCTTAATAGCTACGTTACAGAGAGCAGGATAGAAGAAAGCGCATGCCTTAGAGGGTGAACAACCATGTCTTTAATGCCCTTCTGAAAGACAGCAGGTCTGTTAGGTTTCTAAGCTGGGCCGGAAGGGTGTTCCAGGCCTTGGCCGTCCCTACAACAAATCTTCTGTGACATATTAGCACAATGCAGCACAGTGCGCTGCCTTCAGTTACCCTGCATTAAGGGGGCGTTCTAGGGGTGGTGCATGGGCGATCCTATGCAAGTATGCACGGGTTTTGATGCAAACCCCCATCTACAAATAATTGTGGACAGGGACTTACAGTAAAATGCTGCACCTCCCTGAGGCAGGCGTAACGCGGAGAAATGTTTTAATTTCTTCTCGTTTTTTTATCTCTTTGTATATGTGCTGCATTCTGCAACACACATACAAATACGTAAATGCCATAAAGCGTAGCTTTTGTGCAGAAAGGCAACGCAAACACCCTTGCATGATTTCACATGGGTGCCAGCATTGATGCATGAAGTTCACAAGTGTGCCAGGGAGAAAATGGAACTCTGCCACTTTCAAGTAGATATGGCGCAGTTCTGCTCTCATTTTACTTGCTGTGTTGCATTGCGTTAGCTATTTTTCTTTTGCAAATTTAAAAGCCCATAAAGCATTATCAGATAAATGGAAATTCAAATTGAGGCCGTTCGATAAAACAAAATAAATTTCTATTGATTAATTAAATAAAATCAAATAATCAAATAATGTGTAGTTGAAATCGAATAAAAAGCATGTAAGAATATGAGGATGAACTAATCTAAAGTCATCTCCATTGGCAGCCGCGGCCCGTGGAGGGAGTTCCGTGGGGCGGAAAGGCGGGGCGGGGGAGGGGCAGCATGGGGGGGTACTAAACACCGGAATATGGATAATTGCAGGTAAGTAAACAATTAAATAAATAAAACGAATTTCGTAGTGAGCGCTGCTTCGCATTTTGCGATGCAGGGCGCGCTACAAAATTCACTTCATTTATTTAATTGTTTACTTACCTGCAATTATCCATATTCCGGTGTTTAGTACCCCCCACGCTGGCCCTCCCCCACCTCGCCTTTCCACCCCACGGAACTCCCTCCACGGGCTGCGGCTGTCCATAGGAAAGAAAAGGGAATGATGTTTTCTCATAAAGAGTGTACCTTAAAACTCCTACCCTGCTCTGCTATATGCTATGTCTGTTTCAATTAGCACTTATAACTATATTCTACTCTGCACCAGCTTAAATCACACAATTCTAACAGTTGATATGCCTACTCACAGCTCCCCTAAAGCCATCCTATCAGGTAAAGTGAAATGATACAATTGTGTACTCGTTAGCGTCTCAGGATTCATTATAATACAGCTTCTCTCTGTGTCCTTCAAACTTACATTATCTTCAACAAAATAAGATACATGGACCAGCCTTAACTTTGCAGGTGCCTCAATGACTATTCTACCAATTATAATATTCCATAATTAAAACAGAAATAAGAAAACATTTCACGTGGGAAGAAAAGCAGAATAACATTGTGTTTGTTAATTAGAACACCAGCTTCACCTAGAAATAAAATGTCCATGTATCATAAAACTATATGGCAACAACCAAGCGTCACCCATTTTAAAAAGCAGGCCTGCATTAGCTATGGTCAATCTAAAGATGAATAAACATTAATTATCTTCTACACATAGCAGTTGCGTCTCTTTATGTTAATGTTGATTTAATGAAAACAATTTAATATATAAAACACACCTTTCAATCATGTTAACTCTTTGTAAATATGCTCCTGAATGTGGCACACATGCTCACATTTGCCTGTATTGTTGCTTGCTGTGGAAGGTCAATACAAACACAGTTGAACTCTCAGTAGGCCCACAGACCAGCTCTAACATCTTGGTTGGCTGCTTGACAGATACTCTGCTGCTCTGAGCTACAGGCCTTCCTGGAATGCCCACTGCTTCAGGATGTGAGATGGAAAAGCATTGGTGGATAAAAATAGCAAAGGGGTCTACAATATTCCTAATAGCAGGCCCAATATCAGGCCAGAGTTTCCCATTATGTGAGGCAAATTGCATTACTGTATAAAGGTAATCCAACCAAGGAAAAGATTTTAAAAAATCATATATCTCAACAACACAGAAAATAATTATTTTTAATTGAATGATACTGAGGGCTTATTTAGAGCAGATTGCCAAACACCTCTCCAGCTCCTCGACACAAAATCAAGTCATTTAGTAAATAAAGATTTATCTTGAGGCAATTTATAATTACACTTGATTGTAGACAGTGAGCTTTATGTAAGAAATTTGCAAAATGTGGAAAAACATTGACAAAGCTTGTGGCTTTTTGATTATAGTAAAATTATATATATATAATATACTCATTTATAGGGGCTTTCAGACAGCACTATTCTATCATTGATTTTTTTGTGGCATTCGCATTTTTTCACCCTCTACAGCATACAGCATGGGACAAAAGATCAGCCAACTTCATCCATTGGCTCACATCAATGTGAGTAATGGCATTCTACTCCTGCTCAAGGAGCACATCAAAACAAAAAGCAGTTGCCCTCAGAGCCAAGCACTAATATGCTAATGCATGCTTTAGAAGGCTAAAAAATACCTTTGCTTTTCATCAATATGTTTCTTTATAGTGCCAAGCATCCAGCAGCTTCTCTAACAACAAAGAGGTACAAAAAACAAAAATCATGACAAAACAAGCACTGACAAAGGCAGCCAATGCCAGACCTATTGGCCTTGCAAATGTGTGCTTTTGTTTTAGATCTGGCGTTAGCAAAGCCATTTTTATTTTACTGAAATTAAATGTAGAATATACTGATGGGGGGTTTCAGCCAGCCCTTTTCATAAATTGTGTCAGTGAAATCTTTCTTCCTATTACTACAGCAAACAACATGAATAATGGCATTCTGCCATTTCACAAGGAGCACATCCAAACACAAGGTAGTTCCTCCAGTGCCAGAGTCTACTATGGCAATGTGTGCTTTTTGATGGCAAAAGGATTTTTGCTTTTAGTCAGGGTTAATTGTTTTGGATTGATGATGGCCGAGCAGCTTCCCCAACAAAAAAGGTTTTGCAAAACGCTTGACAAGCACCAGCAAACACCAGCACAAATTAAGCGTATAGCAGCATACATCTAAATGGAGTGGAACATGAATATCTTTGTAGGAATATCATCTGACATAAATATTCTTTTCTAAACACCAACTATGGGCTATGAAAATATTGACTACTTGAGTAAAAAATGTAAAATCTATACCCAATTGGAAAGTAATTTTGTAAATAGTATTTACAACACAATACTCATGTAAGACAATGTTTCACTAAATGATATTCAAACATATATTCATATAAATAAAAAACCTAGTATGTGTTTGTGCATGTTGTTAAATGTTTTGATAATATTTTAAACCCACTTCTCACACTGTGTCCCTGTCTTCACTTTACTTATCATCACTTTTACAATTTGTAAAACGTTCAGAAGAGAAAGGGGGAATGTTCCTTAATAACGCTAACAAGAATCAGAGTCTTAAATGTAGCAGTTATTTTATAACAGAATAAAAACAAAAATAGAGCCCACCTATTAAAACAATTACTGCAGACTGAACAAATCTTTTAATATTTAAGATTAACATATGTAAGGGCACACGGATTAGATTGTGTACACTAATGCAGTAGTACTAAAATGTGCATAAAAATAAATGTAATTTAAATCAATTACAGGACTAGCACCTATCAGGATCGTTGTGGCGTCACAACACGCTGCCTGTGTACTGCCATTGTTTTGCAAGCATAAAAAGCAATAACGTTTATGCTTGCTCAATTTAAATGTAAGAAACAGAATACTTTTTTTTAACCTGTGCAGCTTCCATTGAGTATTTTTAAAGTAATAATAAATATTCTAGCGGGTATTACGATTTAAACATTTTCCTTATTTCCATATGTAATGAAGTTCCAAATCAGCAATTGTTGTAAAAACATAGAATAAATCTATTCCAAACAAAACCCCATACTCTTTTCCATGCATGCCAGTTGTTACTATTTCTCACAAGCGGGGCACTAGAGCTGATCTAAAATGATGCAATGGCAGTAAGTGGCATCAAACTAAATGAGATGTAAACTATTTAAAGATATTAGATTCTGAGAATCTGGGGCTAAAGGGATACAGGGATTATGCTTCATGTGGAATTTCAAGACCTTGTGTCTACTGCAATGCTCGGATACGTTAATCTGCACAGCTTGCTCTAACACTTTTCTCTCCGTCACACCAAGTGCTTATCTTACCCCTGGGAACAGAAGGTGGCAGTCCCTTTTTGATGCTAAACATTCCCGTAGTTGCAAGTGATGGTTCATTTAATTCATTTGAATGCATTTCTTTTGTAATGATAAATACAACCTCCTGGCACGAACTGTATAATTGTTGTTTTATATGTGAGCTGCTGATTTGGAGAAAAAACCTAATAAAGAAATTATTAAAAAAATACAACCGTCTGGCACATTAAGCAACATAGGGGCATATTCTCAAGGACTAATCGCAGAGTTAGCAGCACTTTATCGCAGCCAAAGTGGCGATAAAATTACCGCCCTATTCACAAGCTGGTGCTAACAGCCGATACCACCAGTTTCCCTAGGACAGCAGCCGCAAAAAATATCGCCACAGATGACACTGGCAACTAACGCCAATGATATGCAGAGTAGGCGTTCCCGTGCAATAAACCGCGACAACACCACTTCACAACATTCCCAAGGGCCAGCCAGATCGGCAATAAGATCCCAAAACATGTGATAAGGCGCGTTAGCAGCAGGGATTTAACACCTGCTCCTACCTGGTGTTAAGTCAGACAACAACCTGCACCATAAAAGGGAGCCCAGCCCAGAGCCACACCTGAAGAACAACAGATGCCATGGAGCCACTGATCATGCAGCTCGGAGCCCCAAGAGGGCCACAACACCCACTGTCACCACCCCCAGGACCCCCCCCCCCCGGGCCCTACTACCGGGCACCCCCCCACCCCCGGTCAAAGATATTTTGCTTCAACTTTACGAAATCATGAACATAACAATTCGCTTGCTGTTGCACAATTACAACAATTAACATTCATGTGTGGTCAAAAAACAGGAGAATCAGTCATTCATCCTTGAATTTCCAAACAAAATATTTTATTAAATATAAACTCAATACAACTATTTGGAAGAGTCATGGCAGGTCTTCTCTGGACAATCTGTAAATCACAGCCTGCAAGACAAAATTCAAGATAAGAAGGTGTGCCATGCGCTCTTCAAAGGACAGAGAGAGAGAGAAAGAGAGAGAGCAAGAAAGAGAGAGAGCGAGAGAGAGAGAGAGAGTGAAAGGAAGAGAGAGAAAAAGAGAGAAAGAAAGAGAAAGAGAGAGGAAGAGGGATGAAGAGAGAGAGAGTGAAAGAGAGAGACAGAGAGAGAGAAAGAGCGAGAAAGAGAGAAACAGTGAAAGGGGGATAGGGAGAGAGAGTGCCGGACCTAGACCTCACTGCTCACCTGCTGCCACCGTGTGTCTCCAACCACGTGCCGGTATACACCGCAGTCCACCAGGTCCCTTATCTGAAACAGAGTCCAGAATTATGAATGGCAGAATTCATACCATTGCACATGACATCATCGCTTGCCTGCCCCTGCGCACACAGGCCGCTGCACCCCAGCCCCTCCCGCCGCCCTGCGGTGATTGCCCGCCCCTGCACACCAAGGCCTCACTGCTCACCTTCTGCCACCAGCATGTCTCCAAGAGGGCACACCACATGCCGGTGCAAGCTCCAAGCCCGGGGCCAGGGACCTTTGCTGCCTCCACATCATGCAGCCCCGCACCGCGGGCTACAAGGTCACACACGTGATTCTGGGTCAGTACACATGGCATTATCGCAGGCAGCACACCCGCCCAGCTCTTTAGGTGCCACTAACTCTGTGAACCGCGAGGCAGCGCCACGTGGCGGTAGACCCGCGCTGCCCGCTGGCTCAGGCCTACACTGCAGTCCAGCAGGGCTCACATAAATCTTTATCAGTCCAGACCGCCAGGACGGCGCATCATCGCAGGCTGCACACCCACTCAGCACTTAAGGTGCCCCTACCTCAGTGCACCGAAAGTCACCATCCCGTGGCGGTAGGCCCGTGCCGGCTGCAGTGTATTCGGTGCCACCAAGTCTGTGCAACGCAAGGCATGGACCCTTTATGATTGAGTCTCGTGATGTTCCAGGCGGAAGCAGCCATGTCACCTCCGGCAGTGGGGAAGAACTGGGATACGTAGCGATGCCGTCCCCCCTTTATTCGTAAGCCAGATTGGGCTGGCTCATCGTACGCCAGGCCAGCGCAGGGGTGTGAATAATTATCCCTGGGCTCTGGGTCTCGTCCATTTCTGGGCTGGACAGGAAACCAACTAATGCGTGTGTCTCTGTCGCAGTGTCGGTGCCACACGGCCCGCAATCGACAATGTTGCATGCACCCGGAGGGCGGCCGCGCACGAAGGGATTGTACAAGGAGCGCAAGACCGCTCGGGCTCTTGGCTCATACATGCCAACTGTTGTATGTGCATTGCTATTGGTGCACCATGAGCCTAAGGCCTAGCCTCATTTGAAGCGCGAACGCCACATCACATCTCCAGAATGCAAGCAGTAGTCAGACTAACATTAGGGATGAAAGCACCTTTGTCTCAATACATAGGCGGAAGGACATCTGCACCTCCGACCTTGGTCTTGCATGCGGCAGACACCCCCTGAGAGAGATACCATAGCAGATGATGATGACTACCACACAACGCACAGCGCCAATGTAAGAGCAACGTATCCACACCCCACACACAGAAGTCGTTGCCCGAGGTACTCTTGCATGGAATGCCCTTGACACTTATGTACACAACAACCCATACGTCCAAACATTACACACACATACGACTCATTACTCCGAGCTGTGGCATATCATCCACATAACTGCCGCAGGTCAGAAGAGTGCCGGTTCTACGAGAGCCACCAACGCAATGGCAGAACATCCCGGGCACATGCACAATGCCTGTCACGTGGAACTGTACCGTGACCGAATGCTGCATGTTAGTGTCTGATGCATTGGTCTGCATGCTGTGGTCCGTGTCTTTCACGTACTGACACGAAAATGCTAATTAAGTCTACGCAACTCCAGGAGCATTGTCCGTACACAGTGAGGGACTGACTGACGCATTTCACTTACGTGTGAGTGCCTAGTGTCAGCTCCACCTCTGTGAGATAGACATTGTGGTTGCGATACTTGCTGAAAGACCTGTGCTCTTACATGTCATCAGCAATGTGAGTATGATGTCCAACTTCTTGCCATGTGGATCAATGTGATCCATCACTACAGGCTGTGTCACCCAGTTGAGTGTGAGTAGGTATGCGAAGAGATGTTCTGTTGTCAAATGTGATGGGAGACACTACTTTAGGCCTGGCAACAACTTTGATATTTCATACCCAGCCCTATTTCTAACATTGCTTGGGGCAAAGTTGAGAAATTGCACGATTGTTGTTTCAGAGCAATGAGGCCACAGCTAGTGCACACATTCCCAGTCTTCTTACTGCCTATGTGTGCCACGATCATACATGCGCATTGCTTTCATTTCCCAGGGTGTACCTTTTTGTGCAATCAATGTCCTTACATTCAACCATACTTTCATACTTGATCGATTATGGACATGACACTTCTGTGTGAATTTGAATGATTTATTCACATTCTGTGGAGTGTCGGAGCTGGAGCAGTACATGACCATGTAAACCCCACATTACATTGTAACCCGGTAGAGGGCCAGCCAGAGTCATTTAGGGATTGACAAGTACATCGGAAGAGGAAGAGTACTGTCCGCAGTTTGAATGCTGTGTCATTGTGAAGCAAACAAAATATGGCAGTCCATGTCGAGGTCCAAGGTGAGTGTCGCAGAATGTTTCGGGGGACAGTGGAAGGTGTTATTACAGGGCATGATGGAGGGGTCAGAACCTAGCTGAAACAGGGCATATGGCGGAGAAGATTGCTACTAACTCCTTCTTACTACACAGGTGGACTCACCAGCCACTTCGTCCTCTATGTCATCTGTCTGACATGTGGGTGCTGATGTTTGGTCTGCAGCACTGTGTGCCACTGACACACCGGGGGCCGGAGATGTGTGTGGAAGTACCAGCAGCATACATCTGCGAGTGCCTTAGTGGCAGCAATGCGATGACCAGGATCTGCAGGGCATGGAAGATCCCAACCACTTTTTGCTGGTGTGCATCCTTGGCAGCCATTCTTTCCGCTTGCATCCGCTCCATGTTCTCTATTATCCTCAGCATCTGTGCCAACTCTTGGCTGACATCGCTGAGGCCACTCTGACTGCCTCCAGTGGTGTCGGGCATGGATTGTTGGACATCATGACTGAACTGTGGGTGTCCTTTAGGGAGTGTAAGTGGTCACTGATGAGACTTATACACCCATGTATGTCATCTAGTTTGGCTGCCATGTGGTCGAACCCCACCAGCACCTGTTCAGCCACCTCCTTCTGGCAGTCTAACACCTGGCCATGGAATGCGATGTGTTCTTGGGTGAGGTGCTGGGAGCCAGCCGTGGTGGTGGGTGCTTACTGCTGTGTGGTCTGTGCAGGGGGTGGGGTCTCCTCGATGTAGCTGGGCTGCCCTGCTCCTGAAGGTGGGTTATCGTAGCTGTCTATGAGCTGTTGTAGGGCGTCGGTGTCGAAGGTGTGGGGGTCCTCTTCATCATCACTGATGAGTTGCATGGTCTGCCCTGCAGGAGGTGTTGATTGTCCCTCTGCAATGTGAAGGGGAGGTGCATTTTCACATTGTGTTGACATGTATTTTGACGCATTGTTCAAGTTTTTATACAGACTGCATGACAATGTACATTGTGACTGTTTGGGAGGAGCTGACTATTTGATGCGGGACAGTGGACATTTGAACTACATCACAGGTGTGAGGTTGTACACGTACATTCTCATCTCACAGTTTCCTGCTATGCCAGATGTGGTTGGCCAGTTTCTACGCACAAGCGGAACCAGTTGTGCCCTCTGTTCTGTAGTGAAAGTGTTGCACTTTGTACCACATTGTCGTCGATGTTGATGTGCTGTTGTTGCTATGTGTGTGTGCTGCATTGTGGGTGAGTCGCCCCTGCAGCTGTGATTTTGCTGCCCCTTATCCATTTGAGGCAGTGTGCCTTTGAATGCTGTGCTTCTTCAGTGCTGAGATGTTGCAGACTTGGATAATGTTGGCTCTTGGTGGGAGTTGGGGCTCTTGGGCATGGTTTATCCGCAGATGTGTTGTTGCCGTCAGGGGTTGTATGTGCACGTGGATGTGTCAGAGTGTGACCTGCTCCTTTCTGGATGTGTTCCACACTCAGCAACTTCAGTGTCGTGGCGTGCACCATGTCATTATAATTGGACTGCAGCCATGCTATTCCTCATGCAGTGTCACTTGCATTGTCCGTGTGGCTCACAGACACGCAGTTTTGCTCGGTTTTACACGTGTGCATGTGTTGGTTGTGAGATTGGTGCTGTGTGGGGAGGGACCCCTTTGTGCCCATAGTGGACAGGGGCCTACTTGGTGTTTATATGTGTGCTCCAGTGTGCCAACGGGATGAGGGACATGATCCAGAGTCATTGTGGGTGTGCATTGTGCTCTACTTAATTGTGCATGTGTGCCATTGTGCCCATCTCCCCCCGTCCCCCCAGTCCCTATTGGGTACTCACCCTGGTGCTGTTGTGTCAGGTCATGTCGAGCAGTGTCTGGAACCCCAACTCCTGCCACCGTCTCCTCACTGATGACTGTGGACACCTTTTCCTCCATCTCATCCAGCTCCTGGTTTTCCGCCGGACTGCCACCTCCAGTCTGCATTGCTGCCTGATGGTTGTCAGCGAGTTTCTTCTTGGTTTTGCGCTTTGCATCATTTCAGTGCCTCTTGACCTCTACAATTGTCCTCCTCCTCACTCTGACTGCATTCACCTTGTCCAGGATGGCCTGCCATATTGCATTTTTGTTTGTCAATGACACGTTGGAGGTGACGAACAGTTGTTGGTGTGGATGTATGTCGTTACAACGCACACTTTTACAACGCATGCACTTACAACGCATTTTTTACAACGCAACATCCACTACAACGCATTCCATTACATAGCATGACACTACAACGCATTTTTAAAAACTACCTTTACAACGCATTCCATTACATCGCATACTACCTTTACAACGCATACCATTACAACGCATAATATTAAATTGCATTTAAGGTAAGTATTAGATAGTATAGGGCTAAAAATTACTATTCTAACTCCAGGGGGTGCAACAGTAGGGTAAGTGTTGGATAGTATAGGGGTAAAAATTACTATTCTAACTCCAGGGGGTGCAACAGTAGGGTAAGTGTTGGATAGTATAGGGGTAAAAATTGCTATTCTAACTCCAGGGGGTGCAACAGTAGGGTAAGTGTTGGATAGTATAGGGGTAAAAATTACTATTCTAACTCCAGGGGGTGCAACAGTAGGGAAAGTGTTGGATAGTATAGGGGTAAAAATTACTATTCTAACTCCAGGGGGTGCAACAGTAGGGTAAGTGTTGGATAGTATAGGGGTAAAAATTACTATTCTAACTCCAGGGGGTGCAACAGTAGGGTAAGTGTTGGATAGTGTAGTGTAATATTATGCGTTGTAATGGTATGCGTTGTAAAGGTAGTATGCGATGTAATGGAATGCGTTGTAAAGGTAGTTTTTAAAAATGCGTTGTAGTGTCATGCTATGTAATGGAATGCGTTGTAGTGGAGGTTGCGTTGTAAAAAATGCGTTGTAAGTGTAGTGCGTTGTAAAAGTTGCGTTGTAAAGGTTGTTCCCCGTTGGTGTTCTATCACCTCCATGAAGATGATATTGTTTTCCTGCAGACTGAACCTCGTCTTCCTCTTCTTCTTCTCCTTGCCCTTCCGTGGCCCCGAGGTCCCAGGCTTGTCCTCATGGGAGCTTGTGGGGTTCTGGTCATTCTTTGTACTTGCTCCGGCTTCCTCCATGGTGCTACGCAGTTTGAATTATTTTGTTTGTGTTTTTCGGTGCTTTTATAGTACATTTTCCCGCATGACGCAAGGGAATTGCAGGCCTATCGCTGGTTGTCTCAGATTTTTCTATCGTGGTTGGCCACATCGCAACTTTTTTTCGCTTTCATGTTTCGCATTTTACCGGCGTCACGTTGATTTTAACGCGGTCATTTGGCATGTTATTGTGAGACTATCGCATGGTGCCGCCGGGTTGAGAATACAACGTTAACATGGTGTTATTTTCCCGTGATAGACTGCGATGTGCAAAGTTGCGTTAAGCTTTTTTTGCGATAATTATCACACGTTCTTGAGAATATCCCCCATAGAATGTATTTACAAATGGTTCAATCTGACATTAAAAGAAAAGACAAGGTGATCACATAGGACCACTCCACTGGCTGTATGGGGTACTGCGAAGTCCCACACCTAGTTCCAGGTGGTTGCTGGTCAATAGTTCAAGTGGTCAGCCTGTCAGAGAGAACACAGTGGATAGTGGGTAGGATTTGTTTGCAGCTTGACTGTATTATAGGTTCCCTAAAGGAAAGAAAACAAGAGTTATCCTTTACAGGTGGCCGATTGTTGCTCCCCGCACATGTGGAGACCAATTGAAGCAGTACAGTTGTCGCCCTGCTGCACCTACTCTATACTCATATACGTGTGTAAGAGCCAGTACTGTACTGATTGTGAACTCCATGTGGCTGTGTATGTAGCATCCTAACAAACCATTTTTGGAAGGTATGGTGTAATTTAATGAAAGGATTCCCTGGTACTTTCCCTACGAATGCAACACACACCCACCTTATAAGTACCCTAAATACTGAAACCACAATATGTACCTTGGCAATATATAGCTTCAAGGTACATAGATATGAAGTTAGGAATAGTAAATCTTTACTTCCCTATATGCACTTACCTTTCCACTCGATATTTTGTCCATGATAATTTTTAAAGCCACTTTTTTAGGGATCGAAATTCAGTAGAGCAACCACTCACTATTGTAGTCTCCCAATGGAAAAGCAGGCCACACAGAGATCTGTGCGCTCATTTTGTTGGGTGGCTCATTTGGAAGGTGGCACAAAAACAGGTGCATGTGCTATCAAATTGGTTTGGTCACTGAAGGACACAGAGGAAAGCCCTTTTCTGTTTTGCATCACAGGGTGTGACAATTTTAGTCCTTCCTAGGGAGCAGGGGACATTGCCCCACTACCCTCACTGCATTTAATGGGGATTAGGAATAACAAGTGGCTACAGTGTTTTTTTTAGGCTTGGATATATATCACAGAGAAAAGGAAAAAAACTTTAGCACAACACTAGGGGACTCATTACGATGTCGGTCAGAAACTAAACCGCCCGACTAATTGTGGGATTTGGTTCTGACCGACTCACGGTCAGGGGTTCTGACCGACCGATTATGATGCTTCTGAACACCGTTCGGTAGGATTCCCATTGACTTCAATGGGATCCCATGTTCTGACCGACACCACAGGCTCCTATGGGGAAAATGGGTGTCTGCCGAAAACCGTGTACCCTGCCGCAGGCACCCCATGGTGCCTGCCACACTGTGCATGGTTTTACAGGGAGGGTCCCTTGGGTACCCTCTCGATCCCAAACCAGAAGACTCAGGATGAAGGGGGGCCTGCTAGGGGCCCGCAAAGTCAGTTTCCGAAAGCCTTTTTGTGTCGGACAACCCGAATCAGAAAGGCTGTTGGAATCCGACATCGTAATCGGTCGGTCAGGAGCGCTGTCCATTGAGCTGTACGAATCGGCTACAACTGGATCGGATTCTCTGAATGCCAGTCAGAACTGATTCAGAATGACCGAATGGTTACCCTTATGACGATGAGCATCGTAGGATGGGTTCTGACATGGTCTAGGAGAAATCGACGGTCGGTTGGAGGCTTTCCAACCGCCATCGTAATCAGGCCCAAGAGGTTGGAATTGTATAAGACACACCACGCTCTTTTACAAAAGAGAAAGATAAAAGTCATAGCAACCTGTATAAGCATATGACTTCCTTGAAATTCATCATTTTCTGGTACAGAATAAATTGTGTTATTCCTGCTGCACTAGCAAAGAGGAAGTAACTAACTTGGAGACAGAAAGCAGCAACAAGGGTACAAGAATAGCAGCCCTATAATACATTTTGCAGGAAGAAACCATAAAAACGTTGCCTCCTGGTAAATGCTAAAGAGGTTATGCACCTCAATTACTTCTAGGGGGAAATGTATCTGAGAACTAGAAAAATATACAGCTGGTGCGGCTGTTGCCAATTACAGATTTATACATGAAATAGTCAACGTGTAGCACTGTACAGGGCCGTGCCCCCGAAAAGATTAGTTACTGTTTAATAATGCTTTCATTTAATATTTATGTTATACAAAGTGTAATGGTGTCTGGTTGCTTGGGTGTCCCTTACCTTCCCAGCATCACACTACACAAATCTGCTAATCACTGACTGCTCCAGGAAATCTTTCACTCCATAGCTTCCTGGAAAATAGGGTCAGCTTATTGGTCGAGTAAGAAGTATGGGGTCAGCTTACACATTGGAGTGACAATCAGTGTTCCAGTACAGCTTCTCTTACTTTCCAGGAGGAGGATGGGGCTACTTTACCCACCAGGGTAACTAACATGGTGGGTAGGGCTGCTAGCAGCACCAGCACAAGCTTTTGTTTGGCCCAGGGCAAACTATTTTGGTGGGGCCTCTGAAACCAAGAAATGTATAGACCTTGGAAGGATGAAAAGCTACGTAGATCTGCCAGGATTCGAATCTGAGATATGCACACACATATGTACAAAAGCACATTGACCCACCCCGATTGCATGCAGAAAAAACAAAGTTTGCTGAGGAACGGGTGGAATACTTATTTTAGGTTTAAATTTAATCTTAAAAGTGCCCCCTTGGCGATTATCATTAGCAAATTGAAAATAAATAGTGTACTGCAATTGCATTGTCCTCATCCTTCCAGAATCGGGTCTCAGTCTCTCTGTCCCGTCTCTCCTCAATTCCCCAAACCCTCTTACGTTATGCCTCTGTGGGCAGTGAAATATCTGTTGCTACATAGACAAATTGACTTTGCAAATATTTATTGAATTGGAGGAGTAAAAAGAAATACACTGTAGTGTCCCCCAAGGAAAGTGTTTAAATAGTTGAGTGATAAGGAAAAGTACATCCTCCTCCTGTCTCCTCCCCCTCCCGACCCCCCCACAAAAATAGGGCAGGCTCCTGCAAAGCACCTATATGGATGCTACAATCAAATAGTCAAGATTAAACCTTGTTATTTAATGTTTACTATGAGCCATTCTTCTTCTCATAAGTTGTCAGCTGAAGAGTGGAGCCCTCCCTGTAGAGCCACCCACCCTTGTCATGGCCCTGACTACTAATTGGGACTCAGACCTAGGGTAGGGCTCGGGGAGTGCTTAATTTGTAAAATAAATACGTGCTGGGGACAACATTTTTCTTAGGAGCCTGTGCCCGCATTTCTGACTGCCACATTCCAAGGCTACCATGCCTTGCTCCTACCTCATGCCTCACTCTTCCACTACCCTACACTTCTTGTCTCACTATCTCACGTTTGCAAGTTCTTTTTCACCTCTGCTGCCTCCCTCTGTGGCTGTTTTCCTATCTTCCTCTTCCTGCTTCCTGTACTTTTTGCCTTTTCTCTCTCGCTCAGAGTCAAAGATTATTGATAATGATTTTGTCCCTTTCCCCATAAATGAGCAAGGCTGCACAGCACCGTCAACCACCAGGACAAATGAGGCTCTAGGCTCATTTTAAAGAACTCCAAGATGAAAACAGTATGAAGTACACAACCCGGGTTCGTTCCCATTCCAGGTGAGCTCTCTGACATCACCTGGAATGACTCCACCAATCTGATAATTTCTTCCTAGGTTAAAGCATGGTAGGTATTAGTCTGAGCAGACCCCTACCCATGGTGATTGCCAGTCACTGCTGCATGTAATCCTGGTGACCCTGTCTTAGCTTGAGCTGGTGGTTCCAGATGGGGCCCATCAGCACTCATTTTTGGTAACCCGCACCTATTTGAAATCATCAGACATTGACCCAGAGAAAGAGATAGGCAGAAAAGAGGAGAAGGGAAAGTAGAATAAGATGGAAACACAGTGGCAATGGGTGAAAGCAGGAATAAAAAGGAACCAAAAAAGTGAAATAAAGGGAAAAAAAGGAAAAAAAAGGAGTGTATGGTGGTGGATGAAGGAAGCATGAGGCAACATTAGGTAGCCTTGGAATTCAACAACCCCGACATTTGGCAGCATTGGTACCAGGCTATGAGATACACTTTTGGCCCCTACTCTTATCGTTTTACAAATAAAGCACTACTGGTGATGTAAGACATATAGAGCCAGGTACGAGATTCATCCAGGGCAGAAGCAGTGTTTCTCTCCTACTCTGCTTAAGGCTTTGAGGCCTAACTCGTACTCTACTAAATGTGTGTATGGGAGTGAAAGGACATTATTGGTATTGTGCAGGGATGACTGTCAGCCCAGCAACCCACCAAGACTGCCTAACTGTGGTGTTTACTCTGAATACTGTTTGTAGGGTGTTGAGATTCCAGTCTGCGTTGCTACATTGTTTGATTAGCCATTAAATACCCTTCCTGGTACAGTACCCCAACGGCACCCACCTCAAATCGTCATGTAACTAAGTCTAGCCATCCTTCCATCCTTTTCCCTCTTCCTTTCCTAGCATTTAAGTCTGCTATCAGGGTCGAACTGGAACAAAAATAATCCCGGGCACAAACAAAAAGTGGTCCACATTAACGTAGAATCAAGGGCCACATGTACCATGCATTTTACCGATCGCAAAAGGCCCAATTCGCAGAATCAGCCTGTTTGCGACTGATAAAATGCATTTTGATATGTAAGAATTCCAATTTGCAATTCAGTAACATGGTACCGAATCGCAATTTGGAATTACAAATATATATTGATTCAGTATTAGGAAGAGGCGTGTTTAGGGTGTCCCTTCCTAATATCGAATTGCAGCAGTGTGTAAGAATATTTTGCGACCGAAATGCGGTCACAAAACATTCACATTTTATCACCTACTTCAAGTAGGCGGTACCCCATTTACAAATGCAAAGTGGTCCCCAAGGGACCACTTTCCCTTTGTCAATGGTAGTAAAAATGCTTTTTGAGAGCAGGCAGTGCTCCCACTGACCCGTGCATGCTCTTGAAAAATTTAAAGAAAACTTTTTATTTTTTTAACGCAACCCATTTTCCTTTGAGGAAAACCGGCTGCATTTAAAAGATTGCTTTATTCTAATATAATCACGGACATGGTGGTCTGCTAACCCCAGCAGGCCACCATCTCTGTGATTTTAGCAATTCCCAATGGCTCACCAATTGGCGGCCTACCTCATCAATATTCATGAGGTAAGTCGATATGCAACCCACAAGGAATAACTAAATGAAACTCATGGAGTTTCATACACTAGGGATAGTGATTGCCTAATTGCAAATCGCAATTAGGTCATCGCTATTTCCACTATTGATACATGTGGCCCATAGTTCAAAAAGTGTTAATATCAGGGAAAACTGGCCCATTTGGCCATAAAACCACCCCAAATCAGAGAACAAACTGGCACACACACTGATCTGTCAAACTAGCCCATTGGGCACTGCCTGATTGCCCTTTAGGCTAGTCTGGTCCTGTCTGCTATCTCTCTCTGGGAACTTGTAGTGCGGCGGACTGGATAGCCGTCATGTTTGTGAGGGAGTATTCCATCCGCCAAGATCATAATCAGACCCTCAGCCATTTAAGTCTCTAAATACCACAGAAGTACACTTCCGAAACCCCCAGGACTTTGGGGAAGGAACATAGAGCCTCACAAGGTGTCAAGCAGAGGCCAACAGCAGGGTCTATTCCAGGTCCACTGGTCATCTAGGTGGTTCCAAGAAAAGGCTTCTTGTAACCTGTTGTGTCCCTGTAGCTTGAGGATCAGGTCAGCCTTATGACCCTTGGAGACTACTTATTTGTATTGGGTAAAAGAGAGAGCAGGACCAGCCCTTCAGGGCTCTTCCCAGATCCTGAGCAGGTCCAGTCCTCTTCCAATCTTTCACAGGTCCAAGAAGTGTTCTGAAGTGTGAACCTGGAGCTGCCATGTTCATGTCTGGCACTAGCTAGTGGGTGAAAAAGACACCTGGGCATGCCATAAGCAATTGGGTAAAAGTTCCATGGTCCAAATCTATCCACTACGGGCATTTTCAAGAAGGCAAAAAGCCTTCGGCCCCACTAAACTTAGGCTCTGAGGGGTGGGTATGTGTGTGGGAGATGTACTATGCAAATCCTTGTGTTCACCTATATCAAACACTGAAATAGAATTTGAGTCAGCCACTTTACCCCAATAAACACAGAGACAGAAGTCTGGTAGGACAAAAGTAGAGTCATTCATCAACCAGACAGTAGATTCATAAGATCTGTTTTGACTTCTATTTATTTACCCTTTTAGATGTGCCCCAAGGGTAATATGTAAAGCCAGACAACCTGCCAAGCAGGATTTGCCACTTAAGCAGGATTTGACATTTTTAGTGTGAAAAGGATGCCCACAGTCCCCACCCTTCATATTCTGAAAAGTTCGGAGGAGTCATCTCTGTGTATTAAGGTTCGCTTATTGTTAGCTTCTGAGAGGCATTTCACACATATTCACACCTATTCACTTTTTTACTGGCTTGGAGAAGCTGGAGATTAAATGCAAATTATCCTCCAGGAATTTCAGGTAACTTTTCCTTAATATTTATTGAAAATCCAACTACACTATTGAATTGTTTTTTTGTTTAACTACCAATAATAGTTGCTGAATTATGTTTCTAGCTGGTCCTATTCCCAAGATGCATTATTATTATTTTAATCTGTTCTCTGGTTAGACAGAAAGGTCTGCCATAGTGGAAATAGTTTTGGGTGCTAGTCACTGTAAGGACATGTTAACATTAAATTGCTAGATGTTCTTTTAAATACCATGCACCCTGACTTGTGGGCTACAGGGTCTACATAGTGATGACTTATTACAATAAAAAAATTAGATTTTGACCTGCCAAAGGGGTTTATTTGACAGGTCGAATTGCAGTTTTTACACTGCTACAATCAGGCTACAATAGTTGACCTGAAGCCATGTTTGCAGTGCCACTGTAGTGGGCAGCACAATAGTTGTTGTGGTCCACTAGTAGCATTTAACTTCGAGGCTCTGGGTACACTTTGTACGATATAGTAGGGACGTATAGGCAAGTTAAATGTGCCAATTATGAGTATGTCAATTCAATCATGTTTAAAGGAGGGGTACAAGCACTTTACTACTGGTTAGTAGGGCTAAAGGGTTCTACAACCAATAACAATATAGTGTCTAGTGAAATGACCATGCAGGAAAAGATTAATTTCCAGTTGGTCTTTGTCTGCGGTAGAAAAGTGCATAAAAAACGATGGGTTGGAATTTACCCAGGTGATTGCCAGTGATTTAGACTATTTGTATGAATTACTCCCATGACCCTTTTTCTGGTTGACGTAACACACAAATGGCCAGATCACGAGTCTGGCAGTCCAACTCACAGTGGTGCGTCGGTACAGCAACCGCTGCAACGGCGGTCTGACTGCCCCATTAAGGCATGGGCGGTTGGACCACCATGGGACCGCTAAAGCCACCAGGGCACTGCCATTCCCTGGCTGTGGCGCGGCAGTCCTAAGGCTGCAATATGATTGGTGGGACCTCCAAGGTCCCGCCAAGCATAATACAAGTTTTCTCTCTGCTGTAGTTTTCCTGGCAGTTCTACCTCCATGAAAACCGTGGCGGAGAGGGAACAAAGGGAGCTCTGGTGGCTTACACCATGTGGATGCACACAGGGGAGCACAACATGTGGCCCCCTGCGTGCATGCACACCAGTTCCTGCATGGCATAAACCTTACACCCAACTTATCATCTCCCTAACCAACAAACCCACAGTCACCAAGAACAACTTCCACGAAGGGATGAAAGCCGTAGCCACCTGGATGAGAGAGAGTTGCCTTAAGCTCAACTCAGAAAAGACAGAAGTCCTCATCCTGAGACCTACCTCCTTGCTTGGAACAATTCCTCCTGCACTGGGAACACCCCCAACATCCACGAACAACACCCAAAACCTTGGCATAATACTGGACTCCTCTCTCACAATAAACTGCCACATCAACCCTGTCTCCTCATCATGCTTCAACATGCTCTGCCTGCTCCAAAAGACCTTCAGATTGATCTCCACCAAAATCCAGGAAGACAGTCACCCATGACCTCATCAGCAGTAGACTCAACTACGGAAACAAACTTTATAACCGGCGTCACCAGTAACTCCTCCTAAAGCTCCTGAACATCCAACACAACACAGCCAGGCTGGTCTTAAACATCTTCCATCGCAGCCAGATCACGCAACACCTCCATGAACTCCACTGGCTCTCAGTCGACGGAAGAAAAACCTTCAAGCTCCTCACCCATGCATACAAGGCCGTCCACAATGCCGGACCAGAATACCTGAATCATTTCCTGTCATTCCACACACCCAACTGACCCTTCAACTCTGCCCAACTGTTACTGGCCACCGTCCCACAGAACTGCAAGACCAGAACCGGAGGGAGTTCCTTCTCCTGCCATTATATAGTTCTGTGCTAAATGTCAAAATTTTAAAAGAAAAATAGAACATTAAAGCAAAGACAGGGACTAAATTGGGATGATAGGTTAAATAAAGTACATTGTTACATTGTGAAATGAATGAGGAATATTAGTCTAGAATAGAAAAGAATAAAAATTCATTTTTATAATTCAAAGTGGGACAAATGATATCGGTAATTATGAGAAAGGTTAAAACAAAATTCTGGAGATTAGTTCAGCATGGGTCCAGAGGAGAAGTAAAAGTATGAAGCTGTATGGGTCCAGAAGAGAGTTCGGTAGGCTATCTGAAACTACTTTACATAGAGAGAAAGTTTGATTTTCTGTCTGATACATTGATGTAAAACAAAGAAATACTTTCTATTTTTACTGTGAAATCTTTAAAAAACATAATATTATAAAATCCTCTCTTAATCTGTTGAGAGCGGCTGGTTTGGATGATCTGCCTGCAGTAATAATAAAATTCAAAGTAAAATGGTGGACTAGGATATTCAATTTGGTATTTCAGTTTATTACTCAAATTGGGCAGTTCCCTGAAAGTTGGAAACCAAACGATGATTGGCTCACATGCCTAATAAATGTTAGGGCAAAGGTATATGCAAAGATCAGGCACCAGACTTTGAAGGATTGAATTGACATTAAAGATCTTATTCCAATTGTTCAAGGTTGAATTAAAGAGGGTCATACAACTATATATCATTGTTTTTGTCTAAGGTCAATGGCCCAGAAGGCAATTGAAACAGATGGTAATTGGTTTTGTTATTTTATAGACTTTCACACCCCTTTTGATTTAATCCCGACATTTTTGGGCGAAAATTAGATGACTTGAAAATTCCCTGAAGTTTATTATCAGTATTGTAAGAATTATGTAGAGGCAACTGGACTAGGGTGGAGTTATACATAGATGGTTCTTTATCCACAAAAATACCAAAAGAGAATTGAATATGTCAGGTTTATACTGAAGAACCGGGATTTAAACCCAGCGGCGCAGGGGGGAAGCCCAAAGTCTTCGGGTCCACCTGTCTTAGAGTACAGAGACACGGGATTCTTCTTGGTGACGTCAAAGATCAAATTTATTAGCTGCAGCCAGTAACAGAGATCCTAGAAGTACAACACGGTGTATGTTCTCAGGAGACTGCTCAAATTCATAGAGCGGAGCATCGTCTTTTATGCCAAAAATCACGTTCCTGGCTAGCATCAATTACTTACAAATTGACCAATCAGAGGATGACATTACAGAGGTATCACATAACGACAAACCCGCTTTCAGTTGCCCAGCCCATCAGAAATTACAAGGCAAAATCCAGCATTCTTGCTCGAACAGGCCGGACGGGCCCATCATAAAAGACCTCAACCCAAGTCAATAATTAGGCCATAAAGGAAGAAACTGAAACAGATGAGAAGCAAGCTAGAGGGGTGTGTGCGTGTGTCATAAAATCAGCAATGTCCTGCTCTTTGATCTCTAGCTGACCAGCTGCTTAACAAGGAACTGGCTCAACAAGTTTAGCCTCGGGCAACAGGGTCAGTTGACTCAGGTCAAACAGGAGTCAACATGAACTCAAGCTAAGGTGTATGTGTCCCTAGAGACTTGTTTGGCCACAGTCATCCCGTAGTCATCAGCCTATGTGAGGGCAACCACAAAATGGCTGCTATGCACAAAATGAAACCCAAGGGTTCAGACTAGATCGTCAAATACACAGTGAATCCATCGGTGTAACATGACGAAAACACTCATGCATACCACACTCGTCATTTGCGGTTCGCTGATACCAAAATCGTCACGATACGACAACCTTCATTGAACGGGTTCAGGATTCACGGAACCTCAATACTCTAATCTCCACCCCATTTGTACCTTACAAAACACACATTCGTTTTCATCAGGTATGGAGCAGCTATCATGTTCATTGCCTACTTTACACTGGTGATTTGGCTACAATGGCCATGGAATAAATTCGGCTACAAAGACAATTAACCAAATTGTATAAAAAGTGTGAACTAAATAAACTGACTATTAACATGGCTAAATCAAAAATCTGGATGTTTGGTCCTAAATGTAAATCCTTTACATGAGCGTGGAGGAAGTTTCTTCCTATAGGATATAGTAATGATTTTTAACAATTTAACTTGGAAAATGGAGTTAGGCACTTTAGCATCTCATGTGTCAACAACAATTGGGAGAAAATGAAAAGAGACTTTGGTGATTCTTCTCTAAAGCCCGTTATTACAGCTTACAAAGCCATGATACTGCTGCAGATTTTATATGGGGCAGAGATCTTATGTCTGAGTGGCAAACCAGATTGGAAAAATGTGCAAGGCCACTGCCTGAAAACTCTATTGTGTTAACCCAAATATTCCATGAGACAAGCTGTAAGGGTGGATGCCAACCTGAAGTCTTAGGGCCTTATTATGAGTTAGGTGGTCTGATGAACCGCCAAACTCACGGTGGCGGTGGTCCGACTGCCCTATTACAAGTAGGGCTGTTGGACTGCCATGGGACCGCTGCTGCCGCCAGGGAGCCGTGATCTCTGGCAGTCTTGCAGCAGTCATGAGGCCGCAATATACTTGGTGAGGCCGCTACAGTCCCGCCAAACATATTCCGAGTTTTCATAGCGGTGAGCCCGCCATAAAAAGTGTGGCGGTGAGGAATCAAAGGGGGCCCCACAGGGCCCCCTGGTGCCTCTGGGCCGGATACATGGTGAGCCCCCCCTGGTGTGCATGTACCCCTCAGTTCCTTCAGGGCAGGGATTTTAACATCCCTGCCCTGCAGGAACCTTTTTTGGCCCTCCCATTGTGATGCCTTTTTTATGGGCATTGCGTTTGGACCGCTAAAGAATTTCCTGTGGTGAGGAAAAAAATCAAAATCTGGTGGCAGTGCTCACATGGGTTTGGTGGTGCGGGAGTGGGACCGACCCGGTCCCACAATGCTAAACTCATAGTAAGGCCCATAGACTTAAAAAGCCTTGCTCCAAAGTTTGCATTTTTTGGTATAAGCAGGTAGCTTCCCACTAGCCAAATGCCTCTAGATATGAAATAAGCAAGAAGGAACTAAAGTGGGCTAAGGAGCAAATAACCCATTGCCTGTGGCTACCAGATAGTTTAATCTTAATTATTTAAATAATGATACCCCTTTAAAATTATTGAAGAATAATTTCATGATCGAGGGGAAGAGAATCATAAGTTTGTCCTTACCTGATAGATTTACCGAATCGAGCAAAGTGAAATTTATTATTAAAATTTAGAATAGGCCTAAATTAATAACATGATTTAAACATTTTTGAAGAAGGTGATGGCATTTTCAGTTGTGTTTTGGGGGTGCTGTATAGATTTACATATATTGATAGGTTGTTTGGATTGTTCACCTCAAAGATGTCATTTTTTTAAATCTGTCAAGTTAAAAAGGATAATGTCAGTAAGATTTTTATTTGTGATTTTAGTGACTGTTAAAGATCTGAAAATTTTACATAAATATTTTCCAAATGTGTAATGTAATATGAAATGTGAGCTTCTGTTTCGTAGACTCTGGGCTTATATACACAATAAATGTTACTATGACTACAAGACGTGGTTTTCTAACAAGTCTGAAACTGGTCTAGTGATGCTTGTGTTCCTCTGTGGAGGGGGCTCACTTGGCAGTTTGGAATGGACTGTTCCCATGAGGAGCAAGGTCAGGACTGATATGCATAAGGTAGGCCTCTATCTAGAGTGGCACAGAGGGCAAAAAAAGATGGCTTGGAATGCTACTCAGCGTGATAGCCAGTTGTTTAGACAAGCGGTTCTTAACCTGCGGTCTGGGACACCAGGGGCCTAGGGCGCCTTCTTCGGGGTACATGGCTGCTTAGAAAATTAAATAATCCTAACAGATAATGAAGTGTATGGTGGTGGAGTTGGGTGACCTCAATTGAATTAGGAAAAGCCCCAACCGTTCCATTATAATCAAAATCTTCATTTCTTTTATATTTGTTTGTGAATTAATTAAAATATATTATGATTTGTGTATTTGTTTGAGGAATGCTTGTTACTGTATTTTTGAGCATTGTTTTGTGGTTCAAATCATCATAACTGTTTAAGCCAGGATTCCGGCTTCCAGTAACGACTCAGTGGGCTGCCTGGAATACAATAATGATTCAGTGGGGGTCCACAGAAGTCAAAAGGCTAAGAACCACTGGTTTAAACTATTTGCAAGGCTTCCTCCTATCACCCTCTTTGGGTATGACACAACTTACTCAAGGCATAACAGGGTGCACCAAGACTATATAATATAACTGACTTATATGGAGTTCTTTGCAAACGTATAGTTTATTTGTTGAACTATATAGAATTATTTGGTGTCTCACTCAAACATTTATCACTATGGGCCTCTTTGCAAGTGCCCTGAAATAGTACTTGTTAACTCTCTACCCTCAAAGTTACCTATATCAAGAGAATCAGTAACTCATGGTGGTAAAATGACCTGTGTGGGACCCTGAAGATCCCCTTATTAATGATGAATTAATGGGGAATAAGTCATTTTGGTTCCTCTTTTTTTGGCTATTCCACAACCCCTACACAATTTCACTTGGTGAAACACAACAGCGCTGCAGCATTAGCAAGGGTCTCATACAATCCAAAGACTCTTCTGAGTTAAGTATGCTTCTAGATTCGAGTTACTGCTGTTCTTTTTCTTGAAGCTAATTTTTAATTCTACCACTTTGCCCATTTATATTTGTTGAATTAAATTGTCCTAATGAATTAACTTCTTTCCATTCTTTGCGTTTCTGTAGGCTGGCATTTTTTTTAACCCTGGTATGTCTGCTAATGTATAAAGATGTAGGGGTCTTGGTTCCTGGCCCTTACGTGAGAATGCCTATGACAATGTTCATATACTTTTACTGCTGTATGGATGTGTGCCATTATATTGACCACATTTCATGTGTATATCTCTATTTAAGGTCCAACAGTTATGTAATTGGAGCTATCTACCACTAGTGCAGCCTGTGTGGGTAAATACAGTACCTATGTTGGTAGGGTTGCCATTTTGTTTTCTAGATGACAGTGCCAACTGACAGAAAGCAACAGGCTCCACACATGGGTATACTTTTGCTTCATAAGATGTCTCTCTACATCATTTGGATAATAGGGGTGGACCTATGTCCATGCGTTGAATACATCATCTTAGCCTTGGGTTTCCACCTTTGCTATAGGAAACTTACATACACGTGTTCATGTTTTGGTATTATGTAAAGGGGAGGAGCTGGTACGTGAATAAACATTTGTCTTATTTTTGGCATGATAATTCTGCATCCATTTACTTAACAGAGTAGGGAACAGTTTAAACCACTGTAAAGTTTTGAAGTGGTATCTTCTTGCATTTGATGTTTTAAACTTACATTTATTATTATACATAATTATGGGGCACATGCATCAAGGTATGATTGTGCAAGTTCTTAATTGCGATTATTAAGGAATCGCAATTAAGGACTCGCAAAAGCCTATGCATGTAGGAATCGCTATAAACACAGCCATTCCTAAACATTCCTCAATTGCGGGTCGCAAATTGCGAGTCGCAATTAAGGAATGGCTCCCCATTCATTCCTATGGGCCCAGAGGCCCATAGGAATGAATGGGAAGTTGCATGCGCAATTTGCGAGTACCAATAGGTTCTCGCAAATTGCGCATGCAATTTTAAGGGTACAAGGGTGTCTAAAGGACACCCAGTTGAACCCCTGAAATTGTGAAGTGGAGCCAAGTTGCGCACACACATGCCCCAAGGGCATGTGTGTGCGCAACATCAAACTTTGAAAAATGCACTTTAGTGCATTTTTCTACGTTTTTGCAAATTACCCACCAGTTTAGTTGCTCGGTAATTTGCGGCCCCAAATAGAGAAATCGCTATTTAAAAGTGGTTCTTGCATTGCATTTAAGGAATCGCAAATTGTGATTCCTTAAATGCAATAGCAATTTAAGAAATCGCAATAAGTACCATACACCTTGATGCATCGCAAAAGCCCTTTTTGCGGGTGCAAACAGACGATTTTTGGGACTCGCACCGTTTGTGCTCGTAAAAAAGGCTGATGCATGTGCCTGTCAGTTTTAAAGGGGGAAATAAGATTTCGCAAATTGTTTCTATTTTGTTTCTAGCCTTGGTGTACAAGGTTCAGATAAAGTGGGTAAATTACTGGCCATGTGATAACTCTGTTCTAGTCCACTGCTCAGGATTAAAGATCTAAGGGCTAGCTGTACAAAGCATTTGAAATGTAAGTAATAATATTTTTTAACAGCAGGCAGTGGTCCCCCGGACCATTCCCTAAAAAGGGCTGCATTTAAAAAAAAAGAAAAAAAGATTGCTTTATTAAAAAGCAATTACAGACTTAGTTGTCTGCTGACCTCATCTGGCCACCGTCCACCTGATGCCTGTGATTCCTAATGGGTCGCAAACTGTGACCTATCTCATTAATATTCATGAGGTAGGTCGATTTGCGACCCACTAGGAACCCCTAAAGGAAACTCACTGAGTTTCAAACATTAGGAATACCGATTTCCTAATTGCGATTTGGAGAGAATCGCGAACAGGAAATTGGTATTCCTAATGTTTGTACATCTGGCCCCTAAGTACTGCTGCTGCCTCCTATAATGGAGTTGAAATAAAAAAAGGAGTAAATACATGCATTATATTAACTCTAGCATGAACTATAAGCTGTTTAAGATGAGCAATTTCAATCCCCAAACTGTCTTGGTGTTCCACTTCCCATGTGGTTATGCCCATGATTTATAAGTATGTTTAATAAATAAATACATGTGTAAGTACTGAGTATTTTTCAGATATGTCTCTAGCTTAATTTCTTAATTTTGTAGTGACATTGTTCATAGTAAAGTAATTAGTATTAATTTAGCGGAAGGTAGTTTAACACATTGATGTGTAATTGGGGTAGCCAGTGTAGCGCTTTCTTCCTGGCTTGCCCTTTGGTATACCTGGCACTGCCCTTGGTACCCTTGGTAGCTGGGATTATTAGGGCAGTGGCAGGAATAGAAAGGGAGCCATGTTTACGTTCTGCAGTTTTGAATCCTTACCCATCCACCACCCACAAATCATAGACAGACTAAGTGTAGGACAGTAGTTAGACCAGGGGTCTCCAACCTTTTCTGTAGTGAGAGCTACTTCTGCTCAAGGAAAGTCTTCCTGGGCTACTAGCAAATTTTATACCTGTAAAATAGTGACTACACTATGACCACCCAAAGCAAGATTTTAAGTAGTTTCCTACCAAGTGCGTTTACCAGCAGAAATGCTGGGAAAAAGTTATTCAATATTAAATGCCTCCCCTTGACTTATGAAGTAACATTCAAATCTTGACATGACCAGTGGCACAAAGGACATAACCACAGCAGTACGTCTCCCCAGCTCACCTTGAATTATCATTCACCATTTTTTTCTGAAAATGCACATTTTTCTATCTAATACTACTTTCCACTGTGGGCAAACAAACTAAATTTTCCAGAAGAAACCCCATTTTGGAAAACTAAAACTGCCTTTAAAATATCAGTTTTCAGTTTTTGAGAAATGCACAGTCTCAAAACATCAGCTTGTCATTATCATCATGTACTCCCATGTACAAATGCCTCATATGGACAGTCTTTGAATTCCCAGGTATTACAGTCCTATGACATGGATGCTTACCATTGGAATAGGAAACAATGGTCCTAGACTTCTTTAGAGCTACAATTATGTTATGAAAAACATTCATTAGTCAAATGGCATCCGGTCCATATAGAATTAGCATTATATCAATAATGTACCACCATTTTCTTTACAATGCACACAAGTATATCCTCAAAAGACGCAAAGGCACAAAATATCGCTCCAATAGTGACTGCTTATTCTTTAGTTACTTTTATAACAGATCATCATATTCAATGCTCTAAATAGAGAAAGAGGTTGCTCCAAGGGGAGTGTGAAAAGGAAAGTGCTCGTGAGGTAGGACAGAAATAAAGGAGGGGAATCCAAAAGGCAAATTCAATAACCAATCAATTACACATTCTGGTATCCTTGGTAAAACTGGTCGTGGTTCATAGTGGCACCAGTTTTACAGATAGGCCTTTCCCTTATGGATTTACAAATATTCATTTCACTCTGACTCCTGCCTTCTTTAATTGGCACGTACTCTCTGAAATTGATACTGGGCTTGACTTCACCTAAGAGAGCTACTTTGAAGGTACTGGCGAGCTACCAGTAGCTCTCGAGCTACTCATTGGAGACCCCTGAGTTAGACCGTGAAAAGTTTTTGTAGACAAAGTGTGCAAGTTTTTATTTTCAACACCCCTGAATTGGTTGTGTAATTACGTCCATTCTGAGTTGGCCATAAAGTTGTCCTGTGTATATCAAGACTGGGCAACAGCAAAAGCAGAATATCCAAGCTTCTTTCCTCCAAACCATACAAGTTGGCCAATATGTGCCAAAATCTGAATATTGATTATCTGCATGATTGCCTCTATGTGTTGGCAATATGTACTACAAAACACAAAGAACTATCTTGGGTCTAAGAGTGAACAATGATCACAAGTGACAGAGGTAAATTACGGTAAACTCCCACTAGGAAAAAATCCTTTATAGGACTGGAACCCTCACTCACCCTAGGTGACAAGCTTCATCATTGAGTTCATTCCTCCGATGGAAAAACCTAGTTCCACCGAGGGCTACAACCCCCTCACTGTGAGGGAGGAGTCCAGGGATGTTATATGTAAAGATGAGGCTGTATACGAAGGAGATCCTTTTTAGTCCCTTATGCGGTGAGTGGATTGAGAAAACAGCAGCGCAAACAATAAGCTAATTTAGGAAAAAGAGTGTGGTGAAGTTAAAACTGAGTGGTGAGAACCAAAATATTTTTATTTTGTAGGTTTCACCATCAGGGTTAAAAAGCAGTGCAAATAGAGCAGTGTAGAGCTTTAAACTGCTCGATGTAAAAGGTCAACATGTTTCAGAAGAGAAGTATCCAGGCTTTCTTCAGGACCGTGTGTAAACAATAAGCTGCTGCTATTTGGTGCTTAGACAAACGAACAATAAATTTTGATACTACACCAGTAATCAGTTCATATGTCTTCGGTATTACTGGGTATATCCAAATAGTTGGATATCCACCCTCACCTCAACCTGGTAACAACTCAGGGAAGGGGGGCCCCGCTCTCTCCGTCGGTACCCCGGACGGTCGTTGAGCTGGAACCGGAGCTCCAGCTCAACGACCGTCCGGTGTACCGAACTGATTACTGGTGTAGTATCAAAATTTATTAATAAATTAGCTTATTGTTTGCGCTGCTGTTTTCTCACTCCACTCACCGCATAAGTGACTAAAAAGGATCTCCTTTGTATACAGCCCTCGTGGAACTAGGTTTTTCCATCGGGAGAATGAACTCAATGATGAAGCATGTCACCTAGGGTGAGTGAGGGTTCCAGTCCTATAAAGGGATTTTTCCTAGTGGGAGTTTACCGTAACTAACCTCTGTCACTTGTGATCATTGTTCACTCTTAGACCCAAGATAGTTCTTTGTGTTTTGTAGTAAACTTGATTGGGGTATTACTATCTTGCTGGTCTATAAACTTTTCTCCCTTGTACCTTCCCCCATTGTTGTGTTTTCTTTCTTGGCAATATGTACATCAAGTGTTTTGTCTTCGAAATCTGGGTGTCTGTATGTGTGTGACTGTTTTAGAATTGCTGATTGTATGTGTCTTTTCTGTGTGTGCATGCATCACAAAACAAGCACTGACAAAGGAATGGTCTCCCTTTGCTAATACGTGTTGGTTGCCGCGATTGGCTTTGCCAGGACTTCTAAAATTGCTCTGACTTTTGCAAAGTAAATGGATGTGACCAGCCACCTTGGAATAGTATTTTCCATAGTTCCAAGATGCCACCAATGTGCATCGATGGAATGGGGAGACCAACTTGGTACTATGGAAAGTGACATTCCAAGATGATCGCTATGTTGATTCAACATGCAACATGATGGACATCTCGGAATTATAGAAAACAGCATTCAAAGATGGCTGGCTGCCAATGCCAGAACAAATGTACAATCATTGTCAAAGCCAATAGCAGTGGGTGGAGAGAAGTGGGTGGCATGAGAGTGGTGGACATGGGGTGGGCAGAGAGAGAGAGAGTTTTAGCTATAGCACTTCAGGGGAGATAGGCATAATGAGGCAATTGGTGGGGAAAACAGGAGGACATAAGGTGGAGAGGGAAAGAAGCAAGGAGAAAGGCACAAGCTCATGAGTGAGTGAGCATGACAGAAAGACAGAGAAACAAAAAAAGAGAGGGAGGAGCAGATCATGCACTCCCCTAGAGTGCTAAATCAAAAATGGGACAAAATAAAGTTCCGTCATGACAGCAGTGGAAGGATATACTTTAGCAATGACAAAATGGCGGTGAAACCTAAATGCTTAATGGGAGGGCAAAACATAAGATGAGGTAGGCAGGCCCTCGAAGCCCACTTTTAATTAACCATGTTAAAACATTGGTTACAATCTGTATGCGACAGAAAGCTTGGTCACAAAAAACGCAGAAAGGCTTGGTTATGTTACATTTTCGATGGCAGGCCAGTATGAAATAAATGCGCATTTTTCAGCAGCTAATTGTGGCTAAAACAAATGCACGCTTTTTTGTTTCCATTACAGATCAGCCGAAAAATTCATACTCCTCCTGCTTCTTAGAGAGTGAGGAACTGAATTTACATTTCAAGTCGGCATTTTCAGTACCTAAGTAGCTGTTCTATAAACAGCTGTCACATAATCTTAAACATTAGCAGGTGACAAGGCTGATTATACAACGTTGGATACCTCTACCACATTCCACAGTCGTAGCATTAAAAGTATCTTCGCAAATACTGTGCAGGAGAATGTCTTGTTACATGCCAAAACGAGGGGCATATTTACAGGGATTTAAAGCACCAGAACGTCACTTAGCGTGTAGGGGGCGGGCAATGGGTGTTGCAGTGGGTGTTCCGCCGCAACATCCACTTCTTTTTGACGCTGCCCTATATTTGCAAGGTCTGGGGCAGTGCCAAAAATAAGACCAGAAAATACCTGGTCCTAAACAGGTGATACAAGCAGAAATGTTATATTTCTCCTCGTATATTGCTCTTTCCATGTGTGCTGCATTCTGCAGCAAACATGGAAAGAGCAAATCGCATGTTAAGATTCTTTTTGTGCAGGAAGGTATCCCTTCCTGCGCATAAACAAAATCCCCTGCAGCGCAGGAACCCTAGCAAAATGGCGCTAGGGTGCCTGCGCTGGTGCTAGGCAGCCCCTTTAACACCAGCACTAGGGAAAATGCTGGGGTGTGCTGTATTTTGTAAATACGTTGCATCCCTGCATTTTGAAACTGATGGAGTGCGGCGTTACCAATTTTGGCGTAACACCGCGCTCCTCCAGTTTCTTGTACATATACCCTGAGATTTGCAAAAGCAACTAAAATACTGTAAAGACCTACTCGTCGGAACCGGTTGTACTACTTAATATGGAGACCAAGAATTTTGACATACAATAATATAATCAACAGAATATCGAAGGAGAAAATATCAAAAGGTAAGTGCATATAGGGAAGTATAGATTTACACTTCCTAGCTCCACATCTACGTACATTGAAGATATGTATATTGTCAAGGTGTATGTTGAGTTAGTTGTAGAAAATCCATACTTAACTTACCTTTCGATATTTTGGATTCAATAGTTTGTTTTCCATATTTGCGTGCCTCGATATTTGTTCCTCCGGGTGTACACCATAGGAACTTGTTCTTGGTTCTCTTTCTTAATTGTCCTCTAGCTGTTTTGAGCAAAGAAGCTTTTCTTCTCATCTAGAAAGTCCCATTTCTACTTCCAGTATTCTCACTCTCGTGCGGTAACACGCGTCTACACAAAAATCTGTGCTGCATATGCTACAAAACATTCAGTGGTTGAAGACAAATAATGCAATACACAAGCAACTTATTAGCATGCCTTATGGTTTTACAAATGTTGCCAAAGAATTAAGGAGCCACACTTGCTGCAAAAGTTTTATAGAAGTATTTTTGTGTTGCCTGGATGTTTGTGCCATACATTTATAGGCACCTTGACTCCTATTCTGCCAGTTCAAGCATTTCAGTCAGCAGAAACTGGATATTGTGTAGGGGTGGGCGGAATTTGCGGAATTAACCTTCGCAAATTATCGCGAGAATGTTTAAAATTATCGCAAACAAGCAGAAATATCGCAAAGATGCGGAAGTTTTTTTCCGGCATGTTCGCGAGATTTTCTGCATGGTTGCGGGTCGCCAACTTACCCATGTGGTTGCTTGCGGGCGCGGCCATCTTGTTTTGAGTTGTTCTCGCGGTGCATGATCGCGAGAAGAAAGACGTGATCGCGCGACGCATGACGTCACTGCGGGCACGAACTGTCGCGAGACAGCGCAAATGGCTAAAAACAATACAACATCTCATGGAGAACGCGACCGGATCAAGAAAACTTGTCGGCGAACGCAGGGATTCAGGTAAGGCGATCGCGCGCGCGCGAGAATGTATCATTTTACAGCGCGAGCAAGAAACAAATTATCGCCAAGCTGCGGAAACCGGAATTTTTGACATTTTCGCGCTCTCCGCGGAACGCAAAAATGTCAAATTATCGCAATTTCCGCGAACGTAACGAAATTTTTGCCCAGGCCTAATATTGTGCTCATCTGTGATCTTTCTCTTTCGACTATCCTTTACAAAGTGGCAACATCCCCTCAAAGGTCTTGATCAGGGTCTGCTCTAAAGCCCCTACTAAAAAATTATCTCAGAAGAGTGGTGAAGAATTGTCGGTTCATCACTATCCATGATATCGATGGCAAAGTCTTTGTAAAGTGTTTGCCTAGAAAATTGGAGGACACGAGAACCACCTGAAAGGTTAAGGGTTTGGTCCTCGTGGGTTTAGAGCTAATCGCAGAACTAATGATTGCATTATTGCCCGTAACATGATTGTGGATAAAGAAGTGACACTAAATAAAGGCTCTGGTATACTGATCGTTGCATCTATTTATCAGGGCAGATCAACCGAGACTATGGTCCAAGATGCAGGCCTTGGATATTGATTCCACCCTACTACATGTGGTTCCAAAGATGCATTGAGTCAAACTGGGTGCGGGTCCAAACTAGAAATGGATTTAAGTTCATTAACCATGTCTGGGGTAAAGTAAGGTTGCCCCTTGAATCAAACTGTATTGAACATTTATCTGTCAGATCTGTTTAGAGTGTATCAAGGTACTCCTCGAAAGATCTTGCTCCTAGAGTTTGGTAACGTATCCAATTAGTCAATATGGGCAGAAGTTGCTCTCCTTTACTTCCACACTATAAGTAAGGTAGTAGGAGGAGGAATTGAGTTAACCCACTCATTCATATGTCTTCAAATTTATGCGGAAAAGTGTCAACGTTTCTTAAAAGATTAATTAGTAATTTGGGCTCAAGCACAAATGAAAACTAATGAGTTCAGAAGAAACATTACATCCTTCAAGAAATGAGACAGTTTTACATCAGATCATTGTTCTTTACAGAGAACTAAGCACAGTGTTTAATTTGAGCTGGTGGGTGTCGGTGGGAGCCACCAACACTAATTTTTGGAGACCGACACTTATTTTTCTGCATAAGATGTTGACCAAGACAAAAGAGGGAAAAACACACAAAGCAGAAAGACAAAGGAAGTAAAAGAGGAAAAAAACTTCACAAACAGAGAAAGTAGGAACCTGCAAGAGTAAGATAAAGGAGCAGTGAATTAAAAGTGATGAAGCGACTTTAAGACTATGCAGACTTGGAGATCGGCCCATCAACATTTAATTACACCGGCTGCAGGCTTCTGAGCAGAGCTTTGGGCACTCATTCATTTCCAAGTTAAGCACTGACTAAGCAAGGCAACATTTTTGGCACCTATCCACCTCAGCCCCACCCACCAAAGGTACTTAACAGTAGCTATGTCCCATAAATTTGCAATACGCTCATACAATATCAATTTTCATTATGCGGACAAAGAAGTAATGGGTGTGTGTAGCTTGGTTGCATTAAAGTCCACTTGTTGCCTTTCTGGGACGAATTATGGGTCTGAGACACATTTTATGAATTTGCTCTGGAGTAATTAAGATGAGGGAAACATTTCTAAAATGAAGGTTATTGTTAATGTATTTCCAAATATGCTAATCAAACTGGGGAGCATTGTAAGGCCAGCAGTGCTTAATTTGTAAAAATAGCACAGGAACCCAACATGTATTCTTAGGAGCACACCACTGGCACTGCTGAATGCTGCAGTTGTGGAATACCAAGGCTGCCAAGTCTTGATTCCACCTCACGCTGCCTTCTTCTACCACACCACAAGTCCTGTTTCTTTACGTGACTTTTGGAGTACTTTCTCATCCCTGCTTTCTCTCTTGGTCGCTCTTTTCATATCTTTCTCTTCCTTTCTTCCTTTCCTACCTTTCCCTCTCTTACTCTGATGATGAAAAATAAGTCTGTGTGCCCAGTGATTTTGACACCAAATTTCTCATAGCAGACATTCTCGTTTTTCACTAGGTTCACATCACATTATCTATGTGTCAGGCGGTCTCTGCTTTGTACATCTGTCTGTGCCACCTTCTTTCAAAGTGTGATAGATATCAGCTGCACAACGGATTCCTACTTCCATGGAATGCTTCTGGTACCTTCCAACATGATTTCTCTTTCAATACTTTACAATTGTTTGACTTTTCTCTGACAAGGCCCATTTTCTGATTTAACTTATCCATTTGCTTGCTAATTGTCATTGTAGCGAATGTACTATTTGATGACGATGAATTACCTGCGTGTTTCTGATATTCCTTTGCTTGTGCAGAATGTTCACTGTGCTCTCCAGCTCATTAAGATGCCTTTACAGATTATGCTCAGGGCCACTAACATTAATTGCTCTGGAAAAACGACGTTTCGACCTTCCTCTGTCTTATAGTCAATGCTTCATCAAGGCATAGTGTTGCATGCTTCCTCCGTAGTGTGGGTCCACTGCTGTGGATTGCATTGTGGTGTGTGGTGGTGAATGTGTAGGTTGAAGCCTCAGTCAATGTAGGTGTTGGCTGTACCTAGGCCTTCTCAGATCCCCAGAGAGAATAAGAGCTCTTCTAGATTCTAGATTTCATAAATCTAGCTTTATTAAAAAAAAAAAAAACCACAAAGTTATCTGAATCTGAGAGCCCCTGTGAGGTTTAGGCTCAGGCCAAATGCCCCCCCACCACTCACTCTCACTCTCTAGGAAACCTTTTTGTAAAGATGTTTGCACCATAACTACCACCAACATGTGAAAATTCCATAGAGGGCACAGTTGTGCAGAAGTGTCTAAGCCAGTGTTATGTGCATATATAGTAAGTTTAGGATCTGCATATTATTGCAGTTCTTTACAATCCACCAATGGGGATATAATAGGGATAGTAACTTCCCCCAAACACACATGCAGACTGCTATAATCAAAACATTGTATAATACATAGCAAGCTAGAATAGTTCTGTGTCGCTTTCAGGGCTGGGTTTTAGAGTTCAGGGCAGGGTAATGGGGTGTAATGTTTACCATGCATATGCTATACTAATCATGCCTTTACAACGAAATTCGTTGTAAAGGCATGAGTGGTAAAGATGCGGTTGTAGTAAAGACGCTCTGTTAAGGCATGCAATCTAATCGCATGCGTGGTTCCGTCATACAACTTATTGGCATGGCTCCGTCTGCTCTTTGGTGAATTTCATCATGCTGGGAAGGTTTGGGGATTTGGTCTATGAGGTAATTGATGCAGTGTCTGAGGGCACTGTACGGCATGAGGGCATAGCGTGCAAGACTGAGCATTGAGATTGAGTGTGGGTGTCACTGACTGCACCATCGGGTATTCTGGCGACTCCTCATTTTCATGTATTCCTTAAGGAGGCAAACTTCAGGCTGCCCTGCACCCTAAGTCCACTATCTTTGTTTGCATTGTCTGATAATTATGGTTCTTTATCTCAATTGTAGGCATAATTTATAGAATCTTGTTAGGGTTATTCGTTAATAAGTGTTTTTCTTTCTTTGTCTTTGAGAGCACTTGACTGTCTCACTGGACTCTTGGTGCTTATTGTACAATGGACATGTAGCCAAAGCAAAGAATAAAAGTATTCACTTGACCCGAAGTCTTTGGAAATTGTTAATTTCAAATACATAGATAATCTAGTAAATGGTCAGACTTTCATCTGCTTACTAAAAGAGAGGCAATGTGATGGGACTCTCAATGGAGCTGGTATAGAGTTCAGTAAGGAAGCTCCCTGAGCTTCTAAGGCCTGGTTATATTATAGTATGTTATGGTATGCTAAGTGGTTTTTATAAAGCACGACAATCACCTGGAGGCTTCTAGGCGCTGGAACGATTGCCCATGAGATATTAAAAAAAAACAGGTTTTGAGAGCCCTGCTGAAAGTCAGTAAATCAGGCAAGGATTTAATGTGCAGGGGAAGAGAATTCCAGAGTTTTGTGTCTCCAACAGTGAAACCTCTTCCATCCTACGCCGAAAGCCTGAACTTAGGTCTCCCATAAGAAGAGTGAAAAAGGTACTAAGGAAATAAATGTTTATAATTACATGTGATAAGGGCAGGGCCACTGCCATAAATAGAAGTACTAGGGCGAACTGCCCATTTAGAAACCAATGTACCTGTATTTTCAAATAGTGTGGTAGGTCCAAATAATGGTTAATACAATGGGCAATTCTGGTGAGCTGGTTGTTGCATCAAAAGTGCTTTTTATTACATATTCTGTTAGGCATGGAATATAAAGTTTTTTTTAGTATCCAAAGTTGGTAGCAACACGATTTCATCACTGCCACAGATGAGTGGTCGTCCAATTGAAAGCCAAGTTTCTGCCCACAAAGCCAGCCCGTGAAACTGGCCCAGCACCTCGGACTAGAAATTTGGGGCCCAATTCACAGAACTAACTTAAGACTAAATCCTAAACTTAGTACCAATCTGGTATTCACAGAATGCACCTAGTACTTCTGGTATTCACAGAATGAACTTACTACTTTTGCGATTCACAAAATGAACTTAGGACTTTTGCTATTCACAGAATCCATTTACGACCACTAAACTTACGTCCGCACCCGGGCCGGATTTTCCGCCCCCGGAGCGGAGTTTCCGGGCCCGGAGCGGGAAGTCCGCATGCGGGCCGGAAAGTCCGCTCCGGGGGCGGAATACCCGCTCTCGGACCGGAAACTCCGCTCTCGGGCCGGAAATTCCGCTCTCGGGCCGGAACATCAATACTGTTGCCATTGATCATTTGAGCCAAGGGGAAACACCTGTTCAAGTCCCTACCATCCCCCACCATGCATCAGCTGACGCACTCCAGCCAATCCCAGCCAACAGCTCCAGTTAGCCATCATGTTGCTAGTGCCTACCATCCCCCACCATGATCCAGCTGAAGCCAATTAACACAGATTGACCAGCAGCAAAAAACATTTAAAAGCAGCACACAGTGAAGGCACCGGTTTGGCCACACGCAGTTTGTATTTCCAAGCAGAGACCGGCCAAGAAAATGGAGCTCATGAAGAGAAAGAGGAACTTTACAGCAGAGGAGACCACCATGCTTGTGGAGTTCATTGTGAGGCACCATAAACGCCTCTATGGACTCCCACCCTACTGCACCAGTGGGAGCCAGAAGGCAGCCCTGTGGCAGCAATTAGCCACTGCTGTCACAGCATTGGGGGAGGACAGGCGCACTGTGCAGGACGTCAAAAAGAAATGGCAGGATGAGCGGCTGAGGGTAAAGGATAAATACTCCAGGATGGAATTACAACAGATCCTCCCAGCCGCACACTCTGGACCACGCATCCGCCTCACCACACAGGAGGAGGACATCCTGACGACCATACACCCCCACTTGGTCCATGGGCTGCCTGTCAGTGACGTCCGCTACGTGGTACCAGGTAAGTGGGATGAAAAGTGAAAGTGCATGAATAGAAGGTCTGTGTTGCACTGTCAGTGTGAATAAGGAAGTAGTCCAAAGTGTATTAATTAATCCGTAAGTCACAGACTCCTGTGTCACCCTCTGTATGTAGCACTACAAGTCCCACAATCCTTAGGGATGGAAATGGCAAATCCCTCCTCCACTCCTGAAAACATGGCCACTGTCCAGTTGCATTAATACACCAGCATGCTAAGTAGCAATTGACAAATTACAGCAGAGATGCCCCAGTAACAATGCCACACCCAATCCAACTCTTGTGCAACCGCGGATGCGTCACATTGACAATGCGGTGCACTGTGGCGCTGGGATAGACAGATGGGTGTCGCAACTGATGGCATCAGGGGGATGCTCTGCTGGAGTAGTGTCGCAAGTGTGACGCAACTCCAACTATGTCCATGGACCGCCTACACCTAACGCTCAGGGCAACTCATTACAGGTGCCTCAAGCTGGTTTAAGTTTGCATGGCAACACCCTATGAAAAGTGACTACGTGAAATGCCGTCAATTACAATGCATCACTTGTACGAGGCATAACCAAATAAACACACACCCTGCCAAATCACAGCTGATGCATGTTTAATGTTGCGCAGGCCCGCACACCGTGAGGCATCAACATAGATGCATAACATTGGGAATAAGTCTGAAGCCCTAATTTTCATCCCTACTGCTGTACTCAGAATCTTAATCTCAGTAGCTTGGAAAGATACACAGGCCCCAACATTTCAAATGTGGTTATCCAGATTTCTAGGTATACATAATGTGGAGGCGGCTCTGTATCAATTTAAGGGGAAAAAATCAAGAGAATTGGGGTTGAAGATTTGGGCACCAGTGGCTGCCTGGCGCACTAGTAGATTGTCATAATCTTACTGATTTTCAGAATATAGCTACGTCTGTCTTCTAATATTTATATCTTCATTAGCTATACGTTCCTTCTCGCTCTCTTTCTTCCTCTGATTGTGGCAGATGGCTCTTTGTTTTACTATATGTATCTTAACTTCAATATCAACATCGACGCCACATCATTCTATGATTTACAACCTCCAATCTCAATTAGACACTAGAAATGTAATTCGTCAACCGACTTCTACATGCCTTGTTCTTGCTTTATCCATATTTTTTTTTTGGCTATTTTTGTAATTTGCTTATACCTCATTCAGCTTTCTTATTTAGTCAAAATGTATTCATATTGTATTGCTATAGTGTAACATGAATCCTCAATAAAAATTTAAAAAAAAAAAAATAAAAAAAAAAAAAAAAAAAAAAAAAGGGAATAAGTCCAAATGTGTCACCTGTATTACCCCACCGCTGTGACACAGAAGTGACGCAACTGCCGTGTTAATGTATTACAAAGGGCGTGGAAACATGCCACTAAATCTCTAAGAAGTAAATCACCCCGTGCAAGCTGAAAGCACAAAGCAGAAGGTGAGAGAACCATCTGGTCCAAAAGTCAGACACCTATTCTGTTGTAAATTTCCCACCCTGCCACGCCACTACGACCCCAATGCACCACTGCTCCTACCTGCCCAGTCAGCAGCAGTACTGCAAAACACTGTTAGCATGCAGAAGAAATGGGGAAATCACAGAAATGTTCCACCAGCACATATTCCAGTTGTTTAGTTTTCTCTCTTCTCACCCATTGACACATTCAGCCAGAGCACAGACAACTGCCGTAGCGGAGGTCCCTGCATCTACTGGGAGGCATCGCCACCGTACACCCTCACCGACTGGTAAGTCAAAGTGGCCAGGAGATGGTCAAAATGCATACATTGCCAGGAGTGACCGAGGGACATGTAGTGCCCACATATGAAAGTCAACCAGAGATGTACAAATCGCTGCATTACTATTGGAGTAGTCAATGGACATCCACCTTTAGATAATTATAATTGTGAACAGCTGAAGACAATATATTACATGTCTTGGCTCATCAAACCTTCGTAATTGCGGAACATGACATGTTTTACAGCAACAGGCCCAGACCTGGGAATCCAATCCTGTTATCGAGTGCCACAACTACTCAAAAGGGTGTCCCCACTATGTTGTAATGGTGTCTGTAGACGTAAGCAATCAAAGTAATTGACTGAAATATGGCAATGATGAACAAGTTAGATCCCAGGGTCATTAGTATTGACAATGCATACACTGTCCAACTTTGAATGTTTCCAATATAGATGAAATGCCCAGTCCACACAGCTGGTCATGTACCACTTACATTGTCTGGCTTCTGTGTTGGCCATCAACAAAACACGATAGTGGACCGCACATCAGGATCCGTAGACATGTCATTGTGATATAGGTTGCATCCAGGTAGTGGGCCCATTCGAAGTCATGTGGGAGCAATCATGATATTACGTATAACACACTAATGCAACGCTGGTGCCCACAACTGCTTGTGCTCATCCTTTGTGCCAGAAATCTAGTGCATCACATGTGGCTGCCAGAATGTGAAGTAGCAAAACACACTTATCATTGTAGGTACAACGAGGTCCTCCCAGAATCAAAGACACATACTGACTTCTGCTACAAGGTTGGCTGTGACATCTGTTCAGGGCCCACACACTGTTCCGGTGCTGGGCCAAGGGAGGGGAACCCAAGAATATATCAGGCTGACTGCTCAAGAAATGTGCCTTTCACGTCCGCCGTATGTTGCATGTGTATTACAACACTGTTGTCCTGCATCACAATATGCTCACATATGGCATTTGAACCCATGCAAGATCAGACCCTGGTGGCTAATGAAAGGATGACACAAAATGTATGCCAAGTGAGTGCAGAATGGACATTCAATAGTACCATGAGTCATATGAAGTGACCAAAACACAACCGGCTTGCAATTCAATGATAGGAAACACCACGATGATATTGCATGGCTGAGGCCAACACTTATGCCAGTAGTGTACCTTTGAGATGAATGTAGGGGCTGCTAAGGTGAATCTTCATGTAGTTACACCTGCTAAATGACTAGGCTGAAGAGCAACACGCTAATCCAGTGCAGGCAGAAGGCATCAAAGCCTTTCAGCCTATCCGCAATGTTACATTCTGCTTGCCTCCTCTCCTACTGTATTCACATGTATAGGTTAGTGTTTGACAAAAGAGGTTTGGATGTCTGCTGTACAAGACACCAATTGTCGTCAGCTAAGTAGTACCATGATCTGGGAAATAGAGTACGCAAAGAGAGGACACTCAAAGGACGGACGTAAGACATCTGTGTTCTCTCATACAAATATGTGTGACTTCATGCGTGGGGAAGCACAAATGAGCAACATCATGTCCCTGACAATTGTAAATCTCACACATGAAACCCTTTCTGACTTGACAACAAACAACATGAGACTCTGGAAATATGTAAGTCTGAATGGCAAAGGTGATAGCAGTGTAATGGGGAGGAATCGGGGTCATTTATCCCTTCCTATCAGTAATCTTCTCATACATGTGTGTCTGTTGATGTGTCATCTGATTGATGTCACTGCTGTGTGGAGGGAACGGCTGGCAACTGCTGCATGTGAGCAGGTGCCTAAATGTAAAGTTCAGGAGCTAAACATGCTGCACATAGTCCTGGATTACCCACAAATGGTCTTTGAGAATGACATGTTGGCTCCGAACTACCATCTGTTGTTGCAAAATATAGACCTGTATGTCTTATCACAGATGCTGACCGGATTACACCCCAGCAGCATGCACCATCCCGGGGACTGTATGACATCCAACCCTCGCGCGGCCGTCCTTCAGGTAATTCTAGCATGAGGTGTCTGTTGATGTGTCATCTGATTGATGTCACTGCTGTGTGGAGGGAACGGCTGGCACCTGCTGCATGTGAGCAGGTGCCCAAATGTAAAGATCAGGAGCTAAACATGCTGCACATCGTTCTGGATTACCCACAAATGGTCATTGAGAATGACATGTTGGCTCAGAGCTACCATCTCTTGTTGCAAAATATAGACCTGTATGTCTTATCACAGCTGCTGACCGGATTCCACCCCAGCAGCATGCACCATCCCGGGGACTGTATGACATCCAACCCTCGCGCGGCCGTCCTTCAGGTAATTCTAGCATGAGGTGTCTGTTGATGTGTCATCTGATTGATGTCACTGCTGTGTGGAGGGAACGGCTGGCAACTGCTGCATGTGAGCAGGTGCCTAAATGTAAAGTTCAGGAGCTAAACATGCTGCACATCGTTCTGGATTACCCACAAATGGTCATTGAGAATGACATGTTGGCTCAGAGCTACCATCTCTTGTTGCAAAATATAGACCTGTATGTCTTATCACAGCTGCTGACCGGATTCCACCCCAGCAGCATGCACCATCCCGGGGACTGTATGACATCCAACCCTCGCGCGGCCGTCCTTCAGGTAATTCTAGCATGAGGTGTCTGTTGATGTGTCATCTGATTGATGTCACTGCTGTGTGGAGGGAACGGCTGGCAACTGCTGCATGTGAGCAGGTGCCTAAATGTAAAGTTCAGGAGCTAAACATGCTGCACATCGTACTGGATTACCCACAAATGGTCATCGAGAATGACATGTTGGCTCAGAGCTACCATCTCTTGTTGCAAAATATAGACCTGTATGTCTTATCACAGCTGCTGACCGGATTCCACCCCAGCAGCATGCACCATCCCGGGGACTGTATGACATCCAACCCTCGCTCAGCCGTCCTCCAGGTAATTCTAGCATGAGGTGTGTCACTGGCTTCGACTCCAAAGCCATGACAGAGATCCTGATTCCCCTCTGCATGTAATCAGCAGTTGTGTACAAAGTGAAATACAAATCAGGAGTGTCATGTGCCTGTCTGACAATTGGTGATGCAGATAATTGAGAATGTTGTCACTTCCCTCTACAGCTGCTGGTTCAGGGACAGCTAGGCCCGTGAGGAGAAAGGTCCAGCAGGTGACACTAGGGGGGAACACCAAGGGACAGAGAGTTGTGGCTGGAGCTGGTGAGTTTGCCTGTATCTGTGTAACACCTCAGTGCTATGGTGTGAGCTGTCATTTGTGGTGGTACCCTACACAGGTCACATGATCCTCATCTGTTGATGCAAAGTACAGTTGATACAAACCCTTGTTTTGCACCACATGTCATACAAGGTCAATCCCTAATACGGTTGCAACCTCTGTTCCAGGGGATGCTGATGACGAGGATGACAGGCCTATGACCAGTGCGGGCCGACGTGGAATCAGAGGGGAGAATCCCCTGATCCTCCAAGCTGTCATGTCGGCTGCAAGCACTGCTCAGGAGGAGGAGGAAGAATATCCTGAGGACCTCTGCTTGGTGGATGATGAGGACTACATGTCTGACGATGAAGATGGCAATGCGCGATATCGTGCCAGACTGGATAAATCGGTCAGGGCATCAACTCCTCTGCCAAGCAACGTCCCTCCGCCTCCTCCCAGGCATACCATGGCCTGTCCCCAGACTCGAGCAAACCAGCCACAGCACACACGCATCACAACACAGACATCACTCCCTCACAGTCCTCACGTCCAGGACCAACATGGTGGTTCCCCTACCCACTCTTCCCTAGACAGTGTATCCCTGCCAGCCTCTCCACCATCTGGGGGTAGTACCAGCCCTGTTGTGCTGCTGGAATCCCCTGGGCACCATTCACCTGCCCACAGGCTCCCACCTCCCACCCCACCCCCTGCCGTAGGACCTGCACATCCCATCCATGGCAGACAGCTGCAGAGAGGGCCTGCACCTGGCTGTGATGACCAGTGGGAGCAGGACTTCTTCCAACAGCAGAGCGATGTGAGGCAGGACAATAGTGCCATAGGGGCTACCCTGTCCACCATGTCGGACTCCCTGCAGGACATGGTCCACTTCCCTCAGGCGGTGGAGAGGCTGAGCCAAGTGTTGGATAGGATGGATAGGACTTGGCAGGACATGTCCAGAAATATGAGAGACATGCTATCCATCCAGAGGGAAGAGAGTGCAAGACACCATGCCTTGGCCATGAAGATGATGGAGGGCATTTTGAGAGTGAGCCAACCTTTCCCTTCACGGTCAACGCAGGGAGGGGAGCCATCATATCTGCCCACAGGACAGCACATCCCCACACCTGTACCAACTGCACACCAACACAGCGAAGGGAGACATCCACACCAGCGGGCTGAACTGGCACTCCCAACACCACCCCCTGTACAGTCACTCCTGCCACCTGCACAACCATCCCCACCTGTACAGTCACTCCCGCCACCTGCACAACCATCCCCACCTGTACAGTCACTCCCGCCACCTGCACAACCACCACCACCACCACCTGTACAGTCACACCCGCCACCTGCACAACCACCACCAACACCACCTGTACAGTCACACCCGCCACCTGCACAACCACCACCACCACCACCTGAACAGTCACACCCGCCACCTGCACAACCACCACCAACACCACCTGTACAGTCACACCCGCCACCTGCACAACCACCACCACCACCACCTGTACAGTCACACCCGCCACCTGCACAACCACCACCACCACCTGTACAGCCATCAAGTGTGCAAACACCATCTGCCACAGCACATGTGGATGACCCTGGACAGTCCCTTGGACAGTACCCACCTCCACGTAGGCGGCGAGCCAGACCTAAGCACTCGGAGCGGTCATCCCCCCCCAAATTGCGGCGTCGCACTCACCAGTGACAGGAACCCGGGACAATGTGATCACGTGTTTGTGTGTGCACCAAATAAACACCTACCAAAACTAATCATCTGTTGTGTATCATGTCCTGTGTAACGTTGCAGGTGGCCTGGAGATGTGAGAAGGTATGTGTGTGTGTGACACAGTTACAAGTGTGACCCATCGTTGCAACCAGCCATTATGTGCATAGCAGATGACCCACCAAATATGTGTCCATATTCAGAACCAGACATTCAGAATGAAGTTAAACAAGTGGAAGTTATGAGTATTCCAAATTGTATTTTGAGAAGGTACATAAGAACAACCGTCCGTTTGGAAGGGAGAAAGGAAAACAAATGAAGATCTTAATGCAGAGGGAGATGGGAACCTGGATTGGGGTGGGGCAAAAAAAATATAACACGTCAGGGAGCGTCAGGGAAAACAGTCTATTTACAAGGGGAAAATGAAATAGTTGTTCACGTCTAAAGTCAAGTGTCCTTCTGGTCATCCTCTAGGACCACAATGTCCAGATCCTCAGAGTCCGATGCAGGCACACGTCTGGCGGGTGCAGGAACAGGCACCACTTGGGTTCGTGCCACACGAGGAGTACGGGGGGAAACAGTGTGGGGCAATGGACAGGGGGAGACATTGACAGTGGTATGGGAAGGGATTGGGGAGACAACAGACGACATGGCTGCGGGCAGTGAATTGATGGCGGTGGTGAGGGTGGCCATACATCGGAGCATGTCCTCTCGCATCATGCGTACCTCCATACACACTTGTAGCGCGATGCGAGCGGACATGTCTGGCTGACCCTCACACATCCACATCAGGTCCACTGGCACAGCCACAGGAGGAACAACACCGGGAGGGGCCTGGGGGGAAGAGGAGGGATGTGGTGCCTGAGGTCCGGAGCCAATGATGTTGGGGAGCTGGCGGCTACGATGAGGGGGACTGGTTGCAGGGGATGCAGCTGGGTCCCCCGATGGAATGGGGAACTCTAGAGGTAGGGAGGGGCTGATGGCAGGCCCAGATTGTTTGTTGGCCTGCCCCGAGGACACCTTTTCAGGGACCACAGGTGAAGAATCCTGAGGAGAGTTGCTCTCCAACACCTCATGGTCCGAGGTGTCGTGTTCACCCCCCCCCCATTCAATGTCTGCAGCCTCCACCCGGGATGTGGCACCAGCATCAGGGTGTCCCTTGTCAGTCTGGGTGGGCGCAATCCCCTTGCCTCTTGATGTTGAGGGTCCCTCCTCATCCTCCTCTTCCTCGCTGGTGGAAAGTGGGTGTAGCCGCCGCCGCACTGGTGGCCTCTTGCTCCGGACCAGGTCCTGCTGCCCTTCTGTTCCGCCAGCTGTGCCTGCTGAAATGTAAGCAAAATCCGAATGTTATGTTTGTGTCATGCAGGACGAGACACATTCATAGGATCCAAGGTCAGACTTATTTTCCTCCGATCACACTCAATAGTTGTCAGTGTCTATGAGCTGACATTACGTGTATGTTCACCGTCAGTTCCTGGATTGAGTCTGACATGGCCATCTCACGTGGATGTGTGTGGCTTACACGACTGTATTGGCCAACCCTCAACCTGGCATTCTGGGGATCTGTGTGTCCTGCCACAGCTACATGTGCAGGTTCCACAAGCAGTCCACCAATGGAGAACATGAAGTCCCGAATCTCAGATTATGGCCATTCATAGGGAGTCGCAGCTGTTGAAGGTCTGGACAAGTGTCATCTGCTTTGTAGCATTGTATGGGACACGACAATTGGCGAATGTGGGTCACACATGCACTGAGGCTCTGGCCTATTTCTGTAGCTAAATTGTGAGTCTAGCCTTTGGCTGTCCCCACACATGTACTGACAATCCAGTGGCACATATTGGCTTTGGTGACTGATATGGTAATGCTGTACACCGCTGAACACTGGGGGAATTTAGTGACAGCTACCTGTACATGTGAAATGTGAAACAGGCCACTGAGGCTGAGCCGTCTGTCAGTGAACACCCCTTGTAAATTTAGAAGCGCTTAAGAGTGATGAAAGGATGTCAAAGTCTGTCTTGACTCCATGCCACATGATGTTTTGTCACAATTGGAACCCACACTCTAAAAATGCTATGCAAGTCATAGCATCCAATACCCTTTGGCCTGCCATGCGCACACAGGACAGTGTCTGTACCATTGCTCATCCAATGCACACATGATTTCCTAGTGCCAATTGTAGTGGTGCGGGAAGAGCTGATTTCAGTCCAAATGCACAAATATGGCTCATTTAGCCAGTTGTCATGGCGAGACTCCAACTCCCAAAATGCACTCTGCCCTGTACAGTCCATATGCCACAGTGTGCCTTTTTAAGCTTGGTTACTGCTGCATGGACACGGAATCTGTGAATGGAGGCATCGGACACACAATGGTACAGCACTGTTTCACTCACATCATACTCCCAGACACATTTAGCATATGATGCACTTACCATGTCCCTGCTGCTCATGCTCCTCCAGCTGAGCATGGAGGGTCGGCCAAGCTGATCGCAGGACCCTCCTGTACAGTGGGGATAGGCGAGGACGATGCACATGGTGCTGGGAAGACTGACCCACCAGCTCCTCAGCCTTGTGCCGGGCCCACCGTTTTAGGTCCTCCCAGCGCTTGCGGCATGCCCTCGCACTCCTGGTGTGGACTCCCACTGCACTGCAGCGCTCGGCGATGTTGGCCCACAGCCTGGCCCGGGCTGCATTGCTCAGCTGGTGTTCAGGGTCCCCATATAGCTGAGAAAATTTGGCCAGCACCCCCTCAGCCAAGATGTCCAACTCACTTTCAGTGAAAGGGGGTGCCTTCTCTTCGTAACCCTCAGCCATTATGGGGATAATAAGAAGGATGAGAGCAGCAGGATGTCAGAGGATCTGTCTGTGATAGAGGATGACTCAGAATGAACACAAAATGGCAGCAAACTATTTCCTGTGATGTATTTCCTGCCTCCCACTTCCTGTAAAACATTTCCTGAATGAAATTATGTGTTCCGGGTCATTTTCGGAGTTTACGGCCCGTAAACGCAGTTTCCGGTTCCGGAGCGGGAGGTCCGCACACGGGCCGTACGCTCCGTAATCGGCGTTTCCGCACACGGGCCGTACGCTCCGTAATCGGAGCTTCCGCTTTTTGGCCGCAAATTCCGAAAATGACCCGGAACACATTCTTCCATACAGGAAATGTTTGACAGGGAGTGGGAGGCAGCAAATACATCACAGGAAGTAGTTGCCTGCCATTTTGTAGTCATCCAGATCCATCCACAATCTGGGATCACATCTACTGCCATCCTGCTGTTCTGTTGTGGATAAAAAAAGTAAAGACAGTGCATGTGAGAATTAATTAAATGTGACAAGAGGGTGAAGTGACCATTTCAAGACATGTCTGCAGTTTCTGTTTCAGTTTCTCATGCTTTGCATTATGGTACATGTAGTCCATATTAGGTGCTCATTTGCAGAGTTGTGTGATGTGTTCCAGAACATTGTGTTTGAGAAGTGTGGATATATCACAAACACAGGGGGGCAGAGTTACGGCTACGGACGCATCTCTGCTAATCAGCAGAGATGCGTCAGAAGAGTTGCGATGCATCTGCCCACCCGTGCGCCAACACAGATGCGCGGCATTGAAATTTCGGTGCACCGTGCAGCTCGGATGTGCAGATGCGTGACGCATCCCCCGTTGGAAAGGCGGCGCATTGCTGGAGTTGCGTCGCATGCACAACGCAGCTCCAGCAAGGCTCGGGGGTGCCCTATCCCTATGATGCTGCGTCAATCCTTACGCCTGCTTCAAGCAGGCGCAGGGTTTTGACGCAGCATGGCCTTAAAAGTGACTGAGTGAAATATTGTAGATTTTTAGGAGGCGTTTCTGCGCACGGAAGGCCCCCCCCCCAGCACCAGAACGCCTACATGTGGCGCAGGCCTTTACAACGTGACGCATCTCCCAGATGCTTCATATAGTACATTCCCCGCAGCATGGGGCTGGCTTTGCACCACCGCAGCGTCACAAAAGTGACGCACGGCAGCGTGAAAGGGCCGCAAGTCCCACATTAATCTGCCCCATGGCGTCTGATTGACCCATTGCATCACTCACGTCGTGGGCGCATCATTTGTGGGGGAGTCACATCTGTTGATGGCACAGGGCCGACAATGCTATGGTTATGGCCTTTTCTGATTAAGAGACCCATCCTCATGAGGTCCGGCTGTGTCTCTCAGTACATGTATCATCTTGCATCTGTGGCTATAGATTCTTTCGGGACATCCACTACACTGATCGCTGACATGGGCACATGTGCTGATGCAGGCTCAACGTTTTGACTACTGTCAAGAGCTGTGATTAACATGCAGTTAGTGTGGCTTGCAAAGTAGCCTCAGGAAGGAATTTATTGACACAGTCGTGTATATCCAAGTTTCATCATTGGCAACAGACAGCAATCCACATTTGGTCCATTCCACTACAGGTTGCTCATGTGAAGAACGTGGCAACAAGCTGCTCACGGACTTGCATGCCCTGACCTCGGTTATGTGCCATGGCCCGGTTTCCCAGATTCATAGGTAGCCGAGGTTCCAGCGGTATCTGTAAGCCATGCGTTAAGGCAATGTTGTGCAAGACACAACAGGCTAATATGATCTTGCACACTACTTCTGGGGAGTACTGCAGCACCCCCCCTGTACGGTCGAGACATCTGAATCGCGACTTCAACAGACCAAAAGTACGCTCTATGATGGCTCGAGTCCGTATGTGTGCCCTATTGTACCTACGCTGTGGTACAGTGTCTGCACGCCTGTAAGGGGTGAGGAGATGTGGGGTAAGTGCATACCCAGCGTCACCTGAGTAGAGGGGAAAGGGCAGTTGGTTAGATTTCCCTCTTTGACTTGCACAGGACATGATCTATACTGTATTACATGCATTGTCAGGTGGGCCCTGTATCTAGCTTTATGAATCTTAAAGTACTATGGTTAATTTTGGGGGGCATTCAGACATTTCAAAAACACATAATCCTCCTTTCTAACGCTTGGTACTTACCCAGTAGCCACATGTTGCCAAATTCTCCCGCAGCTATCCGCCGGGCAAGAGGTGACATGCGGAATATGAAGCTGTCATGGGTACTGCCGGGGAACACCGCATGCACATCAATGAACCTCCCTCTGGAATCACAGACAGCTTGCACGTTGATGGAATGCCATCGGTGTCTATTGCAGAAGATGTGTGCAATGTGGCGGGGTGGCTGCAGGGCCACATGGGTACAGTCAATTGCACCCAGCACACGTGGAAATTGTGCAATGCGAAAGAAATCTCGTACTGCCCTTTGTCTCAGGGCCAGTGTCGGTGGCATATGTATGTGGAGGTGGGATCTTGCAGTGATGCATCGCAGTACCTGATGCAGGCACCGCGACTGACTTGCCTGGGATATGCCCACATGGTCACTGGAGACCCTTTGGAATGAGCCAGTGGCGAAGAAATGGAGCGCTGATAGGATCTTGAGGTATGCTGGTATTGCATGTGAGCAGCAGGTCACGGAGTCAAGTTCCTGCTCCCACTCACATACCATTTCCAAGATGATTTCTGGAGGGAAACGGTACCTGGCCCTTATATCTTGACTGGACATTCCAAATAAGTTGATCCTCTGTCTGAAGATCCTCTCTGCTCTGGCTCTCATCCTCCTCCTCCTCCTCAAGTGGTTTTGCTGCATGGCAAGGGGCAGTGCAACAAACACATTCAGTGACATGTTGAAAGGGTTTGTGTGTGTCTGCTCTGCAGTTACACGTGGTGCCGAGCTAGGATTGGCTGGAGTGCGTCAGCTGATGCATGGTGGGGGATGGTAGGGACTTGAACAGGTGTTTCCCCTTGGCTCAAATGATCAATGGCAACAGTAATGATGTTCCGGCCCGAGAGCGGAATTTCCGGCCCGAGAGCGGAATTTCCGGCCCGAGAGCGGAGTTTCCGGCCCGAGAGCGGGTATTCCGCCTCCGGAGCGGACTTTCTGGCCCGCATGCGGACTTCCCGCTCCGGGCCCGGAAACTCCGCTCCGGGGCGGAAAATCCGGCCCGGGTGCGGACGTAAGTTTAGTGGTCGTAAATGGATTCTGTGAATAGCAAAAGTCCTAAGTTCATTTTGTGAATCGCAAAAGTAGTAAGTTCATTCTGTGAATACCAGAAGTACTAGGTGCATTCTGTGAATACCAGATTGGTACTAAGTTTAGGATTTAGTCTTAAGTTAGTTCTGTGAATCGGGCCCTTGGGGTCCACATTTTTTTGCCTCCAAACACAGAGAATGACATCTTGCTTGAGAATATTCCATTCCTGACAATTGTGGATAAATGTGAGAAGTAACAATCATTGGGCATAGATGTATAGCTTTAATGTGCCAATGCATGCAAACACAAGCATGATCTAATACTGTCCGCATTATTAGTCCTTGGGGCATTTTGCATACCACGTCTACTTACACTTCCCCCTTTTTCCTTTCAACCTTTCAACAACAGTGCACTTTGTCCACATCTTGTTTGGTGGTATGCTGCCTACATGAGGAGTAACAGAGCCATCTCTTGGCTTACTTGTTCTGGTTGCCTGGCATCTGTTTTCTTTGGTACCTTTCTAAGGGCCTGATCTGTAGCCAATCATTACTTCGCTTCAAAGTTTACAGAAACTACTCTTTTTCTTCCCACTTCACCCTGCGTTGCTGGGGCAGTGGCCTGGCTATCCATCCTCTATTTTCCCCTTCAACTTCATTTGTGGGCCTATTTTTGTTGCACCTGCCATCAGTACAGGGAGACAATGCTCAAGCCATCCCTACCAGTCCTCCCCTGATGCTTTGTTGATGTCGTCAAGACCTCTTCCATGCCTGCAATGTCATCCTTGTCCTGTTATGCTTATGCGCTATTGTGGGGCTCGCAGTGTAAAGCCCTTTGCACTGTTGTATGGATCAGAAGTAGAGCCTGGCTCTTAATTGTGCAAGCTAGCTTTTTTTACCACATAAATGCTATTTGAGAATCCCTATAACCGTAAATACCGAACCCCGTTATCTTGATTCATTTAGAAAGTTTGGGGCATCTCCTTCTTTCTGGTTATGACCAGTAGATTTATAGAAACATTGCATCACATATAGGTGTTCAGAAGGCCCCAATCCTGCACATATGATGAACTACGCGAAGCACGCCGTGGCACCTTCTTTCAAGAGGGACAAGCCCATGGTATGACGATTCCCTTAGGCTCCTTAAGGTCGCCTGTAAGAGGGCCGAAAGAGCTTGGCGCAAGGCATATGATCCCATTCTTAAGCAGGGATATCAGGCCAGCATTAAGCTATATCACCGAGCTATCTGTAAAGCACGGGCCTCATTTTATTCCTTAGAATTTAAGAGCAGTTCTAACCCTACTAAACTAATCTTCAAGGTTTTTAAAGATCTGACCAATAAGAAAGTCGCAGTAATGGGGAACGGCTCTTTGGCCCACTGTGAAGAGTTAGCATCTTTTTTTGTGGAGAAAGTGGACGCGATCTATAGGTCTTTTCCTCCTCTTACTACATCTAATAACAACATAGGACCTATACATGTCATCTCCAGTCCATTGTTAGTGATTCCTGTGCCATCCCAGGAAGAGTTTGAATCCTTAGTTGTGAAAGTCAAATCGGGCTCTCCGGCGGACCCTCTGAGACCTGCACATTTTAGGGAGTCCGCCGAGATCTGTTTCCCGTCTCTTTATAATCTCATCAGGTTATCTTTCACATCTGGGACGCTACCCATAAAATGGAAGCAAGCCACGGTTATGCCGATATTAAAAAAGCCTACTCTAGATCCAACAAAACCAGAACATTATCGCCCCATTTCTCTGCTTCCATGGATCTCTAAGATTGCTGAGGCTCACGCCAATAATATTTTATCTGGTCACCTTCTAAATACAGGCATTCTTGATCCCTCCCAAAACGGCTTTCGTGCTGGCCATAGCACAGAGACAGCTCTATTGGCTATGGTTGAGCACCTGCGGAGGATGTTAGACTCTGGACAGACGGCGGCACTGATCCTTTTGGATCTCAGTGCCGCCTTCGACACTGTTTCCCACCAGATTTTGCTTCAGCGGTTAAGAGAAGCCGGAGTGGAGGGTGCAGCTCTAGACTGGTTTTGCTCATTTTTGGCTGAGCGCACTTTTAAAGTGTCTACACCACCCTATGAGTCTACTCCTCGCCACATCTCCCAAGGAGTCCCGCAGGGTTCGGCACTTAGCCCGACCCTGTTTAATTTGTATGTGCAACCGCTGACGGTGGTCGCCAATAAATGGGGCCTAACTATGGTGTCCTACGCCGATGACACCCAGTTAGCGGTTGCTCTAAACAGGAACACTGTGCTGGATGCTTCCAATTTTCAGAGGGCCCTCAAGGAGGTGGCAAGCTGGATGACAGATAACCGCCTCCAACTCAATGCCACTAAGACTGAAGTCTTAGTCCTGGGCAAAGAGGCTCATCTCTGGGGAGGCGACTGGTGGCCATTAGAGCTTGGCCAAGCCCCTATCCCGGTGACACAGGTAAAGAACCTCGGGGTTTGGCTTGATGCCAATCTATCATTTACCCCTCATACAAAAAAGGTGGCTGGTACCTGCTTTGGTGCCCTTCAAATTCTTAGGCCCATCTTCAAATTTTTCGATGCCTCCACTAGGCAACTCATAGTCCAAGCTATGATTCTTTCCAGATTGGATTACGCCAGTGCACTTCTATTGGGCACCAACCAAGCAGAGCTTACACGCCTTCAGCGTGTGCAAAATGCGGCTGCCAGAATGTTGGTCGGATTGCCCAAATTCTATTCAGCTAGGCGTTCCATTCTGGACCTTCATTGGTTGCCTGTCGGGCAGAGGATAAAGTTCAAAGCCTTGTGCCTGGTTTTTAAAATCCTAAAGTTTGCCTCTCCTCCCATTTTAGCTCAGACCATCTCCTACTACAACCCTGCAAGAGCATTACGATCAACGGGTCAATTTCTGGCTAATGTCCCTCGTTTCAAAAAAGCCAGGATGGGTGGCCGCTCATTTGGTGTTTTGGCAGCAAGCCTTTGGAACACACTGCCTGTTAGTATTCGTTCTATTCCTGATTTGCTGCCGTTCAGAAAGGCTGTGAAAACATTTTTGTTTCCTCTGGCTTAATGGTTTTTGCGGCTGGTTACCACGCGTCTTGTGTTATGTTACCTGATCCTCTATAGCGCCGGGACGCCACTTGGCTGCGGCATCTGTGCGCTTTACAAATATAAATAACATAACATAACATAACATAACAAGAAAGGCATAACTGACCATCTCCTGCAGACGTCAGCATTACTCCCTTGTTCACCTTCTCTGAGGTTGCGTAGAACCAAAACAAACCAACAACCAGGGGCGGCTCCTCCATGTGGGCAGAGGAACGTTGCCCCACTGCTTTCTCACAGTGTGAGAAGCAGAAACATAAAATGGTATTATAAATACCATTTTATGTTTCTGCTTCTCGCACTGCGAGAAAGCAGAAGGGTTTGGTTGGGGGAGGGCGGATGGATGGGCCTGCTCTAGGGCAGGGTTGGAGTGGCTTGCCCACTGCTAAGAGCGCTGACTGTTTGGTCGGCCCTCTTGAGCCGACCAAACCAGTCATGATCACTCTGCCCTTTCTCCATGTAGGCTGCATGCAGCCGACATGGAGAACATGGCCTCCCTATAGACGCCTGGCTGGTCGGGGTCCTGACCAATCACAACGCTGCCATTGCGGCATAGTGATTGGCTTAGGGTAGGGGAGGGAGGCTGCCTGCTTCCTGTTCCAGAGAAGACAATGCAGGACCGATGACGCGGGACTGGGCCGGCGAAGGTAAGTTAATTTTTTTTAATTTATTTTTTATTATAAATTACCCCTCCTTGCACGACCCCCCGCCCTGTTATGCTTATTCGCTATTGTGGGGATCGCAGTGTAAAGCCCTTTGCACTGTTGTATGGATCAGAAGTAGAGCCTGGCTCTTAATTGTGCAAGCTAGCTTTTTTTACCACATAAATGCTATTTGAGAATCCCTATAACCGTAATTACCGAAACCTGTTATCTTGATTCATTTAGAAAGTTTGGGGCATCTCCTTCTTTCCGGTTATGACCAGTAGATTTATAGAAACATTGCATCACATATAGGTGTTCAGAAGGCCCCAATCCTGCACATATGATGAACTAAGCGAAGCACGCCTTGGCACCTTCTTTCAAGAGGAACAAGAAAGGCATAACTGATCATCTCCTGCAGACGTCAGCATTACTCCCTTGTTCACCTTCTCTGAGGTTGCGTAGAACCAAAACAAACCAACAACCAGGGGCGGCACCTCCATGTGGGCAGAGGAACGTTGCCCCACTGCTTTCTCACAGTGTGAGAAGCAGAAACATAAAATGGTATTATAAATACCATTTTATGTTTCTGCTTCTCGCACTGCGAGAAAGCAGAAGGGTTTGGTTGGGGGAGGGCGGATGGATGGGCCTGCTCTAGGGCAGGGTAGGAGTGGCGTGCCCACTGCTAAGGGCGCTGACTGTTTGGTCGGCCCTCTTGAGCCGACCAAACCAGTCATGATCACTCTGCCCTTTCTCCATGTAGGCTGCATGCAGCCGACATGGAGAACATGGCCTCCCTATAGACGCCTGGCTGGTCGGGGTCCTGACCAATCACAACGCTGCCATTGCGGCATATTGATTGGCTTAGGGAAGGGGAGGGAGGCTGCCTGCTTCCTGTTCCAGAGACGACAATGCAGGACCGACGACACGGGACTGGGCCGGCGAAGGTAAGTTAATTCTTTTTAATTTATTTTTTATTATAAATTACCCCTCCTTGCACGACCCCCCGCCCCCCTATACACGCGAGTCACGCGAGTCACGACTACCAACAATTAGGGTAAGTCACAGGTGCTCACTGAAAAAGGCTTTGTGAAGTGGGGCCAATAAGTTTAGAGCCATTGTTACAAGTGAAGGGCCAGATGTACATACATTAGATTTGCCAAATGTAGTGACAATTTGCGCACCGACTCTAAGCAAATCCAACTGCATTTTCTGAACTGACCTATGTATTAAAAGGTCAGTTCACAAAATACTGAATTGCAGTTGGTCGCAATTTGTCCTACCTCATAAATATTAATTAGGTAGGTCACAAACTGCGACCCACTATGACTTGCTGCCATCACAAGGATGGTGACCTGCTTGGGTCAGAAGACCACCGTGTCTGTGATTGCTTTTAAATAAAAAAGAATTTATATTCAGCTTGTTTTCTTTTAAGCACTACAGGATGCATTTACAAAAAAAGAGAACAGCTTGTAAAACGATTTTTATGAGGAGGTAATAGTCCCAAGAACCACCACCTACTCCTAAAAAATGTGCTTTGGACCATTCACAAAGGGGAAGGGGCTCCCAGGGTACCCTTTCCCTTCTGCGAACAGGTTTCTACCTCCTTTGAGTTATGGGCAAAATATTAATGCATGCTATAAGGAATCACTCTTTGGAAGGGAAACCCTAAACATACCCATTCCAAAAAGAGATACCTTATGGTTTCCAAAAACAATCGAGTGATTCGGTAACATGTTACAGCATAGCTAAATTGGTTTAGTATATTTGAAAAACACATTTTCTTGTCCCGAACCCTACAATTTACCAAATGGCAGGATTTGGGGCAAGAAAACGCACATCTGGCTCTTAAATTCCGAACTCTGTGCAAACATGAGTTTTCAAGGGGTCAGAATTGAGCTGTGTGATAATTATCATCACACCTGTCAAATATGCTGACATTTATCAGGCAGAAAAGGCATGGTAAAAAGCAAAACATGCAGAAATATGTGTGTTAAAATTGATTCCACATTTACGCCTCAATTTCAAGTTGAATACTCGAAGGAGAAGGTATTATCCACTGCTAAAGTCAAGCAAATAGGTTACTTTTTCTGCTGTGAAAGTTTGCTGCCCCTGACTTGAACCATTAATAGAGTCACACCTGACTGACCCAAAAAGCCTTCCTCTTCTCCCTCACCTCACAGGCTCAATAATATTCTATGGGGCAGATTTACAAGCCCCTTGCGAGACATTTACGCCGCCGTTGCGTCACTTCTGTAACGCAGCGGCGGCGTAAACCATGCGCCATGTTGCGCCTTATTTACAACGTGACGCATCTAGGGAGATGCATCATGTTGTAAAGCCCTGCGCTACATTAAACCTGCGTCAGGTTTAATGTATGCAGGGTGGGCGTTCCGTCGGAAAAAGCCTCGGAAAAGTGACGCAGTGAAATCTACAAGATTTCACTGAGTCACTTTTCCGACGCTGCTGCGTTAAAACCCTGCGCCTGCTTGAAGCAGGCGTAAGGCATGACGCAGCATGTTCGGTATGGGCAGCCCCTGAGCATTGCTGGAGTTGCGTCGTGCTTGCGACACGACTCCAGCAATGCGCCGCCCTTATGCCATCAGATGCGTCACGCATCTGTTTATCCTTGCGCCAAGATGCGCTGCATTGTAAATGTGGCGCATCTGTGGTGGCGCAAGGGTAAACTTGCGTGACGCATCTTTCCTGGCGCATCCCTGCTGATTTGCAGGGATGCGCTAGGAAACATAAATCTGCCCCTATATATTTGACCTGCCTTACTAGGTTCTAGCTTGCGCCATCCGAATGGGTCTATCACTCTGTCTTCTCACTGTATGTGGAGTATCATGGAAAATAGTTAAAAACACACGAAAATAAAATAACTGCTCTCTAGAATTTGAGGTATGCTGATGTGGAACTGTTCTGATACTGAAGTAGGCTGGTTCCAGCTGTGGCTTAGAAATGGCACATATGCTTAATCCAAAATGATGTTTTTTCCAACAGTGGTGACAACAAATTGCTTCCTGCTCTCCTTTCAAATCAAACAAAGAAGTCATATGGTCTACTTCACTTCTTAGACATTACAAGTCGATCTTCTTTGTGGCAAAATGTTTATCAGGTTCAAAAACATCCTGTGGCATTTTAAGTGAGCGGCCATTCTTTACCTGCTGCTATTTTCCATGATGAATATACTTCATGCTGTAGTATCAACTAGGTGGCCCATTGAAATTTACAAAATATAAATGCGTTCTTGAGCAGGCTAGTGGCTAAAATATGTCTTACACATTGTAATAGAAAGTAGAAAATAAAATCTGAAATTATGCCATTCACAAAAACTGGATTTTCTTTAAACTGCACTCTTTGACACTTTTCTTAGAAAACAACTAGACAAAAGCACTGATAATGCTAATAGATTTGGCTTATGAATGAAAGTGCCTTTTCAGTCACTTACAGGTTTAGCCATAAAGGCACTCTGCCACTCCTCTTTGCGCTCATGCATCCATTCTTCCATCCACTGACTCATTCTTGCATTCACATTTCTGACACCCACAAAAAAATCCCACACAAATTAAAACATATATGCAAAATAAATTAAAAGAATACAAGTAGAAAAAAGAAAACATGCTGCTATTTAAACACGGTGGGCATCTGCAACAGGTGTCTGTCTTGCAATGGTTTTCTATATAGTTTATCTTTGGTTTACAGTTCCAGCATAGCCAACATGTTTAGAACCAACATGTTGGCCTTCTTGAAATGGTAAAACAATGATACATTGTGGACAACAACATTCCATGATGGTCACTTGGTTTTTAGAGGAAGTGGCCCGCAGAATGGAGCAGCGGAAATGTGTTGGCTCTGCTTGGGGTTTTGATGCACCGCAGAGGAGATGCATCAGCTCCCCTGGATATACAGAAGCTGTCAGATTCCCTTAAACCCGCTTCCAATGGTTCAGAACTGGGGTGCCACACTTGGCAGGGTATGGTCTCACATGGCAGAGTCCAGGTGCAGGTCCAAGGTTGTTGGAAGCCTGTTATGTCCCTTATACTTCAGACCAAGAAGACAAGCAACTAACCCTCTGAGTCACTCTGGGTCCTGGGTTCAAGAGATGCATGTCCAGTCGATCTCACCCAGGCAAGAGGGCAGCAGGCAGCGGGTCAGCACTGCAGGGCAGCAGTCCTTCAGAGCAGCAGTCCAACAGAGTGACATTTGAGCAGAGGGGCAGGCGTTTCAGCAGCTCAAGAGACCTACTTCCTGGCAGGGTATCCACAGGTCCAGAAGTGTACTGAAGTGGGTGTGTCTGAGGTCCAATATTTATATCCAGTTGTGCATTTGAAGTGGGGAGAAGCTTCTAGTGGCATGCCTTTGAAGTGCACAGGTTCCCAGCCTTCCTGGCCCTAGCTTCAGACTAACTACAGGGGGTATGCAGCCTTTGTGTGGAGATGGTACACAGTCTATTCAACTGTGAGTGGTGCTGGTCCCAATTCCTCCCTCCCATATGGCCAGTGATGGCCCATCCAGTTACACCTAGGCTCTCCATTGTGTGTGGCTGTCTGTGAGGAATACACAAAGCCCAACTGCCCAGTCATGTGGCCCAGAGACAGGCTACAGGCAGAAAATGGCAAGGCAAAAAATGGCTACTTATTTTCACAATTGTTATTTAAAGTTGGACTTCACCATAAATTAGGATTGATACTTAAAATTCAAAGACACCAAACATGAACTGTTTACCTGTTACCAGTGGGAAATTACACTTATAGAATGTAATAAGGTAACTTCTATGGGAGAGGTAGGCCTTGCAGCAGTGAAAAACGAATTTAAGAGCTTTTCACTACAAGACCATGTAAACTTAGAAATACATGTCCTACTTTTAAAATACATTGCAACTTGCCCTCTGGGCTGTCCACAGCCTATCCTAAGGGTGACATATATATTTTAAAATGGAAGGTTTGAGCCTGGCAAAAAGGTTTACTTTGCCAGGTCGAAAGGGCAGTTTGAAACTGCACACACAAAGGCTGCAATGGCAGGCCTGAGACTTGTTTAAAGTGCTAATTAAGTGGGTGGCACAATCAGTGATGTAGGCCCACTAGTAGCATTTCATTTACAGGCCCTGGAAACAGGTAGTGCCTCTTTACTAGGGACTTACAAGTAAATTGAATATGACAATTGGGTATAAGCCAATCTTACCATGTTTTATGGAGAGTGCACAAACACTTTAGCATTGGTCAGCAGTGGTGAAGTGAACAGTCCTAAAACCAACAAAAATAAATTCAGCAAAGAAATAGGAGGAGGAAGGCAAAAGGTTTGGGGATGACCCTCTAGAAATGTCCATATGTGTATTATTTATTGATTATTTAAGTTAAAAGATCCTGGCAGACAGCTAGGGCATTCAGACCTTCCCAAGAGATTCTAGCAAGTATTATTACAGTGTAAATATTCCACTCCTAGGGTTTGCCGGGGGATGGGGTAACCAACATCAAAATCCTTCCTTACAAAGGTAATATATGATATTTCAAGTGCAATATCTAACTCCGGCCTTCAACACAATGTAAAAACAATTGACCCTTACAGTCCTATTTGCTATAACATATCTGTTACATGATAAATAAATCAGGTCTACTGCCTTTGTCTTAACAGATCAGTCATGTGGCATCTGAAATACCTTTTCCTAGTGAATCAGCAAGATGTATGTCTGTTATTATTGGCGTGTCACCATAGCCAACTCAGGCCTACTGTATTGAGATTAAGGTTTCCCATAAGGCATATACCAGGCATACGGTTTTAAAAGTAGAAAGGTGTGCAAAACTATAGTCGCCAATGCAAAATACTATCTGAAGTGCACATAAAATGGCAAGCATCATGCAAATACAAATATGTACGAAATTACACTTATCAAAATGATATAAAACCCCTCTCAATAGAGACTAACACGAATCATCGCAATGAAAATCATCAACTCCCACTTTTTGTTTGCTGAATGAACAATATGTGGAAACTAGAAAAGAGTCACTCTTGTGAATAAAAAGAACCCTCACTCACCAACCTGGTTGGTGACATGCTTCATCATTTGGTTCCCACCAGAGAGGCCGAATGCCTCCCTGGTGTGCTACAACGCCTGGTTACAGCGGAGCAGGTTTCTTTCAAAGTGTGGTGAAACAGAAAAATGGTGATTTAAAAAGGGCTTGGTTTAAACCCAAACAAACTTTATTCGCGGTTAACCAAGCATTAATAACATCGTGGTTGGACATAGAAACAGTCCAGCATGAATTTGCTAGTCTAGTCCAAATTATAAGTGAAATAAAATCATGGTCAACATGTTTCTGCCTCCGGATTGGCTAATTTAGCGAGGCTTTCATAAGGACCAACTGGTAGAAAAAGAAAGAACACCTCGGCGGTATGCACGCTCTAAGGTGCACCCTAACCTGGGGTGTTTGTGAACAATCACGTAGTGACTTACAATTTGTAGTCCGGCTTACCGCTTTTCAGAAAGCCTTAGTATTTCAAAGGGGGGGGGGGAATAGCCCCATGGGTCCAGGTGGGGGGTGCGTACTTGTAGTCACACTTACTCTAAAGTACGACGCCCGCCAAAGACCTATAGCTGCCCAATAGCAGGACCCCGGCTATTGGGCAGCTATAGGTCTTTGGCGGGCAACCTTTAGTCGCAGCTACAGCCCGAACTGCTGAACGGAATTACACCAAATTTGGCAAAAAGTAAGCCCTTGGATCAGAGTCACAATGCACTGCTGATGATGTCACATATTAAATCACTCATGACATGGTCAGTGACATCACTCATGATATCACTGATGACATCTCAAATGACATCACTGATGACATCACTGATGACATCATCCTTGTGATAGAGTGATGTAATATGTGACATCATCAGCAGTGCATTGCGGGCGCCCGAGTTATAGTTAGATGAACTAACTATAACGGGGGAGTTTCACGGGTTTTGTACGAGTGAAATGTCCAGCTAACTATAACGCCCCTGAAACCTATGGTTTTTTCAGTGAATTTCTAAGGTTTTTTTAAATGCTAATTCCTAACTATAACGTGCCTGAAACCTATGGTTTTTTCAGTGAATTTCAAAGCTTTTTTAAATGCTAGTTTCTAACTATGCTTACAGAGGTATGCCATGTGAAGAAAGAAGAAAAAACACACAGAAAGAAGAAAAAGAAATGCAGAAAGAAGCAACAGAAGTCCTCAAGGATGAAGAAAAGTGCAGGAAGAAGGAAGACGTGCAGACAGAACAAACAGAGGAGCAGAAAGAGGTCTTTGTTGCAAAATCATCCTGTACCCTGTAGCTGAACTAACTATAACAGGGGAATTTCACGGGTTTTGTATGAGTGAAATGTCCAGCTAACTATAACGCCCCTGAAACCTATGGTGTTTTCAGTGAATTTCTAAGGTTTTTTTAAATGCTAATTCCTAACTATAACGTGCCTGAAACCTATGGTTTTTTCAGTGAATATATATATATATATATTCACTGAAAAAACCATGGGTTTCACACACGTTATAGTTAGGAATTAGCATTTAAAAAACCTTAGAAATTCACTGAAAAAACCATAGGTTTCACACACGTTATAGTTAGGAATTAGCATTTAAAAAACCTTAGAAATTCAGTGAAAAAACCATAGGTTTCACACATGTTATAGTTAGCTGGACATTTTACTCGTAAAAAACCAATGAAATTGCCCCGTTATAGTTAGTTCAGCTAACTATAACTCGCGCGCCCGCAATGCACTGCTGATGACGTCACATATTACATCACTCATGACATGGTCAGTGACATCACTCATGACATCACTGATGACATCTCAAATGACATCACTGATGACCTCACTGATGACATCATCCAGTGAATGTGTGTTTTTCTGAAAATTAAATATGTTTTATATATGTATATCTCAAGGTCGATGGAAGAATAAATGGGTATATAAGTGTCTAAATGGATGATTTGTTTTTGAAAAATTGATTGTGTAACTGACTGATTAAGTGTATCTCTCACTTTGTGTATAAGTGGCTGCATGGGTTGGTGAGTAGCTACATGGGTGTCTATATAGGTTATTAGTTGTTTTTTTGAGTATCAGTCTGAGTGTCTGTATGGTACGGTGGGGGGTATTACATAGTGCATAGATGCATGAATGAGTGACTCACTGTTTGTATGTGTTGAAGACAGCATGTGTGCAGGACTGTATGGGTGGATGAGTGTGTGTATGGGTGTGTTAGTGAGTGAATGACTGTCTCAATAGTGTCTTCAGGAGTAACTACATATGTTTTAAACTAGTATATGTGACTATTGGTGTATATATGTGAGTATATGTGAGAGGGAGAGATTGAAAGAGTTCCTGTATGAATAAGTATGTGTTTCTATAAGTGATTGTTTAAAAGACTAAGTATGTGTAAGTTTCCGTAGAAGTAAGTATGGTGGTGTGTGTATTACTGTATATGCAAGTAAATGTATGTTTTATTCTTTATTAGCATGAGTGACTATGTGTGTGAGTAACTCTATGGATGAGTGGCATTGTGTAACAGGATGTATAGATGTATGAGTACATATGATGAGTGAGTACATGTATGAGTGACTGTATAGGACTGTTGGTGAATGAGTGGATGTGTATGTGGATCTTAGAATTACTGAAGAGGTTGTTGTAACTGGTATTGGTATGTCCATTGTTTTGAAATTTTTAGTCTCTATTTTTGAATGTGTGTATCAAAGCTTATATTAAGGTGAGAGGAGGTCTGCCACTCTATCACAAGGATGATGTCATCAGTGAGGTCATCAGTGATGTCATTTGAGATGTCATCAGTGATGTCATGAGTGATGTCACTGACCATGTCATGAGTGATGTAATATGTGACGTCATCAGCAGTGCATTGCGGGCGCGCGAGTTATAGTTAGCTGAACTAACTATAACGGGGCAATTTCATTGGTTTTTTACGAGTAAAATGTCCAGCTAACTATAACATGTGTGAAACCTATGGTTTTTTCACTGAATTTCTAAGGTTTTTTAAATGCTAATTCCTAACTATAACGTGTGTGAAACCTATGGTTTTTTCAGTGAATTTCTAAGGTTTTTTAAATGCTAATTCCTAACTATAACGTGTGTGAAACCCATGGTTTTTTCAGTGAATTTGCAAGGTTTTTTAAATGCTAATTCCTAACTATAACGTGTGTGAAACCCATGGTTTTTTCAGTGAATTTGCAAGGTTTTTTAAATGCTATTTTTTTTTTTTATTCTTCATTTTTTTCAAACATATTTTTAATTTAATTTTCTTATCTTTTATAAAGACTATGCTTAAATTTTTAAAATCCTTAAATATTTTTTTTATATATATTTTTTAAAATAAACATGTAAAATTTATTTCCAGATTTTTTTTTTTTTTTTTTTATAGTACGCGTACCGTAAGCTCACGGTAAGCGTACGGTTATGCAACGTCCGTAATCTATCTACGCTGCTTGCGCATAGTTACGTACTTTGCGTAGCCGCGCGTACTGCGCGTGGGACGCGTGCGCTCTTACGCAACACGCGCACGTTACGCGGAAGTGCCGGGAAATGACTGTTATGCGCATGCGCGCAAGCGCGTGTCTTTTTTACGCGCACGCGTACTTTTTGCCGTAAGCGCTCCGTAAGCGTACCGTAAGCGTACGGTAGGTCATGTGATCATGAAACACAACTTTTGATTGGTGGAAACTACTTTCAGTTCTAGAACTCTCCTACACCACACCCATTCCCCTCATTTCTGCTTGTGATCCCTTGGAAGAAGGAGCTGGTTTGTCTTTGGGATACGATGGCAGAACAACAGAGCCCTTCTGAGAGTGAGGCTAGCACCAGCAGCACTGTCTTGAGGCAGAGAGCGAGGAAAGTAAAGCCTTCTTATGTTTGGGATTATTTTACTTTTCCAGAAGGCCAGCAAAAGGTGAATGCACCCTTAGTTACTTGCAGGCTGTGTCAGCGTGTACTTTCTAGAGGTAATCCTGACAGGAAGTATTCCTTTGGGAATCATACCATGATCAGACACCTCAAGGATGTACACAAAAGGACACATGGTCATCTTTTTGGAGGTAACTCTTCAGAAAGACGAGCCAGTACATCCACAGCAGCTCAGCCTGGACCATCATCTGCAGGGCAGACTCCTTCTTCTGCAGGTCAGGTGAGCCCTTCATCTGTGGGGGGAGAATCTCCTTTTGCTGGCCCTCTGGAAATTAACCCTCGGTTTGCGAGGGTTGAAGTACGGTGCGCCACTTGTCACGATCTAATTACTTATAGGGAGACCAGTATTTCCCTAGTGAACAATAAAATAGATCAGCACACTTGTCGTACCGTCTAATATTCCCAATCTTTCTTTCCTCTGTCCCTGCATGAACACAACGGCTCTTTTAAGAGCCAACCTTATCTTTCATCTTTTTTTTACATATGTTTTTAAAAACTTTTTTTAATTTTTTTTTTACCGTACGCGTACGGTAAGCGTACCTTTTTTATTTTTTTTTAAAAAAACACTAAAAATCATTTATCACATTACATTGACTTACCATACTCACTCAAAAAAATATTTATTCATTTGTTTTTTTAAAAAATAGTTTTTAAAATGGTTGTAGTTTTCAAAAATTTTCTATATCGATCTGAAAAAAAAGAAAAAAGTATTAATATTTTTATAACAATTTATAATACAGTACACATATTTACATTTTTTTCCCAAAAATATTTTTGCCTCTTTTAACAATTGGAAATCACTTTTACAGACTGACACATTATGAAACCACTATTTTTGATTTATTTAATTGCACGTGTCCAAGCTGTTTTTTTTTCAGACCACCACCATGTGCATTCTCTGTGACTGCCTACACTCCACCAAGGGCAACCAGCCTTAGTGATGCTGAATGTATTTGCATTACAGACTTAAACCTGAAAACCCCACTGGCTTGTAAATACTGTGCATGACTATACACGGCAAGGACATGGGTGTGTGCTAACCCTCTGCTTATTCCCCCAAAAATTCGCTCCCCCTTTCCATCTAATGCAACTGTGAAATCACCAGAGCAAGACGCAATAAATCTCTGCCTATAATTCTTCTATGCACACAGAGTCATATTTTCACATTAGTCCCAAAACGAAATTTCTTTGCCAATTTGAAAGCACACTTACTGCTCTTTTTTTTTTCAGGGGCAAGTGTAAATCACTTTTACACACTGACACATTATGAAACCACCATGTGTAACTACAACAAAAACAATTCCCATTTCTATTATTCATTTCTTAAGTTACCACATACATACCCTCTCAAACTGTAAACTCACCTTTAAAATTAGTTAGTTGTGAAAGAAATGTGACACTCAAACAGCAGATTATCAGAGCCAGGATCTCTGTTGTGTTCACCTCTCTCCTCTCAGCAGAACCAGATAATGGCAAACTTTCCCTCTATTTTTCCACACATATACATGTAAGTTTCAAATCTCAGTGCTTCCCCCTTTTTTTCACATGTAATCACACATTGCTATTGGTTGAAAACGAACCCTTTTCCAAAAGTACCCTTCCCCCACCTTGACTTCTGCCTAGTACCCTTCCCCCAACTTGACTTCTGCCTGCTACCATAGCAACAGCTCATGGAACACTGCTGTGTGCAGTTAGGTCAGAAGTTCGACACACAATGTTTCAATTCCACAGAGCAAGAGTGCTTGACTTTTCAAACCTAACAGCAAATCCATAGTACTGTTCTTTGGTTACACATTTTTTTGTACTAATACAAAACATGCTTCTATTAATTTACACATACAGCCTAGTTTTTATTCTAGAATGGTATGAAACAGCCAATCAGTTCTTTTTGTTTTGAAAAAAATATGTATGCCTCCATTTCCAAACTGTCTTTCTTTTCATATTGCCATTCTACTGAAAGACACCTCCTGAGTGCATCCAGATCTCCTTTGAAGATGTTCACAGTGTGGATTGTAGGGCACAGCTATGTCTTCTGGAGTGAAAAGTTTGCAGAGAAAACAGATATGGTGAGAGACCTTGCTTTGCCAAATGTAGACATTAAATGGATTGGTCAGAGAGGGTTAAAGTGGCACCAATTGATGCCATTGGTGAAATCCTTCATGCAAATCCAACACCCTGACCTCATAATAGTGCACTGTGGTGGCAATGACCTAGGCACTTTGACTGGGGTAGGTCTGGAAATGCTTATGAAGGACACCTTTGCACAACTGTTTTCACTTTTCCCTAAAACTGCCTTTGTGTTTTCCAACATATGCCAAAGGCAAAAATGGAACTGGTCCAATCATTTCTGTCCACAGATTGACAAAGCAAGAAAGCACGTCAACAAATCTGTTTCTGCTTTCCTCCGTGACTATGGTATGGGTGCCATTTACCACAACAACTTGCGTTACGACATGCAAGACATTTATAGAGGAGATGGTGTGCACTTCAATGATGAAGGGAACAGAGTCTTCCTCTTGAACCTTAGACTCTGCATCGGTACTTACTTGTAGGTACCACTAAAAAAATGACTCCATAAACACAACAGCTCTTTTTAGAGCTCCCTAATTTCTAAACTCTTAAATCTGCTTTTCATTTATTTATTTTTATTTTTTTTACCGTACGCTTACCGTAAGCTTACCGTACGCGTACCCCGTGATTTTTTTTAAAATCAATAAATATTTTTTTTGTACTTTTCTGTCCATCTTTGACCCCCTTACAATTGTTAGGGGGTCTGTAACTCTCCTCATTGCCCCCTTTCCTTGTTTTCACTCTTTTTTTTCAGAGTGAAATACACAAAATGGCGGCCGCCGCTTCCTGGTTTCGGCCGATTCGAATGTTTACTAAGATCTAAGAGCCAATCAGAATCGCGCTCGCGCACGCCACCGTACGCTTACCGTAAGCGTACGGTAAGCGTACCGTAAGCTGGCTCAGATATATATATTGATTTAAAGGCTATTTTCTCAGAATCTACTGAACAGATTTACACCAAACCTACAAAAGGCACTTCCTTGACCTAGGGACTACCTCTCTGCCAAATTTTGAGTAATTCTGTTCAGCCGTTCGGGCTGTAGCTCGTTCTAAAGGTCCTATGGAAAAATGCATGGGAAAAACGCGTTTTGGGACCCCCCTTTTATCTCAGCCCCCGCTTGACGGATCCCCCCGAGACTTTCAGGGTAGGAGCGGAGCGTAGCGCCCCACCTATTTTGAGAAATTCGCAAGGATTCGTCGACCGGCGCCAAAGTTATTCAAAATAGAATGTTGAGGTTTTCCTATGGAAACGTGGTCCTAACTATAACTACCTACTGGCGACCGCCAGTAGGTAATATGTGTATATATATATATATATATATATATATATATATATATATATATATATATATATATATATATATATATATATATATATACAGAGGGTAACCGCCACCACAACCCTTGCCGACTACATAATCTGTGAGATTCATTGTAACAAAGGGGCATATGTATCAAAGAATACATTTCCAATTCTCAAATAGCGATTTTTAGAAAATCGCCATTTGAGAATCGCAAAATGGTATGTATGTAGGATTTGCAAATAATTTTGCGAATCCTACATATTCCTTAATTGCGAATTGCAAATTGCGATTCGCAATTAAGGAAAACCTCACCATTCATTCCTATGGGCCTAGAGGCCCATAGGAATGAATGGGAAGACATTCTCAATTTGTGATTCTCAATTAGAGAATCGCAAATTGAGAATGCAATTTCAAGGGTGCCAGGGTGTCAAAAGGACACCCTGTTTCACCCCTGAAATGTGCATGTGTCTTTCCTTTGTTCCACATGCAAAAGCTAACAGATTTGAACTGTTTCAAGATCTAATTTCTTTTTTCCGGAAGATCAGATTACGTGCCTTCTTTGAGGGACGGGAACATCAAGAACCCCTTACGCCTAATAAATCAGGCTTGGCCCCCCCATCTACTTTTGTCCCGACACTAGAACAGGTAGGACCCGAGATCGCCATCTTTGAGCACGTGGTGTTCAACAAAATGATGGCAGCTACTAAATTCATCCCGGTGCCTAAATACAATCTCTCCCGGGAGGAATATCAAGCCCTGTACACCCTTAAGAATAATAAGGATGTAACTATTAAAGGTTGTGACAAGGGTGGAGGCATAGTGTTAATGGATACTGACCAATATGTAGCAAACATGACTACTATGCTATCCAATAAAGATCATTATATACCTGTGCGGACGGATCCCACTAAAAGGGTTTCCAAAATGATCAAAGATCTAACAAATCATGCTTTGGAAGATGGGGTCATTTGCGAAAAAGAGTTTACATTTTTGAATGTGGCAAAACCCAAGATGGCCTCAATATATGGAATCCCTAAAATACATAAAAGCACCACGGACCCCCCTTATAGGCCTATCGTGACCACCATTGGATCAACAACAGAAACATTATCTAAATATGTTGATGCTCTGTTGCGCCCACATGTCCCTAAAATAAGATCTTATATAAGGGACACAACGGATATTATTAATAAGGTTGAACAAATCCACTTTGACCAGGACACACAACTTCTGGTCACGATGGATATTGAGGCCCTTTATAGTAATATCCCTCAGGCGGAGGCATTGGAAGCCGTGAGGTGGTTCATTGAGACCTACGATATAGAATGCCCGGCCCAATTCATACTGGAATGTCTGGGTATTGTGCTCCGAGAAAACACTTTTGAGTTCAATGGGTCGTTATTCCAGCAGACCCAAGGAGTAAGTATGGGGGCTTCATGTGCGCCAACGGTGGCTAACATCTTCATGGCGCACTATGAACACAGGTATGTCTATAATGAAGTGGCCCCATTCAGTGAATCAACCACTAGTTGGTCTAGATTCATTGATGATGTCTTTTACATCTGGAACGGCACCGAGGAAGATCTAGCGCAATTTGTATCATGGCTGAATCTTTGTGATACGAACATTCGGTTTGTAGCTAAGAGTGACAAACATAATATTGAATTTTTGGATGTCACCATTAAGTCTGAAGGACGTATGCTATCTGTGGATTTATTTACGAAACCCACAGCTCGTAACACATTGTTACACTTTTCTAGTTACCATCCAAGAATGCAGAAAACAACTATTCCGTTTGGACAGTTCCTCCGTCTTCGGAGGAACTGTACCAATATTTTGGATTATGATCAACAGTCAGAAGTAATGAGAGCGAAATTCGTAGCCAGAGGATACCCTAAAAGATTGGTACGAGACTCATATAAGAGAGCTCGATACTACGATCGCCAAAGCTTACTGGGCAAAAAAACACCCAAACAACATGACCGGCTTGTGATGGTAACACGGCATAGTACAATGAATGGTACCATTTGCCAGATTATTAAAGCTAACTGGCATATTTTGAATGCAACAAGAGCAGAACCAGACTATCTAGCTAAACCCATGTTTGCGTATCGCAAGAATAAGAACCTCAAAGATCTAGTGACAAGATCACGGATGCCAAAGAATACACCCACATTCATTCAGACCACGATTGGAGGCCTACCTGCTTTGAAAGGCAATTACAAGTGTATGTCATGTCTGGCTTGTGATTCTGCACTAGAAGTAAGACAATACTCCATAAATGGAGTCAAAATAGACCTACAATGCCTGACTAATTGTAAATCTACTAACATCATATATGCCATTTTATGTCCCTGCAATAGAACCTATGTAGGGGAGACATCAAGGTCAATGGCAACCCGTTTAACGGAGCATAGGTCAGCGATCAGAACCAAGAAGGTACAAGCGCCGTTAGTCCAACATTTCATTGAGTACAGTCACACCATTAAAGATATTCGATGGCTGATCCTCGAGAAAATCAATATTAGTGGGACACAAGGAACTGAAATTCGAAAAAGGAGAGAAGTTTATTGGATATTCTCTCTGGACACCTACAAGAAGGGATTGAACAATGAGATACCATGGAGTCAAGCTATCCGATATAATAATTAATGTCACACTTGATAGCTAACAATTCTCCGGCATAAGAGAAAATAATAGGCTGGATGAACAACTAGGAACTGTCTATTTTTACATCTATAGGGTTGGAGCTTTTATAATTCATATTTCGTTAATAAGGTGATTGCATGGGTTTATCAAAAGCTGGCTGTTTCCCCTCACGATCATAAATACCGCCATTATTGCCAGGAATTCCTTTAATACATTCATCATCTCCTCAGTAGAAGATCTAGTGCCGCTTTAAGCTGAAGAGTAATGCTCTCGGGAATTGACCAATGACCGAGGAGTTCCAAGTATAAGTAGAGTGTTTTCACGCCTAGTCCCCTTTCTACTTTGGTGATCTGCTGGTAAAAGGAAAGAGGACTTACACTGCGAGGTGAGTGCTGTAAGATCACACCGGCGAATTAGCTCCGCGTTTTTTTAACGTACCGGAATGCTGAGTATGCTTTGGCACATTCGGTAACCGAGCAGATTTATCTAATTAACCATATGCTCCTAGGTTCGGACGATCCGGATATATATTTCAAAAAAATCTCAAATCACGCCGATGAAGCGTTTGAAACAAGTCGAGATAACGGGCCTTAGTAACAGACTAATGTGACCGGGTAAGTTTTGATAGATTCCTCACGAATTGTATTATACGAACACCATGCAATAGCGTGCAAAGTAGAACCAACCGCTTTATGTGTTCCTATTTAGAGCTCGTGATAATACGTTGAAGGAACGTACGTGATCTCCTCAAAACACGTTCCTCCCCAGGTATCAGAGAAGCTCGATAGGACGAATACGGAACTTCCGCTGCTCTAGTAAGTGCTTTCTGGCGCTTTAATAGTTAGAAATAGCTATAAAAGTTAGTATTATAACTAAAAGTATAATACGCTATTCTGCTCTATCTGGTGCTATTTTAGTACATCTATGGTCGGTGACCCGGTGACTGCTTGAGTGATTAGTTGATACATATCCCGCCGACAAACAACACCGCCATCAGAAAAGATAGAACTGGATACAATATCCATTTAACAGAGGGAACCTTGGACGCAGACATTCTTTGAATAGACAAGGTAACAATAGCAGCTTAAAATGATAACTGCGAATGTAGCGAGGGATTGACAAACCCGCTAGCGAACACAAGAAGTAAAGTTTTATTTTGTTCATACCAATGAAGTCTCTTGGTTCCCAAAATTACGGTGGGGTGGTCATGTGATCGTAGAAAGGCATTGGAAGACTTCTTAAACCTGAAACTAAATATAGGAGATGGATATTCACATACAGGGGGAATAAGGCATAACAGATGCAATAACGATGTGAAGTATCAAATGTATAAGTCATTATAATGGATAAAAATCGTATCTTTGTCTCTGAAGCCCCTTGATTCTAATTAGAGATGGTTACTGTTTAATATTCAACTTACGGTTTGTGCTATATAAATAAAGTGTATATAGATGTATATATGTATATATGTATAGGGTCAATGTAGGGCCTTTTTAATGTAATGTGCACTTAATTCAGTTGGTATGTACAAATTGTCATAGACTATTCTTTTTCTTTATTATGTCTTAGGAGTTTTGAATACCATGGCCGCCTGAGGAAGGCTGAACGCCGAAACGCGCGTAGACTGAAATAAGCCATGTTTATTATTCACTATTTTTGTTTGACAAAATTTGTATTATGATTGAATACGCAATTGTATAGTGTCTGGCAAACCATATATTGATAAAGGAAGGTTTAGATAAACTATGTTAGGACGCTATAATAATTTGCTTGTATAAGTATTGCTTTGAATGAATAAGGGAAAAGGAAAGCAAAGGAAGAATAAGGGAAAAAAAGTTTGGGAAAAAAACGATATAATTTTGCAAATATCACTACAAAAAACATTAAAGAATGAATTTTCAATCAATTCCCTTCTCTTGATAGTCATGTTTAACCTTGGATGTTGAACAATTTGTACATTACCATACCTTTTTAATTATTGTTTCCTATATATTTTTCACAAACACATGTGGCACACATACATGCCCAAAGGGCATGTATGTGTGCCACATGGCACTTTGAAAAATGCAAAAAAGTGCATTTTCCAAAGAAATCGCAAATTACCACCAACTTGAAGTTGGTGGTAATTTGCGATTTCTTAAGGAGAAATCGCACAACTTTGCGATTCCTTAAATGCTTTTGCAAAATAAGGAATCGCACATTTTGGAATTCCCTATTTTGCGTGGGCCTTTTGGGATGATACATCAAAAAAAGGCTTTTTCCCTTTCACAAACGGGCCGATTCTGAGCATCGGCCCATTTGCGAACGGAAAATGGGCTTCATACATATGCCCCAAAATCCTTCTCTGTATCAGAGTTATAAATGGAGTGTTGTTAACATATGCGTTTCACAATAAATATGTAAAGTCTACTGCCTTTATATTGCAAGATTTCATAATAAACAGATTAGGCCTATAGCATTTATCATTGGTTTAGAACCACTAGCAGATTCAGTCCTGCTGCATTGGGTATAAGCTTTGCCAGAAGCCAAAAAGTGCAATACAAATACCCTTTTCCGTGGATGCACACAACTTTTAGCCAATCAAATCGTGTAGTCAGGACACACGCATGTGGGCGGAGCCCAAGCCCCTCTCTCAGTAGAACTCTGGAAGCTTTTTTTTGCTGCGCACATAAGGTAAGCAACAGCTGTGCTGTCAAAGCAGACCTAAATTTACTTTTTGCTAATTTTTGGACAAGTTTGACTATTTTGACGCAAAGAGAGCAGTGCTGAAAAAAGATGGGCCAGGGTGTTCCTGCGAAAGAGTCTGCGAGACAGATATTTCCCACCTCATGTCCTCAAACCGGATTTCTTACAGCAAAATGAACTTCATTTTGCTTGCTTACATGCAGTCGCGGTCGGTAGTAGGAGTAACTTCAGGGCGGTGACGTGGGGAGGGGGAGGGGCAGGGTGGGGGGTAGTAAACTATGGATTACGGAGGTTTACAGGTAAATTAACATATAAATTATTAAAACAAATTTCATTGCGTGCACTGCATCCCCAAATGCGATGCAGTGCACGCAAGGAAATTCGTTTTTATTAATTTATGTTAACTTGCCTGTAAACCTCCGTAATCCATAGTTTACTACCCCCCACCCTGCCCCTGCCCCTCCCCCTCCCCACGTCACCGCCCTGCAGTTACTCCTACTACCGACCGCGACTGCCTACATGTCGAAATTTGGTATCTTTCTCCTCTTTTCGAATGCTGTCATGTGTGTTTCTGGCCTTCCCTCTCTTTTCCCCATTCACCTCGTTTTTCCTGCCATTCTTTTCTGGGAGCCTGCAGCTCTCCTGACAAAAAATGAAAGGTTTAGATCACCTCAGCATGTGCGTGGCCCACAAAGAAGGGTTTATTCAAAACTGTCAAGCTTCTTTGTTAAACAAAGACACGCCTGTATAGGCTTCTCGTTGATTACATTTCAATATGTCACTCGCCCCAAAGTTCTCTGACAGTTTGTAGGCTGCTCCATTCCAACTTGCAGCTAATATCGAAGCCGTATGTACATCATGTGCTTGACAGTGTAGTGTGCCTCTGACATGTCCCACTTAATCGGTGATATAGTCTTTTTACACGTTGTGGACTTCGTTATGTGCAGATATTTTCAAGCACATGTGACAAAATGTAGTTTTTCCTTAACACTAAGGGCATGATTACGACTACGGCGGTCCATACGACTGTAGTCGCGTGGCGATCTGACCACCACTACACTGGGGAAGCAAAAGACACACAATTGATGGACGGAATGCAGAACAAATCAAAATATTCACCCCCAGTCAAGAGATCTAGGTTAAATCCATCATTCTTTTGCTCACCATGCCACCCCAGTTTAGACCTGGCCATATGCAAATCAGTTTTGACCCTGTGCCTCATGGGAACAGTCCAGCCCGAAATGCTAAGCCAGGTCCGCCCTGGACCGGTAACAAGCATCCTAGGACCGGTTTCAGGGTTTCACCCCTCTTCAGCCAGGAGTAGCGTGAATCCAGTGGCACAGTGAGCCCGGGACCCACGTCTAGGCATACCCGGCGCACTTAGGGTGAGGAAGCAAAAGACACACAATTGATGGACGGAATGCAGAACAAATCAAATAATTTCGAACATGAAACATACTGTACATAAGTGGACTTCGTTATGTGCAGATATTTTCAAGCACATGTGACAAAAAGCAGTTTTTCCTTAACACTGAGGGCATGATTACGACTACGATGGTCCATACGACTGCAGTCGCGTGGCGGTCTGACCACCACTACACTGAAGCACCATGTGCTGGTCAGACCGCCACAGGACCACTGCAACCGCCGGGGGGATCTAGTGGTCTCGCAGCAGTCAGAGGCAGTAATATGCTGGCGGTGCGGTAGCGGCACCATCGAGCATATTATGAGTTGTCTCAACGCCACCCTTTTCATGGCGCTGAGACCACCATAAAAAGGGTAGTGGTGAGGCAACAGAGGGGCCCCTTAGGGCCCCCTTGAGTCTCTGGGCCTGGGGGTGCATGCAGCCCTGCCAATATTCACCCCCAGTTTCTGCATGGAAAGCAATGCATTACGTGGTGCCATTGGACTGCCGCAGCACTATCTGCCTCCAAGGATTTGAATGGTAATTTGGTGGGCGTTGTGAGAACAGATTTGGTGGACCTGCTGCAGGGCGCTGGCGTGGCGCTCCACAGGAGGACCACCAAAGTCATAATCAGTCCCTAAATAACCAAATTCGTCCAGCATTCTTTCACATTGGTGCTGCCCCAAATAAAGAACAATGTGGCACTGTTGACACGAGCTTCGAAGTCAGCACCCATGCACATAATGGCCATATTGTGTGTCACCTACTGTTTCATTTGTGAAGATCGCATGCAGAGAGTGGCAGCGGTGCTTATTTTAGGGGACCGGGGCTTAGGTTTCATTGTCAATCTTTTAAATAGAGCAGGAAAATGGAAAAAAGGAGGAAGGGAAATATAGGAAAATAGTGACAGAAGGTGAAAGCAAACTATAATCAAGCACTGGCAAAGCCAATTGGTAATTTTTTCCCTAGTTCTTTTTGGTTCTGCTATTTGCTTAGCCGATGCCAAATGCTTATAAAATGCACCAGTATTTGCAAGGCCTGTTCTGGTGTGTATTTGTATTACTTTCAAGATGGTCACTTCTATAGCAAAGTGAAAGTTCATTGGTGAAAGTTGATGCAAGAAAGACCTGAATAGCGTCACTAACATTTAAAGTGAGGGACTTTAAATTTTGTGCAAAATCATAAAAAGTGCAACATTGAGTCACAAGCCCTGCAATACAGTAGACACATCAATCATTATACCATTAGCAGCCCGACAACTCCAACCAACCAGAGCAAATGCCGAAAGATAATCGTTCAAGGTAGGCCCCCATCCAACCTAACTGACATCAAATATGCAGATCATATCAACACATGATTGTCAAAAGACTACCAAAGTGTGAAGGTTTTAGTGCAAAATACAAGAAGAAAAACATCTGGAAAGAGAAAATAGATTTTGATCTTTACGCAAAATGCCAAGGAGAAAACTTTCATTGCACACCCTCCACATTCACCGCTTGGTGTCTGAAAGAGACCAGAGTTGACCTTTTTGTCAGGATCCATGCAGCCAAAATATAATTTGATATAATTATTGAGTGGCTATCCTGAAAATTTGACATAGTTCCAGTCATCCCGGGCAAAGATTTACCTTTCACTGAGATGAGCAATACGATAGAATAACTTTTGTGTCAATATTAAAGCAAACATTACCAAAGGCAAAATAATTGTGAGTGTCATAGATATACCCTAATTTCTGGCCACTGACAGCCTGGATTGGCTGAGGGGCAGGCTAAGCAAGTGAATGCTACAACATTCTGCCAGGGGAACCCTAACCTGCTGGTGGTGAGAGAAGAAGTTGGGCGGGAGCGGAGAAGGTAATTGCAAACAAACTACTTCCTCGGGTACTCCCAGAAATATATGATTGGTACCCTTTGTGGACTTAATATGGAATATGCTTCCCAGCATGCTCCTTCGCGTTCTCCAATGGTCCCTAGTGCCCCAGGGGACTCTATCGGGATTATATTGCCCACAAGATAATGGCATTTCATCCACGTCATAAAGTCTTACCATTCACTGTGGAGCAAACTTCACTGGTGGATAAGCTTTAACAACAGAAAATAGACAGGAACCAGCAATAGCATCAAAATAAATTAATCGATTTTTCGTGCAGGACAAAGGAGTAGTAATAGTAAGGAAATTTCAGCCCAACAGTAAAGAGGAAATATGTCAACCCCCTTGTACGTTTATATGTTCAATTATATTTTTTTGTAGATGACATAGGACAAAGCATGAGTAAAACACGCTCAGGCCTGGAGTATTTCAACTTTAAAAAAACAGAAACACAATTACTTATAGAAAAGCTTTGTTAATAAGGTCCTTTGTGTTTATATATCTGAAAGGAGATTATGATTTGTTAAGAGGTCGGATGGCAATTGTAAAACCTTATTTTGATCAAGGCGCGTCTTAGGGTCTCTTGCCACAAAAAGTTTCATTGACACACAAAGGTGGTTCGATGAGTGAGATTTACTTTTTCACTACAGTAGGCAACAGGGGCATGTGCCATATGCTTTTGAATACTTGGGGAAGGAGTCCCCAAAAAAAACCTTACATCACACTTACAATACAAAAACTAGGATTTAGGCTTTTGAATTGTGAATTCCTGATGCACAGAATCAGGATTTTTGTAACGACACTAAATGCTACATAAAACTGCATCAAATGTGCTAGTATTTTGGGTGGTTATGCATGTGTTCCCAGGGCAGAGTCAGTGATTGGGTGGTCAGAGTTAGAACTTCGTGAGTATTAAATTTTTTAAAACGTAATTTGTACACTGACTTTTAGGACCCGATTACGAGGCAGAGTCATGGGGGCACAGCGGTCGGACCACTGCAGCCCCAAAGCAGCCGCCAGGGAACCGCCGTTCCTTGTCGGTGTTGCGGCGGTCAGGAGGACGCAATATGCTTGGTGGGACTGCCACGGTCCATGCCGCGCAGAAACTGTTTTTGGTGTTCCCATTGTGGTGGCCATTTTTACGGGCACCACGAGAGAATGTAAAAAAAAGCCTGCCAGACAGGAGGAAACGTCTAATCTGGTGGGTGGTCTGACCACGGCTTTGGCAGAGGGGTAGCGGGGAGGACCCGACGCCGCACCGGCAAAGTTATAATCAGGCCCTCAGTGGTTAAAAGGTACTCTAGCCCTGACAAACCATTCCATTCAGCTACAGTTTTTTCAAAGAGGGTAAACATATTTTCTCTGTGCAGAAAAAGATAAGGTGTATTATGTTAACTTTTTTTTTTCAGGGCAAAGGGCACAACGGATCTTAAGGTTGCACATACAATTATTCTCCAGCTTAAAGATGATGATATAACATATCAAGTGAGCACTTTTCTGAAAATGGCCATCCGCTCACGTCTTTCTATGAATTGATGATTGCTTGATTAGGCTGTACTATATGTATTTTTGGATTTTATATCACTTGTATTTACATTTTGTACTATGCACATCTGCACTTTTACTTAATGCTGCTAACTGTAACCTTTTTGAGATTTAAGGATTTGCCCGCCTTTAGCTGCTCTTTCGTGAAATATTTGCACTTTGCACACTGTCACTTTAACATCGCCGATGATATCAAGTTATGGATAATTTAGTAATATTTTTAACTGATTAGTTTTAATGATGAGTTTTTTAGGACTATGTATGTGATTATGATTAATGTTTGTACTTTTATGGATAATGCATATCCGAATAAAGATAATAATGTAATGTAATGTATGTTAACTTTAACCTCAACTCAAAATCAGCCAAATTTGCCAGCGAAGGTTCCATTTGTAACAAGCTGCTTGCAAACTAAAGTGTAGTGTGTGAAACCCCGACATTGCTGCACATTTAAAGTCTAAGTGAAAAAACCTGGCTCTCCCAGTTGGAAATCTTTTTTTTTTTTGCGGATTGATATACACTCTGCTCCTGCCAAAAAAAGAGCTTTCCAAGTGAGTGGTAAGGTAAACTGGTGGCTCACTGATGTTTTCCAAGCAGCATTTTTCAGCTGCCAGACAACCGTTGGCTTTGTGGATAAAGAACTGTCTCGGGCAGCGTCCACTTTTAAGTCCTACATCACTCAGCTCAGACAGTGCCTCCATTCATCACAGGGAGCTTCGCTTGTGTTTTACAGGACAGGCCTCTCTTGGAAAGATGGCAAACACAAGCAGACTTGAAATCAATTGACACAGCATGGGAAGGAATTACAGCTTTCCCTGTGAAAGATGCGCAGCGGGAGCGGCCAATTAGACTCTTTCTAGGACAGAAATACATGCCCTCCCTGGAAAGGTGGTCTTCTGATGCGCGCTCTTCATGGGCAGGAGGCATGTGCCGGGGACTAATGACACCAGTCTTTTCCAAGTCAAAGAAAAAAGCTTTCTGAAAATAAAAGTCTTCTGAACAGGTGCCAGCCGGAAGCGATCCACCACAATTTTCCATTTGTTTGAAGTTGCGGCCTACCTAGAGCCTGAAAGAGTTCCTTTTACGGTTAAGATTTAAAGAAAGAGGTGAATAACTTACATTTTCCACAAATGGGCCGGGTGTATCAAAGTGTTTTACCTATCCTGGGTGTGTGGGGAAAAGCGTTGCTACGTAAGTGTCCAATTAGACTAAAAGAATAAATATTTAAACACTAAAATGGCACAAACATAAAGGTATGTGGATGTAGATGTATGGGGTTATGCAAAAAAATAACACTGTTCCATTATAAACGATGGGGAACTGTGAAAATGCTATGTTTGTGTATGGGGTCAGTCAGTGGCGGCTTCTCTGCTAAGGCGGAGGAGCATCACCCCACTGCTTTTTAGCTGTGGAAGGAAAAATAAAATGATAATAACTGAACGTTATTATATAATTATATTTTTCCTGGTACAGACGTGGCAGCTTTGCCAGGTGGGGCGGGGTGGCGCTGCTCTGCTGGCAGAGCAGGGAAGGGGAGGAGTGGTTTTCACTCCCTAAGTACGCATGAATGTTTGGCCGACCCTCTTGGGATGCCCAAACATTCATACGCACTTAGCATGTTCTCCACCCAGGCTTGGATTAGTGCCTGGAAGGAGAACATGCCCAGGCTCTCTGTCCCCGTCTGAGCATCGTGGTTCGGCACTCGGACCAATCACAACGCTGCAAAGCAGTGCTGTGATTCGCTCAGGGGAGCTTCAGCCTGGGTGCTTCCTGTGCCTTGTTCCGGCCAGAGGAGAGAGCGACGAGGAGGATGCAGCGAGGGAGGACATGCAAGGAGATAAGTTTAATTTGATTTTTTATTTACCCCTCATCCCCATCCCCTGTCCCTGCCACACCACCACTGATTCGTGCCGGCCGCCACTGGGTGCAGTAGGCCTGGATGTAGGCTCGCAGGTGAATCACTAAGGACCGCTGCCAGGTAAGAGTTAGTTGTTCATCACAGTACCATTTTAGCTTCAGACTTAGAAAAACTCCTGGAGTTCAGAGATTTTCAGCAGTGTCAAGGTTGTCACTGTTGCAGATCTCTGACAGAATATCGTAATCTTAAATATCGAGTGAAAAAAAATATTGCATCAAAAATATCGCTAGCAAAAACATTGTGGTCCTATACTTATACTTAAATAATGTAACTGACAAAATATTGTGTAAAAAATATTGATTATAAAAATATTGACCAAAAACAGGTAAAACAATCTTTTTTTAATAAATATCAACTTCAAAGCAGTGTATTTTTAACAGTTTATTATTTAAATGTAATATAATTTATGAATTTTAAGTATATATTTTTAAATTATATATATTTTAAGTTTATACATATTTATATAGATGTGTTGATATATAGATATGTAATATTTAAACAATTTTTAACAATTAACAATTTTCAAAATATTTTTATTTAGTCTTTGGAGGGGTTACATTTACTTTTACCTCTCCAGTCTAAGCAACATAAGGGAAAGCGTTGGAGTTCAGAGGGAATAGATTTACTATTCCCACTCCAGTCTAAGCAACAGTAGAGGAAGCTTTGGACTTCAAAGGGGTTGAATTCACTATTCACACTCCAGTCTAAGCAACAGTAGGGAAAGTGTTAAACTTTAGAAGAGTAAGCAACAGTAGGGAAAGTGCAGGACTTTTGAAGAGTAAGAGTAACTATTCCTACTCCAGACTAAGGGCCTGATTATGAGTTTGGCGGAGAGGGTTACTCCATTACAAATGTGACGGTTATCCCGTCAGCCACATTTAAATTCCATTATGAAAAATTAAAACAAAATAAAATAGACAATAAACATGTAAAAAACAAAATGAAAATACTTCCAAACAATATTTTAGTATACATACAAAAGTATTTAATTTAAATTAATACTAAAAAAAAACAGAAGACATATTGCAACCAAAATCATTCCACAGCCAAAATATCATAATCACTTACATTTGAAATAATTATTAAATCAGAAATGGCACAGTAATTAACAAGGAAAATGCAGAAGTAAATTTCGCCATAATAACTGATCAATAATCAAACACATAAAAATGATTCTTTAATGTAACCTCACACAATTGTACATTTGGGTCTTCGGTGACGCACTACAAATACCTTTGCTTAGGTAAATATTAGAGTACACTCTAAGATGACTTCATACAATTACCAAGTAAAAAGTCTCTAAAACAATCTAGGTATAAAATCAATATAAAGATAACAGCTAAAAAAATCCCTAGGCTATCCCTTAGTATTATGAGCATTTAAAGATCTAGTGCCACATTAATAATTCGTTTTTTACAAGGGCATTAAGTGCATATTAAAGTGAGTTATGCTTTGACCTATAATAGATAGTATCTTGACCAATCTCTTTAATAAAACGTAAAAAACACAACATCAAGGAAGCACAAAGGTCAGCAAGGACAGATGAGATCCTTGATCAAGATAAACTTTAAAAGTTCAATACCAAAATAATATCCAGTATTTACAAAGACATAATAAAGTGACTCGTGCTTCATCCAACACTGAAGAATAACTACGAAAATTTACAAAACTAAAACATCATTTTCAAAAGTTGCACATTACCAACCTACAGATGTCTAAATAATAAATCTCAGTCTATTCAGGGTCTATAGTATCATATCGTTAGGAGTCTCAGTTTCCCTCTTTAACGAACAAAAAGGAGATTCCCCTGAATCCCCTTCAGTCCCGTTTCATTTTACAGTCAATGTACTTAATGGAAGGGGACCAATTCAAAGTGGAAATACCATGTTTCAGCTGTACGAAGAGTAATTCCATCCATATATGGTTCGTATTTTGGAGAACACTTGTAAGCTAAAAACTTGTCTATCAGACCCTCCGTATGCGATTCGCAACAGGCTTCTGAAAGGATGTAATCCCAGTATAAGCTTAAATCTGAGTGCCCATACTTCTACTCAGATTTTCTGGGGTGTTCCACATCTCGGGCAAGTGTAGGCTAAGTCACACTTTTTTAAAACCATTTTGAGCCAAGGTGTAGAATAGTTCTTATCAAGAGCAATAAACTTCTTCGGGGCCATTCTATATGGGGCCAGGTCATGGGTGGTCCATAGTATGACCCAGTACTTTAGAATCCTCAGATAAATGATATGGTCAACCGTCTGGATGTTTAGGTCTTATCTCAAGGGTAACATAGACGTTTTACTCAGGAGATCAAGAAGTGACCTTAAAAGTCTATTTTCGACTCATAAAAGCAGACTGGTGTCACTGTATCCTAAGACTTCAAGGACAGGTGATAACGCCCTGCTGTAAGTATATCTATACTTTTTCAAGATAGCCGCAGATCTGTGCTGCAGAAATGATTTACTCTTTTCCAGTTAGGGCATCCAGGTGAGCTTATCAGAGAGTCTCACCCCCAAATAATCCGAACTCCTGACACACTCAATCCCCGTTGACCACCATTTTACTTTTGAATGCCTGGTGAGGATTTACGGCCATTACTATTGTTTTTCCTACATTGATTTCAAGGCCTCTAGTTTCACAAAACTTTTGAAATTCCCCCAACAAAACCTGAAGGCCCATAGGTGTGCGTGACATTAGTAGTGTGTCATCAGCAAACATCAGCACAGGGGTCCAATTTTAGAAGAAAAGGAGTGGCCTTGTTCTTAGCCCACACTGCCATTTGCAGAATTTTGGATCAGCACAGGGATGCTGACATTAGTTAATTTCGGTGCATCAACTATTTGACCCCCCAACCAGACAGTTAATATACAGACAGCATAAGGTGGGGGCTAGTACTCACAGCTTCCTTACCCTGCAGTTGATAGGAATCCTATCATTAAGGTCCCCCTGGCTATTCCACCTAACTTGGGCATATGTGTCAGTATGAAGTTTGATTAAAATAATTTGGACATCGCCTCAAAACATCCCACAGGCGTTTCTTAGGGACTAAATCAAATGCAGCCTTCAAATCCATTAGGCCACATAGAGATGGTCTTTTCTTATTGTAATAAATTTCCAGCAGATAGCTCAAAATTGCAACACTGGATCCATAGTGCTAATCTGTTATTCCCTTCTTACATATGGGGACGATAATAGCCTATCTCCAAGACTTGGAACAATCATTTCTCCTGCAATAACATTAGATTGAGTCAGATAGGGGATCTAGACTTTGGGCTTTGAAAGAAACAAATCGCTAGGGATAGAATCGGGCCCCAGTGCTTTACCTCACTTTATCAGGTGTAAGGCTACCGCTGTCTCCTTTAATGTGAAAGTGCACACTGGTGCTTTGGGTTCAGACATCTGTGGGGCTGTAGAACATAGTTCATACTCAATATTATCAGGGGGGGAATTGATATGTGTGTTTAAATATACAATTAAAAATAACATAAAATAAAACACATAATGTAATATTCAAAAAATTCAAATAACCATTAAATAAAAATAAATTACTAATTGACTTAAAAATGCAAACTATAGGGATAATTACGATGGCAGACGGACTTAAGTCTTTCGGCTATTGTCCCCGGAATTGGTACCGGCCGCCTATATGGCGACGGTCCCGCACATGTAATTACAATTTGACTGCCACTGTGGCGGTCGCATTGTGCATGTTTACTATTGTGGCGGGTGCTGCTGGCTGCAGCATCTGCCGCAATGATAAAAATGCATGTTGCGCATTTCCATGCACGATGTGGCAGGCACCACGTGGTGCCTGCCACCTGGAGTAGGGAACTGTAGGGATTCACCATAGGTGCCCCCCCAAGTGCACAAGTAACATGTCCCTGCAAAAGGAGGGCCCGCAACGGGCCCCAAAGTACATCCCTGCCAGCCTTTGAATGGCGGGTAAACCGCCACACACAGGCTGGCGGGGATGCAGCATCCAAATCTGTGGGCGGTGCCTGCAAGGCACCGCCACCATTTTGTGGATGTGGGGTGGGTCCAACACGCAATCGTAACAATTACCTGTGTCAGACCTGTGGCAGATGGGCTTGCCGTCCACCAGCACAATGCCCGCCATCCTTATCTGGCGCGCTGCGAATGGCCACACAATGGCGGTGAACCCGCCACCATCAGGTTCACTATCATCATAATGACCCCCTATATCTTTAAAAATATATACAAATTATGCTAACAATATTACCACTTAAAATAATATATTAACTATACCATACTAAATTATTTAAAAAATGATATTTTTACAACTATATATAAAAGCAACAATATTTTTTGGAACATACCAAAAAAACTGATATTCTTGACAACAATGTTCTGTACCACAATATTTTTATAGCAAAAATATTTTTTGATGATATTTCTTTAGCACCATATTTCAAACTCGATATTTTGTCCAAATACCACTGTTCCTATGTATGACTGCAGAAGGTTGTAGGGGTCTGTTATTACGCCCCCTTTCCTAGCAGCCAGCATGTCAAGGACCATTGAACAAGTAAGGAAATGAGCCCTCTCACTGCTGTTTGAATTGTAAAATAAAGCAATAATCAGAGTTCAGTGGACACCTCAGGCCTCTGGCCCCTGGTGCCACTGCAATTACTGCATCAGTGAATGTAAGCTATGCCCCTGTTACCTGACTACCTCAACCGCAGGAAGGAATAGGTGCAAACAATAGGTCAATCAGTTATGCGATGGTCCCTTATCAAACAAAGCAGCTGTGCATCAGGCAGACTACCTATAATTAATAATTTAAAAATTCCATTGATATTCTTTTACTTTTGGTTTCGATATCACGTTCCTTTTCCATTCGAAAGATATATAAAAGGGTTTTATCCTACTTTGACATTTTAAACTGTCTTGCAGTAAAAAACATGAACTTCTAGGAGCATGTTAGTCTTTCGGTGCCAGTGGGCAAACCATTTTTTTTTGTGAAAAGGAAGTTGAGAAAAGGCCTACATTTTCACCATCTCCAGAGAGAGGAATAGTTCCGATTATAAAAATCACTGTAGTTCTCAGAAATGTTGATTCCCAAATACCTTATTGTTTTTTTGGTAAGATGTATGTAAGTATTGTGGCAGAGAATTGTCATTCATATTAACCTGTTGCATGCACATGACGAGCTCAGCTCGTCATGAGTCACAGTGGAGCTGTGCTCATGACGAGCTGAGCTCGTCATAACAGCCGCGGCCCGCCCACGCGCAATTACCCTGCAGGGAAGGGGTTAAAAAGCAGTATTTCTGTTTTAGAGATATTGACCGAATACCCTGACAGAACAGAAAAGCATGTGAAAATGTTGAATAAATGACCAGTTTCTAGTTTCTGGTATATAATTTGAGTTTAATGGCTCCAGGAATTGCTGCTTTGACTCTCTCACTCTTCCCCCAAAGACAAGAAAACATTTCTAGAATCATCGCGAAAATTAAGAATTATGGGAACACCACTATCTGGAACCTTGGGTGACCTTTACTGGGTCTGTGGCTCTGCAATTCAAGACTGAAGACGCAGTTGACCCCTCGCAAATCGTGGCAATTGACCTAATCAGCTGGTGCAGGTAGCCCATTACCTCCAGAACTTTAAACCAATATTTCCAGCTCGCCAGGTCAAACGCTGTGTCTATAAGCAGTATTGTCGCAGGGATCTTATTTGCCGAAAAATAGTCTATGGCTTCCACTTAATATTGTGTGTTGGAACACAAATGACGAGCAGGTATAAATCCATTCTGGTCATTACTTATTAAACACGTTACTACACCAGCAATTCTTGCTGCTATGATCTTCATAAATATTTTATAATTTGCATTTAGCGGAGTGATTGGGCGAAAAGAGATAATCTTTTCCATATTTTTGTCTTTCTTTTGGTATGAAGATATGAATCCCCTTCCAAAATTTGATTGAATTAGTCCAGTAACTGAGATTTTCTCTGTGGAAGGAGAATTTGATACAATTCTGACAGTAAATGATCCTTCCCAGCAGATTTGCATTTAGGGAGGGACTTAACAATAGCTTTAATTTACCAGTCTTCTGGTAGTCCTAAATTCCAAGGAAAAGCCCGGAGTAAGCTAGGGATAGTCCTGGCTGGCTCATGAAATTAGTGTGATGAACCAGGAATACTACAAGGGTAAGTCATTTCTATTTATACACCCTTCTTTGTGAATCAGTTCTATTGTTTTACCCAACCACAGTATTGTTACCATTGGTTCATCTGTCCCCACACCAAATGGGCTCATGTCCACTCTTTGGTGCTATTAAAAGGAATTGGTGCATTGGCTGGGTCTCAATGCTCAGTGATGATTGAAAAAGTTCTGATCTGTTTTCTAGGTTACCCACAACCTGAGTCCCACTAAGTTTGTTTCAGCTTTAATCAACATCGGAATCACTGACCGATTGCAATTTCTCTAATCAATGGGCCAGGTAAATGGCCATACTCCCCCACCTGCTTTCTTGTGAAACTGTGGAACTGTGACACTATGTGATACTTTTCTGTTGTATCGCTATGGGATGTATGATGTAACAACGCGTACCATTACAACGCGGTATGTTACATCGCGGTTTTAACAACGCAAGTCGTTACATCAACTTGCGTTGGAGGGCGCTGGACATAGGAATAGTGTGAATTACTATTCCAACTCCAGTCTACGTACAGTAGGGAAGGTGTTGGAAAGTAATTCACACTATTCCTTATCCTACAGCGCCCTCCAGTGCAAGTCGGTGTAACGACTTGCGTTGTTAAAACCACGATGTAACCATACCGCGTTGTAATGGTTGCGTGGTAAAGGATGTTTCCCATCGCTATGCATTGTAATAGCTATGCGCTACAATTTCCCCTCAACTACTATGTGCATTTGGATCCTAATATTCCAGGCAGCAGGGAAGCTGCAGCAGCTATTTTCGTCAATCTGAGTCAGTAATTCAGGAAACAATGTTGTACCAAAGAAGCCACTTGACCTTTGCATCATTGCATCACTTTGGGAATGCTAATAGCAAGCAAGCTTTGGACTAAATGTACGAAATTTAGGAATAGCGATTTCCTAATTGTGATTTTTTGTGAATAGCAATAAGGAAATCTCTATTTCTAATGTATGCAACTCTGTTGAGTTTCATTAGTGGTTTGTAGGGAGTTGCAAATAGACCTATCTTGTGAATAGTAATAAGGCAGGTTGCAATTTGTGACCCACTAAGTTTTGTTGCCATCACAGGGATGGTGGTCTGCTGAGCTTAGCAGGCCACCATCACTGTGATTGCTTTTAAAGGAAACAACAGTGTTTTATAAACACAGACCTTTTTCCCTTAAAAAAGTAAAACAGGATGCATTTAAAAAAAAAAAAAAAAAAATTGAACTTTCAATTTGTAAGAGTAGGCAGTGGTCCCATGGACCCACTACCTGATCTTAATATTGCCATTTGTGAATGCGTTACCACCAACTCTCAATTGGTGGTGAATTGCAGATGTTTTGCGACTGCATTTCGGTTACTAAACAGTTGTACATACCATTCCAATTCTTCATTAGGAAGGGACAACCTTAATAAGCCCCTTCCAAATACCCAATTTGAGAACTGATAATAAGTTACCGAATCGCAAATTGGGCTTTGTACATCAAAAAAGCATTTCTGCGGCTGCAAACGGCTTAATTCGCAGAATGGGACCGTTTGTAAACACAAAAATGCTTTGTACATATGCCCTTTGCTCTGACAAATCGAGAGACTAATTGTACAATCCTGGCCGTTTGCAAGGACTTACCCAAAACTATGCTTTAAGACAATTTACTCTTTGTATGTCTGCAGCAGAATGCAGCACACATGGAAAGACGGAATAAAATAGAAGAAATAAAAATATTTCACTTCGTTATGCCAGTCTCAGGGAGGCACAGGATTTTGAAGCAAATCCATGTCTACAATTCCCTTGTAGGTATGGATTTGTATCAATATCCATGGGTAGATGCATAGGAATGCTTATGCACCACCCATGGAATAACCATGTGATGCAACCTAACACAAGGTAGTGCATTGGGCTGTGTTGCGTTACTTCTGGTTACAAACCACTGCAAATTGCCATTTGCATTGGTTTGCAAATACCAACCTGGATTTTACTTGGGGTTTATGCTAAAAAAAAAAGTAACGCGAACAAGATGCAAAATCTGGCCCAATTTGTGCACCAGAATGAACAAGGAGTGTTTGTGGGTCTGTGCATCTTACCGTACCCTAATTTAGTTTGTGGTAAAGTCTTCTTAATTATTCATCTCTGTAAGTGTGCTTTGGGGTGAACATTCCACAATTGCATATCTTCCAGAGTCCCTTGAGGCCAGTATAGCTTCTGATAATAATTTACAAATATGTGACGTTACAAGGCGGTTGTTAGACCGCGGTACGTTACATCGCAGTTATTACTACGCAAGTCATTACAACGACTTACGCTGGAGGGCACTGGACTTAGGAATAGTATGATTTACTATTCCAACTCCAGCCTACGTAATAGTAGGGAAGGTGTCGGAAAAGTAAATTATACTATTCCTTAGTGTATAGCGCCATCCAGCGCAAGTCGTTGTAACGACTTGCATTGTAATGACAGCGATGTAAACATACCGCGGTGTAACGACCTCGTTGAAATTTGCTAAAGCCTCAGAGACAGAGGCCTTTTCTGTCAGCTGACCTTTACAGGTCCCTAAAGGATGCTAGACTTTCTTGCACCCTCTTAAACCCATAGTTCCTAATTATAGTAACCAGTAACCAGTATTAGGTTTAATTGTGAGCTTCTTGTAAAGGCCTCTGATGCTATTAAGCCTTTTATGTGCCATATAAAAATGTTTGATAGATAGATTAACATAAGTTTGTTCTTTTTCCCTTCTACCACTGTGCCTTAGTATTGCCTCAATTAAAAATCTAAAACCTTTAATCTCTGACTAGTCTGCAGAATCACTTCTTCCCTCACCTACTAAGTTTCAGAAACATTGTGCCCTTTATCTGGTAGCACCAACCTATACTATTTATTAAGCACAATGATGGTTTCTCTTACACTCTCATTTGCCTCCAGGCATTCTTCTGTCATCAGCGTCGGATTGGTAACGCGGGCACTCGGCCAATGCCCAAGGGGCCGGTGTCCAGTTTCAGCTGTGCTGCTTTTTTGAGCAGTGTAGGAAAGGGGATGGGGATTTGGGCTGTTTCTTGTTCGATGCCGCCAACGGCCCAGTGGATGCCTGCATGGCGTTTCTGGAGGTAGATGGGCGTCCATTACCTCCCTTTTATCAAAGGCAGTGGTGTCACTCCCTTTCTCTTGCTGGGCTGGCCCATTAATATATGCATATTGAGCATGAGCAAAAGTGGCCTCACATGTTTTCAGGTGTAAACTAATCTGCGCATTTTTTTACTTCCCCACCCTTTTTTAAATAAAAGTTCGCAGAAACATTGTTTTGTAGAAAGGCAATATGCAAATGTGGGCCACTTTTTTTTGCGTCCCGGGGCCGATTTTTAATCCCAATCCAACCCTGTCTGTCATTTCGTATATGTCAATATAGATCTTCAAAATAATATATTAGATAAAGAGAATTTACACGTATCACTCTAGAAATATCACATATTTCATTTCCTCTAGTTTAGCTAGACTCAAAACCTTGAAGGAAAAACCCAATTTAGGTTATGTTGACACACACACACCCTATTGGGGTCATACTTCACTATCAGGTCTCATCCCGGTCCCTATTAACTAGGATGGTCTCAACCATGTTCAAGAGAGCACTTGTGTGGTCTTTGATGAGGTCTCCTAGCGAAAGTTAAAAATACCTGAGAGGCATCCCAGTGCCCCTTTAATTTCGGGTGACTTTGATATGGTTAAACGTATCAGGCAGATGTTATAAAAGAATTTAGTGTCCCTACACTCTAATATGTGCCATTTCACATCATTTCATGAAAACCGGTAAAAAAATGTAAATGTGGAAATGCATACTAATTCATGATTTATGGATTTGAATAATGAACCTTGTATAAAATCGACATGAGTATGTTTTTGAAGGTATGTGTTCTGTAGAACATCTTTGAGTGCCGTTGATGACAATGAGTACTCATTGCATTCTTTGTGACCCCCACAAAAGCTGGAAATACTCTACATCAAAAGAAGAAACCCACAGGAGTAGGTTTCAGATTTTGTGGTCTAGGTGAAAGTAGAAAGGATGGGTTTTATAAATGTGAGAACAGATATAGAGAGTTAAATAAATGTGGATGGGTGTAGGAAAGGCAGAGAGATGAAGGAGTTATATGCAGCTTTACAGAGTTATGCACAGGTGGAGAGGCAGAATGAGTGAAAGAGAGGCAAATAAATATGTGTAGCTAATGTGAAGATTTTGGGAGGTAAAGAGATAGATTGGTTGATGAGGAGGGGACAAGTGACCGTGAAGACGTAGAAGAGGGAGGGAGGACAAACGTTATAGGGGATGGAGCAAGATCTACAGCGAGATATGACAAAAAATACAGAGTATAGCTAAATAGAAAATAGGGATGGAACAACTAGAAAATGAGATGAGAGAGGAAGAAACAAGGGCTGACATGGAAATGTTACTAAAGATATGAATGCGGAGAGAAGAGGGGGTGCATTTGGTAAGGATAAGAATTAAGTACATATAAACCAATGCAAGAATGACAAACAATATCAAAATGCATTTTATTGGTTTAAAAATGATGATCCATTGAAAGAATATTGGCTGTATCAGTTTTAAGAAGCACACCAATGAGCATATTGCTGCAAAGAGTAATGGACCCCATGTTATCAGTATGTATAGTACTTTCATGCAGCAATGACAACAAGCATTTGCAATGCAATAGGTCTCGCATTTACGCGAGTTTAAGCTATTGGCATTGTAAATGACACTGCCTTTTATTTAAGTTTTAAAAAAGAAAACAAAAATAAAAGGCATTGTTATTTGTAATGTGAATAGCTCAAACTTGCGTAAATGCGAGACCTATTGCATTGCAAATGCTTGTTCTGCAAATGTAGAGGGGAGTAGAATTACGTGGTGTCAAGTAGAGTGGAAATATGCAGAGTGAAATTATGATGTGTGGGGTGAAATTATGTGGCATGAAAGTATGTTGAGTGGCTTGGAACTGTGTGGCATGGAGCTGAATTGTGAGATGTGGAATTGATTGGCGTGGTGTGGCATAGACTGCAATTGTATGAAAATGAATTATGTTACCTGGAGTTAAATTATGTGGCATGGTGTGGAATTAAGGGATGTGGTGTGGAATTAGTTGGCATGGCGTGGAGTAGGATTATATGGTGTGGTGTGGAATTGTGTGGAGTGGAATTGTGTGGCATGGAATTGTGTGGCATGGAATTGTGTTGAGAGGAATGGAAGTATGTGTCATGGAATGGAGTGGAAATATGTGGCATGGAATGAAATTATGTGGTGGACTTGAATTATGTGCCGCTAAGTGGAATTATGTTATTGAGTGGATTCATTAATAGTGGAGTGGAATTATGTGGCATGGAATTACGTTCCATGGAGTGTAATTATGTGGTATGGCATGGAATTAATTGGTGTGGATTTGTGTGGTGTGGCCTAGAATTGTGGGGTGTTGAGGGAAATTGTGAGACATGGAATTGTGTGGCGTGGTATGCAATTGTGTGACGTGGAGTGCAATTCTGCGGAGAGGAAGTATGGGGGTGGAGTGGAATTATGTGATGTGGTGTGGAATTATGGGGTGTTGTATGGAATTATGTGGCATGGAATTGTGTGCCATGGAATGGAATTATGTGGTGTGGATTTATGAGAAGTGGAGAGCACTTAATGTGGCATGGAATTATGTGGAGTGGAATTATTTTGCATTCACTGAGATAGACATGCTACTGTGTGGCGTGAACTACAATTATGTGACGTGGTGTGCTATTGTGTGGAGAGGAATTCAGTGCCGTGAAGTGGAATTATGTGACATGGTGTGAAATCAAGTGGTGTGGCATAGAATTAGGTGGCAAGGAGTGGAATTATGCTCCGTGGAGTAGAATAATGAGATGTGACATGGAATGGTCTGGCATGGAATTGTGTGGTGTGGAATTGTGTGGTGTGAAATTATGTTGGTTTGGGGAGATTAAATTTAGGTGGTACAGTGTGGTACAATGTGGAATTATGTGGTATGGAGTGGAATTATGTCTCAAGGAGTGGAATTATGTAGCATGATGTGGAGTCATGTGATGTTGCATGGAGTGAAATTATGTGGGATGGAGTTGAATTGTGTGGCATGGAATTGTGGGGTGTTGACTAGTGGAATTATGTGGTGTAGAGTAGAATTAGGTGGCGTGAAATTATGTGGAGAAGAATTGTGTTGCATGGAATTGTTTGGCATGGTATTGTGCGGCATTCAGAGGATTGGAATTATGCGACATGGAGTGGAATTATGTGGCTTGGATTGGAAATATGAGGGTGGAGTGCACTTAGGTGGCATGGAGTTGAATTGTGTGGTGCAGAATTGTGTTGCATGGAGTGTAATTGTGTTGACTGGAGTGGAATTGTGCAACGTGGAATTGTGTGGCGTGAAATGCAATTGTGTGATGTGGAGTGCAATTGGGTGACATGGAGTGTCACTGAGTGGAGTGGAAATCATATAGCATGGAGTGGAATTATGTGACATGGTAATGAATTGTGTGGTGTTGAGTGGAATTACGTGCCGTGGAATTATGTGGCATGGAGCCGAATTATGTTGATTTGAATTGTGTGGCATGGCATTACATGCCATGGATTGGACTTAAGTGACACAGAATTATTTGGCATGGAATTGTGTGGTGTGAAATTGTATGGCGTGCAATTGTGTGCCATGGAGTGAAATTTTGAGACATGGAATTGTGAGGAGTGCCACTGTGTGACATGGAGTGCAATTGTGTGGAGTGGGATTAAGTGATGTGGCTGGAATTATGTGACGAGGTGTGGAATTATGTGGTGTGGAGTGAAAGTGTGTGGCATATAGTAGCATTATGTGGCATGGATTTATGTGATGTGCAATTGTGTCGCATGGCAAGGAATTGAGTTGAGTGGAAATATGTTGAGCTGAAATATGTGGCACGAAAGGGAAGAGGCATTATGTGACACAGAGTGGCATTATGTTGTAGGGAGTGAAATTATGTGGCATAGTATGTGGCATGATGTGGAATTATATGTTGTGCACTGAAGTGGAATTATGTGGTATGGAGTAGAATTATGTGGCATGGAATTGTGGGAGTGGAAATTTGTGGCATGAGTGGAATTATGAGATGTGGAATTGTGTGGCATGGAACTGCGAGGCCTTGAGTGGTGTGGAATTATGTGGCATGGGGTGAAATGATGTGGTATGGAGAGGATTGAAAATAGGTGGAGTGGAATTATGTGACCTGGAGGGGTAATATATGGCATAAAATTATGTGGTGTGGAGTTGAATTACGTTGCGTGGAACTTGGTTGCGTGGGATTCTGTGGCGTGGAGTCGAATTGTGAGACATGGAATTGTGCAGCATGGAGAGCAATTGTGTGGCATGAAGGGCAGATGTGTAACTTGGAGTGCAATTGTGTGATGTGGAATGCCATTGTGTGGAGTGGAGTCATGTAGGGAGGAGTGGAATTATGTTACACTTTGTTGAATTATGTGGTGTTCTGTCAAATTATGTGGCATGATGTGGAGTGGCATTATGTGATGTGGAGTAGAATTATGTGACATAGAATTGTGTAGCATGGCGTGGAATTGTGTTGCATTGAGTGGTGTAAAATTATGTGGCATATAATAAAGCATAATTATGTATAGAGGATTTGAGCTCACTGATGGATTGTTATTCAGCTGCTCACTGCATACATCTATTGTAATAAATTGCTCTTAAATGCACATCGGAGGTCAGCGAAATTAATTTAAACCGCCTTCCTTTTCTTAAGTCATGGAAACAGCTGTATTTGTGTTCATATTTTTCAAAAATGTCTGTAATTCATTTCAAACAAACGACGTTTTCGGCAAAACTCACACACGCTGGCGACTGTTTTTTCAGGAACATATATTTCCCGAGAGATATTTACCCACGCGTGTAAAAGCGTGAAAGTGAGGGTTTCAGAATATTGCTGGTACGGATTACTCGAAACATGCATTTCAAACTCAAACTACAGCAGCAATTTGTCAGAATTTCTCTCTTCCCCGTTCCTCCAGACAAGATGCGTCATCGTGCATCTTACGTCTCAATGTGCATGGGGCAGTTCTCTGGTTCACACGCCACCAGTTTATCAACTGAAGCAGCAACCAGTGCCTGTGCGCTTATCCCCAACGCCATTTCAGGAACAAGGCACTTGCGGGATCCGTAGATGTGCTTAATGAAAGAAACGCTAACAAGCAAACATTGGCATAGGTACTGAAGATAGCTCCAACCCCCCCACCTAGTTTAAAATAGCCCCCCCTTAAAGTGTGTATGTAATAGCGCCCCTGACAGCAGATGCAGTGTTTTAAACTTTGATTGGAGAGCTCTGGGGCCAGCATGCATTGGCACGGTGTGATGGTCACTCGTAAAGAAGAACCCACGCGTGCCGGCAGGAACGCCAGTGTAATTAGTGTTGTCAGAGGGAGAACACGTGGAAAGTATGCGGCCAGGAAAGTGTGAGAATGAGCCGGTTAAAGCAGGGCGAGAGGCAGAGAGGAGTAGGTTTTTTTAGCGAGATGGAGAGGGAGGGAACACGGAGAGCTGTGAATGCAAAGAAAGATGTAGCGTTGAGAAAAGGAAGGGTGTAAAAGAGGAAGGTATTTCACGGGTTGCTGATAGCAGGGAGAACGGATAAAGGCAGAGGAGGAGTGAAAGAGGTGAAGCTGGCGAAAGATGAGGAGGGAGCGGAGTGTATGCTCAGAGCTTTGTCATAATGTGTGCTATTAAACGCTGCAGGGTGGCACGACTTGATGGGCAGTGCTCACGAGAGCACACCGACACCCAAACACATGGCATGTGACTCGTGTCGGTTTGTACAGATTTCTATCTGATTTTCATAGTGTTTAGCATTATTGGGGCCCCATAGGTCATTTAAGTGCCTGCTGCTTGTTTCCTCTGACAGACGGTCACTTGAGAGCAATGTATCGGAGTTCGGAGCTGATCAATAACGTGTCCACAGGACCCGATGTGTTCTCGGCTCAGAGGGGAAACAGCAATTAAGGAGGATGTCTCTGTCTCCCTTCACGCCCAGGGAGGAGGGAGATGCGAGCAGAGCATCAAAGGGCTGGGTGAGAAGGGAGGGGGGAATGCAAGGGTCAAAGCGGCGAAAGTAATCGAGCAGAGCATCAAAGGACTGGGTGAGAAGGGAGGGGGGAATGCAATTAGCAGAGGAGCAGCTGTGCACGTGCATGTGATCTCGTGCACTCAAGGTTTAGGCCAGCCAAAAGACTGTGGGTAGCACTTTGAAAATCCCACATATAAAATGTCTCTTCGAGCCTTTGACTCGTGAGACCTAAAAATGACAGAGTGCTTCACAAGAAGGTGTGTAGACAATCAGACATACTTATTCTGTTCTCTCCTGCACTTCCACGCTCCTCCTTACCAAACCCCCTTTGCCTCAAATCACCAAACTACCATTATTAGAAATATTTGTATTTTTTCCATAAGAAACAATCAGCAGTGCAATTGCAACCAGCATGTCAGTTTCTTTCTTTTTTTTTATTTTATTGTCCTCATACGCCATTAAATCTTTCCAGAGCTAGATCGGTTTACTCTGCTGACGCCCTTTTATTGGCAGCAGCAAGAGAGCTCTGATGTTAATGGTTTGCACTTTACACAGAACCCCTCGTGATTGGTCTGTTCCTATCTGTAAGGCCCAAGAACAGACCCGAGTGGTAAAGTAATTCCATGTAGAGGCATAATCATTGGACAAACATACCCCTGAATTTAAAGATTGTCTAACCAACCTATGCATGGTGACCAGAAGGCCCTCTTCTTGCTTTTTTCTTTTTTTGTGGCCATGTCCAATTTCATTACATATTTTATAGAGTTTAGCCAGTCTAAAAAAGTTGGAGGGGTACATTTAATCCAACATTTACAAATTTCTCTACGAGCTAGTAAAATAAGAACACAACTTATTATTATCTAAGGGTAACAGTTCATAATTCGGGAGGATACCAAAGAATATTAAAGAAGTGCTCACCTGAATATCAAACCCAAATATGTCCTTCATACCTTTTATTACAAGACCCCAGAATTGCTGTAATCTAGGGCAGCTTCAGCTTATAAACATATGCTCATCATTAGCTTTATCCTTCCGACACTTTGGGCAGCATGGAATAGTACCCTTTGTAAACTTTGACAGTTTAAAAGGAGACCAATACACTCTGTGAAGAGAAAAGAGATGATTTCTCCTTAAATTGGCAGCTTGGACTGTAGAATATAGTAGGTCAAAAGATACTTGCCATATAGCTTCTGTGTTGACGCCCGGCAAGCACTCGCCCCACAGCTGTGACGGAAGAATAAAGTCCCCGTCTGCCAGATCTATCAGGAGCCAGTAAAGCTTTGACACTTCTTTCTTATAGAGTCTTTTGCAGAAAGTATCAGGAGATATGAGGAAATACTCCCATTCAGATTTGGTAATTGGGTAAAAAAAGACTCATTATATGCCGATGATATCATGGTATATGCCTCAGATCTTGAGAAAACCATTCCCATCATATATAGCCTAGCCCAACAATTTGGTAACATCTCAGGGTATGAGATTAATCAGTCAAAAACTGAGTGCATGGCCTGGAATTCCACAGCTTGTTCCTTTCAACTGAAAAGAGAAATTAGATATGTAGGAATAAAAATCACTCAGGATATCAATGATATACCCAACACAAATCTACGAAAAATTGAAAAAGAAATCTCAGATTCTCTAAAAAGCTGGGCATATTTACCCTTAACACTAATAGGAAGGGTTCCTCTAATAAAAATTATGCTTTTACCTAAATTGATCTTTGTATTTCAAAATATACCGCTAGCCTTTAAAGAAGAAAGCTTGAGGAAAATGCAGTCAAAAATGAGTTCATTTATATGGGCTTCTAAGGGTACTAGAATCTCCTGGAAGAAACTTCGGAGAAGGAAGAACAAGGGAGGGCTAAGTGCGCCTGATATAATTATTTATGCATGGGTTTTCCTAATGAAGGCAGGCAAAATGCTTATGAACGAGCCCAATCTCTCAGATAAAGGAAGGATGTTTAGGGAAATGTTGCAAGACCCAAAAGGAGCCGAACATGTTTATCTATACAAATTCGGAGATCCACGCTTTTTCAAGAAAGTTCGACTGAAATCTTTAAGGGACTTTGCAAACACTTGGTGCAAAATCAGAAAGCTTTTAAAGATCAGCTACTATAGCGCTATGGCGCCTATTTGGGACACACCAGGCTCACCCGAGTAGACTAAAGATTCATTAGTAACACCTTTAAAATCTGCCGGAGTAAATTGCTGGGCCCAACTTATTCCAGAGGGATGTCTGCTACCCTGGGAAGATCTGAAGTTTATAATGGACAATCAATTATCTAAATTTAAATACCTACAAATAAAAAGTTGGTCCCAGGCAGTTGGTATATCGGTGGGTTTTACAAATGGTCAGTTTCTTTCTTACCCCATGTATATGAATCTCTGTGAGCTTAGAACAGGGTTTGTTTATTGAGTGCAGCACATATCTCAGAATCCAGCTACCGACACTGAAAAAGAAATGTTGTAAAATTACGTATAGAACAAAAAATAGGTAACAGTGAATAACAGGGATGTTTTCATCAAAGGATGCTGAGTGACTTCAAATTCACAAAAAGAGGAGCGCTCAAGTTGAGTATGGTGTCACTCAGGACACCTAGGTAAAAACATCCCCGTAATTCACTTTTTACCCACCCATAATTTTATGTATGGGCCCCAAAATCATCTGCTGCAACACAGGGGCAGAGGAGTAATAGGGGAGCTTCACATAACATAGCCTTTCCTCCCTAACCCATATGTGAAAAGATGCCTGACCTGCCACCCTTAACCAACCACCATCATCTTCCCTATCTCCTTCCCCTTCTGCAACTATACATTATGTTTTCAGTCCAAGCAGACAAGCAGTGTACTGAGTTTTGTTATCAACTGTTACTATGTTGTAGCAGTGAATTCCAAGATTTACAATCAGGTGAAAAGGATAGAGCCTTCCAAGGGAAGACATGCATAACAGCGATGAAATAAATGAATGTGTTGACAATATTGAACTCTATATGAGCAAAGCAACTACTTTTCTCGCAGTTCTCGAATAGTCCTCCAGATGGCATCACAGCCTTTCTGAAAGCTGTTTTAGCTGCATAGACGGCATTTGGTGAAAACAATGCAATCTGTGCCCTTTAGATTCAATGCAGATCAAAAGCACATTACCTGCCCGTGAAGCACGCACCTCCCACCCGACAACATTTTGTGAGGACAAAAAATAAGCACTAACTTGTCCTAATGTCTCATGGTGGCTGCATAGATGCTCTAAAAGTCACCATCTCCCTTTCAAAGAAGTTCTGGCTTCTGAGAGAGATTTTTTTAAGAGTCAATATCTGCAGTCAATATTGGACACCATTAGCAAGTGGCATTGACATGCAGCGACTATATATAGTACTCAAGCAAACGGGAGTATTTCAAGAAACCCCTCTCTCTGTCAGCCTCTCAATGTTGCATCGCCCATGGAGCACAGAATAAAAGATCCTTGCACAAGTATGACCATTAACTTCACAATGCAAAAACAAACTCATTGACTACTGATGCCAGTGCACCAAATGTTTTGAGCTCATTGGTGCAAACAAATGGCTCTCTCTGGCGCACGCAAGCGCGATCTGTGGAACGTTGCGCCTACCAAGGGAAGTTGCAATCACTGCAAATCCTTTGGAACGCAAAATAGCAAGACAACTTGTTGCACTGCGAGACAGGAAGGGAGCAGCAATGCCCCATCTCTACTAAGATATGGAACATTCCTATGGTGTCAATGCATGGCGCTCTGAGTGCAGCCTAGCACCAACGCCGGCACCCTTGTGCCATGGTGCCAGGATGCCTGCGTTTCACCAGGATTGTTTTTGCGCAGGAGAGACACCTTCCTGCACAAAAACAATCCTTAGAGTCGTTTTCCTCTTTTTAAGTGTGCTGCAAAATGTAAGACACATAGAAAGAGGAAGTAACGAGGAGAAATAAAGATATTTCTCCTCGTTGAGCCTCTACTGAGAAGGAGTGACATTTTGACACATTCCCAGGTTTGCTAGTGTGAGTAAATCTGGGAATAAGCCAAAATATATAGGTGGATGTATGGGAACGCCCACTGTCCGTCCATGTAAGACCTTCCCGGCACACAATAATGCAAGGCAGGAACTTCTTGAGTTACTCCAGATTTACTATGCCACACAAGGTGGTCTGTGTGACATGGTATTTCTCACTTAAGGCCCGCGGTGCTCTTGTGTCACCATGCGTGAAGCAATGACAATGCAAGTCCTTGATAAATCTTGCCAAAAGTGTGCAAAATTGTGTGGAAAAAAAATCACCAACACCCCCTACTTCTAGATAGTGTAGTGGAATTTATTTTTCCAAAATGAGGATAAATAATAAGTTGAGGTGTGTTACACCTTAACGTCTTTGGCTTGGGAAAGCATCAAATCCGTCTTTTAGTACTAGAAACTAGCATTTAATTTGCAACAACTCAAATACATCAGTCAAAAGATTAATCAATTTAAAATGCTTTCTCATGATTTCTCATCTTAGCTTTTGCCAGAAAATTCTGCTTGATTTCTATTGTCAAAGCACTCTGCGGGCAGAGCGGGGCAAGGTCACATATTTGAATGCGATCTTTTTGAACAACACAGGGCAGTGCACTGTGGAAGGAAATTTGGAATTATGTTTCACTGCACCCACTGCTTTATTTGTAAATGAGCTCAGATGCCATAATAATGGCTGCCTGTCTGCTACTGCCTGCTACATTAGTGCCAAATAACTACAACAACTATACCTAGGACTTAGTAACCATACTTTCGCACCAGTACGAGTGCTCAAAGGGCTTACTGGCCCGACCTTTCCTCGTTACTCTCACCCCACTTTTGGACTATTATTGCTTTATATATCCACTTTTGTAGTGGAAACCTGGACCACAAGGAAAGGTACTGTTTGTAATCCACATGGACTGTGAATATTGATGAAGCATACTATCGTGGCTTTTCAAATAGCACATCTCAACACATCTACTTGGTTGAGCACTGTCTGAGACTATAATTGCCCTGAAGAAGTCCATTGTTAAGGCTGAAACGCGTTGGCTGTCTCCACTGCATATGTGTTATGCTTTTGAAGAAAAGAAAAGAAAGAGAAGAACTGCATACAATTTCTTTGTTTGACTGGGATGTTTTCTCCCCTTATCCTCAATGTGTTATTTATGTGGTGCACCTCTAAGCTCTATATTTATACCTATGACTTATTTTCAATGAGGGAGGGATATGCAACAGTAGCATGAACCTCAGTTACTGAGACAAAGCAAATGGAGAGAACGCATAAAAGTCTTGTACGTTTACTGATGGATAAAAATGCATACATTGTGAAAATGTCATTTTACAAAATTAAATGAAACTTTTGCTTGGTCATGATTTGTAACCGAGGCTTTAACTTTAAATGTACAAGTTGTACTGGTTTGAGTAAGGCAACTAAAATAAGCACATGCAAGAGTATTTTATTGCTTTTGTTTAATTGGAACTAAAGCTTTACAAAAATGGATACAAATGAAATATTCAACCGCAGATGAAAAGGTGACCATCTATTCAGGCCAAAAACAGTAGATTTATAAAAATGTCTTACTGCGACCCTTGTGGTTTTAGATAGTCTTCCATTCGGCAGTGGACTCAGGGGTTTATTTACTAGGATTTCATGCCATGTTTGCATCACAAAAGTGACGCAAATTGATGCAAAATCTGTTTTTACCTATTTACTTTCCCGCGCTAAACCAGTTTAGTGCAGGAAAATCACTTGAAAGCAACGCAAAGCAGCCCATAGCGCTGTTTTGTATTAATTAGCGCCAAGGGGGCATACCATTGGTGGTGCATGGGCGTTCCCATGCAACCATCCAATGTTTTTGACTTAAAATCCTATTTATTTAAAAAAGAAGACGGGGTTTTTGGCCAAAAAACGGGCCCATTTCAAATAGGCAATATGAAGCAGAAATGTTTTCATTTCTCCTTTCTTTTCTGACTTTACATGTACAGCACACATACAATGTGGGAAAAGATTTAAAGTTAGTCTAAGCATAGTATTTCGTCCTGGAAGGGTATTCTTCCAGTACAAAACCTATGCTAGACTCACAGAGACACCTTTGCACCATGGTGCAAAGGTGTGTCCGTGATGTACAGTGGCACATTTCTGTGCTGGCGCTAGGGAGAAAGGAGGGGAGAGCCATATTTCTGTAAATATGGCGCTCTCGTTCTAATGCAGTGTAGTGCAGCGCAGCATTTGCAACTGCTCTACTTCCCTGCATGATCATCTAGTGAATCTGGACCCCAGTTTACTAGAACAAAAGTCAAAGTCACTCTTTACAATTAAGGCAGATTTACCGGGTGTAACATTATCCTGTGGAAAATTTATTACAACACCATGGGTTTTTATCTTAGGGCTTCTAACCTCCAATACCGAGTGTTTCAGGTTGGATTAAAAGACAGTGGGCCTAATTTCGAATTTTGCGGCCAAATCCTCCCTCCTAATTTACAAGTTGTCAGACCTTCAATATCTTGAGAAAAGAGCTTACTTTGGTCTGTCACTGAGATAGTGCTCCAATGGCCCGATGGAGTATGGGCAGTAGGGGCTTTGGTGATTCCACCGCCTGCTCCATTTAGAGTGGGAGCTTGAATGGCTAGATTTCACTGTCCTTCAACACCAGGTAAAATCTGGTGGTAAGGGACAGTGAAAACATTTAAATGACCACCTCACAATAGGAGACAACTCCCATGGGGTGGGAATCATTAGTTTTTGATTTTTCAGAAATAAACTCCAGATTAGGGAGGTTATATTTTTTGAAAAACCAAAAACATGTTAAAAGTTTGACAAACGTCTGTCAATTTGACAGCACCATCCATGATACTTTCAACCCATTGAGAGGAACCACTGTAATGGAGGTTACTGCCAATGACTAGAGATGTCTGCAGGACTGGCTGACATCTCTAAATGCAGAGGATGGATAATCTGTCATGGTGACAGAGTAAAATACAAACCATAATCAGTACTTTAAATCAGTACCAATGTATAAAAAAATTTGTGTCGCAACCTCGTTCAAACCACTTTTCTCTATACAAATTTGTCCAGGAAATCTCTGGAGAAATGACTGCTTGAAAAACTATGAGGTATGATATTACCGCACATCCTGTAATCCAGTTGATGATTCAAACACTGCTCACAGGTTTAGGGTTCCGCCTAACCTCGGAATTTGGGCCATAGTTTTATGTTTTATGATCTGAAGTCCAAAGCAGATATCAGCAGTGAAAGACAGAAGTTCTATTCCACATGGTGAAATTCCAACAACCAATCAACTGCCCCACTCCTTGAGAGGACTACAGACCTCCACTAAAATCCCTGCAACATGGGAATCTTCTTTGGCTCATCAGGTCAGGAGTATCGCTAAAAATATGTTCTTGTACATATGCCCCTATATGGAATTCTGCCTTGCTGCTCCTGCCAAAGCAGATAAAACATGTCCTCAAAATGGTTTGTCCAATGAGATGAAAGCAACTTTGGTCAAACAAACGAACGAAATCCTGAGGCCGACCCACTTGGACATCTTTCTTGCCTTGGTGACCCTCTCATGAGTCTTACTCGTGGCTGAGCAAGGCCTTGAATGGCTTCTATATTGTTCACAACTCTCTGCACAATTAGATGACACATTTCTCACAAAACTAATGAAACCATACAAAACAGCCAGACTCCTTAAGTAGGCTCTCAAGTGATAGAGTGAAATCTAAGCCTTTTGTCAGTTAAAGCATAAAACCAATGGACCTGTGTCACATAGGAACCGTCGTTGATCGTCATATTAAGAGTATCACTAAATATGTGTTCCGGCATGTAGGCCTCCAGTGTGGAATTTTGCCTTACTGCTCATGTCCACAACAGACTACCCTTGTCTTCAAAATGGTCAGGTTCGCCCCAGGCCAAGACAGCAACTTTGCCTGATCAAATGAACCACTAGCTGCTGGTTGAGTAAAGACTTGAATGCCCTCTGTCTTTTTCACAAATCTACCAGCAATTAGGTGACACAGTGAGGGCAACACTCGTTAGAGGTTAAATGGGGTCCCATGGACCCCACCAGGGATCCCCCCCTGCAGGTGGGTGCAGTCACTCACTGAACCCACTTGCAGGGGGGCGCTCTCCCCTCTTTAAGGTGCAGGCAGGTGCCGCATGAACATAGAAAGATGGAGCAGCTGCTTCAGTCAGCTGCTCCGTATTACACTGAATGGATTGAATTGTTATTCTTCTCTACTTGTATTATGGGTGTTAAAAAATACATGAACATTAAAATGTCCGCATTCTTTGTGCTAATGGTAGCTCAATTGAGCTAGAACCCATGTGATGATTAGGACAAGGTGTCGTTGTCTCCCAATCCGTCACTGGAGTAAGGAATGTGGGAGCACTGTTGAACAGGAGGTTGGTTAGAGGATGGACAAGAAAAGGCAAGGTATTCTTTGTGAAGCTAACTTAGATATGGAAACATCTATGGACAGTGTAACATGAGGCCATTAACAGATGGCATTTACCAACGAAAGACTTCTCCTAGTTGAAGTGAAGCTTGACTAAGACATGTGTGGCACTATAAGCAAAGGTTTTGCCATACTTACTCTTGTTGTACACTCCTAAATTCCGAGAGTAAGTTAGGACTATTCCAAGAGAACTACATGTCCATGTCACACCCACTCATGCATCAGCCTTTTAGAACTGGGCCATGTCTCCAATGTCAGAGCAATGCATTTGGCTTACTCTTGTGTAGGCATGTGACATCACTCCCCAAGTCCCTCCCTGGTCCCATCTAAACCCCTCTTACTCCTCCCTAATCCACTCTCCTTTTGTAGTAAGTCTGCCCTGTTTCCCAGGCACTCCCTTCAGTCCCACCCACATTTACTACTAAAACCTATAAATAAGTGTGCAAAGACTCGACAGTCAGGGCAGAATAATCTGTACACATAAATATAAGTAAATGCAGAGACATAAAACTCAGCAAGTAGTTTGTGAAATGCAATTTGTAGTACATTTTATAGTACTATAAAATATACTACAAAGAGCAGTTTGTGAATCAAGTCCATTGTTATTTGCAGATTCTGCCTCTAAGTTCAGTATTTTTAGAAACAAATTCTAAACTAAAGTTGGGCAACTCAAGAAACCTAAATGCAACTCCTGAGGCATATGAGAGTGTCTGGTTGTTTTTGTGAAATTTACATAAAAGCAGATATAATGTTTAAGCAGCTCAGAAAAGTGTAGCATTTTCGTGTGGGGAATCAGAGTCCCCCACCAGATTTTCAATCCTTATGCTAAAGAACATGTTTATCGAGGGGCACACTGTTAAGGGGTGAAGTAAAGCATTTAGGGACTGATTTAGAGTTTGGAAAATAGGTTATTAACTCATAAACATGACATATATCCATAGTATTACAAGAGCATTATATCCAATGGCACTTGTGATATGGTGGACGGGGTGGGATATCTGTCACTTTTGTGATGGAGTAACTCGCCCTCCATAATCTAAATCAGCCCCTTAGTTATCAGAAACTCACGAACTTAATTCATAGAGAATACGGATCAAATGTAGTTAAGAATATGGAAAATCCGTAACGGGTGGATTTTCTCCATTCTATATGGATGGACAAGCAGGAACAAGAATGTAGCTGTTTCAGGAGGACGGAGCTGCGAATTGTAGTGAAAACCCACAAACGTGTATATATATGATATTATGATCAATGTGCATATAGTTTCTCACTGTGGAAACATGCACAAGTATTGCCATGAGAGGCAGACTTAAGTCCCTTTCCAATGCTGGGAATTGGAGGCAGCATCCTCCAGAGATTTTACGTTGCCCTGTGAAGAAACAAAGAATCCTATGATGTTAATGCACATTTCTAAATTATTTACTCCTGCAGTATTTTCTAACCGGTCAAAATTCCAAAAGAGAAAAATGCAAATTAGATAACGCATGGCAATCTATGTCTGTTGTAGATATCTAGGGGGGCTTATGGGACTTTTTGTGTAGCCAATAATAGTCAGAAATGGACTCCAAATGTAGGAGTAATCCTATAGGACAAGATGTTCCCCTTCTTAAAAGGAGACATGAAATATAAAATCCAAAATTAGATGTGAACAGATAGAGTCATTGGAATGGTAGCTGTGGGTGCTAAACAATGAAGCAAGGGTCTAAGTAAATGTGTGGGCATTCAGTGATAAACTCTTTTGTTGACAAATGAGATTGATCGGCCAAACCTAGGATATATCAAGCTACAGTCCTATGTTTGGATTTCTACCAAATATCAGATCTTTCAGAGTTTCACAATGTTGTCTCAATCATGTTTTACTATGGTGCATACCAGTTTTTACACATATTGTATTGTCATTGTTATATGTATAGCATCATTTTGCTGGTGGTCTGGGATTTAAAGTAATGTGTGTTCCATATTGACTCTCAGAGGGGCAGAAACAGCTATGAGATAAATATTGGGTCTTATATTAGCGGTAATGTGTGCACAGTATATATGAGTTGTGTTTATTTTTTGTGAGTATGGCGTATACATGTTTGGTATATCTCATCTAACTATCCATTAAATATTACTGACCATGGGTGTACCAGACGACACAGTATTGGTATTGGGTACATGCTAGTTGGTTTATAGAGGCTGCTTGTGCAATGTGATGTTTCCTGAGTTTTAATGCTCTGCTTGTTTGCTGGTTTGGTGTTTTGTCATAATAATGGTTAAGATACATGCATGGGTTCGAGTAAGGCTCCTTGTATGCAGGCATGAACATTCCGGTAAGCTTGTGTGGGAGGGAGCTGAGCCTAAAATGGTAATAAACATGGACGCTGTAGTGTTGCTAGTGACACACTTCCAGAGAACTGAACATTAATTCAGTGGTGAATGTGGTTGAAGCAGGGAGTTGTGTGCATGAAGGTTTGTTGCTGACATCAAGGCACCCCAGGACATTATGGACTTCTACAGGAGTCATGTATGTTGCTTGCACTCCTCAAAATATACATCCAACCTTACCATGAGCTTCTGCAAAGTATGATTGTTTCTGACGCTATGAAGCTGCTAACCAAGTGATTTTTCACCTATTAAAAGATCCTGATAGAGACCATAACAGGTTGCAGAAGCATTTCAGTCAATAAATGATACATCACTCCACTCTACATTACTCCTCTATAAACATCCCACTCTATGCTAATCCACTGTACACCACTTCAATCAACCCCACTGTACACCACTCAACTATACACCAATCCACTGTACCTTATTACACTCTAGACCACTCCATTCTGCGACACTGCAGTCTATGGCACTCCATACTCCACACTCTACACTACTCCACTCCACTATACTCTACTCCACTCTTTTCTAAGCCACTCTACTTTACACTCTACTCTATTCCACTGTACGACACTCCACTCTACGCAACTTCACTTTACCCTACTCCATTATATGGCACTCCAATCTATGTCACTACTTTGCACACCATTACATTCAACGTTATTCCACTCTACACCACTCCAGTCTATGCTACTCCAGTGTATGCAACTCCACTTTACGCCACTACACTCTATGCATTCCACTGTACGCCCTCCACTCTGCAACACTGTACTTTACACCACTCCACAGTGCATGATTACACTGTACTCCACTACAGTCTGTGCCACTCCACTCTTCGCCACTTCCCTATTTGCTATTTAACTCTACTACACTGTGCAACAATGCACTCCTGTCAGTGTGCAGTGCTCTACTTGACTCTATACCTTTTTACAACGCTGTATTCCAGTCTACAACTCTCTACGCAACTCCCTTTATGCCGCTCGTCCAACTCAATATAATCTACTTTATAAAACACAACTCCACTGTACTGCACTATCCTCCACTACTGCACTCTATGCCACTCCACGGTATGCTATTCTATGCACCTCAACTCTACAGCAGCCTATCCCACTCTACTCTACCATACTGTACTGCATTCTCCTCTACTCCATGCCATGCCACTCCACTGTCACTCCACTGTACAAAATCTGAATCCACTCTGTGACACTCCACTCTACTTCACTTCACTCCACGCCATTCTACTCTACAATATGCTACTCTACTCTATGCTACACCACTCCACTCTACTGACCTGCACAACACTTCACCCTACTCTATGGCATTATACTACGCTCCACTCTACACTGCTCCACTCTACCACACTCTACTTCACTCTATGCAAATTTACTCTACAAGAATCTATTACCACTTTATGCACATACACTCCACTGTACAACACTCTAAGCGATGCTACTACACTTTCCAACACTCTACAACACAACAATCCACTGTACTGTACATGACACCATTCCAATTTAAACACGTAAGTTGAATCTACACTATGCCTGTACTCTCTAGTGCATCCCACACCACAGTACTATTCAATACGCCACTGCACTATATACAAATTTACTCCAATGTATGCTACACCACTCCATTCTACTCCACTCTACTCTACTCTACAAGAATCCACTCAACTTCACTCCACTCTACACCACTCCACTCTAACCCCTCCACTCAAACCCACTCCTCTGTACAGTATTTCACTTTACGCCACTTCACTGTACCACACCCCACTCTACTCCACGCAATGACAATACACTCTATGACACTTTCCAACTCTCTATGACACATCACTCCACAGTACAGTACAAGATGTCACTCCAATGTATAACACTTTACTCGACTCTACACTATGCTTGTCCATTCTAGTGCACTCCACACCACTGTACTATACAATGCGCCACTGTGCTATATAACAATTTACTTCACTGTACGCTATGCCATTCCATTCTACTCCACACCACTCTGAACCACTTAACGACACTCCACTCTTCTCCACTCCACTCTAAAACACTCTAATCTACCACACTCCACTCTACTCCACTGCACTCTATGACACTACACTCTACGACGGTACACTGTACTACAGTCTCCTCCAATCTACTGCACTACACTACACTTAATTACACTCCACAGATAACAGTAAACTCTACAATCTGAAGCACATTTTCATTTTTTAATAACCATTCCAAATAACTGGTGCACCTCCACTATATTAACTATAACTCGCCACTCTATCATTCACTGTGTTCTCACAAAAGATGTGATTTGAGATGTCATAACTATTATTGTAAATACTATTATTTTAGATGGTATAAGTGATATAAGGGTATAAGCAGTGCATGGAGAAGGCATTGTGTATGTAGGTGCATGAGTTCTACTAATTTGAAGGTGTTGCTTGAATTATAAAATAAAAGTATACATTTTGAATTTTGCATTTGTGTGTAGTTTAGGTTTGGTTTGCAAATAATAAATTCAGTTATAATAATTTGAAGGCGGTGCGTAATTTATACATTAAAAGCATAGCTATAACTTTAGAATTTGTAATGTTTGTGTATTTAAAGTTTGAAAGAATAAATAAAGTTTCAAGAGAATGCCTTGACTGCCTGATCGCTGCTGTGAGAGCCAAAGCCCAAAAATGATGCTTTTGGAAGTTCATTGAGCGTCCCAGTAGAACCTATTCGAAGGGATCCAGAAATGCTCGACAGTGCTTGTCACAAGGATCGCCCACTACTTCTGACTCTCCAAGACCCTGCAGTAACCAGCAGAGCATGATGCATATTAGTTTTCTTAATGAATTAATTGTGGCATATTCTGATTTGTACGTGGAGTATTAAGTCAATTAAAAATGTTTTGAGTATCCTACTTTGTATATATATGATGCTCTAAAGCTTGCATCTTTTGATACTTATGATAACATTTTAAAGTTGGAGGTCAGACCTATCTATAATGACACACTTTCTGAAGGAGGAAAATGCATACTTATCATAAGGCTTAAGTTAAGTACAATGAAGAGGAGCTGATATTTACTTATGTCATTACACAGGAAGTGGGCGATGTGTGCACGATCAGTGATTTAGAAAACACAAAAAGAGGACCCTTTCCTATAGATGGAGTCAAGTCCATCAAGAGCTGTGAATGAATTCAATCTTAGAAGGGATCATCAGGTTAGAAGTATATGAACTTTGCTAGAGGTAAGTGAACTTTCATGGAACTTTCTTGGAATTTGATGACAATAAGGAGGCTGCCCTATTTGCTGAAAGATGGTATGGAGGATTATAGATTCCTGAGCAGGGGCAAAGTACAGCCTTTTTCTGATCGCATTTTAAGCCAGTCAGGGATCATCCAGTGATACTGATGGATACAATAGAGAAGGAAACGGTTTAGGTGAGGATAGGAGACATGCTCGAGGATAAACGTTTTCCCTATCTCATGGTCACCCCTTTGGTTTAATACTCAAGAAAGAACGGGTGAGTTCTTGATGATTCACCAGTTGAATAGTCCAAGAGGGGACACTGTTAAAACATCCTGGGTAGGGTGGACTATACTATGGCTTACAGGCCTTTTGAAGAAACAGAAATGTCATGGTGAGAGGCTCAGGGCCACCGCTATGTTTGGAGAATATAAATCAGCATTCATGCCCAATTACCCAGGATGTTACCTCTTGCTGGCTTTTACAACAGATGGAAAACATTACTGTGAAAAATTATGCTAATAGATTGCACAGTTTTTGGAAAAGGGGGTGGTGATGGACAGAGTTTCTGAATGATGCAGAATACTCTTACCAAGTCAAGAGATCATGGTTTTAATCCATCACCGTTTTTTAGCTCACTGCACCATCCCAGCTCAGAACCCGGCTACATGCAAATTAGTCTGTTCCTGTCCCAGTGCATGATGGGAACAGGGCAAACCAAACTACCAAGCCAATTCTTATACTGGGAAGGAAACAAGCTTCCGGGGACCGGTTTCTGGCATCACAGCCTTCGTCGGCCCGGCTTGCTTGAATCCTGATGGTGCAATGAGCAAAGGACTCACGTCTGAGTATACCCTCCCACACTGAGTGTGGATAAAATCGATTTTGGAAAAGGGGGTGGTGATGGACAGAGTTTCTGAATGATGCAGAATACTCTTTCCAATCGATTTTATCCACACTCAGTGTGGGAGGGTATGCTCAGACGTGAGTCCCTTGCTCATTGCACCATCAGGATTCAGACAAGCCGGGCCGACGAAGGCTGTGATGCCAGAAACCGGTCCCCCGAAGCTTGTTTCCTTCCCAGTATAAGAATTGGCTTGGTAGTTTGGTTTGCCCTGTTCCCATCATGCACTGGGACAGGTACAGACTAATTTGCATGTAGCCAGGTTCTGAGCTGGGATGGTGCAGTGAGCTAAAAAACGGTGATGGATTAAAACCATGATCTCTTGACTTGGTAAGAGTATTCTGCATCATTCAGAAACTCTGTCCATCACCACCCCCTTTTTCCCAAATCGATTTTATCCACACTCAGTGTGGGAGGGTATGCTCAGACGTGAGTCCCTTGCTCATTGCACCATCAGGATTCAGGCAAGCCGGGCCGACGAAGGCTGTGATGCCAGAAACCGGTCTCCGGAAGCTTGTTTCCTTCCCAGTATAAGAATTGGCTTGGTAGTTTGGTTTGTCCTGTTCCCATCATGCACTGGGACAGGTACAGACTAATTTGCATGTAGCCAGGTTCTGAGCTGGGATGGTGCAGTGAGCTAAAAAACGGTGATGGATTAAAACCATGATCTCTTGACTTGGTAAGAGTATTCTGCATCATTCAGAAACTCTGTCCATCACCACCCCCTTTTTCCCAAATCGATTTTATCCACACTCAGTGTGGGAGGGTATGCTCAGACGTGAGTCCCTTGCTCATTGCACCATCAGGATTCAGACAAGCCGGGCTGACGAAGGCTGTGATGCCAGAAACCGGTCCCCCGAAGCTTGTTTCCTTCCCAGTATAAGAATTGGCTTGGTAGTTTGGTTTGCCCTGTTCCCATCATGCACTGGGACAGGTACAGACTAATTTGCATGTAGCCAGGTTCTGAGCTGGGATGGTGCAGTGAGCTAAAAAACGGTGATGGATTAAAACCATGATCTCTTGACTTGGTAAGAGTATTCTGCATCATTCAGAAACTCTGTCCATCACCACCCCCTTTTTCCCAAATAGATTGCACAGTGCCATACTTAGGTCTGAGCATCTTAGAACATTCCTAGCATCTTATCATAGTAAGGAAATAAAATACAGACTAATTGGACAATTTACTGTTTAAAAGTTGGAAGGCTATTGATGTGGAGATATAGCAGAAAATTATTCTGAAGTTAGGTGTGCCATTGGCACTGGAAAGATGCAAGGAATTACAGACCTAACTGCCTGTTTTGGGGGATTGAGACATATACAGTCAAACAGTAATCAAGACTATTGTTGGGCTACAAGAAGGCATTCAGAAGAGCAGATGATCCAAAAAGGTCACTGTTAAACGCCTGTGGTCCCCGAGAAAGCAGCTTAATTTTGTTCAAAGGGTAATAATTCTAGGAAGTCAATTTCCAAGCACTTGCCCACAGCGACAGTGGGCTATATCCCAATTTTAATTTCACTCACCTTTCCAAGGGCAAAAATCAAGATCTTCAGATCTACGATGAAATTTTGAGATATTCCAATTGGATTTCATTGTGTAAAGGGGAGATAAAGACCAGAATAGAACTGAAACTGTAAATTGATGCTATGAGATTTTTTGTCAGGGACAGCAATAGACCATGCACCATGGGGTGGCGGAGGGACAGCTCATTAGGCGCTTAGATAAACCATTTCAAACAGTGCCCTTCTTTAGTATCATTGCACATGCGTGAACACATGCTGACAAATTGGAGCGTCATTTTGTGCTTAGGCAGCTTGTCGATAGTGGATGATAACGCAGCGCTGAGCAAGCACAAAAACAGCTGCCCACAGATCCTGAGACTTTTCTGGACATTGATATTGAAATGTTTGAAAATTAATCTAAGTTTACTCAAATTACAAAAAAGAGGGTTTTTGATAACCTAGCCTGATTACTATTCAGAAACTAGATTCAAAGGCAGAAAACAGCATGAGCACATTCCCACAAGCTCTTTTTGAGTTTTGGGTCATGGTGAATGAGTTGGCAGTGACACTGTGTACACCTCAAACACTGTACACGAACGAGGGGACTATTGTGAATCATCAGGGCTGACAAAGATTAACACTTGCTGACAGAGCAAGTGACTGATGCATTTCACCAATAGACAATTCAAATGGACAAAAGAAAGTCATGGCAGGCTGCTCTGAGATTTGTATCGAAAGGCCACAAGAAATGAGACGTCCTGGTGGGTTTAAAAGGGAGAATGATATTGATGAGTTTGGGAAGAACCAAGAAGGGGCCATCTGATAGAGGCGAGGGAATCACCATGCTGTTACTTGACTTGAATGAGCACTATGCTGGGAAATAAGACGTTGAACCAAGTGTGAGGAAGACACAGGTAGAATGAGGTCAAAATCCAATGACTGCCCGCATGTGGCATAAACACTTTGCTGGCTGGAAAATGCAGTGTCAGGCATATATTTTTATGAATTGACTAGTGTTGGACTTGGCCCTTTTTGCAGGGTCATCCCTAAACTTTTTGCCTTTCTCCTAGCCTTTTTTCTGACATGGTGTTGGTGGTTTTAGGACTCTGGGCACTTTAGCACTGCTGTTCAGTGTAAAGTGAGTGTGCTCTCTGTGGCAAATATGGTAAGATTGGTCTACATCTGTTTGGCCTATTTAATTTACCTGTCAGTCCCTTGTAAAGTGGTATGTCATACACCCAGGGATGGTAAATTACATGCTACTGGTGGGCTTGCAGCGCTGATTGCGCCACCCACCAAAGTAGCCTTTCAAACCTATCTCAGGCCTCTGCCATTGCAGGGCCCATGAGCGCAGTGTTACTGCCACTGTGACGTGGCACCTAAAGTGTGTGCCTTGTCTGTGACCCCCCTTTTACTACATGTCAGTTACCCCTAAGGTAGGCCCTAGCTAGCCCTATGGCCAGGGTGCATTGTAGGTAAAAGATAGGACATGTACCTTAAGTGTGTGACATGTCCTGGTAGTGACAAACAGCCATTTTGGTTTCTCACTACTGTGGGGCTGCCCTCCCATAGGAATGCATTGGGGATTCTCTGATAAGTGTTTCAGTGGTAATTCCTGATATGAGAGGTGCAGCATGGTCAAGTTGGGTATGTTTGGAATAGTGATAATAAATGCTACGCAATGGTGTGCGCAGATTTATTATAACTATTTTAGAAATGCCACTTTTAGAAGTTGGCATTTCTGTGTGCTAAGTGTCTACCTGCCTGATATGAATTGCATGTCTGGCTTTTGAGTGACAGGGGCTGGTGAGGTGTGTGGCTCCATGAGGGGCAGGGTGAGTCAGCACTAGGCTGAATGGGACATCTGCATTTCGAGTAGTGGGAGGAGAAGTCCCTGGTCCCTGAATAGGTCTGTGCCTAGCCTGTACAATGTTGGCTCCGCCCCCCTGTGGTGTCTCTGATGACAAGCGCCCACCTGACAAAGGGAAAGAGGAGCATTGTAAACAAAGTGCTCCTATTCCGCCCTGAACCAGTTTTGGCTGGTTCCCCCACGCCGTGTGCCAGGACAGACAAAGCCAAGAGGTGATATAAATATAAGGGCTGTGACCCCATGAAAGTTGAACAGTGCTTGTGCATACTTGGGCTGGGGGGGGACACTCTGCCAGGAGGAACTGCCGTGGGACCCAGCTGCAGCTTCTTGGGGGTCCCTGCGTGCTGGAATGCCTGGCTGCGCCCTGCTGGGGTGTCCCCAGCCCCAAGGACTTGTTATTCCTGCCTGCTGGATTCCTTGAGGTACCTAGCGCTTCTATTTCTAATTTGCAGCACTGGGTTGCAACTTGGAGATTCCCCTACACAGCGTGGGGAGCGGGTGCCCACCCTGCGATGTTGGGAAAGGAGCGGGAGCCCACCCGGTGTTTTGCCAGAGTAGCGGGAGCCCACCCCACATTTTTGTGGTTATCAGCGGGAGCCCAGCCCGCATTTGTGTAATTACTTGGAGGAGCCTACCCCCTGGTTTTCATGCCAAGTTCGCGGGAGCCCACCCCGCATCGATGCCCTTCTAGCGGGAGCCTACCCCGCATTGTGATGTCTCCCAACGAAGTGGGCCGTCGCCGAGACGAGCAGCGACCCGGAAGCCAGGTGCCTGCCGCCTGACTCGGGCAGGGCCAACTGAAGAGCGGCGAGGTGGAGCCGGCAGAAGGAAGCAAAGTCAGAAGCAACAGGAAGTCAGGCAACTTGAGCCTGACCGTGGGCGGGGCTCCCAAGAGGGAAGGGAGAGTCCCGCGTGTCACCAGCGCGAAGGAAACCTTGCACCACAGGAAGACTGGCCTCCAGACACCGGACGTAAGGTCAACCAAGCCTGGTTGTGGGTGGGAGACTCCCGCAGTGGGAGCAAGCATTGAGGACCAACCTGGAGACCTGAGCAGGAGACCAGCGGAGTCCCGAGAGCGCCCCGGTGAGTGGGGCTGGCATGTAAGCTGTTTCCTTAGGCGCCAGTGGGGCCCACGCTGATTTCTTTTAGGGGGCTGAGGCGTATTGGTGCCAAGAGATGGCACAAGGGAGAGCCCAGGGAAACGGGGCTCCCGAGGCACTGAGAGTGCCAGCGCTGCTCTTCATAGCTGCACTGCCATTGCAGGCAGCTGCTACATGGGCAATATTGTTTTGAGAGTCCTGGAGAGGGACTCAGGAGGCTTAGTGGTACTAGGACTTGCTTCACTTCCCAGCTGCACCGCAGGTCGCGGGCGGCTGCAACATTTGGGGGCATCTTTGTTAGGGATGAGGAAGGGGTGAGTTGCACCCCACGCCCCAGCGCACTTGCACACTTGTGTAAGCTGCATTGGCAGCCAGAGGGCCACTTGGAGGGTCCTAGAGTTACGCCTTGACATTTTTGGGACATAGGGCATTTGATCCCCAGGGAAAGGCCATTTGGCCTGGGGACAGTTTTGTGATTGGTAGGGCGCAAGGCCCTCATGTGATGCCCCTTACACAATGTGTTTATGTTGATGATTTATGCCCCATGTGTTGATGCCAAATATTATGCACCGCGATTTATGCATAATGTGTTTATGCTAGTGAGGCCTATTGAGTAATGTGTTTTATGCTTATGAGGTTATTGCATAATGTGTTTCTATTGGTGAGGCCTATCGCGTAATGTATTTATGGTAATGAGGTGTGGGACTAATATGTTTTATGCCTAATGTGATTTATGCGTAATATGATTTATGCTTAATGTTATGCCTAATGTCATGCTATGACATTTTAGGATGGTGTCTAATGCTAATGTGATAATGCTTAGGTCATTATGGTACCAGTAGTTACTGGTTGTGTTTTATATCTCCTTACCTATTCTGATGGTTCTGACCGGGGCCTAATTGGCCTGGTCCTGTATATAATCCCCTGTGAATATTGCCAGTGCCAGTTGCCACAAAGTAAATGTGTGATTATGTTTATAATGTGTTTATGATAATACAAAGGCTATTTTTGATATGACCTTGTGTAGAGTTCATTTTTTGGTGTGCCTAGTGTGGTGCTGCTGTGTGTGTGTGTGTGTTGCGCAAAAGCTTTACACATTGCCTCTGGGATAAGCCTGCCTGCTCGTGCGAAGCTACCAACGGGGTGAGCAGGGGTTATCTTCAGCATGTAACTCCCTTGTCTTGACTAGAGTGGTGGTTTCTGCCCGGTTTAGGCACAAGCCCTAGCCAACCAGAAATCCCATTTCTAACATTGGTTGTCAGCGGTGAGGATAGGACTTGGGTTTGCGCAGTACCACAGCGACAACTGGTTGCACAACAAACTCTGCGATTAGAATAATCACAAGTTTGGGGATTATTTTTCCTGATTTTGTTTTCTCCTAAAAGTGTCATTTCTGAATTGTGTGCTCTTACTTCAGCTCAGACGCCTAGGTCTCTTGCATTGAATTGTGGGTTGTGTATCTTGCCAAAACGGAATCTACCTTTCAGCTTCATGATCTGTTCAAATACAGTATGTTAGAATTGAGGGGGTTCTGTGAGGAGAGATTGGTAGAAGTTGGTGGGTCAGAGACCCAGCGAGACCTTCAGGAAACTCTACTCCGGTGGCAAGATGATGAATGGGCATGGGAGGACCATGAGAGGAAGAATTTCCTGGCCACACACCAAGAGGGTGGTGGGTCTGAGGGTAACACTGAAGAGTGAAGAGGGGGAAGAAGATGGTAGGGCAGGGACGCCAGTAGATAGTAAGGATCCCATAGATAGGGAGTCCCTTGCTGGGTCCAGTGCCGGGGGCAGTGCCCCATCCCTTTCCCTTTCCCAGGGAAAATCAGCTGGCTTTGGAGAAGCTCAGGTTAGAGCATGCCAAGGAGATAGCGCAGTTGGGTGTGGAGGAGAAAAAGCTAGAGACTGAGAGGGTCCTAGCGCAGGAGAGGATGGCGGAGGCTAAGAGGGCCTTCGCCAGGGAGAAATTCGCTTTGGAGGAAAGGTTGTCCCCTGAGAGTAGTTTTAGTTGTCTAGATTCACCAGTAAGGGTGATGTCCAGTGGTGGCAGCAAAATGAATTACAGTACAGAAAGTCCCACTCCCAGTTCCCAGAGCGTGGTACCTAGTTCCCAGGAAGAGGGTGTCACACCTGAAGGGTACAGGTTGAGATTCAGGGGCAGTAGGAAACTGTCTCACCAGTCTTAGGGGGAGTTTGTGGATGAATGTTGTGATGCACTGGAAAAGTGGGTGATGGTTAGCACGGCAAACAATTATGATTTTGCAGAGCTGTTCAATCTGGTTGTCAGAGAGCACATGCAGTGGCGTAACAAAAGTTGAGGGGACCCCCCTGCCATGCACACAGAGGGGCCCCCGTTCTGGATTTAATCCGAGCTAATGGGCCTGAGTACTGTGCTGAGGGGGCCCCCTGCAGCTCGGGGGCCCCCCTGCACCGCGGGGGATGCGTGGGCCTGTGTTACACCCCTGAGCATATGTTCAGTAATTGTTTTCTGGGTTGCACCAACAGCTGTTGGAGTGTGAGTTCTTTGATCCCAGGGAGCTTGCACGGGAGGCAGACCTCTGGGTGAGTGCCAAAGGGTCTGGAGAGGAATTGGCGAGTGACCCTAATAGGAGTGGCTCGGGTATTTCCCAGCCCAGAGTGGTGAGAAAGGTTCAGAGGAGCTCAGCTAGGTCCCGGTGTTGTGGAAGGGGTGAAGGGACTCATGTCCTGTCTCTGTGGAGAAGGAGTGAGAATGGGATGCGCTCCCAGGTGCCCGAAACTCAGTCTCAGGGCCTGGATGGTTCCTTAAGGGAACACCAGGTAGGTAGCCTAGGCTGTATTAGTAGTCCATTTGAGGGGGATCTCCTAGTGTCAGGAGAACGTGGAGTGTCTGTGAGCAGTGCTCCAGCCGTTCTGGTGTATGGCAGTGCCACTCCTAAGTGGAGGGTGCAGAAGTCCAGATGGAGGGGTGAGAGGGGAGAGAGTCCCCAGTGGGAGAACCAATGGGTCAGGGAACAGCCATAAGGGCTGAGTCTCCTAGAAGTGACCATGGTGACACCACTTCTATTTTGGGGGGTCTTCGCGGACTGTCAGATGGACAGGGGTCGGGAGATCAGCACCAGGCAGACTGTCACACAACACATGAGTGATGTGTTACCCTCTGCGGGGGCATGCATGCTCCCCAGGAAGTCCTCGTGTGCCAGACATGTGCTCAGCTGCAGGGTTAAGTCCCTGGGTTGGGAAGCCAGGTTCAGGTGTTGTCTGACCTGGAGGGAAGGACAACTGTAAATAGTGTCCTGACCGATGTAGCTTCTAGCGGTACCACTCCAGTTGGGAGGGTGCAGGACTCTGGAAGGGGGTGCAGAGGGAGGGAGTCCTTGCCTCTGACCCCGGTGCAACCTGAGGGTTTAGATCCCAGGTTGGTAGACCAGTTGCTGGAGAGAGGTCCTGAACTGGTGGGTGAGTTGTGTTCTGAGGTTGCCTCTCCAAGGAGGAGAGTGCCGAACCCTAGAAGAAGAGGTAGGGGGAGCAAAGCTTCGCCAGTGACGTCTGGTCAACCTGAGGGTGCGGACTCTAGGTTGGAGGATCAGTGGCAGTTTGGAACTCCACTGAGAGGAAGAGTGGAGAATGGTTACTATGTGCCAAGGGTTCCTGCCCCCCACTCTGTGGATTGGCAAGGACCAGTGACATCTGGGTGGCCTAGGGCCTGGTTGTGGCCGTGGACAGCTAGGGAGTACCAGTGGGGTAGCCTAGTTGGTCCTAAGAGCTTTTACAGAGGGAACCACATGGGCTCAGAGCGGCGTAGAACCAGAAGGTGTCCCTGCAGTTGCGGGCCTGCGTCCGTGTTCTATCGCCCAAAGCAGGGAAGCCCATCAAGGTGGTGATTGCCTAATGTCATGCTATGGCATTTTAGGATGGTGTCTAATGCTGATGTGATAATGCTTAGGTCATTATGGTACCAGTAGTTACTGGTTGTGTTTTATATCTCCTTACCTATTCTGATGGTTCTGACCGGGGCCCAATTGGCCTGGTCCTGTATATAATCCCCTGTGAATATTGCCAGTGCCAGTTGGCACAGTGTAAATGTGTGATTATGTTTCTAATGTGTTTATGATAATACAAAGGCTACTTTTGATATAACCTTGTGTAGAGTTCATTTTTTGGTGTGCCTAGTGTGTTGCTGCTGTGTGTGTTGCACAAAAGCTTTACACATTGCCTCTGGGATAAGCCTGACCGCTCGTGCTAAGCTACCAAGGGGGTGAGCAGGGGTTATCTTCAGCGTGTAACTCCCTTGCCCTGACTAGAGTGGTGGTTTCTGCCTGGCTAAGGCACAAGCCCTAGCCAACCAGAAATCCAATTTCTAACAGCTAGGTTAAGGATACTATACAGACTTTTGTGGTCCCCAAGGCTCACAGCTGGCGACAGTCTTGAAGGAGGTGGTGGACTGTACAAGTGTACATGCTGGGTTTGGAGAGCCAGGACACAACGAGGGGCATCACGTGAATGTACAAGGAAAGTAATGCGCATGGCGGGATCACAAATGAATATGGGTACTGCAGGTTTCCACTAAGATTGCAACATCATAAGAGTTGCCTTCTTGAGCCCTACTAGCTATCATCAGAGGTCCCCGGGAGACGGTCACCTCTTGGGAGGAGAATGGTTTGACCCAGACAAGCTGGCATGATCAGCAGCGGTAGCATACCTAGGGTCATATTTATTAAGGGGTTGCGTCACTTTTGCACCACGCATCTTGCACGGCCTTGAGCGGCTTGATAAATCCAGAGAAACACAACGCAGCCCAAATCACTGCATTGCAGTACTCTGCCCCAGAGAGGTGTTCCATGGGTGCTGCATAGGTGTTCCCATGCAAAACTCATGGATTTGGGCACATTCCCAGATTTATCATTACTAGTAGACTTGGGAATGCGCCAAAATTACACGTTAGCAGGGGAGGTGTAAGAAGGAGAAATATCTTAATTTCTCCTTTTTAGGTTTCGCCTGACCCAGCGCATGCGCTGGTCTGGCGAGACTTATTGAGAGGGCTCCAAAAAGTGCTACTAGGCCAGCCTAGAGCTACAGTGCAAGTGCGCCGGCGTGCGCGCCGCGCTTGACTGCGATTACTTTTACTTTTGCGGCCGCTTTGATGTTTGATCACGATCGCGGTCACTTTCACTTTCGCGGTCGCACGGCCGCTTGGCATAGCCAATAGGTCTCGCTTTTGGGACCTTATAAGTATTTAGTTATGCAACTGTTGCACGGCTAAACACTTATAAGGTCCCAAAGGCGAGACCTATTGGCTATGCCAATGCTTGTTTCCCTCTGTCTATGTGTACTGCATTCTGCAGCACACATAGAGGAAAATGCCTCAGGGAGATTTATTGTTCAGGAAGCTGCCCTATCCTGCACAAAAACAATCCTGCTCACAACACGGGCACCTGTGCACCATGGTGCAAGAGTGCCTGCATTGGCAAGAGGCAACACACTGCACGCCAGCACTGTGAAAAGGCAGGAATGTGCTGTATTGTGTTAAATATTGTTCATTCCTGCCCAGTCCCGGTCACGCAGTGCAGTGCAGTGCAGCGCAGCGCAGCCAGGTGTCTTGCTGCACTGCACTGCTTCACTTCATGATAAATATGGCCCCTAGTTCATTGAAGGGCAGACTAGCACACTGAAAGGCATGTATGGCAACATTTTTCTCTTGCAAATGGTAGAGAGGGACAGGGGGGGGGCAATTGTTGATGGGTCATCCTTAGAGTGCAAGATCTAACAGAGAGGAGTGTAGACTAATATTAGTTGTGGCACCAAACAATAGTAGCCTTTTAGGATGAGTCAAAAGGTCGTTTATAGGTTGTGGATGCATTTATATTTAGAAACATAAAAACGATTATATCTATTGTGACCAGGGCCAGCTTTAGCGCTGGTGGCGCCCAGTGCAAGAATCATTTTTGGCGCCCCCGCACCCCATGACCGCCTCCTCTGATTCTCTAACTACCTCCAGGCATAAGTGCCCCCCATCTCTCCAATCATAAGGTATTGCTAAACACAGCGACCCCCATGAGGTGGGCACCCCCGCCACAGGTCAGCGCCCAGTGCGGCCGCACCAGTCGCACTGCCCTAAAGCTGGCCCTGATTGTGACCCGTGGGAGAATACATCCGTTCTGTGAAAGAGTACCTGTAAGCACAATCCTTGTCACAATATGAAAAACCTGAAAGAAAAGGCATCAGAGAGCAATCTCTCAATCAATAAAAGCCTGGTGAGCAACCAGGTGGCAGATCCAAGAAGTGAACATTAGGCCCAAACTAGCCCCCAGACCAACCTCCACTCACAACTGTGAGCAACATCTAAATTCTTATAATACAAGGAAAAGGCAAACCGTTCATAATGTAGGCATCGGCTCCATAATTTCTGCATGGCACTTTCAGGTTATGAACTGTCTTTAGTAGGGGTGGGCGGAATTTGCGAAATCCACTTTCGCAAATTATCGCGAAAATGTTAAAAATTATCGCAAACACGCGGAAATATCGCGAAGATGCGGAAGTTTTTTTCCCGCATGTTCGCGAAATTTTCTGCATATGTGCGGCTCGCCAACTTACCCATGTGGTTGCTAGCGGGTGCGGCCATCTTGTTTTCAGTTGTCTCGCGGTGCATGATCGCAAGAAGAAAGACGTGATCGATCGACGCATGACGTCACTGCGGGCACGAACTGTAGCGAGACAGCGCAAATGGCTAAAAACAATACAACATCTCATGGAGAACGCGACCGGATCAAGAAAACTTGTCGGCGAACGCAGGCATTCAGGTAAGGCGATCGCGCGCGCGCGAGAATGTATTATTTTACAGCGCGAGCAAGAACCAAATTATCGCTAAGCTGCGGAATGCGGAAATGTTGACATTTTCGCGCTTTCCGCGGAACGCGAAAATGTCAAATTATCGCAATTTCCGCGAACGGAACGAAATTTTCGCCCAGGCCTAGTCTTTAGCCAATACATCATCTAATGGTCAGGTGTACGTTATGTTATTTTTCCAATACGTCACACAGAACGTTGGACCCTCACTCACACTGTGCAAATCACACTTGAGTCTAGAGTAAGCATCATTGTGTAAAATGTTTGTGAATCAGACGTAAAAATTCAAGAGTAGCCCAGGCTTAAGATATGGATAAATCATAACCTTTGTCTGTCAGGCAAATAATATTCAGTTACAGGTCCTGGGGCTTTGGGAGGAGGAGGCACGGAAATAGGGGTGTGCAAAATCGAAACAATTTTATTTTATTTCATATTTCATGAAAATGACTTGAAATTATGTCAACAGTCCAAAATGGAGGTTGCCGGCATCTCGTGTGAAATTTTCCCATAAGCCCTTACTTTCCGTGAAAAAGGCTTGGACGACACAGGCAAGGGAATGCTTTGAGTAGAAACTGTCTCTCAGAAAGACATTTTCTGTTCAAATCAGTTTTGTGCCAGCACAAAACAGGGTGTAATGTAACATAATGTGATTTTAATGTAACGTGAATTTTGCATCTTTTGAAACATTTTCAAGTGTTATTGAAATGTTGCCATTTTTCCGATAACTATAACGATTAAAAGGAAAGTGAAAAGCCGGTCGTCAGTATTGTAAATTCTGCTAGCTGTGTTTGGATTGTCAGACTCAGTTTGCTTATCACCAGGAACTGCTATGCTTCGGCCTGCGACACTTAGCATCGACCGAGCCGCTGAGGAGAGCAAGGGTAAAAGAGGCTGGCACAGAAGGTCAATGACACAAGCGCTTAACTTGAGCTAGTGGTTGCATGTGGGGCACACCACACTCGTTTCTGGAGACGGCACATGTTTCTGCACTGAGACTTTGACCGAGAGAGAGAAAAACACAAGAGGGACAAGAAGGAGGAAGAGCAAGACGGTAAGAAAGAAAGCGAGGAAGGAAAAGAACCAGGAAGAGTGAGATGAGGGGGTTGAGAAACTAAAGATGGATGAAATAAGCAGGAGGTGGAACAAGTCTAGAGCCCTTATTACGAGTCTGGCGGTCCGTGGACCGACAGACTCATGGAGATCCCGGTCGGGTTTGCGGCGGTCTTAAGCCCGCAATAGGCTTGGCTGGGCTGCTGCAGCTGTGGTAAATAATTTAATTACCGGAACTTAATTTGATGCGGAAAATCTATAATAATAGCTCAGTAAAATAAGAGGCAGAATCCGTGGTATTAGAGGTTCGGAACGGGCTTTATTCCAAAATCAATTCGAATTGATGGACTCCATATTCCATCACCACGAAGGTTCAGGAAGTGAAGAACAAACGTTATTGACAAGTAATCATTTTTATACAATAGGCATTACAGTGAAACAGATGCAGGAGGCGTAACAGTTGATTACAAAGATAGGAACATACATGCGTAACTAAAATGGGTGTAACTGGGCGTAACTTAAAGAACGTCATTGGATATGATGTCATAAATGGGTGGTTCCACGGAAGAATTTCGCAATGTCAGCAGAAATACTTGGCAGAGATGCGCGCGCAGCAGCATGACGTGTCATTGACGTGCAACTAGGGGGTGAAGGGGACTTGACATTTAGCTCTACATGTGGAGACAGAAGTCTGGGGTTATGTCAACCTAATCCCAAATCATATCTAACATCCTATGTGTTATCCAAAAAGAAAGGTCTCTTAGGATAGAATCTTATTCTATACTGACTATACTGACTGTTAGTGCGTGTACAAGCGTCTAAGTGTCTACACTAGATGCGAGGGCAGAAATCTTCCATAGTAACAGGGCTATGATTTACTTGCATAAAGACAGAGAAGCCGGGCCTTTTGCTTGGTAGCTGAAAGAATGTTTACTTAAACTACTAGACAGGAATGCATTGGATGAGGAGCGGAGCAGAGCAGATAATCTTGAAGGTGAAATACAGTTTTTTGGCAAGCAGACAGGTCGAGTCAGGCACCGTTAGCCGCACAGGGAGTAGGACAAAGTTCATGGATACAGATGCGAGCTCAGACTGGAGCTTTCAGAGGCAGAAGGCAGGAAAGAGGCTTGATGGCAGAATCAGGGCCTACTCGCCTGGACTGTAAAATGGGATAAATGAACCATATAAAGCCGGTGGCCTTTCATACTTAGGAATAGAATATCTGGCCCATTCATGGCGGATCTGAAAGAGGACATGTTGACGGTGGACGCACATGTGTTTGCGTCTTCATAACTGGAACTGGAGGAAACATACATGTACTTATGATTTATACATGAAACCGTTGGGGTCCAAGATAGGGGACATAACTGATCATAAAAATCCATATTTCCACATTCCCTCCTTGTCCCCTACTTGCCCTTAAGAGATATCAATCTTCATCAATCCGTTGATTTGTTCATATAACATCATTTGTTCTTCTTTCTTCTTCCGGGATTTTGAATGAAAACTTGGATGTGGGATACACGAGGTGGCACATAGACCACAAATCGCTGGCCCACACTGTAGGCATAAGCAGCAACTGAATAGTATGAGAAAGCCAATACCTAGGAAGGATAGGACCCTCCATCCAAAGGTAGATAATACACTCCAGAACCAACCGGACCAAGTCCAGGTGCCTGGATTCTGGTGTATCTGGCTTACAATCTTATGAAGGCGGGTTATGGCTTTATATACTGACGGTGAATTTTCTGGTATGAAAATGCAACAACTTGATCCGATGACCCTACAAGCTCCGCCCCTATCGGCCAGGATGACGTCAAGGACAAGACGATTTTGAAGCACAACAATCCGCATAGCAGACTGCTCTTCTGTTAAATTGCCTAAGGCGGAAATAGTTTCGTTTACTACTGCTTCAAGGGTTCTGGTTAATCTACGGATCAGCTTACTATTAGTGACTGTACCTATATAAGGAAAGAAACCTTTATTGAAATCTGTGTATTTCTCCCATGCTGTTTCAGTGTAATCGACTATTGGGAGATCTCTCTGCTGTCTATTGTGTACTAAATGAGTATTTCTATGATAATCAGGAGGAGCTAGGAAAACAGGTGGTAGAAGGAATGCTATGTAACAGGTACCATCCCAATCTAAAGGTAGGCGTATATATGCGGTCTGTCCACATATAAAGTAGGAATGACGAGAAGCTCTAAATGTAGACTTGCCTTGATCACTGAATTTTATCACCGTGGTGCATTTACTATGGCCCATGTGTATGGAGCCATTCTTTCTTATGCATAGTTCCCCTTTAACTGGGAATACGGACATGGCGGGCAAAATTGGTGTAGCTTCGGATTCAACGTTCAGGATCATGAGGTTAAGTGTAAAATTACCTAATCCATATACTTCATTTTCTAGATCAGTTCCTGTTCTTTTGGGAAGTCCCTCCTCGTTAGGGTAACAGACTTTAAGCAAGACTAAGTTCAGGTTTCCCCAAACCCAGTTATCTTGATAAACTGCGGAATTCGAATCTAGGGAATTAATTAAACTAAACCATGCTCCACAGGAGCCATTGTGTGTGAACGGACATGGAAAGAGAGGCAGAATTCCCTTATAGTTCTGATAGGGAGGGAGTCGGCCACATATCCAACAATTTGTAGCATTGCTAGTCTGATGGGAATGATGTAACATACTAATAAAAGTGTTATTGCGCAGCGCAAATCTATATGACAACTCATGCGGGGGTAATTCACTAAAAGAATGTTCAGCAGTAACATTGTAAACATGTTTAGAAATAGGATAATATATGTGCAACAATATACTTGCAGCCATTATTAAAAGACATAAGAAAAATAAAATTAATAACGTCACTGTGCAATGACTACGCAGTGATTTACAGTACGCATGTTTTTTCAACTGGATTCGATTATTTCTTTCTCTATTCCGGTCCAGAGGATACATGTCAGAGACAAATTCGACCGATTCACCTTGGAGAGGACTTAAACAATCAAATTGTCTGACTTATTGGACCGTAGTTTTAGTCTGTATAGTTCTGAGCTAGATTGTTCAACCAAAGGAAGCTTTGAGTCTATCTTTGAGGAAATACAGGGTTTAGTCTCTATATCGGATGGTAGTCCATGAAATTTCTTGATATGACTTGAATGTATCCAGCCTTTTCGACCTTCGATCTTCACGGCTGTCCTCGTGGTTAACAGTACGAGTTGAGGCGATTTCCACCTAGGATCCAGCTGAGACTTCCGGTCAAAGTTCCGCACTAACATCAAATCCCCCGGAACTACGTCGTGGGGTTTCACCTCGGTGTTGTCGGGAAAGGCTGCAGCTACCTGTGAACGACAAGATTGTAGTGCAGACATCAAGGAAGCCAGGTAATCTGTCAGCATATTACAGTCAACGTCAGTTATTTTACGAGGTATAGGCGTCCCCCGCATATTTGGTGGTCTTCCGAAGATCACCTCATACGGGGATAGTCCTGTTCGAGAGTGTGCTACCATTCTCATGTAAAAGAGTGCAACTGGTAAGGCTACTACCCAATCGACACCTTTCTGTCTACAGATTTTGGACAGTCTAATTTTCAGAGTTTGATTATGTCGTTCCACGAGACCTGCTGCCTCGGGGTGTCGGACACAGTGAAATCTCCATTGATAACCTAACAAAAGTGAAACGTGTTTCATTAGTTCGGATGAGAACGGCTGGCCGTTATCTGAGTAGACAGCACGTGGTAAACCGTACCGTGGGAAGAATTCTCGAACCAACTGTTTGGCAGTAGTCGGGGCAGTGTAATCTGAAACCGGGTATGCCTCTGTCCAACGGGAAAGAGCACAAACAACTACAAGAACATATTTGAATCCTCGACATCGTTCCATCTGGATATAATCCATCTGGAGGACTTCAAAAGGGTGATCAGGAGGCTGAAATCCACCTTGTTCTACGGGAATGCTTTTACCTGGGTTAAACTGACAACAGATCATACAGGTACGAACTTTTTGTTTAGCTGCTGCTCGTAAATGTTTGTTGAACCAAATGTGTTGAATGCTGTCTAGCATAGCTTTTTCTCCTAGGTGCGCTGGACTATGTATTGTATTAATGATAACTTGGACCATTGAGTCGGGAAGAAACCATATAGATTTTTCCTTCGTCATCCATCCCTGATCGGTTTGGATCCCTCCTAATTCAGTCCATTTCTTTATTTCTTCTGGTGTAGCATGTGTCTGTATGTCAATTACGTCAAGAGCGGGATCCTTAACCGTCATACAATGTGTTGGTGTCGGAACTATTGTCTTTGTCATGTCAGATGTGTGAGTTTTATTCTGAGCAGTCTGTTTAGCTGTTCTGTCAGCTAAATCATTGCCTTGGGAAATGATATCAGTAACTTTCGTATGAGCTTTACATTTCATAATTGATATTGCAGTGGGTAGATGTATTGCATCTAATAAGGCATGAATGAGGGGTCCGTGCTGAATGTGGGCACCGTGAGAAGTTAAATAACCTCTCTCTCGCCACAGCACGCCGAAGTCATGTACAACTCCGAATGCATAACGTGAATCAGTGTATATGTTGACTTTCTTATTTGTGGCTTGAATACAGGCTTGTGTCAGAGCGATGAGCTCTGCTGCTTGAGCTGACAAGGTATTAATACAATTTGTTTCAATGACTTCAGTGTCTGTTGTGACTGCATACGCGGCCACTAGTTCTCCTGTACTTGTTCTCATACATGAACCATCTACATACAACGTCAGGTCTGGATCTGTCAATGGGACGTCTGTCAAGTCTTGTCTGGGTTTCGTCGTGATAGTAATAACTTCAATACAATCATGTGCTAGTGGGTCTGTTCCGTTTACTGGCAAAAGTGTGGCAGGATTCAATGTACTACAACGTCTGATTTCTATGTGTGGCTGAAACAATGTTAGTTCGTAACCGGTGAGTCTTGCTATAGTCAAGTGTTGTGTTTGCGTGCGGTTCAAGAGAACCTCTACTGCGTGTGGTACTTGTACTGTCAATTGATGTCCTAACACTATGGCATCGCTTTGTCTGATTGCTAAAGCTGTCGCTGCCACTGACTTCAGGCACGCAGGCAGAGCCTGAGCTACGGGATCTAATGTACTAGAAAAATAAGCACATGGTTTGTGTGCTCCTGCTTGTTCCTGTGTGAGTACTGACAAGGCAGTACCTTCGCGTTCTGTAACAAAGAGTGTAAACTGTTTGCTGTAACATGGTGTTGCTAGAACAGGTGCTTGACATAAAGCTTTCTTTAAACTTTCAAAGGCGTGTGTATGTTCTTGAGTCCAAGGGAGGACAGTCGATGTGGCCGCCTCCTGTGTTGTCAACTGAATAAGTGGTTTTGCTAGAAATGCATACTGAGGGATCCACTGTCTACAATATGAAGTGAGGCCTATAAAAGCCCGCACCTCCTTTTGTGTCTTGGGTACTGACATGTTATCAATTAACTGTATGCGGTCGGGTGTAAGCTGCCTTCCCTCCTTGGACAGCGAGTGACCAAGGTAAACAACTCGCTGGACACAGAATTGCAGCTTAGAAGGGGACACCTTGTGCCCCTTTTCGGCCAAAAATTGTAAAACCGTCAGTGAAGCTTTTTCACATTCACGTTCGCTTCTAGCGGTGATCAGCAGATCATCGACATATTGAAGCAGGGCAGTGTTGACTGGCATGTGGATACTGTCAAGTTCTCGTTTCAGTGCTTGGCTATAGATGCTGGGGCTTTCTGTGAATCCTTGAGGTGCGCGTGTGAATTTAAAGCTTCGTCCATTTAAACTAAATCCGAACAAGTATTGGCTTTCCGGATCTATTGGGACGCTGAAAAAGGCATTCTTGAGATCAATTACAGTAAAGAATGTTGCTTCAGAATCAATAGCTGTCAGTAATGAAGAAATGTCTGGAACTACGGGGTATTGTGGTACAATACATTTATTTAATTCGCGCAGATCAATAACCAATCGATATACTGGCGGGGCTTTTGGATCAGTTCGTTTAAGGATCGGAATTATCGGGGAATTACATACATTGGAGTCGGTTTCCACAACCACTCCTTGTGCAATGAGCTCGTCAATGATTTGCAGTAAAGCCACTACAGCATCTGGGGGTAACTTGTATTGTCGCATTCGTGGTAGTACCACTCCTGTCTTTAGTGTGACTCGATATGGTGTAATGTTCATGCAACCAACATCTGTAGGGCCTTGTGCCCATAAGTATGTGGGTAAAGTCTGCAGTCGGTGATCCATATCTCGGGACACGTAGTGCCCTTTGAAATCACGTAAAAACAATCTTACTCCTTCCGGAGAACAACATATTATAGCTCCTAGAGCTTTCAATGTTTTTATACCTAACAGGTTTTCTGGACATGATTTAGTAAGCAATAAATCTGTAGTTCGTGTCAAAGGACCAATCGTAAGTGGAAGAGGCTGTGATACCTCATTAATGATAGATTTTCCTGAAAAACCAAGGGAAATATTCTGTGAGCCTGAGAGGGGTGCCCCTGGAACTTCACTACGTTTTATTGTTGTTCGGCTTGCCCCTGTATCAAGTAAAAATTTCCTATCCTGGCCTAACAGTTCACTGTGTACATCAGGTCCTTCTTGATCTACAGGGACCTCGATAAGGGGTAAGCCAACCTCCCTCTCTAGGCTGTTTCATGAGTATCGTTGATAGTCAGGGTAGTCATACTGTACAGTCTGGTACATCTGTCGTGTCGTTGTTGGTGTGGCAGCAATAGGTTGCGGTGGTGGAGCTGGCATAGACTGTTGCGGAGCTGGCATGGCCTGTGCATGCTGCGGAGCTCCTGGTTGGTTCTGATCCTGTCTAAGTGGTCGTGGTCTTTCTTTTGTATTACCTATGGCGATATTATGTTTTAAAACTGGACAATCGTGTACATAATGACCTGGCTGTTTACAATAGTTGCATGTCCCTTTTACAGAAACTGCTGAAACACTGGACTGTGTCATACCCTTTTTATGACCGTCAGCTGGAACTGTCTGGGAAACTAGCATTTTCATTTTCGTGTCTTTCATGCGTCTTTGTTCATGTTCTTGTTCCTCTCTAATTCTATTGTGATGGTACTGTAGCATTTGTAACATTTGTGACGGAGTGTTACCTTGCCAGGTACTCTCGAATTTCAATACTCTATTCTTAACTTGGGGCAGGGCATTTTCAACTAATTTTGTCACAAACAGATGTGGATAAGATTCGCTACTTGCTTTTATTCCACTATTTATACCAAAACATTTTTCGAATCGGGCATAAAAGTCACTAGTGTCTTCATCTTGCTTTTGTTTACAGGCTGAGATTGCACCCCAGTCTTCCTTTTTCGTAGTTAATAAACGTGGCAGTACCTGTACTAGTAAACCTGGTAGTATTTTGGTCCTTTCCCCAAGCCCTGAACCTGGACCTCGAGCTTTTTCTTCGTTTTCTAATGCTGTCCAATCTATCTTCTGGTCTCCCACCTCCCAGTCCTTTTCCTTGAGTTTTTCGTAAATGCCCGCAGGCATTAATACCTTCAATATGGTCATAATGTCGGGATAGGTATATTCTCCCATGAGCAACATGTCTTTAATTTCACGGTGGAAACCCGCTGGGTCTTTGTCATGACTGGGTACCACTTTCTTCATTTCTAATAGTTCTATTTTAGATATGGGTGTGTATACAAACACACGTTTAAACTGATTGTCATCCCCTTTTATCGGGTGCACTTCGCGTAAGGGATTCTGTCTATCCATATAATACGTCGTTCTTTCCTTGATGGGCAGTGAGACATGTTCGGGGCATACGAAAAGAATGTACCGCTTTCTGTATTCTAGTATTTCTCTAATTAACTCAGTACCTGAACCTCTCCATTTATTCGTGAGTAATTCAGTTAACATATCAGGTAAGGGACCAGGATCGGAGTGTTGGCTTTTATATAATACGAGGAGTTGTTGAATCATGTAGATACCAGCTAAACGCTGTTCATCTGGGTTGAGGTTCAAAAACGTGTGTGCTAGTGTATCATCACTATATTTTCCGGGACTGTCAACCCAGTGAACGGCTGACCTGGCTAATTCTTGTTCGTCCATAGAATCGAGTATATGATAACCCCTTCGTTCTCGGAGTAATTTGTCAGTGGCTTGGAACGAATGTTCGGGGGACCTTATATTTATTATTGGGTTTTGGAAGTTTCTGTTATTATCTGGACGTATCGGACGTATCGGATCAGTAAAGCATCTAGTATTATTGCAAGATCTTCCTCTACCTACATAGGCCATAGTTTCTAACTGTCCTGTGGGCAGTTCTATTTCTTCCTCCTCTTCGGTTTGTTCAGGCTCGTTTACTGCTAATCTTTCTTCGTGTATTCGTTCTATTTCTTTGCGGATCTTGCGGCACATAGCTACTATACATGATCGTTTATCATGTCTCCCTTCTGATATATTCCGACTCCAGGTGGTAAGAATTTGCATTTCTTCCGGATTTACTCCTGGTCGGTCTTGATTTCTGACCACACAATTTATGAGGAAACGTAACAGTTCCCCCTGTATCTCCACTTTCTGGTACTCCAAGGCTCTATTAATACTTTCAGAATCTCGTCCTGACTGGACAAAATGATATATATTTTCTAAATGTGCGGTCATTCCTGGTAGCCTCCCTAAATATATTGCAGCTCGTCGGATACGTAATGATGCCAGCAGCATTTCATCCTTTTTGCCGGGCACAGGATCATATCTACAATCTATTAGAAGTTCCTTAAGCGTGTCGGGAGTTACTAGTTTGGGCGTACGTTGGTGAGCTGATTCTTGAAAGGAAAGTTTATTTACTCTGGGTGGCGTTGAAAAAATGTTTGTTGTACCTCCCGTAGCACCACCTGGGGTGCTGGATGTGAAAGGATTCGTTGAACGTGATATAGCAACCATAGTTGTGGGTACAGCTGTAGAAACAGATGTGCTTGCCGGAACTTGTGTCGGAATTTGTTGTTGCGGAGGTACAGATGGAGGAGGGTCTTGGCGTTGAACCCCCTCGGCAGGCGGTCTATGTGGCGCGGTACTTGCATACTCGGGAGCTGCGTCGTCTAAATAAGAAGAATGAAAAACATCTTCTGCGGTTCTGGGATGCCCTTTGGGATGTACTTTTATCGGGAACAATGGGGGTGGCAAGTCTTTGGGTATCTCCAGAGTAGCCTTAGGTAACCCTTCGGCCAGCAGAGGATACATACCATTCATAAGGGCATTTCTTTGTCTGTCTACTTGTTCTGCTTTTACTCGAGTACCTTCTTCAATTAATAGATTTTCTCGAACTTTATTTGAATTCTCCTTACTCTTCTCTTCCTGTCTACGTGCTTTTTCTGTACGTCTATACGATTCTTTACGCCATAATTCAATGGCATCTTTCTGTGATTGTCTAGCTTTCTTTTTCCATAATTCTTCCTCTACTTTCACGATGCAATCTGCATCCCAGGTCCCGGCTGCGGGCCACCTCTGACTTTCTGGTAATTCCTTGGTGTAGTCTACCCATAAATCAAGAAATAATATGGCGTCTAGGCCATGTTTATGATACATGAAGTACCCTGGAGTGTCCCTAGGAGGAATGGGAACAGCTTCTTCGAGTACCCCTTTTCTAGTTTTGATCTGTCTTAATTTCGAAAAGAGCGGCATATTGAGAACTGATCTGGTCTGATACCTAATTCTGAACACGTTTAATACAACATAACACAGTAATGAACAGTCATTCACACCACAATATGCAGAACATATTTAAAACATTTAACATTTAATATTTAATGAACAACAATGATGGCCATTTAGGGATCTAGTCACTAAGCATAATACTCGACACTAGCTAGGTAACTTCTGAATTATATACTAGACATACTAGATATACTGCTTAACAGTACGGATACACTGCTGAAACAGTGCAGACCGGATTTGTGTACCCAAACCCGTCTTGACCGGCACAACCTATGTGCACGTCAGAACGCCTCCCCGATAATGGTACTCACCGGGTAGCTCGGAACGGAAGGCCTCGGAACTGAACTGAACTGGACTCGGACTCGGACCGGACTGGACTGGACTCGAAACTTCGGAACTTCGGAACCTGGTGGGCCTCTGTATACCTCGGATCTTGCTCTCTCAGCTAGGCTCTGGTCGGGATACTTCGCACTTCTCACCGCCTCGTCTGGGTGTTGATCGCAGCCTCAGTTACCCCCGCTCGGCAGGAGGGAGATACAGGAAATCCTGTGGGTACGCGTTGTTGTCCGTCCAGCTGTGACAGGAGACCGGGCCTGCAACGTACCTCCGGCGCGTGAGATGAGAAAGTGTCCCTGTTCGGGCGCCATTTATGTGGTAAATAATTTAATTACCGGAACTTAATTTGATGCGGAAAATCTATAATAATAGCTCAGTAAAATAAGAGGCAGAATCCGTGGTATTAGAGGTTCGGAACGGGCTTTATTCCAAAATCAATTCGAATTGATGGACTCCATATTCCATCACCACGAAGGTTCAGGAAGTGAAGAACAAACGTTATTGACAAGTAATTATTTTTTATACAATAGGCATTACAGTGAAACAGATGCAGGAGGCGTAACAGTTGATTACAAAGATAGGAACATACATGCGTAACTAAAATGGGTGTAACTGGGCGTAACTTAAAGAACGTCATTGGATATGATGTCATAAATGGGTGGTTCCACGGAAGAATTTCGCAATGTCAGCAGAGATACTTGGCAGAGATGCGCGCGCAGCAGCATGACGTGTCATTGACGTGCAACTAGGGGGTGAAGGGGACTTGACATTTAGCTCTACATGTGGAGACAGAAGTCTGGGGTTATGTCAACCTAATCCCAAATCATATCTAACATCCTATGTGTTATCCAAAAAGAAAGGTCTCTTAGGATAGAATCTTATTCTATACTGACTATACTGACTATACTGACTGTTAGTGCGTGTACAAGCGTCTAAGTGTCTACACTAGATGCGAGGGCAGAAATCTTCCATAGTAACAGGGCTATGATTTACTTGCATAAAGACAGAGAAGCCGGGCCTTTTGCTTGGTAGCTGAAAGAATGTTTACTTAAACTACTAGACAGGAATGCATTGGATGAGGAGCGGAGCAGAGCAGATAATCTTGAAGGTGAAATACAGTTTTTTGGCAAGCAGACAGGTCGAGTCAGGCACCGTTAGCCGCACAGGGAGTAGGACAAAGTTCATGGATACAGATGCGAGCTCAGACTGGAGCTTTCAGAGGCAGAAGGCAGGAAAGAGGCTTGATGGCAGAATCAGGGCCTACTCGCCTGGACTGTAAAATGGGATAAATGAACCATATAAAGCCGGTGGCCTTTCATACTTAGGAATAGAATATCTGGCCCATTCATGGCGGATCTGAAAGAGGACATGTTGACGGTGGACGCACATGTGTTTGCGTCTTCATAACTGGAACTGGAGGAAACATACATGTACTTATGATTTATACATGAAACCGTTGGGGTCCAAGATAGGGGACATAACTGATCATAAAAATCCATATTTCCACACAGCCCTGCCAAGGATATTACAAGCTTCCTCACTGCCACACTTTTTCATGGAGGTATGACCGCCATGAAAAGTGTAGTGGTGAAGGGGGGCCCTACTGGGCCCGCTTGTGCCTCTGTTCCATGTGAATGCACACGGGGGCATATGCATGCACATTACTACCTGCAGCAGTTTATGCCGTACAGGTACTGATTTTGACGTTCCCATTGCGGTGCTTATGAAATAGGCACTGCTGTAGGAACGCCAAAGAACTGCCAGCCAGACAGGAGAAACCTCCTAATCTGGCAGGCGGTTCAAACATAGGCTTGGCGGTGCAGGAGTGGGGCGGTCCATCTCCTACATCGCCAAACTCATAATAAGGCCCTAGGCAACCTTGGTATACAGCACTCCCGATATTTGATAAGGCCTGCCCAGGCCTCTAAGTAAAACTTTGGGCCCTGGGACTTACTTACTCTTTTACAAATGAAGCACTGCATGGGGCATATATATAGGAACATCTTCTGAGAAACTGACTCTGCAGGTAGTTTCTTCTGACTGTATCCACTTGAATCTGCGCCCTGGATATTGCGCGGAGAGTTTTCGACTTCACTTCTTGAAGAAATGAAGTGGCCAGCATTAAATCACCCTTATTGCTGCTTCCACCGAGGCCGCTCTCGGGCCAGGCAACAAATAATGACAACTTGCCAGATCTATGCGCTGCCGAAATTGAGAATTTAAATAACGAGCAGAAGAGAAAATAAATTGCAAGCCAGATGCACTCTAAAAATGTGCTACAAAATATGTTTTTTCTCTTAAAAGGGGATAAGAAATATGAACGACTTCTTAGGCATTTAAACCATGCTAGACTTCCCAGCCCAACAAAGGTGGCTTGTCTAGTTGTTTGACCTTCATTCACTGTGTTCCTAATTCAGAGAGGCTTTGTGGGTGCAATCAAATTGGGCGTGTGACCATGACAAACTTGGAACTAGGGTTGTAATTCCCAAATCCTCATTCATACTATAAGAATTCGAGGCATTTTCTCTCAAATACAAGTCACGCAGATCCCTGCTCAATGTATTGGCAATCATGTATGTGAAAACTGTACTCTAGGCATGTTCCCAGGAACAAAAATCGAGTAGAGTACTAATTTAAAATATTGGGCCGTCATCTGCATCACATTTTCAACTTAAAGTAGTCTCCCAGATTATTCAATGCTTAATTTGTAAAAAATGTAACTGCCAGGGCCCTCGTCACGAGTAGGCCTGACATGAAATTCCACTCTGCTTGTGGAGTTTGCGGAGTTTTTCCCACTCCGCGTTGCACCGGAGTTCCGAAAGATTCAGCGGAAGTTGACGAGTGCGAGCGCGGAAAATCTTACTCCAGAACACCTGCCGGCTAGATGTCTCAACATGGGCGGCTACGGATGGTTGCTACCGCTTGCGTTGAGAAACCTTCTGTTCGCATTGAGGATGCTGCTGCTCGAGTAGTACTCGAGCAGGAGACAGAAGCAGCGCCCTCTTGGGCTGCACACGGTACCATTTGCACTGAATTTACAGTGCAAGACAAACACCTGGCGCTAAAAATCAGCACAAACAGCACGCCATAACTCACTCTGCAGCTTGCGAAACTCCGCGTGGCAGAGTTTCTCCGCGAACTGTGCCCAGGCCTAGTCAGGAATGCCCTGCCCATTACCGCTGTCAGCACTGCCAATTACAGTATCAACACAGCTACTAACCATCACCCTCCTACTGTTGTGCTCCTCTCTAAATTAGACAAACAGCACCACCATGTGGCAGACTGTCATAAGTGCCAGTGTTACCAAGTACTGGAAACCACTGGCTCAAATTAGGCACTGCCCACATGTAAAATGTATACGAAAAGTGGAAGCAGAAGAAAAAACAAAAATGTATGGAAAATACATGAAACTCAGTGATCATGATGTATGTGAGATACGCTTGTGTGGAAAAAATACTCTGGGGCCTAACTTAAATCCCTCTTGCCACAGAAGGAAAACTGCCCATATGGGGGATTTGGTTGCCTTAAGTTCATGGTTGGGAGTCGGATCATTGGAGTTCCCAGGCGAGGGGCAGGGTACAAACACTGAAACATGGAATTTTGTGGGTATTCACAAACATTCCTAGTGGCTGTTCATACTCCACACATTCAATTAACTTTAGTTGCAAGAAATGCTGCTGCAAGTGTGAATGTGGCATGTGGCAAACAGCCTCATATATTTTCAGAAAATGGATTCCATGTATGGAAAAAAAGAAACTGAAGAGTTACGAGACATTTACACCATTAACCCTAACACAAAATGGGTGAATATTTCACCGTTAAAAAAATCAACCAGTAAGGACTAGGTGTACATAATGAAATGTATTCTTGTGAGTCTACAGATATGAGCAGTTTTAGGACAGTTGTGTCCTTAAGCCGAACACTCTCAAAGTTAGTCATTTTGTATCGAAATTATCCTTTGGGTTTTGTCTGTTTTCTTGCCTCAGACTATTACAAGTTGTGAGGAAGACACATTGTAATGAACATTGCCGGTTCTGTTGGCGCGAAGGTGCCACCAATATGTTACAGTCGTTTTATCGCACGCGCTTCCCTGGCTGCCTCAGTTAATTCCCAGGTATCGGAGATAGGGGTAATTGGATTCCAGTAATTCTCAGGTGAAGTTGCCCTTTCTTAAAATTGCATCAGTCCATCAAAGGCATAATGTATGTGCCACCGGATCACCCCAGGCATATGGCGGCCTCTACGGGGCTGCCGAGAAGGTGCCACACTCCTGACACTGACAGTAGCAGATTATAGAAGCCGGGCACCCAACGCAGTACTTATTAGCTATCTCGTTACCTTGCCACCTCCATTTCTGTCAGAGACCGGAGAGCAATTTTACTGAAAGGAAGCTAAGGCGACTATTACATAAATCATGACCAGCAGGACCACTGAGTACATTTTAAATCAAGTTATTTATTTAATTCAAGCCACCAGGGTGGCAGTTGCACCAGTCAGTATAGTATCACTGGGGATGCCAGTGAGTATGCCCATTGTTCATGACCCAACCTGCGTGCACCCTATGGGGTAAATGGGTGCAGCGCCCTTATATTCCTTCTTTTTTTACATTACCTTCCTATGTTTGTAAATTTAGCGGGTCAAAGTGCTCTCAAGTGCTTGCTGCAGCACAAAACAAAAGCAAACAAGCACTGGTAAAGCCAATCGTTTGGGCCCCGTCAAGCCGGGAATTCTATTTTGTATGTATTTATTGCTTTCCAAACATATGGAATAGACGTTAAAAATGTAAATGTAATACAAGGCAAAAGTGCCGCTGCATAAAGGTGGTATTCATAGCTTGCAAAACAAATAAGTAAAAATAACCATTGAAAAAAAAAAAAAGCTGAGATTGAGCTACCAGGACTTACACTGAAGCAGGCTACATTTTAGGCATGTGCAAGAGCAGGATACCATCACCCACAATGAAGAAAGCCAAAGGGTCTAGTTGGCTCACCCATTGCCCTATGCGGTCGGCTGTGGTGGGCGGAAGCAACATGGGAATGCCAACTGAGCAGACCAACAGTTGAAGAGGGCTGGCAAAAAGCTCCTCCATGTGTATATTTGTCTATATTTTTATTAGGATTTTTTGGAAAAACATGATGGCAACACAGCCAAAGCTATATCTATGCTGGCCCTAAAATAAACTGAGAACATTCCTAAATAAAGAGTTCTCAAACTGGAACCAGGTAAAAGAAACTCGTAGAAGGATTTTCAGAGTCTCAGGCACAATATTGTTTTGCCAGCTGTATGCTCCTTTTAGATGTAAGGCTATATTAGAGGCTATATGTAGTAATCTGGTACTTTCTTAAGGCCACTTGGTTTTGGTGCCATAAGTCAGCTGCCTACAATGGACTTAATGTTGCTCTGGACCTGGTTAAAAATCACATTCCCTTCTCCATGGCCTTTCCTTAAACCTCCCATAAAGGGATAGGTGGTCTCACCTCCAGAATGTTTTAGAAGCTTTTTAATGAAGTCCTTCTATTAACTTTGTATATGATGCCTACAACAAAAGTAGGAATGGCAAACGTATGGAAAAGAAAAAAACTGTTGTTAGATGAGCCTCAAAACATAGAAGCTCGCATGGCCAACCCCACACCGGATCCTGAGTCACAGCTCCTAAAATGTTTTATATGTGGTTGTGCATTACGACAGAGGTTTCTTATTACAAAGTGACAAGGTGTAATTTACATATCTATTTCTAGAAATTGATAAGCACAAACCTATTATGATATCGAATTATAAAAACAGAAATAGAAAAAGCCTAGCCCCCTAAAACAAAAATACAGAATACAAAATATGAAAGACTAAGAAAGGCAATCGGAAATATGATTTAAACAACAAAGTATTTCCGGAACAGAATGTTTTTAGGCTCTTTTAGCACTCTCCTAAACAGCAATCACACGAGGGAAAAAAGGTGGATGGAGTACACCAAGATTGCTAATATCTCATGAGTAAGCACGTTTGCATTTCATATTACAAATTGGACTAAAAACATTTTCTCACATTGGATGCTCAAATTAAACCCTATACCAAAGAAGAAAGGTACAAACTCTCTGTCTAAAAAGTATTAGCTAGTGTAATTATTCTGTGGCTGAAACAGTGCCTGCACTTACAAAGGTGGGCAACATCTGGGTACATCTGAATGGACTGACTGGCGCCCATGCAGATGCATCTGAAAATCCTGTACAGGAGATATCTAAATTAACTTCTTAGTTAAATTGTATTCAAGTCTCCGTGAGTAACAATCAGAGGCTAGTAGTTGCTACCGGTGGCTTGTCATTTTGTACTCCTGGCCCTGCCAAAGCTCCCATTACACTTCAAAAAGTATTTTTTTAGCCTTTGGTAGTAAGTTGGTACCACCACTAGGTGGCCCCCTGAAGCTGGCACACAATACCTCATTTTATAGCAGCCCTGTCGGCCCACGCTTGCCTTTAAAAGTTTTTCAGTGGTGTATAGTGAGTGTACACCACCATGTGTCTGGCGCACAGGTTCACAAGTCTAAGGCTTTTATTTGACAAGCTAATGCCACATAGACCTAGTTACTTTCGAAACAATTGGACCACAAAGACTAGAAGAGACTGGGGAAATTGAGTCGCAGTGACATCAAGTTATGTGGTTACCACGCATTAAATAAAAAGGTCTCATTGAGAATGGTGAATCTTAGCTTATAATTGGTTATTGAAGTGGGATTTCTAGAGCATAATATTTCATTTGATCAGCTGTTTTAAGGCCTTGGGCACTTCAAGGAGCACACACCCCTGAGAAGTTAGATCAAGAAGTGAGGACTGGAGGGTGGGTCAAGTCTCAGAGCCTTTCAAATATTGGCCTGACAACTATAGTACTGCTGGCTATGGACAAGCCATTTCTATAACATGCGCCTGCGCAGTCAGGGCCGGTGATGTCATAAGGCGAGGCAAGGCCTTAGTGCGCCACCTTCCGGTGGAGCCAAATCACTGAAAATGAGTTTTTTTAAAAAAACTTAGCTTTAATGCTGGAGGATATCTCAACACAGTTCCAGAGCCTAGTGAAACGGTTACAACTTATACTGCAGAGCATTATTTCCAGCTACAAAATAGTTTCTGCTTCTGTTGGAAGTTTGGAAAAAAATGCAACGATATTTGTATGGAAAACATATTTAATCATAAAGATAATCTAATTTCATCAACATTAAGCGTGCTACTCTGCATCCCGCTTCCAGACAGTCAAGAAGTGGCCAATAGCGCCGAAAAAAAGACAACACTCATCTCTGCTAATTAAAATAGAAAAATGACTTACGAAATGTTCGATGCGCTGCTAACAGGATCATTTGACACCACTTCCCCTCGCCCTAGACAAATACAAAGAAAACAATAACAGATCAGGTCTCCGTGTCATTATCATGCAGGTATTGTTTCGTTTCGTTGTAAAAGCCCTTCACAGCCCGCAGCTTTGATCCGTGGCAGCGGTGCCCTTGCCAGCAGTTTGTCCTGGGCGCTGATTAGCAACAAGGCACTAAAGTGCTTATTTACAAACAGCATCGGAGCGGAGTGCGGGCGGCGCTGCCAGCGCGCGAAAAGGGTCGCAGATGGGGCTCGTTTCCTTCCACTTCAGTTTATTGAATAGCCGGAGAACGAACGCCATTTGCATGCTCAGAAATATCTGGCGAGACTTGCTTTTTTTCTTAAAGTGGAACATTTCCCGCCATTCCCTACCTTAGAAGGACTTGCACATGACCTACAGAGTTCCACGTGCGTGCTTAATCACTCCCTCTAGGGCTAGCTATGCAGAGCTTCCTTTGATGCATATGTAATAGGGTTTTATGTAAACGTATTTCTGCAACTCCCTGTACCAGGCAATATCATTAACCGTAAGTAGGCCAGTTTTGTGACTGTTGGATAGTGGTTTGTAGAAAAGGTGCTAGGGGGACATTTGAAGGGTGTTGTTTGCAGGACATGAGCCTAAAATAGTGTGGAGCCCCACTCACCACCATCCTAGTGGTTATATCACCTCATTTAGCCAGTGCTTAATTTGTAAGAATTATAAGTGCCACGTCCCTCATCAGGAGGCCACTTCCGGTTACACCGCCCATTACTGCTGTCAGCGCTGCCAATTAGAGTATCCACACAGCTACTAACCATCACACTCCTACTGTTGTGCTCCTCTCTAAATTAGACAAAGTGCGCCACCATGTGGCAGACTGTCATAAGTGCCAGTGATGGCAATTATTTGCTGGTGCGGAGTACTGGAAACCACTGGCTCAAATTAAGCACTGCATTTAGTGATGAAGAACCGTAGGGGTTCCACCAGCAGAACCTCAGCTAGCTTTTCTAGTGAAAACCCTTGACCTGATGGTCTGTCACCCCATGAGCTTCCAGGCCATTCCCTTCCCATCATGGCTATTGTTTTTTGTGTTTCGAAAACACGCCCACTTTGGGAGTTTGATTTAGAAAAACAAAAAAGTGTACCAAGTGGATCCTAAAAAAAAACATGAAGCCCAGTTAGCGTACTACTCCTGCCTTCAGTGCAACTGCACTGGCAGTGATGCTGAAGGCAGAGAGATCCTCACCTGACAGACGGGGATCAGATACTAGGTCTGCTGACCTAGTGGATTGACAGGCAACCTCCAGAGTCTAAGCCTGTGTGAGATTGTGCTGTCCTTGGTGAAAATACTGCAACAAACAACAAAGTGATGGAAACAACGCTTGATGGAACCACCGCCATTGACCAGATGTGAGCCTCATGGTCACTGTGTACACCAGACTCATGCTGTAACTCACTAAAGTAGGTTAAAACCCGGTCTGTGGTTCCTTGTGTTCCTGTCTGGAGGGGGACTGGACTGTGGGCTGTACTGTTCCTACTGGGGCCGAACTAAGACTGACTTGCATTTGGCAGGTCCCTATCTAGAGTGACATAGTGAAGAAAAATTGATGATCTGGCATACAGCCGGAAGCGATCTCCAGCGACTGAGAATAATTCAACCAACCTTTTTATCACCTTCTTGTTTGTTGCACTAGGTGAAAAGACACCATCACATCTATTCCCTCATATAACCAACACACACAAGAGAAGCCAATGCCGCTGACAGCTACTGTAAATCATATGTATTTGTTTTACAGCTAAAGGTATAATTGAGCTTCAAGCTCGGGCCAACTTAGGTGCTCAACTCATTTGTTTTACAAATTTAAAGTCACATTTATTCACGAAATGTTAATTTAAGCTTCCAAAGTATTTTACCCACACATAGAATGATACAGGTGTCATTTAACTTACAGATCGGTCTGGGTTTGACATCACAATGGTCAAACAGACCTAATGTTTACAATATACTTAGAGCGTGCTCTGGGTCTGACCATTTCAGTCACTGTCTTTTTTGCCCCGCCTCATTCAGCTATTGCATTGTGACTGCCAATCCCATCCTAGTATCCTAGCTGAGCCCGGGGTACTGCTCTCTCACCTCCTGCTAGTGACTGCTAAGGTTTCCTTCTGATTTGAATGGCCTTGAGTCTTTGAATTCTTGATTCCACAAGAAACTGAAGCTACGGCTCTTTATCTAGATAACAGGCTTACTATGTCCCCTCATTTTGCTCTTGCACCTGGATACCTTCCCCGGTGAGATGCACAGTCTACACATAGCCATAGCAATGGAATCCTTGCACTGAAACGCAAGAAGGAGAATGTTACAACTTCAAGGCCTCAGTTGGTTCTGTGTTGCTTGGGGTATCATGGTTACTCCCTACAACCCCTTCCTCTTTCCAATGGGCTTTTATTTTAAGTCCCTGCCTCTATTATTTTCTATGGAAGTGTGCTGCAGTACCTGTGAGCGGCCATGTGTGGTGAATGACTTACTCCAATGCTGGGATGCCATACATTTAGAACTGTTTCGTCACCTTTAGGGCTGTAACTGAACCTGTGCTTAGCAGAAGGAAAGCGCATACGCCACATGTTTTTTGAGCTGTCAAGCCTGCATTTGCTTTCTACACACGCATTGTAAGCCATCATTTCTTTTAGGTCCTGCTACAAGCAGCATTAGGGCTTTCCAGAGTTCATGACAACGATGCAAAAACAACAAGCATTGACATAGCCAATAGGTCTCGCCTTTGGGACCTTATAAGTGTTTAGCCATGCAACAGTTGCATAACTAAATACTTATAAGGTCCCAAAAGAGAGACCTATTGGCTATGCCAGGCGGCCGTGCGGCCGCGAAAGTGATCGCGATCAAACATCAAAGCAGCCGTGCGGCCGCGAAAGTGAAAGTAATCGTGGTAAAGCGCGGCGCGCGCGCCCGTGCACATGCACTGTAGCTGTAGGCTGGCCTGGTAACACTTTTTGGAGCCCTCTCAATAAGTCTCGCCTGACCCAGCGCATGCGCTGGGTCAGGTGAGACCTAAAAACAGAGTGGTTGAAATGGATCATCTCCCTTTAGCCATTTGTTTGTTTTTGTCATCCTCCCTGAAGTCATTTCTTGAAGAAAGTATTATTCACATTTTGGAGCAGGACAGAAGAGTATTTTAATCTCATTGTTAGTTATTGGCTACTATGAGTGTTAGTCTGATGGTCTAAAGAGTGCATCTCATTGGACTGCATGGACTGTGAACCCAAGCATCCACGTTCTGCATTGGAGGCACATTTGTACTACTAAATCTGTGTACACACTCATCTCGGTGGTAGAACCACTTTCAGTTTGCACCTAAATCTAAATTGTGCCACTCAAACACATTTTGTACACTCCTGCCGATGTTGCACCAACTGTCATTTTGCTCTTAAATAAAAAAAATCTCCTTCAAGTGCTTTTACACTCCTGTTGTTTGGTTTGGCTCCTAGGTTTTTGTGCTCCCTAAAGTGTTTTCACGCTCACGGTGAAGTTGCACCAAGGGTGATTTTTCATCAAAATATGTCTTTCTTACTAAACATGATATGTGCTCTAATGGATGTTTTCACAGTTCTACTGAATTGGTGCCTTAATGGCCTTTTGCACCTAAAGCTAAATGCGGTTTTGCTCCTGAATCTAAAACACATTGGTGCTTAATTTGCACAAATTATAGGTTTGCATCCCTAAATGGGATTTTGCACACCTGTGCTCCAAACAATTTTCCGCATTCATGCAGGTATTGCACCAAGGGTGATTTTGTACTTCAATGTGCTGTCAACCAAATGTGATGTCATACAGATGCATGCCGTTCACACCTCACACAGCAGTTTACTACCACTGTAATAATTGACTTTGTACTTAAATGTGATATTCTAAAGCTGACTTTCGAATGAATGCCGATTTTGCCCCAATCTATCGTTGTGCACCTAATTGTGATTTTAGCTGTGGTAGGTGTTCTCACACCTAAAAGTGTCTTCACACTTCTTTTGTGAATGTGAATGTGAATTTTCAAGTACACTTGCATATAAACATTTCAGCGTCATCACCATCAACAACGTTATTGTTTAAAAATATAAGGCATACAATATAAAACACATGACACATGGTTCTATAAAAACACAAGCAAAACTGAAACCTGTACAAGAAATAAAAGTTACCGCAGCATCAATTAAGAAATAAGGGAATCAGCTAGGGCCAGGTGTACGAAGTATTTCACCGATCGAAAACTGCCCAAATGCTTTTTGGCATGTACCAACCCTATTTTGCGAGTCGATAACCTATTACTGACTTGGAAAATAGGGTATATGAGTCGCTATTCGGCAGGGGCGTGTTGAGGGTGTCCCTTCCTAAGAGCGAGTCGCATTGGTATGTAGGAATGTTTTGCATCCGGGAATGTGGTCGTAAAACATTCGCAGTTGCCACCAACTTCAAGTTGGTGGTAACCCATAAGCAAACAGGAAAGAGTCCCTAAGGGACCCCTTCACCCTTTGTGAATGTGGGTAGCAACATTTTTTAAGAGCAGGCAGTGGTCCCACAGACCACTGCCTACTCTTAAAAAATGAAACGGGAGCTCTTCATTTTTATTTTTGAAATGCATCCTGTTTTCCTTTTAACCCCTTCGGCGCTGCGCGAATTCTCCCGTTGTGCGGGAGAATTAATAAGTGGGCAGGATTCGGACGGCCCCCGCCCATCCTCAGCACACGCCCACCGTGACGTCGGACGGCCGGGGGTCGCCGTGTGCACCGAAGAGGTTAAGGAAAACGGACTGCATTACAAAAAAAATATTGCTTTATTTAAAAAGCATTCACAGACATGGTGGTCTGCTGACCCCAGCAGGCCACCATCTCTGTGTTCGTAGCCATTCACAATGGGTCGCATCTTGCTACCTGCCTCATAAATATCGATGAGCAGGTCCATTTGCGAGCCACTGCGAATTGCTAACAGTGTCAAACACACTGTTGTACATCACAGTTTGCAATTTCCTAATAGCAAATTGCTAAAATTCGCTATTAGGAAATCGCAAACACGCGATTTTGTACTTTGGGCCCCTTGAGCTTATGACTCCTCATCTCCCTAATAATGCAATGCAATGAAACCATTCCTCTTTGATCAGTTAAATAAGGGCTAGGCTAAGATGTACCCTAATCCAGAAAATGTTAGCATAAATAAGCTATCCTCAGCGATCACTGTGCTAGATTCTAAATAAAGATAAATGTTTCCCATTGCCCACAGCTGTGCCAACATGCTGAAAAAGTACTTATGTTGCGGACTGGAAATTGCAGGTGCCTTAGGAGTTCAATTAAAAGCAGACTTTAAAAAATGGAAAAGGTGCAACTCTGATAGATGTCAGTAGATAAGATGGGACCAGATAAAGTATGAGTTTAAAAAAAAAATGCATCAACACTTACTACCCGTGACTGTGCAAATAAGCTCATATGGTGTTTATGCTAAGTACTGTTGGATTGGACGTAGGGTACAGAACCCCCCCCCCACCTAACTTTACAGGATGATATTAAGTTGACTCCGAATGCAGGCCTCCTGCACAATTTTCCATGATTTATATCAACAAGCAATACTGCGAGGACCTATGCCAGCCAACTGACTGATGTAATAAGTACCCAGACAGAACATATTCTGTTGGTACTTGGTGTATTTAAGAATATGGGTGATGAGGTCTGGTGGCGTTCCAGACAGTATAGACACAGGAGGCCACCTGATTAAAAAAAAGGTTTGGAGTCAGTTCGAAGGTATAAAGTCATTACAGCCTTAGATTTTGCACCTGAATGCACATTGGGATTTTTGGTCTCAAGAGTGTTTTGTGCTCCTGTTGATAAGGCACCTACATCTGTTCTTCCTCCTGAATGGAATTGTTCTCCTAAAAGTGTTTGCAATTTTCTCCTGAAGTTGCACTAAGCATAAGTTTACAAACAATGTTATTTTGTGGTAGAGTGTAATTTTGGTGCTAAATATGACACCATGGGCGAAGCATTTTTGTGGTCAGAAACGGACGATCATGTGTACAAAACGCAAACTGGGATTCGGTAAAATGTTACAGGATCGCAATTTGTGTTTACGATTCAGTATGTGGAAGGGACGTGTTTAGGGTGTCCCTTCCAAATACCGAATCTGAATGGGATGTATGAATGTTTTGTGACTGAATTACAGTCGCAAAACATTCATCGTTTACCCACTCCTTGAAGGAGGTGGTAACCCATTCACAAATGGGAAGGGGTCCCCAGGGCATCCTCCTCTTTGACAATGAAAAATAAATATTCTTTAAGAGCAGGCAGTGGTCCCACAGACCACTGCCTACTCATAAAAAATAAAACTGCAAAGTTTAATTTTTTCATTTTAAATGCATCCAATTTTCCTTTACAGCAATCGGGTTGCCTTTTAAAAAAAAACACTGCTTTATTTAAAAGCAATCACAGACATGGTGGTCTGCTGGCCTCAGCAGGCCAACACCCCTTGTGATGACACCGATTCCTAATGGGTGGCAAATTGTGACCTATCTCATTAATATGCATGAGGTAGGTCTATGTACGACCCACTAGGAATTGCTCAAAATAATTTCATTAGGAATACCGATTTCCTAATTGAAATTCAGAGCGAATGGCTATTAGAAAATCAGTACTCCTAATGTTAGTACACCAGGCCCAACATTCCTGCTATCTTTGCTCCATGGGTGATTTTGCACCTCAGTGATATTTGCACCTAATTGTTATTTTGTACATAAAAGTGACTTGTTTTTGTACAGGTTTTCCCCACTAATTATGATGTTGCATCAAGTATAGTTTTGCACCTTAAAGTGGAGTCAACCAAATTTGTTGTCATACTGCTGCAATCTATGCACACCTAATGTGACTTCTTATGTGCATCCAACATCCGCACATGCTCTGTCAATAAGATCAACAACAACACATCCTATCACCTCAGTCTCATGCTGTAGATATCATAACTTCATCAATCTCCCCAAGCAACCTCAGGAGATCCATCTCCTCAAAGCCCAGTAATCCATCTCCTAGACATCACATTTAAGCTGCCCTCCTGAACTGTAGGTCTGCGGTCTCTAACTCAATTTCTAAATGTCTCCTTCGACCACACCACTGAACTCCACTGGACCGATCATCGCTGCATCCATTTCACCTACAAGAAGCCCACCACACACCACCGCATCCAACAGCTGCCCCGTCGCTGCTGGAGCAAAGTCATGAAGACCAGCTGGCCAACACCCTGGTCCAGAACCCTCCCACCGACCCCACCGACCCAGACACCGCCGCCCGCAACTTCAGACAATGGATCGATGAGTGCGCCAACACCCTCGCCCCGCTCAAGAAACCATCAAACAGCCGCACCAGCAAGAAAGACGCCTGGTTCTCCGAAGAACTCTGGACCTCCAAACGAACATGCCGGAAACTGGAGAAGAAATGGCTCCACGAATGAACATCTGACAGCTACGCAGCCCACAAGGACGCCACACGCAGATATCACCACCTCATCAGATCAGCCAAGAGATCGTCCTTCAAAGCCTGCCTGGACAACAACGCACACGACAGCAAAGAACTCTTCAGCATCGTCAAGGAACTCTCCAACCCCAGCCATCCCGCCCTCACAAGAACTGTGCGACTCACTGGCCACCTTCTTCCACAGCAAGATCGCTAACATCCATGACAGCATCAACACCACGACCGCCCCGACAGCGCCAGACCCCACCCCCCGACGAACACCACCCGCATCAACCGCCCGACCTCCTGGACCAACGTCAACGACGACGAAACACGCAAGATCATGAACTCCATCCACTCAGGATCACCTTCAGACCCCTTCCCACACCACATATTCAACAAAGCAGACGCAGCCATCGCACCCCAACTTCGGAAAGTAATCAACATCTCCCTCGAGACAGCCACATTTCCGGAAAGCTGGAAGCACGCCGAGATCAACACCCTTCTCAAGAAGCCCAAGGCGGACCCTAAGGACCTCAAGAACTTCTGGCCCATCTCCCTGCTCCCTGCTCCCGTTCCCGGCAAAGGTCATCGAGAAAGTCGTCAACATGCAACTGACCCGCTACCTTGAGGACAACTACATCCTAGACCCATCCCAGTCCAGGTTCAGAAGAAACCACAGCACCGAGACAGCCCTCATTGCCGCCACAGACGACATCAGGATTCAACTAGACAACGGCGAGACATCAGCCCTCATCCTCCTGGACCTGTCAGCCGCTTTCGACACGGTCTGCCACCGCACACTAAAGACACGCCTCCAAGATGCCGGAATCCAAGAGAAGGCCCTGGTCTGGACCACATCCTTCCTCTCCGGGAGAACCCAGAGTGTCCGCCTCCCCCCCTTCCGCTCCGAAGCCACCAACATCATCTGCGGCGTACCCCAGGGCTCTTCCAACAGCCCGACGCTGTTCAACGTTTACATGGCCCCCCTCGCCCACGTCACCCGCCAACACGATCTCAACATCATCTCCTACGCTGACGACACCCAGCTGATCCTCTCCCTCACCAAGGACCCACACACCGCCAAAACCAACCTCCACGAGGGAATGAAGGCCGTCACCGAATGGATGAGGAGCAGCTGACTGAAGCTGAACTCGGACAAGACGGAGGTTCTCATCCTCGGATCCACCCCCTCAGCCTGGGACGACTCCTGGTGGCCAACCACACCAGGAACAGCACTGACACCCACCGACCACGCACGCAACCTGGGAATCATCCTCGACTCCTCCCTCTCCATGTCAAAGCAGGTCAACGCCGTCTCCTCCTCCTGCTACAACACCCTCCGCATGCTCCGCAGGATCTACAAGTGGATCCCCACCGAAACAAGAAGAACTGTGACCCAGGCCCTCGTCAGCAGCAGGCTGGACTACGGCAAAGAACTCTACACAGGCATCCCGGCCAAACACCTGCGACAACTGCAATGCATCCAAAACGCCTACGCTCGACTGATCCTCAACATCCCTCGCCGCAGCCACATCATCCCCCACCTGAGAGACCTACACTGGCTCCCCGTTGAACAGAGGATCACCTTCAAGCTACTCACCCACGCACACAAAGCCCTCCACAACACCGGACCAGCCTACCTCAACGGCCGACTCAGCTTCTACACCCCCACCCGCCAGCTCCCGTCCGCCAGCCTCGCCCTCGCCGCTGTCCCCCTCATCCAACGAACGACCGGCGGCGGCAGATCCTTCTCCTTCCTCGCCGCCAAGACCTGGAACACCCTCCCCACCCACCTACGGCAGACCCAAGACCTGCTCACCTTCAGAAGATTCCTCAAGACCTGGCTCTTCGAGCAGTAGCAGCACCCCCAGCCCTCAGCACCTTGAGACCCTCACGGGTAAGTAGTGCGCTTTATAAATACAATGATTGATTGATTGAATGTGTTATCATCCATGATTGTGCTTTTATGCTACTGCATTCACAGAAACCTGGTTCTATTCATCCTCCATACCACTACCTTACCATTAGAGTACAACACCATCCACCTCTGAAGCACATGACAGGATGTGATGGGAAGTTACTTCATCCTCAAGAAGTACCTTAATGCAACTTATTAACTCAATATTAAGCTCCTACGCATTCCAATGTCTTATGGTGAAAACTACAAACTTGACATCTAAAACACTAAGGCTGAAGATCTTATGCTGACCATTTTGCATAAAAAAATATTGATGGTGTTCCTAGCTGATCATCTCACTTTTCCTTGTCATCACAATTTCCTGGGAGATTTCCATCTCCAACATGGAAAAGACAGGGACACCATCACATGAGGGCAACACAAACCTCCCACTTTAGAATTTTGTGCGAGTGCCACTGGGCAGTTCTGATTATCACAATATATTTAATCCTCCTTCGACTTTGATCAGAGACTGCTGGTCTCTAAACAAAAGCTGGGAAATACAGGCATACATAGAGAGTATGAGAGAGCTTTGGAGTGGGGGAATAAATGAAACAAGAGAGTATGAAAGGAAGGGAGGTAGGGTGACAGAAACGTAATGTCAGAACTGAGAGATGGCTGAATGGTGAGATGAATGGCGTGGATGCATAACAGAGATGGATGGAGAGGAGGGTGAGGGATAATGGAGATAAGGATGGATGGATAGAGAATAGTATGGATGGAGAGAAGGGATCAAGGGAATTGACAAAGTGATGGATGGAAGGAGGCAGAGAAGAGTGGATGATGGAGAGAAAGATGCAGTGAATAGAAGGATAGGTAGATGAGTGGATTTTCAAAAAAACAGGAAGGAAAGAAGGATGGCTTGATGGATGGATAGCTGGAGAGAAGTCAGGAATGTTGGATGTATGCATGTATTGATGGTTAAAGCAAGGAAGAAAGAGAAGAAAATACAGAACAATGCATAAGAGAAGGAAGGACGGTTGATGAAAGAAGAATGGCGAGAAAGCATGAGCAATTGATGGATGGAGGGATGGATGGATGGAAAAAGGACAGAAAGAAAGATGAAAAAAGAAGGAAAGAAAAACAGAAACAAAGACACCATTAAACATTGTCAAATGAGATGTCTATTAGACCTGGATAAAGTCTTATTTCCAAAAGGCCTTAAACCCAATACCATAACGTTTTGATCCAGAGACCACGATATTCCAGTATTCCTGTTAGAGATTCTGCTGTACCTTACTACAAAAAACGGACATTCTGGTCAATCCGTAAATGTATGCATAATGTCTCCCTGCTGGAGTGTCTCCTCCAGCAATCCTTTCTAGTAGTGGTGGAGCTGCACTGCAAATTATGCAGAATGTTGTAGTGTATTGCATTATTTCTAACAGAAGTGGAGCATTTATGTATATATGTCCTCAAGATACAGTCTACGTGTTTAAAATTGTTTTCAAAGTTATCGGTGGGATCTTTGGGTCAGGCACATAGTCAACAAGCAGTGCATACATTTTTAAAACTATGCCTTAGAGTCCAAGTCCACTAATTAAGGCAACGAGGACTTGAATGGAGATCTCTTTTTAGTGGCTGATTGTTTCATTTGAGGATGGAGAACTCACTGGCTCAGATGAGCACGGCAAACTCTCTCTGTCTCACCTAGACAAAACTCCCTTGCCCATTGAGCTTATGTTTTTGTAGAACCCCCCTCAAATAGACCCACTATCATTCTGAAATCTTTTTCTCTTCACACATTGAAATTGACCACACACAGTCTTGAGGTAAATTTGCTGTAAAATGTATTGGAGTGTTTGGAAATGGAAACATTGTAAGACCCAGCTCTACTGATAACTTGATCCGCACATTGAGTGTTGTGGCCACTGTTGTGGTAAGGTATACACCGGTGGTCTTTGTCTCTTCTATAGTCAAACCAGGACCCACTGAGGCCTACGAACTAAATTATGATCCATTGTTGCCAAGGGTTTGTCTGTCTCCAAGCCAGACCAATCGACCACAGCTTGTAGTTGTGCCACTGCATAGTACCATATAAAAATATAGCAGTGCAAGTCCTCCCTCAGGGGTGTCTGATGTAACAATCATAGTGGGATTCTAGGTCAATAACAGTGGGACACCTTCTGAAGGGCCTCACAAATTACTAGAAGCATACACTAAGAAAAGACACCAAGGTCAAATAACCTCCTAAGCATTGGCTAGACACCATAGGTCTGAGAAACCTTTAACGGCTTGCATGCCAGCAAACTCTAATCTCTTAAATTGAAACACCTGATTGATCCCTTTAGCAAACATGATCCACAAATATAGGAGGTCAAACCTACTGGCATTGTCACAGGGTTTTGCCATACATTTCACAGCAAAACAATTAAGCCAGGTCACTAGCAAACACAGAAGACTGAGAAACTCAACTGTTGATCCACTTCAAAGAACACTACAAGGCCATTCCCAGAAGTGTAGTAAAACCTCTCCCATGGTCCGATAAGGCAGGCCATGGGAAACCTAAGGTGTTAAAGTTTCCAAACCATTTTTGGGGTACTGTTCGGGGTCCATCACTACTACTGGATGCCCCCCCCCCCAATCATACAGAACACCTTTGATGGTCCCCCTGCTGTTCTAGAACATAACCAAATACAATAGGCACATTTGTAGCCCTCACTGGAGATTCATGTTGCTGCAAATGTATTCATTTACTGGACACCTGTAGCAGTGTCTTAGAGAGCACCACATGATTGGCTTACTTGTACTCATATAACTCTGGTCAGCTAAGCCAAGCCAAATGAGGTTTATTGCTTCTTGCTCCCGGTCCACATGCTCCAGCCACCATGAGTGCTTTGCTTGGAATCCTGATCTCCAAAATGTTGATTCAATTTAATGGATGATCCTTTAAGGGTTTGGAAATGCTTCTTACATCCTCGAGCACTGATGTTGCTTCCTTTTAGCAGCAGTGGGCTGAAAAGAGCTTTGGGTCAGAGTTTCTTCCCTGTGCATGGGCTTAATAATGGAACTGGAGCGGTCTCTCTGACCCAAAGATTTCACATCCCCTCTCCACTCCTAACTAATAATGCTAGGGCCCAACCCACTGACTGCTCAACCCTTCTGCACAGCCTACTAGGAAGATTCAAAATGGTAACTTGGAGCAACATTGGGATATATACCTCTCTGGGACACAAGCTCCACCCATTCAGGTCTGGTTTCTCAAATACAAGCTTAAAATAATCCATGTGCTGACTGGAGCAAGAAGTCTGCCTGCCCTCCACTGGTCCATGTGCAGACCATTCCATGGTGAGACCATCCTGCTAGTGCTTGTCAGAGAGGGATAAATAATTACTTTATGGAGATTTCTGCATACTTTTTCTCCAAAGAAAAGGCTAATCCATCAAGATGGGTGTATTGCTCAAGATGAACTTTGAACTGCCAACTGACCAGCAGAGTAATTATGTTTGGCCCATCAGCGTAACTCAAACCATGAATCAGATTAAGGCTTTGTCAGGCAAATATCTCCAATTTAGAAGTATATAAATGGAAACATTTGGAGAAAAATAACTCTGAACATGCTTTTGTGACCCAGGATAACATAATGCAAGATACATCAATTCCCATAAAAAGTTTCATTTTAGGCACATTTTACTCAAAGTGTAAAACATTGTTCACACTTCAGCCGAAAAGAAAGGGGACACTTCTTCTTGTACTCCCAATTGAATTATAAGGCCTCAGCAAGTCACAGCCAGTTTAATAGGAGTTCTCTCTTTAACAGTGTTACCTGTGTGAAGATACCAGCCTACTTTAGACAACAAGTTCCTCTCTTAGCCTCTACAATTGTGGACACACATTTGAGCCTGTGTCTCACACATCCTGCTCTGAGCCTTTTACCCCAGCTGTACACAGCAGATTACCTTATGTCAAAAGACAGGCACTGGCAGTTGCAGCTTAAATCCATTTGGACAGAAATTTACAGTGACTGAGGCTCTATTAGGAAGAAACTACAGGTCCAAGAGCAAAACTACTGGACTATTGTTTACATTTTAAACCCTACTTCTTCACATGGACCCACAACCAAAATATATTTTCCCTGCAAATGCTTTTCCCCTGGATGTCTTGTAGCTGTACTCTCAGTAAAGTGCAAGTTGGAATGCGCAAGCACGGAGCTGTCAATTGCTGTGCTGCATGAAAGGGAGAGTGCAGGAATGTGCCTTATTTAAAATTATATGAAACATTCCTGCTTTCTGCCTGCACTGTCGCACAATCTGCTGCCTAGCACTACGCAGGTACCCTTGCAGAAATAAACATATTTCTCCTTGTTACACTTCCCCTATGGAGGCGTAGCATTTTAATGCATGCACAGGTTTTACACTAATGGTAAATCTGGGTATGCACCAGAATCCATTGTTAGATGCGTAGGATCACCCATGCTCCAGCCATGGAACGCCTTCCTGGGGCAGAATAACGCAAGGCAGCGACTTGCGCTGCTTTTCGTAACTCCCCATTTTCCAGACCATGCAGGGCCGCGCAAGGTGGCCTAGTGTGGCTTGGTAAGTGTAATTTGAGGTTTTGCATCGTCTTTGCTTCCCCTTGCATGGTGCAAGGGCAATGCAAAACCATGATTAATATGGTCCTTGGTATCCATAGAAATGAACCCTACCAACTGTTGTGTCTTTCCCCTCCAATGACTTTGCCACACATGGAGCTCAGTTTTACACGTCTTTATTCATCTGCGTGTAACTGCGAACTGAACATTCTAAACTAGCCTTCAACGCATTCGCTCTAACACTTATATCACAGTTCTACGGGTCCCCCAGGAGCCAAAAGAGTTCCATCATTTCTAACTCACAAGACTCTACATTTCCCCATCCATTGAATATTTTTTGGGGACAAAATATATAGATAGATTGACATATACAATTAAATCTCATCAATCAATCTTTTTGGCGCTTTAACTGTTTGACCTGATCTTTGTCTCGGAAACTGGGAACTGTCATCACCAATGTCCTGGATCTATGTTAGCAGTGTAGAGGTAATAGCAGTCACTGATGGTTCAGACCCAGTCTCTCCTTCAACAATAAGATTTGATGAATGATTAGTTACAGTCCCAAAGTGAGAAGAGTCTCTGGTATTAGACTTCCCAGGGTGCTGTACAGTCACCATGTGTCACATAGTAGACACCACTTGAAAAGGTTCTGCATCAAATGGAGCTTCAGATTCTTTTCTCTGCATCTGTTGTGCAAGCTCTTGATCTCCTTTCCTAAAGATAATGTTCTTCGCACTTCATCTTTGGTCAGCATATGTTTTCATCTTTTGTTTGTTTGCCAAGTCCTTCTCATTAGTTGCTTTCTCATCTCTCTCATATTGGTCGATTGAGACAACTTGGTGTCCATTCTTCTCCCTAATATCAATGTCGCAGGACTTTCACTTGTGGTCGAGTGGGGTGTTGAGTGATAAGCTATCCATGTAGAATTCAACACAGTTTTCAAATCGAACTTCTCAAGAATATCAGGCTGCATTACTTTCTTTAGTGTACTCATAAACTGTTCAATAAGTCTGTTGTCCTGCAGCCATAAAGATATGCTCTTATGATGCTTTATATTCAAATGCTCCTAGAAATCTTATAATTATCGACTATTGAAAGGCGGGACATTGTCAGACTTCACTATGGCTGGAACACCCCATGTTGCAAAGATGCCATCTAGCCTTTCAATGACTCGTTCTTGTGTAGTGAATGAAAGATCTTCAATTAATGGAAGTCATGAATACTCGTCCATAACCACCACCAGCTGATGTCCATTGTCGAGTGGACCAAAAAGGCAATGGCTATTCTCTCCCATGCATGCTTTGGGAGCTCTGACACACTCAAAGTGTGGTGAGTAGGTTTCGTTGATAGACAGTTGCAGATATGACAGGCCTTTGATTCCTTTTCAACCCTGTCGTCAAGATAAGGAAACCAGACACTGTCTTGTAGATCTCGTTTTTTGGCAATGATTCCACGATGTCCTTCATGGGCCACTTCAATTATTTTTTGTCTCAGACTCTTCAGAATCAGAATTCTCGACTCTTGTACGATAACTCCGTCCTGAGTTATAGACAGGTTATCCTTGACATTTTTGTATTTTTAATATTCACCGTCATTGGTGAGGGGTTGAATGTGTTGGTTCCACGACTGATGGGTGATTATATCCTTCAGTTTTAACATGTCACAATCATGGCTCAAGGCAGTGATAATCTGGGCTAATAAAATGGAAGCTGGTGTGCTTGATTTCTTTCAATGAAATTGGTATAGGGAGTACCAGACCTTATATAGGCACTCTATAAAAGTAGTCAGTAGGGTTCTGATCTTTCCCTGGGTAATGCACAATGGTGTAATTATACTCCTGTAACCGTAGTACCCATTATTCAATGCGAGGAGGCATTTTTGCCTTTAGGTTGCCAAATATAGTCAGCAAAGCCTGATGATCCGTTACTAGCGTAAAAGGCTTTCCGTACAGGAAGACACAGAAATGTCCACAAGCCCATACCACAGCTAAGCGTTCTATTTCAGTTTTTGAGTGGTGCAGCACAAAGATTGCCCGCCCTTTTCATGTCACAAATGTTACTGATACTTCAGAAATACATGGTATGAAAGTGCACTTAACACATGATTCATGTATAGTTTAATGAACTATTGCAAGTATGTCACTTGATATTATTACGGTGTGTCTTCACTGTAGGATTACAGAACTTACTCACATAAATGTTTTACCATAATCAAGTGTGATTAATAAATAATTTTCCATATTTAGTAGAAATTATAATCACCGAAGAGATGAAATGTGACTTTTCAAATGTGTGTGCTACTTCACGTGATTAACATTTAACAAACTCAAACTGTGATCAGAATATAACTCATAGATGTAGAAAGCAATCCTGATGAAAAAGATATTAGATTTAGGTAATGTATGCATTAATATTTCATATATTTGATTGAAATACCCATGAATATTATGATGACTTAATGAATATTACATGTAGTAGGAAACCTAAGGTATTAGAAACGTACATTCATTTGTGTTAAAATGTGCACATGCATATTAAATGTGCACCATTGAAATTAATGCTAAACTTAACATGAGTAGGCCTGTGTTTCACCATGCTCCCTTAAGTTGATTTCAATTTTTCTGCTAACTTGATATTTCTTGCAAGGCATTTTATTCATATGCATTATTAGTTTAAAGTAAATTCATTAATGTATAAGAGATAGGGGAACTAAGGGCTAGAGAACAAAACCTTGACGAAGGTACCCGGAGAGACAGAGCACTAGTTTAATGAGTGAATTATGGAGATGTTTCCATATACGTCCTTACCATGCCAGGTGTGGGATTAAATCATAATGTTGCATTCTGCAACTGGATAACTTGAATGAGTACAATGGACCACTGATGGTGTAATTAAGGGGGTGTCACCAAATGGACTTTATACATTATAATATACCGTTCCTCTTGGAATTAAGCTCATATCCCATCCCGATTCTGCTCCGATGCTGATTGGACCCCTTCGCAGATCCCTTTACCCCAGCAGACACCTTCCTTGTGTCATTGCTAGCTGAATGGACTTTGGAAGGCTTTTTACCTCCATGCTTTACTTTGATAATTGATAACTGATATTGATATTTGTCATTTCGGATTGTCACCAGCTTGGTAAGCACCAGCCCTGTGTGACACCTGGCCCGAGGTCTAACCGGCTCACTTTACTCAGGTTCTGGTGAGTAAATAATTGTTTCATTTTTTGACGTCTCTTTGCATGCACTGTATCATCACAACTTTCAACTTGTAATGTTACTTGTGATTATTAATAGCTGCTCTTTGAAAATCTGGTTGTATCTGCCTTTAGCGTTAATGCTCCAGATTACGTATGACTGTATATTATGTAGCAAAACATACAAGATGATGGACGGAATGTTGCACATTGGCAAATCATTCACCACCAGTCACAGATCTGGGTTTAATCCATCGTTATTTTGCTCACCACGCCACCCCAGTTCAGACATGGCCATATGCTAATCAGTCTTGACCTTGTGCCTCATGGGAACAGTCCAGCCCGAACTGCCAAGCCATGTCTTCCCTGGACCGGAATCAAGCATCCTAGGACCGGTTTGGGGGTTTCACCCCTCTTCAGCCAGGATAGCTTGACTCCAGTGGCGTAGTGAGCACGGGACCCACGTCTGGGCATACCCTTCCCACATAGGGCGAACAGCAAAACACACAAGATGATGGACGGAATGTTGCACATTGGCAAAACATTCACCCCCAATCACAGATCTGGGTTTAATCCATTGTTATTTTGCTCACGACGCCACCCCAGTTCAGACATGGCCATATGCAAATCAGTCTTGACCCTGTGCCTCATGGGAACAGTCCAGCCCGAACTGCCAAGCCATGTCTTCCCTGGACCAGAATCAAGCATCCTAGGACCGGTTTGGGGGTTTCACCCCTCTTCAGCCAGGATAGCTTGACTCCAGTGGCGTAGTGAGCACGGGACCCATGTCTGGGCATACCCTTCCCACATAGGGCAAACAGCAAAACACACAAGATGATGGACGGAATGTTGCACATTGGCAAAACATTCACTCCCAGTCACAGATCTGGGTTTAATCCATCGTTATTTTGCTCACCACGCCATATTATGTAGCAGCACGATATCTTGATGTACGGTCTTACCAGCAGGTTCTCGGCAACTGAGATGTAGATTTCTTTGCAATGCTTTCGTTGTTTTCAACTTCTTTACAGAGACTGAAGTTGTGCTTTCACTCCTCATGCGTTCAGTGTTGATTATGTACTTTGACTGCAACACACTTGGCATGCACCAGCAGTTTGCTTGAACCACAGCAAACTCTTCGGGTGAGCAATATCGATCTTCGGGTTACTTATCGCCTACCTCATCACCTGCTGTAGTGTCTTGCCCGGCCTGGGTACCCGCCAATGACTATGCCACACATGGAGCTTAGTCTTTATTTGTCTACGTGTAACTGCGAACTCAGCAGTCTAAACCAGCCTTCAATGCATTCCGCTTTAACACGTCACAATTCTGCGGAATTCCTCAGTAGCATAAAGGGTTCCATCATTTCGAGTTTGCAAGACACTATACCACTGGCAACTGAATAATGAAAACAGACCAGTCACACAATCACCCAATACTCTAAGTTGATGCCCCACATTACAGCGCAAAATCAACACACATATGAATATTCCTTAACCCCTTCTTACCATATGCCTGGTCAGGTAGCATCAATTGCAAACTTCCTCTTTGTACTTTGCACACAATAAGAGAACATTTTGAAGGCTATGACTGAGACTGGCTTGATGCCAGTTATCTATCACTTATGTTTTCTTTTCCTAGCGCCAGAAAAACCTGCCTTAGATTTTCTTTTTACATGTATAGCAAATACATTCCTTTCTTTTTCACATTATAGAAGTATAGTTTCTCATCATTTTGTTTTCGAAATAAATATAGAACTGCTTTACTTTTATCAATAATCTCTCCTTTCTTAGTTTACTATCTAATTACCATAAATTGAATAGCATACTGCCTTTCAAACCGATGTTGAATCTGGGGTCTGGCTGATTCAAACCGATGTTGAATCTGGGGTCTGGCTGATTCAAACCGATGTTGAATCTGGGGTCTGGCTGATTCAAACCGATGTTGAATCTGGGGTCTGGCTGATTCAAATCGATGTTGAATCTGGGGTCTGGCTGATTCAAATCGATGTTGAATCTGGGGTCTGGCTGATCCAACAAGACTTTTTTATTGGCATTTTCATTAACATAAACCACATTACAACAACAGAAACAAGCCAGTTGGACAGTGTATCTCCCCACAGCCACATGTTCTAACGTGGGACAAACATGGAGAATAAAGAATGCATCATCAAATCGCACATTTAACTGGGTACCATCTGCATAACCCTTTTATGAAGCCTGCATCTTTATTTTACCCTACAAGGGCCAACAATGGTTCGTCTTCCCTCCACTGCAGTTCTACAACAAGACAGTCCGACAGGATTGCAGCAGTTATATCATCTGTTCATTTACACCTATACATTGATCCAACAAGACTTGATACCGTTGACGGCACTTGTTGAAAAAAATGCAGCAATAGCGCGGTGCATTCAGGTTTTGAAACCCCAAAATGGCACTGGTCCAGTGGCTGCCACATATGTTCTGATGAGAGGGCAAGGGAAAAACAGATTTCTATACCCCATCCATCATTTTTGCAGAAAGTACAGGCCGTACATTGACAGGGGATTTGATCGCACCTTAGGAATACCAATAGAAAGTCTAGTACAGCAGAGAGAAAGAGGAGAACTACAGAACAAGGATGCTAGGATGTGGCTTAAGGGCTAGAGCAGTCGACCTCAAAGCTGGGGAACCGGGTTCGAGTCCCTGCAGGGACGCTCAACATCCTGTGATTCTGGGGAAATCACTTAATCTCCCTGTGCCAAACAAAATGGATACGTCTGTCTGTAACACTTCTGGTGCTTGTGTAAAGCCCTCTGATACCTTCGGGTCGAGTTAGCGCTATATAAAACTCACCCAAAAAAACGTTGTTGATTAGATTAGATTCTGCACTGGGGTAGCAGAACAGGGTTTCTAAAGAACCACAACAAATGTTCAGCATGGATGCAGAATTTATGAACTAGTTACTATCTCACTACAGGTAAAGCATCACTCAATAGAGTCCTTATGACAATATATGTTTATGTTGTGAGTACTGGATATGGCAGATAACCGTACATGCATATACAGACAATGCGGATTTCACTGCACTAGTAGCAACATTGGACAGACTAATGTTCTCTACATGAGGCAGGAAACTGACAACATTAGTTTTAACTATGGTTTGGAATCACTGGGTGCAAAGACGTTGACTGGCTTGAATGTGTGATAGAAGCCCTGCATTCAAAGTTATGTTTAGTACAAATTAAGATCATAAACTTTGCCACTGTTTCTCTGATGTATGGATTCAACTCCCTCCAGGAGGGAGCTGTAGTGATGGACATATGATTGCAGGCAGGGCTTGTCTTTAGCACTGGTGGCGCCCTGTGCAACAATGTTTGTTGGCACCCCTAATGACCACCTCTGCCACAGATTCCCTCACTGCCACAATTTAACAGTTCCCCTAAAGTCTCCATAGCCAGTCTCTCAGATTCATTTAGTTTTATAGCGCCACTCATACCAGTAAAGCGTGTCAGAGCACTTTACATCACACACACATTGCACAGAGACAATCATACGCGAATAGGATATGTGACATAAGACAGAGGACTACAAGGTGTAGGAGTCACCTGTCATCCATACTGGTGGGCAGTATAGTATACGAGGCCTTGGTCTGGAAAATCACAAATTCAGAATTTAAAACGTAACACCATTGTTAGGGGTTCTCTTTAATAACAAGAATTGATTTCTTCCCAAATGAACCCATTTTGCAAGATTAAGATAAAGAAAGACTGGGCAAAAAACCATGTAGCTATTTTATAATGATAATATACTTGCGAACTTGACCACCCCCACCGCCCAAAGTCAGCACCCGGTGCGGTGGCACCGATCGCATCGCCCCAGAGCCGGCCCTGATTGCAGGTGTAATTGGAGGTGTTTCTAGTCAATGTAACTCGCAATCACTGGTTGAACAGCAAAAACAACACATTTTTGTTATGGTGCATTATACTCAATTTGATTTCTTTTAGGAAGGCAGTTAAAAGTTTCACAAGGCAATTACTGCGTCTGAGAACATCTAATTACTGGAGCAAGCCTGATGAATGTTGTGCGATCAGACAGGTTTTATGTAAAGAGATTAAACACTTCTACTTGCACACCACATAACATGCAATGCTGTGCTCTGAGAGTGCATTCTGAGGAGACAGGTTTTTGATGCCCAGGCTAGTTGAAATTCAGACTCCCTAATCTGGTTTTTTGAAGCTTTTTTGTGTGTTAAAAAACAATGTTCCAAGGTAGCTTTGTGACCTGACTTGAGTACCAATAAAAAGTGGTCTTGGGAATCCTAACGCTAATGCACTGTTCCAGAGCTGCATTTTATTTGTCACTTGGCATAGTTCCATAAAATATATAAAAACATGAAGGGCGAGTTTTGGATGGACGAGCACAGCATTTACCCTTCTTTGCATGCACCAGTGTGAAGGATACTCTAAGGTCTTTCATAGTTTTCGTCTTTAGGGAGCTCAAAAATACTTCAGAAATAGTAAATCAACATTGATGTTTCTGGCTTCATGTTGTTAAGAGTAATATTTAGATGTGCATTTATGTAAGTTTGTATCTATGTGAATATATCTAGCCTAAACCTAAGTACAAAGCTACAGTGCGCTGTACAAAGAAGGAGGAGTAGAGATGAAGGGAATAGGGAATCGCAAATTGCAGTTCCCTTAGCACATTTTCTAAATACAAACTGTGCATTTTAGAAAATGCTATTACCATCGACTTCAAGTCGATGGTAACCGTGTGTAAATTGTTTTAAATGCACAAAAATGCAATTTTTCAAAATGCCATGTAGCTCACACATGCTACTAGGGCATGTGTGTGCTTTACATGTGCACATTTATTGTTTGTGGGGTGCTTCAGGGGGGGCCTTAGGCCCCTGGGCACCCTTGGCTTTGCATTATCAATTAGGTAATCACAAATTAGCTAATGCAAAACCATTTGCACCTATGGGCCTATAGGCCTATAGGAACAAATGGAGAGGTATTACCTAATAGCGATTAGCTATGCACCAAAGAGCTATTCGTTCATATTAAGGAATCACTAAATCTGTGGCGATTCTCTTCGTAAATAGCATTTTGCGATTACCAAACAGCGATTCAGTAAATATCGCTATTTGGTAATTGAAAAATGCTTTTTGAATACATGTGGCCCATGACATCTTAACTTCTCCTTCTTGCATTTTTTGTCTCATGCCCGATTAAGTTACTGCTGCTGGTTCTATAAAGCCAACCAGACTTCTGATCTTGCCTACTTGTTTTATCAAGATATGATGGATTGCTGGAGTTTGATTCTATGAATGAACGAGGAGCTCCTTGCGGATTTCATAACGTAAAATTCTATATATGTTTTGTGACTGTATTGTTTGTGTACTAGATGTTTTTCAGACATAAGATAAATATTATGTGTACATTTTCTTTTTTTTAAATCTTTTTATTAACTTTTGCTCAAATGACCATTTATAATAAACAGTTATAGTAATTTGCACACCGCTGACATTGCAGCTTAATCGCATTGGCTCCCAGAAGGATACATGGTCACTAGTAATATGCATTTCAACGATGTGCACAATTTTTTTTAGGAAAACAGGCATAGTGCTAGCTGTTTTCATCTTTATTTCAGAGAAACTCGGATCTGTATCAACAGGATGTCTTTGAAAATATGTCATTTGTTTAATTTTACTTCCAATACACATGGACCTATTCACAAAGCTAAATCTACAAATGTAGATTTATTGTAAGTAGATGTACCGTACACTTCTGAGTAACTCTCCTACGTTTGGCTATTCACCATGCTAAAGTGTAAAGTTCCTTAAAAGTGCAGCCTTACTTGTCCCCACGCCCTGACATAGTGGGTGGAATCAGTAAACATCAAATACAACTTTAAAGTTAGTACTAGTAGTCACTTTACAACAGTATTTCCACAACGGTTCCAGAAACTTGGTTGAAACCTCCGCAATCATGGCAGCATCTCTTTATGGTAAAGTATTGGGACAATTTATTAAACTTTTAAAGAAATTAGAAAAACTATTTGTACGTGAAATATTAACCAAAATTATATATTTTTATTTGAAATGTATAACTATATAAACAATGCAGCATAATAACTTAAGCAGATATTTACAAAAATATTTTTGAATACATTACATTCAAAATATTTTTCTGAAGAAAATAAATATAAAAATTCCTACCTGAAGTAAAAAAAAAAAATATTATGCATTTAAAATTATTTAGTGATGTGTAAAATTAAATGAAAATAATGTAACTATTTTTAATAAATATTTATGCTACATTCATTTTTAAACTTAAAAATGATCAATAAGATATTTTACAATAAAACAATAGTTACTTTTTATTCATAGACTATTATTTGAACATTAAAGAAAATGTATTTGTGTTTTCAAATCGTTTAAGTGAATACATTTATTTTAACATTATTTCATATGGGGATTTAATTTTAAATAACTTCCTCCATTGTTATCTAAGGGATGGCACTGCAGTACTAGTGGTTGGCCATGATTGGTGCTGGACTTACCCCTGCTCTCAGTTGAAGTACATTTACTACTTGAGTCCTTTTTGGCTGTAATTACTCAATATGCACAGTTTGTAAATAGCAAAGGCGTTACTTTTTTGTGGTTGGGTTCATGGCCCTCCCTAAACTCCTTCCTAAACTTCACTTAACCCTTCTCTTACCCATTCCATACTCCTCCCTTAACCCCTCTCATTTAGTAGTTGGTATTCCCCATTTTCTAGCCACTCCTCCTGTTCATCCCACATTTACTACTAAAACATATGCGTATGTGTGTGGAGATCTTTGCAGTCAGGCCGGAGATCTCCACACACAAAAGATAAGAGCGGCAGAGGTGGCGACTGCTGAGTGTAGGTTTTTTCATAGCAGTTTGACGTGTTTTAGTAGTACTATTGCAGTACTTCTAAACATACTACAAAAGATAACCTATGAATAGGCCCCAGATGTTGTCATCCTTTAGGCAAATTATGAGAAAGCATCGCTTCCGAAAGACTTGACCTGATCAGTCAAGTCAAATTCTCTAAGTGATTATTATCATTGGAAGTCTTTGTTGCACGAAGTAATTGATGGGCAAGATTTGTGTGAACTCAAAATGATGCCAAATTACTTTGCATGCATGTTTCAAAAGCAATTATCACCCCTTCTATACTTTTTGTAATTGTTCCTGCTTTGTGACTGGGCTAGTCTTTTCAGCCTCAGCATGCAACAGTCCACGCACAATGGCTCATTTAAGGAATAAGACGGCCTTTTGGGAGCAGATAAAACAGACTGATTCTTTGAAAGGGCCAATTTCTGGCTCCACAAATGGCTGTGAAGAAATCACTTTGACATGGAAGTCTGGTTATTGGGACGAAACACTGCTTTCTGATTGAGTTCAGCAGCGGGGAATGCTGCAGCTGATTAGCTTTGCTTTTTAATGGAACTCATTTCTGTAGCAGGGGAGAACTGTGTAATGCGTTCTGGCACTGCACAGGCATAATTCAGCCAGGAAGCATATAAAAATGAGTTCGAAGAACATAACATCTGATGCTGGCGGGGATGGTGATTGTAAAAATCAATTAACTCATTCTTCCTGAAGGAAAGCAAGATGAAGAGGCAAGCTAGAAGTCTTCTACTCAGCATGGGTGTTTCACGCTTCTAAATGCGCAGCAAACAAATCCTCTAAATATGGCCTCCTCATGGTCGCGTGCTGTAATCTATCATTAGATTCCGCTTTATGATGTCAGTGAGATGACAGCGCAAGGAGGAGTGCTCCACAGAGGCCAGAACAGCCGCGCCTCGTCCATACGGGTGAAGAGGCCACGACCCCTCACCATTTCCGGAGAGGAAGACTATGTCAGTCTGAGTAAAGCTCAGCCTGACAGACACTCTTCTTGTTCGGGTCAGACAGCCAGGAGCTAGATATGCGCTAAATGCGGCTGCCTGAGCTGCACTTTGCCAGGCTGAGGATTTTACAGCCCTGTGGGCGTGACCTCTTTAGCCTGGCAAACGTTCCTCAATACCCTCCCCCTCATGACCTGGGGAAGCATAACTGATTGTCTCAGACCTGGACGCTTGAGTTTTAAGCCCTGAAGTGGCCAGGGTTGAGTGTCAATCAGGGAGGTGGGGTGTGGCATTAAGTCTCACTGAGCCAATCCGACTCTGTGACAAGTGAGGGGGTGCTGCTTGATTGGCAGCAGTCCCAGCCCTCCTGGCACGTCCGAGGCTTTCATCTCCAGGAGCTGCAGGGCAAGTAAGCTTTCTATTTTTCAATGTTTGGTGCATGCGTGTGTGTATGTATAAAAGTATTCATTTGTTGTGAGTGCTGTGACTGGGTGCGTGTGTGTGCACTTGCGAATGCATGGGTGTGAGTGAGTGAGTGTATATGTGTTTATGTATGGTCCACCCGCCACCCTCTCTGTGCTCAATTTACTGGCCACCACTGGACCCGAATGAATTTAAAGCCTAAGGACCATTGGTTTTTACAATACATAAGCCTGAGCTGCACACGCACTGTGCAAATTTGGCTATTCAAAGGCAAATCCTGATTTGAAATGCTCTAAAAGGAGAGTGCATCACAAATGGCTTTGTGGTTCATAATGCCAACATGATGATTCATTGCAAATTGCATAGAACAATAGGTAGAGAAAGAATGTCTCCCATGTCTTCTGATTTCCAAGGAAGTGTATCGATGATTTGCAACCACTCCTGTGAAAAACTACAGACCACCAACACAAACAGTCTGTATATATTTTTAAAGTGGAAGTTGTACCTGAGGGCCAGCTTTCACTATGTCAATAGCAGACGTAGGCATTGATGTCCTTCAACAGAACACTGCCTGCTCACCCTATGCCCCGTTCACCTTGTGGCAAAAGTTTATTTTATTTTAAGCCCCTGTCCCTCTAATGGACATGATCTGAAATAATGACACTTTGTAAATGCAAATGCAGAGGTGGACTTCTGTTTACCTTTTCAGGCCTTTATCTCTGAATTTAGTGAGAAAATCTTGCCTCCGAAACATTGATGAGCCTGAATTTCTGCAAATACTTCCAAATAATTTTTTTGCAGTGAGATGGAATAGTATGTAAGGTGCAGCAAAAAATATTTTGGGTTGCACCCCAGATTCTGTGCAAAAACATTAGCACATCTTGCCCTATAAGAAACAAACAGGTGATGTGTTTTTAAAATGCATGTGGTCACAACACCTCTGATATTTCTATTTGTGGTTCCTATGGGATGACAATTTTAGTGCTTGCATTAGAGTAATTGCCATTGCAGGGGTGAGTTTCTATTATGCGTTGTAGTCTCCGTGTTATTTAGGGCCTAATTCAGCCTTTGGTGGACAGCCCTCTGTCCGTCCAGGGTTGGAGGCCTTTCTTCCATCATCCTAATTGGACTATCGCCTGCCATATTTTAAGAGCTCCTCCGGCCTTGCCGAGATCTCTGTGTCTTCAGAGGAGCCACCGCTACTGCATTTGTTAGGTAAATCAGGCCCTTAGTCAAGACATTTGAGCACTTGATTGCAATATAAATGTCTATGTGGGTTTAGGTGGACAAAACTCGAGAGCAGCTGCGATCATGGAGGCAGCAGCCGAGTACTGGACAGCGACGCGACTGAGCTAAGGGACCAAGTGACCGGGAGAGTATCGGCGACTGTCCCAACTCTGGTGGCATCCAATGTCCGGTGGAAGGAGCAAAGCACTTATTCTGACCAGCCCCTTGTGGCTCAGGAGGAGAAGTGACCTGCTTGATTGAGTAAGTCCAGCAGGATGGCAGGCGGGCAGGGCCCTAGCCCGCGACGATCAGAGTGGAGGCGTGTGAGGAGGCCAAGTCTGCCAGTCATACTACTGCAGCGAGATTGCGGGGAAAGCGGCCCGGCGCCGGCTCTGAGCTGGGATAAGCGGCTGACTCTCAGATCTTGGCCCAGGGTGGCAGAGTGAGGAGCATGAGAAGTCTGAGAGTCCCGCTGAGTGTATTGAAAAGCAGACAGACGTCCTCCCTTTTTGGATCTGTGAGTGGGGCTTTTGGCCCCCCTTCATCTCGCCCCCTTGGAGAAGGCAATTTCAGCAAAGCCAGGGGTATAGGGGAGGTACTTTAGCATGCCCCGGGTCCGGTGGGCTCAGGCGGCGGGTGCCCCTACCCCCATGGTGGAGAAGACAAAGATCAAGGCCCTGACCCCTCCGCAGATGGCCCGTTATTTCTGAGAGTCCTGGAGGATACCAACCGAGGGTCCAAACTTCTTGGGCACCATCAAAGGGGGGGGGGGGGCTGAGCGCCAAGCTGCTGGAAAGGGCAGAGAGCGTGTGTTGGACCACGGAAGACAGTTTCCTACAGTGCGCGGGATAGCCCACCAATGGAGTTTGTCCAGGAAAGAGCCCCAGCTGGGTCCAACAAGGCGAAGGGATCAAGGCCACTTGAACAAAATGAACAATTATGACATCCCAATGCCCCCTTTGTGGTAGAAGGAGAAGCAGCAGCGGAACCTGCCCTAGGAGCTATCTTGGCAGCCATAGTAGACCTTAGGGCCACTAGAGCCGAAGATAGACTCTATAACTGTTGAGGTCAACCTGAACAGAGCAGATCTTGAAAACGAGAAGCTCACGCCTGTAGAGACCCAGATAATCTAGCTCTAGTCCACGACAAAACGCCTGGAAACACAAGTACAATCCATAACTCAACAATCTAAGACCATGGCAGCCAAGCTTGATGATCAGGAAGGGATGGCGAGAAGGAATAATATCAGGGTGGTGGGGGTCCCAGAGGGGGCCGACGGCTCAAGTGTGGACCTCTTCCTAGAGGTCTTTAGAGTTAACACATTGCGGCCTGTAAGACTATCTAAGTTCTTCTCGATCGAGGGGGCACACCAGGCCCCAATGCCCCTGCCCAAACCTGGGGCTCCCCCCAGACAATAATCGCAAAGATCTTCAACTATTGTGATTGCGATGCACTCCTTCACGCAGCCAGGGCTAAAGGAGACATCCACTTTGAGAACACCCAGATCCGTTTTTTTACAGATTCACCTTGCAGGTACAAAGACAGCGGAGGAGTTTCGAAGTGGTGAAGCAGGAACTCCGAGAATGAGATCAAATACATGATGCTCTTTCCGGCAAGGCTTGGAATAATTGCAGACAGTAAGAACTGGCACTTTGTCTCCCTGGAGGAGGCGTGGGAGTGGCTGGAGGGGTGGTGCACAGCCAGCTGACACGAAGGTAAATGACTGAGGCCTTCCAGAGGAGAACCAGACTGAGACAGATTGGGACATAGTTGGAGCAACAGGAGGCGGAGGAGACTCCTGAGACTCATCAGAGTACAGGTGGGGGCGCCGCTAACTGACTGATGAGCCAGCCCGGCAGGTAAGAGTTCCTGAGGGCTGGAGCTGAAGACTACTAAGGGCGGCAGCCCGAGTGGCATGATCCGGCATTAACAGGTTCACTGGAAATGTGAGCAGATTTTCCGCTTACGTGATATGGGACCCATTATACAATGGATGAGGGGACAGTAAAGATATGATTGATGCAGCAGGGGTATGGAATGTGTAACTGTTGTAGCAAATTCTCGGCGCAGCAGAGATACCCCCTTTGTGTAATTAAAGTAAGCTGTTAGTTGGGCGACAGGCACTCTGCAGGTTGAGAAGTTGATGAATGCACAGCCGATTTAGCAGGGTAGCAGGATCGGGAGAGGTGCGCCACAGTTGGGGTAGCTGAGTGCTCAGGGGAAGGCTTGTGGGAACAGTTATTACACAACAGACAGAAAACTCAGTAGAGGTGATGTTATTAGGGCCCAGATGGTGACAAAAGGGGAGTAGGAAACCTTTTACTATGGGGACCCCTGATGTCCCGGTGAAGACGATAAAAACATAGTCCTGGAACATCAATGGCCTTAATGGCAGGATCAAGCGGACCGTGGTAATGCAATGTATTAAGAGACACCCCCAGATTTTATTTTGCTACAGGAAACCCATCTTCGAGGTAACCGTTGTAAGTCACTGGATCGATTCAACTATACACTGATGGGGCAGTAGGGCTCTGCCACTGGCTCCAGGGGAATGGGAACACTGGGTAGAGCCATGCTACCTTTTATTCTGACAAAGATGTGGACTGAACCCTGGGGAGAGGTTTGTTGCATTGAGTGCTCAGTGGGAGGGGCAGATGCTTAACTTATTCTCGCTCTATGTCCCACCAGGGTTACGGACCCCACACTTGATATGCTGGCTTCCAGGCTCCTTGAATTCCCAGATGGTCATCTGATAATGGAGCGAGACATGAATGACATAGTCTCTGTTGATATGGATGTTGTGGGGGGGAGGGGTCAGCCACAGGGAGGAGGGTGGGTTAACTGGGGGACTCTTTCTCATCCTTGGGTCTGTGTGACATATGGAGACATCAACATCCCACCACTAAACAGTACACCCATATGTCGGCAACACATGGCTACACTACCTCATTACGCTGGCCTGGGGTTTGGCGGATTTAAATAAACAGCCTCACATATAGCTCAGGGTGTCCAACCAATCGCCCGTTAGGTAATTCGGGAGGGCCAGCGGAGAGACTACACCTTGCGCCCCCAAAGATAGATCCATGGTATTTCAAGGACCTCCGACATTAGAAAGGGAGCTGATCACTTCTTCGTTATAATGTAGTCAAAAGGGATGCTATGGGAGGCATTCAAAATGGTGATTAGGGACCAGGCTCAGGTCCAAATTGGGGCAGCGAAAAAAGAGAAGAGGCTATAGTGCCTAGAGACCACGATATCCAACTTAGAAACCCCAGTGGTAGAGGGAGGGGTGACATTGTTAGATGCGAAGCACCAGTTAAAACTGCACAAGCAAGAGCTACGAGAGCTGCTAGAAGACAGCACCAGAGCACAAGCATTGCCCACACAACATAGATTATATGAGGTAAGGGATAAGGCCAGTAAACTCCTGGCGTGGCTAGACAAGAGGAGTGATAGTAGCAAATGGGTCCCAAAGATAGTAGATGGTGCAGGGCGACACTATCAAACTGGGAAACAGATCAGAGGTGTTAGCCACCTATTACAACTCACTGTACACCTCCCTATCTGTGAAGACGGAAGAGGACTTTAGGGACTTCTAACGGGACATAATCCTACCACAGTTATCCATTGAGGACAGAGAAATGGTAGAGGGAGACCTGAGAGAGGAGGAAATTAAAACCAAAACTCGGCCCCTACAATCAGGAAAAGCAGTGGGAGCAAATGGCTTACCGGTGGAGCTATTTAAATGTATGCTGGATTAAACAGTGGAACACCTCCTTGGTATGTACACAGAAGCTGGAACGAAAGGTGCCCTTCCCCAGCACCAAAGGACGGCAGTGATTGTGGTCATTCCCAAGGAAGGTAAACCCTCAATAGATTGTGTGTCCGACGGACCGATCTCCCTACTTAATTGCAAAGTCAAAGTGCTGGCCAAGACCCTATCGATATATTTATGCAAAGTGATTACCTCTCCCATACAAATCTAATCAAATAAAAAAGTTTATTGTTTCAGTTAATTAAAACCATAACAATACATTTACTAAGTTCTTAGTAAATGTATTGTTATGGTTTTAATTAACTGAAACAATTACCTCTCCCATACATCCAGACCAATCTGGATGTATGCCCCATAGGGGCACCGGACTGAATTTGAGACGATTGTTCGGGGTCAGCCAAATGACAAATGCAGGTTTGCCTGATTCTGCGGACCTTTTGTCCTTGGACGCCAGTTTGGCTCTCAATAGCGTGGAGTGGAGTTACCTCTTTGCCGTGTTTGGCCGCCTAGGCTTCAGACCGGAATGTATCAGTTGGATGAAAGTTCTCGATCACCAACCATTGACAAGAGTACGAGTTAATGCCACAGTGGCTAGGGTGTTCTCTCTCCAGAAAGGGACAAGGTAAGGTTGTCCCCTGTCACCTATATTGTTTGCTCTGGCACTGGAGCCTACGGCAGCCTGGACAAGACAAGACACCGTGATATGGGGTATCCTGATGGATGGGAAATGGGGCAAATGCATTTCCCTATATGTGAACAACATCTTATTGTATGTCAGAAGACCAAGACAGTCAATCGACAGTATTCTGCAGATTTTCCATATTCCGTATTCAGTATACCACATTAACTGGTATAAATCCCTGGTGTTCCAGCTGACGTGTTCCTGACTTGACCTCCAGATGCAGGGTTCCACTTGAGATGCAGGTTTTCAAATACCTGGAGATTTATCTGACAAGAGACCCCTAGGAATTCTATCAACAAAATTCAGGGACCCAACTAGGCAGATTCATAGGGAATGTATAGAGCTGGCAGACACTCACACTAATGGGGCGAGAAGCCCTATTTAAGATGCTGACACTCCTGCGTCTCCTGTATGTTTTTGCAAAATACACCATATGAGGTCCCACCACCTTTCTTTTCAGAGAGTGGAAACTTAATTACTCTCCTTGTTGTGGAGCGTAGGAGCCCCACGCAGAGCACTATGCAAATAACAGAGAGGGTTAATGAAGGGGGTCTATGAATTCCTGAAACTAGAGCCCACTGCTGGGTTTTCGGGGATCAAGCAGACCCAGAATGGAGAGTAGATAGAGCCACCATGAGAGCGGGGGGGTACCTCCCCCTTCTATATGACAAGGGAATGTTTAAGGGGCTCCCAATTCACACACAGACAGTGGTAAAAGTGTGGCATACAGCAACCAAATATCTGGGTTGGGAAGGAAATTAACGAAGATGACCCCACTCTGGGACAGTGACCAACTTTGAAAGGTGGGGGAGTTGAGTAATTTTAGCAAATAGAAGTTGTTGGCTCTGGAGAGTCTTGGTGACGTGTGGCGAGGGAAGGCATATATCACATTTGATAGGCTACAACAAGAATATGAAATGAGAAAGGGTAAATGGTTGAAATATTTGCATTTGGGGCACGCCCTTTGGGGATATATTAGCGAGGGGGAAGAACCAGATGAGGCATCCTCTTTGGAGGATCGCCTGTTGACGGACCCTTTGACTACAAAAGTGATATCGCTAATATATAAAAAAATATAATGTAATAACTGCCCAGACCTCGTAGGACCACTGAGGATGGCGTGGAAGAGTGACTGGGCCATTTAGATGACGAGGATTGGGTAGAGGCGATGCAGGGCCCAAGAGAGGTTACAATTCAGGTTTCGACTGATCCAACTGAAGGTCTTACACTGGACCTACTACGCTAGGACTGTGTTACACCGACTGGGCCATACTGACAATGTGCTGTGTTAAAGAGGGTGTGGGCGGGAAGGGACTTACTGCCACTTGCTTTGGGAATGTTGGATAAAACAATCATACTGGTGACAGATTGGGAGAGTCATAGCCATGTTGGTGGGAATGGAGGTCCCGCACGAGCCCATGTTGTTCTTGTTACTAATTTCAGGGAATGAGAATATGGTTAACGTTAGTTGCGGTGGTAGCAAAACGTAATATTGCAAAAAGCTGGGGTGTGGCCGCCCCCCCCCGAAAGTGGCAGAATGGAAGACCGAATTGGACTGGTGTCGACAAGCGGAACATACGATATATCTGAGTGGGGATTACCCATGGAAATGGGAGAACGTTTGGGGGTATTGGCAGGTCTACCAAGGATTTTTGGGAGGAAGAGCAAGACTGAGACGAGAATGTTACCTCACTTAGTTTATAACTTAATTTATGCAAATGTAATGATTGTTTTATATGAATAACCTGGCCTAAGCGTCCGTCCTCAACTGTTCTATGAATGTATTGTATGCTGAGCCCATTACGATATAAAGAGTTTATAAAAAAAATGGCTATGTGAGAGATGTTTTATAGAATGTTTTAATGCTACCTATAGCTGCATCGCTTGGAATATCATTATTATAATGTTAGGAGCTGGAGCTGAGAGACTTGGGAGGAGGCTGACATGATAGGAGTTAGACAGAGAGCATCAAAAGAGTGAAGGTCGAGGACAACAATGTAATATAGAATGTCTTATAGAAGCATTTGTGTTCAAGTAGCCACTGGAGTATCTCATACATTGAGAGTTATCTTGAAAGAGGTCCCTGATACCACACATGTATTTCAGTGAACCTGTGTCCTTTCTCCATAGAATTTCTGCTGGATGAGAGATGGGCACTGAAGCAAATAGAATTTTAGGTGAAGTATGTTAGAGCTGCAATAAAGTAATGGTGTAATTCTCTGGTTTGTCACAGAACATTACATGCCAATTACAAGAGAGTCAAAGATGGTGGTCAATGAGTGTGGAAAAAAGAGAATATGAAACACGGCCAAGCCAGCCTGTTAGCACATTCACCACATGCCACCACAGTCACAAGGAAGATTTATTTAAAGTGGATTGGCAAACATGACCAAAACGAGTTTTGTGAGTTCCACTTACAATATTGAAGATATTAGGAACATGCTCAGAACAGGTTTTAATTCCATTAGCTAATTATAGAGAGGAGACTAGGGTTGCTCATATCTGGCTTGAACTTGCATGAAATACGTGGAAGATTTAATACATTCAAGTCCAGCAGTGACTAAGATATTTAAATTTCAACTGTCTTTTAAAAGTTTTAATAAATAGAAGAAATGTTTACACTCACAGAGGTCGATGGGAACTATTGTTTATCATGTAAATACAGTACATTTTGCACCTTGAGTTCAGCTTTGATTCTGTTACCCATCACACAAAGAATGCAGAAGTGGTAGGTATATTAATTTTAATAGGAAAACTGGAGGCACTAGCTAAATAAATGTTTTGAAGTTTATTATCTTGGCAAGAGACAACATTATCCTGTACATTTGGCTTATACAAACCCAATAGGAAAGTTGCTAAGGGTCCAGGTAGACTTAGGGGCTAATTCCGATGTAGGTGGTCAGTTCCTTGACAGGCCATCAGTGGTAGTCCAATGGCTGATAGCCTTTCGGTCCGACTTCCGTATAATGATACTGGCAGTCAGACCCTGGCAGCTCTGCGACCCAAGACCGCCGCCTCCACCAGCATCATAGATCCTGACAGTACGGTGGTCAAAGCTGCATCCTAAAATGGCGGTACCATGAAAAGGTTGTCGGAAAGAGATGTGGGGCCCCAAACAGGGCCAACAGCCATCATAGACCAATGCAGAGTGTCCCCACTTACCTCCGTGCACAATGTGCAATGCACAACATGGTGCATGGCACACGGTGCATGGATGTGCAGATGGTGCTGTACAATGGCCAAGCAATGCTGCCATGGTGGGACCATCGACTTTCCAACCACCGGCCTGGCGGTCATATCCAAATATGGTGGTCAGACTGCCACATGCTCGCCGGGCGGCCTCCTGACTGCCGCAAAGGAATCTGGGGCGATATTTAAATCAGCCCCTCAGTCTCAGCCATATGGCTGACTGAATAAAACCCCATCTCCAGTTAGATCACACAGAGTGTCAAATGTTTGTATGCAGAAAGGATTTGTGACTTGCCAGCCAGAAACCAACCGAAGAAGAAAGGAATCTGCTGGACATTTGCACGTACAAATTTAAATTTTCTATTTCATTATTTTATCTTGTTTACTCAATTTCAGTTACCTTAGATGCTATTCAGTAATATCAGCTTCCACTGCACAGTTTGGAATATTGAGAACTATAGAAGAAATTCCCACATTTCTTTTATTACAAATTCTATGGTTTAGGTGAGTCTGGTATGGGGATAGTTTAGACTGGCATTGGAGGGGGAAAACGTATTGTTATGATCTCTTTGGGCATTATACACAGAGGTAAACTTACACCCTTGTTTAACTTTACTAGTATTTTGCTATTCACAAACAATAAGTTAATAGCAAGTTTACTACTGCGGAAACTCAGCAGTTGGGGTGGAGCACTCCACACATAAAAAGATACAGCAGGCCTATATTTTTATGTGCGGAGATCTCCACCCCGACTGCGGACACTCCGCACTCATAGACTTACTTATAACTCGTTAATTGTGAATAGCAAACACTAGTGAACTTACACAAGAATGTAGGTGTACCTTTGTGAATCAGGGCCTTCATGTTTTAGTGGGTTTGACATCACAGTGTGCCACAACATATACATTTAGACACAAGTTCATACTCCATTGTTGAAAAAAGGGGACTTATTTTCTCACTGCTGAAGCATACAGCAAGTAAGTGGAAAATGAATGAGAAGAAGTATATTTTAGTTCCCCATTTTTTAAAATTAATTATGGAAGTAAAATTAATTTAGGGTCACATATGTCTTTCAAAAAAAAACCAAATTACCATAACATGAAAAAACAAAGGAATGTATTATCTCCAAATGTAAATATTATCAAAGAAAACACAAATTTTTCATCCTCACATCCCATGAATTACAGATGTGTTAGATCCATCCCAAGCCCCGTCGCGTTGCGTGAATCATACGCAGAGATCAATGATGGCAGGAACAGTTGGGAACAGAGTTTCCACACATCTGTCATTTCATAGGAACAAGTTCTATAGTATATGAAATATAAAAAGCTTTTCTGAGCACTTAATTATAACCTTGACATTCTCGATTGAGGCCGGAGGAAAAAGTGTCCTCCTGCACTGTGAACTGAGGGGAGTGGGTGGACAGCTGATGAACAAGGAACACCTTTCATCCCTGGCTCCTGGAAACTACTACTTTCTGGAAGAAGTGTAAGAGTGTTAGTAAAGTGACTAGGTTGCTAGGGGGCACATATTTGACTGTATTTGGAAGCCGTCTCTCATCTTAGTGATAGTGTTATCATTAACTCTTCAAACAAATTAGGAACAACTCGTTTATTCAATGAAGTCAGGCGTTTTGAATGTGCCAATCAAGTTTACTTTGCAATTGCTTTGAAATGCTGTCATTGATAAACTCATATTTCTTTTCATATTTGTATGTAAAAAATGCTATTTTAAATAGGTCATGCAATCAAGAGGCTGCTGCAAGGCAATGATATATATAGTATATCATAAATCTTCTACTACTGTTGATGAGTTTCATGTATAAAGCATAATGTAATAAGAGTGCTTCGCATCTAAAAGATATCTTTGAATTCCTTAGTTTCCATTTTATTGCATAGAAGGTATGATTCAATGTTTATACAGCCTCGCAAACGACCAGCTTTGCAGTGACAGACTGACTAGCAGATTGATTTTAGTCTGTGGTTTGTATATGAGCACATCCTCATATATTATACCCATCTATATAATACATAAGGATGGTACCAACTTTTTGCCTAGAAAATAGAACCATTCCCTTTAAAATGAAGGGTTTAATAGGGTTTGACATTTCCTGTGGCATCATTGCACATATCCTGTGCTAATTGGCTCAGATGTTTTTAGGACCTCGTATATGTTTTCTACGTTCAACGTAGGGTAGCTTGGAATGACTCCCAGGCTCAGGAACAAAGGCATTTGCTGCAGAGTGAGGTGTGACCTCCTCTCCCAGGAAGGCTGCAAGAGGTGTTAGCCCCAAAGGCGAGCTTCAAACGGGAAGCCACCTTTGAAGGGCCGCCTGTGACAACACACCAGAGCAGGCTGACTTTTGTTCCTGTAGACAAGTTGGAGGAAGGTCCAGAAAGGGAAAGCCCGTCCCCAAACCTATTTTCCAGTGGGTGTGTAGCCCTTAAGGTAGCCACACCTGTGGAGTGGGCTACCAAGCTCTTGACAGTCTAGAATATTGCACTCTGGGATTGTGAAATGCCACACATTGCCTGAACTTTGACATCAAAGAGAAGGGAACCTAGTAGCCTATTGGCTAGTGGCCATATTGTCCCCTCTGGGACTTTCCCAGAATATAATATGCACCTCTGGCACCCTGAACTTAAGCACACCATGGATTTGGAGAGAGGACCAAGCGAGGAGTGTCGTGCTGCCATTCAAGCTGCACAAAGAGAGGCTGCACCATCAGAAGGAATGCACCTGCTGCAATTTGGGCTAGTGAGATTGCACTGTGCTTGTGTCTCCTGGCTTAGGGAAAAGTTGATTCCCAGCCCCAGATCGAAGCAGTGACTCCAAGGGTCAGTTGGATAGCCTCCTGGAACAGCACCAGAGACATCAAGTCTGTGGAAGCCCAAACTGACAGAGCAGTAGCCACTCCTGAGGGATTGCCGCTGGTCGCGCCATGCACGCCAAGAGGAAAACCCGAGATAGCCAAAAGTTGCACTTGTGTCTGCTTGACCCAAGAGTGCTATAAGTGCCTGGATTCATCACCCAAGATGGACACAAGCCAACAACAAGGATATTTGCAGTGCGTGCTGTGCTGAGAGTTTGGAAGACCCGTTGCAGCTGGACTTCTACTGTAACAAAGAGGATGTCATGGGACGCCAAGTGCTGTGGTCAAAGTCACTTCAACCCACCAGTGGACCGAAGGACCAACCCCATATTACCCCCATCGACCGCACAGCTCCAGGAGGATCATTGAGCATCTTTTCTGCCTGCATCCCCAGCATCAGGACCATTTCATTGTCGTTTATGGTGGTCATTTCCTAAAGGCTGGGACTTAGCTGGAAAAGGATCTGGTCGCCAGGTAATTGTCCAATGTGATCCTACTGGATCGTACACCTCTTTCCTGTCAGATCTGGTCACCCACCTTGGGTTCACAGTCGCCAAACTAGCTGTTACAAACTATTCAAAAGTATGCAAAGTTTTTGTTTACCAGTGCTTGTTTTCAGTTGCATTTAAAAGTATTAATATCTTCACAAATCTGTTTCTCCGGAACCCTCTGGTGGATTTTATTAATCAAGGTCTCTAAAAATTCATAAAAATAAGCTCTATTTTTTATAAATTGTTATAGTGTCTCTTTCGTGTTGTGTGAATTTCTTATTTTGTTGATTGGTGCTGTTAAATGCTTTACACTAAGTTCCTTTGTCAAGCCTTACTGTTCAAAGCCACAGCTACCCAGAGTGGAGCTTAAGGTTTACAATTGGGACTGACTGGACCTAAGATAGTTTTTGTGAGTGTATTATATGATATGGCTGAGTGCACGATAAGGCCCCACAGCCATATCATATAATACACCCAAATCCGTGCAGGGAACTAGGGGTGTCAATGAATTTGACTACCCGATACCAACATTTACTGATCGATTTAGTGACTGTCTGAGCTGACATTTATATTTATATTACAAGTGGGGCAAAACCCTCATTTTAGCAGGTAACTAGTTTGTCTGTTATGTCATTAGAATGTCCAACACATTAAAGTCCCCTTTCTAAGATGGTCTTTTATGGACATGGAGTTGCCATTTCTGCCTAGTATCTCTTCCCCCTGTTAGTGGCCATCCCAAGTTGTTGGGCCCAAAATGGAGAATAACAGAATACCGAATGTGGTTACATATCCTGGGCCCATTTGCACACCTTTTTTGCACACATATTTGGTTTTAAAGGGTGTAGGAACGTACCGTGTATGAAAACATAGAATCGGGGAGGCGGTGTCTCCCACAGAGATAGCGCACCACTGTACTCAAAATTGGCTGGGAAGTACAGCATTTAAAACATGATGCCAAATGTCTAGGTGGAACACAAAAATTATTGGATCAATTGGAATGTTCTTTTCATGGCAAAAAGATGATAAAATGGTGTGTTCCTGCGTGATCCTGCGTGGTGTGGTCATGGACGCCACTCAATGGTGTAAGCTTTTGTGCAGCTCAATCTGTTCTCAGGCTATTCTTGGGCAAGAAAAATAGTGTTATTACCCTCAGAGTAATGCTTTCTTGGTGAAGCACTGAGTACCGAACACTTCTAATCTTCAATTCACTGCTTAATTTGAGCCAGTGGTTTCCAGTGCTCAGCATTGGCCCTTGATTGGTTTCCGGTGCCGGCAGCAGCACTAAAGTGTCAACACGGCACTTAGGACAGAGTGCCACATGGTGGCGCTGCTCAATTAATTTAGAGATGAGCAGAACAAAGGTTGTTTATTAATGCAATATACATAAAAAATTACTAATACCTGCCTCACCAGCCATTCCTTTAGTTTTGGAGACCTGGAATAATCTGAACCGTCGCACTAGCAGGCGAGAGAGATGGTTAGTAGTTGTTTTGGCAGTAACGACAGGGGCAATGGGTGGTGCATGCTGCCGTGGACTCCTGGTCAGAGCCCTGGCACTTATAATTTTACAAATTAAGTACTGCTTCAATTATTTGCGTATTATCAAATATGCCATATAAACGATAAAAAATGCAAAGAAAGAGGTATTCTTACTTTCACTGACTTTCACAGTAGATCCATTCTGCGTATCCTAAAAGAAAAAAGAAAATAAAATGCATAAGGTTTTCTGCCTTTAAACAAATCATGGCCTCTATTGAATAGTCTGTTAAACTCGCAGAGCTTTAATGCAGGCAAATTAAGCCTGACTATATAACATCAAATGTGGTGAGAAAATGCTTATTAATACTTTCTCACCTTCAATTATCCTGTTACTTGATTGTTGTATTCAATTATTCTTTATACCTTTTTTTATGCTTCTGGGTATATCATTCACAAGAAAATCTCATGAGTTGCTTCCCTCTCAAACAATTGACAAACTTAAGGTAGAATGAAGCAGAATGTTTACATCAGATATGTTTCCATAAAATTTGAATATTTTTAGGACGTTGTAGAAAATACTTCAAGAAATTCCTTTTGGAATTAATTCAAGAGAACAAAGAAAACTATTTGGATGTTTTAAAGTTAAAATAAACTACTATGACCAGTATGGTAGGAAACAAATAGCATGATAATATGGACATTACCTTTACTTTTGTTTATAAAAACAAATTTGATTGTTATTAAAATAAAAAAATTGGTGACCCATTGTTATGTACTTGGCTCCTTCTTAAGTTCCTACAAAGGACACATGCAATGAAAAATAATGAACTTGCTTGTTCTCCCATTCAAATACATTTGAACTAAATATATATTAATAGTGAGAACATTAAAACATGTCAAGGATTATGAGTAAAATGGAAGGCATCCCTTTTAGAAATAAAGAGAGTTAGTAGCCCCATCTTTTGATGCTTTCTGTGTACCATTTCCCACAATACCACAACAAGAAACTGACTGTAATTTGACAGCATTCTTCTTGCCGTGAACACACACCATTTCCTCAGTCTCTTTATGTGCAGTGTAAAACATTTGCCAAATAAGCCTGGTGGTTAATTTGAACCAGTGGTTTCCGGTGCTCTGCACTTAATTAGCAACACCAGCACTTATGACAGTCTGCCACATGGTGGTGTTATTTGTCTAATTTAGAGATGAGCACAACAACAGTTGTTTAATTATTCCATATACATTAACATGACTAAAACCTGCTGCCTTTTAGCTTTGGGTGGCCTGGAAAAGGCTGAATTGTCAAACTTGCAGGAGTTTGATGGTTAGTAGTTGTGTTGATTTTGCTGTTGTCAGTACTGGCATAGCAATGAGCGGTGTAAGGTGTAGCAGATTCTTGAAGAGGGCCCTGGCACTTATTTTTGTTTCACAAATTAAGCACTGCAAACAAGCAATTCAAGTCCATTGATGCAATTTTTCTGCCTGGGACTTTATCTTTGTTCTGGAGATAAGACCATTGTTGTGTTCACCCAAGAAAGGAACCCAGAGGTAAGTTTACAAGACAGCATCCTTCTCCAGCATATTGCTGGTCAGTTTAAGAAAACTAAATCTGATTGCCTCATATGCGCTTTCTTTTAAAGCATTTGGGGGAGATTTATTTATTTGTAGCACAACACAACACAAGTTGCTGTGCTGTGTTGTGCTAGGAGGAGAGACCCAGGCAGCACCATATCTGTTAGGCTATTTTGCTGCTGTCCTCTTCCCCTGTGCAAGCATGTTTTCCAGTTGTTTAGTGCCAAGCACACACCATTGCACTGTAGTGCAATAGTGTGTGTGATGGCTGCCATAGGTTTTATACCGGAAGGGTATCCTTTCATTGCAAAATACTATCCTCAGACATACTTTAAAACCTACCCCACATTGTTCACATGCTACCACCCTTGGGTTTTGATGCAAAGGTTTACCTACTTACAATGTAAACAGGACTTCGCAACAAAAAATAACGCCACCTCGAGGCAGGTGCTAACAAGGTGAAATGTTTTTGTTTCTCCTTACTTTTCCCACATTGTATGTGTGCTATACAGTAAAACCACTAGATGCTCTACACATGACATCTTCATTGATTTTTACAGTGTTAACAAATTGCTTCTTTTTCCTGAAAAATGCATCTCACTCTATACTTCCCAACACTTTCCTAAGCACTCAGCTTTGATGCACTACAAGTTTAAGGCTTTGCAATAAAGTAACTCTCTATTTCCACTGTTTTTTGTACAGCCTTCAAGACACCATTCCCGATCTCTGAGTGTACTCTGCAGCCAGGCAGTCCCTCTTCAAATGCATGAGGTTTCCAATGTGGGGCATACCTTATTAGTTACCCCTGCCCTGACTTCTGGTGAATTCAGTCTAGCATCCTGTCCCATGTATTCCCCTTCGCTTGTTCTTTGCTTGATTGAATCTCTTTGGGGGATCCCCTTCATTATGGACTCCAGAGTCATGCTCCTCATAAAGACACAAAACTTGATTGATCCTTTCACTCATCCTTGGCATTGCAATGGCCACCTCTTTCCTCAGATGGCTGTCCATTCAGCAAATCTTATTGCTTTCATTACTTTTCTCCTAAAACACTTCAAAGCATGCTAAGCAATCTCAGGCTTCCGAGTTTGCTTATTTGATGCTTCTGTGATCCATCAATTTTGAAACAAGGGAAAGCCTTTTCCTAAATGTACATAGAGTATATTAGCTGACCTTCAACAAAATACCTCAATCCCTTAAACAACACTGTACTTAAAGCTTAAAGCTTGCACTACGCATGTTAACGGAGACCCCATAGTAAATTGTAGACCTTTATAATGCTAATTTCACATATATAATACAATGCGGAGCATTTAGTATCCTAGGAAACAAAAAGAATCACTAGGTCCTAACCATCACCCTGGTTTTACAATGCAGGATCTTAAACATGACAGTCAAAATTGCGAAAACTGGCCAGTACTGAACAGGGGATAGTGTGATGATAAAGCACTCTCATATTAAAAAAGACACAAAGTGCTCTAAAATTAGAAATACAATGAGAGATGGTGCAAAATCGCTACATTGGAGTAAATGACCTAAAAACTATATGCATAGTCTGACAGAAACCAGAAACATGTTATACTTTTAAGAAGGGTACTCGCTTTCTTTGCCAAGATTGGACAAGATAAACTATTTCTTGATTTTCTAAAAACAGTATTATGTGTTAAAAGATTTTTCACCTTATGATTTCTTTGGAAATATTTCATTCTTTGGACAAGTGAAAGAACTCATTTAGAGTCTTGCCAGGTCAGTGGAGGCTACTTCACCCCCTATTTAGAGATCCCTGCCTGGAAGGGATCCCTAGATCGTTCACCACAACTTCCACTTTGAAAACTTTGTGGACTGTAGAGGGTAGGCACTAGGTTTATTGTGCTCACTCACCAAAGCTTTTTGTTTTTCAGTAACAAACCCAAAAGAGGGCATTTGAAAACCAAAATGCCAATGGCCCAGACGAGAAGGGAGTTTTCTCCCTGAATATGACGCCATTGAACGATTTCCCCTTTGCAGGTACCAAGCACAGAATTCTAGTCACCGTCGACATGTCCTAAATAGGGCTGTGGCAGCCGATCAAGGGTTTCCTCCTTGAAGCCGACTGAGGCTCTGCCGATGGAAACCTGACTGATCTCCCACCTCTACATGGGGCATGAGAACTGCATGCTTGGTGAGGCTAGAGCACCACAAACCGTAAATGAACCATATGCCGTTTTTATTCTAATCCACTATTAAGAGGCACATAACTCTTTACAACCACAAACCCCTTTTCTTTCTTTTTCTGCTACCCAGTATTTCATTATATCTGCATCTGTGCTTATTTGCTCCTAAAATATTAATTTGTGTGTTAGCCTGATCCTTTGTCTCTAGGTTTGTCTTACGTAAATACCCATGCAATCATTATTTTCTTTTTGTGAAGTCCCCCTATTCCTTGATATCTATTTTCTCTCCTAAACTCTTTTACTCTGCAGAAAGTTGAGTTTAAGGGCAAACATGCCTAATTAGATTCATGGACTGCAGCAGTGATAATGCATATTTTTCCAGTCTGCTTTCTTTGCAGTCACAATCTTTACTTCAGTGTCTAGAACCTTTATGTAGTCGCTAATATTTGGTTTAGTAGTACAATAAAAAGATAGGCCTTTCCCCAGTCGTTCTTGAAAGCTATAGATCTACCACTATTTCCCTTTTTGAGAAAGCTATGCGGTCATATATTACCATGCTTTCTATCGAATCAACCCATGGGTTGCTTGTTCTATGGGGTGGTAAAATGTAACTCACCTTGTTAACGAAAGGGCACTTGTTTTGTTCCACATTTGCAGGTGTCTGGATCGCTGAGACAGGTAGAGGCCAGCATTGGGTCATCTCCTATAAGAAATTAAAAAAATAATCTCCTATAAGGCATGGGTGGTTCTCGAGTATTACACATAATATAGGATAGAGTGCACATACTCTAGGTGCAGTGATAAAAACTCAGGTTGATGTCCTACTTTTATGCAGTAAAGGCAAGTTAAGGCCCAACTATTGGCACATCAACGTTTAAAATGTGTGCTAGTTCTTTTGCCCAATAGATGCCCAAAGTTGGTGCTCTAAGTATAATAGCACGACAAAGTTACATGACATAACATTTGACTAAATGGACTCTTGCTCTTAGAGTTTTCCAAAGACAAGAGCTTGAAATTGTATTTCTGAGACACACTGAAAAGCCTCTCAAAAGCACACCTGCAAGACATGACACTGGTCCATCCATATCAGCCTCTAGAAGTAAAAAGTATCCAAATACTTGATGCCTTCACATCTAGGCCTGAATTTAGTTACGGTATAGTATATCAAACTTTGCACAAAACGTCCTTTTTTTATGTCCCACTGTGTCCTATGCATAACCTTTCTATGAATAAATGCTACAGTAAAATTCTTGTGTTTTGCATTTGAGAATTAAAACATGGCTACAAAGATTAATTTTGTTTAGGATGCAGCATATATGAAATGAACAATGCATTCTCTCTCTATATATATATCATATGCTCATTGCAATCATCAATGTGAACATTTGGAGCACATGTTCCACCCACTAGCCCATGTGCAAGTTAGCATGGCCGGGGTACTTCAACAGTGAACTATTTAAGCAGTTGAGGGGAGCAGCATTGGGCTCCTGCTTTGCTTCCAGCTATGCTAATTTGCATATGGACTGGTGGGAGGAGCCGTTGCTCTAAAATATTTGCATTGATGATTGGGAGGAGCATGTGATAATGTGGGCTAGATATATTGATGCCCTCTTTGTGATATGGGAGGGGTCAGAGGAAAGTGCTAGAAAGTTTGTGAGTAAGATCAATAACAATAATCTTAACTTGCACTTCATAAGCACCATAAGCTGTACTAAGGTAGTCTTTTTAGAGCTAGTAGTAGACATGAAAGACAACAGGATTGAGACAAAATGATATACAATGCCTACGTCAGGTAACACTAGTTGACATGCAAGTAGTTTTTGCCCAACAAAATTAATATATAGCATGTAAAAGGGAGAAACCCTGTGACTACCAAGAACTGTAGTGAGTGAGAGGAATTTAAGAAGAGGCAAGCAGAAATGACTGAAAGATTTCTGTAGAGGGGTTACCAGGAACAGTCAATACAAGAAGCTATCAGGAAAGTTAGTTCCAGAAACACGGAAGCTCTGTTATTTGAAAGGGGGCAGTCAAAGAAGAAAGATGTTCAGTTGGAGTCAAGATTTAGAACAAGCTACAGCAAAGACAAAGGGGTGATCAGGAAGTTAATAAAAAACATTGGTATAATATAAAATGATCTGATAATAGGTTGCATGGTACCTAATAAATGAGGAGTCACGTTCAGAAGGACTAGATCGATGCAGTATGACCTTGAAAAAGCAGCCAAGAAGTGATTACTAAGGAAAAGTGGCTAGGGGAAAGACAAGGGTTCCGAAAATGTAACAAAATGCAGGGTATGCCAGCAAGGCGGTAACAAGACAGAGTTTACTATACTATTTCAGAAGCTTCCTAAAAAAACCAGAGGAGTGTATACCTGTAAAACCGAATGGGCAGTATACATACTAATGTACTTCTGTGGGTTGAAATATTTGTGAAGTACAATTTTCCAAGTGCACAAGCACAAGCTGCAGCACATTAGAGCAACAAATAATAAGGACAAGAATTATCTGGTTACCCATCATTTTGCAGAAAAACGTAACAGTAATGATATAGAATTCAAGTTCTTTATGGTCGATTAAGTTCTTAGAATTCATAGAGGTGGTAATAGAGAAAATGAATTAAGGTGACTAGAGTCAACTTATACTAAAGAGTTGTACAGTAAGACCCCTTAAAGTCTCAACATGGAGGAAAAGTTACTCACATACATGTAGTTAAGACATCACTCTTTCAATTTGTGAGATTTTTGTAGTTAGCTTACAATTTCTTATTCAGGAATCATGTGAATAAGCCTACATGGGCATGAGTGTGTGAATGGAACCATGGGTATAACATGAAAGGTCTATAATATTTACACATTCCATACCACATTGAGATCTACTAGTATGATGTCTAAATTATCAACTAAACAAGAAGCATAATACATAATGCAACAATAGGGAGATTTATACTTTACAATTTTATAAAAGTGTTTCTAGATAATTAAGACATATGGACCAGTAACAAATAGTATTAACAAGGGTGAAAAATACTGAGAACCTTGACTGAAATGTTTGAAAAATTGTCATTAGTTGAGGTAAATGCATAATGAAATTGTAAAGAACTTTATAATTGTATTCATTTTTATTACTTTGCACAAACATGTTTGTATGGAGTGTGAGTCAAAATGTGAAGTATGTTCACTGTGTTGTTTGAGGAGTGGACCACATGAGTACTTTTAATAAAACATTCAATATGGCGCACCAGTGTAATCCAGGTCGAGTGTCTGGCCAAAACGCATCATGGCAGACTAATAAAAGGACAACAGAGAGCTACTCCGGTGAGTGGGTGAGTGGGTGCCTGTTTTCCCAAGTTAAATGGAATATATATATAGAAAATTGTACTGCAACTCCGACCAAAGAGTGACTTTTTATGTCAAACAGTAGAGAGAGACAGAAATATGTATAAGGTTGCTGACTTTTAAAATGTGAAACCAGATAACCTGAAATCAATACTAGCTTCCCTGCTTGTCCAAATTGTCTTATCCTAGGCAAGCATTTTATTTTACAGAACCACCCTTTTTCTTTATTATCACATATGAGAGCACTATTGAACACTTGAGCTCAGGATGTGCACGGTACAAGCACCTTTTATGTTTGATTTAATAGACTATGAAGTTGCTCCATCTATAATAAGAATCTAGGCCATGTTTAGGGTTTACGTTACTACTGACTTGCCTCTTAGTTTACTAATGCCGTGGGGCCTCAACCCATAAATGTTTCTAAGTTCATGTTTAAAAATCACTTTTAACAATTGTCTATCTAGGCAGTTGTGTAAACTGATGTACTACGGTGAAACGCCTCCACATGTTAAAGCAAAACACATTTTGAATTTAAAAGAGACTATTATTTTAGTACATTATGTTTGTAGAATGATATACATGCCAAACCTCTATATGGCTTGGCGGGTTCATACACTCTTAGAACCAAGCCAGATCCTTGGCTCGGCTCTGGCATGGCATGCCCTAATAATTTGCTGGCACATCCATCTCTTTGTAACTTGGGCTTAGTACTTGCGGTCATCATTCACTTGATAAAATGATCTGTAAAAGGCAGGGATGGAAACATGGAACCCTGCCTTCATGCACAGATTTCACAACTCTACCATCAAGGCTTCTCGTAGCAGAGACGAAGAAGAAACAGTGCAGCGAAAATACATTTAAAATAAATGATCCAAGGATAGGGACTCCAGGCTCTTGTATTGTATGTGACCGTAATCATGAATTGTCAGGGAGAACTACCAGGTCCAGGGGGACGAGCAGGGGTGTAGCTTCAGGATGGTGTTTGGGGTGTGATATTCCCCAAATGCATTCTTGGATTGGTAGTTGAGTCTTGAGTCAAGTCTGCTATGTCTGTGTTGTTTTTTCTCATCATTTCCATTTCACTAAGAGCTTTTAACTTGTTCATTTTTCTTGACCAGAAAATTAAATTACTGATTTACCCAAAAAATAGTACATCTGCACCCATAGAAATACTCCTTCAATGGGTGCAAAGTTAATAATATTTGGAATTCACAAACATTGGCGGTAGTAGGCTTGTAAATCTACTCCAGATTTGCAAACATACTACTATCAATCATCAAAGCGGTGAAGGGATGAATGATTGCAAATAGCCTAACCAGTGGCAATTGCCCAGGGTAGCACCCCTGCCCCTCGTTTTTCATTCACTGATTTACTCTGGACAGAGGCCCACCTAATGCAAATCATTACTGACCCTTTTTCTAATGGAAACAGTTCATCCGAAAGCTTGGTCACCTCACCCCTACACCGTGCAACCAGCTGATTTGTAGTAGGGAAATTTGACATTTTTACATCCCCCCAATCTCACTGACTAAGCTACACCCCAGTATATATGGCTTGGCTATGTCTGCTCACATGAAAATCGGGGTGAACAAGAAAACTGAGGAGGTGATATCCCGATTTTTTACCATTAATGTGATTGTCCTTATTTTTCCTTCTTAGTTCAAGTCTTCCTCACTCCATGCCAGCATGAAAGTGGGTAAGATTGGCGCAAATAGACCCACATGGGAGGAGTAAGGAAGTGCTCTTGAAGACATAGGTTTAGGTAGTGTTTTCAGGGACTAGGAGCCTTCTCACATGTAAGGCCTGGCACGAGGAAGGAAAAATCACTGTAATTGCAATACCGATATGTAATCAGGTAAATGACTGAATCAATAGAGTGCACACCACCTTAAAAATGTTGTTTAAATAAACAGGTGTGCCTTTAGTTTGCCTTGAAGGTTGTCAATGACAGATTGCCTTAATAATAAGGACTTCCTGATGGTGGGGGCCTAAACAAACATGATATATACTAACTATCTGGTAAGATAAAGTAATGAAGGACTTTATCTTTGCATTGACTGTGGAATGGAAAGTATGGGAATATATCTGCAGTCAAACTGGTGCTAATGTGGAAAGATGTTGCTATTGTAATTCGACTACATTGACTACTTCTTCTCTGGAGGATATCTGACCCACCAGTATAACAAAATGTCTGAGGGAGTAGGGATGTCTCCTAGATTCACATTTGAGCTTTCTTTTTAATCAGTCTTTCTGCAGGACAAGGTTCCAAAAGTCTGGCAGGCTGCCACTGTTACACTTTTATTGAAAAAAGGTCTCTGAATACCCCACTACCCTGGCAAACTACAGTGCTAGTAGCTTTCTACCTTATTTAGCTAAATTAATAGAAACGTGTGTTCCATCAACTTCAGATGCATGTGGAATCTAATAATCACCTGAGTAAATTACAAGCTGGCTTCAGACTGGACCAAAGTACTGATCTGTTAGTTAGTTCAGTTTTTGGTGACCTTCGTATGCAAGTAGACTGTGAAGAGGTTGCAGCACTAGTGGTCCTTGTTCTCTCTGCAGCATTCAATACTATTGATCATGCCATTATCCTCAAAAGAGCTGCAATGTTCAGGATCCAAGACTGTGCCATAAAATGGATTAATTTATTAATGACTGTGTGTCATCAAACAATTATTATCCACTCCAACTAGTCCATTATACATTACGCATTAAGTTGCTCATGGTCACTTTCCCCCTTTCTGCTAATTTAAAGATTTATACTCTTCTGAAATCTGGAGTTCCTGATCTCCCCAGGTGCTGTAAGGAGTTCCTGTGTCTCCAACCATTTCGGGGTCTGTCAGCTGCCTTTTTGTGGATGACTAACAGACCCCACATGAAGGCCCAGAGACATGTCCCCAGGCACCATCTTCAGAAGGATGCCAAGCTCCTGATATTCCAAGCAGACCATCCAAAACCCACTCGGATCTGCTACCTGTCTTTTTTCTGGATGAGGAAAATGCAAGAAAATCCAGAGCTGTGTACTGTTTCATGATCTTCAGAGGGACACCAAGGTCATGGCCTCCCCAGTTAGTCCACTAAGTTCCTAATCCTCCAACCCACTTGGGACCATCTGCATGACTATCTTCTGTGTACTTCTCCTCCCCACTAGGCTGCTGAATGGTGCTACTGCTACAGAATAGGCTAGTGCTCTGTTCTCTAGTGCCAACCTTAGAGAGAGAAATGGTCACCATGTGAAGAGTTTGAGATACATTCCCTTGCACTATCTTCAGAGGGCCATTGAGTTCCTGATCTTTCTAGGTGGCTCATGGAGTTCCGATGCCTCTAACCCACTTAGAACCCACCACTTTTTTCAGTGTATGTGATGGATCGCCCTCTCCGACTCACCTGGGCTTTTGGTGAGAACAACTACTGCAGGTGTGTAAGAGTGGTGCTCAGTCTCGTCTCCTTCCAGCACTGCCAAAGGGAGTGACAGAATCCGGCTTCCACCCAGCCACGATTTGGGTGTGAGTAGACGTTCGGAACCCAGAAGGGCCTAGTGCTGCAGTTCCTAATTCAGTTCCCACCACTCCTCAGCATTATATTCTATTATAAACAATGGACAATAACGATGCCAAGAGGTAAGCCATGTTTATTTCGTGGTTCTGATATTTCATTTTACATCAGAACAATGCATTTCCACCCTGTAATCTCCTGAAATGCACCTGTCAGCCACTTTACTGGTGACACTTTCCTCACCTCCTTCAAGCCACTAAGCAGGGGTACATGCCGCATAATTGATAACTTCCTTTTTTCCAGTTTTCTCTGCTAAGTCGCCTACTGCACAACTATGGTACTTTTTTTGTAGCGCCCTGGCATATAAATGAATTGCTGATTTTTACACTCACTCCCCTTTAACCTGAAACCAATAGTCTCTAGCTCGTCTTCTTTTCGCCATTGAAGTGCCCTTCAGAACTTCTTTCTGTTACATATTTATCTTTTGCTGCATTCAGACTGCTCTCACATGCTCCCAAAACAGTCTTTGATCCATGTGTCTTTTGAGAATGATAAACAGCTTTCTCTGGTCCCAGTCTCTGCAATAACACCCAGTCCTCTGAATATGGCCTTCAATCTCTCAGATCTCCTTCTGAGACTCTGAGTGTCATCCGTGAGACAATTACTACTCATTGACTTCTCTTCCTAGCTTAACATACCTGACACTTCCATCTTCTCTTACAAAATCTAGCTCTAATTCCCACAAAATCCCATTCCCTCACAACCTATCAAATCATTACCAAGACATTTCAATATAAAATTATGAGGGGATTTACAAAATCTTTTACTGTAGATTATTACCACTGCTGGCAGGCATAATGAGCATCTCAAAACTGACCTCTGCCTCATCTCCCCATGTACTAAGGAATGACACAAAATGATTCTTGAAGACCTGACCATTGCTGAATCCAAAAACTTTCTTAATATGAAGAAAACAACAGTTTTAATGCCCTTTCAAGTGAAGATGTCCATTTCTACCAGCAATAATTGCAAGTTCATGACCCAATTGACAGACATCATTCTTGAACAATTTGCTTTCAATATTCCACTGTCCTCACCTCCTAGAAGACACTCTCCTCCAAACCTTCCGGTCAACTGCCTACCCACTTTCTCACCTCTCTCCACTAAAAGCCTCTCGCTTACTCACATCACTATTCATGACATTCCACCCAAATGTCTGTAACCAATCATCTTGTCACACTCTAAGACCCTGATAATGTGGCCACCACCCACTTCACTTTCTCTGTATCTTACTTCACTCCTTATATTTTCCTTCTCTTCATCCAAACACTCCCATGAAAATTCTCTCTCTACACATTGCCGTAAAAGCACTATCCCTTCAGACTGTTATACTGTACCTGACCTCCCGAGCCTGATGAACCACTGATTGCACTATTTAATATAGCCACTAACTATATGGTGGCATACTAATATCAAGCACAAAAGGGGCAAAATATTGAAAGATAAGTGCATATAGGGAAGAATAGATTTACTATGCCTAACTCCACATTTATGTACCAAGAATATATATGTATAGGTACATATATGTGGAGTTAGGTATAGAAAGTCCATAACTTACCTGTCAATATTTTATTTTAGTTGTTTCCTCGATATTCTGTCCCATCGATATGGTTGTTTCAAAATGCAGGGGGCATACCAGAAAAGCTTAATGTATTGCTTTCCCCATTTTCTCAAATCACATCACATCTTACCTTACACACTAGTAATACTTTCAACACCCACCCCTGAAATCTCGATTCCAATCTTCTCACAGAAATGCTCAACCCCCTTCATTCAGGGCAGAAATCTCTCTTTGCCTGTCCATCCCGCATATATTTCACTCTGTGGGCCATGGACTTTCACCTCCCTTCTCTCCACTAGGCCTGGGCGAAAATTTCCGTTCCGCTCGCGGAAGTTGCGAAGTTTTGACATTTCCGCGTTCTGCGTATATGTCGAAACTTCCGCGATCCGCTGCGAAAGTGGAAGGACTTCCTTGTTTGTGCTTTGAAAATGCATTCTCACGTGCGCGGTAGTGACTTATTGGATCCCTGCGTTTGCCGACAAGTTTTCCTATCCGTTCGTGTGCACCACGAGATGTTGGATTGTTGATAGCCGGTCACGCTATCCCACGAGAGTTTGTGATCACGAACACGTCATTGGACCCGGAACAGGAAATAAGCATCGCGAGCAAGATGGCCGCACCCATTAGCGACCGCATGGGCAAGTTGGAGATATATTTCCCCGCGAGCACGCAAAAACACACTGCGAACGGGCGGGAAAAGCAATCTCCACGTCTTAGCGAAAGTTCCGCGTGCTCATGGAGATTTAGAGCAATTTTGCGATAATTTGCGTAGGGCAACTACGCAAATCCCGACCACCCCTACTCTTCACCTCTCATGCTTCGACTACTAAGACCACATACCTAGGTCCATCCCTGCAATAGCAAAGGATCTCACCCAGGCAGAGCTCCCTAATCCCTGCAAATGACAAAATTAATGTGGTATTTCTGTTCTTACAAGTCTTCTAAACCTTCTATTGCATCTACCGTATCTTCAAACACTCCCTTTACAACTAGTTACAGCAGACAGGTTCCAAGACCTAGCTGAAAAATCATAAAATCAGACAATCTGAATCTGTTATCTATTACTTTCAATCCTATCATGAAAAATGACCTGACCTCTTTTACCTGAATGCTCCTCAACTGTAGACCTTAAGTGAAACACTGCCTAGAAATTGCAAAGTAATCCTGAACCAAAATCTGGTCAAACTTTTCCTCATGGGAACATGCCTCATGGCCTCCTCATTACCAATTACTGACCTCCTTTTACCACCTAGATACAAAGTCATTCATCTAGATCATGTAGGAAAAAAAAGGTGGCGGTTGTGTGCTAATACACAGATTCTTTGTTGCTGTAAAGGTTTGAAACAACCAATCCCCCACCTTCTAGTGCCTCTCAGTCTAGTTTAAATCCTCAAATCCTAATCCCACTCTGTTTCTTATTGTTTATCTCCCCCGGGTGATAATATTTTTTCCACTGAGTAACCTCAGGATCTCATGGTGGAAAGAAATCCATTCAGCTTCGAACAATATCTTTCTAGGACATTTTAACATCCATCAAGGGAAATCTTCAGAAACCCGTGCCTCAATTAGCCCTCTGTTTGCAAGAAAATGAGTTTGACATTTGTTTGCCTAGCCCCTACCCATTGAAAAGGTTCCATCCTGACTCAACGTATTTGCAACAGAGCCACAAGTTAATTCAAACCCGCCATCCCAGTAGACTGAAAATTACATTTTTTGATTTATCTTTTGACCCATTGCCTGAATTCGTCAACCTGGACCAGCACTAAATCTCTAAGGATCTGGGTCATGTACAACAAAGACATTAGCTTGGATATTCTAACATCTACAATCCCCTCTAAACATGTTACTTTCCCAACGTACAAGGACTATACCCTAACTGTAGAGTATGAGAGCAATGTCATGGTTGAAACTGCACTGGGACAGCGTTCTTTCAAATATTGGATGACGTTTTCTGAAAAATGTATTTATATTTTATTTTAAACAGTTTTGTATTGGTGTTTTTATATGAAAGGAAATTAAGTGTATTTATTATAAATTATTAATTTTGTATTATATTTGCTGAATTATTTGTGTATGATTTAATTTATTTTGTTTATTTACCTTTAATTGTATTCATTTATATAGGCTTATAGTGCATATATTTTTATTCACATCTGCAGGAAGCTTGCTGATTCCTTCTCACTCTTCCAGGTCTGTTGGTAGCATTTGAGACTGTAAATCATGACTCTGTTCTAAAAATCACGAAAGACAAGAGGCAAATCAATGGCACAGTTCTCCAGTGGTCTGTATCCTATCTTGGTCATTTCTCCCAAAAGATTAAACTATCCAACTTTGTCTTTATTTCATCATTTCTCAAGCAAGTAGTACATCATCGTTCCATCCTCTCACTAATGCTTTTTAACTGGTGCAGAGAGCCCCTCTGCTGCCTTCAAGGACAATCTTCCATCACCTTGCACCTCTATGAACCTCTATGCTGATGATACCCAACTTTATCGGAGAGTCCCGTCTCCTGAAGATATAGCTCATCTGGCTAAAACTGTGGACGATTTGCGGTCATGGATGTCTCAACACCACCTAAAGCTGCACCCCCAAAAAACTGAAATCCCCCTATTCTCCCCTCCCTACTGTAGCTCACCAGTCCAAGAATGAGTAGATGCCTCTAAGCTACTTGAATATAAGCACACAATTTACGAAAATGCCATATTTTTAGGCTTTCATGTGGACATTAACTTAAATTTACACATGCATATACATACCTCCGCCAGAGGTATGCATTACCAAATAAGTCTACTGATAGTAATCAAGCCTTTCATACACTTTGATAACTTTAGGATAGTAGTTAAGTCTCTCAAGACATTACTTTGACAACTCCATACTAGCCAGCATACCCAAAATACAGGAGGCTCCCCTTAAAACTGAATTAAATCCTACCACTCATTTTGTCTCAGGTTCCAGAAATTCTAACAACCTTTCCCCAATCTGAATCTCTGTGAATTGGCTACAATGAAATCCAATTTCTGTGCATATTTATCATTTGCGTATAACACAAGAGCCTAATTTGATTTGCTTTTCCCATTGCACTTTAGAAATACAAAAAAGGGTGCCTCATTTGTACTTTCCTTACTGCTGATATACATTTAAAATAGCTGCACAGTTAATTTAGAAGGTTGTTGTGTGTTAGTAAATATTAGAGGCTGAGTTATAGAAAGTGCCTTGAGGGCACAATGGGCATGTGCGCCTGCTTTGTGCCCACCTGTGTCACTTTGGTATTACAGAAAGGGCCGCAGACTCTTGTGCGACACCTTCTGTAAAACAGATAACGCTGACGCACATGCAGCACCTGAGCTTTCTCAAGAGGGTATTCCCTCATTTGCACGGAGGCGTGGCCGTGCAAATGAAGGAATCTCTTTGCATCTGCATCCGTGCCGTATTGTGGATGAGGGAGCAAAGGCAATAAAGCTGTCAGGAGGCGCGTTGAAAGTGCGCTACAAAAAGATGTCACACTGTCAATGTGCCCTCTGATAGCAGACCAGTAGAGGGGAAAAGGCAGCATTCCCGTGCAGGCGGATGCAGTCACTCACTGCACCTGCCTGCAAGGGGATCTCTCTCCCCTCTTTAAAATACTGGCGTGTTGCCATCTGCACAGAGAAAAACAGTGACTTTGAAGTACCCGCTCTGTATTTTACTGGAATACACTGCCCCCAGGGCAGCACGAGTTTGCAGCTGCCCTGAGGGCAGCGCATTCCCTATAATAGGGCGCAATTTTCTTGTCTGTGCACGTGCACCTATTTTAAGGTGTGCCATGGCGCAAATACCAAATGTGCACCCTACTTGCAATAGACCTCTCGATATCCTACCCTACAGCCTATCTTTTTGCACTCTACCCCAGCAAGATTTTAATTTGGTTCACATTACAAAATTCCCTTATTTTCCAATAAGCAAGAGAAAAAGTAAACACCGATCTCCCATTTAAATAAGCAGCAATTTGTTTAAAAGACATTGCCTGACATACTTACCATTGTCTTGTAACAAACACAAGATAAACCAAAAAATGTAAACACCCCTTTGCTGCTTATTCTCCGTCTGACATCCTGCAAAATTATTTAGGAGGTGCTGCAGCACCACCCACATGCCTTGTTTTTGCACACCTGACTGTAGGAAAGGCCAGAAAGAACTGGCTGAATGTCTCAGACTCTGAACTGTACCACATAAAGTGATGTTTGCTGCCCTCTTGCACTGGTGCACTGTGAGTTGCCTGGCACCAAGGCAGGCACTCTTTCACAATGGTACAAGGGTGCCTGCGTTGCAAACAGGATTGTTTTTGTGAAGGAAAGGAACCCTTACTGCACAAAAACAATCCTTAAAGGCATTTTCCTTTTTCTATGTGTGATGCATCCCACATAGCTAGAGGAAGTAATGAGGAGAAATAAAGATATTTCTGCTCGTTACTGTTGGGTGTGGGAGGTGTACCATCCTGACGCACTTGCAGGTTTACAACTCTTTGTAAATCTGGGAATATGCCAAATCCCATGGGTGGATGCGTGGCAGTGCCCACACTCCGCCCATGGAATGCCTCCCTGCCACAAGGTAACACAAGGCAGTGAAATGCATTGCCTAATGTTACCTTGAATTTACTAAACACAGCAGAGCCACACAAGGTGGCTTTGCATGGCTTAGTAAATCCAAGTTAAAGATTGCATTGCCTTGCATCGCCTTGTGTTTCGCAAGGGCAATGCAATCCCTTTGTATACCTGATTGTATTGAGAGGTGCATCACTCCTTGAGTAAATATTTCTGTATTAAATCCAATTGAATCCATGGCATACAAATATTTGTATCACTCTAACAGAAAGGAAGGACGAGATTGGGCATTTAATTTACATTTATGGGGTTTCTGCACAGGGACATTTTTTAGAAAAGAGAAAAAAGGCAAATCGTCCTTTCAACAGTTATGACCAGGTGGCTGCACTTATCAGCAAATGGAAATCCAGCTTCAGCTCAGTGCACGCTTGCCAAGAAAGCGTTTCCTGCCAACAGACGCCAAACGCATTTTGCAAAACATCTGTCACGCCACTTTTCGCTAATGTTCTCTTCCCAGGAAGAAGTGATGGCCTACAGTATTTGTTAAATAAATTCTGTGCCCACATCCAATGTACCGTGTAGCTTCTGAGGAAGGCATCAGACGGAAGCGCTCTCCCAGCGAAATAAAGATCTGAAAAAGCATTTATGACTTTGCTGTTCGCCGCCTTTCTCATCTGCAAAGCTATTTGAATTGAGATACTCCTGTCTCTTATGCTGTTTATTGGACCAGGCAGTGCTTGGTTTGGAAAAAACAAAAAAACATAAGTGCAGGGCACAACGTTTTTCCCAGGAGTTCACTATCGGGTCTGCTGAATGCTGAGAGTACCTGGTCTTGATTCTACCTCATACCTCTTTCTTCCACCACCCTACACATACTGGACCCGGTATACAAAGGCCCTCCGCACTCGTGGCGGAGGACTCATAGTCATGGGGGAGACTCGGGCACAATCTCCACAATGAGAATTCTCATTGGGGACATTCCGCCCTAGTGTGGAGAACTCTCCACTACTGCGGAGCCTCTGTCACAAGTGTGGAGGCCCTTTGTGAATCAAGCCGCCGGGCTCTTCATGTCACTCCTGTGGGACATTTTTGATCCCAATGTTCTCCCTGCTTCACTGTTTTTATGAGTTTCTCTTCCTATTTATTCCTCCTTTCGTGCATCTCTTTCGCTTGCTCCGGGTCAAAATCTGATGATGAAAAATAAGTCCTGGTCTCTAAAAAGGATTTGCTTTTTTATAGGAACGCAATGGGTGGTTGAATTTTTGTGAGGTCAGAATTTCACTGGACTTTAGAATTTTGGTTGCAAAGTGTCATCTGCGATGAATGTTAATACTCAGGTGGCATAGTTTTGTAGTCTGGCGAACCGGGATTCGAGGTTGGAAAATCCATGTTTGACAGTGGACATCTACAGAGTAATTTATTTGATTTTTTATCATTATTATTGCTGGCCTTTGTGTTTGTTTGTATTGTCATTGTCATTCATGACATTGCTTACCTTGACAATACAAAACTTGAAATTAATTGAATGTCTATCATATCAAGCACGATGACCATTCCGTTGTACCACTTCCCAACTCGCTTACGGTTAGAACATTGCATAGCACACTTTACAGCCAAGGGTGTCTCCAAAAAACAACTCACTACTGCTGGCCCTGACCTTTTAATGAACAGGGTTTGAAAATCAAAAATCAAACAACAGCAATGAGAGGACAAAGCACAGGCAATGCATGGTAAGGAAAAAAGGACCATTCAGTAGTTACTGATCAAGGTCATCTGATCAGGATATGGTAAATAAATCGTTTGAGGGAAACCTGAGCTGGGGTCGTGGCTTTACAGCGCAGAATGTCTATGAGAGGAAATCCCAGGAGTATTTAGGTGGAGATCAAGCAAAGCCTATCTTGTTTTCAAAAATCAAAGTATGTTGACACTAAATCTTAGAAAAAAATAAATTTCTAAAATAGTCTCCAGAAACACTGAGGCAACAATGTAGGCACTTTGGTAACTTCAGAGGTTAGAGAATATATGGAGGGAGCACAAGGGATTTAAGAATCAGAGGAGCTATTTCATTGCCAGGCTTCTTAATTATAGGAAATGTAGTATTCTAAGAGTGCTTCTCTGAAGGGTATAACAGTGGCAATAACCTCATCCAGAAGTGTGCTTAAAGTTTACACCATCTTGGATTCCAGAACCAATTGGAATAGACCTTAAATAGGCTAAAGTTCTAAAATGGAGACCAAACCCACCCACAATGTGGTTATTTAATTTCCCTGCTTGTCCATGGGTTTTCATTTTCCAATTTTGTCCTGCATAAAAAATACTTTACACATTGAAATGCAGAGAAATGAAACAGCTATTCTTTAAAAGATGCATTACATTCAATTATTTTTTTCAGAAAAAGTATTGGGTATCATACAGCTATTACCGAAGCCCATTAGCGTGCTAATGTGTACTACTTTAAAATATTTATGTGGAAATAATTATGCATAGTAAGTGATCAAAAAAAAGAAAGGAAACAGACATAATAAGAATGTGAGTAGAGGGTCAACATATAAATTTATTTTAAAGGCTGTTGTTCACCATAATTGAGCACTTAATCCAATTTCTCAGCACAAATAATAGTTAGCTTGGAATGCACAATGCTAGGGGTACATGTTTAATTCTGAGTAAATGTAGCAGTTACAAATTGAAGACTTTCACCAGGCGTAATCATGGGTGACCATACTGCATAACATTCAATTATACCAGCATTAAAAAAGTAAAATATGTACAACATTAAAATACTTAGCTAGGAATAATTATGAAAGTTAACATAGATAAAATGGCACCAAGAAGATCTAAGTGGCTGGCCAATCTAAACTTTAATTTTCACATCCTTCACCCTTATTATAAGGAAAGCAGAATCGAAATATAACACCCTACCCATTTTCAAATACTAACTAATGAAAAAGGATTGTGGCAGGAATATACCTGTGAGTTTTTCCAGTTGTTAGTCTGCCCGTTAGTTTTCAGGTACACACCATGAGGGACATGGCCAGTAGGCCAGACACACCGAGTCTTTTGAGCAGTGCTTAGTTTGTATAAGAATAAGTGCCTTTGACCAAAGCTGTGTTAGAGCAGTGGTGTATTCTGGGTAGTCTTGATTCCACCTCATGTCTCTTTCATTCACCACCAAACACTCCCTGTCTCTTTATTTTTTTGTTCAAATCTGTTTTATTGAATTTTACAGATACATACAAAGAAGCATAGTTTCACGTTGTTCATGCATGTTGTCACGCATCAACAATAAAATCGTATTTTCACTGCATGTAAGTCGAGCCCTTTAACATACACGGCGCATTTGCTACTCCGGATTGGTTACAAGTACAACATACGGCTCCTTACATTAGTGCGATGCTTCACAAGTCGATGACTAGTTAGTTACGGCAGTCCCACAAGTACCGTCTTTCAGTTAATTCAGCGTGGACTTCAATACAGACAATGTAGAATAATAACAATTATGAACAACTAACCAACTCAACGCAGACCGGTATTAGCACCCCAATTTCCCTTCCCCCCCGCCCCTTTTGCCGCCTCCCCCACCACACGTCCTAGCATTTCAGATTGACTCTTAATTTCCTTTAATGGCGACCACCGTTGTCTTCACAGATAACTATACAAATCAGCTCCCACATGAGAACACCACAGCTGCACACGGTGGGAAACTCCAGTATCCACCCTGCGTCCCCGTCCTCCCCTTCAAGCTGACCCCCTGATCACTCTTCCCCGGTTCTCTGTAGTGCCTGAAGCAAAACCTCCCATTGGGTAGCTATTGGTTCCTTCCGCAACCCCATCGTCTCCTCCCTCCTGATGGCTGTTCCCTCTGCTCTGGCCCACGCAAGCAATGAATTTCTCCATGCCTGCGCGTGAGGCGGATCCTGTGCCTTCCATCTCTTGGTGAGCAATCTCTTAGCGACTATTATACCCAGATCTATAAACCGAGACGCTACCTTTGTGGTTGGAGTTCTGCGGAACAGGTGTAACATGTATACAGTCCATTCAAACGGTAAAGCGCGTCCAGTGCTTATATGTAGTAACCCGCTAATTGTATGTCAGTACGTATGGAGCCGGTGACAGCTCCATAGCATGTGGACTATACCCACCCCCAGCTCGGCGCATCTGGGACACTCTGCATCTGTGCGGTGGAAATACTTATTGACTGCCTCCGGTGTAAGGTACGCCCTGTGTATAATGAATAGCTGGATCTGCCGGAACCTCATATTTTTGGGTATGCGCACTGGGCTCCCCAACACTTGCTCCCATTCCTTGTCTGCCAATGGCCTCCCCATGTCAGCTTCCCACTTATGTCTTAGAGGTTCCAGCGCGACCGCGGTATTGGTGCGTAATGACGCCGCAACCCAACGGATCAAATGCTTGCCGCGCCCCATAACGCACTCCCTGTCTCTTTATCTCACTCTTTCAGACTTTTTGATTTCTGCATTCTTTCTTTTTCACTGTTTTTCAGCCTTTCTCTTACTTCTTTTTTTATTCCATTCAGTGTTTTACGCTCTTGCACTTGATCAAAGTCTGATGACGAAAAATAAATGCAGGTTCCCAAAAATGTATGTCGGATAGCCCAGCTGCACCACCGGCTCAAATTAAACACTGCCTATCAGAGTGCGTTTTGCTCTTTATGTGTCTGATTTGTGTATTTTCACTGCACCAGGGCTGTGTGAGCAGACAGCGGCAGCAATCTTCTTGCTGTGCAAAAATTTGGGACGGTCACAGACCTTTTGCCAGATATTGGAAAATGACATGTAGGTTTCAGAGCAGAAACCTAGTAGTTGAGCAATGCATTCTTACTCATCTTTTGGTTGGATATGCTTCAACAGATGTAGTCAGACCACTTACCGTGTAATTTCTGTGTGTGGGCCTGAACAAAAAGAGAACATTTTAAAGTATATTTTTATGGCAGCTACTAGGTTGAGTAAGACTTTATAATTGTGTTTGAACTCAAAGTAAAAAAAATAAACACAATAGACAGATTGGCTGGTTAGGTTTATAAGAACAAAAATGAAGCGCTTTTATCCAAGACATTTAAATATAATATTTTATATGCTCTCACTTTTACTGGTAATTTAATACCTGAGCAACCTTGTGTTATCTGTGACACATGCCCACTTAGGAAAGTGCACTTTGGGGTTTGGAATATGTAGTTTTACTTTTATCATCAGAAATGTAAGATTCAATAATGCAAAGTGTTTAAAACAAACAAAAAGAAAACAGCTTACTTTCTTCTCTCCCGTCTTACACTGAGTGTAGCTTGCCAACCCTCTCACGTGTACTCATGAATTCCTTGTTTATTAAAAGAAAATATGTATAGAATATGGTTCCAGTTGGAAAAAAAGCCCAAACTTTCGTCATCTGTTTTATATAAAGAAGCAAATGTGTTGCTCGGCATTGCCTGTATAAACAGCTCAAGACAAGAAAATACACTTGAGTATATTGGGCATTTTAAATGTACAGCCAAATCTCTATAACTTACAATAAATATCAATAGTCTACCAAAAAGATCAAGGGCACATGCCGAAGGGATTCAATGTGGATTTTTTCTCTTTATGTGTGCTCAATGTGTCTGTAAACTGCACCAACTGTGTGCCAGTAATACCGGCAGTATCCTCCTGGCGCTGCAAAAGTTAACTAAAGGCGCTCTTGGATAGAATATGGCGAATTAAGGGGCATATTTACAAAAAAAAATGTCTCAGTGTGGTGCTATGCCAAATTTGACAATGCTGCGCTCCAACATTTTTTAAACGCAGAGATGCGCCATCTTCACAAGAATACTTTGCACCCCTGTGTTTACCCTAGTGCTGGTGCATAAAAAGCTGCCTAGGCCCAGCGCATGCACCCGGCCACCATGTCGCAAGGGTGCCTGGGCTGCAGGGGCGGTTGTTTATGTGCAGGGAGGGACACCTTCCTCCACATAAACAATCAATATTAGCGACTTGCCCTTTCTTTCTGTTCTGCAGCACACATAGAAAGAGCAAAAATTATTAATTTCTCCTCGTATCGCCTTGCTAATACTAGCCCACGTCTGCGCACGATAGACGTTGATCCTAAAACCAAGAGCTTCACTATTCTAAGCCCAAACTGCCGCTCTTTAACGAAACATCATGCTGAGGTCTTTGTTCTCCTTCAGGATCAATCCCCTGAGGTCTTACTGTTAACAGAGACCTGGCTCTCTGATGACTCGGTGGCTATTCCAGCCCTGGCCCTCCCAGCTGGGTATGTAATGAGCTGCCTAAATAAAACAACAGGTAGAGGGGGAGGCATTGCTATTATATAGAAAGCCGCATATACTTCGTCAGCAGTGAAAGTGCACTCTTTAAAATCACCCTGACAGTCAATTGTACGCCCACTGGGATTCTGATTTACCGCCCTCCTGGCCCATCTACCACCTTCAGAGAAGCTCTAGCCAATGCCATCACCACAGTGGCCCTTCAGGCAGCCAACTTTAACATCATGGGGGATCTGAATCTCCACTTAGAATTGCAGGAGGCTCCGGATATTCGTGGCTTTCTGAGGGACATGGCAGCTTGCCAGTTAGTCCAACTGGTCCCAGCATGCACACCCATAGCCAGTCATCTTCTGGACCCAATTTTTTCAAATCTTCAGTCCTTGGAGGTGCTGCCACCCCTTCCTATGCCTTGGATAGTTCACTTCCTTATCCAGCTGCGGCAGTCGTTAGCGGGCCCTAAACTACAGCCTCACCGCATTCCCTCTCTCAAGGGCCCCTGGCATAAACTGGATCAGGCTGCCTTTCTGGCCGCTTTAAGCCCCAAGAGAGGTCCGCCAATATGGACGAGGCTCTGTGGCACTTTCAGGGGTGGATTACCCAAGCTTTGGACACACACATTCCGCTTAAACTCACTCACTCTAAAAGAACATGTGTCAACGTTTGGTTTAATGAATCCTTACCCATAGCTAGGAAATATTGCAAGTCTTAGAGTGAACCTGGAGGCGATCCTATGACCCTCTGGCTAAAGCAGAGTACAGAAGTGCGATTAAGGCTTACCATAAATCAGTCCGCAAGTCAAGGGCAGCACACTATACCACCCAGATAACCACATGCAATAACCCTATCAAAACCGTCTTCTCTCTTCTGAAGGACCTGGCAACGCCCTCCTCTGCCTCAGACAGTATCATATCTTCTAGTCTGCAATGTGAAGTACCGGCCAAATTCTTTCTGGAGAAGTTAGAATGTATCTACAGCAGCTTCCACCCGAGGGACACCCCTCGAGGCACAGGTCAGAACATGTCGACAAGTTCTGAGTTCCACTCGCTCACATTGCTCCCCCCTATTTCCCATCAACCCATGGAAGCACTGTTTGTCAAAGTGAAATCAGGGTCCCCAGCTGACCCTATGAAACCTGATGCCTTCCAGAGATATCACAAACAATTGATGGACGGAATGCTGACAATGCAGACATTCTCCCTCAGTCAAGAGATCTGGGTTAAATCCATTGTTCTTTTGCCCACTACACCACCCCAGTTTAGACATGGCCATATGCAAATCAGTCTTGACCCTGTGCCTCATGGGAACAGTCCAGCCCGAACTGCCAAGCCATGTCTTCCCTGGACCGGAATCAAGCATCCTAGGACCGGTTTCTGGCTATCAGCCGTCATCAGCCAGGATAGCTTGACTCCAGTGGCGTAGTGAGCACGGGTCCCACGTCTGGGAATACCCATCCCACTTAGGGCGAAAAGCGTTACAACAAACAATTGATGGACGGAATGCTGACAATGCAGACATTCTCCCCCAGTCAAGAGATCTTGGTTAAATCCATCGTTCTTTTGCCCACTACACCACCCCAGTTTAGACATGGCCATATGCAAATCAGTCTTGACCCTGTGCCTCATGGGAACAGTCCAGCCCGAACTGCCAAGCCATGTCTTCCCTGGACCGGAATCAAGCATCCTAGGACCGGTTTCTGGCTATCAGCCGTCATCAGCCAGGATAGCTTGACTCCAGTGGCGTAGTGAGCACGGGTCCCACGTCTGGGAATACCCATCCCACTTAGGGCAAAAAGCGTTACAACAAACAATTGATGGACGGAATGCTGACAATGCAGACATTCTCCCCAGTCAAGAGATCTGGGTTAAATCCATCGTTCTTTTGCCCACTACACCACCCCAGTTTAGACATGGCCATATGCAAATCAGTCTTGACCCTGTGCCTCATGGGAACCGTCCAGCCCGAACTGCCAAGCCATGTCTTCCCTGGACCGGAATCAAGCATCCTAGGACCGGTTTCTGGCTATCAGCCGTCATCAGCCAGGATAGCTTGACTCCAGTGGCGTGGTGAGCACGGGTCCCACGTCTGGGAATACCCATCCAACTTAGGGCGAAAAGCGTTACAACAAACAATTGATGGACGGAATGCTGACAATGCAGACATTCTCCCCCAGTCAAGAGATCTGGGTTAAATCCATCGTTCTTTTGCCCACTACACCACCCCAGTTTAGACATGGCCATATGCAAATCAGTCTTGACCCTGTGCCTCATGGGAACAGTCCAGCCCGAACTGCCAAGCCATGTCTTCCCTGGACCGTAATCAAGCATCCTAGGACCGGTTTCTTGCTATCAGCCGTCATCAGCCAGGATAGCTTGACGCCAGTGGCGTAGTGAGCACGGGTCCCACGTCTGGGAATACCCATCCCACTTAGAGCGAAAAGCGTTACAACAAACAATTGATGGACGGAATGCTGACAATGCAGACATTCTCCCCCAGTCAAGAGATCTGGGTTAAATCCATCGTTCTTTTGCCCACTACACCACCCCAGTTTAGACATGGCCATATGCAAATCAGTCTTGACCCTGTGCCTCATGGGAACAGTCCAGCCCGAACTGCCAAGCCATGTCTTCCCTGGACCGGAATCAAGCATCCTAGGACCGGTTTCTGGCTATCAGCCGTCATCAGCCAGGATAGCTTGACTCCAGTGGCGTAGTGAGCACGGGTCCCACGTCGGGGAATACCCATCCCACTTAGGGCGAAAAGCGTTACAACAAACAATTGATGGACAGAATGCTGACAATTCAGACATTCTCCCCCAGTCAAGAGATCTGGGTTAAATCCATCGTTCTTTTGCCCACTACACCACCCCAGTTTAGACATGGCCATATGCGAATCAGTCTTGACCCTGTGCCTCATGGGAACAGTCCAGCCCGAACTGCCAAGCCATGTCTTCCCTGGACCGGAATCAAGCATCCTAGGACCGGTTTCTGGCTATCAGACGTCATCAGCCAGGATAGCTTGACTCCAGTGGCGTAGTGAGCACGGGTCCCACGTCTGGGAATACCCATCCCACTTAGGGCGAAAAGCGTTACAACAAACAATTGATGGACGGAATGCTGACAATGCAGACATTCTCCCCCAGTCAAGAGATCTGGGTTAAATCCATCGTTCTTTTGCCCACTACACCACCCCAGTTTAGACATGGCCATATGCAAATCAGTCTTGACCCTGTGCCTCATGGGAACAGTCCAGCCCGAACTGCCAAGCCATGTCTTCCCTGGACCGGAATCAAGCATCCTAGGACCGGTTTCTGGCTATCAGCCGTCATCAGCCAGGATAGCTTGACTCCAGTGGCGTAGTGAGCACGGGTCCCACGTCTGGGAATACCCATCCCACTTAGGGCGAAAAGCGTTACAACAAACAATTGATGGACGGAATGCTGACAATGCAGTCATTCTCCCCCAGTCAAGAGATCTGGTTAAATCCATCGTTCTTTTGCCCACTACACCACCCCAGTTTAGACATGGCCATATGCAAATCAGTCTTGACCCTGTGCCTCATGGGAACAGTCCAGCCCGAACTGCCAAGCCATGTCTTCCCTGGACCGGAATCAAGCATCCTAGGACCGGTTTCTGGCTATCAGCCGTCAACAGCCAGGATAGCTTGACTCCAGTCCGGAGATATCAGCAATGTCTCTTGCCTGAATGTTGGAGCTAATGATTCTCTCCCTATCCTCGGCGGTGGTCCCTAAGCCTTGGAAGCAAGCCAAGGTAGTTCCCCTATTGAAAAAACCATCACTAGATGTCTCCATGCCAGAAACCTTCTATCCTATCTCGCTGCTTCCATTTCTGTCCAAAATCTTGGAATTGTATGTCAATCCTATACTAACTTCCTATCTGGAAGCCAACTCAATACTTGACATATCTCAAAATGGATTCCGGCCTCGGCATAGCACCAAGTCCGCTTTGCTGGCATTCAGAGAACAGCAACAGACCTCCTTGGATGCTGGTGGAACCACAGCACTAATTCTGCTGGATTTGAGTGCAGCCTTTGACACGGGCTCCCTCTTGAGATCCTGCTCCTAAGTCTGGAGGAGATCGGTGTCAAGGGCAAAGCCCTTTCGTGGTTCTCATCCTCCCAAGATGGTCGGACTTTCCAAGTTTCGGCCCCTCCCTTCCACTCCCGCACTCACCCACTGTGACGTGGGGTGCCCCAGGGGTCAGCATTAAGCCCTACCTTATTCAATGTAAATGTGAGACAGCTGGCTTTGCTGGCCAAAACTTGGGACATCTCCCTGGTGTCACACGCAGATGACACCCAGCTGGTGTTTGCCTTCTCCAACAACCCCAGCCAGGATATGCTGAAATTTAGACAGGATCTGACAGCTATCTTGGAGTGGATGGCCGTTAACTACTTGCAGCTAAATTCATCCAAATCCGATATCCTTATGATAGGTAGAGATTCCCATGTATGGGGCAATGAGTGGTGGCCTCCTGCTCTTGGAGCTCCCCCCTACCCAAACCTGTGGTGAAGAACCTAGACATAATGATGGACATTGATCTCACCTTTGAGATCCATGCCAAATAAGTGGCAGGGAAAATTTTTGGACTGTTGCGTGGCCTCAAACCAATACTAGTTCTCTTTGACTCCAAGAACCGGCAACTGATTATCCAATCTTCTGTCCTTGCCAGATTAGATTACTGCAATGTGCTTCTTCTAGGAGCCAACAAATCCGCTATTAAAAGGCTGAAGCGCGTTCAGAATGCTGCTGCTCGTGCAACCTCTGCCCTCCCCAAACACTGTCATATCTCCAGACTCCTCTGTCGCCTACACTGGCTCCCCCTTGAACCGAGAGTGCGCTTCAAAACGCTATGCATCACCCAAAAAATCCTGCCGGGTGCTGGCCCCAGAATCTTGAGTGATCTATGTTCCTACTATGCTCCCACATGCGCGCTGCGCTCGGTGGATTTGCTCCTGGCCAGAGTTCCTTGGATACAGAGGGCCATAGCGGGCAGTCGATCTCTCAGGTTGCTGGCTCCCGCCCTCTGGAACTCCCTTCCCACCCACATCCACAGCAACCCTGATCACCTAACCTTCAAAAGGCTGGTGAAGACCTGGCTATTCACCCAATGTTAATCTCCCTTCTGTTCTGTCGTCTCACTCGGTTTTCATCTTCAGCGCTGGGACGCCCCGTTGCTGGAGCAGCCATGCACTCTACAAATAACTTAACATAACAAAAGACCAGGCATTCCCTGGCATTAGTTTTTGGCACTGCCTCAGCCTTGTATATCTGGGGCAGCATAAAAAATGCAATGGGTGATGCGGTGGAACGCCCACTGCAACACCCATTGCACGCACCTTTGCTGCAGAAGTCTGTGGCAGAAAGGAGCATATTAACAAGGTGGCATTAAGCCACGTTAAGTGGCTTAGCGTCACCTTTTAAATATGGGAAATGGCGCTCTGTCACCGGAGCATCAACAAACGTGATACTCCGGTGGCAAATGGGCTTGTGAATAAGCCCCAAAGTTTTTTAATATAAAAGCCACTGTTTCAGCAATGCATTTTTGCTCATGTTTTTCTTCATTTGCTTTGACACACAAGGTCAAACCTTTTATCCTTTAACTGTTGTGTTTGGACCTGAACTTAACAAGAATGATTTAAAGCCGCTAATATCAAACATTTATCATGTCAAGTCACTAAGGGCTGCTGGTGGATTGGTAGGGAAATGTTTACATTGTGTTTGACCTGACACCTTGGGTGGCTTTCCTCCAAAATCGTTCCCGCCACTTCTAGGACTGTTAACCAGTGCTAAAGTGCTTGTGGTCTCTCCCTAAAACAGGGTACAATTAGCCTACCCCTAATTGGCACATTAAATGTACGTGTAAGTCCCTAGTAAATAGTACTACAGGTACCCAAAGTTTGTAATTTAAATGCTACTGGTGGGCCTGCAGCACACATTGTGCTGCCAACTAAAGTAGCCTTTTAAAACATTTCTCAAGCCTGGCACGCCAGCATGTAGTGCAGTTTAAACTGCCATTTTGACCTGGCAAAATTAACCTTTTGCCAAGCCTAAACCTTCCTTTTTAAAACTATATGTCACCCGTAAGGTAGGTCGTAAAGTCTCATAGAGCAGGGTGCATTGTATTTAAACAGTAGGACATGTAGGTTTAAGTTTTACATTTCCTGGTAGTGAAACTTCCTAAAACTAATTTTTCACTATTGCAAGGCCTATCTCTCTCAGGGGATCATATTGGGTTAGCTTATTGTATTTATTAAGTGATAACTTACGTTTTTGAGCAGATAGGAAAATTATGTTTACACTCTAATGAATTTCAATTAAAAATCCTCTTTAATTGTAAAGTTGGATTTTAAGTCACAATTCTGAAAATGCCACTTTTGGACACTTGGCATGTTCTTGCCCTAACCATTTGTGCCTTCTTCCATATCCTAAGTCACGTGACTATGATTAGCTTAGCGCGCTGACCTTTGAATATTCCTTCCAATATAATGAGACAACAGGGAAGGTAGGTGTTGGCAGGGTGTGTCATCCTACCAGGATGGTTGGGTTGAAGCTGTGCCCTGTACCTCTTATATTTCAAAGGGCTGCCTTTAGCACATACATATAGGAAGTTGACATTAGCCTTTTGTCACCCTATTCTACTTGGATCCTTGGCAGGGGAAGGAACTATCCATAACCAGATGTAGGGGCAGAATAGAGTGTCCCCCCCACTTCAGAGGCTGGTACCAGGTATAAATATTGGACCTCCTGAACCACTTATCAGATCACTTCTGGGCATTTGGAAGACTCAGAAGTAGGGCTGCTCTGCTGCCCTGGTGCTAGAAGGACTGCCCTGCTGCTATGTTGCTGGAATGAATGCCCTGCTGCCGTGTTGCTGGGAGGATGGCCCTGTTGCACTGCTGTAAGGGAAAGGAAGCCTGAACCTGCTCATCGAACTCGGGCAGGGGGGTAGCTTGGTCATTAAGATTGGGAGAGTGTGCGCTTCAGATTTTCCAACAATCCTGCTGTCATGTAATGTTGAAATAAATTATACAACCAGCAGTGTGCATAAGAGGACCTAAGAGGCAGTGGGAAGGGAGAGGAATATGAATTGATAGGGGTACTAATTGAGAGAAAACATAATATTATTTAAAATAACCAACATATTGGAGGGCTATCAAAACAGAGAGGGAGAGAGTGTGTATGAGTTATTGTCTGTGTGTATTTAGGAATTCCTGGTGAAATCTGACAGACACCTCACAATACCCAACTGAAAACACCTGCACCCAGCTATTTACCAGAAAAAACACCTATTAGGGGGGTGTAACACCCCATACACCCCCTGAGCTACGCCCCTGAACCCTGGAGCACCAGAGTGACTCTGAGGCCTATCTGGCTGGCCTCCTGTATGCGATACAGGGACATAACAAGCTCCAGAGACCTATCCTGCATCTGCCCAGCTGACCAGACCCAAATGGACCTGCATTTGCCCTGCTGCTATCCTCTGTTGGAGTGAGTCCTGATCCCCAAGAGCTGCTACCCAGGTCGTGTACCCTTTTCTGGCATCAGAGTGTACTCTTCCTTGCCCAACTGTGGGTTCGCTCGAAACCGACGTAGGACCTCGCTGCGCTGTCAAGCACAATCATGAAAAGCTGACAAAGGTCAAAGCAGATCTGAAATAGAGCCTGCGCGAGTGAGATAAAGGGGCTGGGAGTGTAGGGTGGTGGATGAAAGACGCATGAGGTGAAATTAAGACTAGACAGTCTTGGTGTTCAGCAATCCCAACATTTGGCAGCATAGTAGCTGACTTATGAGAAACAATCTGGGTTCAGCACTTATTCATTTATAAATTCTTTATTGCATTTAACTCCATAAATATCACAGCCCACTGGAGATATCAGAGTTGCTGATATTTATGTCACATACAATATGAACATACAGTATCCTAGGCTGACGACACCCAGCTCATCTTCATCCTCACCAAGGACTCCACCACCACCAGACTCAACTTTCAGGAAGGAATGCAGGACATCGCAGCCTGGATGAGCAACAGCTGCCTAAAGCTCAACTAGGAGAAAACAGAAGTCCTCGTCCTTGGAACCATCGGCATGGAACAACACCTGGTGGCCCACTGCCCTCGCCAGCCCCCCGACCCCCACGGACCATGCCAGAAACCTCAGCATCGTACTAGACTCCTCCCTCTGCATGAACGGACAGATCAACGCCGTCGCTTCCAGCTGCTTTAACACCCTCCACATCCTCCGTAAGACATTCAAATGAATCCCCCCCTGAGTGAAGGAAGACAGTCACCCACTCACTCATTAGCAGCAGGTTGGACTACAGAAACGTCGACATAAACACGTCTCTACTCTGCAAGCTCCAGACGACACAGAACACTGCCGCCAGACTAGTCCTCAGTATCCCTCGACATGAGCACATCAGCCAACACCTACGGAAGCTCCACTGGCTCCCTGTCGAGAAGAGAGTCACCTTCAAGATACTAACCCACGCCTATAAATGCCCACACAACACCCGACCCCAATACCTCAATGATAGAATCACCCTCCACGTACCCAAAAGAAACCTCTGATCCGCATACCTCGTCCACGCCGAAACCCAATGCACCACAGAGCCAAAGCAGGGGGAAGATCCTTCTCCTACATTGCAGCCATTACCTAGAACGAGCTCCCCATCAACATCAGATGCACCCCCTCCCTGAACACCTTCAGGAAGACTCTCAAGACCTGACTCTTCAGCTAAACGGATATGCTGACCCCCCCTCCCTCCCCCCAGTGCCTTGAGACCCTCACAGGTGAGTAGCGCGCTTAAATTTCATGATTGATTGATTGATATGAACTTACAAGTCCCCTCTTTGACCCAAAGGTGGAACTGCAAAACTGATTCAAGATCACACAACAAACTGCTATTCCACGTGGAAAAGTGGAAACATTTCTAGAATGTATGTTTATGAGTTGCGGTTCTTGGCTGGGAAATGGATTTCCTCAATAGCACAGAATGGGGACGCCTATGAGGGCAGCCATTATCGTATATGAAGTGTCATCTAGAAATTATGGAGCAATATTATTCACTCAGCTGTTGTACTTATTAATAAAAGCTTACATTTCAGAGTGTAGTACCATGTTAATTTTGCTCTTGCATGTGATGCATGTGATGTTAGCCACCCTGAATTTAGGAATTGTGTAACAACTTTAGGGTGATGTTTGTTTCTCAACCCTCAGAGGATTTGTCAGACCGCTGCAGGCCAGGGTGCTGTAAAGACAAGTAAAGTTTATTTAGCCCAGAAAAGAGACTCCAGCTTGCTGTTAGTGCTTAATTTGTAAAAAAAAATAAGTGCCAGGGCCCATGTCAGGAGTCCACTGCAGCTTGCACCACCCACTGCCCCTGCCAGCGCTGCCAATGACAGTACCAACTCAACTACTTGCCATAACACTCCTACAAGTGTGATCATTCAGACTATTCTAGGCCCCTAAAGCTATAAGGATGGCTTGGACAGACGTTACTAGTCATTTTTCATTAATATTGAATTAATAAACAACTATTGTTGTGCTGATCTCTAAATTCGACAGAGCAGCACCCTGTGGCAGACAGTCATAAGTGCTGGTGCTGACAATTAAGTGCCAGTGTCGAACACCGGAAACCAGGAGCTCAAATTAAGCACTGCTCTTCGGGAATGAAACAATTGTGGGTCGGAACCAAGTAGATGATGAGGATCAGAAAAGTGCGCATGAAAGATGTGATATTATTGCTTATATTTCAAGCAACATGTTACTTAGTCATGTCACTTTCTAAAGTTTTTGAAATCCTACTTTGTACACTCTTTTATGTATGCTACAGCCGCTTAATCCAGGGTAGTCACCACATTGCATGGTCCAATATAACCAAAGCATATATGATGGGATTATTCCAAATTTTTTTTGTAAACAACTTTTTATTAGGTTTAATGGAACACTCCGGCATCAATACACAGCTTGTTCGCCTACAACCTCAAGGGCCGGCAGCCACCATCTTCAAACAACCAAGGGCGAGGGCCCGGCAGGTAAAGATTACATGCCCTGTCCCAAGTACACGTGCAAATGCAGTTCCACCATGGAAAAGGTCCCCCGCTCCCGCTGGTCAAAACCCGACAGCAGTAACAACCCTTACAGCGGGGGCAGATCCCTGAAGAATGTTGAAATCTGGAACTCCCTCATGTCTTCTAAGCCTCATACGTAATTACAGTAAATGCGCCGAGGCCCCGGTCTCTAAAGCCAGGCCTTGCCCAGGCTGTCCAACCCCGGGCGAGTGCCCCACCATTCCCACCTCACATCCAGCAGCCCATGCTCACACAGCCGGCATGCAACGACAGGGGCATTAGTCCATGAAAGCACAACATCAGACACCAGGGGCCTATAAGGCATGGAGAGGCTTGACCGCTATCGGGCGAGTCGCGTCTATAGAAAACCAGCACCCAGGCAATTCAGATGTGGTAGTAATAGGGTGGTGCACGGGGCCCCGGGAGCAGTTCCTGATGCCAAGAGTGTCCACGAGGCGGTCAACTAACTGAGGGGGAAAGTGAGACAACAGTGGGAGAATAGGAAGGGCACTGACTAGGCGGGGGGGGGGGAAGAAAGGACGGAAGGTGAAAGGAAGTATCAGTTACGCTACCACTAGGCTAAACGTCGAGGGCCGCAAGATCCCGGTTTTGCAGATTCAGGGTATTCCAAATTTTTAAAAGAAATATTTGAGATGGGAAATTTAAATATGTGTTTTTATTGTAGTACTGTGCAACTAAAATGGAGAACCAGGTTGGGCATGAGAAGGCCTCATAATAACAATATAGACATCTTGCAAGTATACTTGATAACAAGTCCAACAAACCTTGCCAGAATGATTGAAAAGAACAACACAGAATCGCTCATGACAGTTCCCCCCTTTCTGTGTAACATTTTTGTTTCATTTTTATTTATTGATTTTGTTATAGAGTACAATATCATATATACACCAGGACATATAACATATTGGTATGACATTAACAGCTCAGTTTTTTCTACAGCTAATGACAAGTTGTTATAACATCTGCATCTTTGCCCTATTCTCAGTTTTATCACTCATTAGACTCTTGACCCTCTCCCTCTTCTGGTGGTGTGTCGGACTGTGATAGTAAGTATTGGACCAATGGACCCCAAAACTCTTTCAGCAGTGATGTAGCAGGTAGCTCCTCTGCATATATTTCTAATTGTTCCTTGCAGTACACCATGTGAGGTATCCAATATTTTATTTTTGGAGCTCGTCTGCTACCCCACCTCATGGAAATGCGTCTTTTGGCCAGTAAGAGGGTGACAGCTATTAATCTGCAGTTGGATGGCCTCTGGGCTTTCCAGGCCCAGTAGACAAACCTGTGGGGTGTTGGGGATCAGTTCTGACAGCATAGTTCTCGAAGTGTCATCACTTTCCTCCAGTACCTCCATAAGGGAGGACAGGCCCACGCGACATGTCAAGAGTCCGCCTGAAGGGCTCCACAGAGTATACATTTTTCATCTCCCCGTAATCCATATTTGTGTAGGTGTGTCGGCGTGTAGTATATTTCTTGTAGAAATTTAAAATGGATAATGCATAGAATACAGTTTGGTATTAGCATCTTCGTAAGTGTACAACAAAAACCCCAGTCTTCTGTGGGCAGAGGAGTGTCAAACACAGCATTCGAACTCTCTAAAGCCTGTTTAGAATCTCTTTATTGATCATGTTGAGCTGCATTTTAAAGTTTAGTTATGAGGTGAATGCGCGAAGGTGCTCTCAGCAGTGTTTGTAGTTAATTGAAGTGTAGGGGGCTCCTGAGGAAATGGCAGATAAAGGGTTTTGATTGCTAGTCGTAAACGCAAGTATGTAAAGAGAATAGCGGGGTGTGAGAGGTGTCGGGAAGGATGTTCAAGGAGTTAATGAATGATCCCTCTCAGAACATGTCACCCATGGTGTGGAAGCTAATTGTGGCTAGCATCTCTTCTGCTTTCTGGTCGTATGGCACAGCTATATCTGGATGGTGTGACAGGTGGAGGGCAGGAGCATAGAGTGGGCTTGTGAGCATGTTGCCCCTTTTTGAGCCATGCTATGATCGTGCTCTGGGTCAGGTTTATTTCAGAGCGGGGAATGCCTAGTCTCCTCTGTGGTATAAGGGCAGACAGTGGGATCGGATGTGCTTCATCAGATTCTGTAGCAACGTGAGGAACATGGTCATGGGTGTGTATCCAGTAATGCACAAAATGCGCTTGACCACAAAGGCAATATAGATGGAGATCTGGGGCTCCAAAGCCTCCTTGGACATGTGGGCATGTGAGCTCCCTCTAGCCGACTCCTGGCTGTTGGCCCGCCCACATGAGTGTACTCAAATGAGAGCCCAGTTTCAGGAAAAAGTGCTCCATCAGGTTGATGGGTCCGTTGAGGAATAGATACAAGAAATGTGGTAGCACTATCATTTTCTGAATTGCTATGCAATTGTCCAGAGACAGCGGGAACCAGATCCAAAGGGCCACCTGATCTTCCAGTTTGGATAGTGCTCTCCGGTAGTTCTCGTGAACCACCAGTTCTGGATCACAGTGAATACAGCTACCCAGGTATTTAAGCGTTTCTGGGCACCAGAGAAAGGGAAAGTGCAAGGTGAATTGTTGCGTGCAGGGTGTTAGCGGGATAACTACTGATTTAGACCAGCTTATACTCAAACTGAGGTATCGTTCATAACAAATATTTTCCCTTATCAGTGGTGTTAGGTGGTTCGCTGGGTTGCCAATAGATTCCCATGTACTGAAGAACTAATATTGTCTAAATTCTTCCATGTGTAGACTATGAAGTAGCTCCTGTATAAGCGTGCCAGGGAAAAGTGAACCAATGGATACCACAGACATATTTTCCATTATGCAATGTATTGTTATACTTGAAACAGATTATTGCCTGGCGTGCCTCACTCACCCTAGCTGATAATTTATTTTTTTATCTCCTCGATGACGCTGGTATCTCAAGCTTTCTTCATTTTATTTATATGAACACTTAAATAGAGCCAACAGGTCACTGTACATATAACTAGGCCTGTGTGTAATTTTAATTACTTCAACAGCACATTTAGCTCTATTTCTTTGTGCAAAATGCCTTTTCGCACCCATTTTGGATGTAAGAGGAGCAGTTTGCAATAAGAAAATAGCACTAAATGCTGGGAGTAAGTTAGGGGAAAATCCTACACCAAGAACACATTTGGCGAGTGCGAGCAACTGCTTGGGCTTGCTATTCATGCTCTGTTGAATTTAGAACTCATTTTTGTGCTAAAAATAGCACTTCATGCAGAATTACTCTTCCTGCGTAAGTAAGCATAATCTTGCGAAATCTTTTGGTAATTCCTCACGATTCCACTATACAGAATTACACAAGTTACGCCCACTCATCCAATAAGTGGATAGACATATAAAACATTTATAACCAAAATAAAAGTAATGACAGTTAAGCTATTTTGAACTAGCGAGGACGGAAACAGAGAATAAGCATAAGTCTTGAGAAGAGCATTAATAAAATCAATGATCATTTCATAGAGGAGATTTTCCATTTAAAAATACATTAGGGAAGGGATTCAATTAGACAGAAAGTTAATGAAAAGAAAAGTACTCAGTTATTTTCTGAACGCTAATATCAAAGTTAACATTCTGAGGCTTCCTTCACACCAAATATTGATGGTTGCATGTTTCATCATAGGGTCGCTGACACACCCTAATGCAGGTCAAAATTCAGGGTGGAGCGCAAAACATTTTTTTGCTTATGCTAGGGATCCACTTTGCAGAAAAAATAGTTGGTTAAAATTATGTAGGCGGACACCCTCACAATTTTTATTCCTGGGCCCTTCCTGACAGGATTACAAAAATCATAGGCATGTACTATGATGAAGCTATCACTATCTATTTCACTATCTAGTGGGTGAGGGCAATATTAAAAACCCTTAGGACTTTCCCACTCTGTGACTTCTATGGAAGAAATACAAATGGTATAAAAGTACATACTTTCTCTTCTTTTTGTGAATTTAAGTATAGAAATAGGGAGGACTAGGGAAAGTATTGACCTCTTGTCCCTTTGATTTTTGGTGTGAAGGAAGTATAGCACAGCCGCTGAGCCATAGAGACAGGTTAGGAACTACCTATAAGAGTGACTTGGAAGATCCCAGACCTGGGGCAATGGGCACCTATTGACATAAAAATATTAAAACAATAACATGACGGATGAACAAGGTCTCTCATATGGCGAATATGCAGCAGCAGCCATTTTAGCGGGACCCCCTCTTTTGGAATACACATATATATGTATGTGTGTGTGAGTTCACACTATGGGGCCGATTCACAGAATTTATCTGAGATATAATCCTAAATGTACTACTTTTGGTATTCACAGAAGGCATTTAGTAGAGGTACAGTTAGGACTCCTAACTTTACTACTACTTAGATGCCTTCTGTGAATACCAAAAGTAGTAAGTTTAGGATTTTATCTCAGATTAGTTCTGTGAATCGGCCCCAATATGAGGTGAGAATTAAGTAGAAGTTGGGAGTGAAGTAAATGCCTCTGGCAAGAATGTTAACATCAAACACGATTAATGAAAATGTTTCTGATTCCATTGACTAACAATAAAATCATTGTCATTCCAGGGATTTCCTGCAGTGTTACAACTGGCATGTATAGTAACTTAAAACCTCCATGCACTAAATATGTTGGGAGGTTGGTTAATGGGATCTATATCCTGAGGAAGGCCATTGACTCTTAGGGGGCACACAGAATTGGCTGAAACATGACAATAAAAGCATAGAGGGTGACAGAGACTTAACTTGCCTAAGTATCCCCTTCAGAAGTTTCTAATCCTGTCAGGAAGGACCCAGGAATAAAAATTGTGAGGGTACCTTCCTAGATAGTTTTAAACTACTATTTGTTCTGCAGAATGGATCCCTAGCACAATAAAAACAAAAAAATTAGCACTCCACCCTGAATATTGGTCTGCATTAGGGTGTGTCAGCGGCCCTATGATGAAGCATGCCACTATCTAGAGGGTGAGAGCAGTAGTAAAAACCCTTAGGGCTTTCCCAATCTGTGACTTCTACGAAAGAAATACAAAGGGTATAAAAACACACGCTTTCTTTTCTTTTTCTGAGTTTAAACATTCTGAGGCTGACTGGAAGTGTGTTCCATGCTGAGACAACAGCTGCCAACGATTGCGTGCTGGTAGGGAGGCCTTGGATTTAGGAACATGAAGAAGAGGTGAGTTCTTGCTTCAATGACTTCTAGTACCTAAAGAAATGGGGAGAAGTTCAGCTAGGTAAAGCTGAAAGTAGTTATGTGTGGCTCTGTGGGTCAAGATGCACAGTTTGAATATTATTGTGGCCAGAATAGGTTGCAAGAGGAGGTTACAAAGAATAGGTGTAATGTGGTCACATTTCCTTGCTGTGTGAAATAACCTGGCCGCACAGTGGAGGACAGCTGTGAGTGGACTAAAGTGGGTGAAGAAGACTCCTTCCAAGACTGCATTGCCAAAGTTTATTTGTGACATGACTAGAGCATGTACCATGTGTTTAGAAGGTCAATTGGAAATAGATGTCAGATTTTCTTGATGAGTTGCAAATGATAATAGCGTCACAATGGTTTTCTTGTTGATGTGAGGGAAAGAGGTTAGGAAAAAATCGATTTTAAGCCCTAAAATAGAGCTGATTGCGGGAAAGAGGGTGAGAATCCATCAGAAACGAAAGACTGAAATCACAGGTGCAGTTATTTTGCAGATGGTGAACCAGTAAGAGCACTGTTTTATCTGGGTTCAAGAAGAGAAAGGGATTTATTTTAATGGGAGGCTGAATTTGGGAAAGGCTGTGTCTTGAGGTGTTGATGTCATGTAAGTTAGACATTTTTGTATCATCATGCACTGTTGCAGATTCGTCTTTGAGCCTTTTAATACCAGGCCAATGTGAATGTTATTCAGAGTGGAGACATTAGGAAAGAGTGCCACTATGTTCATTCTAGCACTGCCACCTTCATCAAAGCAGGCACCACATCAACACTCACCCACAAGTACTGGTTACAGGAGATGAGGTGCCATCTGGAGAATATAGGAGAGAGGAAAAGCACAATGTAGACTGTGGTCATTGCAGTGGTTGGGGTGTTGCAATCTACGCAGCAAGGGGCTCCAGGATACACCAGTGCTCTGCAGGGAGCTGGAAGCCACTGGCAGGTAAGCTTCACGTTTATAGTACAGCTCACTGTGGAAGCCCTGCCTCTTCTCTCCCACACATGACCTAGCACACCTGAATCCAATTGCAAATCAAGGAAAGGTCTAAAAAAAGGCGTGAATACAGAAGGGCAGTATCTCATCAACTTCCTCAGTGCAAGAGATGACTGGCAAAAACTACTGCGGTGAACCAGACCTGCTCTTGCTTTCCTGCCTTGACTGTTTAAGTATTTAGAGTTTGCATTGACCTTGTTGCCCTTCCTACCTTACTCCTCTCCATCTTTAAGGAGAGTTCTGTTGATTCTTGTTCCTCCCTGCTTTGGCCTTCTCTCCTTCTCCCACTATTTTGACTCAGTTCCACTCCTCATTCAACGACGCTATCCTTAAGGGTTCTCTCTGATTGCACTGGCATGCACTTGTACCAGCTGACATCCATTCACCCTTTCTCTGATGCTGCTGCTGGGGATATTATCAGCAGCAGTGCATTCTGGATTACGCAGATAATTTGGGAAGCCTGGCAGTTGGGGGAGGGGTGAATATACACTCAGGACATGTTACTCATTATTTCCCTCGTCTTGTTTCAGCTGCTTTGGAATCACTGCTATCCATGTCCTATCCTCTGGGGAGACTCCTTGTTGTCTAGTCTTATACACTGGTGAGCAGTGGTCCCTTGAGGGGGAAGGGAGGCACATCTTCAGATGGTACATCTATCTCAAGCCACAAGAACAGGACATGGGGTTACAACTGATGCTTGAGGAACTCTGCATAACATTTTCAATGGGTCACAAAAGTGGTCAGCAACTTTAAATAGGAAATGAGGATCCGCCAGGAATGAAGAACACCAATTAAAGACTGATCACTTGAGTTTTCTTATCACAATAAGTACTCCGGAGAGATTGGGGTGAAGAACTCCCAAACAGGAGAGTTTAGGAGGAAGGATGATGGGTTGGTGTCAGGCCAAAGTTGTCTTGCATTATGCGTGTTGGAGAGTGTTGGTTGTTCTGTTCCGTGAGATGCTAAGAGTATAATTTGTGATTCTAGTGATCTTGGTGCATTGGAAGTTGAATTTATTTGGCCTTGTAGATATTGAGACTTTGCAATTTAAAGGAAGGATTTGAAGTCTTCTTTAATTTAGTGAGTGCCTGATGAGTACTTGACATGTGTCATTCTTCGTCTGTTTTTCTCAGTATAATTTTCTTAGTGGCAAATTGGTCAGAGAATCAGGAGTGAGAGGATCTGGGGTTAATTCTACAAAGCCGGAGCTCTGTGCGTTTATGTATTTCAGATCAGATGTTTGTATTTCCTGTATGGCTTTGTAATCAATGCGACAGTGTTTCTATTGTTCTGACTTGTGTTTTGTTTGAATTACAGCCGGAAACTAAAGCATCTCTCAGCCATTAGTCAGGTAGGCAGTAACAATGAATGTTCTGCAGCATTACATTTTTATTGCTGAGGAAAGTCCATTAGTCAGTACATTTTCTTTCAAATTTTTACAAACTATATCTGAGAGATTTGATAAGCAATGTGTCAAATCTATTCCTGATCCAAGTTCTTTCATGTAATAATAATTAATATGAATTAGATAATTAATATTATCTAATTCAGCTCACCGAGACATTAATTTCAATTTTTTAATTGAGACTACCTTTCTTTCCTTTTCCTATTGCTCCAGGCTCATATGAAGTTGGATGCCTTTTTATATTGGCCTCAATGATCTGCCACAATATTATAACTTAAATCCAGAGACAGAATAATTTGTCTTGTGCCAGAATTGTTTTACAGAGAAATCATCTGGCTTGTGTTAACCAGTGATCTGCTAGTTAGGATGCCCAGTGAGTTTTGGAGTCCTTTATTTATAATGCAACACTCCTATGCACTGTTACATTTATCTTGTTAATAAATTAGTGCATTTTTGTAACAACATCACTACCATGTGTGAAGGCTCCATCTACAACTGGTGGTAAAAAGGTACTGCAATGAAACATGCCCACACCCCTATATCTTTGGAAATGGGGAATAACACGGTGTGCTTTTTGGGAATTTGTTTTCAAAATGATACCTCACAGGCAACACCTCCATAGGAACATTTCCCTGAAGAGGTTAACTCTCCTCAGGTATCAGCAGCTTCTTTGTTGCCAAACCAAAAGGCCAAGTAGATGCCCAGTTTAATGGATATTTGCTGACACAGTTCATGATATATAAAGGCCCAGTGCTCAACAGATAAAATAAATTAGAGATCTTGTATGAGTGGGCCGCTGAAACGCGAACTGATCTTAACCAAATATAGGGGGACCTGCTCCCTGACTGATGGTAATGAGTAAAACGTGTTAGATACGGCTACGGTAGCTCAACACACAATGGTCTCTTTAGATTTCTCACACCAGTCTTTAAGAATTTTGTAGGTTACAGCAGTTTTAGGGCCTTATTTAGAGTTTGGTAAGAGGGATGTTCTGTCAAAGTCTGGCAGAAATCCAGTCCACAGTATTACAAGTGCCATAGGCTATAATGTACATGTAATATGCCACATATGTGATGGAGTATCCTGTCCGTCAATCTCTTAATAAGGCCCTAGGTTCTATACAATGTATGCATAAGTTTATTTATCTTGTGAATTAAAGATATCTTCTATTGGCTTCAGTCTGCCCATCTTCAATATTGGCCGTTTTATTACTTTAATCCTATTGCTTGTGTACATTTTGAGTTCTACAGTATACCCACTATTTTCTTAGGTTCGTAGATGTGGTTAGGTATAGGCAATGTAGTCTACTGATAACTTTCTCAATTTGGGGGGAAATTTCAGGTTTTAAAAAATTCGTAATTACTCAGAAAATTTGTAGCAGGTGGTGCCTTTGAGTGGTAATTAAAAAGCAGGTGTGTGAAAGGATGATGGGAATTAATTCCCCGAGCTGCTACAGGAAACAATGTGTCAATCACAGTGCCAATATGAAATGTCCGAGGTCACTTTCCTGCTCCATGGGGCTGTTGTTAGCAAGTAGCTGCAACTGTATGCTTAATTGATTCCAGGCGTAAACTTTCAAATTCTCAAAGACTGTATATACTGAGGTCATTAAGAAGGAACCAGGAGGAGGAGCCTAGCGCGCAACCAAGATGGCCGCGTAGGTGCGAGGCTCCCGAGGACCTCCGCAACCTCCTATGTTTATCCTGTCTTCATCCTGAATCAGTTGAGGGGACTGTGTCGGTGAACCTGAGCCGAGGTGGTACCCGTTTTCCGTTTTTGAATCGGACCCCGGGTGCCGGGGTGAGCATCGACTGAAGTTTGCGGCCTGCTTCTCTCCTGACCCCGGACTCGAGTTTGGGGGTGACCCAGTGGCGAAGTGAACAACAACGGCGGGTCGAGCCTGGCGAGTCACGTACCCCACACTTTCACTTTCGCTTTTGAGTCCCCTTACCTTCATCGCGAGTGGGATTACGGCGCTTCTTTGTGTGGTGGTGGCCTCGCTGGGGGACCCTGCCTGCCTGCCTGCGGGGACCCGCTCCGCCTTCCTGAGGTGACCCCCGGGGGCTCTCGGCCCTGATTGCTTGCTCTCCACTGCGTGACTAGTGCGGGTGCGAGATACACGACGATGGCCACGAAGCAGGATGGAGATCGGCTGAAGGCCAAATCGACCCGGCGTGGCACCGCATCTCAAGTCAACATTATGGATCGCTACACCCTCCCGAAGGGGTCTCCCCGCGGATCGCACAAGTCTTCCGAGTGTCCCCCGGATGCCCCGGATTTGCCTACGGATCTGACTTTGCAGGATGTTATGGGCGCCATTGCTGAGATGAAGACCTCAGTGGGCCAACAATTCGACACCTTGGCGCACAAACTCGATGCGGTCCTCATCGATGTCAACCTTGTTAGAGCGGATCTCTCTAAGACAAATGACCGTGTTGACTCCTTGGCCCATACCGCGTCGGGCCACACGACTGAGGTAGCGGCACTTCAGACTGAGGTGCGCCGGCTCCGGCAGGCAAGTGCGCTCACGGATCGGCGCCTGGAGGACTCCGAGAGCAGGGCCCGGAGGAATAACATTCGCATTATCGGAGTGCCCGAGGGACGGGAGGACTCGGCGGCGGATCTCTTTGTGGAGGACCTGATTTCTACCCATCTCCAGCCTCGAGGACTGAGTAAATTCTTTGCGGTGGAGAGGGCCCATTGAGTTCCTGGTGGCAGACCGAAGGTCGGAGCTCCTCCGCGGCCTCTTATTGCCCGTATCTTCAACTTTCGGGACAGGGATGCGATTTTGCAAGCTTCCAGACTGCAAGGGCCGCTTAAGCTGGAGAACATGGAGGTGAACTTTTATCCTGATTTCACGCAGGCGGTCCAGAAGCAGAGATTGAGTTTCATGGGCGTCAAGCGGCAGCTTCGAGACATGAACTTAAAATACGCCATGCTTTTCCCGGCCAGGCTGCGTGTGGAGGCTGATGGTCGCACTCACTTTTTTGACCGTCCTGAGATGGCCGGGGACTGGTTGGACACTTTGTCTGGGGGACATGATCGGGATGGGATGGGGGCGGCGGGAGGAGAGTGCCCACCGGACCGGGTATGAGGTATTGACACTGGGGTTCATTCCTGAGGATGCCGCCTTTCGGCCAAGCTTAGGGTCTCTTGACTGTTGTGTCTTGTTTCCCCTCCATTGGAGGTGGTGCTGTGTCTCGAGGGGGTTCTCTTTCCTCCTCTAGGGGGTCTTTGTAGTTTAGTTTACACAGGGGCGACAGGCACACTGCAAGTTGGGGGGGCTGTTTGGGATCATGCAGGGGTGCAGGGAGGGGGGAGTTTTGTTTGGGATGTTGGGTTGGGGTTGGGTATTGTTTATTTGTACCACAAGGCAGAAGTATTGTTGTGCTATTTCTAAAGTGCTCTCTGGGGGGAGATTGATCGGTTTTGGCTATGATGGGGGGTAGGGGACTGAGCCTTTTGTCCTGGAATGTTAATGGACTGGGGGACAGGATAAAACGGGGAGTGGTCCTGCAGTTCCTAAAACGAATTTCACCCGATATAGTATGTCTGCAGGAAACACACCTCATTGGAAACTCCTTTCGTGCCATGAACAGACGGGGCTATCGCCTTGTAGCCCACTCGGGCTTCACATCTGGTTCGAGGGGTGTGGGCATTATGGTTAAAACCTCGCTCCCGTTGGAGGTTGATGAGGTGCTCCATGATGATAGGGGACGATATACGGCTCTGGTGGGTAGACTGGAGGGTAAAGTGATTGTTTTGGTTTCTGTTTATGTCCCGCCAGGGTTGCAGACAACTACTTTTGCTGATTTGGGGTGCCTTCTTCTTGGCCTACCGGAGGGGATTCTAGTGGTTGGGGGGGATTTTAACGCTGTAATTTCCGGAACTGAGGATCGTCACCCTCCCAGGGATCTCCCCCGTGCCCAAGCTTGGTTACCTGGCCTCTTGGATACCCTGGGGCTGGTGGATTGTTGGCCGCTGAAACACCCTACGCAGATACAATACACCTTTCATTCCGGGGCTCACGGTAGTCTTTCGAGGCTTGATTATGTTCTGATGCCAGCAGCACAGGCGGGGAGGGTTGGGGAGGTACGACATCTGGCTCGGGGTATTTCAGATCACTCCCCGCTCCTGTTGCACTTCGACATTGTCCCGAGGGGGGAGGGGAGGGTGGTCCCGATTAATTCCTGGTACCTGCGTGACCCCACAATTCGCGCTGATTTGGTTAAATCTCTTGAGCGATATTTTGAAGACAATGTGGGGTCTGTGTCGTCTGCGGTTTCTTTGTGGGAGGCATTTAAGACGGTAGTCCGGGGGGAGGCCCTGTCCCTCATTTCCCATTCCCGGAGGCGCGAGCGGGAGGAGGTGACCCGTATCGAATCTGAGATAACTGAGTTGGAGGGTGATCTGGAGTGTGGGGTAACGGATGACAAACTGCATGCTCTCCGACTCAAACAGGCGGACTACAGGGCCCTAGTCACGGAGGCAGCCAGGGGCCTGAGTAGAGAGCAACAGGGGCGACTGTATGATGTGGGTGATAAGGCTGGTAAATTGATTGCGTGGCTGGATAAAAAGGAGAGAGCGAGTCGAGTTGTCCCGTCGATTGAGAGACTGGATGGTGTGTGTGTCACTGAGCCGGAGAAAATTGTTGATTGTTTCGCTGAGTATTTCCGTGGGGTGTATTCCCCGGTATCTTCCCGCTCGGAAGAGGATTCCCATGACCTGCTCAAAGACATTGCGCTGCCTTCCCTTTCGGAGGAGGATAAATTGTCGTTGGACGCGGCCAAGACATCTGAGGAGATTGCCCTCGCCATACGTTCGGTCGCCTCTGGCAAGGCCATGGGTCCTAATGGCCTTCCCATTGAATTGTACAAATTACGACCGGATGCGCTGGCTCCGCATCTCCGTGCTATGTTCCTCGCGTCCCGGTCGGCGGGTTCCCTCCCGATGGACCAGCGTCTTGCCACTATTGTGGTTATTCATAAGGAGGGGCGGCCGCGGGATCGGGTCACGTCTTACAGGCCCATTTCGCTGTTGAATGCGGAGCCGAAAATTCTCGCCAAGGTGCTGGCTAATCGGCTGGTTGGCGTGGTGTGCGATCTGATCCACCAGGACCAGTCCGGCTTTATCCCTCATCGCAACACCGCGCTTAACTTGCGGCGTCTGCACGGGGTGCTCGCGAGGGTCCCGTTCATACGAGAGCCTGCCATTTTGGCGTCCTTGGACGCCACTATGGCGTTCGACACGCTTGAGTGGCCATATATTTGGGCGACGCTGGCTAAGTTTGGGTTTGGCCCGGGATTCATTGGCTGGGTGAAATTGTTGTATTCCGGACCGCTGGCGCAGGTGGCGGTGAATGGTAGAGTATCGGCTCCGTTTGAATTGGGCAGGGGCACGTGGCAGGGCTGCCCGCTGTCGCCGCTCCTTTTTGCTCTTGCCTTGGAGCCCCTGGCGGAGTGGCTGCGGTGGCACCCTTCGATTCGTGGGCTCCGATGGACCCCCGAGTATGAGGATCGCGTATCCCTTTACGCGGACGATATTCTTTTGTACCTTGCTTCCCCGCGTAAATCACTGATTGTGTTAGTGGATGTGTTGCGTTCATTTGGCCGCAACTCCGGCTTAGTCATCAACTGGGCTAAATCCTGTGTGTATGTCCTCTCGGGGGAGGCTCCTATCCTTCCGCGGGGTTGTCCTATCCAGGTTGCTCCGCAGGGATTTAAGTACCTGGGTATCTCTATTACCCTGGACGCTGCGGCCCGATATACACAGAACTTACTCCCCCCCCTCCAGCGCCTGAAGGAGGATGTGGCGCGTTGGAGGCGCTTGCCGCTCTTGCCGCTCGGTCGTGCGGCACTGTTTAAGATGATGTCGTTGCCACGTTTCTTATACGCTTTACAAAACACGATGGACGTCGTCCCGGCGCGCTACTTTCGGGAGGTGGAGGGTCTGCAGCGCCACCTGTTTTGGGATGGGAGGCCGCGTATCGCCCTCGTGAAGCTGACGCTCCCGTGGTATGACGGGGGGGTCGCCCTCCCAGACATCAAACGGTATTACTGGGCCTCCCAGCTGGCTGCAATAAACCACGGCCTTTATGGGCCCGCCCTTAACCCGGCTTTTGAAATGGACAAACTGTTACTGCCGGGTGGCGACTATAATCGTGCGCTTTACTCTACATCGCTCGACGCACGTTTGACGGGCCCTACGCGGGTCGCGGTACGGGTGTGGCACGCGGCAAACTTGGCGATGGGATGGAAGGATCGGTTGACCCGGGCGACGCCACTGTATGCATCTGAGCGACTGGGCTGCTTGTGGACCTCGAAAGGCTTTGAGAAGTGGGACATGATAGGCATCAGCAGGGTGGGCGATCTCTGGACGAGAGGGGGATTCAAAACGTTCGATGTGCTGCAGAAGGAATTCCAGTTGCACGACAGGGAGTACTTCCGATATGTACAGGTTCGTCACGCGCTGTGTTCTGTATTCCCGGATGTTGCCTCCATCCCGGAGTGCTCCCCGCTGGAAGATAGAGTGCTAGATGGGCATGTACCGGATGGCACTATCTCATTGATTTATAAAAAGCTCATCAACGATCGCTCGGGACTGCTGACCGGCCTTCGTGAGGCTTGGGTCGCCGACGGATTGGAGCTGGATGACGAGGACTGGGTGTCTGCGGTGGCCTCCCCGAAAGAGGTGGCCATACCGGCCCGCCTTCGCTTCGTCCAGCTCAAAATACTCCACAGGGTCTACGTTTCGGGGCCGGGTCTGCTGCGTATGGGTTATGCCATGGATGGGCTGTGTAGGCGTGGGTGTGGTTTGTTAGGGACCTTCATCCATATTTTGTGGGAATGCCCGGAGGTGGCGCGATTCTGGCGTGGTGTACATGCGGTGTTGCAAGCGGTCACGCATGTGACGCTGTTTCCCGAGGCTAGGAGATGTCTGCTGAATGTGTGGGAGCCGACTGATTATACGGTGCCGCAGACGTGGTGGGTGACTCTGGGATATATGGTGGCCAAGCGTGACATAGCACAATTGTGGGGCTCCCAGAGGTCACCAACGGTTTCGGTGTGGAAGGACAACATGGATTGGTGTATGTTTCGGGAGAAGGTGGTGTATGTGGCGAGAGGTAAGCCTGGGAAATGGGTGAAAGTGTGGGGCCCCTGGAACTCCTATCGTGGCGGAATTTGTACCCCGCCGCTGACGCCTGACTTGGCAGTGGCCCAGTCTCCCTAGTCTGCTTGTCACCTTGGTTCTGGGTATTGTGTCTACTCTGTTTCTGTCCCGGCCTGTCCCCCCCCCCTATTCCTGTGGATCGGTAGGGTCCTCCCCAGGGGAGCGCATACTGCTGCTTTGACTTTTGCTGCCTTGTGGATTTGTTTGTAGTTTCTTATAAAAAATGGAACCGCCATTTGGGGGGTCCGGACGGTGTGGCCGCCAACGATTCCCTCGACTTCTGGGACCTTTATCACTTGCCGCTTGTGTTTAATAACTGTATTTTATGCTCTCACTGTTTGCTAGCGGCCGGCCTGAAGGTTGTAGGCCCATCTTTGTATATCTTTTGCATTCTGTAATAAAGGTTTCAAAAAAAAAAAAAAAAAAAAAAAAAAAAAGAAGGAACCAGGAAGTGTTTGTATTTTTGTGCATTGTTGGCAGGTGGTTGCGCACACTGCCATATAGATTTTCTATGCCAGATGAAACGTAGGGTTTTAGACCCTAATTCTTGAGTTGTTCATATCAAAATTACTTGAAGGGAGAGCTTTATAGCCCTCCTTGAAGTGAATGGGAATATACTACAATGTGTACTATTTGTAGTGCACCCACATTTGCCCCAAATTGCACTCTCATTGAACCCCATACTACATCTGGCCTGCTCCCACTTTCCTGCCAGTCCTTCTTATAATGCACCCTCTATCAGAGGCCACTGCAGCCCATGCAGCGCAGGGGCGCCCTAACCTTCAAGGGCCACCAAATCCTTCAGAGGTACCCCATTCCACCCAAGGCCTCTTAATATTTGTGGGATATAGGAGATTCAGGGGCCCCTTTTTACATTCTGCGGGGGATGGCATCATTTTACGTTACGCAACTTCCCTCTCTATCTTTAAAATTCACCGCACTGCAACCAGCTTTAGACTTTCCACACCCCACACTGTGACCCCACTACACAGCCACACTCCTCACAATCCTGCACTGTCCATTGCACAACACCAAACACTGCACCCCATGCTTCTTTTGCATTGCACTCCATGTCACAACCCAGAAGGAACCATGCGCTTCATCTACACTGCACACAAAATGCTTCGGGCGTAAACGCCATCACATCTTGCTAGCGTGTCTACATCCACCCACCACATCTTCGCTATGATCAAAGTACCCAGCGGCGGCTTCTCCTAAATGGCGGAGGTCCGTCGCCCCACTGCCTGGCTCAGAGGTAGCAAATGTAAAATAAAACGATGTTCTTGCATCTCCTTATTTTGCATTTGCCGGCTCTAAGCCAGTGCTGTGGGGAGGGGCAGGGCCAAGGAATAGGAGTGGTGGGAGGAGTGCTACATGCACTCCACTCCCTAAGTGCTCATGTGTGTTTGGCCGTCCGTCTCAGGCTGACCAAAACACACATGCGCACTTAGGTTTTCTCCAGTCCAGCTGCATTGAGCAGCCAGACTGGAGAAACCCCCACAGACTCCCAGGCCTGAGCAGGGCGTCTTTCTAGCCCACTCAGGCCAATCCCTGAGCTGCTATGCAGCACGGAGATTGGATGGGAGTCTGTCCCAGGGGCTGCTCGGACCCAGGAAGAGGAGAGGTGGCGTGACTCTGGAGGTCACCGGCGGCTGAAGGTACGTTTTTTAAAATCTACTATTTCTAACCCCTCACCCTGTGCACGATCCCACCTACCCAATCCTCACACTCCCTTCACCCGCCCCACCAACCTTTATTTGTGGCGGCCACCACTGAAAGTACCTACAAATCCTCTGGAGTATCTAATGGCAGTAGTCATTCTGCAAGATGAGGATGAACATGAACTGCAATTTCGTTGGTTACCCTAAAGGAGGACTTACTACTTTCAGTTGCCCTAGTCCCTCCTCCCAAGTACTCTATTCTGTCCTAAAGTTTAAATCCCTGTCCCCTATTCATCTTTGAAAATATTACTGTTATTTAATTGTTCAGTTGTACTTGGACAGTTGTATTCCTGATACAATGTACACATAAGTGTTGTTTTCCCCTTACCTCTAAACACTGCTGCCTTTGCATTGTCTACATGTTGATCCACTTGTACTCAATTACAATTATTGTACTGGCAGCAGTGTTTACAAAACACAAACATACAATTCATAACTGCTTGCACTATGATGGAGCCTTTATCTTAACCTAGCCAACATCTTTTTTTCATTCACCATTTTCAAATGAATCCTTCACACCCGTACACCTCTCCAAAAGATGCTACCATGCTGGGGTAAAAATTGCCAACCTCAGGTTGGTTGCTACATTGAGAATCACTGGTTAACCTCTAAACATTCAGGCTTGGTTCACAATGCATTCGATGCACAAATATTTTGCTGTGAGTAGGTGTGTCTTACTCCTAAATCCCAGAAGTAATCCAGGAGCTCTTGTCTTTCTTCCGTCCTCAGAAGCACTACACAAGTAAGTTCTAACAAAATCCTTGTGAATTGGTTCGTGTTTGTGCCTGAAAAAACAGAAATTAAGGGGGCCGATGTGGTAAATCAGAGGGTTTGCAATATCTAAAGCACTTTTTAAGATATACTAAATTACTTTAACAATTTGGAAAATGTTTTCTGAATCGTTAAATGGGTTAGGAAGCATTAAGGAATTTGGAAGAGGCATTTTAAGACCGTTCCTTACAAATACCGATTCCTTATGGAATGTATTAACCGCTTCGGTGCTCATGATGAGCCCAGCTCGTCATGAGGCACAGTGGAGCTATGCTCATGATGAGCTGGGCTCGTCATAACTGTCGCGGCCCGCCCACGTGCGATTGATTCCCCGCCTGTGCAGGAGAATCAATCAGTGGGCGGGGTCGTGACAAGCTCAGCTCGTCATGAGCACAGCTCCACTGTGCCTCATGACAAGCTGGGCTCGTCACGAGCACAGCGCCACCGCGTGGAAGGGGTTAATGTTCTGCAATGTAAATCCAGCCACAAAACATTAATATTTTGCACTAACTCAAAGGAGGTAGTAACCCATGACTGGATATGGTCCCCAAAGGACTGCTTACCTTTGTGAATTGTGATTTTTTTTTTTTTAAGAGTAGACAGAGGTCCTTTGGAGCACTTTCTAATCTTAAAAAATGTTTGTATACATTTCTGTTTTCTTTTTATAAAGCAAACACAGACATGGGGCCTGTTGAACCCAGCAGGCCACCGTGGCTGCGATTGTAACCAATCATAGTGTGTCACGATTTATGAATTACCACATTAATATTTATGAGGTAGGTTGAATTGCAACCCACAGCAGTTCTGGATTTTGTGAATCGACCTATTGATACATAGGCCAGTTGCAAAATAAAAATGCATTTGGTAAAAGTTGTATAAATTGTTACCCCTTTTTACCTATAGCATTCTTTGTACAATAAGCCCTTCCTTCCTAGAGTCAGCATTTTGTGGCGGAATTCCATTTACTTCTGCAGAAATGTCAGCCAACCTAGTGAATATTACAAGTGGGAAAGGGTCTGCCTGGACTCTGAGTGGACGGGGAAAAATGTCTAGAAGAACAACAGAATTAATCAATCAATCCTTATTAGAATAGTGCAGCTTATCACCCAGGGGGGTATCCAGGCGCTAAAGAGAGGGGAGCTTTGGTCGAAGAGCCAGGTATTGTATCCCTTTCTAAGGCTGGCGAGAGTTGGGAGGTTTGGAGGTGGAGCGGGAGGTCGTTCCAGGACTTGGTGGCGAGGTATGAGACGCAGTAACTTCCGCTGCAGCTCTGCCGGATGCAGGGGATATGTGCGAGGGCGAGGGAGGCAGATCAGAATTGTCTGGTCAGCTGGTGGTAAGTCAGGCGGTGGTTGAGCAAGGAGGGTTCAGCATTGTGGAGGGCGTGGGTCAACAGCTTGAACTGGTAGCTCTTCTGGATGGGGAGCCAGTGGAGGTGTCTGAGGTAGGGGTGATGCTGGTCCGTTTGGGGAGGTTGAGGATGAGTTTGGCTATGGTGTTCTCTACAGTCTGTAGCCATCTGAGGAGTTGGTCAGAAGAATTATCTGACAATGCCGAAGAGTTCTTTTGTGTGATTGACACTATCTTCGATGTGGGTGGTTGGGGCATCATTTGTGGCTTCTGTGAGGCAGTGGTGGTAGTTGCAGAGGTCTGATGGGTTCCTACTGGATTGCCACTGTCTCTCCAGTCGCTTACACTCACGTTTGAGGGTGCGGAGCTCAGGGATGAACCAACTGGTGTCTTGGAGGGTTTCCTGGTGCTGGTTCTTTTCACGGGTGCGACGGTGTTGGAGCAGCTGGAAAATTATAACTTTGTAGGCATTTATTAGCATTTTCCACCATAAAAGCACATTGAAGCATACTCCTAAAAAAAGGTATGGGGAAATTGTTTTTCACGATTAGTATGAGGTATGGAACACCCTCATATTACGGTATGGAACACCTTCACATCAAACAGGGGTTCAAGGGAAAAGATATCTTAAAAGGAGGAAACATTCTCACAGAGAAAAAGCGGATTTAAAAAAAGAGTGATTTGTACAGAGACATCCTAAAGCAGGTGAAAGTTGGTTGCTCATTTCTGGACATGTACAACCGTTTTCGATTTCCAGGGCCCCTTTGTGCTTACAGGCGAGCGCCATTTTACTCCTGCTGGGAGTTTCGACTTCTTTTTCAGTCGACCACACAGTAAGCTATCGAGAAGGGCTGTAGGCGCATGACCCCATCATTCACTGCTGCTGCAGCTATTTCTGATTAGCGCCACGATATATATTGTTATTGATAAAGCCACTAGCGGCTCTACCATCAGCTTAGCTAAGCGTTATTTATTGTGTCTAGATGTACAGCAATATTAACACAGTCAGGCATCAGTATCATCTCTTGAGGGCATCATGAAACGCAGCCAGTGTTCACTGAGAGATTTAACGGTGGATTTAATCGTATTAAATGGGAAAAAGTGCCCTTGGCCTTTACATTCTTATTTGAAAAGCCATAAAAGCCTGGTAATTCAAGCACTTTACTTCTTGCAAAGATTTTACTCTAAATCACGCTCACAAACATGAGATGGGTAGGTTGTGACTGCAGACTGAACAGGGTCAAGAGTACACATTATGCCACAGTCAGGCCAGTGACGCACCGGCAGCGCAAGGGGCTTGTAAATAACCCCCCCTTTTTTCTCGGAATTTATTGAACGAATTCTGATGCAATGCATAGCACATTGGTGCAGTAGTGCCTCTATGCACCATTCCCAGTTTAGTACCTTTGATAGCCTCTTTCAGGGCATATTTTAGCTATATATGTGTGTATGTGTGTGTCAATGTATGCAGATGCGTTGAGTGTAATATGTTATTTATCTAAATTATTCTATTGTTGAGTGTGGGGAGGGGCCAATCAATCAATCAATCAATCATGGCATTTGTAAAGCGCACTACATACCCGCGAGGTGAAGGCGATTCACGAGAGATAAAGCCTTGGGTGGGGCATGATACTCCCCCCCTAAACAGTGACAAGAAATAGCTTATCATATTCTGCGTATCTTGCATATATGGTTTATGCATAGAATGTTTTCATGTCTGTTTGAAAAAAAGATAATTAAGCAAAAACTAGATAGAAGGGATTACGTTTCTGCAGTATGGTAAAATCACATTAAAGTTAGCTCTACTTTGGTCACAAATTCAATGTAATTTTACCTTAGAGGACAAATGTAATCTTTTGCATCTTGGCTGCTGACCAATCGCAGTGATAATATGCTAAATTTCAAAATGTTTTCTTCAGAATTTGCAATTTTTGGGGCAGATCTGCGAATCCAAAGACCCCAGGGGTTACCGAGGGACCTATGAGAGGTCCAAGAATTGCAAATCCAGTACCAGATTTGCTAACCCTGCAATAAAAATATTTTTTTTATACACTTACATTTTTGGGGGTTCTCGCTGGCACCCCATGTGGGCCTGAGGATCAGCTAGGCTCAATGTGCTCCCTAATGCCCTTTTTGTTTATATTTCTCCAAAACTGTGCCTGGTGCACACTGTTTGGTAAGGAAAGCTGTCTGTGATGGCCAACTAATAGAATGCAGCAAATGTGTTTATTTGTGGCTGGATTTGAGAGTCTGCAATGGGAAATTGAAGAAAAATCTGCTTTGTCCAATGGCATGCCATTATTATTCTAATTGGATTTGCAAGTCATCTGTGGATTTGTGACTGCGTGTGACGTAAGAGTCCAGATATTTCTATCTTTCAACCCTGTCAAGGATACCCCAAAAATGTTTAAAGCAGTAATTTCTCCAAAATTATTGAATTGATTAACACCAAACCAACATAGACCCTTCCCTTAGTAAAGATTTGCCTTTGCTTGATTTGGTGTCAATTTGTTCAGTAATTTTCCAGGAAAAAAAGTTTGGAAATATTTTGGAATGGGCTTGAAAGGGTGAAGAAGATATCTGGACTGTTAGTTCACAAATTGCATCAAAACCGGGTTCAAGGACAGTTTGCAGAAATTTAAATAATGGAATTTGCTTGGGCAAGGAAGTCCATTCGGGGTCCGCTTACTCAAAACAGACACCTCGAATGCAACAACACTCATTGGCCAGCCTCAAGAGAAAATTCTCTCTTCTGGCTGCCATTACAGAATGCAGGGCATGGCCCCTGTGCCCTGAAAAGAATTACAAAGGTAACATAACGAAGCAGGCCAAGCACACCTTGAGTCCAGCTCACATCACCCCCTGGAACCTTAGTGGGGGGTCGCTCAACGGCCCCTCGAAGTTAAAAAAAATAAGAAAATAGCTGTTCGAGTTAACGTGAGGTTTGTGAAAGCCTGACATGCACAAGCCCCTGAGTTCACTATCCATAGTCATAGTTCATAGTCCTGTAACCTAAACAACAGACTGTAGGTACTATTTTGGATGTGCCAAGCACATTGCTCCAATAATGAGACAAAGGAATATGATACCAATCTTGAGCTGCTTTCCATAATTTGTGGTCTTTTTATTCACCCACAGACTATGGATCTTGAATGCAAGGATCCTGTGAGTGTCGGCATTTTGTGTCTTGTTTTTGAGGCTGGGGATTACGGGTGCCCTTTTGGGTTCTTTCTAGACCTGGGCGTAGTGCGCTGAGTTTTGCTACCTGGAACTCCGCAAAGTTACAAAAAAACTCAGGGAAGTTCCACGAGTGGCGGAGTGCAGTGCGAACTGCAGTTTGTGCTGGTATTTCTGCTACTCGGGTAGAAATTCTACCTGAGCGGCAGCTCGCAAACTTACCATTTGCGCTCGCGAACTTGCCGTTCGCGATCGAGCGGGGAAAAACTCAGCTGTGATTTTTCTTCACTCCTCGATCTCCGCGGAGTGCAGAAAACTCCGCAAACTCTGCGAACGGAGCGTAGTTAACCGCCCAGGCTTAGTTTTGTTGCAGTCTGCAACACACTAAAATTTATCTTCATAAAAATATCTACTCAGATGCACAAAGCCATCAGTGTCAACCTTTGGGTAGAGTGATCATCCTGAACTCAACTTTTTTATGCACAGAGTCCATGGTCTCTATTGCAAGATTGCAGGACTCTGTTGTGTGGAAGGTTTTCACACATGAACATGGAGAAAGCAAACAAACACTCACAACTGTGATCAAACTTTGACCATAATGAAATGACCCCTCACGCCGAAGCATGGAAACAAATGCACAATGTTCTTGGAGGATCAGAAAATAAGCCAAACCCCAAGACACCAGGATACTTGGACCCAACACCAGGTTCTGCAAGAGGTGCTGCAGTAAGTGGAAAACAACAATTCCTGCTTGAGGGTTTTTGCACTTTACTGCATGGAGTGCAAAATCAACAACTGTTGTGTGAAGAACAAAAATCACAGAACTTAAACCCAAATGATGGAAGTACACTTCAAACCATATCTCAGCTCTGCTGTGGGTTGGTTGCACAGCCGGGAAGTAGGCCTGTTCCTGCTGCCAACCCCTGCTAATCAAGTCCAAAAATGTGCACAGCTGGGTTAGCTCACTGTGGGGGTGGTGTTTGAGCACAGGGCCTGGCCAAAGAGCTACTTATGCTGAGCAAAGTCCATGCACAGCAGGAGTTGGCCACCCACAGCATGGTAGGCACAGGGTGTAGATTGTTGTGATATTCCTTCGTAGAATAATAGGATAAAAATAAATTGGTAAAAGAATATTAATGTTTTGAATCAATGGGAAATTTTGGTTCCATATCTCTTCAATATTTTGACTCTTGGACAAGTGATGGCCGATGTCCCTTCATTAAATTTCATTAGGGGTAAGTGAATCCATCCATAAGAACTTTGTTGGAACCTTGAGCCCGATTCACAAAAGTAAAGTGAGACGAAAGTCTAACTTTACGACTTTCGGTATTCACAAAGGAAATTTACTACTCGAAATGCCCTTTGTGAATACTGAAAGTCGTAAAGTTCGACTTTCGGTATTCACAAAGGGAATTTACTGCTTGTAAATGCCCTTTGTGAATAATGAAAGTCGTAAAGTTCGACTTTCGGTATTCACAATGGGAATTTACTGCTCGTAAATGCCCTTTGTGAATACTGAAAGTCGGAAAGTTCGACTTTCGGTATTCACAAAGGGCATTTACCAGTAGGAAATGCCCTTTAAGAATACTGAAAGTCGTAAAGTTAGACTTTCGGTATTCACAAAGGGCATTTACGAGTAGTAAATGCCCTTTATGAATACCAAAAGTCGTAAAGTTAGACTTTCGTCTCACTTTACCTTTGAAAATCGGGCCCATTGAGTCTGGCAGCCTTGTGAGAATATTTTCTAAATGTACTCTGAGCTAAATTTAGAGATGATTTTGAGCATGTATTTTCTGAAGTGTATTTTAGAGACGCACTTCGCCTCAATGTGAGGTGTCTGTATATGCACTTTTACTGAGGAATTATATCTGTAAATATTCTCCATACACGGGCTCTGCAAAAAAGTCTGTTCTTTCTAGGTAAATCCACTCAATCCTAAAGGGAAATCAGTCACCTACATCCGCATGTGCTTTTTGCAAAATGAATACTGTTTCATTTACCTTCTGCGGATTGCATTTACACTAGAAAACTTCCAATAGAATTAAAGCAATGCTAATCATTTTATGCAACATAATTAATTATAAGAAACTAATTAAACTTCCTGAGCCATGTGCTTGTCAGCAGGCTGTCGCTTAATCCCAAAATAATCTCAAAACTAACGTTTCTTTTCATTAGGAGAATAAGGCTGCTGTCTCAGGGCAAGGAAACAGCAGAAACATTGCAACATGTGACGGCTTATCCCAATGAATTGAAGTTAGCTGTGGTTACAGTCTGCAGATATGTTGGTTCTATCAGGCATTTTTTATTATACACCATTTTTTCCAAGAAAGGAATTGAGCAACTGTAATAAAGGGAGCCTTCCAGTGAAGCGAAATGACCTACTCCTACATCACTGACAATTGGCAACAATAACCATTCTAGGATATTCCTTCCTTATTTGATGTCAACTGGGATTATAAAACATACTGTGACCTCGTTCACCAGATGATCCCCAGATCATCAAGTGATTCTCACCAGTGCTTAATTTGTAAAATATGAAGTGCCAGGGCCCTCATCAGGAGACCACTGCAGCTTGCACCACCCATAGCCCCTGCCAGCGCTGACAATGACAGTACCAACACAACTACTGACCATCACCCTCCTACAAGCATGCCAGTTCAGATTATTCCAGGCCGCCAAAGCTATAAGATTAGAATTGGCGGCAGGTAATAGTCATTTTTCACTTATATTAAATTAGTTAACAACTGCTGTTGTGCTCGCTCTAAATCAGACAAAGAGAACACCATGTGGCAGACTGTCACAAGTGACGGTGCTGCCAATTAAGTGCTGATGCTGAGCACCGGAAATCACCTGCTAAAATTAAGCACTCACTTATGAGAGCGGGTGGACCCCTTGAAGTAGGGAATCTACAGATCTATTGTGGTCTTTCATTCTTTCTTTTAGTTTGGGGAGAACTGTAGACTAATCAATCAATCAATCAATCAATCAGGGGTTTATATAGCGCGCTACTCACCCGTGAGGATCTTAAGGCGCTGGGGAGGGGGGAACGGCTCCGGCTCAGTCGAAGAGCCAGGTCTTGAGGTCCTTCCTGAGCGTGTGCAGTGTCGGGGAGCATCTGCTGTTCACAGGGACCTTGTTCCAGGTCCTGGCTGCGATGTAGGAGAAATCTGAGGCGCAATCACTACGTCTTGCAGTCTAATGTTAGTAGCAGACTTGAACACAATGCATGTTTTTCTGTCTTTGTTGATTTTACTGTAATTGGTTGTGGTATATCAAGTTCAGGTTTATTGATAAAATGAACCATTACTTACATTTCACATAGAAGCAGCACATTAAACCATTACTATAAAAGCAGCACAATAACACAATTGGTGTATTGACCTAAAACGTTTTTACATCAGGTCGGCAGAATATTAAATATGTCTGTCCATTCGGGTTATACGTGATTTATCGGTAGCCTGTGGTACATCACAAGACGGTGAGTGTGCTTCATCCGGCATTGGGGTAGAGTTTAGGGTAGTCGCTATAGAACATCCCATTCTCCTGCTAATTTCACATCTATGCTGAGTTGCTCACTGATGCTCACCAGTACAGCCGTGCTTGCTTTTAATCCCGCACAGATCACTTGGGGCCCGTTTCACGAGAAGATATATACATTTATAGTGGTGGCTGTACTCCTACGCACTGGTATAAATGTGCAACATTTAGGAATTCACAAACATTCCCAGTAATACTCCTAGAAAGCTGTGGCAGTTGCAGCTGTCCAGGGGCTGTATTACACAAAAGGCGCATTTTCATTGTTTGCGCTGGGCACACCTTTTAAAAGGTTCACCCAGTGTAAACAATGAAAATGCGCTGTATTATGATGAATGTGCAGACACCATGGCAGCCATGAACTCACTCTGCCCTGGGGGCAGCACATTCAGGTGAAAAACAGAGCGGCTGCTTTAACCTCTTCAGTGCCCATGACGAGATAGTCTCGTCATGGAGCACGGTTGCGCTCTGCCCATGACGAGACTATCTCGTCATGAACCCCACCCACTAGTGCAACGCCCGGCACAGGAGGGGGAAAGGGCGTGGCACTGAAGGGGTTAAAGCCGCCCAGTGTTTCCACAGTACAGGCAGCAAACCACCTCCACTTTGAAGGGGTATTAGAGATCCCCTTGCAGGCAGGGGAAGTGAGTTACTTAACCGGCCTGCAAGGGGATGTTTGGGGGGACCATAGGACCCCCTTCATCCCCTGCAGAGGGCTGCCATCAGGAGGTGGACTGCCCATGCACCACCTTTTATGGAATGCCCTCTGAAGATGATGCTGCCGTTTTATGTGCACCAACGCTATTAGTATTACAGAAGGGGCCACACAAGCGTCTGCGACCCCTTTCTGTAATACCAAAGTGCCAAGGGGTTAACCAAAGCGGGAGCAATCACCCATTGTGCCCCTGGGGAATTGTATAATATGGCCCCAGGTGTACTACTAGCAATGTTATGTGACATGTGCTATTTCCTCACAGAGAAACACAAGAAAGACATGACCCTTTATATTAAATAATAGAGACCACAAAATAACAAGAGAACAATAATCCATAGATTGAAATGATATGCATGGAAATTCAAAGAATTTAAGTGAAATAAATAATATATTATGTCAGAAACAAAACATACACAATGCAATAATAGGTACAGCAAGGCTGGTTAATGATTGAATAATCTGTTTGTTATTCAGAAAAAAATAAAGATATTAAAAAGAATTCACCAACAAGTATCTTACAACTTTACCTAAATGCACCTTGTCATGTTCTGATAATTATTGCACCTTTTAAAATCTGACACCGAGGTGTTTGGTATTTATTGAGTGCTGTAAATATCACCTAGTCTTAGATTTTTAGGCGTAACATGCGGACTTTATTACTTACCACACCGCAATCTGCATTTTCAAATGAAAACTGGGACTTTTCCCCCCCGTTAAATTCTGGTAGTTTTGGCCTACCAAAATGTATTGGAGGTTGCAACTTTATTGCACCTGGTAATTAAGGGTGCGATACATTTTATTTTTATTTATACAGTTTTATATAACTCGAACAAGACCCTTGCGGATATCAGAGCGCCTTACAATGTTCAAGGCAGCATGGAGGGGGAAAAAACACCACCCACATCAGGATGGGACATGCTACAGGAGAATCCCCCCGCTAGCACGTATCCAGGTATCTCACAAAACATTTCACCACTTATAATTGCGAACCACTGGCAAACATGTATTTTCATGGAGATCGGAATTAAAGGTTGACTTGTAATTAAGGCTCCCGGTTTTCTGTTTTTACGGATTTTTACAGATAAATACAGACAGAAAACAATGTGTTTTCTGTCTGCATTTATTTTTAAAAGTGGATAAATACAGATAATTGGGCTTCTTTTAAGTCACTCTGTGCTGCCTTTCATGAACTATATGCCAACACCTGAGCAGATGGACAGCACAGGAAATTTTAAAAAAAGATGCAATTTCATTAAATAATGCCATGTGTCAACATACATTTGTGGTATAATGCAAATATTTACCAGTGGATGTTTTGTTATATAATACGCGGCAGCTGAAATAGCTAGAAAAAGACAGACATCAAAGTATGTGTGCGCGTCTATCAGTTAAATAAACATGGAAATGTACACTTTTACCACTTCATTTATCCGCAAAACACAAAATAAATATGGATAAATACGGATAAAGTGGGCAGAAAATAAATATGGATAAAAACAGACGGAAATGCTAAAAAAAAAAATACCATAAAACCGGGAGCCCTACATGTAATCAAGACCTAATGTGAGCACCAAACTGTTCTCTTCGCCTGGAAAGTGTTGTAGGGCTTTTGATATGCAAGCGAGAAGGTATCAATCAATTGATGATCAACTGTACCACAAAGTAAATTTCAGCATGAGGAATATCCTACTGCTTTTTCTTACTCTGTTGGTATTGTGCCATGTATGTTCTATGTTTGTGTGTTTGAATTCTTAAAAAGCATTCACTTACTATGATGTTTTATTTATTTATTAACTCGAATCATTTAGGTAAAGAGATCCAAGCCCTCTTCACTCTTCAACATGCTTTATTGAATCCAGCTGAACTCTGCCTCTTTACATATAGTACTGAGCTGTCTGCATTTCCCCACTGTAGATATTAATGATGCTTTGAGAAATACTTGCTGCATTCTGTACAATAAGCCTTGATAGCTGTATGGTAAGTATTTTATTTTGTAAGCAGAAACATAGTGTCACATGAAAGTGGTGCATTTGTTTTTCATTAAATATACATGCTTTTCAAAGCCCAAAGGCAAGGCTTCCTATTCACTCATAACTGTAGCAGATCTGAGAGCCTGCACTGAATCTATACCACGAAAAGTCCCTGCTGCATGCACGTCATCATATCATAGAGGTGTTGATTCCATGGATTTATTCTAAAAGTGGCAGATTAAGATGCCATTATAAACATCTGTCAAAAATCAGAAGTTTGGGACATAATATGGTACCATTTATCATGGTAATAGTTTTTTGTTTTATTGTTCTCATTTTAACAGTTGTTATTGAGGTAGTTATAAAGTATTCTCTATAATATATAGAGAAACTGATATTTTACCTACATAATTGGATTAATATGAGTAAACTTTAACCAATGGACTCCAGGTATTTTTTTAATTGTTCCAGTAATATGTTCTGCAAAATCCAGCACCATGGGGCACTCAAAAAGTTTTATTCTCCTGCATGCATTTTGTGCCCTGCTCTAATATGGCCCTAGTTAGTAAAATTTTGTCCAGAGTAAAGATGTGAAATTAAATGAATACATTTTATATCTAAGTAAGTGGCATCTTTTGCCAATGTTTGGCCTAGAGAAAGCATTTTCCAGAATACCAATAAATTTACGTGTGCAAAACTGTTAGACATATTCACAAACTGCACTTTGTAGTAAGTTTAGTCGTGCTACAGCAGTACTACTCATGCACTGCAAAATGCTATTCACAAACATACGTGTGCAGACCTCTGCCTCTACAATTTTTCCTCTGCGGAGGTGTCAGTCATATGGACAGATATCTCCACTAACGTAGGTATATGTTTTAATAATACATGAGAGTGGAACCTGAAGGAGTGGATGGGAAACGAGGAATACTTACTAGTAAATGGGAGGAGGATAGGTAAGTGTAAGGAGGGGTTTAGGGAGAGGTAAGGAGGGTGTTAGGGGAGTATGCGCATACAAACACATACCCACAAAAGAGTAAGCCCAGTGCTATTCACAAACTGCACTTCTAAAGTTACTACAGCCAAAAAGGACACTGATCAGTAGAAAATGCACTCCAGCAAAGCCTTGGAATGCACCGCACATGGTTACTCACAGGTACAGCAAGCAGCACACTCCCATAAATATTAATAATAGATTCAGGGACTTAAAATAACACCTCATAGTAAATAATGTAAAATAGATGAAACTATTTCAAATTTAATAACACACACAGACACACACACACGCGTACACACACACACACACACTCACACACACATATATCTAAAAGATGCCTTGAGAGAGGATGTCGACGGGCACTGGGGATGGGGAATAGAGACACGCATGCACCAATATGCTATGAATTGCATCAGAATTCCTTCAACTAATTCCAAGAAATAAGGTGTCCACACTCTGTGAGGTAAGATTTATTCATTCATCAGCAAACAAACTGGTTGCGTTTCAGCCTCAATGGCAGGCCCTGTTCACGAAAGTGCACCACCACTGTTTCCGACATATTAAAAAAATCATAGGCCTGTGGCATCATCAAGTGGCACAATCAACATAGAAGGACACTACTTGCTATTCAATTTCCATGTCTGAAAACACAATATTTGTACAACATGTACAAATGTACATTTTAATCAAAAAACAATTCATGTTTATTTGAATGAAACATTTTCATTGTCTTTCAAATATCATAGAAAAAATCCTTATTTGTCAATATTAAAAGATCATACGCATGTTGTAGTCTCTATCCCCATCATTACATCCACGCTGATTTCCATTGGCCATGGAAATTTTCATTCCAAATATATATTTTTTATATTTTAACAAATACAGCTGGCTTGAGTCAGATATAGTATAAAAATACTTAGGGCACCGGTGCATGGAGGTGCGTGGGGCCAGGCCACTTTACAGTGGTCCACGACAGACAGAGGCCCTGTTTGGGGCCCTCCAAGTCCCTTTTTGACAGCCTTTTCATGGTAGTCTATCCGATATGAAAGGGCTGTCAGAAAGAGGTATTGTAATCCCGATGGCGGTGCCTGCATCGCTGCTATTCAAAGGGTTACGATTCCGACCACCACCCCAATGGGAACTCAGATCCTGTTGGAGGCGGCGGTCCTTCACCGGACCGCTGAGGGTCCGAACCCCTACATCATAATGTGGTGGTCAGACCAAAGTGCTGTCAGTCATCGAACCACCACCGACGGCCTGTTTGAGGCAATCTGACAGACATCATAATCAGGCCCTAAGTGTTACATGGTGCTGTTATCCAATTTCTCTTTAGGATATACCTATGATAGTAATATTAACATACTGGTGAAGGATATTACATTAATGAAATGTGAGAACTCCCAGGCTGATACACAGAATCTCACACAAATTAATTGCTGATGAGTTTATATAGCAGGTAAGTGAGGTGGTGATCAGAGGGGAATGGGCTGGGAGGATGAATCTTGGTAGGCGATGCGGGACTGCCATGGAGTGTTCTGACCAGAGCCATTTCTCTCTCTTGCAGGAGGAGGAGGAGAAGGCTGCAAAATTAATAAACTTCTAGAATAATTAAACCGAATCAATAAAAACACACATTGATACCTAATAAGGTATCTATCTATCTATCTATCTATCTATCTATCTATCTATCTATCTATCTATCTATCTATCTATCTATCTAGCTGTCTGTCTAGGAATAGACACAAATATATGTATATAAAGACTTGTTGCTTCTGCCCTTGGGCAAGGCAGTAGGCATGTCCAGGCTACTCCTCCACCACTGCTGTGCAGGTCTTTGAGTGCCAATTTATTAAAGAGGGTGGGGTGCATTTGAAGCTTCTCTACTTAGCCTGCGTGAGAGACCAGGGAGCATTATGCAAATTTGGCCGGCCCAAGGTCTGCCACATGAATAATGCATCCATCATAAACCACAGGAACTACTCTTTGACCTTAGGTGGACATGGGTACTGATTATAACTAGCAGCAATGTCCATGAAGATATGATTTGCAAAGATAACAAAAAGAGGTTAAGTGATATATACGTTATATGTCACAACAAAACAAATGTAAAATAAACATATAAGAAGACCATGTAAACACAATTAAACCAAAAATATTTATGTAGCAATGAGGACATGCACAAATATTTAGCAAATAAACCTAAAAAACCTTTATGTGTTCTGTGGGAAAAGGTGAACCTACAGTGATAGTGACTGAAGTAATCATATTGAATTGTGATGAAACAGAAGGTTATGGAGACAGGCTATATCTACATTATGTGAAGAGTGCCTCATATTAATATAGTTCATGTAATTTTTTAACTGTATACTGCATAAGAATGATTTCCTAAAATGTCTTTGTAGCTACTATGTCGATAGTGTTTCAATCCTTGGACTCTTTAGCAGGTCATCATCAGGACTAGAACAAAGTAGACTTGCCACATGAAGGAGCCGAGGTAATGGATAATGAAAAAGAAGGTAAAGTAAAGATTCTCAATTAGAAAAATAATGACAAATGGAATTAATGAAGCACTCGAGGGCAGGTTGATGACACCAGGCAGAATCACTACTATTTATTTGTGTTACAAAACAACTTTTGAGACCCCTTACAAATTCTACATTTGTTTGAGTGATCTGCACAAATTTGGTGAGCTCTTATATATCTTACTGAACTCTGATTTCCCCAAGTTTCATGCAGATTTGTGAAGGGGGTGGCAAAACATTTAAGGGTATAACTACATAGTACACATATATGAGTACAAATACATATATATGTAAACAATAATAAGCATAATGTGTAGCAGAAAGTTAGGTATACATCTAGGTGGTGGCCTGTACTAGGTTCAGGGTAAAGTCCTCTATGCCGAAGCACCTCATTATATTTCCATGCTCCTTGCTCCTGACAGCAGACAAATATTTGCTAAGTGCATGCCTGCACTTAGACTAAGGGCCTAATTACAAGTTTGGCGGCCCCACGGCAGATAGTGCAACGTGCCATCTGCTATGGGACCACTAAACCTGTGGTGCGACTGCTCTCCAGATCAGGAGTTTTTTTCCTCGTCTGGCAGGTGGTCCTGTGGCGGTCTGTCAGACTCATAAAAGAGCCTATCATACAGACCGCCTATCTCAGAGCACCAACTGTACCTTCTTGCACTGTGTGGCATATATGCCACATCATGCACAAAGGGGTGTTGCAAATCCAGGGGGGCTACATGTGCACCCTGGCATGCACGCCCAGGCCTAAATCTGACAGGGGACCCTGAAAGGGCACCCTTTGTTACCATTATACCACCCTTTTCACAGCGGGTTTACCACTCTGAAAAGGGCAGTGAAATGGCAACTTGGAATATGCTCCGCGGCACCACCAACATATTCCTGCCATTAAAAATATGCCAGCCCAGTGGGATCCTTGATGCTGGTGGTGCTGGTAGTTTCATGGCGGTTCAACCGCCGCAAGCGTAATACTGTGGGCAGTCCCGCATTGTGGCGATCATCAGACCGCCATCACAGATACGGCGGTTCAATGGACCGCTGTACTCATAATCTGGCCCTAAAACAGGCAGTTTGGTCGCTGGAATTGCAGTGCACACTGAACAACCACTCTAATCAAGATGGCCTCGGCCTCCCCCCAGTAAGGATGGCACAGAGTTGGGAACCTGCACAAATCATGACAGTGTAACCCTTACAGCACTGCTTTTGTCTATGCAAGGGAATCACACCCCACCTTTGTGAGGTGGCTGGACCCCTTAGCCTTAGGGACTGAAATCAGTGACTGTGCCTGCCATCTGGAGCCCTCTCTGACCAAGAATACCCAGAAAGAGTGCAATTTAGACCACCATATAAAAGGAGAAAATCTACACTCCTCCAAGAGGTGCTCTTTGCTAGGTCATGTTTCACAATGTGTCATGCTTAAAGGAAGCATATTTTCCCCTACTTTCCTGGGGAACATTATCATACAAAATTGTATTTTTAAGGTCTCTATATATGATATCCACAAGCTTGTTCATTTACTACTCCTTTTCAGTTTTCAACAGACACCTATTTTCTACTGAGGGTTAGGTGAAGGGAAAGAGTGGAAACTATGATATGCAAACATGTCTCCTTTTTTTGTTTCCTCTGGAAACTTGAGATAAGTTGCATGCAGGGTGGCGAAAGGGGGTACCAAACAACAAAACAGTGTAGCATCTGGTCCCAGTGGCTACTCTTAAATTGAAGTTTATTTAGTGTTCTGGTAGTATCTGTCCACGTGGACAGTGAGCTGTCGGCTGCTAGTGACACCCACCATTCGTTTACGCATAGAAGCCAAGAAGCCAATATTTCTTCTCTTCAATGATCTTTTTCTTGCTACAGTCCAAAGGGTGTCCCGGGGAAAGCACCTTCTTCAGAGCAAGCAGCGATTAGCAAGTCAGGATGTTAATGATTGGTGTTAATGGAAATGTTCTAGGTTACAAACCCCAAGCCACTTAATAAAAGCCTATTATGTTTCCTCATCAGCTAACCTCGATCAATAGACTTGCAACTGAGAACTGCTGTCAGCACTCAAAGCAGGGCTGCTTCACTCATCTGGAGAAGCACCACACAAAGGTATAACTGAGAAAGCATACATTCTTCCAGTAATCCCTGTTTTGATATTCTGACTTGGAGCATTTTATACTAAATGTTTTCCAGAGAAGGAAACTGTGGGAGTTGGAAAACCCTTTCTATTAGGATAGATACACAAATGGATCCTGATGCAAATTGGACTGCTGTGTGAACCTGGTCAGTGGTATATTTAAGCTGCAATGCAATACATGGGGGCCTATTCACAAAGGCATTTTCGAGGGCGTAAAGTAGTAATCCTGAAGTATTATTTTACATTTTCTTACATGCCTTTGTGGTTTGGCTCCAAAACATTCAAAATGGGAAAAATTGGACTATTCAGGAAATAGTCATATACATAAAGTACAAATAGGAAGGACGATGTCCTCTTTTCACTTTTACTAATAGGGAGTGTTGCATTTTGGATGCAGATTATCAATTGGGGAGAGAATGTGGCCTAACAGCTAGGACGGTCGACCTCAAATCTGGGGAACCATGTATGAGTCTCAGCAAGGACGCTCAACATCCTGTGATTCTGGGCAAATCACTTAATCTCTCCGTACCTAACAAAAATGAATGTGTCCTCATGTAACGCAACTGGCAATCATGTAAAGCGCTATGATACCTGATACCTTCAAGTGTGCGCTATATGAAACTCTGTAAAAAAAGGCATGTAGGAGTATGTAAAAGAATACTCTTGTAGTTCTAATTCCCGTACTCATACATGCTTTTCTGAATCGCCCCAGTTTCGCTCTAAAATATCCACTGGCTTCCACCAATAATATTTTGTTGATAAAAACAATGTGTGATTGCTATAAAAAACACAATCTACTTGACACTTATTTGAGTGTACAGTAGAAACAACATGCCCCTCGATAACATGTTTGCGCGTGCACTGATCACTTAGGGCCTGATTACGATGCCGGTCGGACTGCATTTCACAGCACTGTCAGATGCGGTCGGACCGCTGAAGGTCTCATCGGAAGAGGCCGTCCTGACTGCTGGATTACAATGCATCCAGCATGTACTCCGAATGACTGCTGACAGACTTCCCAATCCATCAGCATTCCTCGGGGAAGGACTGAGTTGGCAGTCTGAGAGAAACAGCAGCCATAGGGCTGTACAGGGAGATCCAACAGCCGTACGGATTATGATGTGTGTTTCTGACAACCCAACCATGGCGGTCCAACCGTCTGCTCTGATCGTCAGAAAGTAAGGAAAAGGGGTAAACACTCAGCTGATTCCCCTTCTCCCCAGTGAATTTCAACATGGATCCCTTCCTCCAGGTCCCCCTTCACCTCAGCAGCTGAACTCTGAAGCAGACGGTCCCGTGGGTGGCAGAATCTTGGTAAGTCCTCATGCGGCATGTATTCTCATTGACTGGACCAGGCACATATCACCAGACTCCAGCAATTGGACACATAGTGCACAAGGCATGTCCCCACATGTGTCATGCATGTGGTGACAACTAGACCTGTTTCCTGTGTATTTATACCCACTTGCAGTCACATGTCCTGGTAGCCGGGCACCGCCAGCGATAGACCTCCGCGGTAGCAGCAGTTGCATCGCAATACGGCGGGTGGAGCTTTCCCGGCAGTTGTAATCAGAGCGCAGCCACGATAGTCGGACCGGCGGCACAACTGACATAGTAATCAGGTCCTTAGTGAAGGAACGGATAATGAAATTTTGCATTTGTTGGCCCATGGTTTGTCTTAATGGTAAAATCACATCTGTAGAGGATTCAACTTGTAGGAACGCTTATGAACTAGAGAGTGAACAACAATGAGAATTGGTCAGTGGTTTCATCCATATACAGTGTAATTGTCATTTGCAATATTGCAATTATTTGCATTAGGGAAAATTAGCCAGCTATATTAGCTAGATATATTGTAATCAGTCCTAGAGTAAAAGTGGCAAACCTTGTTTCTATAAAAGTTCATGGATATAATTTCTAATTGTAGACTTCTAGCTTTACACCTTATTAAAAACATATATTATGTATCTAGTAGGTTTGCAATAGTCAAAGCTAAGTAACAAAGGAACAAAGATGGTATTTCTTTTAGAAACTTGTTCATGATACTAAATAAATCCTGGACATATTTGCCACTTGTGCCCTAAATCTGAAGAGTCAAGAAAGCCTGCCATGTACAAATAGGTTTCATTGCAATTAATATATCATAGGATATGCTTATAATAACTGAGCAACAGCCATTAATGTGAATGTTTCACTGCTGGTTAAGAGTGCACTGTACACTAAAAAAACACAGCTTCCAACTTCAAGACACATTAAATGAACTTCCATCGTCATTCAAGAACATACATAAGACTCAGGCATAGCACAAGTCTGTGCATGAGCAGCAACAAAGAAGGAAGATGGCTGCAGAGTCTGAGTATTTATGCATGTTCAAGAATGTTGATGGTTGTAATTATAATTCCGTGTTCTAGACTTGCTGCTGTGTATGGGAGCAATAAAGGATAGCATAATGTTGGCCTCTGTGTCTTACAATACAATTAGTCTAATGCAACAAAATATTGTTCACTTGAGAATGCACAATTTGATTATGATTATAACATTTACAGGTAGTCTTTCATAAAATATGTTTAGTACTTGTGTGTCGTATAAACCTCTTACATGCTGTACCTTAGTGGGAGGGAGGGGGTAATTTAGAGGGGCATAAAAATGGGACAGCTGCCAAAAACTGCAAGCTGTCCCATCCACCTGCCTCTATTAGCCAGCAGCTAGAGTGCAGGGGTGGTAGGTTTCCAGATAGAATTGCCACTGACTGTTCTGAAAACCATCTCACCAAACCAACACTAGCAACAATGGTATTAGAGGGCTGCCATATTTAGGACAGTTTCTCTGACACCATTCCAGTTATTGTTTTTCCTGTTTGGGTTGGCCATGTAAACCATGGTGGCTCAGGATGAGAAATGTTCACTAATGCTTTCCTTGTGATGGGAGAAAACACCAAGGACATGAGTGACTTGCATGTTGTTTTCATTCACAGACAGTGATGACATGTCCCAGTGCTATCATGGCGTGGCAGACCTACAGTTGCCGTTATACATTTAATCATAGTTGCTCCTACAATGAAAGTGGTATCAACTTACAGGAAAAAAGTGCCAGCACACCAGACGTCTTGTTCTACGCTATACTCTAAATAAGCCCCAAAATCTTTTACTCCTGATTTAGAGCCAAGAGGACAGTGTGCTCTGTCACAAATGCGAAGGAGTACACTGTCCACCAACTGTCAATGCACCACCTCAGTAAGAGACAGAGGTACCATAAGATTTCTGTTGATAGGGCCCATTTGGTTACATCTGACAGCCCGATGGAGTAGAGGCCGTTCGAAGAATGGCGTTACACTACCCCCACTATTTAGGGCAAATGCTGTAATGTCCTTTTTTCTATTTATCGCCACCAGATGAAACCTGGTCGTGAGGGACTAAGAAGAAATGATGAGCCCCAAAACCTCCCAGAACTTGGGGGTCATCATTTCTCAGAAACAAATACCCACTTTGGGAGTTTTGCTTTAAAAAATAAAATTGATTGGTAAATGTTTGGTGGACAGTTCTCAAAACGGCTGCCCAGTAAAGGTTTTTTACCTTGAAGGGAACTGCAGTGAGGGTGGTACATTTCAAGGAACAGAGATAACCACTGGGCCGGCGGTCATCTCTAAATTTGACAGTCAATCATTTCCTCCCGAGTACTGTTCGTCAAACTTAAAATAAGGCCCTAATTAAGTATTTACAGACAATATATATTATTATTAGAAAGCTGAACAACCAATAGAGTTGCTAGAGCTCAGGAACCCCGGAAACAAAGTAACAGAACCATCATGAGGACCAAAGCTGATATTTGGTACCTTTGCCATGCAGTCTTTACTACGTGCTACATTTACTATGCAGAATTTACATGACTGCAGTTGTAACACAAGTCATTACAACACATTCCTCTGCAATGTAAGTTATAATTAAAAAAAGAAGGTAAATACTGGTAAGGGCTTTTCAAGTGGATTAAGGAAAGTAATGGGGAAATGAGTAGTAAGGGCTTTTAGATTTAAAGGATAGGTAGGGACAAGGGGTAATAAGGGGTTTTTAGGGTTTAGGGGTTAGTTGCAAAAGTGAGTAGAAAGAGTTTGTTTAAAACCAAAACTGTATGTTAAAGTGGCTAAATTGGGGGGTTGAGGTGTTTACCTCTACAAAAATACAAATTCAAGGGGTTAAAAAGGAGCTGGTGGGGGTTACCATCGAAAAAGATAGATTGGAGGACTTAAAAGAGGGTGTGGATGTTTACCTTCCCAAAATAAGATATGTTAGAGGTGTTAAAAGGTATTTTGAGGGTGTACCCCAAAGAAATATAGCTTAGAGGGGTAAAAGATCCAGTTAGGAATCCCCCCCCCCGCAAAAAGATAAGTAGGATAGGTTAAAAATGGATATTTATTTTTGGAGGGGATAGGTATTTACTATGAGGGGGGGATTTTAAGTTTATTATAATTTTTATTGTATTCTAATTGTGCTTGCAGTGTTATGAGCAGGATTCTAGGGAGGGTAAAGGTTGAGAGTACATTAATTTCTGGGCAATTACTTTTTGGGGTGTGAGTATTTATTTTCCAAGGGTGTTGATATTTATTTTTAGGGTATTGAAAAGTGTCACAATTTTAATTGCACTTTAACTATGCATGCACAGTGTTAAGAGAAGAATGGTAGTGTTATAGAGGATAAGGGTTGACAATGTATTTTTTGTAGAGTTACTTTTTTTGGGATGTTGGCATTTACTTTTTAGGGTTTAAAAAAATATATTATAAATGTAATTAGGAGCTGTATGCTAGGGTTCTATGGTAACAGGGTAAGGTGTGGGTATTATTAAGGTTTTGCAATGTATTGTTATTTTGATTGTATGTTTACTGTAGATGTACAGTGGTAGATAAAGGATGATAGAGTTCTAGGTGTTCATAGTGGGGAAAATAGAGACTTTAGGGTACTTATGTTTTAGGTTGTGGTTATTATTTTTAGGGATATGGGAATTCATTATCTTTTCAAATGGTACTGGAGTGTCGGTTTAGATTTTATTTACTGTTGTATTACGAGGTTTTGTGTTGAAAAATGAATATAATAAGCTTAGTGCAAATCATATTTAAACATAAAATATTATTTAACATTTTTTAATTGTAACAACATTTATTAAAAAAACCATACATATTATGTTGTTTGAACCATATTATATTTACAAAATGAATATAAAAGGTAGTTTTTAAAATATTGTTATTGCTATTGAAAAATGTACCCTTATTTAATACATTGTATTAAGATTTTATAAAATGTATTTACATTGTGCAAGATTTTATAACATAAAATTTGTCTATTTTCCGTATATTACAATAATTTTCAATGAGCGAAATAGGCCTTCTTTACTTGTCACCACAGCCATTTTTTTTATGTTTTCTTGGCCTTTGTGTCTCTTTCTAGAGTCAGTAGAAGTTTGTGGTCGAGGATGAAGGGATGCTGCAGCTCCACTGAGGTAAGAACTTCTCTTAAGATGTACATATATTAATATGAGTATATTCATTATAGAGAGCGCTTAAGGCTGCTTAAATAATGTTGATGTTGTGTTATCCGCATATAGGTTTGCAACTCTTTCCCAAACATAGGCTGCTGCTGAACATGCCTCCTGCAATATGTTATTTTAGTACTCTGTTTTCTGTTTCCTTTTTTATAAATGTTACTACTCAATACTAGCGTGTATGTATATATTTTTTTAAAGATACACGCAAATCTCTATATAGTTCAGTGTTTTTGGTTTCAAGCTTTCTTTAATGTAATGATAATGATAAAGACATTTCTAGAGTGCACGGCTACCTCGGAAGAGGTGTCCCGGTGCTAGTAGCAGACTTATGAGGGGTTCGAGCCGCCCATTATGAATGGGTGAAGAGACAGGTTTTTAACGTTTTCCTGAATTCCGGTCAATTTCAATCAGGCGGAGAAGGGCTGGCAGAGCGTTCCACAATTTCACCGTTTTTGCCGCAAAAGATCTGTCACCTTGCTGGGCCTTAGAAAAGTGTGGAACCTGCAAGAATCTGAGGTGGTTGGATCTCAGGGCCCATTCCTGATGATATAAGGGCAGCCTCTGCCTGAGATAGCCTGGGCCCAAGTCTCTGGTGGCTCTAAAAGCCAGGATCAAAGACTTAAACTCAATCCTCCTGGTAACCGGAAGCCAATGGAGCTGTCTCAGCTGAGGGGAGGTATGATGTCGGAGATGTACCTGCCGAATCAGTCTAGCCAAAGCATTCTGAATTATCTAAAGCCTGCGAACTAGGTATGCAGGCAACCCCATGTACAAGCTATTAGCGTAGTCCAGCTGTGAGGTCACCAGAGCATGGACTGTAATCTTCTGGCATTCCTCCAACAGAAAGCGTAGGAACTTCCTAATGGCTCTTAGTTTTCAAAAGCACAGGGAAGAAACTTGATGCACCTGCATCTTAAAAGAAAGGTCTTTGTCCAGTCTGATTCCCAGGTTTCTACCTGAAACCACCAGAGTTGGTGGTGGATTCAGCTCTGAAGGCCACCAGAGGTTTGATGGTGGGGGTGTTGCCTGACTGAAGAACAAGACTTCTGTCTTCTCAGCAGTAAGTTTAAGGTTATTCTCATACATCCATACCGAGATGTTTTTCAGGCACTCCTTGAAATTATGAAAGGCCGCTGGCGATTGTTCTTTAAAAGAAAACACCAGCTGCGTGTCATCAGCATAGGAAACCACCTTCACGCACCAAGACTCAACAAGACTAGCCAGTGGGGCGAGGTAGATATTGAACAGCAGCGGGCTCAGTGCAGAACCCTGAGGCACCCCACATACTACAGGTTTCTGAGAGGAAAGAAAAGGATGCTGAAAAACCTGCTGCAAGCGATTCTCCTGTAACGACTGTAGCCAGGACAAAGCTTTTCCCCACACTCCTGCTTGAATCAGTCTCCTGAGCAGAATCGGGTGTGCGACCATATTGAATGCTGCTGACAGGTCTAGTAGTACCGCAATCGCCGAAGCACCCCGGTCCACAGATTCTTGCACAGATTCAGCAACTTCAAGAAGCATGGTCTCCATAGCTAAATGTAACTGGACTTTGAATTGTAGTTTATGCAGCTATGTTGTAAGTGGAGTATCAGATTTTAAACTTGATATAATTTTCCTCTCTATCGTCCTTTGAACGTTTAAAGAGGAAATAATTAAGGCACCTCCAATCATCCCTGCGTTTAGTGTGTCTCTCCTTACAACAAAGGTACCGTTCATGTTTAATAATCATAAATATTCTATTTCCAAGTTTGTTTGTTTTCCTTTTTATCTTATTTAATTATTTTTTTTAATTATAAAATCTATCAAGTGTATTAATATTTTCTAGATATGGAAATGTATAACAAAATCTAAAGTTAATTTTAAATGTATGTATTAATATTTCGAATTTTTATTTAAAACCATTATTTTTATAACATTTAGGGGCTGATTACGATGCAGCCCGTAAAGGCTCCGACCGATGGTTGTAGTCTTCTGGGCCGCATCATAATCGGCCCCTCGGTTTACTTTCCGACTGCTGCATTACAGTTTTGGTGGTTGGAAACTAAACCAGACGGTCATTCTGGCTGGCTTCCAATGGGCTCAAAGAACCTATCGGCCAGTTGGAACCAGTTCGTAATCCCAAAGGGCGAGCCTTTCCACCCTGGGGATTACGATGCATGTTTTCCGGCATGGTTTCCATGCCAGCATGCCTGAAATGGAAACCGTGTCGGAAAGCGTGTTTGGGGGCTCCCAGCAGGGCCCCCTTGGGTGTGCGATGTCCAGTTGGGGGCCGAAGGGGCACCTATGGTGCTCCACTGTTGATCACTGCACCCCGTGGCAGGCACCTTGAGGTGCCTGCCAAGGGGTGCAGGGTTGAACAGCACCTCCCATTTCCCTATGGGAGCATGTATTACAGCCGGTTTATGGCCGTAATGCATGCTCCCATGGGGAAATGTAGGAATGCGACCGAACAGTGTTCAATTGCATCCCAATTGGGCAGCCGGCACCACCGACCAGAGGTCAGTCGGTCCCAGGACTGAGACGCCTGGCATCATAATTTGCTCCATATTTATTTTACAGGTTGAATTCAGCCATAAACATATTTTCTTGAAAATAGTAATTTACATTTTATAGTGAATTATATTTTGACTTAGTATGCTTTAACCTTCTAAGTTATATTTTTCACATTTTGTTTTATTGTTGTACTTTGCTGAATAACAATATTCCTATTTGTGTACTTTTCTATTTTACTGTTTAAAAATGAAAACAAAAGTTGTTTGGTTAACATTTTGCCTTTTCTTTTATTTATGATCTCTGGATTTATTGTGTGAAGGGAAGCATTATTAGATTTTTTGTTTGGTAAATTTATTTTGGGTGTTGTTGGAGATAAAAGCCTTTTTATTAACTGAAAAATTAGCTGTAAATAATGCTACCGTATTTCTTTCATTGTAATTAAATAGTGGTTATTTTTTTCCTTTATTCATCTATTATGATGTATTTGTCTTGTTTTCCTGTTTGGATTTTATTTTATTTAAAATTCTTAATTCATTTTATATTAATGTAAAAAATATTTTTTATTCTTGTCCCTTCTGGTAGTACTTCAGAAAAAATTAGAATAGTTCGTTTTTTTGGTTTGATTTAACTGAAAACATTGTATTGTTATTGTCACAACATTTGCACACTTCAAGTGATTATATATGTATTATTACTGGTATTTTGTTTCCAGTTTTAGAGGATTTGCTTCTCTGAAACACATACATTGTAATCCAAATGCTATTACGGCACTCCAATATGCCCTTTACAAACAGGAAATCAATATATTTTATTTTTAATACACTATTTTTTTCTTACATATTGAGTAAATTAAGTATGGTTTTTTATTTATTTTCACCTATTGAAAAAATATGATAGATGGCCCTGTTTCGACAACCTGACAATTCTTCACCTTCACACTTGTCGTACTGTCCCCTCAGAGCTCATCATTCAACAGATGACAAAGTCGTAAACATACATTTTAGTGGATAATCTGTTTTTATTTACAATCTAAGGCCCTGATTATGATAGTGGACGGTATCACGGCAGTGAGAGAATGGCCCGATTGGCAGGCGATGGTCTGACCGTTGCACTAGGATATGACTGTCGCCTCGCATTGCAAAGTGCCCCTTCACAAGGCAGCTTATATTGCGGCCCAGGAAAAGGGACCCAATACAAGCCACAGTGTAAAGGAGCATTTTGTGCACATCAATGCACTGTGAGGCCCCTCACTGTATGGGCACTCATGGAGGACTGCAACTCTCAGCATGCAGCGGCCTGGGAAGTGGAGCGCGAGATGTCCTGCAACCTCAGAAGTGGAGGAGGGGCAAGTAATCACCTGACTGGGAGTGGCCACAGCAACAGCTATATTCCACCAAACCCCCAGGACATTGTTTTAACCTTTGAAAGGGGCACTGATGAAGCTAATTAAGCGAAACGCATCTCCCGGGTGTTTCAAAGTTGTTGCACAAAGAGCGCCTAAAATCATTAAAGTCAGTTTGAAGCCTATCCCAGAGCTTTGTCCTTACCTGGAGGAAGCCTGGTGGTTTATATATATATATATATATATATATATATATATATATATATATTTATTACCTACTGGCGGTCGCCAGTAGGTAGATATAGTTAGGACCTATATTCCATAGGAAATCCGCAACATTCTATTTGGAATAACGTTGGTGCTGATCGACGAATCTTCGCGAAATTTTCCAAACTTTTAGCCAGCTCCGGTCTGCTCCTATCCTGAAAATGTCACGGTGATTCATCAAGAGGGGGCCGAGAAAAAAGGGGGGTCCCAAAACGCGTTTTCCCCATGCATTTTCCCATAGGACCTGTTGACGCAGCTACAGCCCGAACTGCTGAACGGAATTACACCAAATGTGGCAAAGAGGTAGTCCTCAGTTCAGACTCGTGCTTTTTGCATAAATGGTGTAAATCCGTTCAGTAGTTCCTGAGAAAATTAGAGTTCAAAGTACATATATATATATATATATATATATATACCCTCCCGAGCACGAGCTGAATGATAATTGGCTGGCAACACTCTGAATCAGGAAGTGTTGGCAGCCATCTTGTGCCTCGGTAGAACCGAGGCACAAGAAAACCAAAAAAAAAGGTGCAAAACGCGACAAGGGGGCAGGGTAGAAACACCCTGACCCCTAGGCCTGCTCAGGGGGTCCCACAAGGACCCCCAAGGCCCAAAATGTGTTTCTTTTTTTTTGTAAATCACGGGATGCGCGTAGGGTCCGCGCATCCCGCTGCCAAAAAAAAAAACCGAAGTGCGGCCTCCCGCGCTTCATTTACAATTGGCCCCCGGGGGGGCCAAGTCCCAGGGGCAATTTTTAATGGGCCCCCCAGCCCCGGGGACTGCCACCCCCCGGGGCTTTTGAGAAATATGTGGGGGGGCTCTCAGCCCCCCGAGCCCCGGGGACCGCCACCCCGGGGCTTCATTATAATGTATGCGGGGGGCTCATGGCATCCCCGCAACCCCGGGGACCACCACCCCCCGGGGCTTGTTTGCTTTTTTTTTTTAAAAAAACCTGTGTGGGGGGGCTCGAGCCCCCCTCACACGCCCTGGGGACCACCACCTCCCCGGGGCACTAATTATTTAAAATAGGGGGTCCGTTACGGACCCCCAAGCCCCGGGGACCACCACCCCCCGGGGCTTTAAATCCTGTGGGAGGGGGGCCCATACTGGAGGTACCTGGTGGGCTAGTTGGCCCCCAGGGGACCTCAAGGTTGCAGATTAATTAATTCCCCAACTTAAAATGCGCCACAGGGTGTGTTTGCACACGTCAACTCAGGCCCCGCCCCCTTCCTTCACCATTGTACAAATATTCCTCTAAAATCAGCCCTACTACGAATTCCGATTTACTCACCTGTTATCAGGAAAAAACCCAGTGCTGCATCTTTTAGCCCAGCACTGACCCTGAAAAGTAATTCTAAGCGTACTTACCAGTAACTTGTATTTCCTTCCATAGGAATCCATTGTGTGGTTTTCAGCAGAAAATGTTCTAAGTGTCCAGTTTTGAAACGTACAAATATTCCTCTAAAATCAGCCAAACTACGAATTCCGATTTACTCACCTGTTATCAGGAGAGAACCCAGGGCTGCATCTCTTAGCCCAGCACTGACCCTGAAAAGTAATTCTGAGCGTACTTACCAGTAACTTGTATTTCCTTCCATAGGAATCCATTGTGTGGTTTTCAGCAGAAAAGTTTCTGTCTATTTTCACAAACTAAAAATATTCCTAAAAAATCGTCTGTATGACTTAAACACATTCTTTCAACTGTTTACAGGAGGTTGGTCAGTGCTGGATCCAGGATCCACCACTGAGTAATAAAAAGTAACGATAACACTATTTACCTGCTAAGTGAATTTTCTGCCGTAGGATAACATTGGTGATTCTATGGGAAAAAGTTTATAAGTGTCAACTTTTAAAATACAATAATATTCCTTAAAAATTACTACTGTATTCAAAGCGCTTTTACTCAACTGTTTACAGCAGATGTCCAAGGCCTGAATCTAGGATCCAGTCCCGTGGTTAGAAAAGTAATCCATAAAGTAACTAATTGCATTTAACTAGAAATTCACATTGAACTCAATGTTGCTTTGTGGTTGAAATTGTGTTGCCCATTGCAACAACTGTAACTACTGTACTTAAAAGTCTGTTGCCTATTTGCCAAGTATTTAAACTAAAGTAATTCATTCTGAGAAAGTATATTTTGTATTGTAATGTATAATGTAATTATAATGTAATTAAAAAATATATATCTAAAAATAAATAGTTTAAAAAATGTAGTAAATCAGTATCAAAAAAATAAGTATAACAATTAATACATTAAAAATTGTCATTTACAAAACCTTTGAAATTCACTGAAAAAAACCATAGGTTTCAGGCCTGATATAGTTAGGAATTAGCATTTAAAAAACCTTTGAAATTCACTGAAAAAACATAGGTTTCAGGCCTGATATAGTTAGGAATTAGCCTTTAAAAAACCTTAGAAATTCACTGAAAAAACAATAGGTTTTAGGGGTGTTATAGCTAGCTGGACATTTCACTCGAACAAAACCATTGAAATTCCTCCGATATAGTTAGTTGTACTAACTACATCTCGCGCGCCCGCAATCCACTGCTGATGATGTCACATATTGATCTGATAAGTCATGGAGGAGAATTAGGGGGTCCAGAAGTGGCGAGGAAGAGTAGACCCCACTGCTGTCCAAAATACTCTAGTTGGGGAAACATTTTTTACAAAACTGTGGAGTCTTGTTAGATAAAGGGGGAGGCAAGGTTTTGCTCTGGCCCAGTCAGTCACACAGCTACTGTCACACCCACACAGACACTAAGATACCCACTCACACACCCATTTAGCCATTCTCACATATACTCACAGACCCACACAGCCACTCACACACCCACTCACAAAACCACTCACATACCCACAGATGCACCCATACAGCCATTCACATAACCACTCACACACCCACTCACACACCCACTCACAGACCTACACCGCCACTCACACACCCTCTCACAGACCCATCTAGTGACTCACACACCCACTCGCCAATCCATACAGCTACTCACACACCCACAAAAAAAATCACACACCCATATAGTTACCAGAGCTAACTATAACTTATGCCCCTGTGATGCACTGCTTATGATCTCATATATTAAATCACCCATGACATAGGCAGTGATATCACTGATGTCAATGACCACTCACACACCCATACAACCACTCACACACCCACTGACACACTCACACAACCACTCACAGATCCATACAACCACTCACACACCCATACAACCAATCACATACCCCCTTACAGACCCATACAAACACTCTCACAAGCACACAACCACTCGCACACCCACAAAACCACTCACATATCCATATAACACCTCATATACCCACTTACACACACAAACAACCACTCATATATCCTTTCACATACCCACAGAACTACTCAAATACCCACTCACACACTCATACAGCCACTCACACAGCTACTCACAAATGGATACACCTAAACAATCAGCAACTCACACAGTCACTCACACAGCCACTCACTCACTCATACACCCACTCATACAGCCATGCACTCCCAAAAGAGCTACTCACAAACCCACTCACTTACCTATACATCCACTCAAACAGCAACTTCTTCAACCAAATAACCACATACATACCCAGTCGCTCACCATACAGCCATTCACACACTCACTCACCCACCCATACAGCCACTCACACAGTCATGTACTCACCCATACAGTCACTCACAAAGTCACACACCCATAAAACTACTCACACATCCACTTACTAACCCACGTAACCACTCAGACAGCCACTCACACATGGATACAGAGAGTCACACAGCCACTCACATAATGTTTGTTAGAAACAGTATCAGTGATTAGTAGTTATGTTATGTTATGAGGTTTTGTATAGCGCTCGTATACCTGAAGGTGTCTTGGGGCTGTGCTGCATGTGGGTGATCAGCAAGGCAGGATGAAAACTCTAATGACCTGGCTAGAAGAGCCACGTATTTAATGCTTTACTGACCTGCAGAAGTGTTTTGGGATTTTTTATTCAAAAAGGAGGGAGTTCCACAATTTAGCGGTAATGTTCACAAAGCTTTTACCGCCCCAAGCGGGCAAGTCTAAAATTGGGTCACCACATTTTTCGAGCCCGAAGAACATAGGAGTCTAGGAGGTGTATACCAATGCTCAGAACCTTGAAAGCAATTCTTTTTTTCACAGGTAGCCAATGCAATTGATTCAGTGCCAATAGATGCTGGATAACATTTGGGGAGATTAAAAACGTAGTACACAAAGTATACTAATTTAACCTATGTAGTAGCTTTGTATATATGCTTAACACTCATAAACTTAAAAAAACACTCACAATCACTGGATGAAATCATATGTGATGTCATCTGTGATGTCATTTGCGATGTAATGAGTGATGTTCCTGTCCATGTCATGAGTGATGTAATATGTCAGGCCATAAGCAGTGCAGTGCTGGGGTGTAAGTTATAGTTAGCTCAGGTAACTACAACTGCTGAATTTCTATGGTTTTGTGTGTATGAAATCTTTGCATAACTATAACATCAGTGAATGTCTAAGGTTTTTTAAAATTATATTTCCTCACTATAATGTCCAGGAAACCTTTGTTTTATTCCAGTTACTTGAAGCGCTTACTTTGCAAGTGACGGTATGGATATTGAGTGCCGGTGTGCTCCGCCGGCGTGCGCGCCACCCTCCGAGGGGCCCAGTCAGTCTGGAAGGAGCAATTTTGTGGACATATATAAATAAATATATATACATATTCTCACAATCACAGAGCATCTTAGAACGAGATTACTCATGTTCTTTTCTGTTCAGTACTCAATTTTAATATCAACTATTTTAATGTTGGTATTTTGCTGTTCTGATATGAATTATATGAGTTGCACAATTTATTTAATATTTGCACTACAGAGTGATATCTATGTGTAAATAGGTGCTTTCCTGCTACTCTGCAAGATATAGTCTGTTATCCATTTTCATGCAATTAGTGGGTGGCCTTTACCTGTGAAGTAAAGTATTTAATGTCACTATTGGTTCCAGCATGTCATGTGATCAAGACCGGGGTGTCCCGATCGAAACGCGTCATGTTGCTGAGGGAGAAATAAACTACACCTTAAAGAACTTTGGAATTTCCTGTGGTCCGTTCCTGCACGTTTGATTCACTAAACGTTGTGCTTGGATTGTGTTTTTCATATATATATATATATCCACCAATGGGGGGAATGCAGGCAGCATTCAAAAGAGGAACTGTCAATCAGCGCCAGTAATGTTTGTTTGGCATTTGATGAAGGCGCAAAGCTGAAACGTGTCATGCCAAGGACTAAATAAGGCTACCTACCTGCATGCAGACTGGTGTTGTTCCCTGTTGTTCTTCATTGTGGCAACTTTTGTGGATATATATATATATATATATATATATATATATATATATATATATATATACAAATTGCTGCTCTCTAAAGTATAAATGGAAAACACACACTCATGTGCAGTCATGTCATCTTCTTTATTGCCTTGTTGGCATTCACAAGTGCAGAGTAAAACCTCTGGGAGAGGTGGGGATATATATATATATATATATATATATATATATATATATATATATATATATATATATATATATATATATATATATATATATATATATATATATTTTCTTACCATGCATGGTAGAGGCATCCATGTGGTGAAAGGTGCATGGAAAAGGCATGAATGGTAAAGTTGTGCGTTGTATTGTCATATATCCCTCCCCCAACTCTTCTCCCAACATCAGACACTGAGAAGGCCTGAGTAAATTCTCAGATGACGGTGGAGCAAGAACAATTTTGGCAACGTACGGAGAACATAATCTTTCACTTTCAGCATTTCCAGAAGAGGTGATCAGGGTACCTAAGTGGTAGGGGGATAAAATATGTAAACCACCAGGCGAATTCAGCTATGACATCAAAGAGGGCAGTAGAGTCAGCAATAGCCTCAATTTCCCTAACACCAACCCTGTGGAAAAGTAAGGACTTCAACCATTCAGAAGATAGGGCACAAAGAACGTAACAGAAAGACCATTATAAACCCAAACACAACCCTATGGAAGAATAAAATCCCAATGCATGAAAGGGAAGGAAGGGGCTCTGCAGGGGCAATGCAACTGTTTCCTAAAACACCAAACCTACTGGAAGATTGAGGTTCACGTTTTCTCCAAACACGAGTTGGAGGGGAGGACTAGGTGTTAGGCCATCAATAATCGCAAAGAAAGAATCCCCCTACAATTCAGATGAGATTCCTTAAAGTAGGGAAAAAGTAATCAATGTATAGATTTAAGGCAACCTTTCAGTAAGCAATAAATAATTACTAATAAATAGACAGTATAGATCAGAAAGAACCAAAGACCACAAATTATTTATCAAAAGTACAAAACTGGGCATTTATTGAGTATTTTAAGAAGAGAGAACATTATAGTAATCATACACTCCCTTTCCTATCTGTCATACAAACTCACATGCACACTGAATGCAAATTTAAAAACATTAATAGAATGGTAACATTTTGTTTATCAGTGGTAAATTGACAATATATAAAACAGATTCAGTTGAGAACTGAGTGGCACAAATTCAAATGACTGGTGGTATTCAAAATACCAACCACCAGTCATTTGAATTTGTGCCATAATGTTCTCTATTGTTAAAATACTCAATAAATGCCCAATTTTGTTCTTTTGATAAATAATTTGTGGTCATTGGTTCTTAAGCCATCAATGCCAGGCTTTTATTTTAAAAGTAAAAAACACAAAGAGAACATACAGAATCTTAAACGCTATATGGCACAAGCAACTGTCAGGATGCAGCATGGAGCACGTACCTCTCCACTCCCGGTCCTGTGGAACGTGCTACTCCAAATCTCCGGAACATCTGCCTCTTCAGGCACAGAGGAGGATGAAGAAGTGTGCAGAGTGTGGGCACTATCTAGACAGAAGTGTTAGGTCTCAGAGCAATGTGCTATTCCCAACACCAGTATCACAAGAATCCCCAAACTTGCTTCGACCTTGTTTGACCTCCCGAATGAGATGCTGCTTGAATTCATGACACAGTGAACCTGAGGCTAAGTTTTCTGTCTATGCAGAGAACTTAGGAAGTCATGATGAAAACAACAGGGACAGATGTAATGCTTGAATTAATCTTAGGCACTGGAAATTACACTGGATCAGGCTCTATAGAGAAGGACCAACCATATGCAAATTAACCTTTATTATGCCGCACTAAGAACACTCCAGCCTGATGAGCTGGGCCACATAAGTTCTGAACAAGAACACAAGAAATCTAAAACTAGTTGTGGCCATGAAGGGTCTCATTATTGAGGTGCAGCTGGAATCCTGTGACACAGTGACCACAGGACCCATGCCTGGGCATATCCTTCACATTTTGCGCATTGCACTGAGGAAGAACAAAGTGATGGGTGTAATGCTTTGATCTAAGCCACTCACAGTTTTGCTCATGATGCCAAAGGTCAGAAAGACCAACTGAAAGCAAATCCCCCTTGGCCCTGGGTCAAAAGGAACAGCCTAGCCTAAACAGCTAGGCCATACATATTTAGGGGCAAATTTACAATAACTGGTGCATCCCTGCAGATCAGCACCAGTTATTTTGCGTGAGGTTAAGGACCCCTTGCGCCACCGTGGATGCACCGCATTTACAATGCGGCACACCGTGGCGCAAGGAGACACAGATGCATGACGCATCTGTCAGCGTATAGGAGACACAGTGCTGGAGTCGTGTCGCAAGCGTGATGCAACTCCAGCACTGCTCAGGGGCGGCCCATACCCATAGTGCTACGACACTCCTTACGCCTGCTACAAGCAGGCGTAAGGGTTTGACGCAGCGGGGACGGAAAAGTGACTCAGTGACATCTTGTTTACTGCGTCACTTTTACGGGGCTTCCTTGCGACGGAACACCCACACTCCATACATTATACCTGACGCAGGTATAATGTAGCGCAGGGCTTTACAATGTGACGCATGTCACTAGATGCGTCTTGTTGTAAATCTGTCGCATGGTGGCGCATTGGTTACGACACCGCTGCGTCACAGAAGTGACGCAACGGTGTCGTGAAAATGTTGCAAGGGGCTTGTACATCTGCCCTTCTGTATGAAATCAGGCATGGTAGATGATTGATAAAGGTTCCCCTATTCTCTTGAAGTTGTCATAAACTCTTGTTTGTTAAGGCATTAGGAAGATTAGTGCTTAGAGGTGTTAAATGCATGAAGAAAGCTAGGCAAGCATACCCAGTCCGAAAGTTAATTACTTGCTCACTCACTCACTAGCAAATTCATGAATCCATGTCCGCAACACTCTATGCATGGTTACCTCCTTACTCATTCATTTTCTCCATGACAAAATCTCTCAAAATCAAACAATTTGCAAGCCCAGCTAATGTTTTTAACAGATTTGAGTCTTGTGAGAATGTTTGAAATAGACACGTTGAAGCATACTTACAAGCCCCTTTCGCCAAAAGAGCATCACTTTTTCTGACACTCCGGTGGAGTAGGGCCATTTCACATATTTACAAAGTGGAATTAAGCCACTTATCGTGGCTTAACGCCACCTTGTAAATATACCCCTTTCAGCCACAGTCTTCTGCGGCAAAGGGGTGAGCAATCGTTGTTGCTGAGGGTGTTCCACCGCAACACCCATTGCTTTCTGATGCTGCCCCAGATTTACAAGGCTGGGGCAGTACCCAAAACAAAGGCCAGGTAATATCTTACAATCTGCAGCACACATAGAAAAAGCAAATCACCAATATTGATTGTTTATGTGAAGGAAGGTGTTCCTCCCTGCATATAAACAATCGCCCCTGCAGCACAGGCACCGTTGCAACATAGTGCAAGGGTGCCTGTGCAGGCACTAGGCAGCTTCTTTAGCCCTACCGCTAGGAGAAACACAAGGGTGCACCGTATTTTTGTTTTAAAAATGTCAAAGCACGGCATTGCCAAATTTGGCATAACACCACACATTGTTTGTAAAATGCCCCTGAATGTCAACTTTTGAATCTAAAAAAATATGAGCGGAATCCCACAAAATGATTTTCATTTATTCCTTAAGCATGGCCTGACCCACTGTTGTGCAGTCAAAAAGAAAAAACTGGTAGTTAAAACTATGATAACAGAAGTCAATAACTGAGTAATTCATCCAGCTTCGTTATCTTTAGCTTGACTAAGAAACTGTAACACTCATTATAAAGGACACATTGAACAAACCATGCACAAAAAGAAACTATTCCATGGCTCAAACGTGTTTCCCTAATCAAGTGAATGCCTTGCATTAATTACATTTCGTTTTAGCTGCACCTTGCATAGCAATCCCTTTTTTGCATTGTTTCCTAATTGATTTTTTTTAATTCATCCTCTTGTTAAAAACGAGCACATCTAATTACAGTTCTTCTATTCTGCATTCATTGTTTCTGATTGACCTAGTGCCTTTTCATACTCAGATAGCCCTTTAAACATATGTAGCTAAACTAATTCTGTTATTGTTGATACACTGTTTTAACACCGATGACACCCTTTTTTCAAGCCTTTCATCGTCCTATTGTTACTGAATATGTGTGTTTGACATGTGGTCACACCAGTTTCTGCAATGCAAGCATTTTAATTAATAAAGTCTACAAAATAGAGGCCTTCAGTATTGCTAGCCGGAGGTCTTTATCATGGGGAAGGATAAAGATCTCTGGGGTCCGCATCACTGGCCATCTGAAATGGGTGAACTTCCTAAACTGGTACAAGCTGTACCTAATTTGGGCATAGTGATTGACGATCAGCTGACTATGAAACAGCAAGTAGCGAAGACCACTTCTATTTGCTTCACTATTCTCAAATGGCTCCGTAAGATATTATGGATGCTGCCTGAATCTACTCAAATAACAGTCATCGAGGCCCTAATCATGTCGAGGCTTGATTATGGCAATGTCCTTTATCTAGGAGCAAACAGGGAGTTAGTACGCAAGCTGCAGGTGGTGCAGAATTCTGTGGCCAGGCTACTTCGTCATGTACCGAAAACATCCTCCATCACAGGCACTTTACGCGATCTACATTGGCTCAGGATTGAGCAACGGACGAAATGTAAGGCTTTATGCTATATGCATAAGATTAAGCTAGGCACAGCACCCCATTACCTATGCTCCCTAACCCAGACATATCTCCCGACCCGCCTACTTCGCTCCTCAGCCCAAGTTAACTTCATAGTTCATAGATTCAAACTTTCATGTATGGGCGGACGCTCATTCTCGTATCTGGCCCCAATGTTGTGGAACTCACTACCTTCCCTACTTCGCCACGAAGTTAGCCACAAAACGTTTCTGCAAAGGCCTGAAGACCTGGCTATTCAACCAGTAAAAGCTGTCTGCTTTGTCTGCAATCTGTCCTGGGTGCCGGGAAACCTCCGGGTAGCTGTGCGCCTTACAAATTTAATATAATAATAATAATAATAGCCAACAAGCAAATATATTAAATTCCCAAATCTGCATTAGAATTTAATATCTACATCTGTGCAAATCAGTGAGAACACGCCAAACCTCTGCATTAAATATTCTTATTAGAAACAATAACAGCTATGTGTTACACTAATATGTTTTTATGTGTTCTCCTTTCCTGGGCAGACCCTTTTATGCATCAGCCGTGAGATATATAATGCAATCTCTCCTGTGATTTCGTTATGGGACATTCGTGTCTCTTTATAGACGCCAAGCAAGACGTGTACTTGAAACAGTAAAGTGCCATGAACCTGTTAGGCAGCGAGCAGGAAACAGATAGTGCTGCCAGCTCGTAATCTCATTAGGTCTCTGGAGCATGTCTCCCATAGACATCTTTTTTTCATTCCATTATCAGCAAAAAGATGGATCACTTAAAGCAATTACTACCGGTACAGCCTGCCTTTACTGTCGGAGCAAGAATGGGGTTTGGAGGACTCTTGAACAAACACATCTCTCGATACAAACTCTTATTTAATCAGTTGCTAAAATTTAATAAGATTCACACAAACTATTATCATTGTAAAGTGGGAGTGAAAGATTCACTTCCACAACATCAATTGTACTTTGGAGAGGTCTTGTTGGGAATGTAATAGATACAGTACCATTGCTTCATTTGCAAAACATTTAGGTTCAGGGCCCTTGCCAGGAAGCCATTGTTGCTTGCACCGCCCATTGCCCCTGTCACCGCTACCTATGTCGTACAAGTGTGAGAATACAGACTATTCCAGGCCCCCAAAGATACAAGACTGACTTGGACGGCAAGAATTAATCATTGTTAAAGTATATTGAATTAATAAACAACTGTTGTTGTACTTGTCTCTAAATTAGACAAACAGCGTCACCATGTGTCAGACTGTCATAAGTGCCGGTGTTGACAATTAAACCACCGACTCAAATTAAGCAGAGCGTAGCGCTGGGGAAACATTGGAGCTTATCCTGTGCAGGGTTACCAGATGACTTTACATCACAGGGATGCTCATTTTCCATTCCTGTGCTTTCCTTTAAAAAGAAAAAACTGTTTTCTGCAGCCTGTTTATGGTAGGGCCCCTGGAGCACAGTGGCCCAACATGATTATTCAGGGACAGACTGGGAGAGAAAATAGAGCAGGGCAGCAAAATAAAAGTGGCTTCTACTGGAGAATCAGATAGCTAAAAGGGTGACCCTAATTTGAAAATTGGACCAGCTATGAACTTTTAAAGAGGAGCTGAATTGGTGTTTTACAAGGTTTGGATAGCTGCATGGATTTGAGTGTGCTGAAGGCACTGTTTGTGATAATATCAGGGAAATCAACAGTAAAAACTGGTGCACCTCACCACAAAACGGACCCACAAGCAGTGCTGGCTGGTAATGTTTGCAGGGAGGATGGTGGGGGGCCACATACGCACACATACACACTTACTCCCTTCAGGCATTCACACACACGCAAGCATGCACCCATTCACAACACTCAATCACTCAAATACACATGCACACATACATACATTCATACATACATGCATGCACGCACCAAACATCAGAAAACAAAACTTACCTTGACTGCAGCTCTCCGGGATGGATGACTCAGAGGACACTCACATGCTTCAGAAGTTGGTGGTTCCCCTTTGTAATACCCATTGTGCACAAGCATGTTTTATATCCTGGTAATGAGTGGGAACCTACTTATGCTATGTCCTATATTAAGCCGGGTCTGGTGCTCAGTGGACTAATGCATCTACTGCAGGGACCTCATGGTCACAGTCTCAAATCCGGGCGGGTCCACTCAGCCTTTATTCCATCTGAGGTCAATAAAATGAGTACCATTGAGTTGGGTAACAATAAACATCTGTTATTCAGTGCCAAAATGCCTACTGTTGAACCTGCACTTTACAAATGCACATGTTAAGTCTTTTAGAAAGTAACTCTGTTCTGGAGGAGAGACTGCCCTTTATGATCTCCATCGTATTTCCTAGTAGTGTTGAGAGGAATTATGTATTCATAAAAATCTACTGGATCCTGTTTCCTAACTATTAGATTATACACCTGGCAAAAACAAACACCTTCTTCAACAAATCCGAATGTCATCTGAAAATAGCAGGCAAGTTAAAGTTTCTTAGTCTTTGAACCCTTCTGTTACCTTGTCATGGCAATGCCTATGTTTTATAAAGTCCTGACGCGGTATTAAAATCACTTTAAGACAGTACTTTATTATAGTAACACTTCGGTCCCCACCCCGAGTTATGCGAAGTGGTAATACCACATTATATCTGTTAAATTACCAACACACAGATTTATACGTTTACCAGATGCATAATTGCACCCATTAAAACAAGGTTTACACTAATTCTTTTCACCTGCTGAAAGCAATTAGAAACTGTGAGAAGAATAGAGTCTGTAATCCTGGAAAAATGCAGTAAATAACCCATTAATTTCAGGCCCCTAATGGTAGTCCTTTTTCAAGGCTTCACATTTGTAAAAGGCAGTACATGGAGTACTAATATTAGCCATAATTGGTAACTCTGGGCCCAATATTGCCACCCAGTTTTCAGGGACAACTTGGAATTAGGGCTACCCTCTAATATTGTTTTCTACAAGCATTCTAAGTTCCTAAAATTGCGATACCACGTTACAAAAGGATCAAAGCACAGCCACTTTTACTCATGTATAGACTGTTTGTCTAATAAACAAATGTATTGATAACACGAAAACACTTTGAAAGTTAATTTTAGACCTTTGTGGTTGAATAAAACAATGAAGAGCCCTGGTTAGGGCTTACTTACTGGAGGCAATTGTACAACTGAATATCGAAACCAACAATATTGTGGTATAAGAATATCGAGGACAGAATATCCAGGGACAAAATATCGAAAGGTATATAAAATATTTTATAATTGACATTCTGCCCCATCAATATTGTGGGTTTGATATTCAGTGGGCATAACTTTGGCGGCAGATTAATTGGAAGTGCCCACCAAGAGCGAGAGGATATTTTCTCACTTTCCATACAAGTACACAGATGTACAGACACACACACTCACAAACACAAGGACATCACTCAGTCCAGGCACCATGCACCACATCAAACATTCAGGCGACAGAGTCACACAATATGCCACAAGACCCAAATCTAACATCCAAAACGTATAAGTGTCAACTGGATGCTACATAATCCTTAGTAATTCCATAACTGGAATTTCTTCCATAAATAGTTCTTTTGATACTGATTATTTATCTCAGCAAAACAATGTTGAGTCTACTTCAAACTGTTCAACAGATGCATATTTTGCCTGAAATAACCCAGTCTTTTACAAGTCAAATATCCTGGTCTGTTCATCTGTTCATGCGAACCCCAGTTAACACTTACTTACGAGTGTGAATAGATTTCAATTGCCAAACTGACTTAAAAAAAGATATAATAAGAAAGGCAAGAAAGAAACATTAACTTGACTGTATACTTCAGTGCTGAACCCAGAGGCCCAGAACTTTCTGGGCATTCAAGGTGGGACATGGGCACACAGAAATTAGTGGCATTGTTTTTTGCTTCTGTGGGCAGTCTGATTTATTCAGGATTGCGTCACTGACCAACTCCGACGGTCCTATCACTCTCCCTATATCTTCTCTACTGAGAGATATAGCTACAAGCCAGGCCAGGTAGCTACATTTGTCCTGATGAAGACCCTTTCAAAATCTTACTCTTAGGGTTTGAAACATTGACTTAATATCAACCACATGTTCATTCAGTGGAAGGAAAACCAATATTGTGTGATTACGTGATTTTGCATTCTCATCTACGCATCTATGTCCTGCTGGTTGATTATTTTTTTATCCTGTATACTTTTTTGCGTGTTGCACAATGTACATATTTATCCACATTTTTTCACTTGGTCACCTTTGCACTGCGCCGTCACATGTAGCACCACATTATTCATTGGAATTGTCATATGAAGAGTTTTGAATATGATTAATCCAATCATTAAATCTGGAATTTTCTTTGTATTTCTTTTCTTGTCACATTTGTTGTGAGTAGGAATTCTCTTTTCTACCAGGTCCTTATTTATTTATTCTTTTACAAATGATTGCCTTCGGAACGTGTTTTATGATAATGACTTTATTACCATAGTGTCTTGGGATCACAGGGTCTCCCCATTGTATTTATTGACCACTCTTGTACCAGCCAAAAATCCTTGTCTGTTCACCTGTTTATGCGAATAGCAGTTAACACTTACTTACAAGCGTGAATAGATTTTAATTGTCAACCTGACATAAAAAAGAAATAATAAGAAAGGCAAGAAAGAAAAATTGACTTGTTGAACTTGACTGTATATTCAGTGCTCGAAAATAAGAACACATTTATTTAGTAAGAGCTCAAACCAGCTGTTAACATTGGGTCTCTATCAAGCACATGCATCAAGCTAGGATTTTGCGAGTCCTTAATTGCGAATATTATTTATAAAGGACTCGCAAAATCCTATGCATGTAGGAATTGCTATAATAATAGTGATTCCTACACATTCCTTATTTGCGACTCGCAAATTGCGAGTCGCAAATAAGGAATAGCTTCCCATTCTTTCCTATGGGCCCACAGGCCCGTAGGAATGAATGGGAAATTCCAAGCGCAATTTGTGAGTACCAATAGGTACTCGCAAATTTCGCATGCAATTTCAAGGGTGCAAGGGTGTCAAAAGGACAACCTGTTGCACTCCTGAAATTGATCTATGCACATATGTTGAGCACACACATGTCCCAAGGACATGTGTGTGTGTAACCTACAACTTTGAAAAATGCACTTTAGTGCATTTCTCAAAGTTTTTGCTATTTACCATGTGGTATGATTTCACGGTAAATAGCGGGCCCAAACAGCGAAATTGCTATTTTTAAAGGCATCTTGCAATGCATTTAAGGAATCGCAATTTGCGATTCCTTAAATGCAATCGCAATTTAAGAAATCGCAAAAATTTGCGATTTCTTACATTGCCAGTGGCAAGTTGTTCATGCATCGCAAAAGCTATTTTTGCGATCGTAAACAGCCGATTTTTGTGAATTGCACCATTTGTGATCGCATGTGCCTGTATGTTTCTAAGGATGTATTACATAATGGTTATATCACATCTTCTCTAGAAGTCTATACCAATATGTTCTGAATCCCTATTTCATCACAGATTGAGCATTCGTTAATTGTGAACATGTTGTTCTAGTCCAAAAACATAGGCCTAGATCTGATTACTGGCTGGGTCCAATCTGGAGTGGCATGGATTTAACCCAGATCTCTTGACTGGGGGTGAATGTTTTCATTTGTTCTGCATTCCGTCCATCATTTGTGTGTCTTTTAGATCTGATTACTTGAACAGAAAGTGGCCAACTCAGCTTCCCCCAGCTCCTTTCTTTGCTGATGACATGTACTAATAGAGAAACATTAATACCCGCTTCCTCAGTCCCAGTAATTGACATCAACAGAGAAAACAATATATACAATACATTGCTTATTAAAAAGCACTTCACACTGCAGGTTTTGCTGTTACTAAGCACTGAGACAATGCCTGATGATAGACTGGTGACTGTGAATACTACTGACTGTCTTCAAACAGACAAGAGCAAACCTTGAGCTGTTTTTGACGTTACTCAGGTAAAAATTATCCTCTTTATTAAGTTACCTGCGTACACTCTTATGTTTGTTTCCCTGGCTCAGATGTGTAGCAGTGGGTTAGAAGAGTCATGGGGAATCCGTGCTTATTCAAGACACCACCATTTGCATTTCACTTCCCTGGACTGACCCAACTGCACCAATTTTGATATTACCCATCCCAACCCCAACCAAATAGCTGGTATGTTTCCACCCTCCGTTTGCCCATGTAGTTAATACCCTTTCTTCATAACCTCTCACACCATCCTCCATTCATTCCTTCTGCTCACGTTTCCTTAATTAAGAATCCTACCTTGCATCCTGACAATCTTCCATCCCACCCTCTGTACATTTCCTCACTTCGCCCTTCCCTCCCCATACAAAATGATCCTACCTCAAATTATGGCACCCTTCCAATCCACTGCATATTCCCACAACCTCCCAACTTGAGGCCACTCGCTCTGAGAGCTACTGCACCTCTAACAGCAGCTCCGTGAGAGCGATTCTTCAGTGATGCTCGCTTATAGACAACATACATCACAAGCAATTACCTTATTAAATGGTATTCAAGCCACCGACTTTAGAAGGATGGTAGGTTAAACTGACCTTGCTGAAGTTAGAACTCATCTCTTGCAAGACTGAGAATGATAGACAAGAGTATTTTACTCACTGAGTCACCATGCTAGGTTAGGAAACTCTTTGTAGAATATGAGGAAAATGAAAAGTGCCTTAAAGTCATTAATAAAAATAGTCACCAGACAACCAGAATTTCTGCTATTGATTTCTGGCCCCAAGTACCCCACTCCCTCACTCATTGCAGAGAATAGATTCTGACAAGACTATTTCTTCCTCTTTTGTCGGTCCAGGATCTGTCCACTGTGTCTGATTTCGCTGGTACATGCTGTGGGGTTTATGCATTGCAGTTTGCCGTGCCTGTTCATTTTTTAGATCATGGAAAAACCTACTGGGGTCTGATGGTTTTTTGATCCTAAAGAGGTTTCCTGGCATTCAAGTAGGTAACTTGTGCCCAATTAGGAGGAGCTGCAGCATCAGCTTCCAAGAGCCCCAACTGCTGAAGACAAGTGCCCACCTGCAACCATCTCCAGAGCCGCAACTGCCAAAGAAGAGCATTTACCTATATTGGTCTCAAAGGCCACAACTGCCAAAACCAGCATCCACCTGCACCAGCCTCAAAGTCCACATATGCTAAAGACAACTGCCTACCTGTGTTGCCCGTAGGCCGCAACGGCTGACAAATACACTGTAGTAAATGATTCACAAAAGCGGATAAATGAAACGATCTTTATTTAGACAAAATCTCAAGCTGCCTAGCCTGGCGCTCCTCAGCCCCACAGTCCCAACATTCTCAGGTGCACTCCTGTCACCTTCTTAGGCTGTACCAAGGGGGGAGGAGGTGTTGGAGCGTACCAACCGTGAGGATGAAGGCAAAGAAAAGGAAAGGATATTATAACACACCTCCTTTCCAAAAGGTGAAAGAAAAGGAGAGGGGAAAGAGGGAAGCAAATAAGAAAAAAAAAAGGAATCCAGAAAACGATAAGGGATAGATAAGATAGGAGAGGAAGAAAGGAGGGACTCCCAAAAGACAGTTGAAAACTGACTTGACCGAAACCAGAAGGTCAAAAGATAACAGTAGAATACAAAGTGGACCCATGCCGGGTTACATACGCAGGCAGGGTACCACAAGAACTCACATTTCTTTATACTGTAAGCATAATATGTTGTGACATGTACAAGAAAAACTGAATGTCCCTATGACAATTTATTTCATGACATAGTCTCCATGCCACTTGGGTGCTCTCACATTTCTGTCACTGCGCTTGACTTCAGGATTGCTGTTTCGCACCACGGACCTCTCATCCGACTTGTTGCCATCACTCTGCTCTGAATATGGAGCTAATCTGTCCTTGCTCCACATTCTTCCGTCAGACAATATAACTACATTTTTCTTAACATCCTTTATTCTAGCAGGCTCATAATATCTATTGTACCTGTTAGCACCCTCTTGAGGTCTTTTTACTAGGACTAGTTGACCTGCTTCCCATTCACGTGGCTTGGCTCCCCATTTACGATCATATGCTTGTTTGTACTTATTCTGGTGGCACTCTATTCTTTCCCTGGTTAACATGTCATCCCTTACAATTGAGCTGTCTTTAAATAACCAGTTGGGTGTAAGTTTGGATCCTGGCTTGCGTCCCCTTAGAAGACACAAAGGTGAGTAACCAGTAACACTGTTGGGAGTGATGTGGTATGACCAGATCGTGTTTTTAATGGACTGAACAATGGGTTTGCATGCAACCATCGCCATTTTTAGAGACTCTTTGATCATTCTGTTGCAGCGTTCCACCAACCCATTCGCGTTGAGGACAGTATAATGGGGAGCAAATGTGTTTTATTGCTAAACTGGTAAGAAATTCTTTCATTTCCTCAGAATCCAACTGTACCCCATTGTTCCTAATGAGAGTATGAGGAATGCCTTAATTTGCAAAAATGTCTGACATAAAATGTATAATAGTTTTGGTGTCTACTTTATTGACGAATTTAAGACTGATCCATTTTGAAAAGTAGTCTACTAACACTATAATGAATCTCTCTTGTATACCTTGAATTTGAAGGGGGCCAATGATGTCCATGCCTAATTTCTCCCATGCCTTGATAGGCACATGAACCGGTTCCAGAGGTGTTTTCCGTGTGCTTTTGGTTTTATCGCTGAGGCCACAAGCATGGCACCCTTTGACCAATTCCTCTATGCAAGTGTCCATGCCAGGAAACCAATATCCTGATCGAAGTTTGCTTTTAGTAAGGCTTCTACCCAGGTGGCCCTCCTGAGCTATTTTACTGATGCACTCTCTGAGTTCTCCTGGGGGAATTACCTTGTCAGCTTTGAACACATTGATCCCTGCAAGTGATAGTTCATCTCTGACATTCCAGAACGGTTGTAACTCCACAGGGAGGTCACTACATTTCTTAGGCCAACCCTTAAAGATGTTTTGTTTAACCATTTTTAGGGTGACATCCTTAGACATGAGCATGTTCCATTCTTTTAAAATGGCAGGAATGTTTACTTGCAAGATCTCGAACTCTTCTGTACTTCCTTCTATATGTTTGTCTAGAGGTAACCGCGAAAGACAGTCAGCTACCTGATTTTTGTTGCCTGGAACGTACTCAACTTTGAAATTGAAATTTTGTAAAGACACCAGCCATTTGCCAATACGGGGTGTGGCTTTTTCAATGTCCTTAGAAGAAAATATTGACCCCAAAGGTTTGTGATCCATCCTGAGCACAAACGGTATACCCCATAGAAAGTACTTGAAATGATTCGTGGCCCAAAAACATGATAATGCCTCTTTCTCTATTGTGGAGTAGTTAACTTCTGCATCTTTGAGTGTCCTAGAGGCAAAAGCTATCATTTTCTCTTTCCCTCCTTGCATTTGAGAAAGTGTTGCACCAATCCTCTGTTGCTGGCATCAGTAGTGAGGAACGTGTCTTTAGTACTATCAAAATTTTCTATGCAGGGTGCCATAGCAATAGCCTTTTTGAGTTCCATGAATGCACTGTTGTGGATGGGCAGCCATTCGAATTTATTATCCTTTTTAATAGGTCTCTGATCGGTTGTACTAGATGAGAGAAATTTTTTATGAATTTGGACATGTACTCTGCCAATCCTAAAAGGGATTTTATTTCCTCTTTGTTGACCGGAATGGGAGCCTCAACCACAGCTTCTATGAGATCCATTTTAGGCTTCATGCCTTCATTGGACAATGTATGTCCTAGGAATTTAACTGATGCTACTCCAATCTTGCACTTGTTTTTTTTATGGTGATACCTGCCTCACTCAGTTTGGTGCATACTTTTCTTAAATTGCAGTTATGTTCTTCCTCATCTGATCCATATATGAGGATGTCATCTTGGAAACAGATGGATTTGTCTAAACCCATAAGAACATGCTGAATTATTCTTTGGAAAGTCGCTGCAGCTGAGGCTAACCCGTAACGGCATTGTTAAAAATTTGTAGGTGCCAAAAGGTGTGGGGAATGCCGTGAGGATTTGGGAATCTGGGTGTAATGCAACTTGATAGTAGGCTGATGTGAGGTCTAGTACCGAAAAAAACTTTGCATTATTTATTACAGACAACATTTCATTGATTTTGGGAAGTGGGTACCTGTCTACCCAAATATTGGCATTGAGACTCCTGAGGTCCACACACATGCGAATCTCGTTACTCTCCTTTTTTGAAGTAATAACAATGGGGGCCAACCATTCTGAACTTTCTACTGCCTGAATGATGCCCAGACCCTCTAGTTTCTCCAGTTCTTTTTTAATGGTTCCCGCATTACCAATGGAATAGACCTGGTTTTGTGGGTAACTGGAACAGCGTCTTTTTTTAGTTTGATTTTATGCATATAGTTTTTTAGCAAACCTACACTTTCAGTGAATACCTCTGGAAATTAATTGCATATCTCTTTTCCTGTCAAGGATCTATCAACCAAAAACACCTGTACTGTATTATTGGGGTCAAGCCTGATTCCCAACTCTTTCTGGTGTTTCCACCCCAGAAAATTACTTCCCTTCTTATTAATGTAAATTTTGCCCCAAGTATGTCTATCTTTAAATGTGATACGCATCTTCACCATTCCTACTAAGGGAATGGGATCTTTGTTGTACCCCCCTGGATGTACGTCAGGGTCTTCTAACATGTATTCACTTTCCTTAAACATATTTTGAAAAGTCTTTTCCTCTATGAGGGTGTACGGGGAACAGGAATCCGCATAAGCCTTGACTACTTTCCCATCAAACTGTATTTCACAAATGGGATAACTAATTGTCTCATCATTACTGTGTACCTGAAATATAATTTGTTGTCACCAACTTCCGTGGCCTGATCATAAACAACATGTACACTTTTTCCTACATCTTTGGAGTTACATACTTTAGAAAAATGTCCCACTCTGTTACATTTCCTGCACTGAACTCCTCTGGCAGGACACTTTGGGAAGTTGGCGAGATGGTTTGCATTGCCACATCTATAGAATTTGAAATTTTCTTTCTTAAGTTTGGTTTTAGCCACATTGCTCTTGTACTCTACTTTTAAAATCTCATCCTCCTCTTTAACTTCATTAACATGTTTCTCTGCTGATACTGACTCTTTATTACTTTTCATTTCCTTAAAACAAAAAGCTGTGTGCTCAATACTTTTTGCTATACCCACAGCTTCTTCTAACTCTGGACTAAGGGTTAACAACCTCTCTTGCACCTTGTGATCATTGGTGCAACAAACCAATTGATCTCTGATGAGCGAATCGGTCAGTGCACCAAATTCACAAGTGGCAGAGAGTCCCCTCAAAGTGGCTATGTATGAGGTTACCTTTTCATTTTTTCCTTGTACCCTCTGAAAAAACTTGTAGCGCTCCAAAACCACATTAACCTTGTCCTTGAAATGGTCCCCGAGTGGTTGTGAAAACATCAACATCCCCCTCTCCATCCTCCTCCCCAGTATCAGCAAGATCTTCGTATATTTTCCTCCCTTGTGTGCCCAAATTATGCAGTAATATGTGTTGTTTCCTAACTGGACAAAATGTTTCTCCTCCTATTGCAATTAGGTATGAATAGAACATTTTAACCCACCTGTCCCACGGAATTTCTGGTTCCCCTTCGTCATTTAGAAACGGAGACGTCTGATTCTTGTTAGTAATAGACATATTTACTAATTTAGGGGTGCAGGTGTAACCACAGAGGGAGGTGTAACCACAGAGGGAGGCGGGAAATGCAAGAAACTAGAGTCAATGATCACAACTGCTGGGTAATGCGATACTATGGTGACAATGAATAGAGGCGGAAGGAAAACTAAGGTTCCTGAGTGAGGGTGAGGTTTTACTCCAGAGGTAAAGATAACTTATCCACACAAAGAGTCACGAAAACTGTAAAATGAAACTGTGTCAGCCAGCAATATACACAACAAAAAAACAGTGCAGGAACACTGCAGGCTAGCTGTGCCTGTCAGCGTGTAGTAGTCCACACTCAATAGCTCTCCGTGGTACATACAGAATATAACAGGCAGGCAATAACACAAAATTGCACCTCAAAAGGCTGTGCCTGCCAGCGATAGCACTTTGGCCAGATTAGAACACTGCAGGCAAGCTGTGCCTGTCAGCGTGTAGTATGGCCAAAGTATCTTGCTGCCGATAGCTGTTTGCTGTGAGTGATTTATGAGAACACGACCATTGCCCGGATGTTCCTTGGACCCACCGATTATGACAAGATTTCCAGTGACATGCGCTGACAGAAACACTACCCACCACGTCATCATGCAATGGAATGGTGGCGGTATGATGAAAGAACAAATGCTGACTTAAACGCTGTTCGCACAGCGTTGGTGGGTTTAGGCGCAATGACAAACCATGCACTGACGTCGGAACACTTCCTCGGAACTGGCGGTGGCGGTGCGACGAAAGAGCAAGCTCTGACTTAACACACTGTTCACACAGCGTTGAATGGGTTTCGGCATGATGCCACACATGCGCTGACGTTGAAACACTCCATCAGCTCACGTCCTCACGTGCAGAGACACTGCTCCTTCAGCGTGACGAATACGCCAAAGAAGAACCTCCTCCCGTCGCTGACAGGAAACACTGTTCAAACCCCGACCTTACTTGAGAAGAAACGCTGCTCCGGTCGGCATCGGCGAGACACTCAGCTTAAGATGAAATTCTCACTGGGATTGTCCTCTCAGCAAGCAGCTGACCCTGCATAGCGATCTTGATGAGAATAGAAGGTAGGAGATTATAACACACACCTAGGGTTTTCCTCCATGCCCGTGATCCTGCCTCTGATACCTCCCAAAGCCGAAGTTCAAGATAGTGAAGATGCTGATTCCAAAGGCCAGCACTTGGGGTTCACCAATTTCACTGAGCAAGTAGCACAGTGCTGAGTGAGCCCAATCTGAAAGCCTGTGCCTGAATGCAAGAAGATGGCAACTCTTGCTGGTACACTAGTCTCTTTGCTGGCATGGACTAGTTGGGCAAAAGGACGATTGACCTGACCTACAGGCCAATCTTTGGTGAAATCACTAGTGGTCTGCCTCTCCCTAGCTAATGCCTTTACCCAAGGCCTTGCCAATGAGTAAAACAAGAGGGAAAAGGCGGGGAGGAAGCAAGCACCATAGGGATATTTGCATTCCATTAGATCACATAGGGGATATACAACTCTACAACTGCACCACATTAGGAAAGTGTAGAGTTTATGAAGTCTGGGCGATTAAAATACTTTCTTCTAGTAAAAGGTTAGTACTGAGCGGAACGGTACTTTAGTGTGTCTGTTGGTTGGTTATTGAGTTTGCGCCCTTGCCCACCACACTACCTCCCTGGGACTGCACTCATTTGCTACCCTGATCAAGATGTCTCGCGCCTACCTGAACCTCATCCCACCCATGACAGAATTCCTGTTATTTGCTAAGATTAATAAACAAGATACAGTAGAAACCTGGCTTAATGACACAAACCTTGACAGCTTCATCCTCTCTATAAAAAGGTTGCACTCTCCCCACTGTCACCAAACTCTCCCTCCTAACGTTCCTCTTCTTCCTCATCTGCCCTACTGGATATTGCTTTGAAAGGCAAATCCTCAGGGATTTGCTGGTTGTTATTGTTATATGTAAAGTGTTTTTATCACTTCTGGATGTCCAGTTGAGTGGGTGAAATGGTATATTAATACATTATTCTTACAAACATTATGCATATGATGTGAGTTACACTTGGGTGGTTGTATGCAAGATAATTGTACACAAAGTATGCCCTTCTGCGCAAAATCATGCAAAAGAGCTGCTCAATGTAGTGGGCAGTTGTCTGCATGACATTCTGAATCCCAACCAGTGTCCAGCGTGAATAATGTAAGCAAAAACATAGGCTTAAGAAAAAAACAAAAATTAGAAGAAATACGAAAATCCCAATAATCTGGATTTAAGTGAAGTTAGGCTTGCGTAAACATAAAATGTCTTGTCTAGAGAGCTATAAAAAAATAATAATAAATCACTAAAGCCTGATCACGACTTTAGCGGTGCGGCGCTCTGGGTCCACCATGCCACCGCACCGCCGCACCGCCAAAGCCGTGGTCAGGCCGCCCACCAGATTAGGAGGTTCCTCTTGTCTGGTGGACTTTGTTTTTGACGTTCCCACGGCGGTGCCCTGAAAATGGGCACCGCAATGGGAACTCCAAAAACAGTTCCAGCAAGGCATGGAATGATAAGTCCATGCCATGCAGGAACTGGGGTGCATGCATAGAGGGGGCACATGCTGTGCCCCCCTACAGGCACCCTAGGGCTCAGAGGCATAAGGGGGCCCTGTGTGGCCCCCTTTGTTTCCTCTCTGCCAGGGCTTTCATGGAGGAGGAACTGCCATAAAAACCATGGAGGAGAAATCTCCTAATATGCCTGCTGAGACCGCCATGGTCCCCAGCCATGCATATTGATGCCTCCTGACTGGTGCAACACCACCAGGGAACAGGTTTTCCTGGTGGCTGCATCAGGGCAATGGTGGTCCAGCCACCCTAATAATGATAGGGCTGTCTGGAGACTGCCGTGCCCCCATGATTCTGGCGGCCCTAGGACCTCCAGACTCGTAATTAAGCCCCAGATTTTTAACTCATGTTTTAAATTCAGCTGTCCATAAATCGCAGGTTGTCGTTGCTCTTCTGTGTGAAGAAGGTCAGATAACTCACCTATTCTTTTCAATATGTTGGAATGCTTGGCACGGTAGGGCTGGACTGGCCTTTTGTTCCACCGGGCATTATTCCAGTGGGATGGCGCCACTGGAGGCGGTTTGACAGTTCAGGACTGCTGCTGGTGTGTCTCACATTCTCAAGCTCCTTGGGGCTAATTGCAGCAGGGAAGGGTTTTTAACAGAGAGAGAGGCCTCAAGGGTGGCAGAGAGAAACTGATCAGAGAGGGAGAAGAGGTAGGAAAGAGGGAGAAAATGGGTGGATGTTAATAGAGCAAGGATAGAAAAGAAGAGGTGCTGGTTTGATCATTTTTGCCAGGGCTGCTTTTGGCTTCTCGTTCCAGTCCTTCTACAAATTATCAAAAAGTTCCAGCTTCGAATATCAGTTTTCTTTGTCTATAACAGGCAAAACAAATTAAGATTTTTGCGCCTCGAACAGTATCCATCTAAAAAAAAAAACTGGAACAAGGTGGCACACCACTTACAAATATGTAGTATGGTGTAAAACTGTGCCTATGTGCAAATTCTAGCTGACAAAATAAATAGCACAGCCCTGATCAGTTTATGTATTCGGCCCCTGGTGCAATATACAATTGAGTTTAGTCACAAAGATGTCACATAGTGTCGCTGTGTGACATCCTCATCTCAAGCACAACTTGGTGTGTGTCTCTTTTCTACTTATACTTGCTTTGCACCCCTGGGAAATCAGGCAAAACATAAGTGAATTTCGTTGGATTATTTTAAACCTGTCATGTAAATTCTAGTGAAATGTGCTTTCTTAAGTCAAAAATACAAAAAAAATTGAAATGTGTTTCTTTAAAATAAAACACAATTTCACTTCTTGCTTCTATTCGTCTCTTCTTTGATTATGAAATTACAAATAATATAAAACTAAGAATGCGAAGTCTTTCTGCCTTTTTCTGTCTCGGTCTGGTGTGTGATACACAGCACATTTGTTTGTTTAGCTCTAAAATTAGACTAGACAACCCACTGTTTATGTGATTCACTTTCTCTTATGGAGGAAGATAACACATTTTCACTTGGGTAGGGCTCAAGACAGGAAACACAAGAATGATTGAATGAATGAATGCATGAATGAAACACAAGAGACCCCATTAGGAGGTCCTGTCTTCTTCTGGTATGCTATGCCAACTCAGAGAATAACGGCAGTTGTTTAAGTGTTTTGACAAAGGTTGAAGGGACTCTTAAAGGGGTGGGCACAGAAGTATAACTAGGAGTATCCTTTTAAAGGTGCATGACCTATGCAATTAAGGGTGAGGCTTGAATCACAAACTAAAATTCTCCAAACATCATGCCGCCGGACCAATATTTGGGTATCTCTGTGAGTTTTCTTTCGTTGCACCCCGCTATAGCACGCAACAACAAACAAGTCAGACCTATTGGCCTCAACAATGCTTGTTGGCATTATCAAATAAATGAGTAACAACAACAATTTTGTTGATAATAATTATGAAGGAAAATGCTTCAATTCTGAAATATGAAACTAGTAAACATTTCTAAGGTCTGTGAAGGGGTGATGTTCTTTGGAGCATGCTAATCACTTCCAGTTTCTGCCCCACACATCTTTCCTCTGCAGACTCTTTCTCTGTTAAACATTCAGACCCTTTTACTGACCACATCATTGTGAAATCCTCCACCTGCATATCTCACACGCAAGTTCTTTCTTCTTCAGCACCGTCTTATCTGTCTCTCCTTCTGCACCTAGTTACTTTCATCACTTTCACTTCGCCAGCCACCCTACACATTAAACCTCCACCTGTAAGCACTGCATATCCTTTGCCTTTGGCATTGTCCATATTGTGACAGATGTGTACCTCCTTCACAAACTGTCACATAAAATGGTAAAATGGCACATATATGGCCATCACTTTCTGCGCTCTGCAGAGAGGCTAAGGATTGGATAAAAACGTAGTCTGAAAACCTTGTGTCTCACCGACAGGCACAGTGAGAAATCTGCACTGCCTTCAACCTCAGCTTCAGAGCTCCGCCTCTTAATCATACCCCGCCATAAATACCCACCTTAACCCAGGGCCGGCTTTAGGGCTGGTGGCATCTGGTGCGACAATCTGTTTTGCCCCCCTCCCCTGCCCCCATTTGACCTCCTCTTCGGATTCCCTCACTACGACCCGTGCAAAAGTGCCCCTCATCTCTCCATAATCCCTCTCTCCAATATATTTCATTTGTTTTAAAGCGCTGATGAAGGCTGGCTTTACTAATCCACTCAGCTATCCATATAAAATACAGATCTGTTCTTTGCAGCAGGCATATTAGCCCTCTGCGCTACTTTATGGGGAGTCAAAACTGCCACTAAAACAAACTCTGATCTCACTAGCAGGAACATTTATCACAAGAATTATCATGACATTTTTATTGCTGCCTGAAAGCTGGACGCAAAAGGAACTCTGCAGCAAGTGCTTTTAAATCGTATCCTGTTTCTAAACACAGCGCCCCCCTGAGGTCAGTGACCCCCATGCCCCCCAGGTCAGCGCCCAGTGTGACCGCATGGGTCGCACTGCCCTAAAGCCGGCCCTGCCTCAACCTGAGCTCACCCAGACACCTACAGGAAACTCTGTTCAATATCCGCGCTATACAAGAATCATATTCTGCATGAACAAAGCAAAGGGAATGCAAGATGAACTAAAAGGCGTAATGCAAACAGGGACTACATTGCTAACACGGCACCAAACAGATGTTGAAGTTTTTAGGTCGAGCATTCAAGACTTGTTGTAATTTCTCATGTTGGCTTAAAGCCATCCCCCTGCTTTTGATTTGTTTATTTCAGTGTCCTTTAAAAATCCTTGTTTGCTAGTGGTCGGTCCTGCCTCTTTGTTCCTCCTTTTTCTTTTCAGTTCCTCCCAGGCAGCAGGGACTAACTACTGTCTCATTCCGCTTTGGTCTTTATGTGTTCTGAGGGGGACTCTTTTATTTCTTGGTTTTCTGGTCTGTTACTGTCTGCCTGTGTTCAGCTTTGGCGCCATGGCTGCTTACATGTAAATATTGCATTCCTCCCTCCCATGTCCTTTTACCGCCCCAGTTGTGTTGGTGCTGCCTCATGCACTGTGCCCCCCCCTCTGTTTATTGTATTTATTTAGCTTTTTTAAACTTTTCGATGTCCACGGCAATTGGGCATCTTTTGGTAGGATTTGTTTTATTTTGGGCTTTATTTTTAAGGTGATTGGGCTTGTTTGCAAATACACCAAACTGCAATCATGGTTGCAGCCCAACTAGTCTATGAACATTGCTGAATTGGAGCAGCTAGGTGTCAATGTTTTCTACTGTAAGGGCCCCGGTAGGCAGCGCTCTCCCAACACTGCTTTTTTTTTTGGTGCAATTTTATATAGTGCAAACTTGATCCGCCGGTACACTGCATTTTTTGGGGGGCACTTTTATATAGTGCAAACTTGCTCGATCCTCTTGCCACTAGGCTACAAAAAATACGGAGGCTAGGGGAGGCAATAAATGCTATTATCCTGGCATCCTAACTGGAAGCCATGCCCTTCCAACCTGGCGCCGACTGCAGCTACAGTGTCTCGCCACTCTTCTACGACAGGCGGGAGGAAGTGGCTGGTAACTTGTGCATTTTAAACTATAGTCCCGCCCCTAGACTGCCTGTGTTATTGAGAGCACGTGCGTGCGGAATGCCAGTTCTCTGCCACTCTTTACGTCTCGTGCCAGGAGCAGGGAGTCAGCGGTGCGCGCTGCAGGTGGTGCACTGAACACCCCAAGTCCTCTTTGGCTGAAGCATGACTTGGCTTAGCTCCCTGCCACTGCGGGCAGCGCTGGTGCTGGCAGCCCTGACGGTGTTCATTCAGGTGCTGCGAACGAGGCTCTGCTTAAAGACCAGAAGGATATTACAGAGCTAGCCCAGCAGCATGCAGGTGAGATCCCGGGACACTGCATGAAAAAAATGAAATGCTATCTGCTTGCTCTCTGTTCATTCACTTTTCAGGTACGTAAGATTAAGGGATTTGCCCTAGAATGTGCGTCTCTCCATTCATATGCCTCCCTCTTTCCTCCTCAACACGCCTTGCTCAGTATTTCTCCCCTCCCAGGCCCATCCTCCCCTCTGGTTTCTCTCTCTTTGCTTAACCCTTTCCCTCGGAGTGTCGAGCTGAAGACCCTTGATGATAATATCTGGGTCACTCAAGATGTTTACTTAAAAGCGAAAATGTGGCTCCATCATAAAAGCTAAAAACACACAAAAAACTCAGGGCAACGATAAGCAGCAGACATTGACCGTTGCCGAGCAGGGTTGAGAGCATTGTGCTCATCCCCCGATTTCCATGGTATGAGATTTTATTTTTTAGGTGTGTTACCCCCTAACTCCATGATGTCATTACCAACACAAATACTAAGCATCACACTCCTCCAAATGTGACAATTCAGATTATTCTAGGCCCCCACAGCTATAAGAATGGCTTGGAAGATATATTTCATTAATAAAAGACTGTCGCTGTGCTTGTTTTTTAATTAGTCAAACAGCGTCACCATGTGGCAGATTCTCATAAGGCCTGGTGTTGCCAATTAAGTGCTGGTGCCAAGCACCTGAAATCATCGGCTCAAATTAAGCACTGGGTTAAAGGAGACCTCTCCTGGGAATGGCACTGTCCTTGAACAATCAAGGGGCCCACACTGAACCAAGCCCTCACAGTTCTATCAGTGAAATGACCTGGCCGTGGACATCAAAGTGGTAGTGGAAGTGGCATCACACACTTTTTTCCTCTCCTCCCAGTAACATCACAGTATTGACACCTTCTTCCACTTGTAACCAGTCAACAGTTGTCTACTTGCTTCGTGGGTCTAAGAGAGGAGTGAAGACTCATTACCTCCATGGACCTTCAAAGTTGAGGTAGAAAAGGCAGTTTTCCCGGGTGGCTGGAATGGTGGAGGCCAGTTTTGCAGCAGTGAGGGCCATTTTTTGTTACTAGGGCCAGTTTTGCAGTGGTGCTACAATAACGGCCACCAGTAACAAAAGCAGCAGTGCTTCACACTTGCACCTCCGCCCCGCCTCCTTCCCCGGGGCTGGCCCTACAAAATTGCCAGGGCTGCTTTGGGTTCCCAGTCCGGCCCTGGGAGCAGGTGCCTCACTTTGAAATCCTCGACGTTAGCAGTGCTGGGAACCAGTGCCTTTCTTTCCTTCCTCTCCTCCTGTTTCACCTCTGGACAGGAAATTTCACTCCATGTCTGGAAACCATGAACTTTAGGGCTGCATGGGATGGCCAGATAGTGCCATTAGGTGTGCGCCCATGGCTCTTGAGTGGATGTTTTCACATAACTGAGGTGGCAGTCATAGGGAAGAAATTTGTTGTCATGTCATCTACACCCTTATTTGTATACACATTTAACAGCTTGTGGGCACTCACTTCTTTATGTTTAGGGCCACTAAACAGCCCTGCCTCGGTCAGGCCCCTCCCACACTCTCTGGCACTCCCCAAACAAGCCGAGAACCCACAGCTTTACAAAAAGACCACACCACAAGAACGGCCCCTCATTTATCAAGGCTACTTGAGGACGGAGCAAAGAAATTCGGCCAATTAGAAGTGAGTTTGGAACATTTCAACTGCCACACATTTTTACATAGGAAATATTCATAGACAAAGCGTGAGTCAGCATGGCCTCATTTACATACACATGACACAGCTGAAATGAAGTTACAACTATCTGTTTCAGCTTGATCAGCTATTTCCTCATGTACAGGTCATATAAAATTATTTTGCTCTAGTTTGTGGTGAATATTTCATATATTTCAATAGCACACCCACAACAGACTCCATGCCCTTAGACAGGAGTGTATGTTTAGTGAGACTGATCCCAAGTAATGACAACAACATATAAGGGAGCACAAGTTATGGATTCTCTCCCTGAAATAGGGGAAGAGGTCAATGCAGTGGCGTAAAGAAACTTAAGGGGGTCACCCTGAAAAGTACATGGAGGTGCCCCCCAAGCTCACAGGTCCTCTGTGCACAGTGCCAGTGGGGGCCTCTTGGAGCACGGGCCCCCCGCACCGCAGGGGCTGCAGGGGCTATTGTTACGCCACTGGCTCAATTGCGTCTAGATTTGAGGCTGGAGAGTCCCCCTCAGGGACATATGGGAGATTTAATAGTAAATAGCATGTTTAAACACTTTATATACCCAACATTGTTGAAAACAAAATAGATTTTAAATTTAAGTTTTTAGGGGCGTGGAAGAACTGAGTGTAGCCCCCACAATACATTTCTGAGCAAAGGAATTACACTGGTGAACAATCACACTTTCTCCAGACAGAGGAACAGAGGAGAAGGTGCTGAGAAAGTCAGTGGTGCTTGGTTGTTGAGGTGCACCTAACTGTCCAGGAAAAAAAAGGCATCTTCCCCATTTTCACAGGAAGAAGCCCCCCTGCATAGACATTCATTGGTTAAACCCTCAAGGCATCTACCATTGCTAGGGCAGACAGGCACATCCTGAGCCTGATTGGAACCCCATAGTCTGCTTTCTGAGTGCCTAAAACACCAGAGCCTTTAATAGGAATGAAAAAGATTTTCTTGAATGGGATATGTTGGGGTTACTTGAGGGCATCGCTGAAGCGCAGACTTCACATTATGAGGCAGATGATAGGCTACAAAATTGTCATATAAAGTAGGTACCCATTATACCATCTCCATATCAGACCCAACACATGTCAACATACGTGCCGTACTCTTCAATGATAGGGTGTTGCTTAACCAGTAACATGGGAAGGTGGGAGAAGAAAGCGAGTATAAGGATGTTTCCCCAAAAACTATATGAGACCAACAATGTTGATCAGCAGACCAAACGCAGACAGTGGAATAGGAAAAGACATCCCAGCGGCCCCGAAGTCAAGAGGACTTTGGTGGCTACAGTTATTACGTTTCTGAGCCTTTGGTGCCAAAACAGAAGGCTTCAGGAGAACCCCACATTTCTCATGTCTGACATTGTGGAACTATGGGTAATCACGGCCTCCTGCTTTGTTTGCCCTGCTGAAGGATTTTGAGAAGGTAGAACTGTTGACTGGGTCAATGGAAAGGAAAAGGCTTTATTGGACCCAATCTCTATGGTTGTCTGCCTTAAAATGTGCCTAAGATGCTGTCTCCCAGGCTCCCAAGACTAATATTGACGAAACATGCTATGGACTTACCCATTGCTTGATATAAATACTTTTTGCGTTTTCTTTTTTTTTAAAGTCATGTCTCTTGCTCCCGTCTAAAAAGGACAATGTGAAGGCACCTTTACAAAAGTGAAGACCAATGTGGTCGCAGAGTTTTGTGTATTTCAAACCATCTATGATACATTTCCCGCACTTTTCTGCACAGTGGATGTAAAAATAGGAAATACACTTATAGAAAACAAATTCCTATGATGAAAATGAAACAAAAAAAATATTTTATAATTTCACGAGTTTCCTGACGTGGAATGTCAGCAATGCCTGGACTTCACACTCGTTGGATTTGGGGCAACAGGCACACGCCAGGAAAGCATGTGAAACACATCCACACCTGCACGTGAAACACATACACACCTACCCAAATAGCCTCCACAAACCATAAACAGTGCATGCACACAAAAGGAAGTTTAGATATTATGGGGCATATCTACAAGGCGGCGATATAAAATTATCGCCGCTTTTGCGGCTGTTTTCGGCCGAAAGCGGCGATAATTTTATCGCTATATTGGCAAGGTCACACTATCGCGTGAAACCTTGCCTTAGCGCCTGAATACCTAAAGCCCATCTTTGCATCTCTAATGAGATGCAAAGTGGGCGTTCCTCCCCAGGATAACGGGAGAAATGTCGCTAAGCGACATTTCTCCTATTATCAAGCCTCACGCAAAACAGCATAGCGACAAGAAAAGTAGCGATAACCTCTGTTATCACTACTTTCCTTACGCCTGCTTTGAAACTGACTTAGCCATGATATCCTATGTAAGGTGGATATCATGGCTAAGTATGTGAGGCCCTATCAGCAAGCTATCACCAAACTTCATGGGATTATCGCTGGGTTTCCAGCGATAATCTCACGTTTGGCAGTTAGCGCTAGGATTTTTATCGCTTCTGAGATAAGCGTTGTTAATAGCACGCTATCTCAGCGATAAAAATCCACGCTAGCCAGCGATAATGATCCTAGCGCTAAGTGCGTTTAGCGATAATTATCGCCGGTTGTTGCTGATATGCCCCTTAGTTACCTAGTCGTAAATCTAATTTTTTTTTCAATCTAATAACTAAACTCTAAATTAAGGCGCTTTAAAAAAAATTTTTAATTATTTGTTACATTTTCTATAACAAAAACAATCTTTTTTAGTGCTGAGGCGTGAAACTGCAAACATGCAGTACTGCACTTGTGAAACATGAAGGCTGTTACTCTTATAAAGAGGCGGTAATGAAGCATGCGTCTGTGACTCTGCCAGCTCCTGGCAGGTGTGGTGTCTTCACATCAAAACAAATGAATGCAAACCGAGCGGGATGTGATGTATAAAACATTTATTGGGATTCAATAGTAGTTACAGCAAGCAGAGCGTGGACATAATCAGGTTGATTCCAGTGGGCTGTTGCATGGTGAAGAAGAGTGAAATGTGCGGGCGTCCTCAATTCCTCTGAATGCAGGGATGGTTCAACAAGGAGGCAGTTCCAGGCTGCTGCATAGATTACCAACCCCCAGCGGGGCGCTCACGAACGAGGGGGCATTATGCCCAATGTGCTCCACTTTCCAGGGCCCTACTCTTCTTCAGCAAGAGTTATTTAGACATTTTTAATTGCAAGCAAGCATTCACTCTTCATTAATAACGAGGCTGCTCATATGACCACACCAATAGATGGCGCTAGCTGCCATGTTTTTTCCTTCTAAGCAATAAAAAATTGTAATACTCAGAAATGGTTGTTACTAATTGCAACTGGTCAGGCTGGAAAAAGCATCCAGAGAAGCCCCATCAATTTTTTTTTTCAACAACACATTTTATTCCGTTATTCCATTGAAATTTGGGTAGCAGCCCTACAAAGACCTGTAGGAAATAAGATACAGCTGGAGTACCGACATTTTTGAACAATTGCAAGACCTGCGAAACAAGCAGGTTACATAACTTAAACTAAATGCAGACTGTACTAGACTTTGGGAATTGTGCATATGATACATTGGTAGAGTGGGGGGTTATCGTACAATATAGAATGATCAGATCGATGAATCTATGGATAGGTGATGTCTCCTATCAGGTGTCCGTGGTGCCGCAATACATTTTGTCCCAGGTCTTACACTAACGTCTGATAATCCTGCAACCAGGGAGGTGCCACATAGCCTGCCAAGTATCAAAGATGGCCCCAATGCCAGGAGAGTGGCATCCAAATGTCACTTTGCCTAGGGCACCAGAAGTTCTTGCACTGGTTCTACCAGAGGGGACCTTCTCATGCTGACAATTCTTGGCACGGAAAATACAATTATTTACATTCAAGGACCAATAGCACTTCCTAGCAGCAAGTAGATGTCTGGGCGTTGCTACAGATATCAATACAACAAAATGCTAGGAGAAGCAGGCGTAACACCCACACATCCTTTGACCATGAATGACATCACAGTGTTGACCCCTTGTTCCACACTTAGCTCATCAATAGGCTAGGTGTGCATGTGTGTAAACGAATTAGAATGTATCTGCTGTCACCCTCTTTTTAATGATAGTCACCTAAAAAGTGTATTGTCACCATACACTTCTATAAGGTCACCCTCTTTGCAAACCTGCACCTCCCTTCAATAATATTTTTTCTACTTTGCCTTCATGGAATCATAGTTGGGTAGTTGCTTCTATATCTGACTCCATCAAGTGATGTCCATGGTCCTTGTCTCTGTCGCCATCTGCTGGGGATTGTGAGGTATTGCCTGCTAGCTTTGTGCTTTAAAACCCTCTGAAGGTAGAGTTGGCGCCTGGTACAGAGTCCTGGTCATTTTCTCCGGTGAAAAAAACAGTTCATTGGCAGAGGCATGGGCTGTGTCACTCTGGGTTTGATGTCAGTCAGCTATGCAGCTTATTCCCAGAGTTTAAGGCATGTGAGCACACACATTAATGTCCTGTCGTTGCCAGGGCTGCTGAAGAGACAGTTGAATTATTCAAAGTGCCCGTGGCAGAACTCTACTGCCAGCCCGCAGCTCACAGGTTTGAATCTCTAGGGGTCAGCATATATTAGAAAACCCAGTTTGGGGACGGCAGTGCTACAGCAAGGTGTGCACTTTCTTCGTCCATGAGAAGTGAATGCATATTTCAGTGAAGACTGTGGCAGAGAAAAGGGCATTTTCTCAGATGAATGTTTTTAGTTGCTTATTAGACCAGTTCAGCATTGGTTTGAATAAAACTAAGGAAAGTGTCACTAAATCGGAAAGGCCAGCAATCTGGACCGTACCAAGCTGTGAGCCTGTTTTCATGTGACTGCAAATTCCTACAGTCATACATTTAACTGGCAATGTCTCAAAGTTAGAGGCTGTGCTGCTGACAGCATAGTGCAGAAACAATGCACTGCAGTTCCCTTTCTCTGTTTTCATACTGTGCTGTCTGAGGCACTAACTAGAAGAAATTCCAAGTTTAACATATGCTGCAGTTTAGAAAGTGCACTCCCTTAAAAACAGGCTCACGGTTGTGCCCGGTGCAAATATACATGTTCATGATACAGCCCCGTGTCCTTTTGTATTGGGACAGATCTTGCATGGCGTTTACCTGCTGCGCACCAGCATGCACAGGCTCCCTTACATCACTAAATGATTACCCAGGTACCCAGATGGGTAGATGGCATGGGAGGCGGTGAGAAAGGGAAAGAAAGATGGGTTAAGTGACGGTCAGACAGATAAAGGAATGTGGGATAGAGTGAAAGTAAGAGACGATGGAGCAGAATATCGAGGAAAATACGAAGGAGGGGTGGAGGGAAAACAGGACCCATGTACTTTTAGGTTGAGCCTACACAGAACGTGTGCTGTCTCTTTGAGACATGTTGTATATTCTTTGTGGGCTTAAAGCCTGCCATTGTTTTTCATGTGTGTCTTCCAGTGTCCTTTAAAAAGCCTTGCTTCCAAGTGACTAATATTTCTTATTTGTCTTTCCTTTCTGTGGGTTGGTCCCTGCCATGGAGCACCTCCCCATTACTTGTAGCCTTACACTTGTCCCATTTAGGAAATGTTTTATGGACTACTTTTTTCTTTGTTTAACAGCGCTTTTCACTCGCAATCGTATTTTCACTCGCACTCTTGTTTGCATGTACACCAATGCATGTGAAGCCTCAGTTGTCATGGCGCTGTCTGTGCGGACTCAAAGCCATACCCTCTGCTCTCTCACCCCCTTCAGCACGGCGCATTTGCAGCCTTCTTTCCTCCTGCAGGCTCACTCTGTACGAAATGGCTCCCATTCTGTAGCTGCTCCTGCCTCATGTCGCCCCACCTTCCACCTGCTAAACACATGCGCAGTCTGCTACCAGAGTTGAAGTTGAGCCTGTGCTGTACATGCAAACTAGATTTGGAATCTTTTTGCGGTTTTAATTTGGACATTGTTCTAACTTCTTCACTCCTCAGTCACGCATTGTTCCAGTTTAAAGCACTCTTAGCATCTGGTTCATCTTGTTTCTTGTTTGCTACGCAGTATTAGTACGTGCTCTGTTTTTTGTAACATTTATCACGGAAACAGCGCCAAGATGGCCGCACACAGAATGTTATAGTGCTGTTGGCTAGCATCGATGCACTTGTCTTTCTGTCTGTGCATTAAAAAGCCTTGAAATGTGTCCACAAATGTTTCCTGACGCCAGCATGTATTCCTGAATCATACTGCATGATCCAGTGTGTAGTAATTGTACAGCTCTTTAATCCCTGGCGGCACAGCACCCAGGATAAAGTGCTGCATAGCAAAACACTTATAAGCTCCTAAAAGCGAGACCTATTATCTATGCCACTGCTTGTTTCCTTTGCAAAGAGATAAACCGCAAACTTTTATTTATGGTACATCCCTGAAACAGTATCAAATACATTGCGCCACTAACTATACACCAGAAAAACAAAAATTCCCTTTCTCATTGTCACAATCATTAATTTCAGCATAATTCCTGTTCGCCTTTATTCTGGTCTTTTTAGCTCCTGTGTGGACCTTTTTCCGGGTTATGAAGCAATAAAAACCGTAAATCTACATTGAAATGTACTATAAGTTAAACATGTTGTCATAGTCATGGTTTCAAAAACAGCATACTGATGGTTTTCAATGATCTCAGGCCCCATAGTTTGTCAAAATGTATTCAGACTGGCAGTGACACATTATATCTGCCCCCTCCCCCACCACCACAGTTCACTGGGAATGTAAGCAGCCACGCAATGCTATTGAATCTACATTGACTTAGACCATTCCGAGTGCCCTGTTATTTTGGGAGGTGATACCAAACCCAGTAAATACTGATATTGATACGTGGGGTGTTTACAGGGTGTTTTATTTACCTCTCGATTCAAAGCTCAGCTACCTGGAATGTGGAATAACAGAGTAATCACTTGTGTTTTCCCCTTTTGTGAGTGAAAACTTAGGAAGGTGTGGTATTTTCATTGAAAACATGGGAAACAGGTGTGAGAAAAATGTGTTGCAATACTGCACATCCTGCAATCCTGAATGAGGGCCTTCACTTCTACTAGACATTCTCTGTGATCTCATAACTCCCCTCTGTTTTGACTTCCACCATGCATTGACATCCCAGTAGTGATACAGCACCTGGATACCCCTCACAATGATAAGCGCGCTATACAAATACTGATTGATTGATTGATATTGAGAGAACTGCATTTTAATAATGCACGTCTAGTCTGACCTGCAAGCTATGCCACTATTGGGATGACAGAATATTTACAATGCATCTCACTCCTGACTTGTATTATGCACTAGTATCACCAGAACTGCCACTCCCACAGAGCTCCCACCTACCCTGAAGTTGGATCATACACTGGACTCCAAATACTGATGGACATCCAAAGAGGTCTTAGAAAGTCCTCATATCCTGACCCGGATGTATTATTCACAGCCATACAAACCAGAGGATAGGGAGGAACTGTAGTAAGTGGAAAGTAGTCTTTTAACAGAACACTACATACAGAGAGGGCTGTTGAATGAAGAAAGCACATATCATCCACACTGGGCCCTTAATGTATTTGTGAATACCTCTGCCCATGATCCAGAAAAAGACAATAATAGATGGTGGATATAGACAATCTGGCGTATTTCTCACTGAAAGTGGGTACTAGGTTTCAATAGAGTTTGAGTTAATGGTCAAGTGATTAGGGTGAGGGGCACAGACGGATACCAACACCCTGCCTGACTGTATGGTGGATTACAACCTCTGCCATCTTCATAAAGCTCTAGCTAAAAATTGTCAATCTTAAAAAATAATGAAAGTTACAAAGTCTTAAAATTAAAATTATGGACAAATTACAGAAAAGTACTTTGTTTTGATGACAAAAGACCTTGCAAAATATTATTTTGGTGCAAAGTTTATACAGTGTGCCATCTCAACGTTTCTACTGAAATGTTTTGCTTTGTCTTGGCTCTACCTTTGCCTCTGGAATAGAAGGGGTGATACCATTTGATAAGCAACCAGATATGAAATTTAGCAACTGACTAGATGATAGACTGGTACACATCCTTTAATAACTGGGTGCAGAGGAATAAATACAGCACAATTATATCTACAAAGGATAATTGTGGATATAGTTGATATTATATGACAGACACTATGGTCATCATTACGAGCGGCCAGTAGTGGTAACTCCAGGGGATACAACTCTAGGCCATTCTAAGAAGCCTATGTTTTGGGGTCTCAGATTATCAGGTCTAAAAATACCAGACCTGGCAATCACAAGACATTGGACCTGGAGCCTTGTGAGGGGCTGCCTCTCCTACGCCCATCCCCTGCCCACTCTCCTTCTGTGCAAAGGAGGGAGCAGCAAATTTTCTCCTCCGCTCACCTACTCTACCCTCGATCTGCACCTCTGATATCTGTCACTCACATTATGGCTCTGAAAATAGCCACCACGCCCATTTACCACCTGCTCTAAGCGGATGATATATTATCATGGACTATCATGGAAAAGGGAAGAGAGAAATCAGGGTGGTGAAGTGATATGGTACTGTATACAGTGGTACCTACCTGGCTGTACTAAGCTGCTCTCAAGATATCATAGGTCATCCAGCATATGAGCATGGACCATTTTCAACAAATGCTGCCCGTGTGTGTGAATTTAGGATGTGCATTAAATCCACCACTAGGAAATGCAGCTGGCACATAACTCATAGTGAGTTTCTCTTTCTCACCTTGCTGTGTCTTCTTGACTTTCCTCATGGAGCACGGCTCTTCCCAATGTTATTCACTGTATTAGTATGTTGCTGCCACATGGGCGCCTCCTCTGTGGCACACAGTTTGTGGGGGAGGCACATAAATTAGTTTGCCAAAATGATGTAGCACATTATTCACCAGAGAGTATGTCTTCTTTGTGACGCTTCCCTTCCTCTTCAAAGTGTTTTATTATATTTGTGATGAATCTCAACAGAATACCAATGCAGTGCAGCAGGAAGGAAGGTGACCCACCCATGTATCGTCCACACCTGCTATTTAAAGTGCATTGGGCTATAGATTTAATGACTTTAGCTCTTGCCATTCGGTTATCATCTGCTTATTTTCCCCCCACAGATCTGTATGAAGTTTCAGAATGCAACTGCTGCATGTAGACACCGCACATATTCATCATTGCGCTATTTTGTTTTTTTGGCCTATGCTATCTGCATCAGCAAACAAGCATTTTTAGGTCTCAAACAGAAACAGCTTTAGACTTATTGTTTCAAATATCCATAGAGTGGACTTTATGATTGAATGGCTTTGTTGTTTATCTTACTTCCCTGCTCGTGATTTGATGGTTTTCTTCCCTGTTGTGATTCTCCCATCCAAGAGCATGTTCGTCTCACATTGTTTTGATTGAAAGAGTTGTATCCTTCCACTGCTTAGTTGAACCTACTCTTTGTATTTTACTTTCAGCAGTCCATCGGAGTGCATATATGTTTTTGCTCTCTTCTCCTTTTGATACATACCCCTTGCATCCTCCCACCCCATTAAGCTCTTTAGTTTAAACTACAACTCCTCAGTTGTTCTCCCTTACACAGTGCCATTTACTTGTCCCCAAATGCTGTACCATTGCTATATGCTTTCACGCATAGTTTCTTTTTTCTCCAATTTACTGCTCCAAGATGGGCATCCACCATCTTGAAATGGAATCAAAAAAATGACGGCTACATCCTGAAGTAAACGCATGTGTTATCACACGTACAGTCTGTAGGAAATTGGGTTTCACATTTGGGAACCACAGCACAAAAAGGATCCCACACCAAGTTAGAAAAACAGAATTTCTGAGGACAGTGGGGGGTCGTTCCTTCATTAGACAAGTTGGAACAGAGTGGACGTGACGTAACGCCGTTAACACAAGACGGAGGTAAGAGTGGAAGGTGGTAGTGGAAGGAAATATAAGTCTGATGGGACCTTTGTCACAACACCAGACAGCGAAGGCACAACTGAGGGCATAAGGGGTTGCATTGCACCACGGTAGAAGGTGGAGTGGTTATTTAGATAAGGGGATCAGTTATCCCTTACGCTGGTAGGGAACCGAGTATGTAGAGAATATTTTTTATACTTCGATGATTTACAAAATTATCCATTAGTGCTCATGAAATTATTCAGACCGAGCCCGGTTGATTTTTGAAGGTGAACCGTTTGATTAGAAACGTTTTTTGAAAAGGGTCACAGGGTAACTACAGAGGAATCTATTAATTCAGGTTGTTGGACATTTGCGGTTGCAATGAGCAAATGTAGCTGGGGATGTGTGAATCTAGACGAGAAATCGGTCTTTTTCACGTTAGATTGGGGAACCAAGGGTGGAATTTATTATCCACCAAGGCATAAGTAACTCTACAGAGATGGCTTGGTCTTTCCTATGTGGATTGTCTTATTAGATGGGTTTGGAGTAATTATATAGAAAGTACAGATGGAATAGATATGCTCTGTAGTCAGGACTTAGTAAATAAATAGGTTTATATATAAAAAATAAGACAAGTCAATAGGGTCTCTTTTAGTAACATAAATGGATATTATCACTATGTAACAGTCTTGGAATTAGGCATGTTATCTAAGCCCAATAAGAGAAGGTCGGTTTTATGTTCCTTCCAGGCCTATTAAAAGCATGATATAATTCCTTAATCATGGATGGGAAAACGTATGACATTGGGAATAAATGAGAGTTACCCCAGCAAGAAAAAGGCCCGGAAAAAAGGGTAGGTTAGAGTTCTCTCTTTTTAAAATTTTAAAGCCTAAGGAATAAGGACAGGTGATTTATTGAATAACAGAGCTACAAAATTGATCATGTTTTCATACATTTTTAACAAAATGGTGTTTTTTAATTTCATATTTTTAGAAATCATTGAATTTCACTGGTTTTATCTACAATTGAGAAGAATATTTCTATAAGGAATCCCTATATCATTTAAGAGATCCTCATATTCAAATATAAGGACTACCAACCAAATTTGACGAGAGAGCCCGGAAAGGTGAGTCCGTGTGAACTGTAGTTAGGTCACTGATGCAGTAGATTAAATTACGGTAGACAATAATATAAAATCACAACAGAAATAATTGATAGGTGAAGAAAAGAATGGATGGGTATGCCACCGTTGGTATGAATGACACTAGCATTAGAAATGTAGGGGTGCCACTATGCATGCTAATTATAGTTAAAAATGATATTGACATCAAAGTGTTAGTTTTTAAAACAAATTGGGTTATGTGAATTTGATAGTTATGATTTAGTTGCTTTTTAGAAAGTATATAGAGGCAAAGCTCAAAGGATGTTTTTAGTATTTATTTGATAACATAGAGGGGGCCTCTAACACTCTTATGTAATTGTGTTTTTCCATATACAGGTTTATGATACTGATTTTCTTATGCACACAATGAGAGTTATTGGTATGGTCTTGATAAAGATGGTGTAAACCAGGATGATACAATCGAAACTTATCAACGCTTGTGATTCCTATTCTGTGACGTGGGTTGGCACAACAGTTGTAATAGCTTTAATACATTGGGTTCCAGCCTGAACTTAATATTGTCAAAGATAGGTTGTGTTCATGACAAAGTGTATTATCTCGTGGACACTCTCTGTTTCTTTTCTCTCATCTTATTGCCTTTATTGTCTTTCATTTGCTATATTCCTGTGCATAAAAAATGTATATTTTATTGTAATGATTACGTGCTTGAATCACTCATGTGTATGGTTTTAATGACTGCTTATCTGTGTTATATGCATTGAAATTGAAGACGTCAAAAGATTAAATTTTTTTTTTTAAGTACTTTTTGTAATTGCATATGTGTATTTGCGTAGTGGCACACTAAAGTTTGGATATAAAAAAGTATACAGATATATTTTCCCTTGCACATTCTAGTGCGGGTGGTGTTTGAATGAGAGTTGTGTGGAAGACTAGAAATTTGGATTTTAATATGATAGGATAAATGGTCTGCCAAAGGAAAAATGTATCTTTTAGTTGAATAAGAAACCTTATTCCTTTGGTAAATAAAGGGTCCCTCTATAAAAAAAAATATTTCCATAAATAAAACAAGACCAAAAACACCAAAAATCCACTTAGTAGAACTAGAGATGCATTTTTTAATATGTTAGTGAAAATAGTGGCAAAATGCACAAAGCACCTACTGTGGACATCTGGTCGGGTTGACCAGGAAAAAGTCACAAGTTCAGGCCAACCGTGAAGGAACGTGGGCCAGCTGCAGGGTAAGATTTAGGACCACACTCCATTTATGTTATGTATATTGTTTACTTAACTCTTCAGACCACATATTGATCCGCATACATAGGTGATATATTCTAGACACCATTCTTATCAAGCAAAGCAATTGTGACACCCGACAGAGCGTATTGTAGCTTATATCATTGTACACCCAGGTTCTGAGGGACGCAGGGCAACCACTTTATTCTTTATGGCAAAAACAGGAGGTCTGAAGACAAAATGTTAGGGGGTAAATCATGCCAAGGATGCCAGGTCTAACAGTCTACTTTGGAATAGATTCCTTTAATAGGAAACTCTTTCCAGGATTGTGTGACACGCGTGACCATTGCATTTTGATGCTTGAGTGTCTTTATCAGTGCAAACAAGCACTGGCAAAGCCAAAAGCGTGGCTATTTAAAGTCAATGCTTTTTTTTTTTTTTTTATCAATCAGGAAAAGCATTGGCAATAAGCACTGGCAAAGCAAAAACAATTTTATAGTGTTGTATAAGCTTTACATATGCTCACCAAGAACATAAGTGCATATATAAGCACAAAAGCCGAGGTGCACGTGCTCAGGCACACCAAAACACAGTAATATAGAAACATAATGTCACACAATCACACACAGAAACATAAGGTCACACAATCTCACATGCCAGTAGAAATATACACACAGAGACACGCACTTCCCTCCAGTAATAAACACATATATGCAGAAGCAGTTCAACAAAGACATCCTTGAAGGAACATGCCTAGGCACGCGCATGGAAATACAACTGCCATCTGAAGAAACAGAAGCACACACACGCAGGCGCAGAATCGACAGTTTAGACACTGCTGCAGAAGAGATAAACACTCCGGCCATCTGCGCCCTCTGTAACTCTTTCGTTATTTTACATTAAGATATCAGTTTATAGCTGTGGCAGGAGTTATTGTGCGTGACATTACACGCCATTGAGCCCTCCGTGTCGCCGCAGCAGGCCGGCTTCTGCAGTCAATACAAGTTACGAGGGCAGTCAGCAGATCCCTCATGTTAATACAATCGATGGCTCCCACACTCCCGCATCCCGAGCCTCCGAGTTGACTTTGAAAACATTAGCCTGCATGGAATATGGTTTTAGGTGTAATTATAGTCACAATAAAAAGTAATTGCTTCCCTGTGTGCTTGCTCCAGACCCATAATTAATGACAGGCACTCTTTGCGGAAGGGAATTACTGCTGCCCAGGGTGACGCAGGCTGCATGGTAATGCGGTTGGCGTCTCGCGGTGACGCTGCTCTCTCGCGCACTCTGAATGCAACAATCATTGACGTACAAGAAGCTATTGATCCGGGCCATACACATCTGTTAAATTCGAGGAGAACTCTTCACTGCAACGCTAGCTGTCCCATTCAGGAAAATGCACTCACTCTGGTGGTGTTAATGGTGTTTCCACACCAATACCTGTAAACAAATGAGGGGCAGATTGACAAGCCCCTTCCGCCTCCTTGCGCTGCCATTGTGTCACTTTTTTTGACGCAACGGCGGTGCAAACAATGCGGCCTATTTACAACGTGACACATCTTGGTAGATGCGTCACGTTGTAAAGCCCTGCCACACATTATACCTGCGTCAGGTATAATGTTTGCAGGGTGGGTGTTCCCACGCAGGAAAGCCTTGTAAAAGTGATGCTGGCGGATTCCCATGATGTGATGGCCGCAGGTAAGAGCGAGTGTGGCTGGCGGTCCCCACCCCACGACAGCCACAGGTACCAGCGGAGGGTGGGAAGTGGGGTGGTCGTGTCTCCCAGGGCTGTCCGACCCCCCATCCCTCCTTCCTATGCCATCGTTCAGATTTCGGTGAAAACGTGAATTCCAGGCCTCTCACAATGACATCTCTATTACTCTAAAGATGACAGTAACAGCATTTATTGACAAAGAGAAAGTCTGTGCAACTGTTTGGAAATACGAGTTGTCAGAAAGTTGTATTGCTTGACAGTTTGAAGAATCTTCAATTCCCCATGGTGGGGCATTCAGCAACGTTTTCAATAAGCATTATTCCAGCCTCAGCCAAAGCTAATTTGCTACAAAGCTGCCAAAGTGCATAGCTGAAGAAGTATACTGTTCTTGAGCATCAGTGACATTTTGACTTCCAGGGGCCTTATTTAGGCAGTTGGGATACTCTGTTAGAACGTGGCAGGCATCCCATTCGTCTTATTACAAGTGCTATTGGCTATAATGCACTTGTAATGCGCTTGTAATGTGGCGGACGGATATCCACCATATTGGTAACAGAGTATGCCATTGGCAAAACTCTTAATAAGGCCTGAGGTCTTTACTCTTTAGAGTGTGGGTGAAACCTCTGAGGTGAATGGAATGGGAAATGGTATCCAGCAAGGAAGTGTAGAGTAAGACAAAACAGTGTTGATTTCTCCAAAGTATGGTTTGATTACGGGCCCATAAAAAAAATTGGGGACTGGAAACCTAATGCATATACCAAGGACTTGGGCTGCCTGGGGTCTTCTGAGGAGTTTAGACCCTACCTACACCACAGGGGCTCAAGAGGCTTTGATGCAGCGCGGAATGCAAAATCCCTCCTTTCGTCACAAATCATAGATCACACACAATCACTACATTCGCTGGTGGGGCCCATAACACCAACATACACCCTTCTAATAACCTGTTTCAAGGAGGTGATTGTTCCACTCGCTGTAATGGAAGAGAGTACTCACATACCCCTATTCATAAAGATCTAAAACTTTCACCTTTAGTACTCCTCCCATGAATAGGCCATGGATCTACTAGCTGCAGGTTGAAGTGATAACAAAATCCAGAACATTATTTACATAAATACCTTTCCTCAAATAATAACGACCCAACACAGTTCTTGTAATGAATATTACATTTTATCTAAATAATTGAAATTCAAGTCTCTGGGTTTTAATCAAGCAAAATGGATCATCATAGTTACCTATTCTGGCTAAAAGTCGCCCTCTAAGTCACAATCTTGGTCATCAGTTCATACTGTCAGAGTCTTTGGAAACAGCTGTCCTGCAGTGTCACCATCCTCTCCGTCAGCATAACGTCAGGAAATCGAAATCTTCTGAAGGGTCTCGACCGAACTAACAACCTCTCTAGTCTACCGTTTTTATAGTAAATTTACATTCCAAAGTGTAACAATTGATATTTTGAATAAATCTGATTGGTCCGTTGGGGAAAGTTCGACTTCTTTCCCATACATATAATGTGTCTTTAGATATAGTTCCAATCCACGCAATAGTATCTTTTCATTGTTTCTTTCAGAGCAGCTGGCCGAAAGCCCGGGGTATAGCCTTGGTTGTCACAGTTGAGTCGGGGTCGTGTAAAGGCCGCGGCAGCTGATGTCGACGCATACGCACTTCACCCAGAGATGCTCATAATGGAGTTGTTCTCGTCTAACAGGGACGTCGGCCATTTTGTGGCCACCAAATGGTCAACTTCAGCAAAGAAACACAAAAATGTAATTAATACATAGAAATGACTAATAATCTGTTACCCCCTTACTAATACCCATATGTGTATGTATTTATCTAGCAGAAGCAACACTTAATGCAGGTTATATTCTTATTAATAAAGCACAAATCACAGATACATCACGAAAGCAACATATAATCATGCAATTTCTGAATATCTATTATTAATATGCATACAAATTTAGTTTACGTCATTAATTAGGCCATGCCACTGCAATTCCCACGTATATTTCTTATATTAGTAATGTTGATCAATTCACACAGCAAACCATTAGTATAATTACTATTAATTAATTAATCTTATTGATCTAAACATGCAAAATGGAGAGGGTATACGATTTTTTTTTTTTAAAAACCCACTCCAGCAATCCCCCCTTTGGTGATTTTATCACCACCACAACACTAAATTGATTCACCCTTTTACGGAAAATTGAAATGTATTCCTGCTCTTAATTTTAGTTCAGTTTCTTCTTCATCTCTTTTTGCCTTTTTATACAAACTTTCTTTCCACTCTTCTAAAGTTATCTGTGTTAAGTCTCCATCTGGATCCTTCTTTCTTTTTAGTTTTTCTCTTTTTATTTTATTCTTTGTTTTCTTGTTTTTACAACACATACATCCTAATCTTAATATTAGTAAGACGAAAATCACACAAGTTACTGGGAATAATATTTTACCCATAACTGTACTACCTATTTTAACTAAGACATTTTTAATAGCAGCAATTTTTTCCCCAAACACCTTCAACCTCCAATGGTACAATTTTGTCATGCAATTCAGTAATATTTTTAATGTAAACCTTCAAATCTTTGCTTTCGTCTGGAATGTAAGTGCAACAATGTTGAACTTTCAGCATTCCACAGACTCCACCCTCTTTTGCCAATAAGATATCAAGGGCAAGTTGATTTTGCATTACCATAGCACGCACGGCAACCATTTCAGTATTGACCAATAAAAATCCTCCAGCGGTGCTTGTTGACAAGCGATCCACTACTGTTGATAATCTTCTAATATTATTTGCATTCAGAGATATTCCCACTGCTGGTATCAATGCTCCAAAAATGTCACCTACAATTTCTGCCCAAGATTCTCTTTTACTACGTGTTAATTGATTACCTAACCTATGTACACCATCTTTATCTCTGTCCATGTGAAAGATTTTTGGAAAGACCAGGCCTACGTAACATGTGCCATACCAATGGTCTGGCAAACGATAATATGCCCTGTTCCCACAGATAAAATGAAGTCCAGGAAAGACTGGATCTCTTCCACCTTTAAATCCCCATCCACCTATGATTCGATATGTATCATGGCACTCACAATTCCCTACAAAATGATTATCGTACGCTGTTTGATTTCTTCTTATACACAGTTTCCCTTTCTGAGGGCAATCTAGCGCCAAAGTTGGATTAGATTCTCCCTTCATATGGTTTTCCATTTCTACATCCCAGACTGTTTTCTCCCCTTTTCCTTCAGATCCCTTTCTTCTCATTTTAAATCTCCTTTCCTCGACCATGTCTAGGAATGTCTTTTCTTCATTCTTCAAACTGCATGTCAAATTATTTTTAAATATATACTCTAATGTTAGCTCCTTAGTCACTAAGAAAAATTCACCTAATACCTTAGCTGGTCTAACTTTGTTTAGTTTGTTATTAGCAGGTACTTGCGCAAAAATGTTATCTACATCTGAAAAATAATATTCTAATTTACCTGTTTCATAAAATAAGCTTCTATCACACTACATGCTATTCCATATGTTGCTGGAAGGTGATGATATGTCACTCCCTCTGACACAGAAGCAGGTAACTGCATACATACGTAGCAATCCCTTACGTCCATGGTCTTTACATATTCATACAATAACTTTGAAAACACATTATTTGAAAAATCATTAATAGACCTATCCTTATGTAAATAATAATTATCCATTCTAGTCGGGACTACTTTTGGTATCTTCTTAATGTTAGTAATGTTTTCAGTGTGTCCTTCTAGTGTATCTATAGTGACCTTAAAAGAAATCAGCAGAGCAAGTATACTCCATAGAAGCATTAATAATCCTGTACAACAACAACACATTTTACACCATCTCTTCATGAATGTACATCTACTTTTGCTACTATCTATGTTAGCCATCTTGTTAATTTGGACTGTGTCTTTTGACTTAGCCTCTTTTATTTTGCAACTAGTTCTCTAATCTTAGGCCTCTATGGCCCTACTTAGTTCTACCAGTATCTATCGTTTGATTCAATTGTTACTTCTTCATCAATAGTTTTCTAGATTTTCTCAGTTTGGCATTTCATCATTTTTCACTTCTTTCAGTTCATCCAAATACAGAATTTCCTGATCTTCCTTTTCTTCTTCTCCGATGTCGGATAAGATAACTCTCAGGATTCCTGCTTCTTCCTCTTCTTCAACCACTTTCAGTACAGCCTCCTCTGGATTTCCTTGACTATCTGCCTCTTCCTCCGTTTCAGGCAGTGCCACGTACGTCCATTCTGGTGACTTATACTTCTGGTTGGGTTTCCTTGTTCTTTTTCCCTCTTCTTGATTAGTCTCTTCTTCTTTTGATTTGTCTTGACTTGTTACTTCATTCACCTGATCTGCTCTTGGTGATTTCACTCGTGTCAGCCCATATCTCAATCTCTTTATTTTGTTTGGCCACACTTCGTCCTTTTTGACTCTTTTCTGTTTACTTTCTTTATTGTTCTTTTCCTCTCTCAAAGCTCTTTTTCTTAGAACTCGTCCTTCTGGTATCTCATTTTCACTCTCTTCAGATTCTGTCTCAACTTGCTTTTTCTTTTCGACAACTTCTTTTTCCACCACTGTTTTCGCTACTTCTGTCCCTCCTCGGGTCTCCGACACGCAATCTTCCTGCTGGCTACTTGTCCCTTCACCTAGCTGGATGTTGCAGTTCCCTACACCTCCTCGGGGGTCTTCCGCAATCTGTCCCTCTCTCTCTGTACCTGTCCCTGTTTCACTTTCTCTTGGTCTTTCATCTGGAACTTCCTTCTCTCAAATTTCTTTCACTGCTTCTTGGTTGTCTTTTCCTTTTTCCTTTCTGTGTTCTTTTCTGGGACCTTGTCTTCCCTGTTCGTCTTCAGAATCTGAACTGATATCAGAAATCTGCAATCGTCTTCTCAGAGAGATACTTCTGGGGACTAATATTTGATCAGGTTCTTTTCCCCCCCTTTCAGGATTTTCTTGTGTTCTTGGCTCTTCGTTATCTGATTCAGTACTTGACTCTGATTCGTCATAGTACTCTTTTCCTTTGCTGTCAACTGGATTCGGTATCCTCAAAGTATGGCTGGCATGGATCCAGTTTTTCACTCCAGCACACTTCACAGCTGTTGTTGTGGTCAGAATGACTTGTCTTGGTTTTCCCCACCTTGGAACCAAACAATTTCTTCTTCTGTGGACTTTTATCCTTACCCAGTCTCCTGGGCTCAGATCATGGGCTGGCTTCCTTTCAAGGGTGGTGGCATCCGCTCCAACCTGATGAAACACAGAATGAAGTGCGTCAGCCAGGCCTTTACAGTACTCCAACACCATGTCATCAGTTATTGTCATCAGCTTGTTGACTGGAATGTAAACATGCCTCATTGCTCGTCCCATGACTATTTCATGAGGACTTAACCCTGTGGTTCTGTCTGGTGTTGCTCTAATGGTCATTAAAACAAGAGGCAAGACATCAGGCCATTTCATACCAGTGACTAAACACATTTTCCCAATTCTGTTATTGATTGTACCATTCATCTGTTCAACCACACCAGAAGCCTCTGGTCGGTAGGCACAATGTAGTTTCTGTTCTGTTGTACATTCAATGCTTCACAAATCAATTTTACAACCTCGTTATGAAAATGTCCTCCTTCTCTGTCTGATTCAAGAGTCACTGGGAACCCAAACCTAGGGATGAATTCTCTCAAAAGTAGCTTTGCCACTGTCATCCCATCATTTCTTCTTGTTGGGAATGCTTCCACCCACCTGGAGAACAGGCAAACTACAACCAGAACATACCTCAGTCTGTTACACGGAGGCATTTCAATGAAGTCAACCTGCATTCTGGTAAAAGGTCCACCTTTCTGGCCTATGGTCCCTAGACTCACCATTGTCTTTCTCCCAGGATTGTATTGCTGACATATCAAGCATCTCTGACACAGGCTTTCTGCTACAAGTCTGAATTTTGGATTGTACCAGGTCTGCTTAAAAGACCTTATCATGGCGTCTCTCCCTATGTGTCCCTGGCCATGATACATCCGTGCCATGGTAGACATCATGCTATCAGGCATTACTGGTCTTCCATCTAGATAGACCCACACACGGTCCTTCTCTCTTGGTGCACACCCTGCTTTTATCCATTGTTTCATTTCCTCATCTCCTGACTCTTCCTGCAATTGTCTCACTTCTTTCCAGGTTCCTACTGTGTTAGTAAACATTACTGAGCAAGAAGACATTTCTCTCTCCTTGGCCCGATTGACTGAATTCTGGTTCCGTGCACAATACTGTGCCATATCATTAGCATACCTATTCCCAGTAGTGATGTAATCACTTCCTTGACTATGGGCAGCACATTTTACCACAGCCAATTGTTTAGGCAGCTGTATCGCCTCAATCAATTTCCCAACCACTTCAGCATTCTTTATAGGGGTTCCACTTGAGGTCAGGAAACCTCTTTGCAGCCAAAGCTGTCCGAAATCATGGACGACCCCGAAGCCATACTGGCTGTCAGTTATCACAGTCACTCTCACACTTTTCCAAATTTTACATGCTTTGGTCAAAGCAACGAGTTCAGCTACTTGAGCTGACCTCACTCCTTTCAAATAAGATGCTTCCATCACTGCTGCAACCGTGCATACTGCATATGCTGCGCTTAGCACTCCTTCATCTGTTCTCAAACATGACACATCAACAAACAACACAAAATCACTCTCAGGCAGAGGTACATCCTTTATATCTGGTCGTGGCTTTGTGCAGTACTCAAGCACATCCAAACAATCATGATCTGCTTCATCTCTCACTTCCACATTCTCAGCATCAGGTAACAACGTTGCAGGATTCACATTCACACATCTCGCAAGGCTCACATTCGTTGCACCTAATATGACCTTCTCATACTTAGTCAGCCGACTATGTGTCATATACTGAGTACGACTCCTTGTTAAAAGAATCGCCACATCATGAGGTACAAACACTTTCAATGGATACCCCATCACAATACCTTCACTCTGCTCCAAACTTCGACATGTTGCAGCCACTGCTTTCAGACACCCAGGTAAAGCTGCAGCCACTGGGTCAAGCATTGAGGAAAAATATGCAATTGGTCTCCTCAATCTTCCATGCTTCTGGATCAACACAGAGTGCACATCCATTTCTCTCACTGCAATACAACTCAAACTCTTTCTCATAGTCAGGCATGCCCAATCTTTAATTCTTTTGAATGCTGCCAATTCTTCCTTGTTCAATTCAAGGGGATCTTTTACATCACTCCTTGTTAATCGTACCAAGGGCTTTGCAATCAGGGAAAAGTTGCTAATCCACTGACGGCAGTACCCCACCATTCCCAGAAACATTCTCACCTCTCTTTGGGTCATGAGGGCTCTCATTCCTTTTATAATTCTGATTCTGTCTATTGTTATTTTTCTCAGTCCTTTCTCAATTTTATGTCCCAAACATTGCACTTCTTTCTTTCAATACTGTAATTTTGCTGGTGACACTTTCAATCCTCCGTCTGCCAAATGATTCAGTAGTGCTATTGTGTCTACCTCGCAAGCTTCACGTGTTTTTGACGCCACCAAAAGGTCGTCGATATACTGCACTAGTACTGAACTTTCAGGCATTTGCAGACTTTCCAAAGATTTCTTCAACAATTGATTGAATATTGAGGGGCTCTCTGTATACCCCTGTGGGATTCGGCACCATGCCAAAATCCGCTCTCCAAAACGAAATGCAAATATTGGCTGGCTGTCGTGGTGCAATGGGATAGAGAAGAATGCATGACATAGATCAATTACTGTATACCATTCCGCATCATGGGGAATCTGGTACAGAATTACTGATGGGTTTGGAACGATAGGACAGCATGATACCACAATTTTGTTTACCTTTCTCAAATCTTGCACTATCCTGAATTTCCCATTAGGCTTTTTCAGTCCCATTATCGGTGAATTACATGGACTACTCATAATCTCTCTCTAAATTCCTTGCTTGATCATTTTCTCAATTATTGGAGTAACCCCTTCAATTATCTCCGGTGTCAATCTGTACTGAGGGACGTTTGGATAACGTATTCCTTCCTTCACAGTTATCGTGACTGGATCTACGTTTCTCATTAACCCTACATCTTCTCCAGTAAAATCCCACACTTCTGCCTTCACTGACCGTTTTAGTTCTTTAGGTAATTCATCAGGGTTGAATATTGCATGAGTCTCAGTTACCTCATTTTCTCTGTTAGCTATAGTCATTTTATATAGCACATCCTCATCTGGTGTTTCAAATGCTATTCCATCTGGAGTACAGAATATAGTGCAATTCATCTTGCACAACAGGTCCCTACCTAATAAATTCACCGGACTGGTGTCACATGCAACAAAGCGGTCATTTCTGTAAATTTCCCTATACTAACTTTCACTGGTTCTGTCAAAAATGTTTTTAACTGTCTGTTGGACACACCAACCACTTGGATTGTTTCATCCGAAAGAGGAAGATTCTTAACATCAGCTGATCTAACAGTTGATCGAGTAGCACCAGTGTCCACTAGGAAAGTAATATTTTCATCATTAACCTTTCCATCTACAAATGGTCCTGTCTAGTCTACTTCTAGAGTTGCGCCAAGTACGCACTCTGCTTCCTCCTTTCGGCACCGTCAATAGCTTTCCTCTGAGTCACTCTGATCGCATTGCAGCCAATACTGTGAAACCGCGCGAGCGCGCGGCGGTTTATTTACCTGTTCTTCATTGTAGAATCCCGATTCACTACTATACTTCTGGGTGTTTCTGCTCTGCGGAAAAGGTGGTTTTGGCACCTGATTCTGTGAAGTAACCACCTGCTGCTGTTGCTGCAGTTGACCACTCACCTCATTCTGCACCTGCGGATTCAATGATGCATTTTCATTATTAGTATTTGGAGGGTATTTACACTCGGATTTCCAATGCCCTAACCTACCGCAATTATGGCATGGGAACTTCTTTTTAGCTTCTTCTATATTACCTTTCCCTTTTCCTGGGCCAAATCTCGGTTTAGTTCCTGGGTTATTTGCTTGTTCGACCAACTGAGCTTCCTGCCTTTCAGCTACCTTTACTTGTGCCCACATTGCCTTTTCCTTTAATTTTCGCTGTTTAGCTTCAATTTCGTCACTGAAATATTTAGCATGTCTCAGTACTTCATCTATGTTCTTATTCTGCCAATCAACTGTATGCTGCTTTATCATGTCACCAATTTCTGGGCGTAAACCATATACAAATCTGTATACGAAATGACTCAAATCCTTATCACTCAGGTTCTCATCTCCACTGAACAGTTTAAAAGCTTGAATTAGTCTCTCATAGTATGCATGTACTGATTCCTTTGCTTCCTGATGCGTTCGATCAATCTTTACCCAATCTGTCTCTTTAAGGGGCACTTTGTTTTTCAAAAATACCATAACCTGTTCATACTTTTTCAATACTTCAGGGTCTTGGGCTCCTGTTTTAGGATCCCTAGGGTACTCCTGAGTTGGCCAGTTGATCATCAACTTGCACTCAAACCACAAATCCGCTGGTACTATTATGTCGAACAGACTATTCAAATCTATCCACAGTACCTTTGACAATTTTACAAATCTGTCTACCTGCCTGTACCACTCGACGGGCTTTTCGCGTAGTCGAGGGAGATCATTCGTAAATGACAAAATGTCCTGTCTTGTCCATGGGACATGTAGATATCCCCCTCCTGGGATCTCCCTCATTGGGTATTCAGTCACTACCTTTTCTTTTTCTCTAACAGGGAATGCCGAAACTGTCCGGTCTGGGGCATCATTTCGTTTTCTATACCATTTACTTCTCCATTTATCCACATCTCCCCATTTTCTCAAAACAATGATTATGTCCTTAAACTGAACTATCTGTCCTGTAGTGTTCAGATTTTCAATGTCTTTTTCAGTAAAATCAACTCGATAGGGTTTCTGTAAGGCTTTTACCTTATCAATATCTATACCCATTTCATTCGCAACTTCTCCTAGTCTTTCATGCAGATTCCTCGCTCTCCATGTCACACTTTTACACAGGAATAACAGCTCCTCATCCTGATAAAACTTTAATTTTTCTACCGGAATAGTCCCTACAATCAATTCTTCCAATACCATCCGTAATTTAGCCACATCATTTGACTGGGAATCTTTATCTGGTCTCTGCAACCCTTTTAACCATTCACTCAGTTCTTCCACAGATGGTCCTACCGGGTTCTCTACACTACTTTGTTCTGGATTTCTCTGGGGTTCTAACAAAGTTTCTACTGTCATTCTACTCCTTTCAGCATAATTCTGATTTATAAAGGGATTATTTGAAACGTGTGGTTCAAACATATTTACTGTCGGACCCATGGATTCTCAATTTGACTCCGTTCTGGATTTTCGATCACATTATTGTTCCGGTATGGTACCGTTAACCAATGTTCGCTATCCTTTTGCTTCTCAAAAATGGGCATTACTGGACCTATAGTCACTGGAACTGTTACAGCTTCTAGATTCTTAGTTAATTCTCTTATTTTCTCTGTTAATTCTAGAGTTGTTTTGGCCAATCCCGCTGAATTTTCACTATCTATTTTATTCTCCGATCTATTTTCTACCTCTCTGATGGAGTTTCCTTTTCCTAAATCTGGTGACATAGTCTCAGTTTTGATAATTCGTAATGTTTCTCTCATTGGGGCATTTGGTGTCAACATTTCTGGTTCTGGTCGGTACGGTGGTGGATTTTTATAAAACACATCATCCAACACATCATCATCCGAATCATTTGCTCCGTAACCTCTTGATTCCACATTATTCCTCTTTTCCACACATTTTCAACCTTCATTCTCTCCTACCGCTCTTACAGGAAACATACCCTCAGTCATACTTGTATTCCTCCATCTTTTCATTCGATCATCATGCGTTTCATGTCCATATGACCTGCCAAACAAATATCTGTAACTTCTACCATTTCTTTGCTTTTCTCGCTCATGCGCTTCGTCTTCCCATTCTGTCAATGGCTCAAACTGCGTCGGTCTAGGTCTTGGTTCTAAGTACATCATCTTCTGGCGCAAGTTACTTAAAACAGCCAAATTAAAGGAACCATGTTCTGGAAATGCCAGGACTCCATCGTCCTTGGTATATTTTACCCAATTATCTACCCAAATACAAGTATGATATCCATACTTTGCAATCATTAAAGCTGCGGGGGTTTTCGGTGGAGGAATTGACTGTCCTTCCCTAGTTTTGACCTGTTTATCTTTCTTGAACCACCTTTTAACTTTACCAAACCAGGATTTCTTTTCTCTATCTGGTGGCTGGTAATACATTTTCTTAGTTTCTGTGTATAGCTAGTCTCTTACGACTGTACCGCTATTCTGTCCACTCACAGCGCGACTCCACGCTAAAGCACCAATCAAGAGCGTCTACGTCACTTTCACAGTCCTCTAATCCCTGCGCGACTCACACTAACGCACCAATGAAGAGCGTTTAGGTCACTCTGTACTTCTCCAATCCCAGCGCGGCTTTACACTAACGCACCAATCCGGAGCGTTCTACACTTCTGACCCACTGTCCAATCCCAGCGCGGTCGTTTGACGTCAGCAGCTGCTGCGGCAGCTCTGCTCCTGTCTACCCCTCCTTTACAAGACCGCTCCGTGAACTCTTACTGCAACTTTTACAATTCTGTTAGTAACAACACTGAAACATCTCCATTGTCCGCTTCGCTAACCAAAGAATAGCAATAGACCTTTCTCACGAGAATTCCGTCTTTCCCGAGAGCAGCGCTTACCCCTGCCCTACTACGGAATCGTTACTTCCGTTGATAAAGTAGCACATCCCTCTACTTCACCCTTCTAGCAAGCATTAGCTAATTGTTTCTCTGGTATTTTAGAAATAAACCTAGAGTTTCGCAATCAACCCTAATGCCTTACATTCACACTCGTTCATACAAGAAAATGTAGTACATACGCACAGAATCCTGTCTTTTCCGAGAACAGCGAACAGTCTGTCCTACTACAGAATTATGACACACGTTAACAAAGCAGCACTTCCCTCTACTTTGTCCTTCTAACAAGCTCAGAGAACACCTGCTACCTTTTCAGTGATAAGCGTTATCGGTATGCCAATTGGTTTCCTGGTACTTAAAGACCAAAATTTCACAGGTAACCTTCGCTTTCATACACACTTCTCTCACACCGAGAATATTTCTAGTGGCAACACACGACGATGCCGCCGAATCGAACCCAGACAATGCGCCGTGCAACTTCACTTGTCACACGTTTCCCCTGTGTACCTACAGGGCAACAACAATTCCGTCTTTCCCGAGAGCAGTGCTTACCTCTGTTCTACTACGGAACTGTTACAGACTTCCGACTTCCAACATCCCCAAAGCCGTGCTAACAACATATAACTCAACGCAACTCAACATATAGTGTTAGTACATAAATCAATACCAACCAATAATCAATAAGCTATTTACAAGCAATGATCACTATACCAAAACAGTAGTAAACCATATCTCTGCTACCAAGGAAAACTGATGCAGCGCGGAATGCAAAATCCCTCCTTTTGTCACAAATCATAGATCACACACAATCACTACATTCGCTGGTGGGGCCCATAACACCAACATACACCCTTCTAATAACCTGTTTCAAGGAGGTGATTGTTCCACTCGCTGTAATGGAAGAGAGTACTCACATACCCCTATTCATAAAGATCTAAAACTTTCACCTTTAGTACTCCTCCCATGAATAGGCCATGGATCTACTAGCTGCAGGTTGAAGTGATAACAAAATCTATAACATTATTTACATAAATACATTTCCTCAAATAATAACGACCCAACACAGTTCTTGTAATGAATATTAAATTCTATCTAAATAATTGAAATTCGAGTCTCTGGGTTTTAATCAAGCAAAATGGATCATCATAGTTACCTATTCTGGCTAAAAGTCGCCCTCTAAGTCAAAATCTTGGTCATCAGTTCATACTGTCAGAGTCTTTGGAAACAGCTGTCCTGCAGTGGCACCATCCTCTCCGTCAGCATAACGTCAGGAAATCGCAAATCTTCTGAAGGGTCTCGACCGAACTAATAACCTCTCTATTCTACCGTTTTTATAGTAAATTTACATTCCAAAGTGTAACAATTGATATTTTGAACAAATCTGATTGGTCCGTTGGGGAAAGTTCGACTTCTTTCCCATACATATAATGTGTCTTTAGATATAGTTCCAATCCACGCAATAGTATCTTTTCATTGTTTCTTTCAGAGCAGCTGTCCGAAAGCCCGGGGTATAGCCTTGGTTGTCACAGTTGAGTCGGGGTCGTGTAAAGGCCGCGGCAGCTGATGGCGACGCATGCACACTTCACCCAGAGATGCTCATAATGTAGTTGTTCTCGTCTAACAGGGACGTCGGCCATTTTGTGGCCACCAATTGGTCAACTTAAGCAAAGAAACACAAAAAGGTAATTAATACATAGAAATGACTAATAATCTGTTATCCCCTTATTAATACCCATGTGTGTATGTATTTATCTAGCAGAAGCAACACTTAATGCAGGTTATATTCTTATTAATAAAGCACAAATCACAGATACATCACGAAAGCAACATATAATCATGGAATTTCTGAATATTTATTATTAATATGCATACAAATTTAGTTTACGTCATTAATTAGGCCATGCCACTGCAATTACCACGTATATTTCTTATATTAGTAATGTTGATCAATTCACACAGCAAACCATTAGTATAATTACTATTAATTAATTAATCTTATTAATCTAAACATGCTAAATGGAGAGGGTATACGTATAAAAAAAAAAACCACTCCAGCAGCTTCACCTATATTTCTTGTCCTTTTTGATGTTGTAAGTGGTGAGTTTACTTTGGGGTCAAAGTGAATTTTAGGTTGGGTTCTTTGCTGAAGCTAGTGTACATGTTCTTACAGTAAAGAAGATTGAGATTACCAAGGGCCTGAGTTAGAATTTGATCATAATGGAAAAATATTTAATTTAAGGAGTGAATGCTGATTTTAAGAGAATCCAACAGCACATTTTCTTCCAACATGAGTATAGTGTTTTGGACAAAATGTTGTAGAAAATTCCACGGATGGACTCTCCTGTGAATTAACAAATAATTAACAAAAAAAACAAAATTCAGAGGGCATTCCGTTAACACTCAAAAATAAACCTAACCTCTTGAAACTACAGTAAGGAAAGAGACATAAGTCTTGATTACGAATCTTGCATTAGTGGTGTGCTATTTTTTTTTAACAAAATCCCTGTTTGGATATCGTTATTCACTGGATGCAATAAAGAATTACTTTTATGAATTTCCCCTATAAAAATTAGGCATATTCATGCAGATTTTGGTGTTTTTCGCACCAAAATCAGCATGTTCCAATATTTTACAGGCCTTTTTTACCCTATACATTTCAGCAGGTTTTTTTTCTGTATATAGTGTCTTTATTACTTTTTACCTGCACACACAGTTCAATTCATTACAGTTCTATGTTTTTTCTTCCATTTTACCATACACAAGTACTATGAAAATAACAAACAGTTCACCCAACACCCCTACCCCTCGCTCTCATCAAAGCTCTGACATACTAGCAGTACTGCGCTATAGGCGACTTTGAGCGTCACACTGGTCATTACCACTGCAATAATATAGAGCAATGATGAGACCCTCTACAGGCCAAATCACATGCATTCAGAATTCCTCCGGGTATACAATAAAATTTGTTTTATCTCTCCCAAAACTAGGAAGAAAATTCAGTCCATCCCAGTGCACCACTCACACTCCACTCTTGTCCCCTCCCTCAAGGTGGGCGGGAGTCTGGGGGGTCCCTCAGTTCCAAAAGCATACTTGCCCATGCTCGCTGGTCATTCTCCACCTAATCATCTTGCCTAGTGTGTTTCATCTGAATTCCCACAGCCATTGCCCACTCTGAAATGTCCCTGAGCCAGTCCCTGAAACAAGGGGAATAGTGATGCAGCATTTAGCCAAGATCAGTCCCAGGAGCATAAATGTCCTACTCACCTTTCTTCCTTTCCGCAACGGGAGCAACCCAAGCAATAGCAGTTTAGTAGTGAGTTGCGCCGCCCTACAAGTGGCCCCATCGAGCTCTTGCATCACTTCCTGCCAGAAAGGTGCAATTGATGGACCGGACTGAGCCACATGCACGAAGTTGGCCTCCGACTCCCCAGATCATGAACAATTCACCGCTTGAGAGGGGTATATAGCGTGTAGGGTTTTGGGAGTGAGATACATCTGATGATTATAATTATACTGTATCAACTTAAATCGGGCATTGGACAAGACCCACTCATGCCTTCATGTGCTTTCTCCAACTCCCGGTCTGTAATTTGCTCCTCCATTGCTCCTCCCCACTTGACCTGAATCTTTAGTGGTGGTGCAGCTATATCTTCCCACAGCTCTCTGTACATCATTGATATCAGTTGTCTCCCTCCTGCCGTGGCCAACATCACAACCAAAGTCTATAACGGGGTGGTGCATCTGGGAAGCTGGACCAGAGCTTGTGTGCTGTGGCCTACAATTTTGCACACCTACAGGTATTCTCCCACACCTAGGGCAAAGGATTCCGAGCCGTCTTGTCTAGTGACAAATCGCACATCTAGGTAAAGGTCTCCCACGGTGTTACAACGTCCCTTCTTCCACCATTCTACTGACATGGCTTTAGCCATTCGCACAAAAGGCTGTAATGACCAGATGTGCAAATCTGGTGCATATGGTGTGCATTTGATCACCTGTTTGACTGCCCGTTCCCAAGTTCTACAGACATGTGACACCACGTACGGTGCATTATGTGGCAATCCTGCCCCCTCTACAGTAAAACTGCCAGCAGCTCTGCACCATGTGAGTCCCCAGTAGCTGTGTTTCCCAGTTGTTGTCTGGGTCTAGCCAATGAACGGCATGCTGTAAGTGGGCCGTGATATAGTAGAGTTCCATGTCAGGCACCTCCACTCTCCCTCGATGCCAGGCCCATTTTAGTGTGGAAAGCCCTATCTGCTTCCGTTTATCCGCCCACAGTAATTCTATTATGGGCATGTCCATTTCAGTATAGTAGCAGCACAGGATCTCGTATAGTGTGCCCTGTAAAGTATATAGACATCTTCGGAGCAACACTATTTTAACCAGGGCCACTCTGTCCATCGGTGACAAGGGCAGGTTCTTCCAGAACCTGAAATTCTGCAGCAAGCCATCCACCACCCTTCCAACGTTAAGGTTCATAAAATCATGTTCTGTTTCGGCAACCCTGAATCTCAGGTACTGTAAGGACTTCGTCTCCCAGGGTAGTTCAGTCTCTGGCAGCTCGTTTCCCCCAACATGATAACATGATTCCCCAGTGTCCAAGCAACCGGCGGAGCATACATGTCACTAGCTCCATTACCAGCGTGAATAGTAGCGGTGACAAGGGGTAGCCCTGTGGTGTACACGTGTAGAGTACAAACCTCCCAAAAACCATTCCCCCTCTCCACACCCTAGCCCCGGGTTCTGAAAACAGGAGTTTTACCCACTGTATATAGCGAGCACCAACACCCGCTCACTCAAGAACCAGCCATAGATAACTCTAATCAACTAAGTTGAGCGCCTGTTCAATATCGAGTAACTCTGGGGTGTAGGCGTCCTCAGACAGGTAAGGGTCGTGTTAAACATGTGCGAGACACCATAGAATGCAGAGAGTGTTTCACTTCAGGATAAACCCACACTGATTTGTATGTATCAGCGATGGGAGGTGACCCAGGAGGCGGGCAGCCAGGTCCTTGCTTAGTATCTTCACGCCTATATTCAACATGGAAAGATGGTGGTAGGAGAAGAAGACCTCAGCCAGATTTTAACCCTGTTTAGGAATCATTACCACTATCGCCTCCCGCATTGTATCTCGGAGTCTCTTCATCATCATGGCATCGATATAGACCTCCAACAATTTGCCTACCAGAGTACTCGCATTTCTCTGATAAAACTCTGCTGGTAGCCCCTCTCTACCCTGGGTTTTGGCTGTTTTTAGACCGCTTCTGTCAGCCATAATCTCACCCTTGGACAATGGTGCCTCCAAGGCCACACGGTCTTCCTCTGCAAGTCTGGGCATCCCTGCACCTTCCAGAGTTCCTGTTATCCTGGACACCCCCTGTCTGGGCTGTAGTTATTTTATATAGGTGGGATGCAAACACGTGATTGATGGTCTATGCGTGCAAGCAAGTTTGCCCCCGCCGTCCTTCACCGATAGGATGGAAGTGTTGTTCGCCTCCTGCTTAACCAGTCGGGCCAGCAATGCCCCCGAATTTTTAACTCCCCAACATGGAGTTTTTGTTGATGGGTCTTGTGGACAGACTTCTCTAGTCTACCCCAATCATCCAGGAGTTCCATCCTGCCATGTTGCCAGTCCTGCAGTCTACTAGGATCTCCCAGCAGAGCCTTCTCCAGCTCATGCAGGTTGCCCTCATGCTTTTTTAAGCTCTGCTCAAGTTGTATCCTAAACTTATAGGGAGTTTTCAGGCACTCACTAAGGAGCACCAACTTCATGTGTCCCAGACAACCGCCCTACTCCCCCTGTTGCCCCAGTTTTCCACAAACAAATTGAGACAGCGTCTCATCCACCATGGATGCGAACACCGGGTCTGAGAGGGCCTCCACTTGGAGCCTTCATAGAGGGATTGCCAGCCGCCCAGGTTCCAACTTGCATTTCATCAGCAGAGGGGACTGATCAGAGAGGTACCATGCCAGGTACGCTACCACCCATACACCTTGCGCAAGGGTAACCAAGAAGAAACAGCAGTCCAGCCTGCTGTAAGTAGCAGCTGATGGTGTATACAATGAGTATGCCCTCTCTCTAGAGTATCTCTCTCTCCAAATATTGACCAGTTTCAATCCCCTCAATGTGTCCTTTAATGCCCCAGTCATTGCCGGTTTGGTGTGAAGTCTAGGTGGCTGATGATCCATGTTACCATCCATCACGCAGTTGAAATCCCCTGCTAAAATTGTGTCTGCTACTAGGAACTTGGTTGCAGCAGCTCTTACCTGTCCATAAAAGGTTGAGCAGTCGATATTATGTGCATGCACATTCACCAGGCACATATCCAGTGCCCTAAATAGGATCATATATCTGTCCTCTGTGTGGCTTGTATGCCCCTTATGGCAAAAAAGAATCATCGCACCCTGTACAAATCCAGAATAGGAAGTAGAGTAGAGCTGTCCCCGCCATCGTTTTCTCAACTGCAACACACAGTCCCCCTAGATGTGGGTCTTCTGCAGAAAGGCTATAGAGGACCTGTAATGTTTCATCTAGGCGTAAACCCTAAAATGTTTTTTCAGCCGACCCAATCCTCGGACATTCCAAGTCAGAAACTTCACCATTCTACTTTCCAGCATCCATTCCGTCTCTCAGATCCTCAGTTCGCCCTCTATCACATACACACCAGGTAGTCAGTCATTAAACTGACAGATGTAACATCCACAGATGCAGATTTTCACAAGAGCAGTTCAGATACAGGTCATTGCCGAACAATTCTCTTTGCCTCTTGGGGTCCCTCAAGGTTTTTCGTTAAGCCCCACATTGTTTAACGTCTATGTTGTAACCTTGGCTGATCTCATCATATTGTTTAGATTCTCGCTCATGTCTTATGCCAACGATACACAGATTGTGGTTTCCAGCCACTGTCTGTGCAGGTAACAGTGGTTGGGCGGTGGTGCCATGTCGGGGGCGTTCGAGGGACGATGCTGAGGGAAAAAAAAAAAATGTTATCTTCCCTCTGCATCGTCCCTCAAAATTCCCCCTCGTGTGGCCCCACCGCCTCACCGCAGTTACCTGCACGGACCGCGGCTGGTGGTTTCCCTGACCAAGAGTGAGCAGAACATGGGCTCCAGCTTTCACAACTGTTTGAGAGCAGTCAGTGACTGGATGTCAAAGAATTGACTGAAGCTAAACCCTGGAAAAACAGAGCTCATCCTGTTCAGCAACCAAGTTTCCTTTTGGTAACCCTCATGGTGGCCTCAGGAGCTGGTCCCCCTCCAGACTCCGATCAGTAAACTCTGCAACCTTGGAGTATAAGTTTATGATAAACTAACATTTGGTGCTCAGGCTAATGCGGTCACATCCGCTTCTTTTTACACCCTCAGGACCTTAAAGGTGATCCTTCCCTACATCGCTTTAGACCTACAGAAAACAGTAGTCACATCCAAGTGCCTTTCGAAAATTGACTACTGCAACAGCTTCCACACAAACATGCAACAGCAACATTTAAACAAGTTGCAAACCATTCAAAATGCAGTGGCATGGCTTTTGTTAGGGATCCTTACATTTAAATCTGCTTCTATGGCATTAAATAAGTTGCACTGGCTGCCAGTCAGAGGGACAGAGAATTGTTTTCAAGACCCTTTGTATCACCTTCAAAGCCTTGCTTGGAATAGAACCTGACTATTTGAAAAAGAAATTCAAATGGTATTTACCACCATGGACATTTCAATCCTTTGTAGCCAAAAATGCTATGGTTTCAAAATTCAGACGCTCCTCTTGGGGTGGAAGACGTTTTGTGATCTGCACATCCAAAACTTGGAACTCCTTAACGCTTTTTGATCAAATCCATGAATAATAATCTGCTACCTTTCAGGAAATATTTAAAAACATGGCTTTTTGAGCCCCAGTGAGCTTCTTTGTACTAGTTTTCTGTTGAGCTAGCACCAAGACACCTCTGGGTATAAAAGCGCTCTAGAAATAAATTCAACATAATGTACAGCAACTCAAAGAAATTACCAATTATGGTGTTTTAGCCCCGATGCAGTGCCCCATCCAGCGTGTCCACGCAGTCACTCGCCTCCTCCAGTGTAGAGAAGCACTGCTCCTTTCCCCATACAGGATTAACAGTTTAGCAGGGTACATCAAGCTGTATTTCAGATTGAGGTCACAGAGTAGTTTCTTGACAGCAATGCCGGTTTTGCACAGGTCCTGGTGTTTTCGGTGTAATCAGGGAAAATGGAAATATTTTGGCCCTCAATCTGTGGTGAACACTGTACTTGGACCTGCTGTAGGATGGCATTGCAGTGTCAGAAGTTGAACAAGCAAGCGATAATAGCACTAGGAAGGGCCCTATGTCGCTGCGGAGGGGTCGGTACCCAATGCGCTTGCTCGATAGTGAAGAATTTGGACAGACATTTAGGGCCCAAAGTGCTAACGATCTAGTCTTCCTGAAATTGTTCAGCAGATTGCCCCTCTGTCTTCAATGTTAACCCAATAAAGTACAGATTATTCTGGCACAACCCGCCCGCCGAGTCTTCGATCCTGTCCTCCACATGCGCTCTCACTTTTTGCAGCTTTGATACTGAGAGTGCACAGGAGTGTGATTTACAATCTCTCATCTAATGGATCTTTTTCAGTTTACTGAGATTCAAAGGGAGTTAACAATGATAAAACAATTCAGCATTCGTGAAGTCCATTTCGCCCCACAAAAAAAAACCAGAAATCAATAATCGAAGTTGAGTAGTTTTATTTCAAATTAATAGTCAATCAAATATATATATGCGTGTCATGAGAATATTAAAGATATACAGTATTGCAGCTGGCAAGCTGAAATAGTACAATCGGTTCAGTCTCAATATGATAAGATTCAAATTAATCACAGCAATACAGAAACTGAGAATTAGAAATAGGTGTTCCTTAAAGAAACTCTGATTCTCTCTTTAAAACATTAATAAGTTAAAATGTCATCTAATCAGGGCTCTAAGTTAGAATAAGGATGGTTCGTGGAATAGAGTCTCAAAGAACTTCAGAAGTTTCTGAAGGTGTCAGCATAGTAGAGACACAAGTAGAAGTCTTACAGAATTGCAATAAGTGTTGAGCATGAAGCTTCACACCTGTGTGAATAAATAAAGCAGAGAGGTATAAACCCCTCAAAGTCTAAGGGAATCTGCTCTAACTTCTAACAGTGAACACTAATAAAACAAACAGAAACTTCAGCATCAATCATATCACCTCCCACCCATCTAGAGACCAATCGTCTTTATCCTCATGTTGTGCATTTGCAACATTACCAGACGTTCCCATCCCACAGTACTTGGACAGTTGCTGCAACCTTGAACATCCCTCCGTTCCTAATATGCGATGAACAGAAGGCTTCATCTGCTCATTTGGTCTTCACATTTCTTGACAACATTCCTTTTTCCAGACCTTACTATCAAGAAACGAATACAAACAATACTCCTTTTCTCTAACTAATGAAACCTTGAGAATGCACTTGCAAAAGAAAGAACAAGCTACCCAAGCAAAGCATGTTTTAAAATCGCAAGACCTTTAGTCAGGCTAACTTTAACTAGGCATTTAAACGAGCACTTCAAATACATGGGTATACTAGTGCCCATTTAACTCAAGAACAAACACTAAGTGAGTAAAAGCATACATGATTACACTTTTGAAAATGACTTTCAGAGTATATGCAAATGTGGATACAGAATTTGTCTTCATGTTAAACTGGACATTAGTGCACACATTTATAAAGCTTCATTTTCTCAGTGGTTACATTCCATTAATGCATTTATATGTTCACACACGTTAATCTTGGTAAGGCCCGCAGGAGATATAATGTCAAATATGAAAATGCAAATTGTGCATTGATGACATGTAAGGGATAGAGTATAAATTGCGCTCCTCCAACACCGTCTCTTTCAGCACCTGCACTTTCTGCTGCAGCTCCATCACAGTTCCCTCCACAGCAGTAACCCTGTCTGCATCTTTTCAGATGTCCGCTCTCAGAAGTTTGACGTCTATCGCCACAGAGTCTATGTTGACCACCATCTCCTCCCATGAACCATGAATAGCATCCATCAAATCTGCCAGTGTCAGAGCCAGATCAGCGGGCACTCCACTCCTGCTCCCCTGGCCTCCATCCCCCTCCTCCGGGTGCAGTACATGTGTGTAGTTAAGAATGTTGGCCTGCGCTGGCTTTGTGCTTTTGTCCTTGCCTGTAATGGTTTGTAGCTGAGACAGTCCACCCCACAACAGTTCTCACTGCCTATGAGGATACTCCCTCGTGAGTTGTCTCTGCAGGTCACGATCCACCACCCTCTGCCTGGCCCTGACCCGCTGGGAGTGGTTTGGCGGGGCTCTCAGCGAGCACCCAGCGCCATTGAGGCCATCCATCTACAGAAAACGGCAGCCCCAGGCCCGCCAACTACAGCCCAGTCCCCAGGTCCCACCTATCCAGGGCACCCAGGCGCCACCACACCAGCCTTTTCAGCCGCTGTCAGCATTGTTTTCTCCGCAAGTCGATCAATCCTGCGTACCTTTAGCACTCCTGGGGGCCACCTCTGCCAGAGGGCCAGAGCAGGCCCCCATCAACTCGGCCTCTGGATGCTGGTTTGGTGGGGAACCCACGCCTCAACCACAGCAACAGCTGTGTCCCATGTTGCCTTGCCACAGGGACTCACTCACAGCACTTTCCAGAGTCTCCTCTGGGCCCCACTGCACCAGACCTCCTAGGAGGGCCAAATTATTCTGTCTCCTTGCCCCTGCTGCAAGCGGCCCACAGTGTAATTCTCACCAGCGATGGTGACTCTGCCTTCTCGCTATGAGTCCCTTCAAGTGCCCTTCTCCACTCCCCAGCTCCTCTGGTACCACAGCTCCGAGGCCCTCCTCAGAGCGGCCCTCTCGTCGAGTGACAGTCCTCGCAGCCACCACCAAACTCTCAGTGCCCCAACCAGCAGCCCACGTAGACTGTCATCCAAACTAGGGTAAGGACCCCACTCCGCAGTAAAACAACAGCAGCGCCCTTCGTCACTCCACAATGGGGGGCCAACCAGCTGTTCTCCTCCTCGCCCCCTCCGGGCTCGGCATCTCTATAGACTCCCGGGGGGGGGGCTTCCTTGTTCTGCTGCTGTCCTTCTATCACTTGCATACTTCAGTGAGAGACTTCTGTGTGACGACAGGCCCCGCCCACGCTTCGGGCCCCCACAGTCTCCCCAATCGTCTCTCTCAGCCCTCCAGCTCCGCAGCGGCGAGCCAGTCTAAGGCGGGAACCCCTGGCCGATCGCCTGCTCCAGCATCCCCCAACGGGACCACAGCACCTTCTGAGGCAGCACTGCTCCCACAGTCTGAGCGGCCTCGTAAGCCCAGGATTTCAGTGTCTGCTTCGACGGCCCACAGCCGGCCCAAACCACAGTTGTTGCACCTCTCAGGTGCACCGGCGGCCCTTTAAAGCTTCATGTTCAGCATTCTCTTGAAGTCTGCAGTGTCGGAGATGCTGATGCCACAGGATAGTGTCAGGATTAATGTTTCCTGGCAGGCGCTCCGCAAAGAGCGTCTACCCGGCCATCTTACTTGGCCACGCCCCTTTCAGCAGGTTTGACCTCCCAACCTTTATCAGGCGTAAAATCCAACGGTCAGATTTGATCAATTAAGTCATAATGCTGACATCTGTGCAAACAGGTTTCTTCACGTGTTGGAATTTAATGATGCCCTCGTAATGTTGATCATGTAAGTAATTTGCACCCTGGCCAGGATTTCCCAGAGGACACTGGGTGGCAGGGAGCCAGACGACAACCCTCTCTGTTAATGGTTAACCATCACTGCTATTGTTAATTTCTGACAAAATTGCTCCCGTGGGCGCTCTGACCCTTGATGCTATTGTTCGTGGATCAATATCTTCTTGTATATCAGTGATTGCATTCTGGTGATCGTTCAAGCAAAGGCTTTTTTCGCATTGGAAAGCACACACATGTGTAACCCAAATAAACCTTGCCAACAGTTGAAATGGAATATGAGACAAATAATTAACTATTAATACATTTTGCTGCATACAAAAAGACCAGTAATCATCCCTGGCGTACATGCTTAGAATGTGTTCGTAGATCAGGGGAGTCTGTGGATTGGGCAGCGGGAAATACAGATTTGAGTTTAGGTTATAACTGAAGGCCCATTGCTAAAGGCACACTATTACCTCCATGATGAGGTATTTTCATGTGCACTAAATGAGTCATGTTTCTTGTTTTTAAAAGGAAAATGAGGCATTACATGTGGAATTGGTTTTTAATACACTGAATCCCACATATTCTTCCTTTTTGTGGCTTCTTCCTCTGATGAATTTCAGCGGTTTGACCTGCCAGACTTTATCAGGGGAAAACTGCAAGACTATGATAATTATCACACAACTCGTAATTCTGGTCCCTGTGCAAACACCTGATAATCCTTGCAATGACTTCCAAGTGGTCAGACATTTTCGTTTTTAGAATCTACTACTTTCAGATCTGCTGACATTGCCCAGAATTCCCTTCTTCCTATAACCACTCAAGACCAGCCTCTAGCTCAATCACTCACCAAGGAAGTATTGAACAGTCATTACTTCTCTAGGAACCCTTCTTTGCCTCCATAAGCATTACCATATGCAAGCTCAGGGACTGTAGACCAAGAGAGCAAGCACACTTAAGAATGTTTGTATGCTCACCTCTAAGACTCTTAAAAAGACCAGTTAAGTGTAAGGAGGTCAACTGTATGGTATGCTACTATCCAGGGCTGGACTGGCCGTAGTGGGCACCAGGTGTTTCCCCGGTGGGGCCGGTTTTGGACTGGTGGGGGCCGGTTTTGTTACTGGGGGCCATTTTTGCATCAGTGCTGCAAAATTGACCCCTTGCAACAAAAGCGCAGCAGCAGTGTTCCCGCTACCACAACCATCTCACCCCGGGGGGGCAGTCAGACGAAATTACCAGGGCTGGTTTGCGATCCCAGTCCGGCCCTGCTACTACCTCTGCTCTATAAAAGGCTTGGACCACATTTTATGAGCACTTTGTGCCAGTGCTACACTTTAAATATCTTCCTTGGTGGCAACCATACTAGTTCTGCCTGAATCACACAGGATGGCGGAAGTGGTGGTAGTGGGGGATAATACAACAGCAGTAGTGCCACAATATATCAGTGTCACATGTGCAGTCAAAGCATGACAAGTTATTTCAGGAGCCACAGCTGCTACAAAACACTCTAGCTTACAGTCTTCCACCACAGTAACAGAGCACTGTCAGGTGATTAGCCCCTATTATGGGCCTTCGGTTCCACCGTAGAAATGATGCTGCGCACACACCAATAATCATGCAGGCCCAGCGAATTGCTACATAGTCTGGTCAAAGCCATCTTCCATAAGTACACCCAGGAGAGACAAACAAGTCACCTGTAAGGCTCTTCTAGACATGCATCACAACAATGTTAAGACAGAAAACCAGAGGTTAGATTCAGTAACTCAGTGGAGGTTGCCCAATGGCACTGTCTGTGATTCATTATTTAGACACAGCACAAAGGGCCTCAATGTGAAAGAGTACAATATGTGTAAATCATGCTAGAAAAAAGGAGTCGTCATTAAAAAAGGGGGCGATATTTGATGAACCAGTAGCAAAAGAAATAAAAAGGAGCACCCTTATGGAAAGAACAATTACCTAATGTGGGGCTCCTCATACTGGGGCTTATGTCCCTGTTTTCTTGAAACTCTATTTACTCATAAGTCCCATGCGGGCGCATACAAATTTTACAAAAGCTCAGCACCAGAGCAGAACATGGAATCAAATGAAATCAGATCAGGGTTGGAAATCTATTGTAGGGAGGTGCAACGAGGAGATCCATATTGCGCATAATTCATCATACTTAGTAGTTTTTGGTTTGCTGATACTGTATATTTGGTAATTGGGTGTTTTTGACCAAAATCAAAGCGAGTTGTGCCAGGGCAGAAGAATGATGTGCATTAGCTTGCTGATTTTGCAATCCGCAGAATACCAACAATTATATGCAAAATGAACAATTGATGGACAGAATGTTGAACAATGTCAAACATTCACCCCAGTACCGAAATCTGGGCCTAAATCCATCGTTTATTTTATCCAAATACCATTCCAGTTTAAACCCGGCTATATGCAAATCAGTCTTGACCCTGCTCCCCATGGGAACAGCCCCCCCTGAACTTCCAGGCCAGGTCCTACCTGGACAGGAAACAAGCATCCTAGGACCAGTTTTGGGGTTTTACCCCTCATCAGCCAAGCTAGCTTGACTCCAGTGGCATGGAGTGCACAGGACCCAAGTCTAGGCATAAATGTCCCACTCGGGGTGACAAATGCAGAAAAAAAAATTACATGGCACATAACTCACTGGTGCCAGATCAACCATTGCTGTACCGGTAAAGAGCCAACTACGCATAACAGATCTACAGTGAGCTTTTTTTGAGAAGAAGGATGTCTCTAAATCCAGTAGGCCACCATCTTAGGTTGGAAGTGATGTACAAGTGCGGCATCATGACTTCTAATTCCAAACTAAAGTCGTAAGCGTAACATGCATTTGCTTGAGTTCTTCCGGGAAGGGGTTCAGATTTAAGTTTGTGTTCCTAGGCTGGGCTGCTAACTAGAGATTAGGGCCTTAAAAGGCCAAATGTTAATACAGTGTGGTCTTTCCCAGACTACTCATGCATTGTAAGTAATTATACATGGTACACCTTTTCATACGCTTCTTGACACCTTGTTAGGATGGAAAACATTCTCTCCGGCACTGGGGCTCACTATGAACCAATGCATCAGTAACAAATGCTGCAGTTGGGTATCAATATTTATAAATAATGTTCTGCTAAGGCCAGTGTTGCTCAAGCCCAGTATGAAGGCGTAATTCATCCTGCCCTAAATTGGGCCACGTTATTGTTGCTGCATAATAGAAGTAGCAGTAGTTACCTGCGGCCCAGCATATTCTGTGACTACAGTGCTTTTATAATGATGTAAGAAAAGTGAGCACAGCATTACCAATGTTGTGTGAGGGTGGCCTCTTCTATTGAAGCAGATGTAAACCAAGGTGCACTATATATCCTTTGCAAGCGACCATGCTACAAGAGAATCTCCAGGAAGATAAAGTCTGCTGCTTCAAAAATAATGACCAGCAGGAAAGTATCAGTTGAGGAAAGTTTAGGGCATACAAGTTCATCATTCGCTTCCAGGTTGAGGGTACAAACCACTCATATCCAATCAAGGTGCACCATTTTTGATGTGTCCTGAAGACCTGTAATGTTTTTGATTGATTCATTGTTTTAAATTCATTTCGCATGCTATTTTTGACAATCCACAAGAAGTAGGACAAAAGAACGCCACAAGCACTCAGGTTTTCAAGTAGTATTCGGTGTTTTTATGTAGCCAAGGTTGCTAAAGTCTTGATATTTGTTGTTGTTTGGCATGTACTGTGGGTTTGGCCACCCAAGTAGACTTCTCAGGCATACTTCAATTTTCCAAGCTGCCTTCTCGCTATGCCCAATGGAAGGTGTCCAAAAGAAGCATTGTTCTTGAGACGCTCCATCCTACTTGTGTGCATGGAGTGTGTGGAAGTAGTTGTGGGCGGTTCTTTAGTATCCTATCGTCTAACCCATATGCGTACCATCCCTGAATCTGTATGCTGTGTCTAGAACTGATGGAGGGTGCTCAGAAGCGCGGAAGTAGAGTTGCAGTCTTCAGGTATTTTCACAATCGTTTGTAAAACAACACTGCATTTTGCACAAAACTTCCCTCAGACCCAGAAAAAGGAAGTAACTCATAGAACCAAACACTTTATCGAATGTGTCCACAGATCTGGACATCAAGGTCTACCTTGTAGGCTATTTCCCTTCCCTGTAGTAACACTTCGAGCCCTACTTGCCCGTAATCTTTGCTCTCGCTGTTATTGCTTAGCATGTTGCAACTCGCCTCTGCCCAGTGTTACCATTGCAATCCTTTTGAGACAAAACGTTTGCTTATTTGGGCATTTTATTCGACAATAAATCCAGTTGGCAACAAGCTGTGAAAGCCAGGAGGATCCTGTTTGCTAGAACTGTGACTGCCCTTCATAACTTTAGCAAGAAACTGGGTAGGAGGCCCCCGTCTGAATTGTTAAAAATGTATAATGCAAAATGTGTCTCTGTTGCAACCTACGGAGCTGGAGTTTGGGGGACTGTCGATGTCACCTCTTTGCAGACAGTGGAAAATACATTTTTAAGGTTTTTACTGGCTGTTCCAGATTCCATCTCAACTTATATATGTCAATTAGAATTAGGAATCGGTTACTTGGAAGACACTATTAAAATACAACCGATACTTGTATGGCATAGGATCTGGACCTCGGAAAATTTGGCATTGAATCGCATTATTATTATTGATCTCTTAAAGCTGGAAGGGGTGTTAAGGATTAGGTGGCTAGCATATATTAAATATTTTTTTTGTAATCTGGACTATCGTGAGTTCTTTGATGACCCTACCACCTTATGCCTGATTGCGAGAATGGACTTGAAAAAATTGTGCTTGGACTATTTAAATGATCGCAGACTGGCAATAGAATTGAAGAAAACATCTGTCCAGGCACATCAGTTGATTTCTACTCACTTAACAATTCAACCGTACATAACAACTGTCGTTGGTGATTTTGATAGGTTTTTGATGGTTCGGTTCCGTTTGGGAATTGTTCATAGGCTACTAAGTTTCCCTGAACGGAACGATTGGTCCAAATTTCTATGTAATTGTCCATGCGATGATGTATCGATTCAATCTACATTACATGTTATATTCCTATGCAAATTCTATACTATTCCTAGGAAAAGATGGATTCTGCCAGTCTTGAAAACTTTTGGTTTAAGGCATTGTCGACCTGCACTTATAGCCTTGCAAACGTTAGACTCAGTCTATGTCATAGCTTCTGTTAATGCTTTTTTAAAATCCATTTTTAAATCAAGAAATCAACTTTTAATGTAGTTCTGTTTATTATTCTTCAATGTATTGTGTATTTTTGCTTTTATGATTAACTATTTTAATCGAATAAAGCTGTTTTGAATTGAATTGAATTGAGACATGAAGGGTTACAGCCTTTCTTGTATAGGTGTTTTCTTTAACACACCAGGCCTTCAGATTGAGACAGCTATCTTAATGCATGGGCATGTTGGGCAGTTGCCCGGGGGGGCCACCAGCACAGGGGCCCCATGCTAATCTATGAAACATTTTTATTCCTATGAGTGGTTGTGTAGACAGGGCCCAGTGCACTGCTTTGCCAGGGGGCCTATAATGCTGTCAATTTAGCCCTGGTTGCATGCACTAGGCACTGCGCACACACCAATTATCATGTAGGCCCAGCGAATTGCTACATAGTCTGGTCTAAGCCATCTTCCAAAAGTACACCCAGGAGAGACAAACAAGTCACCTGTAAGGCTCTTCTAGACATGCATTCACAACAATGTTAAGACAGAAAACCAGAAGTTAGATTCAGTAACTCTTTTTTTTTGTTGCAAAAACAATTTTTATTGCATCACTCAATCACAATTGCCATCTGCAATAACCATCAAATCCTTGGTCGTCTCCCAGTATCGGACACCATTGCATAGTACGGTGTAGACCACTTCCCACTACCAATGCACTGTCCTCCAACACTCCCCAACATAAATGTTCCCTCCCCCCACCCACATGTCAGTGTGCCAGAGCCCCAGTTACCGGGATAATGCTATCTCACAATTAGCCGTGTTAGCGGCCGCGGATTAGCCCCCAATCCCATGGTCAGGCGCCGAGCGGAAAGGAGAAGGGAAGCCCTCCCGTCCTCATGCAAGATCCATCAGCAGCCTCTCCCCAGCTACGCTGCTACCTGCTGCTCCAGTGCGTCGGTGTCCTCCTCCGCTTCTGTGCCCCACCCTCGGAGGTCAACCACATGCGCTTCCCATGCATGTGCCATGGCTAACGCCTTTTCATCATTGCCCCTCAGCGCTAGTTGCAGCCTGAGCGTGCTCTCACTACCCGCCCATTTGGTGAAGGCAGCTCTCCACCTCGTGAAGCTGGGACCCGTGCTCGATTTCCAGTGTAGGGTAATTTCTCTTTTAGCCACCACCAGCCCTAAGTCGCAAAACTTGCTCGTGACTTTCGTGCGCCGTGTGTGGGGAAACCATAGCAGCAAACAGACTCCCATTTCCACCCCCAAGTCCCGCCCCGTCACTTGGGTCAAGCAGTCGATGACCTCCCCCCAGTAGCAGCTTAGGACGCCACAGGACCAAAACATATGTTTAAAGTCAGCCCCCTCCTCCCCACAGCGAGGGCACCGCGGAGTGGGACCCCCAAAATATTGAAATAATTTAGCTGGCGTCAGATATGCTCTATGCAAGATAAAGTACTGCACCAATTGAAACCGGGCATTACGTGTGCTCTTCCAGGCCCGTCTCTGCAGTGTGGGCCACGTCAAGTCCGGTATAGGTTTCCCGATGTCCAGCTCCCATTTATCCTTCAGCGCACTCAAAGGGGCTAGTTGTTCCATCGCCATTCTCTGATATAGGCATGTAATGGCCTTGACTGTGCCCGCCGCCATGACCACATACTGACAGCCAGCGGCCGTCTGCGGTTCAGAGAGTCCCGCATTCCAGTGCTTTTGTAGCGCTGCCACCAGGGCCGCGTGGAGCAGATAGTCTCCCCTCGGGATCCCGAAGGAATCCTGCAGTCCCTGGAACGGCTGAAGCACTCCGTTTAGGTAGAGATCCCCCACCATCTGTATCCCCAGGTCTTCCCAGTGGGCCAGCCCCGACCAATCCCCGCCATGGGGGAGGGCCGTGCACATACCCAACGGGATCTCCGGGGCGTAAGGGTGAACAGTGCCGACCCTGCGCAGGCTGCGGTTCCAACACAACCGGAGCGTTCGCTCCTCCAGCGTTAGTTGCGACAACTCAAGTCGCTGCTGAAAGACAATAAAAGAAAGGACGTGTCGCGGGATCACCCTGCCCTGTGGGCCCTCGGGGCCTCTAAACTCCCTAGCCACTGCCTGTGTGAGATATTGCAGCTGGGCAGCCAAATAATACCACTCGAAGTCGGGCACAGCAAGCACTCCCTCAGCTCTGGGCCGCCGCAGTGTGGCCAGCGCCACCCGTCGCCTGCCAGATCCCCAGATAAAGCCCGTGATCATGGCTGTGAACTTGCGGAAGAGCGACACCGGCACCCAAATGGGGAGCGTACGGAAGAAATACAACAGTCGTGGGAGCGCCACCATCTTCAGTAGCGCTACCCGCCCCGCTACCGAGAGTGGGAGGGTGCTCCAGAATCCAATACTGCCTGCCAGGCCCCTGGTCGCCCTCCCCACATTCCCTTCCAACAGATCTTGTTGGGTGCGGTAGATATGCACCCCCAGGTACGGCAAACAGCTAGCCTCACAGCGGATTGACCCCAGGCTGGGGGGGGTCCGCTCCCACTGTGTGACAGGGTACACACAAGTCTTGCCCCAGTTGACTTTCAGGCCCGATAAGTATCCGAATTCCTTCAGTAGTGCCTTGGCGCCATGGAGGGCCCCCTCCGCGTCAGCCAGGAAAAGCAATAAATCATCTGCGTAGAGGGAAATATAGTGGGTTTCCCCCCCGCAGTAGCAGCCCAGCGTATGCGCGTCAGGTTAGATTCAGTAACTCAATGGAGGTTGCCCAATGGCACTGTCTGTGATTCATTATTTAGACACAGCACAAAGGGCCTCAATGTGAAAGAGTACAATATGTGTAAATCATGCTAGAAAAAAGGAGTCGTCATTAAAAAAGGGGGCGAAATTTGATGAACCAGTAGCAAAAGAAATAAAAAGGAGCACCCTTATGGAAAGAACAATTACCTAATGTGGGGCTCCTCATACTGGGGCTTATGTCCCTGTTTTCTTGAAACTCTATTTACTCATAAGTCCCATGCGGGAGCATACCGCAATGCACATTTTACAAAAGCTCAGCACCAGAGCAGAACATGGAATCAAATGAAATCAGATCAGGGTTGGAAATCTGTTGTAGGGAGGTGCAACGAGGAAATCCATATTACGCATAATTCATCATACTTAGTAGTTTTTGGTTTGCTGATACTGTATATTTAGCAATTGGGTGTTTTTGACCAAAATCAAAGCGAGTTGTGCCAGGGCAGAAGAATGATGTGCATTAGTTTGCTGATTTTGCAATCCACAGAATACCAAAAATTACATGCAAAATGAACAATTGATGGACAGATTGTTAAACAATGTCAAGCATTCACCCCAGTACAGAAATCTGGGACTAAATCCATCGTTTATTTGCTCCAAATACCATTCCAGTTTAAACCCAGCCATATGCAAATCAGTCTTGACCCTGCTCCTCATGGGAACAGTCCCCCCTGAACTTCCACGCCAGGTCCTACCTGGACAGGAAACAGGCATCCTGGGACCAGTTTTGGGGTTTTACCCCTCATCAGCCAGGATAGCTTGACTCCAGTGGCATGGAGTGCACAGAACCCAAGTCTAGGCATAAATGTCCCACTCAGGGTGACAAATGCAGAAAAAAAAATTACATGGCACATACCTCACTGGTGCCAGTTCAACCATTGCTGTACCGGTAAAGAGTCAACTACGCATAACAGATCTACAGTGAGCTTTTTTTTGCGAAGAAGGATGTCTCTAAATCCAGTAGGCCACCATCTTAGATGGAAGTGATATACAAGTGCGGCATCATGACTTCTAATTCCAAACTAAAGTCGTAAGAGTAACATACATTTGCTTGAGTTCAGGGCTGCTAACTAGAGATTAGGGCCTTAAAAGGCCAAATGTTAATACAGTGTGGTCTTTCCCAGACGACTCATGCATTGTAAGTAATTATGCAGGGTACATCCAAGGAAAACCTTGCAATGGCGGACGCCATCTCAGACCTTGTTAGGATGGAAAACATTCTCTCCGGCACTGGTGCTCACTATGAACCAATGCATCAGTAACAAATGCTGCAGTTGGGTATCAATATTTATAAATAATGTTCTGCTAAGGCCAGTGTTGCTCAAGCCCAGTATGAAGGCGTAATTCATCCTGCCCTAAATTGGGCCACGTTATAGTTGCTGCATTATAGAAGTAGCAGCATATTCTGTGACTATAATGATGTAAGAAAAGTGAGCACAGCATTACCAATGTTGTGTGAGGGTGGCCTCTTCTATTGAAGCAGATGTAAACCAAGGTGCACTATATATCCTTTGCAAGCGACCATGCTACAAGAGAATCTCCAGGAAGATAAAGTCTGCTGCTTCAAAAATAATGACCAGCAGGAAAGTATCAGTTGAGGAAAGTTTAGGGCATAAAAGTTCCTCATTCACTTCCAGGTTGAGGTTACAAACCACTCATATCCAATCAAGGTGCACCATTTTTGATGTGTCCTGAAGACCTGTAATGTTTGTGATTGATTCATTGTTTTAAATTCATTTTGCATGCTATTTTTGACAATCCACAAGAAGTAGGACAAAAGAACGCCACAAGCACTCAGGTTTTCAAGTAGTATTCGGTGTTTTTATGTAGCCAAGGTTGCTAAAGTCTTGATATTTGTTGTTGTTTGGCATGCACTGTGGGTTTGGCCACCCAAGTAGACTTCTCAGGCATACTTCAATTTTCCAAGCTGCTTTTTCGCTATGCCCAATGGAAGGTGTCCAAAAGAAGCATTGTTCTTGAGACGCTCCATCCTACTTGTGTGCATGGAGTGTGTGGAAGTAGTTGTGGGCGGTTCTTCAGTATCCTATCGTCTAACCCATATGTGTACCATCCCTGAATCTGTATGCTGTGTCTAGAACCGATGGAGGGTGCTCAGAAACGCGGAAGTAGAGTTGAAGTCTTCAGGTATTTTCACAATCATTTGTAAAACACAGCATTTTGCACAAAACTTCCCTCAGACCCAGAAAAAGGAAGTAACTCATAGAACCAAACACTTTATCGAATGTGTCCACAGATCTGGACATCAAGGTCTACCTTGTAGGCTATTTCCCTTCCCTGTTGTAACACTTCGAGCCCTACTTTCCCGTAATCTTTGCTCTCACTGTTATTGCTTAGCATGTTGCAACTCGCCTCTGCCCAGTGTTGCCATTGCAATTCTTTTGAGACATGAAGGGTTACAGCGTTTCTTGTATAGGTGTTCTCTTTAACACACCAGGCCTTCAGATTGAGACAGACATCATTAACATGGTTCTCGGCTGTTGCCTAGGGCGCCACACAACAAGTGGCTGCATGCAATGCTATCTTAATGCATGGGCATGCTGGGCAGCTGCCCGGGGGGGGGGGGGCCCATGCTAATCTATGCAACATTTTTATTCCTATGAGTGGTTGTGTAGACAGGGCCCAGTGCACTGCTTTCCCGGGGGCCTATAATGCTGTTAAGACAGCCCTGGTTGCATGCGCTAGGCCAAGCCTAGTTGCATGCAGAGACTTTTTGTCAGGGCCTGCACTGCCCTACTTCAGTTGGATATGTGGTAACTAACTGCCAACCCAGTCGCAGAGGCTGTTAAGGGAAAGAACTGCATAGCTTAAGTGCAAAGCAGCTATCTCCTTCATTGAGCAGGACAAGGATACACACAGAGCTGCTCCACTCTGTTGCTTGACTCCCAATTCTGCCCCATTTGTTCAGGGTATAGGGTCTGCTGAATTGCATGCATTACTGCCCAAGGGCTTCTTCTCTAGGCATCCTCCTGGCTTCCCCTCTAAACTTCAATAAAAATGTACTGCCCCAGTGCTGGTCCTGCCTTTAAAACTTGCAGCCACCAGCATTGAGAACAGCCAGTGTGTCTCTGTAATTGTATGTCTATTTCTGTATGTACATGTGGGTGGGATGTGTTTTGTCATCATTTTTTGCTAATCATGTCTGATGAATACTATTGTTAATTTACCTGATATGGTCATTGCTAATAATCATGCTTGATATGGTCTTTGTTGCTAATGCTATCTTAGAGAGGGCCTGATTCAGAGTTTGGCGGAGGGGCTACTATGGCACAATCTTGGGGGTTATCCACTTCACCTTTTTTTTTTTAAACTTCTTTTTATTTAGCAGTTGATTCATGACATATATCAATTACAATGGATCGCATTACCATGAACAGGCCACACGCAGGGGGCTGTAACTCCTTCCGAATATCAACTCTGGCTTGTTCTGAAACTTTGTGAAACTCTTGTTACTGCCGAGCTAATCCCAAGCCCCATTTCCTCCCCAGTAAGCATCAAAAAAATGTCCAGCCCCCCCCCCCAAACAGTTTGGTTGGTAATACCCCCGTCCTGCATCCATGAGACAACCCTGGGAGCAGTAAATTGTCTGTTCCGCCAGCTGGCTCCAATCTAGATCTTCTTTCCAGTCCTTTATTGCCGGAGGACTACTTGCACCCCATAGCCTAGCTAGGTTGTTCTTCGCCACCGCTGCTGCCATCCTGAGCCAGGTGTTAACACGATTTGGCCACTTCTCCTCCACTGACACTCCCAGCAATAACCACCTGGCTTCTAATGGCACTGACACACCCGTCACCTCCCTCATTATTTCAATTATTTTGGACCAAAAGGTGTATGTAAAGGCAGGTCCAAAGTGTGTTGTTGAATATGCCCAGCTCACTACTTCCCCTGGGGCATTTGGCTGAATCTATCCGACCCTTCTTAAACACTCTTGATTTAGACAAGCAGAACCTGTGCAATATCCTTAGCTGCACTAAACGACATCGAGCCCTCATCGCTATCTCTCTTGGGCTCTGCAATGCTTCACTCCACTCTTCATCCTCCACGGGCCTCAGGTCTGCCATCCAGGTCTCTCTAAGTGGGTAAAGGCGGTCTGGCATTTTATTCATAATCTTTCTATACATCAGGGAGACCGCCTTGGAGGGCATCGGGTCTAGTAACAGTCTGTCCTCCAAAGGGAGAAGTCTGGGACAACTTCCCCATCCGTAACGGTAACAAAATATTTCCGTCTGTGCCAGATCGTATTCAGTCTCAAATGTAACTAGGCTGGCCACCCTCCATATATCACCTAACCCCTCGATTCCTATTGTGCGCCATTTTGTGTATATTCTCAATTTCTTGACCTCACCCAGGCTGTCGCTATCCCACAGTGGGGTTTCTGCTGTAGATTTCCCAGCCTATCCCAGGCATCTATTGGCTGCTTTCCATGCTCATAGTATCACCAACGTGTGAGACAGGAGCCGACTCCCTTCCCCCCTGCCATATAGGAGCACTGGATGATCCCTCTCCTCATGGCCAGGCGCTCCATTCTATATGCAGGTTCTATCTGGTCCCCAAATACCCATTCATTCACTACTATTAGCTGGGCGGCCCAGTAGTGGACTTGGAGGTCTGGAACTGCCACACCCCCATCATGGACCCCCCGCTGTAGCTTTGCCGACGAGATTCGGACCGCCCCGCCGTCCCATAGTAGGGACCTCAAAATACCATTAATTCTACGGAAGTAGGATTCAGGGATTTTAAATGGTGTATTTTTAAGAATGTATAACACTCGCAGGAGAGTCATCATTTAAAAAAGGACAGCCCTTCCCATCAGCGAGAGGGGGTGTGTACGCCAATTGTTTGCCTCTGCCTGGAAGTGTTTTACCAGGGGGAGAACGTTATGAGATAAAAATAGTTCTTCGTCTCTAGTGATGTTAATGCCCAGGTTCATGAACCCATCCGTTATCACCCGGGCTGGGCATCGAGTTGGTAGGGCAGGGGGCCCGGGGAGAACGGGAAAATCAGGGACTTGTCCCAAATAATTTAATACCCGGCATAGCTCCTGAATAAGTCTAAAATATGCAAAATTCTCGGTATCGAGGTGCAGGGTTTACTTACATAGAGTAGGATATCATCTGCGCAGAGTGATATAATTTCCTCCCAAGCATCGTCTACTGCAATTCCATGGATGAGCGGATCTCCACGTACCCAGGTTGCCAGCGGCTCCAGTGCTAGAGCAAAGATCATGGGAGAAATCAGACATCCCTTTCGCGTGTCCCTCCGTAGCTCTATCACACGGGAGATGCAGCGGTTTACCCGCACCCTGGCTCTGGATGCCAAATAGAGTAGACATACCCAGGCGCAAATGGTAGGGCCGAAGCCTAACCGGGGTAATAAAGCAAATATGTAGTTCCACTCCACATTGTCGAAGGCCATTTGGGCATCGAGAGATAGGACCACCAATTTCTCCGCCCCATACGCCCTCCTCAGGTGGAGCACCCCATATACCTTCTTATGCTTAAACGTGTACTATGTTTTGGCATAGAGCCGGATTGATCAGGGTGTATTGCTGATGATATTACACCTGCTAATCTGTTTGCCAGGACTTTGGCTAGGACTTTGGACTCTGTGTTAAGCAGGGAGATAGGCCAGTATGTTGTACACTCCGCTCGCTGCTTTCCTTTTTTGGGAATTACCACTATGGTGGCGGTTTTTTGGCCTTCAGGTAGTTGTCCTTTCTCTTTGGCCCCTAGGAACATGTTCAGGAGGTGGGGTGCCAGTTTTTTGGCTGCTTTCTTGAACAGCTCAATAGGCAAACCTATTTGGGACGGAGGCCTTACTGGACTGGAGTCTACTAAGCGCCCCTCGCTATTTCAACTGCCGTTACGTTGCTGTCTAGCGTCTCCCTGTCCTCCTTCGTTAGGGTACTTAGGTTCATTGTTGCTAGAAGTTCTGTGCAGTCTGCACTAGACCTATTGGACTTGGGGGCCTATATATCCTTGTAGAAATCTGCAACTACCTCGGCTATTTTCTCATCTCCTGTGTGTACCACCCCTTTGCGGTCTAGAATTTCCATCACCCAGCTTCTCTCGCTATCTCTTTTTTTAAGCCATCCGAGAAGTTTCGTGGCCTTGTCTCCCACTTCATACAGCCTCCTTTGGACTAATATAGCGTGGGCCCCTGCTGCGCCTTCCTCTACCTCCCGCAGGTCCTGTTGTGCCATACGCAATTGGTGTATTAGGGTCTATTCATGTTCATCCTCACCTGCCAACTCAGACTCCAGGGTCACTATCCTTTGCTCAATCTCCTGGTATTTTTGCCTGTCCACTTTCCTTTTAATCCGTGCCAGGGCTTGAAATTATCCTCTTATCACTGGTTGTAGGCCTCCCAAAGAACACAGCTGTTGTCCACCAACCCCTCGTTTTGCTGAAAATATCTCTCAGAGTCCTCCAGCAGTTGCTCCACTTATTCCCTATCTATTAGGTGGCAAGCCTCCAGTCTCGGAGGCAGGGCACTTCCCACTATCCGCCCCTTAAACCAGGTGACCGATATGCCCCTCGCCAAATGTGTATCCCAGGAGCCTCCCACTTCTTGGCCCAGGGTGAACAGATAGTCTATTTGCAGTTGCCCTCACTGACCACCTGTCTTCTGACATTCATGTCACCCCCAACTATAAATGTACCAACCGGCATCTCTAGGTGGTGCGCCCCTAGGGATGATCTAGTCTCGCTCTGTAGTCTTGACTGGATGTACACAGAGCCAGGTTCAGAGTTCTACCATCCCACTTCCATGTCTGGAGTACAAATATGCCCAGTGAGTCTCTCCACGTTTTCCCAGGGACATACGCTGTGGCGGTTCTGAGAAGGATTCCCACTCCTCGTGACCCTGACATTTACCCCACAAGCTCTCACTGACCACCTGTCTTCTGACAGGGAAATGACATCATTCATGTCACCCCCAACTATAAATGTACCAACCGGCATCTCTAGGTGTTGCACCCCTAGGGATGATCTAGTCTCGCTCTGTAGTCTTGACGGGATGTACACAGAGCCCAGGTTCAGAGTTCTACCATTCCACTTCCCTGTCTGGAGTACAAATATGGCCAGTGAGTCTCTCCACGTTTTACAAGGGACATACGCTGTGGCGGTTCTGAGAAGGATTCCCACTCCTCGTGACCCTGACGTGTACCCCATGTGCGCTATTAATTCATACCCCCATCTATTCAATGCTTTATGGTAATACCCCTGCAGGAGTACCATGTCCGGCTTGTGCCGTTTGATAAATTGGTGTATTAGTGTGCGCTTTATTTTGGACCCCAGGCCGTTTACATTCCAAGATATAATTTTAAGCGCTTGCTGCTCTTACATAGTCTTATTCTAAGTTTGCCCACGTTGCCCTTGGTCAGGTCAGATATTTAAATGTCCACCAGGGAATAACCACCCCCCTCCCTGTTGTGTACCTTGCCCCAAGACCTTTTGTTCTGGTCAACTGCTGCTATGTTAACAAATAGAACGGTAGAACCCATAATTCCCCCGTCCCTGCCACTCTGCACTGTTGGACTCAAACTTCCCGTGACCCCACTTTGCAGAGCGCCTGTCACCCATAACTGCAAACTAACCATCTCAGGGGGTTGGCTTCCCCAGTGGAACGTCTCTGTGTGCCTACTCGGCACGCACGTATCTTCTCGCCCCTTGTTCGGGTCGCCCCCACGCCTCACTTATCACCCCCTCCCCCAGACCAATGTTCGTTCTGCACTCCGGCAACCAATCTGGGTCCGATATAACCATCAATTGCGCGTATGTTTCCGCCTGTCACAGCAGACCCACCGTCCAGTCTGCTTCTCTTACTCCTTATTGCGATTGTCCTCAGGTGGTCACTTTATCGTCCCAGTAATCCTGCCAGTGTTGGGGCTCAGGGCTATCCACGTCACCTTTACAAGTGCATTTTATTCTGTGGAAGTTGTAATAAGGCAGAGAGGATATCCGTCGCGTTGTGACAAAGTACCCTGTCCGTCAAAATCTAAATCAGACTCAGAGTCATTATTCTTAACCCTGCATTTCATGAGCTGTACAGGAATAATGCTTGGAATGGTCATTACTATTCACCTAAGGAGCAAAGCCCTTGCACAAGCTGTGTTACCAGAAAGAACAGCTGCACAAGCGACTCCTGCTTTCTCAGATAAAGGCTACCTGGTAAATTAGCTAAAGGCACGGGAAGCATAGCTGTAAAAGGTAGCCATGTTTAACCAATTCTGTTTTTTTTTTTTACTAACAAACATATCGCGTTTTCATGTATTTAAGGGAATTATCAGTAAACGCCTTTCTAACTGCTTGCTAATGGCTGGGTTACAAAGGGAAGCAGGGGAAAAATAGTTTTTTTTTAAATTGCTTTTTAAATTGGTATTAAAATGAGTAACTTTGCACAATAATGACGTTGCACAAGAAGACCTGCCTTTTTTAAGTTGTAGCACGCTTTCATTTTTAAAACAAATAACTATGCACAAGAATACCTGCTTTTAAGGTATACTGTGCTTTGTGGCCATTGTTCTTTTTCTGACTGAAAAGGTCACTTGACGGCCTCCATAGCCGCTCTAGGTGTAAACGGTCTAGTTGTTTACTTAAGTTATAGGAGGAGCTACAAAAGTAGGACGCTGGTGTGGCCGGGCCGATGACATGCCAAAGGCAAGCCTGTCTGCGTCCGTCAATGCACCAGTTGCGCATAGTGCCAGCCATGCTGCTGGTTTGGACTCCGAACGGAGGCCACGGCAGGTAGGATAGTTTACTCAAAGGAGGAACTTTTAAGCTTAAGATTGAAGACCCTGGTGGATAGGAATGGAGAGGATGACAGGAAGCAAGAGGTGGCAGGCATACCAACATTGACTAGTGTAAACTGTAAAATGGAGGGGGGAGGAGTTACATTGTGGCTTATTAAATGCACGCTCTTTGTTAAAGCATACCTCAAGAATTGCACCTGCTGTTGGAGTCAAATGATTCATTATTTTTGTTTTCAGACCTGGATCCCCCCTGATTCAGAGGTGGATCTAGCAATTGCTGGCCCACCAAGAGTAATCCATCACCCAAGGGAGAAAAGAGGAGGTGGGGTATCTGCCATCTTCAAAGAGCAATGGGAGATCATGACTTTACAGATTGACAAAATTCAGGAAGTGGAACTACTGGGTTTCACTCTTAAAGTGAAAAATGGGACATCATTCTCTGGTATCCTGAGTTATTGACTGCCGTTTCCACTAAACAATTTTATTCATACTTTCCTAAGTTAATTTCTAGCCTGGCACTGACCCACTCAAATCTTTCTGTGCTAGGGGACTTTAGTATAAGGGCAGAGGATAGCTCTTCTACCCAAAGTAATGAACTTTTGAGTGCATATAATCCTGGAACAGCTCGTAAATAGCCCTACACATCAAAAGGGACACACCCTTGACCTAATATTTGCCTCATGAGACCTGATTTCAGTTAAAGATATGACTCAGTTGAGCTGGTCTGACCACATGTTAATAACGTTTGAACTTCATGGATCTATACCACTGAAGGAAAAAATGCCAAAACATTAGTGCTAGGCAGGGCATGGCATAAATTAAGGAAATATAAGGGAAAAAAATGATTTGATACCCAAACTGCTATCAGAAGGATGCTACAGTTGTAGACAATTATGAAACCGGACAGGAGTCAGACACAAGATTCTTGAATAAAATTATCGCAATCAAAAAGCTAACACAAGGTAAACCATGGGGCCCGTGGTTCACGGAAGTATTAAAGGAAAAGAAATTGCAATGCAAAATATTATAAAGGCATTGGTGGGGAACTTGCCTAGAACAGGAGAACCTGCAATTGAAAGATGCATTGAAACAATATAATGCTGAAATCAGGAATGCCAAGGAAAGCTACTATCTGAAGACGATTACAGAGACAACAAACAAGTCAAGGAAAATATTTGACTTGGTAAGGGACTCAGAAAACACCGAGTGTACGAATCACACCATAAAACCCTCACAGGGGCTCTGTTGTAATCTGTCTGAGTTCTTCTTTAAAAAGAATTAGGATCATTTTACAAGAGATAAAATCAGATCCCAGGGAGCTCAATCCACTCTTAGAGGAGGAAGGTATCAGAGGGGCTCAAACTGAACAGGTCTCCACTGACCTAGAAGAGATGGAAGGGATGGAGGAGGAGGAATTTAGATCACTGGACCTACAGGACCCAACTACACCTAATATGTGGAAAGTGAGGGCAGATGAAGTACTTCCTTGCTTCTTAAAAATGTGCAACCAATCACTGAGGACAGGCATAGTGCCTAAAGTCTGGAAGAAGGCCGTAGTTTCACCATTATTAAGAAAAGCCAATGCCAGAGAGAAAATAATGAAGTAACTATCACCCAGTCTCACATCTTCCTTGTTCGATAAAAATAATGGAAAAATACATTAGCAAAAAATTGGTCGGTTATTTGGAAAACCATAACATTTTGAAAACGGAACAAATGGGGTTAAGGCCGGCTCACGACACAGAATCGGCACTCATTCTGGCCTTGGATGAGCTGAGAATGATGGTGGATAGAGGTCCAACAACAATTCTGAAAGTATTAGATCTGTCAGCTGCGTTTGACACAATTAACCACAACATACTAATCCAGTGACTGAAAGAAATATGAGTGGAAGGAACTCTACTGGAATAGATAAAGGTGCCGATTACGATCCGGTAAAAACCGGGTACGAACCGTCGGACGGAGCATATTCTCCGTCCGACGCGTACCCGGTCGTCAAAATCTACCAACATGGAATTACGATTCGCACGGGAACACCATTTCCGTACGAATCGTAAAAAACCCCGACCGAACAAAATAAACATACAAATGCGAACCGGGAAAGCGCCGACCTGACGTCGGGACGCACGCAGCCTGCCATTCACGAACCAGGAATTACGATTCGCACCGACGTCATCCCGCACGGTGAATATTTTCCGGCAGCCAAAAACTGCCGGGAAATCAGGACGACGCGAACAAGGACTACCAGTACGCGACGGACAGACAGGACGACGCGAACAAGGAGGACCAGTACGCGACAGGACGTCGCGAACAAGGAGGACCAGTACGCGACAGGACGACGCGAACAAGGAGGACCAGTACGCGACGGACAGACATGGACCCGAACCTACGAGTCATCCCGGCCCTCATAGCAATCGACCTCCTCTACAGGTTCGGACGCAGACGCCGCAGAAGGTCAGAACAACTAAGGGAGGGGGGAAAGTGGGGTGGGGTGGGGGTGGCAGGACCAGGGCAGGCCACAAACCCCCCACCAAAGTCACACAGCACACATGCCCTGGACATACCTGACTCCCATGCCCTGGTCACTACGAGGGGGTGGGGGCGTGTCCAGATAATCCAGCGACCGCCACAACGGAAGTCCGTCACGACGCGAACAGGCAACACAACCAGACAGGTACGTCCCGTACCCACGCCAGAAGAGCGTGGGTACGAGTCGAACCACGCCCACACCCACGTCACCCCAACAATGGCGGGACGGCTCGTACCCACGTGGCAAAGGCCTGGGTACGGCCCGCACAAGCATCACACAGCGTGGGGACGGATATGTACGGACCCTACCCCCACCCCGTATGCATGGAGCGTACCCCCACCCCAACAGTGTAAGTACGACCCGTACTCACCCGCGTACGTATGGAGCGTACCCCCACCCCAACAGTGTAAGTACGACCCCTACCCACCCGCGTACGTATGGAGCGTACCCCCACCCCAACAGTGTAAGTACGACCCGTACCCACCCGCGTACGTATGGAGCGCACCCCCACCCCAACAGTGTAAGTACGACTCGTACCCCCCACCCACGTACGTATGGAGCGTACCCCCACCCCAACAGTGTAAGTACGACCCGTACCCACCCGCGTACGTATGGAGCGTACCCCCACCCCAACAGTGTAAGTATGACTCGTACCCCCCACCCGCGTACGTATGGAGCGTACCCCCACCCCAACAGTGTAAGTACGACCCGTACCCACCCGCGTACGTATGGAGCGTACCCCCACCCCAACAGTGTAAGTACGACTCGTACCCCCCACCCGCGTACGTATGGAGCGTACACCCACCCCAACAGTGTAAGTACGACTCGTACCCCCCACCCGCGTACGTATGGAGCGTACCCCCACCCCAACAGTGTAAGTACGACCCGTACCCACCTGCGTACGTATGGAGCGTACCCCCACCCCAACAGTGTAAGTACGACTCGTACCCCCCACCCGCGTACGTATGGAGCGTACCCCCACCCCAACAGTGTAAGTACGACCCGTACCCACCCGTGTACGTATGGAGCATACCCCCACCCCAACAGTGTAAGTACGACCCGTACCCACCCGCGTACGTATGGAGCGTACCCCCACCCCAACAGTGTAAGTACGACCCGTACCCACCCGCGTACGTATGGAGCGCACCCCCACCCCAACAGTGTAAGTACGACCCGTACCCACACCCGCGTACGTATGGAGCATACCCCCACCCCAACAGTGTAAGTAAGACACGTACCCTCACCTCGAATGCATGGAGCGTACCCCCACCCCAACAGTGTAAGTAAGACACGTACCCTCACCTCGAATGCATGGAGCGTAGCCCCACCCCAACAGTGTAAGTAAGACACGTACCCCCACCTCGAATGCATGGAGCGTATCCACATCCGTGTATGTCATGAGCGTACATATTGTGAAATTGGAGAGGTGTGTGCAGAGTCCTCCCAGCAGTGCCCTGAGACAGGAGGGGTGTGTGCAGAGTCCTCCCAGCAGTGCCCTGAGACAGGAGGGGTGTGTGCAGAGTCCTCCCAGCAGTGCCCTGAGACAGGAGGGGTGTGTGCAGAGTCCTCCCAGCAGTGCCCTAAGACAGGAGGGGTGGGTGCCTATCACTCCCAGCAGTGCCCTGAGACAGGAGGGGTGGGTGCAGAGTCCTCCCAGCAGTGCCCTGAGACAGGAGGGGTGGGTGCAGAGTCCTCCCAGCAGTGCCCTGAGACAGGAGGGGTGTGTGCAGAGTCCTCCCAGCAGTGCCCTAAGACAGGAGGGGTGGGTGCCTATCACTCCCAGCAGTGCCCTGAGACAGGAGGGGTGGGTGCAGAGTCCTCCCAGCAGTGCCCAGACACAGGAGGGGTGTGTGCCTAACACTCACAGCAGTGCCCAGAGTCAGGAGGGGTTTGTGCAGAGTCCTCCCAGCAGTGCCCTGAGACAGGAGGGGTGTGTGCAGAGTCCTCCCAGCAGTGCCCTAAGACAGGAGGGGTGGGTGGCTATCACTCCCAGCAGTGCCCTGAGACAGGAGGGGTGTGTGCAGAGTCCTCCCAGCAGTGCCCTGAGACAGGAGGGGTGTGTGCAGAGTCCTCCCAGCAGTGCCCTAAGACAGGAGGGGTGGGTGCCTATCACTCCCAGCAGTGCCCTGAGACAGGAGGGGTGGGTGCAAAGTCCTCCCAGCAGTGCCCTGAGTCAGGTGGGGTGGGTGCAGAGTCCTCCCAGCAGTGCCCAGACACAGGAGGGGTGTGTGCAGAGTCCTCCCAGCAGTGCCCTAAGACAGGAGGGGTGGGTGCCTATCACTCCCAGCAGTGCCCTGAGACAGGAGGGGTGGGTGCAGAGTCCTCCCAGCAGTGCCCTGAGACAGCAGGGGTGTGTGCAGAGTCCTCCCAGCAGTGCCCTGAGACAGGAGGGGTGGGGGCCCATCACTCCCAGCAGTGCCCATGGAACGCAAAGGGTGGAGTAGTCACAGATACCATGCCCACAAATGTCAGTCAGGTGCACAAAGACCCTGCAGTACATGTACCACATGTGTTCGAGGCTGGGAGTATACGCATGCATAGCGCAGAAAAGAAAACATGTACACATGAAGTCATGTCAATAGGCCACATACACAAGTACAATGACTACCAAGGATGCCACGAATGATGCAGGTGGAGACATCGCTCAGCATGCATGTGCAAAGGTGAAGGACTACGTCACACACCCAGCTAATGGACACACAGCTCTGTGCCAAAGTCAGGGGACACCCTGCAGGGAAGAAGTCTGGGTACACAGAGGAAGGAATACACCTTGGGACAATTGCAACATGCAGCAACTGCTTACATGAATGGAGAAAGGTAGCTAACACCGTGTGATGGCACACAGATCCCAGGGTCCCCCCTATGAGCAGCACACTACTACATTTCCCACACACCCAACACATGACCAACACCCACAACCATGTAGCAGCCCCACCAACAGCAATGCCAGCAATGCAGGAGTGTTCCAAGGGCAAAAATAAATAGCTTTATTCAGCATGAGAAAAAAACTAGTATGACGTAAGTCCAATTTTAATCTGCAACTGCCGCTGGATGTCCACAGACTCAGCATTGGCGGCAGCAGTGGAGACAGGGGCAGGGGGTGCGGTGCCTGGCAGGAAGGAGACATGTGGTGACCGGGCACGTAGGGAAGGGACACGAGCAAGTGGGAGGCGGCTGATGCCAATGGAGGGGGCGGTGCCAGATGTAGGGCTGCTGTCAGATGGTGGTGCAGCCACCGCCCACTCGGAGTGATCAACCTCGGACCCGTCAGCTTCATAGTCTGTTGTGCCAGTCGACAGGTCCCCGGGGTCACTCTCCACCGCCTCTGTCCCACTCGAAGTGCCAGCCCTGATGTCACCGCTGGCACTGGTGCTCGGTCCCTCCGCGCCGTCTGTGTCCATGTCTCCCTCCGTGTCCCCCGACGATGCTGTGGACAGGGTGAAGAGACAGGAAGTTATCATACACCTGTATACATATGTCACATGAGTCAAATCTACGTAGGTTACAGTGCATAGCCTGAAACAAAGGAAGAGTTACATCTACATCACAAGGTACATATGTAGGGCATGCAAGACACAGTTTTTTGACCCACCATGCCATTGAAAATCCATGGAGAGCATGACACAATTGCAAATGAGATGATATGGAATTTTGACTGAGGAGCATGGCCCTGGGGACAATCCAGCACAGCATCTGCACCACACAGCGTGGCAGGAAATTGGGATGAGCAGGGACAAAATCCAGGAACTAGAGGCACATGCAGCATAGGTAATACTGAGAACATGCCCACCCTGACTGGCACACTGCACCTTGAGTGTATGTCCAGGCAAACATCACACACTGGCCAGTCCTAGCAAGGAGATATCAGGTCTTGACATGTCTGACATGCCCGCACCACCCACCCCCTACATGAGACAAATCAATGGAGACACAGGAAGCACGTACATCTCTTAGTCAGGGTGAAATACACATGGGATGCTAAACTTCTATATTGCACACAAACTACCCAAGGTGCGGCAGTGCAAATTATCATGTACAAATGGGCAGCATCAGATGATTGCAACAAGACACAAAGGCAATGGCCACCGTGAGTATGTAATAGGAAAATCAGGTCAGGCTGTACAGTGGACACTTGTAATACATCTCACGTCAATATACATGTTTGCAGGGGACAATGGCACAGAGCACAACCTATGCTGTAGACACAGAGATTGTCGACATTCTCGGCTTACACACATGATACCTAGGAAAAAATGACCCTGGGCACAGTAGTGGCCACACAACTCCATGCTCCTGAATGGGAATGACTGCGACACACGCTAACATCCCTGCACTAGGCCTAACGCACAATCATGCACATCATGTCACAGGCCACCACATGGGACATGCCTGCTGGAAGGCCTGGCACTCGAGAGATTAACTCCCATGTCTGGACTCAGCATTAGTGCCAACTGACATGGAACCCACAATTCCAGAACTGGACAGGGCACAGGCAAGGTCACACAACCTGTTACACACCACCCCCACACATGATGCTGCAGGCATTGTACACTTGGAGAAGGTGTCTGGCTACATAACCTTGTGATGGAGTGACTACACACAGACCAGGGAACACATTGCAAGGAGGGGAAGGGAGGCAGGAGAACACTGCAATACTGTGGGTAACAGGATCTGCACAGCACCATAAACCCTGGAAGTGTATCCATGGAACAGTGCACATACAAATGCTGGTGAAACACAACAAACACACACATGTACCTACCCCTTTCCGGCTGCTGCATCTCCTGTAGACGCCTGTCCAAGTCAGGAAAGACCACCGCCAGCACACGTTTCTGGATGTGGGAGAGACAGCGGCGCCCGCGGTTCTTGTGGCTCTCAGGTGAGTCCCCCAGCAGGACCCGTGCGATCCTCCGCGTCCAGCACCGGATATCCTGCCAGCGTTTCCTCACCTGGGACAGGTGCCGCCTCCGACCATCCGCACTCCTCACGGCGCTGACGGCGTCCAGCCATATCTGCTCCTTGGCAGAGGCGTCTACCTGTGAGGATGAACAAGTGACACTACATCAATACACCTTGCACATGTCACAGGGACACAGATTAGAACACATTTGCTGTTTACAACAAGGCATAGTGTGCATCCAACGCATTGCAACTTTGTCATGGGGACATGATCCTCTGGGGGAAGGCCAAAAGCAGTACGTGCCATTGAAAGGACACAGGTGGAATGAGGGCAACTACACGATCAATGATCCAGGCTCACACAGTGCATCACACCCACCCCTCCTGTCTCAGGGCACTGCTGGGAGGACTCTGCACACACCCCTCCGGCCTCTGGGCACTGCTGGGAGGACTCTGCACACACCCCTCTGGCCTCTGGGCACTGCTGGGAGGACTCTGCACACACCCCTCCTGACTCTGGGCACTGTTGGGAGGACTCTGCACACACCCCTCCTGACTCTGGGCACTGCTGGGAGGACTCTGCACACGCCTCTCCTGACTCTGGGCACTGCTGGGAGGACTCTGCACACGCCCCTCCTGACTCTGGGCACTGCTGTGAGTGTTAGGCACACACCCCTCCTGTGTCTGGGCACTGCTGGGAGGACTCTGCACACACCCCTCCTGTCTCTGGGCTCTGCTGGGAGACATCAGGCATTCCCACCCCTGGGACCCCCCCTACAGTACATAGCATGTGGGTCACACCTGGACACAATGCCAGAAGTCACAGTCACGAAAAAGGGGCACAGTCTGTGCCAGTGGACACTGCACTCACCTGATAACCTGGTCGCCCATACAGCATGGGGTACTGTGGGAGGATCACCTCCACCAAAGCCATGTTCTCCTCCAGGGTGAATGGCTGTGACCTCTCCACAGCCCTTGACATGGTTCCAGGGAATCAGTAGCAGCAGCTGGGTCGTGGAATACAGAGATGTGCAGGCAAGTGCTCCCTCATGGGACCTGGCTGCCTTATATGTGCCTTGCTGGCCCATCTCATGCACAGGGGTACAGAGTGATTGGTCACTCACATTTGCATCCTATGTTTCCTCCAATCCCTTCAAACCTAGCAGTCTGTGGGTTCTCTATCGGTTTCATTCTGCTGCATGATGTCAGCCCCACAAACACATTGCAACAAAGTAGAAGAATACCAACTGACTTCTGCTGTGCACCTTCCAGAACAATTTCGAAATTTGAACTTGGTCTCCATGACAACCAGCATGCATGTAGGCCTTAATACTTGTCCCTCATGTGTCCCCAATGTAATTTGGAGCGTCACACACAGGTACGGTGCGTTTCGGGGCCCTAGGGCACCCCAAATGCATTGCAACGGCCCGTACACGCGTGCCTACGTTCACTATCACTATGGGTGTTCTTGCGTATGCGTACTCGTAGTGGTACGGGCCGTACACACGCATGTACGCTCACTATCACTACGAGTACGCATACGCGGGGAAACCCATGGTGATAGTGATCGCCCGCATGTACGCTCACTATCACTATGGGTGTCCTGGCGTATGCGTACTCGTAGTGGTACGGTCCGTACGCCCGCATGTACGCTCACTATCACCATGGGTCTCCCCGCGTATGCGTACTCGTAGTGATAGTGAGCGTACATGCGTGTGTACGGCCCGTACCACTACGAGTACGCATACGCCAGGACACCCATAGTGATAGTGAGCGTACATGCGGGCGTACGGACCTACCACTATGGGTGTTCTTGCGTATGCGTACTCGTAGTGGTACGGGCCGTACACACGCATGTACGCTCACTATCACTACGAGTACGCATACGCGGGGAGACCCATGGTGATAGTGAGTGTACATGCGGGCGTACGGACCGTACCACTACGAGTACGCATACGCCAGGACACCCATAGTGATAGTGAGCGTACATGCGGGCGTACGGACCTACCACTATGGGTGTTCTTGCGTATGCGTACTCGTAGTGGTACGGGCCGTACACACGCATGTACGCTCACTATCACTACGAGTACGCATACGCGGGGAGACCCATGGTGATAGTGAGCGTACATGCGGGCGTACGGACCGTACCACTACGAGTACGCATACACCAGGACACCCATAGTGATAGTGAGCGTACATGCGGGCGTACGGACCTACCACTATGGGTGTTCTTGCGTATGCGTACTCATAGTGGTACGGGCCGTACACACGCATGTACGCTCACTATCACTACGAGTACGCATACGCGGGGAGACCCATGGTGATAGTGAGCGTACATGCGGGCGTACGGACCGTACCACTACGAGTACGCATACGCCAGGACACCCATAGTGATAGTGAGCGTACATGCGGGCGTACGGACCTACCACTATGGGTGTTCTTGCGTATGCGTACTCGTAGTGGTACGGGCCGTACACACGTATGTACGCTCACTATCACTACGAGTATGCATACGCGGGGAGACCCATGGTGATAGTGAGCGTACATGCGGGCGTACGGACCATACCACTACGAGTACGCATACGCCAGGACACCCATAGTGATAGTGAGCGTACATGCGGGCGTACGGACCTACCACTATGGGTGTTCTTGCGTATGCGTACTCGTAGTGGTACGGACCGTACAAATGCCTGTACGCTCGCCATCACGATGGCTACACATACGGCAGCACTCCCATAGTGATATGGGAACGTACACAGGCCCTCTTCGCAGCAGTACAGCGGTTTTCACACATCACAGTGGTGACAGGCGGCACACAGGTAGGGATAGGGCGGACATAATTGTCCAAGGATGGACATACTTTTCCATGGATGGACATACTTGTCCATGAATGGACATACTTGTCCATTAATTGACATCAAGGCATCGTCTGTGCATTACTACATGTGTGGGGCACAGGTGTGACAGGCTGTGATGTGGAACATTACTCCTGAGGGGAGAAGGCACCAGATGTATGATGGGATGTGTACAGGTGTACTGTGTGACGGTGCAATGTGTGCCAGGCATGCCCTTGACTCCTTTGACATGTGTGCATGTCGTACTGCACACTTGGGGTGAGCGTCACTGGCATGGCACGGACACCAACACACGGAAGTGTCCCCTGATACCCGGTACAGGGGTTACCACACCTGCCTTGACACTACCCACGGTGCACAATGTGACTATGTCATGTATGTGTGGGGGCTTCCCATCAGGTTGATGTTGGACCACCCTCAAAAGCTGCAGCCGTTGCAGCAACCAACATGTGTCTGTGTGTACATGGACATTGCACACTGTTCCGCACACCATGCCACATGTGGTATGGGATGTGAGGTGCACATGTATGCATGGGACACGGAGTAGCATGACAAGGACATGTCAGCATCCTCACAAGGAATGTGTGGTGAGTCATGACATGTGCACCTTCATGGCAAGGTGTGTGGGCTGTCCTAGTGTAATGTCATGTGAGCTGTGGCTCCAGTGTTCCGCTACCAGTCTCTGCAATCGGCATCCTACTGCTGCTGATGTGTGGGCATATGTCACTCCTGTCTTGCGTCTGGCTGTTCACTTGCACTGGGACACAGATATTCCCATGGCGTGGCATGGGGAGGTTCTCAATCTCCGTGTGTAGCTGGGTCTTGGTAGGAGTGTCACCTTGCATCCATACGTGTCCTGGGCATGTAGCACATACCTGACTCCCTATGTAGCATATGTGTATTGACAGATTAACATGTGCTCAGTACATATGATTTGTTGTCGTAGTGCACTCACTCTTCCTTGTCACTTCCAAATTACTGCAGAGCGCCGCCTCTTGCCCGACCAATTCCGGACTTGGCTGCCATGCAGGAGAATGACAGCATCCGGCTCTACCGCTTCACCCAACCGTTGATTCTGGAGTTGACGGCGAGACTGGCACCACACCTGCAACCGCAGCACAGGTATCCTACGGCACTGACACCCCAGCTAAAGGTAATGGCTGCCCTACATTTTCTTGCCACGGGTACCTTTCAAAATACCATAGCTCATGTTGGTGGCATGTCCCAGAGCATGTTCTGCCGTGTGCTGCATGATTTCTTAGAGGCCATGTTGATTCACCGGGATGAGTTCATCAAGTTCCCAACCCCTGAACAGATGACTGCGGTCAAGCGTGGATTCTATGCCCTGGGAGGGATGCCCCATGTCATTGGGTCCATAGATGGGACACATGTAGCTTTGGTACCACCACACGCACGGGAGGTGGCGTACCGCAATCGAAAGCACTACCACTCCATCAATGCCCTTGTGGTGTGTCAGTCCAACATGGTGATTTCACATGTCTGTGCTCGTTTTCCAGGATCAGCACACGATGCCTACATCATGAGGCGTAGCAGGATGCCTGAAATGATGATGCAGCTGCGCAACGAACGAGCATGTGTTGTTGGTGGGTACAGTCTGTCTGTCCTGTATTTTGCATAGCCTACCAGCACGACCGCTTCACCACTTCTAACGATGTCCATGTGCTTCCCATGTAGGGGACGCTGGCTATCCCAACATGCCTTGGCTGCTCACACCTCTCCGCAACCCCATCACGCCGGCCCAGCTCCGCTACAACACCGCCCATGGCTGGACAAGGCGAGTGATAGAGAGGACGTTTGGCCTGCTGAAGAGCCGATTCAGGTGCCTACACAAGACCGGTGGCGCACTCCCATATGCCCCGGCGAAGGTCTGCAAGATCTTCATGGTCTGCTGCATACTCCACAACATGGCAGTTGAAAGAGCTGTGCCACTCATCCTGGATCAACATGACGAGGACCATCTACCCGTGGAGGACGAAGGGCTTGGCAATGGGGCTAGTGATGTGGAGGATGTGGAGCCGCAAGAGGACATCCGGACTCGGCTCATACGCGACTTCTTTGCTTAGTGGTGAGTACCAGTGTCTGAGTGTGCACGCATTGGTCCCCGTGTGGCATGTGTTGTGATGTGTGTGTCCACCTGCATGTATGGCACGTGAGTCAGAGGTGTGTGTGGGTGTGTCACTGGAGTGATGGTGGCAGTGATGGTTGTATTTCCCCAGTCATAATTGTGACCTAGCATGTTGTCATCCATACATGTGTCGAGTAAATGCACATGCAAGTGGCTGTGCTTTTTGTGGCTGACTTCTTGTGTGTCTCTTTTCCCCAGGTACTTGCGCATGCCGTCTGCTGCTTGCATTGTTGTGGCACTGCTATTCCTCATGGACATGACATCGTGGGCTGACTCAGCGTTACAGGCACGGACACGTTTGGAAGTCTCCATAGGGTAAGGGATGCATCTGGGGTGTATTGGGTGTGGCAGTTGTTCACGATGTATGCACACTGCCCCTGTCGATGTTTGGTTCCTCTGCAGCCATGTAGCATCACCATGGGACACGACATGCAGCTGTGTACACCTGAATAGATGGTCTGCCTGGTTGACAGTCATCAGTGATGGGATAGGGGATTGTGATGATGGCATCAATGTGTGTGACACTGCCCTCGGACACATACGGTTAGCATTGGCTTGACATGGTGTGGGACTTCCACATCAGCGGATCTATGGTGTATGGCAGTCTCTCCGTGAGCAGCTGTGGGTGTTTAGCTGTTAGCCGACGCTTGTGTGCCAGTTCCATGGCGAACACGCATTTGTGCTGCAGAAGGGGGGTGCCAGTGTTGGACCCACATGTTACTCCACATGATGTGTTCATGTGTACTTCAAGTTGCCTCTGCAATCCCGAAAACATGACTAATAAAGGTGTCCCTATGCCTCCAAGGTGCCTCTTCTCAGTCAATGCTGGTGTGTTGCCACGGTGCATCCAGCATGTCTGGCATGGTATTCCCTGATTGTGGCTATGTGTCAATGTGTCGAGTAGCAAGATGCATGCTGTGTGTGTGGGCTGAGACTGTGTATTGGCCATGATGTCCATGACTGTGTGGGTATTGTGACATGTGCCATCCCCATGCATCCAACGTTGTCCATGACCCCATTCTCTGCATCCACCGGACTCAAGCTTGCAGGACATGGTTCTGCCACCTGTCTACACATACCTGGGTGCCCCCCAGGACATTGGACTGGATCCCTGACCTCTGCGCATGACTGTTGCTGTACTCAATGTGTCTGTCAGCACGGTTGTTCGGCCACCCCCTCTGCTGGTTGGGCCCATCACGGGTGTGTATGGTGCTCCATGTCTGTCTTGCCTAATACACTGTGACCCATGTGTCCTGTGCCCGACTCAGGCCCCAGGGTGTGGATGGTTGAAGACAAAAGATGACTCAGGCATGTTTAGACTTTACAAGACACATGTTAGGTAATAATGCAACCAGCAGGCATCTACTCTTCATAGTGTGATTTATTATTGGGGGGGGGGACAAAGTGAGGGGCTTTCCGGGAGTTTGGAATCCAAAGTTCAGTAGGGGAGTTGGTGTCCTTGCCATTTGAAATCCTCAGAGTCCATGCCACAGTCTTTGTCAAAAATTGGTCAGCCAGTGACCAGCAGGGCCATGTGGCAGAGAATGTCTCTTGATGCTGTGATGCTGTTGGTCCAGTGGGCCAGGTGCCAGGCCAGGTGTCCTGGGAGATGGTGATGTAGCGCCGACCCTCACGGTCCTTTCCGTGGACGACCCGGCCTCCTGCGGGGACCCTCAGCAGCAGGCCGTGACGACGTCTGGGATGCTCCATCGGATGTTTCCTCCTCCTCCTCCTGATCCCTCCCTGTGGGTGGTGATGTTCTCCGCCTTCTGGCACAGGGAGGGTCGGCCATGTTGTCGGCCATCCGACGGAGTGTATCGTGAATCCCCTGGAACGCCGTCACTTGCTCAGCCTGTCTGTCCTCCATCCTCCGTTGGTGTCGCAGTAGACAGGCATGTTGCTGGGCCTGCTGGGTCTTCATCTCATCGAGGGTCCCCTTGATCTCATTGAGGGTGGACACAACCTGGCCCATGCCCGTGGTGTCCTGCCGGTATGTGTCCATGATGTTTCGGACATGGGCAAATACCGGATCCCCAGCCAACTGGTCAGGCTCGCGCCTCCGCCGTCCTCCACTCCCACCACCCCTGCCCACTTGCACCTGGCCTGCCCTTGTGGATACATCGGGTCTCCGGGACCCCTGAGGGGTGGCATTGGCGTTGTCGCCTGCCTCCTCCTGGGTGCCCGGGACACCGTGTCCCTCCTGGCCAGCCTGGCTGCATTGTGGTGTTGGGGCAGGGATCCTGGGTGTCTCCTGGGATGTGGCAGGAGTGGGGGTGGTGGTTGGCACAGTTGTACCTGACGCAGGTGCTGCAGGTGGTTGGACACCAGAGGGGCCAGGTCTGTCGGGGTCGTCCACAGAGTGGTGAGAGTGGTCGCTGCCGGTGGGATCGGGCTCCCGCAGATCCGGGTCCTGTGAGTCTTCCCCCCCAGTGTTGGGGGGTGAACCACGACGTTGACCTGTGTGTGAGAGAGACAATGTTAATTTTGGTCCATGCAACATCCATGTTTCATCAGTTTCAAAGTTGGGACATTTCCTCTTGGCATTGGGATCTGTCTTGCATTCCACTCACAGTGCACTTGTGCATGGGTGTGTCCCTTGGGCACCACTTTGGCCCCTTTAACTATGTGTGGCACGGTCTTCCTTGCTGCGTCAAGTGTGACTGCAGTCAGCAGTGGAGTGGGCAGGTGTGGCGAGCCATGCATTGGCGCCTTCCGTGTAGCACTGTACATGTGCACATGGAGTGGATCCACACACTTATATGGTCCAGGTAGCTGTCGTTGTGCTCGTGAACAGGTTGTGACATGGCCCTGTGTTTTGCCATGGGGAAGAGGGGGGGTTCTGGGACTGGCCACCCTTGTCTACATGCACGCAGTATACCTGCTGACGAGCAGACATTCGCACACGCCACACGGCTGATTTGCTCTCCCTGTGTCTCGCTCCCTCTCTGTCCCCCTCTCCCTCCCTCTCTGTCCCCCTCTCCCTCCCTCTCTGTCCCCCTCTCCCTCCCTCCGTGTGTCAGCCTCCTCCCTCTGTCCGTCTCCCTCCCTCTCTGTCCCCCTCTCCCTCCCTCTGTGTCCCCCTCTCCCTCCATCTGTGTCAGCCTCCTCCCTCTGTCCGTCTCCCTCCCTCTCTGTCCCCCTCTCCCTCCCTCTGTGTGTCAGCCTCCTCCTTCTGTCCGTCTGCCTGTGTCTCCCTCCCTCTCTGTCCCCCTCTCCCTCCCTCTGTGTGTCACCCTCTGTCACCTCAGCCCAGCTTCCTGGGCACACACTGTTAGCAGATCTTTGAGTGGCCCTTGGCTTGTTGATGTGAGTTTGTTTCTGATCTCCAGGCACCCATTGGGTGTGATGTGTGTCTGTGCGCTGCTGCTGTGGTGGTGTGTGCTGCCACTCTTTCACAATGTTGGCTGTTCATTAGCTGCTGTCATGTGCAAAACAGTGCCTTCACCCCCATGTGTTGATGCAAGGCGTCCGCCATTTGCTGGCAAGTCATTCCTGTGTTGGGACACACTGTTTGTCTGGCTGTGACCTAGGCCATATGGGCAGAGGGCATTGTTGTCTGCTTCGGAGTTGCACTATGTGATTTTTGGGGCCCAGCCTCCCGCCATCCGGGTTACCGTGTCATGTGTTGGTGTCTTCTGTGGCCTGTGACTTGACATTGTCCAGCTGGGTGCATGGGGCATGGTGGCAGCAGTGGCATGTGCGTGCTCATGGAGTGTGGTTGAGTCATGCGATAGCTTGGGGTGGTTGCGTGCCTGTTAGTGATTTTGGTTGTGGATGCCGTTCCCCCCATGTGAGGTGCGTTGTTTTGTGTACTCACCCGGGTCTCGGAGTCCTTCTAATCCTTCGACTGCCTCCACCGGCAGTATGGCCATCACCCTCTCCTCCCAGGGATGGTAGTGTACGGGTCTGCGGGAGGGCCCTCCTCCGGTGGCGTTGGCCTGGTCGTGTTCCTCCTGCCTCTTGGCTCGGACCCTCCTCCGCAGATCGTACCACCTGTTCTGGCATTCCTGCCTGGTCCTTCTGGTGTCCCCAACAGCATTCACAGCATCGATGATGGTCTGCCACATGGCTGTTTTTGCTACCATGCTGGTGTTTCTGACCAATGTTCCAAAGAGCTGTGGCTCGACTCTGAGGATTTCATCAACAAGAACCTCCAACTCTCGGTTACTGAACTTTGGATTCTTGGTAGTGGGCATGGTGAGGGGTGTGGGTGTGGATGGTGGGGGGGGTGTGGATGGTGGGGGGGGTGTGGATGGTTGTGGGTGTGTGGGTGTGGTTGTGCAGGTGTGTGTGTGTGTGAATGTGATGAGGGTGTGTTTGTGAAGGTGGTTGTGTGGAGATGTGCAAGTGTAAGGTGTGGTGAAGCTTGTAGTAAGGTGCTGTAAGTTGTCTGTGGTGTATGGCAGCAGTGAGTCTGTTGCAAAGGCTCATGGTTTGTGTGTGTGGGCCCTTTTTATTGGTCCATTGGTGGGTGTGGATGTGTTTGAAGTTTGGGTGGGTGTGTTATAAGGAGTGGTGGTGTTTAGGGCCTCTGTTTGTTTTTGGCAGTTGCAGGTCAGTGTATGTGTTTTTTTAGTGTTTGTTGGCCATGTTTAGTGGCTTTGTGCCATTCGAATAGTGTATTCTTGTGTTGTTTTGTTTTGTCCTGGTTGTGTACGTGCGTTTTGAGCGTGTGTACGGTGTGTAGATGGGCCATTTGGTTGTACGGTGCTGTCCTTGTGTGTGGCTTGGCACGACTCGTACATGCGGTTGTGATGTTGGGGCATGGGGTGCGCTCCGTACTTAGGAGGTTGTGGTGGGGGTGCGACTCAAACGTACTGGGGTGTGGGTACACGGTGGTACGACACGTACAGGGGTGGGGGTACGACTCGAACGTACTGGGGTGTACTTAGACGGTGGTACGACACGTACAGGGGTGGGGGTACGACTCGAACGTACTGGGGTGTGGGTACACGGTGGTACGACACGTACAGGGGTGGTGGTACGACTCGAACGTAGTGGGTTGTAGGTACACGGGGGTATGACACGTAGAGGGGTGGGGGTACGACTCGATCGTACTGGGGTGTACTTAGACGGTGGTACGACACGTACAGGGGTGGGGGTACGACTCGAACGTACTGGGGTGTGGGTACACGGTGGTACGACACGTACAGGGGTGGGGGTATGACTCGAACGTACTGGGGTGTACTTAGACGGTGGTACGACACGTACAGGGGTGGGGGTACGACTCAAACGTACTGGGGTGTGGGTACACGGTGGTACGACACGTACAGGGGTGGTGGTACGACTCGAACGTAGTGGGGTGTAGGTACACGGGGGTATGACATGTAGAGGGGTGGGGGTACGACTCGATCGTACTGGGGTGTACTTAGACGGTGGTACGACACGTACAGGGGTGGGGGTACGACTCGAACGTACTGGGGTGTGGGTACACGGTGGTACGACACGTACAGGGGTGGGGGTACGACTCGATCGTACTGGGGTGTACTTAGACGGTGGTACGACACGTACAGGGGTGGGGGTACGACTCGAACGTACTGGGGTGTGGGTACACGGTGGTACGACACGTACAGGGGTGGTGGTACGACTCGAACGTACTGGGGTGTGGGTACACGGTGGTATGACACATACAGGGGTGGGGGTACGACTCGAACGTAGTGGGGTGTAGGTACACGGGGGTATGACACGTAGAGGGGTGGGGGTACGACTCGATCGTACTGGGGTGTACATACACGGGTGGGGGTTCGACACGTACAAGGGTGGGGGTACGACTCGAACGTACTGGGGTGTGGGTACACGGTGGTACGACACGTACAGGGGTGGGGGTACGACTCGATCGTACTGGGGTGTACTTAGACGGTGGTACGACACGTACAGGGGTGGGGGTACGACTCGAACGTACTGGGGTGTGGGTACACGGTGGTACGACACGTACAGGGGTGGTGGTACGACTCGAACGTACTGGGGTGTGGGTACACGGTGGTATGACACATACAGGGGTGGGGGTACGACTCGAACGTAGTGGGGTGTAGGTACACGGGGGTATGACACGTAGAGGGGTGGGGGTACGACTCGATCGTACTGGGGTGTACATACACGGGTGGGGGTTCGACACGTACAAGGGTGTACATACAGGGGGGGGTGTACATTAACGGGGAGTACGACTCGAACGTATGGATGCTGGGGGGAGTGTTTGGCGCGTATGCGGGCACATATCTCCATGGTTGCAATGGAAGTTCGGTGCAGACGGTGTTTTTACCATACGGTTGTGAGTTCGGACGCACGGGTGGGATCGTGATTCCTCGGTCGGACTTGACTTTTCACGTTTGTACGGTAAATCGTCCGAGGACGTGTCGGCCACATTTTCCGACCCGAGGACGTGTGGGGAATGATTCCGAATGCGGTTCGTATGGACTTTTTACCATGCGAATCGTGATTGCCAGTTCGTACGGAACTTGTACTGTTCGTACGGTAAAAAGACCGGATACGAGTCGCACGGGGATTTTTTCTATCGGATCGTAATCGGCACCAAAGTCCTACTTGACAAACACATCCCAGCCAATCTCTCTCCTGCCATTCCACGTGGGTTTCAAGAGTACATATCAGGGGGTACCTCAGGGGTCGGTGTTGAGCCCCATACTTTTTAATATATACTTGCGACCTCTGCTGATCCTTAGTAGATCATATGGGATCCTATTTGTAAATTACACAAGATGATATGCAACTAATTCTTGCTTTAGATAAAAACAATTGCAGTCCAGTAGAAGGGTTGCGTAGATGCCCGAATGACATGGCAAACTGGCTGAAAAGGAACTCTTTGAAATTCAATGGTGGAAACACAGAGTTTTTGTACTGCTCTCCTTCCAAAGATCCACATTGCCTTCTGAAAGACTTTTGGATATGGATTAGCACGGGTAATCTTAAGGTTGCACAAGTAATGCATAATTTAGGAATATATGTTGATAAGAAACTAACTATGGAATCACATGTCAACAAAACAGCAAGTACCTGTTTTGGTCTTCTCCGTAATCTTAGGAAGATTGTTCCACTACTGCCCCAACCTGCAAGAAAATTAGTGATCCAGAGTGCGATTTTAAGTAGAATCAACTATTGTAATGCACTTTTACTGGGGGCTCCAGCCTACCCCATAAAAAGGCTATATAGAGTGCAAACTATAGCGGCAAAACTGGCACTGAGTACATCCAGATATGGTTAGCCCTTTAGCACTTTAAGAGAGCTGCATTGTCTTCCAGTCAAAGAGAGGATAATCTTTAAATCCATAGTGGTGGCCTATAAGGCCCTAAACAAGATAGGCTCTTTGGCACTACAAAGACACTTTAGACGCTAAAGCCCCCAGAAGAATTTATGATCTGTCTCTGCCAATATGGCCTGTGTCCCAAAGTATAGGAAAGTTAGGTCAGGAAGAAGAACATTTCAGGTAAAGGCAGCTCAATTGTGAGAGCTAGTTCTGGTCTTCTTAGTTTCAAGAAGAGCCTGAAACCCCGGCTCTTTCTGAAACAATAGTTGGGCCAGCACTGGCCTTACTGGGATGAATTTGAAGTTGTAGTGAGTTTTTTCATAGGGCTGAAACCGACAAGGGTTTTATAGCGCCAAGATACCTGCCAGATGAACATTTGCACTTTAACAAGTGTCTGTTACACTGCATTAAAATACATTACAGGGTCATATTTATAGGTGGGAAGTAAAACTACAAATCTCAGCATTAAAAATGGTCTTGACAAAAAATACTAGTGGCGTATGTTGGCGTCGCATATAAGATGGATCTCTGCACAGCTACAAGAAAGAGTACCAAATTCTATTACTAACAATGGCTAACACCTGATAACATCAGACTCTTGGAAGGAAATGAGAAATTAAGGTCAGGTAGAGTGTTTCTATCTGGTAGCTGCTAAATGGTTCTATGCCACTGATCCAGCGCAGTGGTGGCTCGCATAGGGTGTGCAGCGGGACAGGGGAGGGGCAGGGTGGGGGGGTAGTATACTCGGACATACGACTGAACGGAGGAACATAATAATGACTTTCCTCCGTTCCGTTGTATGTCCGAGTTTACTACACCCCCACCCTGCCCCTCCCCTGCCCTGCCCCACCGCCCCGCAGCACGCCTTATGCGAGCCGCCACTGGCGGAAGCGTTATAATAGTGTTAATTTTATCTCTTACTTCTGCTGCTTACTCATTTATCCCTCTAACCATCCTGGGTCCTCTACAGTCAGAAGGATACCATAGTAGCTAGGGGCTCAAACATGCCAGAATACACAGGGCTGTTAGGTTACAACATTCCAGCCAGGTGAAGAAGCCACACATGGCATGGACCCACTTGGCAGCCACACGGGCTATCCCTTTCCGCAGGCGAAGACAGATTCTGGCTTATTTCGTTTTCGCTCTGCAAAGGCTTTCCTCCTTCCCTTCCAATTACTGACTCGCCAAAGTGACCTACAACTCCGACACACTTCGCCGACCCTGAAACAAGCCAGCAAGTCAGGCTGAAATTGCATCAGGTCATATATTTCCTCCTAAACAGTTGCCACAGTTAAAATTGTGTTGGCTTAATCTCCCTTCATTCTCAAGCTGCTGCTTGTGGTTTGCTGCTGATTTAGCTGCCACTTTGTTATAAATTATTTGGCATCAGCTTTCCCAGGGTTAATATTGCACCCCCTGCCTGATCCCACGTAGTTATCTGCCTTTTGCTTTGTGGCTGAGTGATTAGTTCTGTTCACCAGCAGGGCACTGTTTATGATCGGAGTCAATTACTTCAGACATTTTTAATCTCTCTTTGATATGTTAGCCATTTATTTGCAAGCATGTACTGATGCCTCTGCAGGCTGCCGTTCCTAAAGTGAATACCCAGCAGAGCTTTTGTGTTGTAGGGATGTTGTTTTAGGAATCACAAAGGGAACGTGGGGGTTACGAGGAGGAAATTGGCACATTCTTGCTTTTATAAGCAGTTTGAATTTTGAGATCAGAAACTGCCTCGTTTAGAATATCACCTTGAAATTTGATCACCTTGTAGTTACTTCCCATTTAATAGCTTTACATCGTTAAAGTTCTTTTGTGTGTTTTTTTATTGTGTACATCGTGGTCTTTTATTGATATTTTTGAGATATTGAGGGTTGGAGTTTTGACAAAGTATCAAATGTTTTAGAGGTTATATAGTGTGCTCCATTGGAAGACAAACCTCATAACAAGAGGCAATTCACACAGTGCCACATGTGCCCCACAATAATGGCTTCCTAAACATGGTCAGCCGGTGAAAAGCCGATATGACACCGTGGCAGGGAAGGCGAGCTGGATCTCCCGTACTGGGGGGGTTTCCAGCTCACCTTTGGAGGCCCTATGCATTCGAAGTCTATTAAGGGGTTTAAAAATACCGCTGTACATCGGTGGCATCCTCAGCAAGTTTCGGGGCATATTTACAAGACCCCTGTGCCAACGATACGTAGCTTTTTCCCATATAAAAAGTGACGCACCAGCGGCGCAAGGGGCTTGTAAATAAGCCGCTTAGTGTTTATTTTTCTTAAGTGGGGTAGAGGTGACGCTCATGGTGTTCTCAGTATGCAACCCCCCCTCCTCATCCTCACACGTTGAAACTTGGCCACTTGATAAGGATGTGCCAAAAGAGACCCAAGCTGACCAGAGAGAGCACGGGCAATAAGATTCACAGTACTTACTCAAGAACCTCAGTCATGTTTTGTTATGTGTAATTGTATAGCTCACAAGGGAGGGTATCCTGGTGCTAAAGCAGGAGCTGTACGTCCGAGCCAGGGTTGGAGCTAAGTGAAAAGAGAGATCTTGTTTCTTCTGGCATTCAAGAACTGAGGAGGAGGTTCAGGGCCGGACTGGGAACGCAAACGGGCCTTAGCAATTGAGTCAGATCGGCCGCGGGGGTCAGGGGGTAGGTGCGCATAAAGCTGCTTTTGTTACAGGGGGCCCATATTGCAAAACCGGCCTCCAGTAACAAAAAGCCCCCCAGGGGTCCAAAACCGCCCCCACCCTAGCGGCCCACTGGGGAAATGCCCAGTGCCCCCTCTGGCCAGTCCAGCCCTGAAGAGGCTGCTATGTGCAGGGGCAGGTCGTTCCAAGCTTTAGGAGAGAGTCAGGCGAAGGCACGACAGCCTGATCTGGTTCTGTGTAAGGGATGGGGGGAACGGAATCTGACTGAGCAAAGATGTCTGGTAAGTTTGAGGACGTTTATGCAGTTGTTGATGTACGTAGGGTCAATGTTGTGTAAACATTTGTGTGTGTATGTGTGGAGTTTAAAGAGGGCCTGTCTGTGTTGTAATGTCTGCTTGCCACTGGATACTTTAGTGGCTCTTTGACAAGGGTCCGCTCTGAAATTGTCTTCAGCGCAGCGGGTGCCAATGTGTCAGATTACAGTGTCATACTTTTATGAGAAGCTTTGAAAATTAAAACTCACAGAAATGCCTTGTTGGAAGCAAAAACAGTGACCTACACTTTATGGGCTTTTTTTGATAGACTTCCCATCAGATCAGAATCGAAGAACACAGCAATCAGAAATGGCACTGGGTATGTGATATAATTTCGATCAGAAGTGAAATAACCATCAATTTAGAGCTCCAAGAAACTGGGAGGAAAAAATTACCAAGCAATCAGCTTGTTGACCCAATTTGACTCCAGACTTAGTAGCAAATTTGCCAGTTTGCTTACTTTGATAGAAGTCGCTGTATTTCCCTGTAGCTGTCATGGGATCTAGGTGACATGCTTATGCGACACCTACATGCACTCCTGTGTTTTTTTGTCAATGCCTGGGTCTTGTAGATGTTGCATGCTGGGGCTTGTAGATTTACTTCTGACATGATAAATTTGACCTTCAATACACAAGTAAAAATATTTTCTTTGGTAATACGCCCGAACTCACTGATGGTGACTTATTTGACACAAGAACACTTAGCACAAAATCTGCCGAATTTAGAGTCCTGAATCCACAAAGACATTGGGAAAAAAAACCTTGGGGACACTTGGCACACAATTTGACGAATTTGCAGTGCAAAGCCCACCATAAAAATGACAGATTTTACAACAAAAATGTAATCAACAAAAACCTGGAGGAAATAAAAAAAACGAATGACGCTAAACGCTGAAAACACCATGTGCATGATGTGTCCCTGAGGACACATTGCACAGGTAGACAGACATAGGAGGTGGGTTCACCATGTTTGTGTTTTCATTTAACCACTGATCATGGGTTTGAGTGCATGAATATAAGAAAAGGGTCATTTCTAAAGATTAGCTGTTACCAAATAGGGTGTCCTGGTGCTAGAAAAGGACAAGCGAGCAATAGGAGAAGGGCTTTAAGTGGGCCGGGTCCCTCTGGGTCTCAGACCCGGTAGTAATTTAAAACGGATATTGAAACAGGTCTCTTTTCAGTCCTGTATTCATGTCCTTTAATGTCATGCAAAAACACTGATCGATTTCGGAGTAATGAGCGTAAAAAACCTTAGGGTAATCAGTGCCCATCCTGCTTATATTTCACATGCTTTACTTAATCTTTCATTCCCTATGAGTGTTTGCCTTTTCCAGACTGCTGTGTTACATATTTGTTTTCCAGGCAGCGTAATACTCTTGTCCTGGGCATAATTTGAATTGAGTTGCATCCAGGTGTTTACAACGAGGCACAACTGAGTTGTGGCTAGGGTAACCAGGTGTCCCGGATGTGCCGGGACAGTCCCGTGGTTTTGTCACCAGATGTCCCGCAGATTTGGGGGAAATTTAGCTCACGTCCTGTTTTTTGACATGGTTGAAAGAAAACGGTGTGAGGTGCCTTTTTATGTTTTCCAATCTAGGGCTGGTTAGCAGCTGTTATAAGAAAGCAATTTATTTAACAGGCATAATACTGACTTAAATTTTTTATTTTATTTATGTTCTCACTGCCTCTTCAGTAATTCTATGTTAATGAGCGTTGTCATTCTGTGCCCTTGGTTGAAGTAAAATTGCAGTCCTTCTTCTATTTTTGTGAAATGTCACAGTTTATGGCTTCCAAATTCTGGTCACCCTAGTTGTGCCTGAAGGCAGTGTGAGGTTCTCTCAGTGCCTGCCAGTGGGGCAAACAGATGTTTAGAATACCTGGTCATCCAATCCTTGACCTGTCAGCAAAGTGCACAGAGCAAAGAAAATGTATGCCAGTCACACTTGTGATTCTATGCAAATGTGTGGGATGGTTGGCCACTTTTTTCATCCCACTTAAAGCTCTGAGCAGGAGGTTTGGTTAGCTAGATAACAGCCAGGACTTTTGTGGTGAAGCATGGTGGGGTGGGCGTCCGCCGTTGGCGGCATGAGTTTTGTGGACAACACCCCTCCCCACACCTGCCCCCTGCACTTACATTCTGCCGCAGCGGGCAGCTAACGCAAGGGCCGCCACTGGGCCTAGCTACGCCACTGCGGGACTTGAGGTATTTTATGAAGGTCAAATGATTGGTAAGCCCATGGAGTGTAAGGGATAAGTTGCTCCAAAATTTGGCTTTCCTATAAGAAAAGACTCAACCACAAAAGCGTGTCCTGTGAATGGACAGGCTGTCAAAGAGTGTGGATTACCTAAAGCAATAAAGGGGCTATGCCCTGAGTGGCCTTGTGACTAAAGCAAAGGGTTTTAAAAGCACACCTTTTGGCTAAGGGCAGTCAATGCAAGGTCAGGAAATGAGAAGTAGTAGAAGTCCATCGACTGAGCCCAAGAGTTAAACAAGCATTGGCATAGCCAATAGGTCTCGCCTTTGGGCCCTTATAAGTGTTTAGCCATGCAACAGTTGCATAACTAAACACTTATAAGGTCCCAAAAGCGAGACCTATTGGCTATGTCAATGCTTGTTTTAACTGCTGCAATCTATTGAAGCCTCACGGAGAACATCAAAGTGGCCCTGCGGCCGCGAAAGTGATCGCGATCGCGATCAAACATCAAAGCGGCGGTAAAGCGGGACGCGCGCGCCCGTGCACATGCATCGTAGCTCTAGGCTGGCCTGGTAGCACTTTTTGGAGCCCTCACAAAATGTCTCGCCAGACCAGCGCATGCGCTGGGTCAGGCGAGACCTAAAAAGGCAAAGCTGGCGTGTCTTGAACTTGAATCAGTTGAAGCCAAAATATACGGTATTCTAGAAGAGCCATGAAAAGACGTAGCATAATATTGAGGTTTTGGATGCCTCAGCTATCATTTTGTGACGTGAGGTGAAAAAAGAAAGTTGCTTCCTTAGCAATTTTATTTTAATCTCTGCTTACGCGGCTCCTTAATTAGAAAGAAGGGGATTGGTGTAGATTTGTTGATCAAAACTCCCATTAACGTCACCAAGACTAAAGGTGTTGTTACTGTACTCCACACCAGGCCTTCCAGTCCCAATTTCTTTGCAGGGAACGGTAACATTCATTTTCTAATAATAACATGTTATTTATACAACCTGTTTCTTACACATAGTTTCATACCACAGTTTTGCCTTCTAGAAGCACTGTAACTAAGAGGTGCTGCAGGACTTGCTCCAAGAAACAGCAGAGGACTGTTTGGAAATATTTCTAATGTAGCATTATTTTAGAACAATTGGGCCGATTCACAAGGATTTTGTTGTGACTTAGGGCCTAATTAAGAGTTCGGCGCTTTATCGGACCACCAAACCTGTGGTGGCGGTCCCTGGACTGCCAGATTGGTGGTCCACTCACCGTATTATGAATCCGGCGGTGGGACCACCACAGGACTGCTGCAACTGTCGGGGATCATGGATCCTGCGGCGGTGGCGCAACGGTCAGAAGCCCTAATATGCTGGTGGTACCGCTGCAGCACCGCCGAGCATATTAGGAGTTTCCTCATTGCCACAGTTTTCATGGCGGTGAGGTTGCCATGAAAACCGTGGCGGTGAGGAAACAAAGGGGGTCCCACAGGGCCCCCTATTGCCTGAGGGCCAAGGGGTGCCTGCCCACCGTGTGCAGACACCAGCTTTCCTGCACGGCATGCAGGCCCGGACTGGCCGTAGCGGGCATCCCGGGCAATCCCCCGGTGCGCCGCACTGGTGGGGGCCGGTTTTGGACCCCTGGAGGCCGTTTTTATTACAGGGCCGTTTTTGAAGCATAGCTGCAAAATCGGCCCTGTAACAAAATCGGCCGAAAACCGGCCCTGGCAAAGATCTCGACGGCACCCCCAAGCCGGCCGAGTACTTTGCCAGGGCCGGTTTTGGTTCCCAGTCCGGCCCTGACGGCATGGACTTTACAGTCCATGCCTTGCAGAAAAAGGCTTTGGCGTTCCTATTGTGGTGCCTTTTTAATAGGCACCGCCATGGGAACGCTAAAGGAACGCCCGCCAGACCACAAAATTAATCACAATTTGGCGGGTGGCCAGCGGTCAAGTTTGGCGGTCCTGGAGATGGGCGGTGGCGTGGCGGCCTACTCCAGGACTGCCAAACTCGTAATCAGGCCCTTAGTCTTGTGGTACTCCAGGCTTACTTCTGAGTTCATGGAGTTAGCCCGAGGTAAGCCAGTAGTACTTCTGACTTACGTCTGGAATTTAGGAGTGTGCTAGGAGTACTACAAGAGTAAGTCAATCCGGTTTACACTTTGTGACTCAGAAGTGGAGCAGAGCATGTAAATAGAGCAGGGCATTCAAAGGTTTTTGGTATTTTCACATTCCATTCCATCACGATTGTGGTTCAGGGGGCGAGATGTACATAGAATCGCATCGTTTTTCAACTGCCAGTGTTTTGATTGGAGTCGAGTTTTTTTGTTGCAAAGCTTGGCAACATAGCAATTATACTGTGTTTAGATTCATGTCAGCTCCAGCACACAATCCAGGATGGAAGACATTGGCAGATGTTTGCTCACATTCAGGGTAAAAAGTCACGCCAGCTGTGATGTGGAAATGGAGACAACATATTTTATCATATTCAGTATTTTCCCAAAATGGATAGAATTCTGCTGATGTTTTTTGTCTCATTGCTAGTAATTGCACCCGTGTCATTTTGCCTCTGTTGCACACATGTTGAAATATGGACTATCTTCAACCACTGAATTGGCAGACGGGCCCAAACTCTGAACCAGGCCATTATTTTAGCAAAGAAGCTCATCACGCTAACAGCATGCAAGCAGGAATAACAAGCAGCAAGTAGCACCCTGCAACACAGAACAGTAAATACTGTTTGTAAATGGTTTTTATTTGAAAGTTGTTCCGCTTAAGGTTCGAACATAATTGTCTTCATATACATTTTGTCCTAAAAGCAGTGATCATTTTCTGTAAATATTAACCTCATCGACAAGATTATTTGGGATTTAAATGTATTTCTGCATTCGCCACTCTTGGTTGGCTCCTTTGAATGTTTTACTTATGTTCAAAAGATCTATACAAATGTTGGCAGGAGGCAAGACTCCAGTGGTGGATGAAGGATGTCTGAAAAAGACAATGCGGCAAAAGACAATTCAGTGTGACTGGTGTACGAAAAAACACTATCTTAAACTGGGTGTAAAAGAGTGTAGCTTGTAAGAGTGTAGCTTTCATTGGTGCAGCAGGTGCAGTAGCACCGAGAAAAGAGGTTTGAGGGGCCCACTATACCCTGATTACAGATGTATTTATAATTCAATGTGACTGGTGTACAAAAAACGATCTAAATTGGGGATAATAGAGTGTAGCTTGCAAGAGTGTAGCTTTCATTGGTGCAGCAGGTGCAGTGGCACCGAGCCTGGAGGTTTGAGGGGCCCATTATACCCTGATTATAGATGCATTTTATAATTAAAACAGCAGCCAGAGGGGCCATTTCCTTCCTTGAACTCGGGCCACGGTACACTGGCTACGCTACGGGTAGCATGTTCTTCCTTTAGCACCCTAGGCTAGCTGTTACATACTACATCAGCCCTTGGATTGGTTGAAGTTCATTGTATTTAATCAAGGATCCGCTTCCACGGGCAAAACTTTTTCTCATGAGGTCGAAGAGTAATTCAAACATTTGAATGTGGAGAGCTCTATTTAAGCTCCAACATTCCAATGTTTGTCTTCATGTATCTCCGTTTTTTAATTTAGAACATTCTACCCTTAATGGGTGGAATGTTCTAATAACCTTATAGCCCTTCTGCTTCAGGCTACACCGGTAGTTTAAGGCCCTTTCCCTCGTTCTAGGCCCTCACCTGTGGCCTGGGTCTATAACTCAGGTTCATGGCCTTTAACAACCAGTATGGCCCCTCGGCAGCAAGCTATAAGGCTATATTAGAACATTGGATTATTGAGAGCTCTATTTAAGGCAATAGAGAGGCTCTGGCCTTATAATGGCTGGTATAATCCTTCTGATCCAACATTCCAATGTTTGTCTTTCTGTTTCTCCCTTTTTAATATAGAACATTCTACCCTTAGTGGGAGGAATGTTCAAATAGTGTTATAGCCCTCTTGACTTGGACTATTCCGGTGGCCCTCGCCCTCATGATAGGCTCTCGCCTGCGGCCCGGTCCTATAAATCAGGTAAAGGTCCTTTAACAATTGGTAGAGCCCTTGGCAGCGGCATATAAGGCCATAGTGAGCAGGCTTGCTCTGATATGCATGTGAGACACTTTGATATGGGCAGACCCTTTTCCTCTCAACATCCTATGACAAATATACCTCAGGTCGAATGTTTCATTCAACTTCAGTTTTACTAGCAAGTGGCAGATGCGTGATTTCCTAAAGAAATCTGCACAAACCCTTTATCCATTTCCTGATATTGTCCCATATCTGAAGCCCTTCCATCTCTACAGAAGGGTGTCAGAGACAGATCTAAGGGCCGAATCAATGACAGATATTACGGATAAGCATCGGATACATAATTGGGATCCACATGTACATTTATGTTATCTATAGCCTTCCTGAAAAATGTGACATGGATCTATCTGGCTCTTCTGGGCCTACAATGGACGCCCATGATGTACTACCGTCTCCATATTGCACGCTGCTCACATACATTTCAGTCGCAATTCTTTCTTTTATCAGACCGTATTCACACAATTTCCCTTTCTTCATATATTTCGGCTGCCCATTGCTGTTAGGTGTTAGCGTGAATGAATGAATGAATATAAATTTTATAGAGCGCGAACTTAGCCCAGGGGCGTCAAAGCGCTGCGTGATACAACACCAAGGCGACTCCTCCCTCCAAATGCAAATAAGCGGCTAAGAGCACTCTTGGAAATCTTCATTTATAAGATCGACTACATAAAATGTTCTTTCTTTATCACATCAAATCAACGACTCGTCATTCACCCAGAGGGGCTTTGAAATTCATACAATGCCTTTCGCAATCACAAAAAACCCACTCGAAGTGGGCTGCTGCTACAATCTTCGTCTAGTATCCCCCACTGAGGTGCTAAATATCTCCAGTGCTCAGCCGCCTTCTGATGTAGTTTATTGGAGGAATAAAGCCCGTCGTCAAAGATGGCTCCCTCGTTACGCAGAGCAATCACCGCGCGCCACAGATCACTGTAATGGAACTGCCACTTCACGTTAACCTTCGCTGTCGGTTGCACCGCCTAACTGAATTACAGCGGGAACATAATTTATAATTACATGTTAAAAAGTTAGAGGGATATTAAATGCGTGCGATCCCGTTGTTGCTTGTTCACCGTAGCATGCATGTGGTGTTTGCATAATGTTTCAGACTCAATTTGAGCGCGCACTTTTTCTCCCCGGTGTTACAAGACCTCAGATACGGGGAACTTTCGGCAGAGCAAGTCTGGAGTTTCATGCATAAGAGATAGTTTTGAAATGGAAGCTATACATATATTACGCTAATTAGATCGCATGTAAATCCCATATTACATTGCCTACTATTGTAAATGCAATAACCATAAGAGATATGGAGAGGTGATCTAGTGGCTAGAGGAGTCGCACTTTGGAACATGAGGAACCAAGTTGACTCAACATCTTGTGACGCTGAGCAACCCTCTCATGCCTAAAAATCAATGTCTCATGTAGTTTGGTTCTGTTGAAAAGCCCCTGGGCTAGGGCTCCCTCTGTAAATATATATCTAGGGGCAGATTTATGTTGCACTTGCGCCACTTTTGCGCCGCCGTTGCGTCACTTTTGTGACGCAGCAGCAGCGCAAATCCTGCGCCATAGTGCGGGGTATTTACAACGTGACGCATCTGGGAGATGCGTCACGTTGTAAAGCCCTGCGCCACATGTAGGCGTTCCAGGGCAGGTGGGGGCGTTCCGGCGCAGGAACGCCTCCTAAAAGTGGCTGAGTGAAATCTACAAGATTTCACTCAGTCACTTTTAGGCCCATGCTGCGTCAAAACCCTGCGCCTGCTTGAAGCAGGCGTAAGGATTGACGCAGCATTGTACAGATAGGGCCCCCCGGAACATTGCTGGAGCTGCGTCGCGCTTGCGACGCAACTCCAGCAATGCGCCACTTTTACGGCACAGATGCGTCACGCATCTGTGCCGTTTTTGCCCCATGGTGCGCCGCATTATAAATGCGGCGCATCCATGGTGGCGTAGCTGTGGCGCATTATAACTGGCGCATCCCTGCTGATATGCAGGGATGCGCCAGTTATCATAAATCTGCCCCCTAGATTTTGAAACAGCAAACTCCTTCAGGGCACATCTTTCCACCAAGCTGACTCCTCCCTCCAAATACAAATAACCGGTAAAGGGCCATCTTGGACAGCCACTAAATAGATGTTATGTTCTGTTATGTTATCAGGATTTGTAAAACGCAACTTATCACCCGAGGGGTGTCCAGGCGGTGTAGCAGGAGTGAAGGTTGTCTGCAGGGTCTTAGTTAAAAGTCAGGTCTTCAGCTACTTGCAGAATTCCAGAAGCGAGAAAGAAGGCCCTTCAGTGAAGAGGGAGATTGTTCTACGTTTTGGTTGCGAGGGCAGCGCCGGCTCCTCCACTAAGGCGGAGGAGCATCGCCACACTGCTTCAACTGCCAGCGCAATACAAAAAATAAAAATTATAATAACATTACGATATAATCATTATATTTTTAGGTCTCGCCTGAGACAGCGCTTTAGCGCTGCTCTGGCGAGACTTATAGTAAGCGAGTTTTGGAAGTGCAAACAGTTGCTTTTCAGGCCTCCAAATACAGTGCATGTGCGTAGGCCGGGCGCGCGCACCATTTGGAGGCCTGAAAGCACTCGTTTGCTTTCACTTTCGCGGGCCGCACGGCCGCTTTGATGTGATCGCGATCGCGATTACTTTTCCCTCTGTTCACTCTTGTTACTTTCACTATTAGATTTGTCCTTTATATCTTTCTTCTTTTTATTCGCTTTAGCTTCATGTTCATGCTTCATCCTTTCCCTTACCCTCTTTCATTTCAACCATCCTTTTCACAGTTACCCCCTTTTCTCTACAAATATATTTCTCCATCTCTTGCTCTCTCCTTTTCCCCATGTTTATCTTCGCTCTCTCTGTCTTGCTTGCTGTATTTGTCTTGATTAGAATGTTTGAGCCATATCATTATGAAGTATTCTTGGAAAACAAAAGTGTCCCATAGAAACTCCTCTAAGTGTGTTTGGCCCTGTGACAACCTACTCCCCCTTCCTTCTCCCTCTTTGCAGCTGCTAGAATGGAGGTTTGTGACGCCTCTGCCCTCTGGGATGGCCAGAAGCAGCCCCTGCGTTCTACAAAGCCACAAACTGTAGCAGCCAGCCCCATATAAAACCAGCTAGTTGTTTACGGGCCACAGTGCGCCCTCTTCTCTGCCCCGCCCCACACCCCTCCTCCCCCATTCCCTACGTGTTTATTAACCACATGTGCCTTGAAGCTGTGAAGATAGTTCTTCTTCTTTACTATAGAGTTTCTAAGTTTAATGAACTGGCCACATCCCCCCCTCAATGCCTGTGCAGTGAATCTGGAAGCCTGAATATCACAAAAGTCCTTGGCAATCAGGCCGTCGAGTGATGGATAAATGCCTCTCTCCTGAGTGCCTTCCATTTCCGGCCAGCACACATCCGTACACGCCCTCCATAATTCATCGAGAGCCCCATTCATATCGGCGCGAGACTTCATTTCAAAGCGGGCACTTCACTCCCAGCTCCGGCGGCTTAATCAAAGCACATCTGTTAATGAATTCCCCCTCCTACCGCCCCCTGGCGCCCTGGGCAGGCCCAAGACTGTCCACCTTCCCCCAGCTGTTACTTTATTGAACCTCTTCTGTTTATTTCACAAACACTCTCTACCGTGTTTATTTAGTGTATTAATTTGGATGTTTATATAGCGCGTTGAAGTCCCATAGGGTGAGAGTATACACTTGCAGCAACATAAAATGTGACTAGAACACATATTTAAAGAAATAGGCCTGAAAGCACTCGTTTGCTTTCACTTTCGCGGGCCGCACGGCCGCTTTGATGTGATCGCGATCGCGATTACATTCACACACGCACATACCCTACCACGGTCAGTGAGTTTAGCAGAGTGCACTTCAACCAGCTTGCTACTGCATTTGCTCTTGCAGCTTTAAACAAGCATTTGCAATGCAATAGGTCTCGCAGTTACACGAGTTAAAGCTATTGGCATTGTAAATGACAATGCCAATAGGCATTGTTATTTGCAATGTCAATAGCTCAAACTCGCGTAAATGTGAGACCTAATGCATTGCAAATGCTTGTTTGTATTGAGCTTGTAGTTGAAGCCAAGTTAGGTTAGGGCAGGGCGGGACTGGGTTCCCGTGACCCAGAGGGAGCCCAGCCCCGCCCTACTCGTGTCTTTTCTAGGAGTCTCTCAGGACCTGCGCTTTTTGGATGACCTAAACTGAGGGCTTGGTGTCCCAACCGCTTTCGTACACCCCCACAGGATATGTCAGCCATTAGACCAGCTAGCTCTACAGTACCCCTACCACCCCCCTGTATTCTGCAGTGGTGTAGGTTGTTTCTGGCAACCACTGAACATGACAACCCTGATTCCTCTGGGATCGTGGGAAACAGTATAGTACGTTTCGCTCAGACTCTCATGCTTGCTTTCTCTCAGAAAATACACGGGATGGCAATTAAGATGTTTCAATAAGTTTTTAAATGGGCTAGCAACAGCCTTCTGTAAAACATATGTGCTGTGACAATCAGGAGACAGAAGCATACGTAAGAGATTGCTAGTACCAAACCGTCATGCGCACTTTGTATGTTCTCCACAGGCTGAATTGTATAGCCTGGGTGGAGAACATGCACAGCCTCACCATCCCTCTCTGAGTGCCGAACCACGGCACTCAGACCAATCACAACGCTGCTGTAAAGCGGCCTCGTGATTGGCTAGGAGATTCTGGGAGACTGGGTGCTACCTGCTGACAGACAAGAGGACGGAGGACAGGCGGCAGCCGGCGGTATGCAGGTAAGTGCTTTTATTGATTTTTTTATTCCTCCCACCCCTCAGCTTTCCTTTCCCCCCGACCACCACCCCATTCGGTAGCAGCCGCTACCGTGCAAGGGAAGAGGTCACTTGTTCCGCATTTTTGGTGCGAGGTATGAGAAAGCTCAGCCTCCTGTTCTGCTTTTTGTATGCTGGTGTGTATGCAAGAGAGAGAGCAGCAGAGAGTAGGTGTCTGATGGGCTGGTGGAAGTAGAGGCTGCAGTTGAGGTATGCTGGTCCTGTCATATGTCCTATGTCTTTGCGCATGTTATTGTACAAACATATTTAGCTTTGTCCCAAACTGTACTTTCACACAGACCTTGTAGTTGTTTTCGTGTTCTGTTCTTTCCTGGGATTTAGTCTGAACACAGTAGACAAGGTCAAGCAACAACACCACTTGTTATTCTGTCTGGTCAGGCCCTAGCACCTAGACAAAACACACAAATGCAGCTGTTGTTTGGGAACATGTACTTTTGTCATATATGTATGTACAAATAGGTAACAGTACACACTTGGAGAGAGGTCTTTCCAGGGAAGAGATCGTGACAGCACCTGAGATGTAGAACTTTCATCTGTGCATGCCAAGGTACAGGGTCTGCTGCCAACACCCAGATATCTTCTGATATATAATCATTATGCTTCTGTAGAAGGGGAGGGAAGTTAGGCTGTGCTGTCTTATACAATGACAGCTCCTTTCATGATTTATGGACTAATTACTATACGGACCGTATTTGTGTTAGGCATTTTATTACTTATTGTGGCACATATACTGCATACTAGAGTACGATAGTTAAAATAAACTTTTCTCAAGTCTCTGTCAGAACTTATTGTGGACTAGTAAAAGTTTGAGACCAAAAGAGTGTCTCTTGAAACCGCAATTCCTGTGAGGGGGTCGGAGTGTTATGTTTTGGGGTGTCTCATCACTTGTGCCTCTGTGAGTGAGTATGAGGGCAAGTGAGACACTATAGCTAGCCGGTCCAGGGCTCATGGGGACTCAGGTGGTAGGATGACTCAGTCCCTGCTTACTAAGCTTCTATGATGCCACGCATAGTTCTGTGACTCTGCAGAATCCCTGCAACAGCCCAATGTTGTGCAGTGCCTTGTATGTGGGTGTGAGGAGTTTGAATTGGCATAGTTTTCGCATCGGCAGCCAGTGAAAATCTCTAAGTTGAGCGTGATGTGGGTCCACCGAGGGTGGACTAGGACAAGTCTGGCAGCAACGTTCTGAATGATTAAAGGCGGTGGTGGAGGTGATTGGGGATTTTGACATAGAGTGTGTTGCCGTACTAAAGTCTGCTGGTGATTAGGGCTTGATTGCCGGTACATCGGGTGCTCTTGGGAATCGATCTAAATATTTTTTTAAGGGTGCTAGCATGTGGAAGCAGGAATAGCTGACTGCGTTCACCTGTGTGGTCATGTTTAGTTTGTCATCTAATATGATCCCCCAGGTTACGTGCATGGCTGGTGGGGGATGGAGCTGAACCGAGCTCTGATGGCCACCAAGTGGAGTCCCAGGGAAGTTCTTGTTCCCGAGATCAATACATCTGTCTCATCCATGTTAAGTTTCAGACAGTCGGTTCCCCTCTGTTTTGCTATGTGGATCATGTATTTGATGAAGTTGGATCTGGTCGTGAGTGACTTGTCTAACATAGAGAGGATGAGCTGGGTGACATTGGCGTAGGAGATGGAGATGCAGCAGGATCTGATGACGACTGCGAGAGGTGTAATTGTTTAACAGGGTGGGTCTGAGAGGTGATCCATGGGGGACTCTGCAGATCAGGTCCATGGACTCTGAACTGTAGTGGGGGTCGAGTCTGACTCGCTGTGTTCTCCTTGTGAAGAAGGAGCATACCCATTCAAAGGGGTGGGACTTGGATGCCTATACCGTGTAATCTTTTGATGAGGCTGGAGTGTGACATGGTGTCAAATGCTGCTGAGAGGTCCAGAATTATGAGGGAAGCGGTTTCTCCTTCCTCTACAAAGGTGCAGATCTCATCTGTGGCGCTGATAAGTGCTGTCTGTACTGTGATTGCTACAAAAGCTGGATTTGGAATGGTAGAGGAGATTGTGGAGTTCCTTATGGTTGGTAAGTTGCTGGTTGATTGCTTTCTCTATAACCTTTGCTGGGTCTCTATGACCTTTGCTAGGTTAAAAGGATCTACTATTCAAGTTGAATTATTACAAAGAACTAATCAGTCTGTTCTACGTTAGTGGGCCACTACCCATATGCATCATTACAAAAATCTGCTGAAGAAAACCAAACACAATGGCCACTGACCACTTTGACTTCAGTATGGAGGCTCCCAGACTTGTAACATGTGCCCACCCTGTGTAAGCACTACCGGACCATACAAATAGTTGAAAAGCTCTATACAAATGCTTGAAACAAGCCTTTTCTTGCTTGTCCACCAACACAGGTGGTTAGACTGACTGCAACTCCTTGATGAAGGTCACATCTTTCCTGCTCGCCATGCAGCCGCCCCCTCATAGGCTGTCATTGTTTGTCTCTTCTTGCTCTTCCCTCTCGACACTGCACTTGCTTCTACTGGGCATGCACTAGGTGTTCTGTATTATCTCATTAAAGCTGTTGAGAGAACAAGTCTGGTCTGGGATAACTCCATCACGGAACACGGTCACTTCGTTGCTCTGAGAATGATCTGGCTACCAGCATTTAAACCCACCAAACAGAGTCCTACTGCACATAAATGGATTGCCATGGCTTCATGAGCCTGTTGCTGAGATTTCTCATGGTAAAGGGAAACGAGTTGGTCTTGGACTCTACATGTTAGATCTTTATGAAATGAAATGTTCTTGTATTTTCTTCCCCTCCTTCACTCTTCTGCATTTGAGCTGTATTATGAAAAGGGTGCGATGTCTCTGCACCACAATACACATTTAAAGTGACACTACACCCAAATACAACGAATGAGCTGCCCCTAGGGCAGCTGCATACTTGTGCTGCCCTGGAAACAGTGCACTCAGTGAAATATGGAGCACCTGCTTCAAAGTCACTTTGTGTTTGTCTATGCAGCCAGCAACCCACCTGCACTTTACAGAGAGGTGACAGATCTCCCTGAAGGTGGGTGCAGTGAGTGATTGCACCCACCTACAAGGGAATCTATGGGGCATCCATGGGACTACCTTTCCCATTTCCAGAGGGCTGCCTTCAGGAGACGCACTGACGGTGCACCACCTTTTTGTGGTACACTGTGAGTGCTCCTCCAATGGGACAGCTTGCATCTGCACCATCATCAATATTATGGCACGGGCACACAGGGAAAGAAAATCCCTTATTTGCATGGGGTGACGTCCCAATACAAATGAGAGTGCCTCGATACCCTTAGGGTTGATAAATTTGTGCTTTAAAAATGTGGAATTTACTTACTTATTTATTTATTTATTTACAATAGTGCAGCACTACATGTGTCCCAGCCCTGTCATTATTACCACAAGCGTCTGCAGCCCCTTCTGTAATACCGTTATGTCTTGGGGGCACGCTGAGTGGGCGCACATGCCCTTTGTGTCCCCAGGGAACAATGTATAATACGACCACTGGAATGCTAACTTCTGACCATTTCCTTCATGCTGTTGCATCATACTAGGAGCACTGTGTTTATAGATGCACATTCAGAATACTAACCCTGGCTTGCCTTTTGGTTCACCTGGAACTGCCACTTGCTGATCCCTGGTCGCGTGTGATGAAAGGAGAAACAAGAAAAAGGTACATATGGCTCAGGGAACCATGATTACTTTCTGTAGTGAATGCAATCTGCATTTCTGTTAACACATCAGCAGCAAATTAGAAACTGCTGAGGGAGAAAGGGAGGTACAAATGATCAAACCGGCGATTTCACTGGTGGCCAAAAGATGAGGGATCTCACCTTTGCTGCCTCCAGCGTTATGCGTAATCGATGTCTATGGCTCTTTTGTCTTGTATTATTGAGTGACTAGCTATAGAATAATCCAGACATTTATTCACAAGTGTCAAGAGTGATGGCCCTTGCTTGGGGTTTAAATGTGTGCGGATGGGAGCAACTAGTAGAAACACAGGTATAATGTTCAGCACCTACAATCAATCCCAAATGAACCAACATTGATGCAGAGCAGCACTGTGCATAAATCAGCGGCACTCCATTGTGCAAATGGGAAAACATTGCACAAAGCCAGATTTAATCACAGATGACGCCGCAGGCCATGCGCACTCTAAAAAATCTGTTTTTTCATGATGTAAGAAATGCACAAAGGTGCAAAAGTGACCCATAGGTGGCATGTTTGAGATTTGTTCTTGAGGTACAGCCTCCGGGATTACTTTCAATAAGAATACAACCGACCAATGGGAAGCAGCCTAAATTCCATAATCTCGTAGTACTTACCCATTGTCCACTTAGGAATACCAAGGTAAACTTTGCTTGTCCCTTGTTGGCACCTGGTTTTATTTAGCATTACATTTTCACTCACATATAAGTCATTTTTTTGTTAGTAGATATGGCTTTGTATGCACATCTTTGTGCATGTACATTGCTTCCTACCCCGCTAAGACCCTTCTGCATTGGTTATAGGCAAGGGAGAAGCCAGAAAACTAAAATACTCCCCGCTTTGAACCAAAGCTCTTAGGACACCAAGCAAGCAAACAAGTCATTGCAACCTCCCCAGAGAAGTTTGCTTGTCTCGTCCATTGAAGCATCTATCCATTCATCTTTTCATCGATCCATCTGCCCACTGATAATCAACATTTAATTCTTCACATTCCATCATCCATTCAGTCTTTCATCGAACATTCAGTGTGTCACCATTCTGCCAATCCATCAGCGCATCCATATTCAGACCTATTTATCTATCTTCAAACCTATCCATCAAACATGTCCATCCTTTCACCCAGTCATCCATCCTTTCAGTTATCCACCCACCTTTCGTCCATTCATGTCTATACATCCTTTCAGTCATCCATCCATCCGTCCTTTCACTCAGCCATGCATCTACGCTTTCACTCGGCCATCTATCCTTTCAATCATCTTTCCATCCTTCAACTCATCCATCCATCCATTTACCATTTCATTCATCCATCTATCCATCCATCCATCCATCCATCCATCCATCCATCCATCCATCCATCCTTTCACTCATTTGTCCATCCATTCACAACTTTCAACCAACCATCCATTCATCCAGCCACCTATCTACCCTCCCTTTCACTCATCCATCTGTTTTTTAACTCATCCATACATCTTTTCACCCAATCATCCATCCATCCCAAATCCCATCCACACACCCACCCATCCAACCTTACATCCATCCTTTCACTCATTCATTCATGCATCTACCTATATATCCACCTTTTCACTCACCCATTCATCCACCGTTTCACACACATCCATGCATCCACCCATGTATGCTTTTACTCATCCAGCCATTCTTGCAATCACTCATCCATTCACCCTTTCGCTCATACATCCGTCCACCCTTTCATTCAGCCATTCATCTATCCTCCCCTTCACTCAGTCATCATCCTTTCATGCATCCATCCATCTATCTTTCACTCATCCATCATTTTACTCATCCATCCATCCATTCACTCACTCACCTTCCCACCATTTGGTGTTAATTATGAGCCTTTGTCTGCCGAGTTGCTGGCAGAAGAGGCCCATCAAACACACACTACAGCTGTAGCTATTAAAGTGGGGGGTTGACGACGCCCCCGATGCTTGCACTTCATGGCACAAAGTAATTTTGATGCAGTGCTCACAACTTTCAGCGAAAAATAGCTTTAGCATTTAAACGTTGATCGGCATTGGCATTAGTGCCGCTTAGCACTGCCGTGCATCATGCCAGTGAACACACAAAGACGAAGTAAACGTGTGCCTGACTGTGTGGCAGGAAACCACGCACTGCTGTTGTATGTGTTGTAATGTGTGTGAGGGAGGGTTGCACAATTCCTGTCACACTGCTCTCATTTTGTGTGTGAGTGATGCATGCGTTGCTTCTACTCAGAGAGTTCATGTAGAGTGTGTGTGTGTGTGAGAGAGAGAGAGAGAGAGAACAAGGGAAGCTCAAATCACTGGTATCTCTACTGTCTCTTTCCTGTGTGAGAACATCTTACAAACGACTGTCCGTGTCAACTTGTTCTCTGTTTGAGAGATGTATGGCGGTCAGCTTTGCTATACCTGTTTGGTGTTTGAGAAAACACTTCATTGTTTCTGATGGTTACATGAAGTTAAGTTGATATAGGTACGTACAGATATATTGTTATTAACTCAACATCTATGTACCTATTACCACACCTCCTGCACTTTTGGCGTATGAAACCTGATGAATTTTACCTGAGGGAAATGCCTGGTAAATACAGGTACATATAGATTCTAGTGTGCAAAGTAACAAAATAATATGTTGTGCCCCACTTTAAAGGGTTCAACTTTTAATAGGAAATAATTATCGCACCTTTTAAAATCCGATCCCTGTGGCATTGAATCTTAAAAGAAGCGAACATTTTCCCTTTCCCAGCCAGGGCACTTGTAGTGAGGGCCTATAGATTATATAACGTTGTTGTGTCTGGTTAGAAGGGTGTGGCTTCCAAATGTGGTCTCTGTGGGAAGAGTTTGGTGTAAGGCATGGTAAGTGGTGGTTGCTCTTATGATATCATTTCGGTTGTAAAGCTAGGTGCGCTTAAACCTAGTATTTAATGCATTTTTACTGTCTATAATGTACCAGTTTTGTATGTGTGTGTGTGCATGCATATAAGAAAGGCTACCCTGCTTATGAACATTTACCTGTTCTTTGTGTGACAGAAGCTTGCACTGTTACCGGGCATGTGGTACACCTTTGTGTATTTGTGAAGTTTGTGAACGTTCCACTACACAAAAGCCAAATCATTGCCAATGCTTGTTTACAACTGCAGGCAGAAACAAACTACTCAAAACGTTTGTCCAATTTTGAAATAGAATGTTTCATTTGATGCTGAGTTGTTACATGTACAGAGGTCAATACTGACATCTGAGTTCGTTCTACCAGGTTTAGATAATCTCCCAACCCAGCTGTCCCCAAAATACTTCACACATTCTGTTGGTTTTCATGAAACTTTTCACATCTTCGGTTAAGTGATTAGCACACATCTTTTTTATAAGTAAATTGCACACCATTCTTTGTAGATTCATCATATATTTGGTTTCCAAATCCCTCTAGTGACGCAGTAGATAAACCTCACCATGAATACTTGGACTGCATACAACTGGGGTTTCATTGGGCAAAGTCAAAAGCTTGTGGCCATCCTGGGTGATTAAAATTTGTGTTTAATGATTGTGTTGTCTCAGCTCTCACATCTGCATCACTTGAAGCCCCCTTCCTGGCCCATCTGCCAGGAACAGATTAGGGCAGCTCAGCACTGGCTTGGTGATGATCCTAGTTTGAATGTGAACCTCAAGCAATCGTAGACTCCTTTTTCTTCAGACAATCAAGTGTTTAGTTACACAGGGCTCATCAATGCCTACTGCATTATTAACTCTTTATTGATTGGATAAGCAAACCATTTACAATTTAAAACATGGCTAAATCGAACAATAAAATGACAGTAGTAAATGTTAAAAACTGGATTTAAAATTACAAAAAATTCGGTGAACCATTATGGGCTAATAATGTTCTGCTGGAAGACATCGCTCTAGCTTTCCAATGGTCTGGACTCCGATTTGATTGTTGAGTCTGTTAACTCGACCGCCGTACTAAGATGGGAAGGGTTTAGATGTGGATATGGCTTCCAGTTGTTTTGACGCTTTATGGATGAATTTTGCAAGCCCAATACTTAGCTTGGTGTTGTCAGGGTTAAGAGCTGCCATTATTGCTTGGTGGCAAGATCGGACTCCCAACATGATACATTGTCCTCGCAGCAGTGACCGCCTGGCTATGAGCAAGGCAGAGCATGCACAGATGATGTGTTCCATTGTTTCTGAATGGTAACCACACAGCTTGTATTCAGTACTGCTACTTGGCCGGCGCCATTCGGGGAGGTTCTTCAGAAAGGGCCAGTCGCCCATCCTCAGTGCTAAAAACCTATTTTTCCAATAAGGTGCGTATGTGCTTGAAAGATAGAGTGGCTGACCACCCACTTTGAAATTGGAGATCACTGCCCAGGTGTGTTTCCTCTTTGACAGTGTTGTCCTGTCCGAGTGAAAGGACCACATTCTAACAGTTTTTTTAATGGCGGTCTTTAGCACCGGGTGGGAGGGGTTTGCTTCCCAGAGGTCTTTTGCTCCTAGTAACTGTAAACTGCGGTCCAAGCGTTGCCGATGCTTATGGCTGGTCTGTTTTTTCTGTATTTCCTGCCATAGTCGACCCTCCAAGGAACCCTCCCGGGCTTCGGCGCAGTCTATGACATAGTTTAATAAATGCGCCTGCCTCCATTCCATGGTGGTCTTGTAATCCCAGTTCAAGTCTCACTTGGGCTGGTGAGGCAGATCTTGACAACCGAAAAGCTCTTTTAAACATTTTGATTATTAGTTTGTTAATTAACACGTTGGTTGTGCCCTTAGTAACCTCATGCCCATACGTCAAGGAATTAATTACCTTAGCCTTCATCACTTGCAGCATGGGGGTTAGGCTGGGACCTAGTAACTGTTTTGCCAATTTTGCAGCGGCCACTTCTAACGACAAGGCTTTGGTTTTCAGTGTTTCTTTGTGCTTGGTAAAAGTGCCTCTTGGTTCGAAAAAGATGCCCAAGTATTTGTAGCTTGGGGTTGATTCGAGCTTTGTGTCGTTGAACTGCCACCTTTCTGTTGACTTTTTTTGCTTCCCAAAAGATATTGTTTTGGTTTTTGACAGATTCAGTTCGAGGCAATTTCTTGTCGTGTATGGTAGCAGTTCATCCAATAGCCGCGGGAGACCCACTTTTGTGTGGCTTAACAGCACCAGGTCATCGGCATACAACAGGTTGGTACTGCGGGTCTCATCTAGTTGAGGGGGATGGCAGTTTACGCTGTCGAGTACTGGGGAAAGGTCAGATATGAACAAATTAAAAAGAAGTGGGGCCAATACACAACCTTGTTTGACGCCAGTTTCAGTACGAATCTTCCTAGAGACATGGGAGCCGTCACCCAGCTTAATTCTTATCCATGTTTTTGTATGGAATTGAATTATTGCTTGAAGAAGAGGTGGGGGTAAGCCCCATGATTTTAGTTTCTGCCATAACAAGGCCCTTGGGCACACGGTCGAAGGCCGCTTTGAAGTTCACAAAACAACAAAACAGCAATACAGCTGGATTTGTTGAGCTGTCGCTTTCTCCATCAGAAGTGTTAGAGTTAACAGGTTGGTTGTAGTACCAGTGTTAGCCACGAAACCGGTCTGATTAAAAGGGAGGCGTGCAGTTATTTCGACACAGGCCTGTAGCTCCTCCAATAGGATGTTTGCATAGTACTTAGATTCCACGTCGAGGAGTGCAACCATTCTGTAATTTTTTTGGCTCGTTTCTCTTCCCACTTTTGTGAATGATTGCACCTCTCCAAGATTCTGGTACCGTGCAGTGTAGACTACAATGAAGAAATAAAGGAGTCAGGTATTCTGACCATAGGGTAGTGTCGGATTTGAACATGGCCTGGGGAAGGCCGTTCGGGCCTGGGGCTCCTTCAGCCCTGGCTTTCGTTATGAGATCTTATTTTTTAAGACATCGGGAGGCACCATGGGCTCTAGCGATATATCATTCCTTTTCGCTGGTTCTTTGTATACCGGATCTTCAGATAGAATTTTTACGAGGCGAGCTTGTCTCGGGCTCTCCAGTCCCGGGGTGAAGAACCTATTGTTACCTGGACTGGCGGAGACGGTTTGAGCATCATTTGTGTTAATGGCCCCAAAGTGAAGAGATAAAAACTTACTCCAAACGGCTTCGCTGATGTTTGCACTGCCGAACCCACTTATGCTTTGTGTGCTCCTATTTACAAGAAACCAGAATTGCTTCAGATTGGGGTTTTTACTTTCGTAGACGAGCTTCAGCCAGAATTGATCCGAGGCTGCCAGTTTTTCCTTTTGTGTCGAGATCCTAAATGCTACTTGGGCTTGCTTATAGTTATTAAACAATGCCTACTGTCTTTTTTTTCACCATCAGCATTTATCAGCACTATGTTGCTACCTAACTAGGTTTAAGCTAAATCAGTACCACATACCTGTACACATACATCTACTTGCATCATCATAGATTTTACTTGTACATGCAAGCAAATGACGTACAACTACATGTGAGATGTAGCGTTGGAAAAGGAGAGGTTTCTGCCCAGTTTAGTACATTCCATCTGGCACATGCAGGACTAGATGGGGAGTGAGTGACTGTGGCTCAATTCAGATAACACCAAAGTGGATTATGGCCTCTTGAGAGATATACTTACCTCACCTCTGTTTACTCTGTTAGACACCTGGGTTTCCTTAGCTGTTTAGCATTCTGCTTTCCCCATCTTCACATTCCGTGTAATGTGCACTTATCTCAAAGTATGATCATTTGGTTGCTTACCTCTGCCTCTCCAATAACTTTAGTAGTTGCAAAAAGTAACTATGTGACTAGTAATATATACTAAAATGTGTATAGAGATGGTTGAGGCCTCTACCAGTTACCTTTCTAAATGTAGGTTCATGTCTATGCATCATGTAGTTTTAGTCTTCACAGTAAAGGATTGCTCATTAATGCTGCAAGGTGAAGCTTCAGAGGTACATCCTTATCCTTAGTCTCTTACATTCTAAGCAGTTCTTATTGAATTTTTCCTATTGCAATGCAAATGCACATGACCGAGCCTTCCTGGTGCTCTTAATTCCATTTCGGAGTGGTCTACACCGGTCCTTTCTCCATTTCTGTTCTGTGTTGCAAGTGGCTTTCAATGGAAATGCCTTGAAATCAAAGGGTGAATTAATGCTTTAAAGAACCTGGGAAATATATATAAAGAATGTTTATGTTTTGTTCCATAGCAGTTATCAAAAGTGGATACAGCAGCTCTGGCATTTTTGTGCTTTGTGTCGGTAGGTCATTGTTTATTTGTTCCTCCTAATGAGTTTTAATATTTGTTGCACTGCTGTCATCAACTCCTGTTTTATTTTTCTCAATTAAAGTTCAGTAAATCTGTGTGTACTTTCCACAATCAAAAAAAGTAGAGCAAGGCACATTTTTGACTTTTAAGAGTGTCAGTAACTGTGCAAGTGCATGCTTATAAAGTTGACCCTATGTAAATATTTATATATAAGTGTGCGTGTCATTAAATATAAGAGGATTGCCTTGAAACGCGTCGGTGTACGTGGTGGGAACTGTGAAAGCAGTAGGCAGACGTTACCTTTCCATGTAATAAAGGTGTTATGCTTGGAGCACTTTGGTTTTTATCGAGTGCTTTTCAAAATGAACGATCCCAAGCCGGAGCATGATATATATATATATATATATATGTGTGGGTGTGTGTGTGCATATTTGTATATATTTATATACATATATATCAAATATTATAGCAAGTGTTCAGATTTTATAATCACAACGTCATATGACTTCCATATATTCCTACGTTTCCCAGAATGCACTCGTAATTAAGATTAGTTGGTCACAGGACTTAAATGAAGTTTCTCAAGTTCAAAATGTCACAAAATCAAATTGCCATGTGTATTTTTAAAGGTAAGATTTATGTGCAATTTCTCTCTGTTGCCATACACGCTCAACTCATCTGCTACCACCCGCAAATCCATGCCTAAAAACAGACACCAGTAGTTCAGAATCGGCAAAGGGAGACACTCCTCCCCCTGTCTCTCTTTCTCACCTTCATGCCCTGGGTCATGAAAAGCGAGTGAGTCATAGTCCCCAATTCAAAAAATAAAGCAACAACAGTCTCCATTTTGATGGGAGCCTCCAATTCTTCAGGGCGCCTTCAGTTTATGGGCAAGGAGCATCCCGTAGCAATCAATTCAAGAACAGAATAAAGGGATTACTGAAGCCTAACTCTATGAACATCAATATTTATTCAATAACACATGTTTTTGACTGCCAATGCTCTTGTAGGGGAACTAAGATTGCTCCTGCCCGACGGGTGCATGGATAAAAAACTTATTACTGCCAGGTGGGAGCAAACTTGCTCCAGGTGCATCCAGAATGGGTGAATGCGGGTGAGTCAGTGGGGCAGTGGGTGCCTTGGGCCTCTGCCAGCAGCCCACAACTTTCTGTGTTGTGTTTACCCTGGGTGGGCAATGGGACACCCACCTAATGTCCTGGGTGATTAGGTCCCCAGGGCCAGTATTGGCTTGGAGAGCCAGGTTGCACACCCACTTCCATTAATGAAATAAATGAATTGCAGGCTCCCACCTTCACCCAGGAAAGGTGCTGGCTTGGGAGCTGACGGGGGACATGGATGCCTTAGGACTTCCCTGCGACCCACAAGAAAAAAACGATCCGGGTGCCCTGAGTGGGCACCCAAAATATAAAAGCAAAAAAAGAATTATAAATGAGCGGCAGGAGACGCTGACTGATTTTTACTGCTCCTAGGAAGGAGCAGCCCACAATGCCCTACGGCATTTTAACAAAATATATTGTCTTGCTTGTGGTACCCTATCACACTCATACAAGTTCAAAACTTGAAATATACCTTAAATTTGACCAACACATGTGACCCAAGCTATTCTTATTGCTTTGGGTGGCATGTGTTAGTGATTTTAATGTATGTTCAAGTATTAAACAACTGTAGCTGCGCTCCCCAAAAAATCAGATAAACAAGACCAACATTTATCAGGCTGTTATAAGAGCCAGTGTTGACATTAAAGTGCTGGAGCTGAGCACCAGAAACCACAGGGTCAAATTAAAGCAAAGATGTGGAGTGACTGGTATCTCCTTTCAGACCTCTCTCAGATGACCGGTGTGTGTAGTAGGGTGTGGGGAGGGACTAGCCTCTCCTTTGAGACCTGTCTCTCAGGTGACAAGTGTGTGTAGTGGGGTGCGGGAGGGAATGGTCTCGTCTTTAAGACCTTTTTCTCAGATGACGGGTGTGCATAGTAGGGTGTGTGGAGGGACTGGCCTCTCCTTTCAGACCCCTCTCTCAGATTTCGGGTGTGCGTAGTAGGGTGTGTGGAGGGACTGGCCTCTCCTTTCAGACCACTCTCTCAGATTACGGGTGTGTGTAGGATGGTGTAGGGAGGGTCTGGCCTCTCCTCTCAGACCTCTCTTTCAGATGATGGGTGTGTGTAGTAGGGTGTGGGGTTGGACTTGCCTCTCCTTTAAGACCTTTCTATCAAATGATGGGTGTGGTTAGTAGGGTGTGGGGAGGGACTGGCCTCTCTTTTGAGACCTCTCTCTCAAATGACAGGTGTGTATAGTAGGATGTGTGGAGGGACTGGCCTCTTTGCTGATACCTCTCTCTGTAATAATGGGTATGCATAGTAGGGTGTTGGGAGGGACTGGCCTCGCCTTTCAAACCCCTCTCTCAAATGAACCTCTCTCTCCTGGATGATAAGTGTGCATAGTAGGGTGTGGAAAGCCCCTTAACTCTACTCACAACTCTTCCCAAGACAATGGGCATAAGTAGTAGACTCTGATAAAATCCATCTCCACTAAGACTCCTTCCTACAGTAACAAGTGTGCATATCAGGATGTATTCAAAGATCACCTACTCCTTCCTATTTTTCATGATTCTATGAGAGTACCTCGAGATGGTAAAATTAAAAAAAAGAGTTAACCTTCTACTCATCACAGTACATATGTCTTACACACTACCTCTCAATAACAAGCACCACAATATGCTTTTCTACTAATAAAGTGCATTAAGAACTCACCTACTCCTTTTTACTATTCACGATCCTGTGAGAGTCCTGTGAGATTCTAATTTTTGCCTCGAATTCCCACCGCACAATAAAAAAACCATGGGTGCCACATGCTTCTCTGTTCAAGCACCCAAACTATGGAACTCTTTCCCCCCAAAATAAGATCCACAGATAACCACCTTATCTTCAGAAAACTACTCAAGAATTGGCTCTTCCCCACATAACCATCATACACAAACATAAATATGCAGCATATCCCTCTGTATATAAGCATTTATTTGGACAATACATATGTACCTACATATGTGTATTGCTTTGTATAAACGTGCATAATAATTATGTTTTAAAAATGTAGATTAACAAATGTATTTATTACTTATGGTTACATTATTCTATGTTTTAACATGTATATAAGTGACTGCATAAATAAGTAAATCTCTTATCATAACTATTTATCTACAATTGCTTCACTATTGAATTACAAAAAATAAACACAAATACATTTATTTTAAGTACAGCAACACTTGAAGGCTTAATTGTATTAAATGCATCTTCAATCTACATATATTACCTTCCTTATTCATATATATGCCTTCCATGTACTTATGTATCTATATATTTATTGCTTTTTTTTCTAATTCAGCATATCCAATGCACTATCCTATTTCTTGCCCTATACTGCTCTCAATATATCCTCTACCTCAACTCTCTGACTCATCTCATACCTCATTCTACTACTCTTTTCAAAGCACTACCCTATTTCTCACCCTATACCTCTATCAATATATCCTCTACCTCCACTCTCCATTCATCCCAAACCCAATACCACTACTATGATCCCCAAAATAACCCTTTCTAGACTCTTCCCTCGTCTACCCCTCCTTGTATCATATCATACCTCTTTTACTATTCAGATCTCCCAAACAAGCCTTTCTAAACCCTTCTCTCTAATTCTTCCCCTTCCACCTCCCCTTTAATCCTCCCACCCCCTCCTACTGCTATGAACCCCCCCAAAAAACTAACAGTAATTCCATCTAGACCGTTCCCTCTTCTAACCCTCCTTCCCTCTTCTAACCCTCCGCTATTCCTTTTCAATCCAAATAACAGATTTACATGTCCACCACTCACATTAATTTAATATTTCCCTATACTAACTGTCCTCCACCTTCCCTGTGCTCACCCCAAACCACCTCCTATAGCTATAAACTCCCCCCAATAATAAAGAGAAATTTCTAAACCCTTCCCTCTTGTATACCTCCTCTATTTCTTTTCAATCCAAATAACAGACTAACAAGTCCACCACTCAAATTGATTGCATATTTCCCTATACTAATTCCCACTAATCCTGTTTGGGTTCCGGAGTACTATATAGATGCAAACCTTTTCCCTGCACTATCCTTCTAAATCCAAATAACAGACTAACATATCCACCACTCAAATTACTTTCATATTTCACTATAATAATTCACCACTGATCCTTTATGGGTTCTGGAGTAGCGTGTTACTCGCTGAAAAAGTGCTTCAACGCCTCATCAAGGTTAACAAGCACTATATAAATGCAAACCTTTTCCCTCTTCTATCCCTCTACTATCATTCTCAATCCAAATACCCGACTAACATATCCACCACTCAAATTACTTTCATATTTCACTATACTAAATCATCACTAATCCTTTATGGGTTCCGGAGTAGCATACTAGTTGCTGAAAAGGCGCTTTTACGCCTCATCAGAGGTTTTAAGCACTATATAAATGCAATTACAATGCTATATATATATATATATGTATATATATATATATATATATATATATATATATATATATATATATATATATATATATATATATATATATATATTATCTACTGGCGGTCGCCAGTAGATAGTTATAGTTAGGACCGTGTTTCCATAGGAAATCCGCAACATTCTATTTGGAATAACTTTGGCGCCGGTTGACGAATCCTCGCGAATTTTTCAAAACTAATGGGGCGCTACGCTCCGCTCCTACCCTGAAAGTCTCGGGGGGATTCGTCAAGCGGGGGCTGAGAAAAAAGGGGGGTCCCAAAACGCGTTTTCCCCATGCATTTTCCCATAAGACCTTTAGTCCGAGCTACAGCCCGAACGGCTGAACAGAATTACTTGAAATTGGGCAGAGAGGTAGTCCTCAGGTCAGGGATGTGCCTTTTGCAGGTCTGGTGTAAATCTGTTCAGTAGGTCCTGAGAAAATAGCATTTAAATCAATATATATATCTGTAAGCGCGCTCCGTGCGCTTACGGTCAGCTTACCGTACGCGTACGGTGCCATGTGCGAGCTCAATTCCGATTGGTGGTTACATGACTGTAAACATTCGAATCGGTCGAAATCAGAAAGTATCGGCCGCCATTTTCTGTCTCTCGCACTGAAAAACAAAGGTTGATAACATGAAAAGGGGGCAACGAAGAGAGTTGCAGACCCCCTAGCGTTCGTCAGGGGGTTCACGAAGGACCAAAAAGTATGAAATTTTTTTTTAATAATTTAAAAAAAAAATCGCGGAGTGCGCGTACGGTAAGCTTACCGTACGCGTACGGTAAAAAAAAATAAAAAAAAAAAAAAGAATTAACAATCACATTTAATATATAAATCTAAGGACCCCCAAGGGAGAAAAAAACAATTGATATTTTGTAAAAAATGGCGAGGTGTGCACGGTACGAAATGCGCAACGTGGGCAAAAATTAAAAATAAATACATAACTTAGCATTTAAAAAACCGTACAAATTCACTGAAAAAACCATAGGTTTCACACAAGTTATAGTTAGCTGTACATTTCACTCGTAAAAAACCAATGAAATTCCACGTTATAGTTAGATCAGGTAACTATAACTTGCGCGACCGCAATGCACAATGCGGCATTTCAGATGTCATCATTGATGTCATGAGTGATGTCACTGACCATGTCATAAGTGATGTAATATGTGACGTCATCAGCAGTTTATTGTGGGCGCGCAAGTTATAGTTACCTGATCTAACTATAACGTGGAATTTCATTGGTTTTTTACGAGTGAAATGTACAGCTAACTATAACTTGTGTGAAACCTATGGTTTTTTAAGTGAATATATATATATATAAATACTGCTTGATATTTTCTAACAGTAAGTCACTCTAAATAAAGGAAATGGCTTTGTGAGTTGAGTCACCACTTACCTATTTATCCATGTATTTGTTTTAATATATATTATATTTTCTGAAATATGTTTTTATACTTCTGAAAATGCAATGGATCCTTGGAAGGTACAACACATTTGTTCTAAAAAGCATTAAACACCAGCTTGTTCTACATCCACCTCATATAGCATGAACTATGCATATGACACAGAAGTGACCTTGTGTCTGACTCTATTCTAGGCTGCAGGTCTTGAACAGCATTCTCAACACAAAACGCCTGTAGCAATTCACAAGACTGGCGCTGCCTCTTAAAGCAGCGGCAAGATAATTAACACATGTATCATGCAACTGCATCACATTGATTGCCTTATCTTGTGTTTTTAATTTAATTACCTACTAAACGAAGGAGCTCTGCATCATGAATGATAATCAGCATGTATTAAAGCTGAGCCTGCATAAGCTCTTAGAATGAAGTCGTCCCTACAAGCTGGAATGATGAAGACACAGCAAATTAACGTATTTGTGCATTTATGTATCTGTCTATGTATCTATATGTTGTTTTCTATAGTGTGAACTCCATCCATCTGTCTTTCAATGCGTTTTACAAGTCTTTGAAATAAAGAGTATGGAGGAAGCATATTGTGATACAATTAGGGTCTATTACAAGTCGGGCGGAGCAGAATTCCTGAATAGAATTCAGCTCTGCCTAATCACAATTTGCCAGGTGTATTCGCACCCCATTTTCCCAGGTGCACGAAAACTGGACGTGACTTTACTGTACAGAAAAAATGAGCGGTAAAGTCACCAACAGCCAAGCCTCTCCCCCTGGTGCTGGCCAACCATCTTTTTCTGGCATTGCGCCTGCCAGGTCACCTCCACCCCTTCCATCCCCTACCCTCCCAACTCCCCTTGCTCCACTCCGTTACTGCACCGATGGCCCTGCTCCCATAAAACCCCACAAAATATGGAATTCCATGCAGTTTTATGCCTGGTAACAACAGGTCCAAACAGTGATTCCCTATTCAATTGGAAACAAGAATTGCAGGTACTAGCGAGGGGTTATTGTATGGTACCAATAATTACGTCTGCGAAGCTTGCACCTAATCAGGACAGTGCAAGTCATAAGGAGGGCTGCAATGAGAAACCGTACATAGCATTGTGAAAACAGGAGTAGAAGAAGCACTTGTACTGAGACAGTTGGAAAAATAACATTAGCATCATAGTTGCCTGTCTGCCCTAACAGTACTACTAGGTGGGTCTAGTAGTTTGTAAAATCAGCTGGGGTGTTGCAGCATGCTTGAATGCCTCTCCTTGAGGTATGCAAGGTCTACATTCCTGCTGTGATGGTTTCCACCATATATAACTTTCTTCAGAAGTAATTTTAGTTAGAGTGGCTGGCTGGCTGGCACAGAAATGAAGTGCACGTAATAGTGCATATTATCAAATCACTATACTGGAGGAAATCAAAATTGTAGCAGAACAAAATCATAGATTCTGAACGATTCGTAAATGTATATATATAATCTGTGCATAATGTATACCACATGTAAAACTACCACAAACCATGCATTACCCAGAAGCACATTTCATCTAGGACGGGAAAGGTGGGCAAAGCACAGGATTACTAGATATGTGGCGATGCAAATTTTGTTAAACCCCAAAAATACGTTTTTAGATATTGACAAACAATTAAGTAAGCAAGATAGTATTTTTATTTGAACACCTATCTTATACCAAATTAGATCTGGCATAAATTGCTCAGAAAAAGAGGGAAACATGCACTAATTAGTCCTGTTTTGTTAACTAAGTTACAAGATGGAAGACGTATATTATAAATTATATTATATTAACCCCTCTAGGGGGATATTGTCACGTTTCCTAATTGAAGTGTTCATCAGTCCCTCTATACTTGTTTCCGGTCCAGGGAAGACATGGCTTGGTAGTTCGGGCTGGACTGTTCCCATGAGGCACATGGTCAGACTGATTTGCATGTGGCCATGTCTGAACTGGGGTGGCGGAGTGAGCTAAAGAATGATGATGGATTAAACCCAGATCAGTTGACTGGGGGTGAGTGCTTGCAATGTTCAACCCTCCGTCCATCATCCCCTTTGATTTTGCTTTGTTCGCCCTAAGTTGGCAGGGTATGCCCAGACGTGGGTCCCTTGCTCACCCTGCCACTGGATTCAAGCTAGCCTGGCTGATGATAGCTGATTAGCCAGAAACCGGTCCCAGGATGCTTGTTTCCGGTCCAGGGAAGACATGACTTGGCAGTTCGGGTTGGACTGTCCCCATGAGGCACATGGTCAGACTGATTTGCATGTGGCCATGTCTGAACTGGGGTGGCGGAGTGAGCTAAAGAATGATGATGGATTAAACCTAGATCAGTTGACTGGGGGTGAGTGCTTGCAATGTTCAGCTCTCCGTCCATCATCCCCTTTGGTTTTGCTTTGTTCGCCTGAAGTTGGCAGGGTATGCCCAGATGTGGGTCCCTTCCTCACTTTGCCTCTGGATTCAAGCTAGCCTGGCTGATGACGGCTGATTAGCCAGAAACCGGTCCCAGGATGCTTGTTTCCGGTCCAGGGAAGACATGGCTTGGCAGCCGGTCCCAGGATGCTTGTTTCCGGTCCACGGAAGACATGGCTTGGCAGTTCGGGCTGGACTGTTCCCATGAGGCACAGGGTCAGACTGATTTGCATATGGCCATGTCTGAACTGGGGTGGCGGAGTGAGCTAAAGAATGATGATGGATTAAACCCAGATCAGTTGACTGGGGGTGAGTGCTTGCAATGTTCAACACTTCGTCCATCATCCCCTTTGGTTTTGCATCAGTCCCTCTAGTCGGGTTATTGTGAAAGTTGTTGATGGAATAAAAGTTATCCTGATTGAGACTTATAGAAATTTAGTAACGACTTTACTTAATATCCCAATAATAGTGCCTGTTAAAAAGGTAAAAACATAATAAACAGAGACAAGCAGAATTTTCTGAGGATTACTTCTAAGGAATCCTGCTCCATTTTATATTTGAGGGTTTGCCACTAGTCAGTTCAGAATACAACTTGACAAACATTGTCTATACGAGTTATTCAAGAGGTACATGAAGTTTGTCATCCAAATTGTGTCCAAAGGGGAATTTTGTTTTTAGTTATGGAATGTATATAGATTCCAATCATCTCAACACATTCGCTCTCTATCACACCCTCTTTCATGTTTCTTCATGAAGTTGAGTGCGAAATACTGTGGTGAGGTACTGTCCCCATTATGGAATCCTTCATTGTGTCTTGCCGCAGGTTTACTGCAGTTCTTAATTGTAACGGAGCAAGCAAATCTCAAAATTTGCTTATGCAGTGGACATATAGTACTTCCAAACTATTTGAGCCCACAAGAGCATTCCAGTACTCATACCACATACATAATTTTGCATGTGATTCTCTGTTTTATTTTTATTTTCCTTTGCGTTGGAATGTAGTAATGTTCTTACCATGCTTGCATGGCAAGCATATGTGTCATTTATCAAATCTATCCTGTGTTGGTATTTGACTTAACTGATTTTTATCTTCGGTGTCAAAGGGGCTATGTTTTACCATACCTGCAATGCGGGGAACCATTCTATACATGATCTATGGGTTACTGCCAAATTGATATTTATTGTCAGGGTTATGCTTAAACAGATGCCAATGTTTAGAGAAAACATTACATACCTTCTAATTTTTCATTGCTGTATCCATTGATCAGTTTAAATATGTAATCAGGTTTCATTTATGTCATTTTTTGTTTCTTGATATCCTGTAGCTCTTCCCTTCTCCCTTGTTTCGCTCTTTCATTCATATGAATTATTGAATTACCTTTGTAGGATATCCTTGATTGTGGCATCTTGTCAAGGCAGTTTTCATCCTATTTTTCAATTTCTTATTCAGTTGAACAATTTCTTTTTAAACCTATCATTTTACCGAATGGTATGCAGCACTTTAATTTCTCATCATGGTGACTTGACACATGTAAGACCATGCTGCTAACTGTATTCTTCCTGAAAAATGCACTTTCAAGTGTATTCTCTTTTACATATACCAAAGTATCTTGGAATTCAATCTGGTTTTGTTAATGTTGTAGGTAAGTCTGATGTTATATCAGTACTCATTCGCATTTCAGAAATATTTAATGAATTCCTCTTCAGTACCATCCCAAGTAAGCAAGATATCATTGATTATTCTCAAACAAAGAATCATTTTGCTTAGGTAGATCTCATTGTTTGCTGACCACAGTACCTCCTTCTACCAGCTCATTGACAAGCTTGCATAGCTTGGGACAAAGGCATTTCCCATCACTATCCCACATGTTTGTAAGTATATTTCTTTCCCAAACAGGAAACCATTGTTCTTCAAGCATATATCAAACATTTCCATGATCACAGGTCATGTCTCATAATGGAATTCTGTTGGAGAAAATGTTTACAGTCCGGCATTCAATACTCATGTTTGGTGGATTTGCATAATGCAGCCACATCTATTGCAATCAAGTAATAGGGGTTAGTATATAAGATATTTTAAACTTGACAGAATAAATCAGTGGTATCCCTGATGGAAGTATTAAGATTTTTGACCAGTGGTGCCAATGATACATCAATATATTTGGAAATGTTTTCAAACAGAGAGACACTGGCTAAAATTATTGGTCTTACTGGAGGATTCCTTTAATCCTTTTGTAGTTTTGATAGAAAGTTACTGCCTCTTTTTCAGTGATCACCACCACTTTGTTTGGACTGATGCTTCTGGATTTTGAACTCTGAGCACTCGGGTGCTGCTGTCCAGATCTCAGTGTATGTTCTCTGACCCCCCACACATGGAGAAATTGGCTAATTCGCAATTGGTATATTTACCTTCCTTTAGGGCCATAGTATAAATGTCACCTGAGGATTGTTGCGCCTATGGTGCATTCACTATGCTGACAAGAGAAACATGGCTTCAGACCTACATCTGTAGCCTGACAGCCACAGCTTTTAAACTTGCAGGCAGTTCAGTCAAAATAAACCTTTTGACACCAGGAATAACCTGTAAGTCACCCCTAAGTAGGCCTTGTAGCCCACAGGGTAGGAGTGCCTAGTTTTTAAATAGAAACATATAAGGAGACCTGTACATGTATAGTTTAATGAAAATGGAAACCTGGAGAAGAGGAGACCTTTGATCCCAAAACACAATCTAGCCTCCTGTCCTTTTCAGTGGAGGAGGGAACTAGCCCGAGAATCAGTAGGAGTGGTTGACTGGAAAGAGACTGCTCATTACCTTAAAAACACACTTCTGTGTACCACAAGCTCCCTCCACGGGCAGAAAGATTACTAAAATACTAAAGATAGTGCACTGAGGTACAGCTTGCATTGAAGCATACAGGATGTGCTGGAAACGTGGGAAGGGATTGTGCTGGAGCCACTCACCCACTGGCTAGAGAATGAAACAAAAGTGGCAGCTCACCTCCAGCACTTCAGAACACTTCATGGGCCTGTGGCAAAACAGAAGAGGACCTGACCTGCTGTCTGTAATCTGTGTGGAGGGTGGAGACCTGAAGGGCTTTACCTGCTTCCACTTGTACCCAGGACCTTGAGGTGCCTGCCACAGGGTGCAGGGATAAACGGCACCTCCTATTTCACAATGGGGGCATGCATTCCAGCCAGAATACATGCTCCCATTGTAAAGTATAGAAATGTGACCGAACAGTGTTTGGTCGAATCCTAATTAGTCGGTCGGGCCCGACGACTGGGCGTCTGTCGGTCCCTTGACAGAGATGATGTCAGGCGAAGGAAACTCCACCCAACATCGTAATAGAGCCCCTAAGTGTTAGACCTTATAGAATTATAGCATACCATTAAATGAAATGCTGTATATGTATATAACAAGTTGTTCAACTAAACAAGAACGTGAAGAACTCATGAGCACTTTCATGATAAGATTCCGCATTTGAGGTTAACCTTCCAGGGTGGTGCATAATTCATAAGAAAAACTAAGTAAAAGAGAAGGAAAGAGTTATTGATTACAAAAAAACAGCATCAGTGCGTCCCAATGACAGAAATAGACTAATAATTGGATACAGATAAAGAAAAATAGGAAGAGACATAATATTTTCTCTAAACATTGATATCTGATTTAAATTGACCTTGACATTAAGGATCAACTTGGAAGTTGCCCATCAATCATGTACGGAATAGCATCATCCATTGCAGATATGACAACATATAGCCACTTTGACACCAAGGATTAAAAAAGACAAGTCAAATACCAACACAGTATGGATGTTGGAAAGGCCACAAATGCTTGGCATGTAAACATGGTATAAATGCAACTATGTTCCAACATAACAGAAAGGAATGTATAATAAAACAGAGAATCCCAAGCAAAATCATACATTTCGTATATGTACTGGAATGTCCTGTGCACCAAATTATGTACACTACAAAAAGTAATTCTGTAACACCTTTTGCACCATTAAATATAGGAACTACAGATAACTGGTGGAAAGACACTATGATAAACTCCACAATAGGAATAGCACTTCACTGCAGTATTTTGGACTCGACTTGATGAGAAACATGAAGAAGGGGGTAGCAGAGTAAAAGTTGACACAATTCTGTTTTTGATACATTATCCCCCAAAACTTTCTCTTTCGACATAATCTAGATGAGGAATTTCATGTACAGCTTGAACCAATATGGCACGCTAGTCTGCATGCACTTACAACGCATGTCATTACAACGCAGTCATTACAACAACCGCGTTGTTACATCGCATACCTTTACAATGCAAGTCGGAACAACTACTTGCTGTAGGGCGCGCTGGATGTTGGAATAGTATAATTTACTATTCCAACTCCAGTCTGTGCAACTGCAGGGATTTTAAATCCAACACCGTCTGCCCCCTAACGCATGTAACATCGCGGTTGTTGTAATAATCGCGTTGTAATGGCATGCGTTGTCTCGCATGCATGGTAAACGCTGTTTACAGCTTGAACAACTCTTATAGATAATAATTGTCAAGTAGAATTATGTATTGATTAGTGGCTAATTTTGTAATATAAAATGGAATGAAAGTCTTTAGACGAAATCCTCAGAATTTCTGTCTCTCTCTATATTGTGTTTTTACCTTTTTAACAAACACTTTTTTTGTAATATATTAGTTTTCTGGCACATGTTGGTAATACACTCCTATTATACTCAAAGGGATAGCTTTTTTCCATTAATGACTTTCACAATAAACGCACTAGAGGGACTGATGAACAGTTTGAAAAGAAACTCCCAGTAGGGGAATTTACTAGCACAATTGCAACAACCTATAAAATACTGCCAGTATCTGAAAGAAAAATTGGATCATTTACTTTAATATCTGTGCCAACATGTTGGATTATACACTGATCTGTGGACTACATTTCCAACAATGTACTTTTCACATATTGTATAAAAAGCACCAGTACTGAAGATGGAACTTTTTAACTGTGATCAATATCCTTTGGTTGCAGCCTGTGGGCTTTTTCTCTTACATGTTTTGTGCTGCTGAATAAAATTGTGATCTACACTGCCCGAGTATTGCCTACTCTTCCCTGACTTTAGGAGAGAACCTTTGCATAGAAATGCATATGGACATGGGGGAGCATGATGGTGGGAATGAGGAGAGAGTCCAGTACAGCAGGTCAGCTGGGTAGTTGTAGGGAGGCCTCTGGAGCTTGTTATGTCTCTGCAGCTCACACAGGAGGTACGCTAAATTACCCTTGGAGTCAATCAGGTTAGTCTGAGATGAAGGTAATCAGGTCCAGTCTTCCTTCTCAGACAGCAAGTCAGTGCCCCTCAGCAGGGCAGTCCTTCTTCTGTAATGACCACAGGTCTGGGAGTGTTATAAAGAGTGCCTCTGTAGGTCCAATATTTACACTTGGCACCAGCCTCTCTATTTGAGGAGCACCCTGTCCTACCCCACAACTGGTTTGGGAAAGTTCTTCACTGTCCCTGTCAAGGCTCCAAGGAGTCTAGGGTGGCAGAAGGCTGATGTCAGGTTCCTCCTTTGTGTGTGCTGGAGACAAACCGTTTGGCGTGCATGTGGGGTAGAGCATAGCTCAACCCCAGTCATTCTGGCCCCCATCTGGTATCCCTTTGTGTCACTGTCAGGGAGAAATACACAAACACCAACAGGAGAGCCATTGAGTCATGTGACCCAGGATACTGGGAGAAGGCACAAAAGTCTGGGACAAGAAAATGCCAACTTTCTAAAAGTGCAAATCACAAAAGGGTTTGGCCCTCAATCAGTAAGGCCGGGCCACTTAACTAGAAACCACCACAAAGAGTGCCAATACTGATGATCATTCATTCATACTTTCATGCAAAGATCAAAAGACCTAATCAATCTGATCTGAAAAAAACTTTTTTTATTTTATTCACTTTTAGTTAAGTATCTTCTTTGTGGATTGTTTTTTATGATTTTTGTTAAATTTCTGACATAAACCATCTTTTAGACAATATTTAAACATACACTGTGGACACAACTAACAAAAGTGAACAAAAAATTGAATGGCACAATATATTTTCAATGTACAAACATATCACATTACATTACAATAACATAAATCACATATATAGCTCAGGTTCTGTACAACTTCTTTACCCACAGTTGCATAAACAACCAATACTGGTGAGCATTATCTAACTTGCCACACTGTGCATGGCTGATGAGGGAGGACACATTGGTACCCCCACGGTCCCAATTGGGAACACTCCAGGTGCAGGGGGGCCAACTATGGGCCCCCAAAGCCTGATTCCGACTGCTGATTCAAGTCGGATGGCACGATTCGGAAAGGCTGTCCAAATCCAGCATTGGACTCGGTCGTTCGGACGATTGTGCTCCATAAGGCTCGGTCACTCCAAATGCCGTCGGGTTCGAGTTTGGGATATTCTTAATGCCTAACTTGCATCATACTCGGTTGGTCAAAAACCTTTCCGAGTCGGTCAGAAAGACACGTTCCCGATCCTATTTAGATGGAGCAAATGCCGTAAGGAAACATTCCTGCCCTCATCAGATTCAGGCCCTAAGTCTGCATTCTGGGTTTTAAGTTGAAATATAGTGTACTACAGCTTTTTAAGTGCATAAGAAGACTTGAGTCTCTTCATTTAGGCTTGTTTATATGTTTGTTAATACGTTAATATGTAACAAATAAAAAAAAACACTACACTGCGCTACATATTCTCATAAAACCCAGAACGCCGACTAAATGGGAGCTCAACAATATGGCTGCCTTTTAATTTTGTAATGATGAAATATTGTTTAGACCACTCTTAGTGGGTGATTACGATGCCGGTCGGAAAGGCTCCGGACAAGATTCGGATTCTCTGAATCCGATTCGGAACTTATGTTTCCGACTGAATCGGGTACATTTCTGACCGACCGATTACTGTTCAAGGAAACCGCTCAGGCTGTCTGATTTGGTTCCGATCGGCAGTCGGACAGCCTGAGTCATTCGGACCCGAATCGTAAAGCTCTATGGACATGGTTTCTGACCAAACGATTACAATGTCTGAATCTGACAGTCATTCCGAGTCAGTCTGCCTTACACGAAATGGCTGTCGAAATCTGATTTTGGGGGCTCATCCGTAGGCCTCCGGTTGGGGCCCGTGGGGGTACCCAAGGGACCCCTCTTTCCAACCATGCACAGTTTGGCAGGCACCATGAGGTGCCTGCCACAGGGTGCAAGATTTCCCCAACCACCACTTTTTTCAATGGAAGTCTGTATTCTCATTTGGAACACAGGCTCCCATTGAAGTCAATGTGAGTCCAACTGAACGATGTTCGGAAGCATCGTAATCGGTCGGTCGGACTTGCAGAACCCGATTTGGTCGGAAACGATTCCAAAACTGATTTGGTCGGAAGAGTATTCGACCCACATTGTAATCATAATCATCCCCTTAGTCTGCATTTTGGGTTTCAAGGGGAAATATAGTGTAGTACAGTGTATTTTTAATTATGAACATCTTAAAAAAAATTGTGGAAGCTCTGCAGGACTTTTTATGTAACTCCGTGGTACTCCATCAACTTTAAAAAAATATATATTAAGTGATAAAACTAACTTTCTCTACCTTTACAAACTTACCTAAAATGCCGCATTCCTGCATATGCATTTCTAGAAACAGTACGACACTGTATTTACCCCTAAAACCCAGAAAGCAGACAAAGGGCAGTATTATTACCATGCCAGCGCCCCGCAGGCACACCGCCAAAGCCATAATAAGACTGCCTGCCGGATTCCAACTGTAATACAGGTTGGGTGGTCCTGTGACGGTTGGCCCACAGTGGTGCAGTGCTAAGGCCCATTCGTGTGCCAGAGCAAGGCACCGCAATGGGAACTCCATGGCCCGTTTCTGCAGGGCATGACCTGAGATGTCCCTGCGCTGCTGGAACTGGGGATGCATGCATGCAGGGGGGCACACTATGTGCCCCCATGCATGCATCTCCTGGTCTAAAGGCAGGCCCCCCTTTTGTTTCCTCACTGCCACACTTTTCATGGCAGGCTCCCAGCCATAAAAATTGTGGCGGTGAGGAAACTCCTAATATGTTTGGCGGTGTTGCAGCTGCACACCAGCATATTAGGGGCCTCAGACCACTGCAAGACCGCCTGGGAGCGCGGATCCCTGGCCGCAGCAGCGGTTGTAATAGGGCGGTTCAGACCACCGGTGCAGTGGTAGCTGCACCGCCACCATGGTTTTCGCTGACCATCGGACTGCCTCAAAATAAGGCCCTAAGTCTGGTTTAAATGTTATGGCTGCCTTTTCATTTTGTAAGGGCTTTCATTACTCAAATGTGAACTGTTTTGTTATCGCAATCTACCATATTTTTCAGTGAAATTACTGCAGTATACTGCAAGACAAGATATCACTATGTGTTTGTGCCTTATAACTTTAAAACTACTCAACCAATTTAGATCTGCTACCAAAAAGGACCATTTCCACCCCATAATCTATATTTCTGCAAAATTTTATCTAAATCCATTCAGCCAATTTCCAGCTACATTTGTTTAAGCTGTACTCTAGGACACGACACGCCACTCCACTCCACTGTAGGACATGCCACTCCACTCCATGACAGGTCACTCCACTCTAAGACATTCGACTCCACTTTATGCCACTCCCCTCTACAACATCCCATTTCAGTATATGGCACTGTAATCTATGCCCCTCCATTCTAAAACACTGTACACTGGGCCAATCTATGACATGCTCTTGTACTCTACGGTATGACATTCCATTGCAACCTAAGCCACTCTACAACACTCTACTCAATTCTATGCCCCTTCACTGTATGCCACTGTACCCTCTGTACTCCGCTCTACGCCATGCCACTCTACTCTAGGATATGCCACTCCACTCTACTACATGCCACTACACTCTACGATCTGTCACTCCACTGTAAGTCACTCCACTCTACGGCACTACTTGACACTCAACTTCACTCTACAACCCTCTGCGCTCCTCCACTCTAGGACACTCTACTCCACTCTATGCCACTGTACAACACTCTATTCTACCCCATGAGAGACTACGTCACTCCACTGTACGCCACTGCACTCTACTCCATGACATGCCACTCCATTGTACGTCACTGCAATGTATATCACTCTACTCTATGCTATTCTACTCTATGCCACTCCACAGTACACCACTCTACTGCATGCCACTCCACTCTAACCCACTCCACTCTATACTATTCCATTCTATGCCACTCCACTCTTTGCCACGCCACTGTGCCATGACACTGTGCAGCACTCTACTTTATACTTTTCCACTCTACGCCACTCAAGTATAGGCCACTCCATTCTACGGCATGACACTCTACTCTACGGCATTGCACACCACACCACTTTACACCACAATGCTTAATGCCCTACACTGTATACCACTCAACTGTACGGCACAACACTATACCATGAGACAGTATTCCACGCCACTCTATGATACGGCATTCTACAACATGATACTGTACTCAACTCTACGCCACTCTGCTCTATGCCACTCCACTCAACTCTTCTCTATGACACTCTAGTCCACTCTACAATACTCTATGCCCCCCCACTCTACCTCACTCTACTCCACTCTATGGCACTCCACTGTACAACACTCTACCCCAGTCTATGCCACTCTACAACACTCTACTCCACTCTATGCCACAATATGACACTTTGCACAACTTCCTATACTCTACTTCACCCCACTTTAATCTACTTGACACTCTATGGCACACTATTCCACTCTACTCCATTACTCCATTCTCCACTACTCCAATCTATTCCCCCGTGCAGTCAATCCTATGACACTCCATGCATCTAATCTACGCCACTCTACTCATCTATGCCGCTCCACTCTATGTCACATTCCGACACTCTTCGACAAGCCACTCTACTTCACTGTATGACATGCAACTCTACAAAATGAGACTTTACTCCATTCTATGCTACGCCACACCACTCTACTCCACTCCACACCATTCCACTGTACAAAGCACCACTCAACTCTGTGACTCTTTCCTCTACTCTATGCTACTCCACTCCACTTGATTCCACTAGATTCTACTCCACTGTTTGACACTTTACCCGACTCTACGTTCCTGTGTAGACATTCTGCTCTATACCACTCTATGACACTCCATACTACAACACACTACTGCATTTGATGCTACTGTACAACACTCTATTCCACTCTATGTTCTTACGCTTCACTCTACAACACTCTACTCCACTCTACTTTATGCCACTCCATGACACTTTACTCCACTCTACTTTATGACACACTACTCCACTCTACTCCACTACTCCACTGTATGCCACTCCACTGTAATCCACTCTAAGCTACTCAACTCTATGATAGTCCATGCCACACACTCTACAGCACTATATCTACACAATTCCACTCTAAAACACTCTACTCCACTCTTTGCCACTCCACCACTCTACGACATAAAACTGTACAACACTCCACTCCACTCTATGCCATTCCACTCTGCTCCACTTCATGATACTCTGTTCCACAACACTCTATGCCCCTCTGCTCTACCACTCTGTACTCCACTCTATGGCACTCTACTGTACAATGCTGTACTCCAGTCTATGCCACTTTATGACACTCTACTCCTCTCTACAGCTCTCTACGCAACTCTCTGTATGCCTCTCCACTTCACTCCATTGTACTCTATGAGACACTACTCCATTCTTGTTCACTCTACTCCACTCCATGCCACTTCACTCCATGCCACTCGACTCTATTACTCTCCATGCAACTCCACTCTAGCACAATCTACTCTATGCCATTCCACTCTACTCCACTCCACTTTCTGACACACCACTTCACTCCACTGTACGACACGCGACTCCACTCTATGACACTTTACTCCACTGTAGGCTGCAGCACTCCACTCCACTCTACTCAACTGTATAACACTTTACTCCCACTCTATGCCTCTGTATGACATTCCACTCTAAGCCACTTCACTCCACAACATTCTACTACACTCTATGCCACTATACAACACTCTACCCCACTGTATGCTCCTTCACTCTATGCCTCTCTACTACACTGTATGACACTCTACGACACGCCACTCCACCCAAGCTAATCCATAGTATGACACGGCACACCACTCTATGATACCCTCCTTCACTCTACTCTATGCCACTCCACTCTATGACACTCTGCTCCACCCAACTCCACTCTATGCCACTTCACTCTATGACACTCAACTCGATGACACTCCACTAAATGACACTACCCTGTGCAATACTCCACTGTGCAACACTCCACTCTACAACACTCTACTGCACCCCACTGTATAACTCTTCATTGTACTCTATGACATGCCACTTCACTATCTGCCACTTCACTCTAGAAGACTCTACTCCAGTGTATGCCCCTTCACTATACACCACTCTACTCCACTCTACGGCACTCCAATCCACTGTATAGCATGCCACTGTAGTGTATGACATACCACTCCACTCCACTCTATAGCACTACACTCTAAAACACTCTACTTCACTTTATGCCCCTCCACTCTACGCCACTTTGCTCCACTGTACTCCACTGTACGACACTTGACAACACTCCTCTCTATGACACGCCACTCTGTGACACTGCACTACACCACACTTTCCTCCAACAGTTGGAAGCAGTTAGATTCAAAAATAGAGCGTTGTTGAGTGGAGTTTCATAAGTAGAGTGGAGGAAAGTGCCTGAGAGTGCGAGATTTAAGGCTGGGCAGGCCAGGCATGCACAGTAAGGCCAAGATTTATTTTCTAATACGACGCAGCACAGCAACAACATTTGCTTTGCTCAGTTGTGCAAGTGGGAGGGGCAGGTCAAAGTCAGATTTCTTAAAACTTACCTTCTGCTACTCACTGCCACGTAGAACCCTGCACATCTTTGCATCATGGTGCAGAGCTGTGAATGTGTTGTATAGCATAAGATTTGTATTGGAAGCATATCCATCCAGTACAAAACCCTGTGCCTTCACAAATTTGTAAACATTCCACATATTGTATATAGCCTGTACAGTGCACCATACATGCAATGTGTGAGATGTTTGTAGAGATTAAAACATTTCTACGTGTTAGTGCCTGCTTCAAGGATGTTTTTTGTTTTTTTATGCATAGCCCAGTCTTACAATCTTATTAGATCGCACTTTGCACCAAAAGCTATCGGTGCAATAATCCACTCAGGTTCCACCTAAGTAATGCTCCTGTGACACACAGTGGTACAAAACAGCTCAAAGAAATGGCGCTTTCCAGTGCAAAATCAATTTTACAAGGAAATGTAAATACTCTTGCAAGAGTTTGCTCTTTTTTGTGACATTTTGTGTGTTTACCCAGGTGCAAATCCTTAGTAAAGGTGGTCCTAAATTTCTCTTGAGCATGCTCGGTTTTAAAATTAAGTTCTTATGACAGGAGTTTTGACTCTCCCACTCAATTTACCGGATGGTGGGGGGGCATGAAAGGTGGGAGTCCTAGGTAATTGCCCACTTTGGCCATGCCTTAAAATTTCTTTGACTAACCATGAAGGCCCTTTTAATCCACAATTCTGTATGTAAGGAACTGTGGAGCTCCATAAATATTTTATTTAGGATAATGGTACCTCATCTTGTATATTTTTGACATGTGGGAAGTCTTTCAAAATATGCTTATATGCACATTGCATCTCCAACACTTAGCTGAACTACTTAGCTTCAAAATGTATATTAATTACAGACTTCCTACACAGGTGAAAATATTTCCTCAAAGGCTGTTCACAAGCTTGGTCAGCAAGGTGCAAACTAAAAAAGAGACGTCTGTAGCATGTCCCTTCCTTAGACCAAGTTTTTGTCTTCATTTTCAATATTTTAATGAACATCACAACTCCAAGATAAAAATAAAATTGAGACTTTTTTTGATAACCAATTGTATTGATTTTTTCAGAAACTTTCACGGTAAGACAAGAGATCAACAGCCAGCTCGGACCCCAGTGCATATGAAGAACATTACATCCGCAAAACTGTGTACACGCCCTTAGTGAGCAGCAGAAGTAGTAAAACACCCACCACATCCCGCAAAGATCAAGCGAAAACATTAGTCGTCTATCGCCCTCACCCATTTGCCCCACACTCTGCGAAATTTCTTCGGACATCCTCTGGTTTCATTTAGGGGTCGCTCCTGCGCCGCGCACCAGTCCATCCCCCAGTTGTGGGACTAAGAGGTACCTCCCAGCCTAGGACCTCGGTAAGTTCCCCTGTAACCAATTCCCAAAAGCGCGTAATGACAGAGCACTGCCATACCATGTGGAAGTAGTCAGCCAGTGGGTGTTGGCAGCGTGGATATGATGCTTCAGGAGGAAGCCCGGCGCGGTGAAGGCACAGCGGTGTAAGGTACGCAGTGTGCAGATAGTATGATTGGATCAAGCGAAACCGCGCTAATACTATGATTAGTTTGGGGGCCATTAGCGCGTCTCGCCAGTCAGCATCATCCAAGGGCCCAAGCCATCCCTCTCATCTGTCCCTGAGTTGTGAAAGTGTGTTGTGGGTGTTATTCGTGAGGGAGTGATAGATATGGGAGATCCCTCCCTTCTCCAGATTGCCAATCATCACTTGGGCCTCCGGCAGACTATATTCAGGAATGGACGTACCCTCTGGGATGTGTGAGTAGAGAGCGTGGCGTAATTGCAGGTAGCGGTAAAACTGTGAGGGATGTAGGGAGTACAGGTTCTGCAGATCCTGAAAGGTGCGCACGTTGCCCCCCTTCCAGACATCCTCCAACTGTGAGATCCCTATGAGATCCCAAGCTCGGAATCCAGATAGACCAGCAACCACCCCTAGCTGGGCACCATGCCGCAGTGGAGTGTATTGGGTCAGTTTGCCCGACCAGTGGATGTGGCGCAAAGAGGCCCGCCAGGCCAGAAACACCCCACGTGTGACCTCGGGTATGGATCTGGGAACGGCGTTTCTGTATAGCATCCCCTGAATCTTGGGCAAGCCTAGGGTGTGTAGCTCCAGCCGATAGGCTGGATCTGACCAGCCCCCGTTAAACCAGTCATGCAGGGTAAGGAGTTGAGTGGCTAGATAATAAAGGTACAGGTTTGTCATCCACATATCGCCGTAAAAAGGGGGGGATCCGACATTGGGCGAGGGCCAACCGGAGCCTCCGACCCCCCCACAGGAATTTGACGACCCGACTGTCTATTTCTCGGAACCACGCACGTGAAAAGGGGAGAGGCGTGTTTTGGAGCATGTAGAGAAACATCATTTTGAATAAGGCGATTCGACCCATAGGGTTCAGCAGCAGTGCCTGCCATCTGAGGAGATCAGCTTTCATCACTATGGGCGTTACATTGAGCGCCCAGGCAAGGTCTGGGAGGAGGGCCACCCATATCCCGAAATATTTGAAGGACTGCCGTCGAAGGGGAATCCTGGACTGCCACTCGAAGCACTCTCTTGAAAGGTGGAGGGGGACCAAAACAGACTTAGCGGGGATCAACCGAAGGCCAGAGGTCTGTTCAAACAGACTCATCCCCCGAAGGCAGTTATAGGAGGACGTCATCCGGATAAAGGGCGATCTTGTCTTCCTCGAAACAAGGCCATCTCCATCCTTTAATGCGATCGTCAGAGCGTATGAGGCATGCCAAAGGTTCCATGGCCAAAGCAAAGAGGAGGGGCGAAAGGGGGCATCCCTGCCTCCTGCTCCTTCGGACTGGGAAGAACTTCGAGAGGGCTCCGTTAACCAGCACCCGGGCCCTCAGTCAGCAATAAAGCGTGCGCACAAGCCTGCAAAAATAGGCCCCAAAACCCATTTCTGCCAACACCGCATCTAGGTATCGCCAGTCCACCGAGTCGAAAGCTTTCTCAAAGTCCACAAGAAGAAGGGACAAATACAGAGTCAGGCACTGGCGGTTCGCTAAGGCGAGGTGAAGACGCCTAAGACAGTGTCTAGTGCCCCAGGAGGGCATGAAGCCACACTGGTCGGGGGGCCAGTTTGGCCAGATATGGTCGCAACTGGTTAGCCAGGACGGCTGCAAACACCTTGAGCTCCGAATTAATGAGTGAGATGGGCCGATAATCAGAGCAGTGCTTCGAGAGGGGCTAAGACTTGAGGATCACCACGGTGGTGGCTGTGTCGGTCTCGGCACAAAATGAGCCCTTATTGGCCGCATCTGCATAAAGCTCCAACAGGTGGGGAACTAGCGTATCCCAGAAGGCAGCATAAAACTCTGTGGGAGCCCGTCTGACCCCGGGGTCTTGCCGGAAGCCATACAAGAGATCGCCTTGTGAACCTCTTCTGGAATGATGGGGAAATTAAGCACTTCTGCCTCAGAGTCACTGAGGCGCGGGAGAGGGATCCGTTCTTGGCGAAGCTACTCCGGGAGTGAGAGAGTGGAGGGCCACACCGCATAAAGGGTGGTGTAGTATGTAGTGAAGCACCACCGCCGCCAGAGAAAGTTGGACCTGACCATTAAGGACTAACACTTCAGTAATAATGCGGTTTGCCATCGGGCATGTGGCCAGTCTATGGAGCAGCTTCCCATTTTTGTCTCACCCATAAACCCTCGCCACCGAAGACCTCCAAAGCAGTTTGGCGGCATCCAGAGAGGTCTGCCTAAGCTCATCTCGCAGGAATGCCAATCTCCTGTCCACGGCCTCGGGCCTCCCTTCAGGCGGTTGGTCCTCGAGCAGGGTAATCTGCGCCTCCAGATGGGTAAGTCGGGACTCTTGCACAGTCCATTGAAGCTTGAGTTGGCCTTTGGCGAAGCCGCGAATGGTGGCCTTGTCTGCTTTCCACAGAGTGCCAGGGGAAGGAACGGAGCCCTGGTTAGTGATAAAATATTGCCGGAGCTCGTTCCCCACTGACTTCCGAAAATCCTTGTCCTGGAGAAACCAGGCATTCAGCCTCCAGTTCGGCTGCAACGCATCAGGAAAGTCACCTACTCGCAGCGTCATCGGTGAGTGGTCGGAGATACATCTAGGGAGAATGGTTGTCTCCCGGATTGTTTGACAATCCAGGGCTGGCATGAAAATGTAGTCGATTCGAGCATGAGTGCGGTGGGATGCCGAGGTGTGGGTATAGTGCCGGGACGTGGGGTGCTAAAGTCTCCAGGCGTCACAGACCCCGAGTGTGGTCGCCCAATTCGACAAAACCTTGGCCTGGGAAACTCTGGAAGGAGAAGGGGAACCCACCACGTCAAGGGCAGGGTCCATGACTGCATTAAAATCGCCCCCAATAATGTTCATACCCAAGGGTCGGCCGGCAATCAGCTATGTGAGTTGTTTGAGTGCAGGGGCCATCAGCGACGGCGGGGAGTATACGGACAGTAAGTTGAGCACCCGATCTCCTATTGCCCCTTCTGGGGCGAAATAGGTACCCTGAGGGTCAGTCGTGGCCTTACGCAATGTGAATGGAAGTGGGCGGCGCACAAGGATGGCTACTCCGCTCGACCTCCGAGTAAAACCGGAGTTCCAAATACCCCCATAGCCGTCCCGCGCCAGGAAGGGGCATTTATTGCCCACCAGATGGGTTTCTTGGAGGAGCAGTATATCGATGTTATGACGTTGTGCATATCGCAGGACTGCAGTCCGCTTGACTCTATCTAGCAATCCGTTAACATTCCAGGACATTACATGGAACAACCCCTTCCCACTGTGGATGTCAGTCATGGGGGATATGAGTGAATGGGGAGATGTCACGTGCAGGTGGTGGGCGCACGCAAGGATTGTTGTTTGTGCGAAGCATGGGGTGTATCACTGCAGGCCTGCTGGTGAGCGTGCTCATTTCGCTGTTGGACTGGCATGCAAGTTTAGGATATGACATATGGCGGCGAAAGCCGGGGCGGCTGATTCTATGGGATGTGTGGTCATCCTGCTGTTGATCAAAGCGGTGAGTGTGAACCAAGTGCAACAAGGAAAACTAGGACAACGGTCCTGCCCCAACCCTGCCTCTTCCCCCACCCTATACTTCAGGAACAGAAGCATCTGTCAACCCTAACTGAGGAACCTAGAAAAACCAACCTAGAACACTTGGGAATGGGGAATTGTGGAGGACCCCTCCTCATAGCAGGATGCTCTATGACAATGACCATCGAGAACTAGAAGTGATGATGAGCTTAAGCGCTGCGCCAAGGCTACAGGACCAATTACAGCCGGAGGACATGGTGGGTTCAAGGCGGTCCCAGGGGAAGGACCGGACTGCGGGAGAGATCTGCGTCTGTAGGATCCAGGAGCGATGGCCGGGGCGAGGCTCCCCCCGGGTCCGAGTGGTTTGAAGAGCTTGTGTGCCGCAAGGCAAGGAAGTCATCCGGGGGCACCCCGGAAGTCGGATGGCGTGCGGGCAACAGCGGTGAATCTGATCAGGCTCTACGCAGACCACGACTCCTGCAGGTGCGTGGCGGCCGTGGATTAGGCAAGTCCCGGCAGGCACCCTCGGTGCATGACTTAGGAGAGGTGCTCCAGGTGTTGATGTGCACGGGACACTCCTCTGTCATCCAAGTCCAGGCCTCTTCAGGGGAATCAAAGAAAAGGGTTTTGTTTTGGAAAACCACCCGAAGGCAGGCCGGGAAGAGAAGCCTGTATTGGAGGTTGAGGGCACGCAGCTGTTATTTAACCTCTCCAAACGAGCGAGTTTGGCCTTGAACCTCACAGGTGTAATCGGGGAAGATCATGATCGTCCGCCCCTGGTAGTTGAGATGTTGTTGCTTCTGTGCTTCGTTCAGGATGGAGTCCCGATCTTTGAAGTTGAGAATCCTCATTATGATTGGCCTGTGAGGCCCGCCCAGCGGAGGCTTGGGCGCGAGAGATCGGTGTGCCCTTTCAATAGCAAACCATGGGGAGAGGGTGCCCTCTGGCATCCAGGAGCGCTCTGCAAAGTCGGATGTCCGGCCCTGTTCCGCTCCCTCTGGAAACCCGCCAGGCAGAGTTTGTTGCGCCGGGACCTGTTCTCCACGTCTTCGGCTCTTTTGTGTAGCTCTTGGGTATGAGTCTGAAGGTGGGCCACCTGGTCTTAAAGGTGTTTGACGTCGTCCTCAACCGTAGATATGCGAGACTCCGTTTCCTTGATCCGGGCCGTGGCGTTACGAAGGTCCTGTCATGTCAACCTGAACCTCTTCGATCTTGCCCTCCACTCAGGTTTGAGAGGTGCGGATAGCGTGAAGGATGGTTGACAGTTCTGCAGGTATGGGGGCGCCCCCTCCTGGGGTCTCCCCCGTCGCCCCAGAGTCCACAACCGTATATTGGTCCATTTTAGTCTGCGTGGCGGGAGGATTCGGGCCAGGTCTCTTCCCATGATTGCCGTGTGGCAAGAGCAGAGACCGATGCCACCACTCAGCGCTCAAATGAAGGGCAGTAGATGTGGGGCCCACCTCCAAGGTCATCCCAGGGCGGACAGCAGCTGGCAAGAAGGGAGGGAGAGGAGGAAGGGGAGGAGGGAGGAAAGCGCTGTCCACCCGACCCCCTGCTGCCCGACCGACGGCCGATGCCCCCTCACAGCAGACCCCCACCACACCCCTTAACCAGGAGTCAAGCTCGCCAGCCCACCTCCGAGACAAGGAAGCGCTGGGGCTGGGGGGGGGGTGCAGGAGCCAACACAGAAGGAGGTGCGGGAGCACTTTCAAGATGCAAGGCAGGGAGCGGGCCACCCAGGGGGCGAAGAGGAGAGACGCAGTCCCCCGAATCCTGCCGCTCAACCAATGACCGATGGTCACTCCCAGTCGTCCCCCTCCAGATCCCAGATGAGGAACAGGCTCACAGGCCCCTCTCTCAGACCAGGCACTGCGCCGGCCCGTAGGGACCAGTCCAGAACCAGGTGTGGGGTAGCAATTGAGGAAGTGCAAGGGGTAGGCCCTCCAGGGGTAGAGGAAGGAAGGCCCCCGTCCACACCGGGCCCACAGCCGAGCGTGGCAAGCCCCACAAGGAGTCCACAGGAGAGGGGGAGATCCACCAGCCTGTCATCGCTGACGGCGCAACAGCCCAGATGTCCTCTACACACCACCACTGCACCAGGGGAGAAGGACACGGCCCAGATGGTGGCCCAAGTCCAGGGGCCGCCAGTCAAGGCGGGGGGAAGCCTCATGCACCACGAGTCCCAAGGCCCTGAGAGGGAGAGGGTGGGGGGAGCAGGACTGCAAACCCACTGCCGCCCGGTCCGACAGCCGAATACTCCCTCCCAGGTTGCACTCCAGCTCCTCACTTGCCCCCGGCTAGGCTCATCAACAAGCCGGCAGGCCGCCATCAGGCCCGGCATCAGCAAGGCTCAAGGCTCCACAGGGTCTCCTCTGCCATTCAAGCACACAAATCTCTCTCAGGGGGGCCGCCGCCCACCTGGGGGCCTCCAAGGTCACAACTAAACCTTCATGCGCTGTTGTGGGGGGAGAGAGACCACCCCCTCTGCCGTCTTCTGAACAGCCACCGAGGCTTTCCCTACTCGTCACGGCCCCAGGAAGCACACAGGCCCAGGCACCCCAGCCGCCAGCAGCAGGCCCAGGCTCCGGGCCCAGAAACCGACCATCAATCAAGGAGCGGATCTAGATTCCAGGGCACAGCTCCTTAGAAAAGCACGGAGCGTCAGTCTGCTCACCGCCCGACCGACGGCCGATAACACTCCCGGCACCACAGGAGTCATCTCCGAGCGCTGCAGGCTCAATCACGCCTCCAGCACCCTCACACCCTCCAGGAGCAGACCTTGAATCTTCGGGCAGTTACACAGTCTCTAGCTGGTTCGGCACCGGCAGCCCCTCAGGGTCGCCTCACCAGGCACAGTGTGCAACACAGCCCTGGAGCTCGGGCAGCAGGAGGAGTCGGAAGATTGCTCTGGCAGGGCCGCCATTTTGGATCACCACGAGCCAGGGCCACTCTCCAGGGGCCGCCCGCAGTGTGCAGATGTCACACACAGTGCCTCCAAGGACGGGTCCGGGGTCCCAGATCGCAAGGCAGCAAGATTCGGAGGTAGGAACTAGTGGATGGCGACGGATAGAGGAGCGGAGGAGCGGATGACAGAGGGGTCCAGAGCACTTCTAAAGTGTGACCGCTATCTTGACGCTCCCGGCCACGCCTCCAAAATTGAGACATTTATTGAACATTTAATCCTTGAATTCAAACAAAATGGTAGAATATTTAGGGGGTCGAACAGCTTGGCGCCACCAATAATCCAAAGAATTAAATGATGAATTTAATGAGGAGAGAATGATAAGAGTCGTGGTTTTAAGAACCTTTCAGATCTATCAAATCTCTCCTGAAAATTCAATGGGTTGTACAGCCCAAGCAAACGGCTCCAGGCAACATACCATACACAGGTTCACATCCAATACTGGCGGCAAGCATGGATTAGGCACCTTTTGTCAATGAAGTGGGTGCTGGTGCACAGGGCTGTCTCTAGGGCGGTGTGATGGGTGCCACTGCACCGGGCACTGACTTGGGATGGGGGCATCATTTTTGCAAGTATATTATCATTTTAAAATCACCTGCTGTCGGATTCCTGGCCTCTAGCAATTTTCAGGCATCATTTAAACGGTCAAGATAACTCTGGTGATTAATTGTCTTCCTGAAAAGAGACTGGAAGTTTTGAGGTTCCGTGTGGGACGGAACGACACTTTTGAGTGGTGACGAATATGGATGAGTTGGGTATCTACGAACCGCAAATGACGAGTATAGTGGGTGTACGCAGTTTCGCTATGCAACCACGTATGGTTCGTCTTATTTTTGGGTTTGTTCATCTGAACCCTCGGGTTCCATTTTAGATACGGCATCCATTTTGTTTCTTGCCCTCAAGTAGCCAGCGAACGGACTTTGTCCGCTTCGTGACCCTGGGACTCCCAAGCTTACACGAGGGACACGTGTTCCTTTGAGTGTGACTTTTACGACGAGGGAAATGACACGGCGAAGGCAGATGGCCCCGCTCGAGGCTCATCTTGCCGTGCCGGTCTATTGTTTCAGTCATGCATACATTAGACACGAGGTCTCTGATCCCGTTATCAAGTTTCCTTTATTACTCCTAACACTCTTCTCTAATCTGTTATGCATCTTTGTCCTTTGTGAAATCTCCGAGGGAAGGTGCACCCCGCTTCATCGATCCAGTTGTCGAAATAAGTGGCCCGACGTCTTTTCCCGCGAAGATCCCCGCCTCCTGACTGCTGCGACGGACTGATGCCCTGACTGTCGACCTGTTTTGGCGCCTGGCGTAGTCCTTTGTACGGCGAGACGATAGACGGGCCTTCCTGGTGACGCCATTGTTCTCTCAGTTAAGTATTTGTGGGTCGCTCCCAGTGTTCCTTTGTTGTTTGCATGGTACCATAGCATTCGTGGTTCTTAGTTGTTGGGTTTTATTTGACGATTGCAATCGCCAAAAACCGAGGGTCCTGCATTTTTTTGCGAGGATATCATAAATTCGATAGCCCTTGAAGTTTGTAAACTCGGTTAGTGTGCACGATGCCTGGCCGTAGCACTTTGTTTGGGTTTCTCAAATGTTGCAGAATGGATTCCCGGCTGGAGGATTCATGTCCGATACCTCCGGTTGGAACTCCTATTTACGAGCTCTATAGTCACCATGGTGTGGGTCCTATCGTGTATAATGAATATTGGGTCCGCTACACTAAAAATGATGGTGTTCTTAGTTGGCCATCTCATGGTAGTTTCGAAACTGCCGTTTTAGATAATTTGGAAGCTAAACTGTTTAAAAAGAAGGCTAGGCCGGCCATGTTTGATTCCTTCCGGTTATGGCGGAAAGAGGCCAAGCAGAAAGAAATCAAACAGAGTAAGAAAAATAAAAGAGAAGGCGTTATTACGGTGATGCGAAATGCTGAACAGTATCAGCGAGACAAAGATGAGAAAGAGCAGGAAGTTAGTGCTCGACTTCATCATATGGCGGTGGATAAATGTTATCCGGTGCTACCGTCTAATGTCGATAAGACGGGAGAAGAAGCGATAGAGGATTCGCTATTGTCTTATCTGTTGAAATCACCACCTCCCTATGCTCCCGATGCTGTGGGTCCTGTGATTCTACCTCTTCCTCAACCTGCTGTTTTGGCGGCTGCTGGTCAGCCCGCCGTTCCTCCTGCTCTCCCGAATCCCCTTGTGCCGCAGATCGTTCATCCTCTTTTACCGGCTTCTCTTCCTACTGCGCCTTTCCAAGTCCCTCCTCAGTCTGTCGTTCCCGCTACTCCTGGTGCCGCGTCTACTTCTACTGCCTCCACCCCTACTGTTGCTGCGCCTGCATCTTCTTCCTCTTCTCCTTCTGTTCATAGTCGTCTCCTGACTGCTGTTGCTACTCTTAATTCTCCGCTTTTTGGGCCAATACTCGGCTCGACTTTTTCAGATGTCGCTCAGAGGCGCAGCCAGCTTCCTGATGGTAGGGAACGTGAATCGCTGGTAAAAATGGCGCGTAAATGGATTCGTAATCCTGTTAAATACACTTCACGTGTAGTGTTTGAAACATTTTCTCAGTTTAATGCGCTCACTCAACGATTCGTGTTTGAGGAATTGTGTAAATCGTTGAAGGAGGAGTGGGATCATGATGTGGTAGATAATGTACCGTCTGAGGTTTCTGAGCTCCAGCATCAGTTCACAACTGGTGTGATCGTAGGTGACAAGGTTCGAGAAGCTCTAGAACGCTTGTTATCATTTCGATGTACAGTGCAACCTCGAGCATTGTTTAAGGAAGAGACTGCAGAGTGGATGGCAAAACCTGGTCAATATCCGATGCGGGAAGTTCCCCCAGTATGGATGCCAGGTGATCCTAATGCTAACCCTGCTGTCCCAGGCCATTTTCAGAGAGTGTGGATACACCTCCCTTGGAAACGATCGGAGGTCTTACAGGTGAAGCAAACTTTGCCTGATCCCCGTAAAAATCCTGCAGGTTATTATTAGGAGCTGTCCCAATTGGTGGATGCTACTGTTATGAACCTTGCTGATATTGACATGTTGTTTGGCAATGTAGTGCCTCAGCCGATTTGGGCGAAAATTCGTCACGAGAATCATGCGGCCGAGTTAGGCGGTGACTGGGCTGCCCTTACGGCGGCAGACGCTCAGCAAGTTGGTGGGGCTAAGCCTGAACAGCTTATTGTGGATTTGCCCCAGAGGATAATTACCCTTATGAAAACGCTTATGCCAGCGATGCGCGTCAATTGGGACAAGTTGTCCGCGTGCAAGCAAAAGAGGGATGAAAGCGTTTCCGATTTCTTTACGAGATTCGAGGAAACATTTGTTGATCATAGTGGCCAGGACATGGGTTCAGAGGGTGGTCAGCGGTTGTTTGTTGATAAGTTTGTATCGAACTTGTTGCCCGAACTTAGCAATAAGTTGAAAAATTCTGAGAGTTCGTGGGCTGTTTCTACCACTGCTCAAATATTGGCTACTGCCCAATATTACGAAAATAGGGAAAAGGAGGAAAGTGAGCGTGCAGATAAGAAAACGAAGGATCTTAAAACTAAGGTCTTATTGCAGCAAGCGTATCCTCCGCGCTCGAATTTCAGTGATTCGCAACAGCCAAATCGATCGCAATTACAGTTTTCCAGATCGCAGACACGAAATGACTCTCCCGCACCTCGTTTTGTGTTGGGATATAATCAATGTGCATATTGTCGAGGGGAGGGCCATTTAAAGTTTAATTGTCCGGTTCTCCGTGATAGGAACAATGGTGTGTCAGCTCGAGGAGGTCGTGGTGGTCCTCAACAAGCTTCACGTGGTAGAGGTCGTGGAGTTACTCAGAATCAGGCACCCCAAGGCTACTGTGAGAGCCCATCGATCTACAGCCAAGCTCTTAAGAGTCAACTAGATGCATTTGTGCTGCCGACTGGTGCGGCTTTGATTCAGTACGTCGACGATCTGTTGGTAGCTGCAGACACTGAACAAGTTTGCAAGACTGCTACTGTGTCACTGTTACAGCATCTCTGTGACTTACACCACAAAGTGTCACCTTCTAAATTGCAATATTGTTGTCAAGAAGTTACCTACTTAGGTCACTTATTGTCAAAGGCGGGAAGAAGGTTGACCCCTGAAAGAATCGCAGCAATTGCTCGAATGACTGTGCCGACGACCCAGAGAGATGTGCGTGCCTTTTTAGGTATCACGTCATACTGCAGACAGTGGATCCTAAATGTTTCACTGTTAGCGAAGCCATTGATAGCTCTCACGTGCAAGGACGTTTCGACTCCTTTGCCATGGACGGAGGAATGTCAGAAAAGTTTTTCTGAACTACGTGATGCATTGTGTTCGGCTCCCGTGTTAGGTACTCCTGATTACAGCAAGCCATTCACATTATACGTTCACAAGAGGGAAGGTTGTGCGTTGAGTGTTTTAACGCAACAATTTGGTGGCAAGCAACGCCCGTGTGCATATTTTTCCTCGACCTTAGACCCAGTAGCTAGAGCGTTGCCAAGTTGCTTGAGGGCGACAGCGGCAGCAGCGGCGTCTATTCGGCAGTCCGCAGGTCTTGTTATGGATAATATGCTCATGGTGATGGTTCTGCATGCAGTTGATACTCTTTTGAATCGGACAAAGACTCAACATCTGACGAGTGCAAGGTTGTCTGGGTACGAGCTGACCCTTTTGGCAAGTCACATACAGATCAAACGTTGTAATGTATTGAATCCGGCGACATTGTTGCCGATTAATATGGAATCAGATGATGTGCCACCACATGATTGTTATTTACGAACTGAGGAAGAAACAAAAGGTCGTGTGGACCTGAAAAACACTCCCTTGACAGATCCCGATGGTACTTTGTATGTGGATGGCTCGTGCTTTAAGTTACCGAATGGCGATGTGACGACTGCATATGCTGTAGTGACGTTGAGCACGGGTGTGGAAACTGCGAGATTGAATCAGAATTCAGCACAAGCGGCAGAGTTGATTGCATTGACAAGAGCGTGTGTTTTGTCTAAAGGGAAGCGAGTGAATGTGTTTACCGACAGTCAGTACGCATTCGGTGTCGCGCATAACTTTGGAAGACTGTGGAGAGAAAGAGGATTTATGACATCGCATGGTACGAAGATTCAGCATGGGCAGCTCGTGAATGACCTTTTGGATGCACTTACATTGCCTAAACAAGTGGCGATCGTTAAATGTAGTGCACATCGGAAAGTGACGGATGATGTTGGTCGTGGTAATGCGTTTGCGGATGAGATTGCTAAGGAAACGGCTAAGGATCTTGCGACCCGAATGTATGTCACGAGTTCAGTGAGGTGACCGACGGAGACTGGTATGTGTGAAAATACTGTCGAGAGTGTGAGAGCAATTCAGAATGAAGCTACTAAAGCTGAAAAGACCAAGTGGAAAGAAGGTACGGGAAAGTTGGACATGCATGGATGTTGGGTTGACCTGACGGAATGTCAGAGGTGGATGTTACCAGATGCGTACGTATTAGCTGTTGTGACGATGGCTCATGGGTTGTCACATATCAGTGCGAAAGGAATATGTAGGTTCTTGTCCCCTGTATGGAGGAATGAGGGTATTGCTAAATGTGCCGAGAGAGTGGTTAAGAATTGTATGGTGTGTTTGATGCACAATCCTGGCAAGGGCACCCCACTCCACCTGGTCATTTTGCTCCTCCTGTTTGTCCCTTTGAGGTTATCCAGCTGGACTTTATCCATATGGAGAGATGCAATAACCTGAAGTATGTTTTGGTTGTGGTTTGTGCGTTCTCCAGATGGATTGAGGCCTATCCTCTTAAGGATAACACTGCCCTGTCCACAGCAAAAATCCTGCTGAAGGAATACTTTCCTCGGTACGGAATGCCACGGATCGTGTGGTCGGATAATGGAAGCGAGTTTGTGGGAAGTGTAATGCAGAGTGTGTGTAAGGGCCTGGGAATTCGTCAAAAATTCCATAGTGCTAATCATCCTCAGGCAGCGGGTTTGGTTGAAGGGTACAATGGTACCCTAAAACTAAAACTCGCCAAGATTCAAGCTACGACTGGTCTATCATGGCCTGATGCCTTGCCTCTGGCTCTCCTATCAACCAGAGCGACCGTACACTCTCGAGTAGGGCTTAGCCCATATGAGATTGTGTTCGGCCGCCCTGCGAATATTTGGGGAGTCCCGAGGCCAAGGGCTTTTAATAGTCTTGAGTATCCAATGTTAATTGATTATCTGCATGATTTGACCACTAAACTACGGTTGATCCATCAACAGGTTTTGAAGCTCTACCGGCGCAGACAGAGGGTCCTGGACACCAGCTCCGGCCAGGCGACTGGGTCGTTACCCGAAATTTCGGTCGGAAACGTAACTTGGAGCCAAGATTTGTAGGACCCTTTCAAGTCCTATTGACAACGAGGACTGCGGTTCGACTGGAGGGCCGGAAGAATTGGGTACACGCCAGCCACACGAAAAAGGTACCGATCCCCTTACCAACAGACGGTTGGGTGAGAACTGGGATTTCGGCAACAGAAACTGAGACTCCTTTGCACTTTGTGCCGTTTAGCGACGCTCAGCCTGTGGGGGATGATTTGTCACTGTCAAACCCACATGTGGAGTCATCGGTAGCAGAGAACCCAAGGTCTGACTCGTTGTCCACTTCATCGAACACTGTTGCGCCAGCTGAACAATTGTTTGTAGAGCAAACTCGACCTGGAAGAAGTCGATACTTTCTTCGTTCAAGGACTAATAAAAATTAGTTGTATATTTGCTTTTTGATGCTATGAACATTATGGACCATTATATCCTTTCTTTTTCTGTCCCACTGCTAAGAGATTTGTAATAGGAAACCCTACCATCCGGGTTACCGTAGGGCCGTGCGGGTACTCCTTTCTGTTTAGCAGGTTTCTGACGCTAGGTCGGTTACTTTTGTCGATTTCTGGGAACTCCTGGGGGTTGATAATCGCTACTCAGAACGAAGTGCGTCAAGTACGTCACGGACGGTTTGTAGAGGATGGCATTCTCTAAGCTGTTGGAAGTAGAAAGGATGTCGGCGCAGAGATCAGAGTTAAGGAGAGTTGTACGAACAAAATGTTTTCTGTTTCAGGTGTTCCTACTGTTCCTGACCGTATCTATGTTATTGGTGGGTGGAGTGTATTTTGGAGTACAGTTGTTATTACCTTCTGCTTCACCTATCCTTTCTCCTGAGCTAAGCTCCCTCACCACTGTTTCCCCACATTCTTTTCATCCTCTGCCTCAACATGAACAGGTTAGGCGTGCGGAATTTATGAATAACTCCTTCGTTCAGCTGCTACATCAGCATCAGTTGGTAATGAATACTACCAATTGTTGGGTGTGTGGGTTAATGCCACATACCATGGATAGGGGTATTCCATACTTGGTCCTTCCTTACAGCTCCCAGGGTTCAGCTCGAGCATTCCAAACTATGTTCCGTAGTGCACTAGATTCCTACCCCAGTCGAGAGCCACGTTCTGTCAATTTTGGTCCTGGGCCGTATCACAAACCTTTGGCGATAGCGATAGCGGATTTAGATAGAGATGTTTTTGATGCATCGCTTATCCCAAATGAAGAGGTGCAGGCTTATAAGGATCTGAGCGAGGCTGAGTATAGTACGTCAGTGGGTGATAGACAGCTTAAGAGCTCGTCCCCAATATGGATTGTACCACACCTTGGTAATTTCTGCTTGAAAGGTTTGGGTCGAAATCCGAGAGCACAACTTGGGAACAGTGGTTGCACTGACACGTGTGTTCTACCGATGCTCTCTTCCCCTGTTTTTCTGACCGCTAAGGGCACTTATTTTGTATGTTATGAACGCGCATATACATGGTTACCCCGTGATTTTTCGGGTACCTGTTATATTGCGAATCTTTTACCACCGACTTTCACGGTTGCCTCAGATTATCACAAAACTAGAGTCGTGAGAGGCGTTATTAGCAAAGAGGATACTGCCGGTCAAGAAGCAGGAGACTTCTTTAAGGGTTTCTTGCCGTTTTGGGGACCTATGGTTAATAGTAGGAACCTAAGACAGTTGACCTGTGTAGTTGAGTCGACTGCTAATATTACTGCAAGTGCCCTTGGTAATTTAACAGCTGAACTTCAGGCGGATAGACTCATGACGTTGCAGAACCGTATGGTTCTAGATGTTGTTCTTGCAGATAGAGGAGGTGTATGTAAAGTTATCCATTCGAGTTGTTGCATTTTTATTCCTGACAATGCTCCAACTGTCTACCAAGCCATCTCGAAGTTGCACAAGATTTCCGAGTCCATACACGTGGACGAAGGTAATTGGACGCTTCTAGGATGGTTTTGGGGCCTGATGTCAACTTGGGGTTGGAAGATTCTGATGATCGTAGGGGTTGTTGTAACGTTTCTGTTCACGTGTTGTCTTTGTGTACAGTGTGGTCCTGCCTTATGTGGCCTATGTGCTACAACGTGTATAAGACGGCCATCTGTTACCAAGGAGACGTTGATGAATAGAATGATGTTCCAGCAGCAACTGAACGATCTGATGAATATTGAAATAGATTCCGATCTTGACTAGTGCTTGCCTACATGAGGGCAAAAGGAGCGTCTGAGGTTCCGTGTGGGACGGAACGACACTTTTGAGTGGTGACGAATATGGATGAGTTGGGTATCTACGAACCGCAAATGACGAGTATAGTGGGTGTACGCAGTTTCGCTATGCAACCACGTATGGTTCGTCTTATTTTTGGGTTTGTTCATCTGAACCCTCGGGTTCCATTTTAGATACGGCATCCATTTTGTTTCTTGCCCTCAAGTAGCCAGCGAACAGACTTTGTCCGCTTCGTGACCCTGGGACTCCCAAGCTTACACGAGGGACACGTGTTCCTTTGAGTGTGACTTTTACGACGAGGGAAATGACACGGCAAAGGCAGATGGCCCCGCTCGAGGCTCATCTTGCCGTGCCGGTCTATTGTTTCAGTCATGCATACATTAGACACGAGGTCTCTGATCCCGTTATCAAGTTTCCTTTATTACTCCTAACACTCTTCTCTAATCTGTTATGCATCTTTGTCCTTTCTTTGCATCTGTTTTCGTCCCTTCTCCTAATGTGTTTACGGTCAGGATGGAATGTGTTTTATTGCAGAGAAGATATGTTTTTACAGTCGGGAACTGGCAATACCGTTGTAATTATGTTCCGGCCTCCTGAAACATGAACGCGACTCTTTTGAAGTTTATTGTGGGAGCTGAGTCGTAATCTTTGTTCACCATACTGTGCTATGGGAAAAACGTGTATAAAAGGAGCGATCCACTTTTGCAATTTGAAGCAGTCTCCGAGAACCTACACGTTGTGTACTTCTTGTGACCTCTGTATCCCTGCAGTAAATAAACGCTGATCTCTGACGTCGCTGGAAGTGTCCCGTGTCTCTGTGTTTGGTACGCCAGAACAGGTAACCCACGAAGGTTTCAGGTGTTGTTCCCTGGCACCGCTGGGTCTTAGAATAACCCAGTCCTTCAGTTTGTCTAGTGGAAGTTTTGACTCATCCTAAGGTAGTGAGGAGGGTTAAAATGCCTGCTGCTAAGAATGTGTACTATGTAGATAACACAGTGCATATAATGTAAATAGGTCAGAAGGTTTCTATTTCTGTAACAGAGCTACTTTTGTAACTTGTCGTTTATGAGTAAAAAATCATAATATAGAACATTGAGCTATTAACTGTCACCCTAGAGCTGCTGCAAACTGCAAGGTATATGTTAGAGCTATATTTGTTTGCCTAGTCTTTCATCATCCTAATCTTGTGAAAAGGGTTCATTTAGGTCGAAAATAATTCTTATTATTAAAGAGAATCCCTAACAATGATGTTACGTTTTAAATTCTGAATTTGTGCTTTTCCAGAATAAGGACTCTTAAACTAAATTGCCTACCAGTATCGATGACATGTCACTCCTACACTACACCTTGAAGTCTTGTCTGATGCAACATTCCCCATTCACTGATTTACACGCATATGATTGTCTCTGTGTAATGTGTGTGATATAAAGTGCTCTGACACCTTACATTGGTATGAGTGGTGCTATAAAACCCAAAGAATCTGAGAGACAGTGGTTATGGATACATGAGGGGCACTGTTAAAGGGTGGTAGTGAGGGAATCCGTGGCAGAGGTGGTCATTGGGGGGTGGGGGGCCAACAGACATTGTCACACAGGGCGCCACCAGTGTTAAAGCCGGCCCTGCTGGTGCAGGTGGTTATGCTGGCACGTGCCCGTGCCCTAACCAGTGTGTCCTTCGCCATGTTGGGTTTGTTGGCTTACTGAGCACACCACTGGAGGTCACATTATGAATGTTAATAAGGATGGGAACTGTGCCCCTGCTCCAGGAGATGGGGAAAAGCTCTTCACCGCTCCCTGCCCCTATGTTTGACAAAGATAAAAGGATTATACTAAAAATTACAATGCACTATACTCGTGTGGCGAATCTACGGACTGCTGTATGAAACCAGCTCCGGCGTTAAATTGACGCGCTGTTAGGATTCTTTGACGTCACTCTTAACACAAGAAAATCTGGCTTCCGAAACCTTAGCCAAACAGCAAGGCAACAACGAATTGAGCAAAAGCAAATGAATGCAGCACTGTCAATAAACAAATACGCAAATGATAATTGAGATAAGCACTGGGTTTAATTTCAAAATAACAGACTAAGGTATTTAATTTAAAAGTTTAATTTTAGCACACTTTAAACACAATAATTCTGTTTAGTTGTTGGCAGCCAAGAAGAAAGTGCTAAATGTAAAGGTCGTCTTCTTTCGCAAGGTTATGTGGTTCCATCTGGTATTTTCTGACTTGGTGTGCTGCCCGCGCAATGCGTGCTTTCTGAGAAATGCAAATTAGTGGGTTGTTAACCCGAGAAAATTAATTGAAAGCAGGCCAGGAAATTTAGAAGAAAAAAAGCAATCGAAAGGAAAACAGATTTTGCTTTAAAATGATTCGATATGGCAGAGCAGACGACTGTTAACAGCTATTAAACATGATGAAAAAGAGATTTCAATCAATTTGAAGCTTTTGATGCCACTGTGCATTCTTTCTGTCTACACCATTGATAGCCCTTGTTTTTTGTTGTTGTGATATGGCACTCTTGCCTTACACTCTATTGTTTATCTGTCACGTGATACATCAGCCTCAAAGCACTCTGCATTACACACCTGACCACATAGAGCACGATCAGAATTCCCTCAAGCCAAGTGGTCATACATCTCCACCACCATGGCTTCTTATCTACCATCCCACAGCCCCCGACTTCCACAAGGTATTATATAAGGAACCTCATTCTCAGTGCATTCAAGATAACACACTCCCCTGGCAAATTTGTCACATCCCCCGATATTTCATCTTCTGGAAGCACCACCCCCTTAATAAGAGTACAACATGCATAAGCCAATACAGTACTGTTGGGCATACCAACAGTACAAAATAATGTATTAGGAGCCCTATCTTAAAGAACAGAGCATCTAAATCCGAAATTCTGGGCTGTGTAATTGTGAAGTTTACCAATTTTCTTTCACTGTTGTTAGGGTAACGTTATTAGAAGTGTGCCAGACTTGTATAAATACGCTAAACTGGTATTAATTGTATGGTACCCTTCTCAATAAAGTTTCTGAACAATAAACGTGTGTTGTGACTACATTGGAGAAATCAAATGCTTGCGCCTTGCACTTTCCTACATGTCTTCATCATGTTGTCTGCAACCACCACAATGTGAAGGGTCAATTCAATGTCACATGTCACTCTGAGCACAGCAATTATGATCAGTCCACCTTGCTCGCTATGATGCTTAACGTAGTGTCATGACACTGTGTGCTAGGACCCTTGCGCTTCTGGGTGGACTCAATATAGGAATTATGTAACTTGCTAGTAGGCGTTAAGGTGCGGTTATTAATGGTTATGACTTAATGAGAGTGCGCAGTGGTCGAAGTGGGGAAAAAAAAGTAGGGGAACTGTGGGCGGAGCATCAGGGGGCGGGAATATTCCGAGGATTGGGTCAGTGGGCGGAGTCAGAGGTGTGGCTAGAAAGAGCAAAACATCCCAATTTTTAGTATGTTTGGCATTTCACTGAAGAGTTACAGCTTATAATGTTATTTAATGCAACCAATAGATACACGTTTATTTGAGGTTTAATAGATGAGTTATTGACATTAAAATACATTTACAATTTGGGATACGTATTCAATCACAGAATGTCCCAAATACGCATATAGGTGGAATCATAAGCCATTTGTGTCCGAGCCATGCAGTTTCTTTCATTAGCACTTCTCCCTTTTTCTAACCAATTCTGAACATAACATTTGGCTTTAGATTCGATGACAGGAAGCCCCACGTGTTGGGGAGCACTGTTGATGACATCATTCTGTGCCCCACGGTCAATGCAAAATTGTATTCATGTGTTTTTACATGCTTCAAGCAACATGTCATGAAGCCAGCATTAGATGCCTCTTAGTTTCCTGTTATTGTATCTAGACCTAGCACTCTAAAACAACCCAGACCTGTTGGTTTTGCAGATGTTTTTAGCAGTATCAGATGAATGAGATACAACTATTTTATGAGTAGCTTGTGTAATTACCACTCAAGTTAGATCGCTATCAGAATTGCAAATGCATCAATTCTGAAATTATGAGACTCAAACATTGGTAGAGTCAAAAATAGGTAGTGGTCCTCCGATTATTTCAATCAGTTATTTTCTCCCCTACAGGCTACTATCCTCTGCAATCACTATTAGGCGCCTTCCTCCTTTGTCTCTCCATTAGCACTGTAGGTGTCTAGGAATACCACCCACCAGAGACTGCATGAGAGAAGTTCAAACATGAATGGCAAAATATCCTAGTTTGCAAATGTTTTCCACATAATTATAACTCTGCCGTGTTTGCCACATAAAGCACCATCTGCTTCATAAGCTGATGGTTTTACCTAAAAATTTGTTTGTATCTCAAATGGATCAAAACAACGTGACTTGTGTTGCTGTGAAGTGGAGGGCCCTTTACAAAGGTTGACTGGTCAGGTTCTCAGGGCTGCTATTAATGAGGCGAAAGCTTTGCAGAGACTGTTAGTATGTGTAAACATTTCAAAATAACAAAGTATCAGAAAATGTACCACATTAAGCTGCAGTCTTTCATTGCTGCATAATTTAGTCAACACTGCAACATAATTTTGCCCTCCATTACTGCGTAATTGCAGCAGCCCAAAAGCAGGCAGCACATGTTAAAAGTGCTGGCTGCTTGAAGCAAAGAGACACCGTGAAGTTTGAGAACTTAGGGACATATTTACGGGAATGGTGGTGCAACGCATCAAGTTACTTTGCTGCCCTGCGTCACAGGGAAAGGGCAGAAATGCACCGTCTTTATCCAATACGGTGCATTCCTGCCTTTGCCAAGTGTGCTGGTGCCGTTTCGTCAGCCTAGCGCCAACGCAGGCACCCTTGCACCATGGTGCAAGGGTACCTCCGTTGCATGCAGCATTGTTTTTGTGCACAAAAGCAAACCTGAGAGGCTTTTTCCTCTTTGTATGTGTGCTGCACATATAGAAAGAGGAAAACAGGGAGAAATAAAGATTTTTCTCCTTGTTGTGCCTCCCTTGGGGAGGCGTAAGATTTTGAATCAGTCCCAGGTTTAAAAGTCCTTGTAAATCTGGGAATGCATAAAAAACGTGAGAGTTGAGTGGGAACACCCACTGCAACGCCTCCCTTGTGCAGAGTAAGTCAAAGCAGCAATGAGTGTTTTTTGCCTCAAACGTTGAGGACATGAAAACTGTGCTCTTAGTGTACACAGGTAAGCCTTTGGTGTACTCGTGGACAGCAAGGAAGGGCATAAGCAGGGCTCAGAAGATTAAGGTATTCTTGAGGAAAATCTGACTCACAGAAACCCACAGGGCTCCTCCACATTCATGTCAGCCAGCAAGCTGCTCAAACATCGACATTATGTATTCAAGTGTCCTGCTAACTATACCTTTTGAACTGTCTGGCTTGCTAACTCTCCTACCCACAAAAAACTTGAAAGAGCTCTTGAGGGTAAAAGGCAAAATTATATTTTCATTCGGGAAGTGAAGGCTACATCCAACTTTATTTTTTGTGGTGACACAATCGTACATTAGTTAGGCTGTAATGCATTGCTAAAACAAAATCACAAACCTAAGAGGTCCCAAGGGCAAGACCTATTGGCTTTGCCAATGCTTGTTTAGATATCTCATTTACTAAATGGGGCACTTTTAGTTTGGTGCCAGACAGGGCCAAACTGGGAACCCAAAGCAGCTCTGGGAAATTTGTGTCCATCCCCTGCACAGTGTGATGCATGTGAACGCAGCAAGCAAGCCTGATGACTGCACAAGGGACACGGGGAGAGGGTGTTCTCTCCCCTAGAAAATTTTGGAAAAAATTACATAAATGGTGCATTCTACAACACATTGTATTATGTATTCCATTGTATTAGCTTTTAGAGAACAGTAAATGATGACCTTACGGTGCACCAGGATACGACAATCTTGTTGGGGCCCTTCAAGGATTCCCTCACTATCACCCTCCAACAGCGCCCCTCATCTCTCCACTGCCCCTCTCTCACATGTATTTAAATTGTTTGATAGTGCCTCTCATACCAGTGAGGGACTTGGAGCACTTTACATCATGCACACATACAGAGACAATTAATCATACGTGTGTAAATCAATGTTTAGAAAATGTTTACAACACAAAAAGGGCTACAAGGTGTTAGGATTCACATGCCATCAATTCTGGTTGGCATTTTTTTAAGATCTGGAACACAACCCGAGGTTTCAAAATGTAACACAGTAGTTGGATTTTCTAAAAAGAATGTATTTCTTCCCAAACAAACCAATTTTAGCAGTATTAGGATAATGAATGACTGGGGAAAAAACATAACTTTCAAACCCTCACCATGCAGTTTGCATGTAGCTCTCTGTGACAAAAGCAGTAACCCACTGAGCTTTGCCCATTAAATACAGTTCTGTGATTTGTATGGTACAGGTTCTTTGCAGCGGGAATTTTAACCCTCTTTGCTACAATGGATGGGTCAAAACTGGCAATAGACAATACTCCAATCTCTCTCCAACAGGAAGATCAACCACCAGAGATATAAATCTTGACTCTTTTATTGTTGCCTGAAATCTGCTGGGCTTACAAGGAATCCTGCAGTGATTTTTGCGTTTTTGAGAGTGAGAAGTGAGTCATTGTGCTGGACGCCCTGCGGGTTTTGTTACTGGGGGTCGATTTTGCAGCCTCCAGTAATAAAACCAGATGCCCAGTACACCAGCCTGGCCTTGGAGCCAGGGCTTATTTGTTTTCACAGTCAGACCCTGGATGGGGCTCACAAGGGGCTCTGGTGTCACAGAAATGGACACCTCGGGCTGCTTTTATGTTATATCCTTGGAAAAGGGTAAACAGTATTTTCAAAAAGACCACATCCCTGAACATAGACAGAGAAGCAGTACACATTTTATAAAATATAATACGGAAAACAGCAGATAAGACATTAAACATTTTCCACATTTATTTTTAAAACGCGCCAAGGTTTGAGCACAGTCTGCCACGAATTCCAGTCCTCTTCCTTTCCGTGTGGTATTGTCAGTCTGGGTGCAGGGCCGGCTTTAGAGCTGGTGGCGCCCTGTGCGACAATGTTTGTTGGCGCCCCCCCAATGACCACCTCCACCACGGATTCTCTCACTAGCACCCTTTAACAGTGACCAAGTCTCCATAACCACAGTCTCTCAGATGCATTGAATTAGTTATATAGCGCCACTCATACCAGTGTAGGGTGTCCAAGCACTTTGCATCACACACACATTACACAGAGACAATCAATCATACGTGTGTAAATCAGTGTATAGGAAATGTTACATAACCCAAAGGACTAAAAGTGTAGGAGTCACATGTCATCCATACTAGTATAGTTTAGGAGTTCTTGGTGTGGAGAAGCACAAACTCGGAGTCGAACAAGAAACAGCATAGTTGGGAGTTTTCTTTAATAACAAGAATCGATTTCTAGCCAAATTAAATCTTTTTGCAACATTAATCAATGTTCTAATAATGTATACTTTGCAGTGTGTATGCAGTTCTAGGATGAAAGTTAGTAGCTCACTATTCTATATTAGGACTTTAAGTTATAAATTGCAAGTAACAAAAAAGATGTCTCTTTTGAAAGCAGTAACCTGCTGATCTGTTTACATCATACCCACTCTGTAATCTACTTGGTACACGTTCTTTGCAGCAGGCATATTAACCCTCTGCACTAACTTCACCGAAGTCAAAACCTCAACTATAGAAAATGCTCATCTCTCTCCAGGAAGATAATTAATCACACGAGTTTTATTGACATTTATGTGAGGCTTGGTAATTGTGGAGGAAAGAAACGCTGCAGCAGGTGCTTCAAAAGCACAATAAACTTTCAAACACGGCGCCCCCAGGAAGCCAGCACCCTGTGAGTGGGTCGCACCGCCCTAAAACCGGCCCTGTCTGGGTGAGCTCGAAAATAAAGGGCAGATGAGGTCAAGGGCGGGGCCGCCAATGCGTCCTAATGTGTCCATTGTATTGGTCACAGTGGGGGCAGGCGGGTGGCCTCCTCACTAAATGAGGTGTAAATCACTGCACAGCCCGGCCCATCAGAGGTAGCCGGGTTTTTGTGCCTATTGATTGCTCCTCCAGTGCACCACGGCTCCTACAGTGTTGCTGGGCAGGTCCCTGCCCACAGATACAGTGGGGAAGGGGGAGGGGGTCCTGGCAACTGCAGAGGCCTTCCTCGCTATGCAGCACACCGGCCTGGATGATGCTGTAGTATTTCTTTTAAGCTCAGAGCATTCCTGCCGTCCCGGGATGCATTTTTGAAACGAAGAAGTAGGGGAACGGACTTGGTTAAATTAAATAAGTAGGGGCACGCCGTGCCCCTCCGTTCCCGCCCACTTCGACCACTGAGAGTGCGGTGTGTGATCGTATGCCGAGGAATAAAGACGTCTGTTACAGAGCTCTCTGTGTGCCATATTCATTTGCATGCTCCCAGGCTGGGGAGGGCGCTACACCTATCACACCAATGCCCATTCCAAGATGCCCTGAGTGGACCTATCCTGCCTTAACCAAATCACCAGTGACCAAAGCCAAACCACTGGTTATGTGTAGCTCAGCATGGTGGCTTACACGCCGGGACAAGATGGCGGCAGTCCGCTAAGCTCCGTCTATTGACGGAGCTTTGGAAATGATTTTCGGCCACACTGAGACCATGCCCAGCACTCTCAAAGCTGGTCTCCTGCAGCGCATTGTTATGGCACGCTAATGAGCTAACGGGAGACTCTTTAAACCCGTTCTTCATCAAATTTTGCCATGACAACATTTTTCCTCACTCGCAAGCAGCCGCCATTTTGATAGCGTGTTGCTCGCAGTATTCCTCATGCGGCCAACAACACCTGGGTGAGCTTCCTCTCATTTCTCACCATTCTCCATGCATTTTTGGTACAACTGTCAGTGTTCAGCTTAAAACCAGTGCAAATGGTGCTTTATTTATTTGGTTTCTTCAAGCCTTTAAATCTAATGGTCCAATATATATTTATATATACGGCCTTGTCGAAAGAAATACATTTGTTGGATTAAGCACATACCGCTGGAGTCCCTGTCCTAGTGGTGCATGCAGAGCACGTGATCTGGGACTGGTTTTTGGTATTTCTATACAGCTCTACATACCCCTTCTGTGCTTAAGTGGCATAAATCGTCCTTGGGTTAATTATACTTGCCTCAGATATAACCATACTCATATCCACCAACAAACATCGCTTCACAACCCACTCAGAATGTATCAAAGCACTTATGTAACAAGAAATTATATGAAAAATATATATATTTTAACTACTGAACTAATCACGATCCAGGCCAAATACCGGGAATAGCAAGTCGTTGGAGTAAAAAGCCATGAAGAACGCTATCCCGCTATCAGAAGGTCGTGATTTATGAAACGCGCTTCTGATGAGAACACAAAACCAGGAAGTTTCTGATTTTAATGAAAATCTACAGGGGGATTCAGACTGAGATAGGTTCCGGTTTTAAATCCCAACAATCGACTCGTGACAATAGAGTCAGACTTTAAGGGAACAAAGTTAAACTACCCGTGAATCAAAGATGAAGTCGTTTTTATATCGTGGATAATCTTTTAAAAAAAGATCCTTGCACCAGGATCATTTATTCCTCAATAAACTTGGAGTACTTCTCACTGGAGTGCTGAGGCACCGGTGCGATTAAAGACTACTGTATAAGCCATTTTAAGGAGAGAAAATCTTTTCTTGTCCTGTTGAAGGTGGTCCTGTTGAGAATGTACCACTGAAACGCGTCAACGCCCAGCTTTTTGTTAAATTTGGATAATTCAGCAGTCAACCAGAGACAGGGAATCAAGACCCATGCCCTCTGCTGTTTATAGTGGATCCAAATTAACGCTGCTACGATAAGGTAGATTGTCTGTGTTTATTCTCCTTTTTGGATATTGTTTCTATTAAGAATTGTATCTAGGATTTATACATTTTTAAACTGTTTTTTAATATACTGTCATGATATGAATTGAATATATAGACAGGTTTTTCACTCGTTAAAATAAATATATTTTTCATATAATTTGTTGTTATAAAGTGCATTCTGAGTGGGTTGAGAAACGATGTTTGTTGGTGGATATGAGTATGGTTATATTTGAGGCATGAATGTTGCTACATAGATCTTGACCAAACTTTATGGTTATTGGGAGCTCTATCCCTTGGTTTACAGAGCCCCCTCTCCTTGATTTCAAGTTAATTATACTCGATCCTTCCCATGCCTGAACCTGAGGGGAAGTGTATGTGATTACACATGCTGTGAAGTGTTACTTCAAGAATCCTTTTTTATACTTGTTTCCTTGTATGTGAAACAGTAAGTGGGATTTGTCATATCTCCTCACTGCATAGCCTCTTATGTGGTGCATGACTTATTGCACACCTACATTGAACTATCACTAATTTTATGGGCAGACTCTCTACTACTATAAAGCTTCCTCAACGTCAGAAATGCACCATCAAAATGTCTAGTGACTCTCTTAGCCTTTCCAAAACATCCTCCTCTGGCACTAAACCTAAAAGAGCCAAAAATGACCCTCCATCTCTGATCCAGTCATCTTCAAACCCGGTCCTGGATACAATTTTGGACGAACTACATACACTCAAGCCATTCATGAACACCACCAACGAAAAACTGCAGTTGATAGAGGACCGATGGATCAATATGAAAGGCAAAATAACTGAAATGGAACAGCGTGCTGGCCACCTTCAGGACATGGCAACTAAAATACCTCTGCTGGAACAAGAAATTCAAAAGCTAAAGCTCCACAATGAGGACCTTGAAAATTGCAACAGAAGGAACTATCTGCGACTTCATGGTTTACCTGAGAATATTGATGGCCATGATCTTCTCTCCTTCTTAAAGAAATTTTTGCCTGACCTTCTAAGTCTTCAATCTTCCACTCCTCTAAACATCCAGCGAGCACATAGTCTTGGTCGTCCTCAGCCTTATTCTACCAGAAAACGTGGTATCGCAATGCTCTTTTTAGAATTCACCGATCTGATGCATGTATTAAAAAGTGCAGGAGAAAAGCGTTGGCTTGTTTGGTCCGGTCATAACATCTTTATCTCTCAGGATCTTTCTAATGCAACCAATGCCAGACGTAAAGAATTTCTGGCACTTCGTCTTCAACTGAGATCTCTGAACATACGATATGGCATATTACACCCTTGTCTCTACAAAATTACTTACGAAGGTGTTTCCCGCTCATTTGAAGATCCGACTAAATTAAAACTGTTCTTGCAAACCAAAACCAAAATACCTATGGACACAAAAGTACAATATCCCTAAATTGTTAAATTGTTGTTATTAGCACATGACTTCTTGTTTCTAGTTTTATTCCCTAGATTTGCTCTTCAAGTACAGTTTATGTGGCCTGAATCTTTCTATTTTATCAGTGTGTCTTCATTGCTCCTGTATCCTTGTTTTTAAGCTGTAACATGTTTAATATTGTGTCGTGGAATGTCCGTGGTCTGGGTCATCCTATTAAGCATCAAAAGGTACTTTCTCATTTATCGAAACTCAATTGTCAAATTGCTTTTCTACAAGAAACTCATTGTAACGACACTGAATTACTCAAGTTCAAACGCCAATGGATGGGCCAGGTTGTTTTCTCTTCTTCTGTCAACCGCAAGGGTGGTATTGCCATCCTGTGCCAAAAATCTCTAAAGATTTCAATTTTATCAACTAAATGTGACACAAGTGGACGCTGGGTAATACTTAATGCCACAGTCTATAAAAAATAGATCACCTTTTTTAATATTTATGGACCGGTTAAGTCTAATCCAAATTTTTGGCATAACATCAAACTAAAATTGTCTTCTATTACTAATCCCAATATCATTGTTGCTGGAGATTTTAATAATTGGCTAGACCCTTTTTCTGACAGAAAATCAAATTGTAAATTCAAACCAGATAAGTCACATGAAACATTTCAGTCTGCTATTGCCTCTCGTCCACTCTACATTTTTTTCCCAAATGTTCACCACACCATGTCTCGTATTGATTATATTTTGGTCTCAAAACCTCTACTCCCCTCAATTCAATCTTCCAAGATTGGGTCCATTTTTATTTCTGACCATGCCCTTGTTTCAGTATTATTTAATTTGTCCCTTGCTACCTTCAAAGATGCCCAATTGAGATTCACCAACTCCCTATTATCTAATCAAACTTACATTTCCGGGGCTACCTCCTTTATAAGAGAATTTTTTTCAGTTAAATAAGCCCAGTGACACTTTTGTACACAACAACTGGGACGCCTTTAAAGCCTCTTTCAGAGCCTTCACCATTGCCTACACTGCCAGAAGGAAACAATTATTGAATTCCCAATACCTCTCTACCCTCAAACATATTAAGACATATTAAGACTCATGAACACTCTTACTTTACGTCCAAATGTCCTACTCACCTCCGGGACCTTATCAAAGTGAAATCCGATTTAAATAAACTAGCTACGAATGATGCTTGCAATATCTTACTCAAAATAAAATCCAAATATCATGGGGGTCAAAAGAAAGCGGGTAGAACGCTACCCAATTATTTGAAAGTCAAAACGGAAAGGAAAACCATTGGTCCTATTTGTAATACCCTCACCAACAATTTATTACACTCTGACTCAGACATTGTTAATGCTTTCCAGTCCTACTATAAACATTATATATATGGATGAGACCCATCCTTCTGAAAGCAATACCCAGTAATTCTTTGATGATCCTCCCTCTCCTCCCTCTATACTGGATGTTATGGCTCTCCTTGAAAAGGATATATCTCTTCAGGAGATTTTGTTTGCCATTAAATCTCTAAAGAGAGCCAAAGCCCCTGGTCCTGACAGTTTCTCTATTGAACTTATCTCCTCTTTTTCATTTATTGTTGCTCCTCATTTACTTCAGCTTTTTGCCTCTTTCCTATCGAAATCTAAACCTGAAGGCTCCTTCTTAGATGCTCTTATTGTAATCATTCCCAAACCTGATAAAGACCACACCGTGTCAAAATTATTTCCCAATCTCATAAATTAATAATGATTGTAAAATGTTTGCAAACATTCTTGCCTCTAGATTAGATGGTGTTATACCCCTGCTTATTAAACCTGATCAGTCTGGCTTCATTAGAGGTAGGCTCATTTCTGATAACGCTAGGATGCTCTCTAACATTCTTATAGGAGGGAAAAGATATCCTGATCCTCTAGCTGCACTGTCCCTTGATGCTGAAAAAGCATTTGACCGTATAAATTGGCAACTCATGTTCAAAACTCTTCATTTGTTTGGATCCGGACCCAAATTCATTTAGTTTATCAAGTTACTATATTCAGAACCACATGCCTGTGTTTCTGTTAATGTTTTTTTATCCCCATATTTTAGTCTACACAAAGGTACCAGACAAGGTGGCCCCCTTTCTCCTTTTTTATTTCTTCTATGTCTTGAACCTTTTCTTGAACGCATTCGCCACAACCCCCTATTAACAGGTTTTTGACACAACTCCCACGAAATTAAATTATGCGCCTATGCAGACGATATTTTGATCTACCTTTCAAAACCTTCTACTTCCCTACCTCCCTTTTCACAGGAGATTGATTTGTATTCTAAAATATCCGGCTATAAATTAAACTTCTCAAAAACTGAGGTCTTACCTTTAAACTCCTTGTGTTACCAATTCATGTTCTCTGATACCAACTTAAAGTGGTGTCCATCTAAAATCACATACCTAGGTGTCTGGTTTTCACCTACAGTCCCCCAAACTCGTTCCCATTATTTCAGTGCACTAAAATGTAAGATTCAAAACTTACTCACTTCTTGGTCTCCTCGCTATTTATCCTGGTGGGGTAGATTGAATACTATCAAAATGATGATTGTTCCCCTTATTCTTTTCTTGCTTTCTATGCTGCTTTTTAGAATTTCTAATTACTATTTTAACCAAATTAATTCTCTTTGTACTAAATTTCTCTGGAACAACAAACCTGTCTGTATTGCTTTAGCTAAATTAATTAAACAAAAAACCGAAGGGGGTGCGCGAGTTCCTAATTTTAAATTATATCACACTACTTTTTTAATTAGACAGTTCTATGCACTAAATAGTCAATATCAAGACTCACCCATACCTAGGTGAATTATTTTTTAATGCTTTTTAGTACATGAATACACTTTTTATGACATGTGTTCCATGTCCAACTGTACCTTTATTTCCAAGTATCCCATCTTAAAATATTCCCAACACTTGATACATTCACTGTTCAAAGATGGGTCTAATTTTCATCAAGCTTTTCTTTCCTCCTCGTTTGGTAAAATAAATTCATTAAGTTTCGCCATAACTCATTCTATTTCAAATATTGGAAAGAGAAGGATATTTTATATGTTCACCAACTCTGTCATACCCTTTACGTTACAAGAACGTTATAACTTACCCTCATCCTGCCTATCCCAGTACTCACAATTATCACAGGAACTTCAATCATTCTTGCTATCCAAAGATTTCCCTGATGACTCTACTCCATTTACTCTCCTGACTCCTTTGTACAATATTTCCTCTGACTCTAACCCCAAAGCCTCTTTTATATATAAACTTTTATCTACTCCTATATCCGATAGACCAAAATCCTTAATTGACATAGCCTGGGAACAAGACCTCTCAAAATCCCTCTCAACTCAAAGATGGAATAAATTATGGCACAAAATCTTCACCACCTCCAGAGCCGCCAACATCACTTAATTCCTATTTTTCTTATATAATAGAGTGGTTTGTACACCCGTCTTTATCTATAAGATTATTCCCTCTTCTTCTCCCCTTTGCTAGTCTTGTCTTTCCTCTGATGGCACACTACTCCATTTAATATATTATTGCCCTAATGTATTTACATTCTGGAAATCCATTTGGTCTAACTCCTCTAAGATATTTCAATGTTGCATTCCATTATCAATCCAAAATGTTTTTCTTGGATCAATGTCTGAATTTGAAATTGTTAGATCTTTTTATTGCTCTTGCATTTAAAGTTATTTTATCTTGCCAGAAAGACAATTCTAAAGTATGTACGTTAACATGGTGGAATCTTATCTGTAATGATCATAGAATTTCTACTGTTTCAGCGTCAACGTTATCTCAGGAAATCAAATCTGATTTATTTTGGCTTCGCTTTACTTCTTTCTTGTCTTCACACTTGTCTCTACACTAATCACTCTTCTACTACCTCTCCCTCCTCCCGCCTCCTCTTCTAACCCTTTCTTTTCCACTCTTTCCTCTCTAAATCTTTATTCAAAAAATTATAAATATAATATTATTTGATTTGATATGGACCTTTATTTCTTTTTAATAATTTTATTGCATAAGGTTGTTTTTTAAATGTCTTTTCTCCACCCTGATAGTATCATCTCTATTATTGTACGATCTTTTAATAATTTGTCTTTATTATGCTATTCCTCCACTTTATGCTAAATATAATGTTGGTACTTTCTTATTAAACCAATAAAAATTATTTAAGAAAACAAAAATGGCTATCTTAGCACCATGCAGACAATTCATGCTCTTTACCATCACACATTTCTCTGTCATCAGCACAACCTCCTTATAACCAGCTTGGCCTACTCAACTGAAATATGCAAGAGTCACACACCACTAGAATCTGACTCTGCTTGAACTCAATAAGGGGCAATCTGACCGATGTAGAATCTGAAACTGAATGTAAAAGAGTTCCAGGAGCAGTATTGTGGGAAAGGAACACTACCCTGTTCTACACCATTGTAGAGATGAGGTGGTCTAGTAGCTGCGTGGGCGGAGCAGAGTGGGTGGAGTAAGGAAGGTACTGCCCGGACAGGAAGGGGCGGAGAAAGGGAATAGCCAGGCAGTTGAGCGTAGGGCTAAGCTGGTGTAAGGACGTGAAATAAAGTGTCTTGAATAGAACCCTTCGTGTCTGTCCTTATTGGTGCCCTTAGGACACGACAGCTGGCGACGAGGGTGGGATAGAGCTAGCTGCTCTCCCCAGAACACCAGCACACTAACGAGACCGGCGAAGGGCTGGTCACGAAGAAACCAGCGAAAGCGCCGCCACTCGCGACACACCCGGAGCGTGTGAAAGCCCCACAACCGAAAGAGCAAGATTGCGAGACGCGCCCTGCATGAGGAAAGGGCCGGCACCAGGAACGGCAGGAAGGGAAGCGACGACGCTGACACGCGCGTCCCCCAGGCCAGATCGGAGCAGTGAGCGCGAAGACTTCAGCGAGCACAAAGACCCCCCGCCCGCCTACCTGCTGCAGAACCGTGAGTGAAGCGGATGATGAGAGGGGCCGCCTGAGCAGCGCGCAGTCCTGAAATGAATGAAGTGAGAGCCCAGCACCACGTGTGATATCTACGCGCGTTATCCAGCCGGCGGCCATCTTGAAGTCAGGCGGATTTCCAGACGCCCCATGCAAATAGACCCGGGCGGCCATTTTGAAGTCAGGCAACGCTGAAATTTAAACAAGCACAAGCAAATACAAAAAAAAAAAAAAAGGCGGGAAACGACCTGAAACAGACGCACAAGATCCCCGGAGGATCCCCAAGGACTGTACTGCGCTGACACTGCGCGCATTTCACGGGCAACATGTTATCGAACCATGGGTCCCCAGCCCAGTCTCCAACTCGCCAGGATGCGAAGCCGATCATCATGGGACTATCGCACCTGCGCCCCCCGGAACCCCTAGCGCTCGTGGTTGGGAGCAGCATGGGCCCCCGCTGGGAAGAGTGGATTGAAGACTTTGAGGATTATATTAAGGGCTCAAAGGTGACAGGGGACGAGGATCAACTGATCGCACTTCGAAACCTCGTGGGCAAGGACGTCAGCAAGATGATAAAGGAACTTCCCGCCGCAGACACGGGAACGTATGCGAGAGTGCGTGCGGCCCTGGACAGAAAGTTCGTGCACAAGAAGAACGTAGATTACGAACGGTACGTGTTCCAAAGAGTGCGACAAGAAAAGGATGAGGTCATGGGCTCATACATCACAAGGTTGCGGCGACTGGCGCGCCACTGTGAATTCGACGAGTTCTCGACGGACGACGCCATACGCCTGCGGGTGATCGACGGCTGCCAGTCAGAGACGCTACGCAGAAAACTACTAAAAAAAAGTCACACATTGGATGAAATAGAAGAGATCACAAGGCTCCATGATCAGACTGAAGAACAAGCCAAGACCATGGAGGCAGGACGCGTGGATCGTAAGGAGGTGGTCTGTCAAGTGCGCACCGACCGCCCTCGCCGGGGGTCGAAAGAACGGGAACGACAAGCTCGGCCGCCATCGAGACATCACCGCCACCCTGGCCATCGGCGGCCTGACTCGGGGAAGAGAAGCCGGCGTCAGGACTATGGGAAGAAGGCGCCATTGAGAAGATGTTACCGCTGTGGATACGACTTCCCGCACATCGGGGCGTGCCCGGCCCTGGGACAGAAATGCCACAAGTGTGGTCGCAACAATCATTTTGAGACAATGTGCGGGGACTACCGCCGGGAGAAGGAGAAAGCCTCCACGAGGTCACCAAGAGGCGAGACGCGCCGACATCACGCGCGTGCGGTACGAGACCGCCGGAAGTCTTCCTCCAAGTCCTCCCAGTCCAGCAGGGAGTCGCGGTCCTCACGGTGGTCTAGAAGATCACCATCCAGAGACTCCGAATCACCTTCAAGCGAACATGAGTACTCCGTTGAATATGCCAACATGATCGCCGATCCAGACCAACTAAAAAAATACCCTAGGCTGGACATCAGCGTTGGCACGCATCCCACAAAGTTTGTGATGGACAGTGGGGCATCCCTCAACTACATCCCAGTGACAGAATACAAAAAGATGAACCCTCGGCCTCGGCTCAATCCCGCACATGTGCGTGTCTACACCTGGATGTCCAGGAAGCCGCTCCCTTGCCTTGGGAAGTTTTCAACGACACTGAGGCATCAAACAACATCTATTCCGGCCGTGATTCACGTCATCGAGGGACCGGAAGCAGACTGTCTCCTCAGTCTCCCAACTGCTGAACGGTTGAAGCTGGTGGAGATCCTGTACCGCGTCAACAGTGACAATGACACCATTCACAAGTTCCCACGGCTGTTCTCCGGACTCGGAAAAATGAACAGGGGCCAGATCCGCCTCCACATAAATGACCAGGTCCGCCCGGTTGCCCAACACCCGCGGAAGGTACCGTTCCACCTCCAGCAAGCGGTGGAGGATGAGCTGCAGGATCTGCTGGACGCCGACATCATCGAACGGACAGAGGGCGCCACACCGTGGGTTTCTCCAGTCGTGATAGTACCGAAGAAAGGAACACCAGGGAAAGTACGACTCTGTGTGGACATGAGAATGCCCAACACCGCCATTGAGAGAGAGCGTCATCCAGGACCTCACTTAAGTGACATGATCGCCGCCCTCAATGGGGCGAGGGTGTTTTCTAAGTTGGACTTAAACAAAGGCTACCATCAGCTGGAACTACACGAGAGTTCCCGCTATATCACGACATTTGCAACACATCTGGGGTTGTTCAGATACAAGAGACTGAACTTTGGCATTTCATCAGCCGCGGAAATATTCCAAGAAGCCATCCGGCAAACCATACATCACATCCCGAATACGCTGAACTACAGCGATGACATTCTAGTCTACGGGGCAACACTCCAAATCCACGACACGGCCTTAGACAGGGTTTGCCATGCTCTCCTGGAAGCCAACCTCACACTCAACAGGGAGAAATGCGAGTTTCATCAGTCGCAACTGAAATTCTTTGGCCACATCTTTTCAGGAGCCGGAATGCAACCAGACCCTGACAAAGTGAGTACTCTGAACAGCACCAAGAGTCCACTTGACGTCAGTGACGTGCGGTCCTTCCTCGGCATGGCGAGCTACTGTTCAAGATATATTAAGGACTATGCCACGATCAGTCACCCACTTCGCACTCTCACCAAACAGGGACAGGCATTTGAGTGGACCCCCGAATGCGAGCAAGCCTTCCAGGACATAAAGAGAGCCGTGGGCACGGTGGAAAGCCTGGCCTATTTCAGCCCGGATCGCAAGACCGAAATAACAGTGGACGCAAGCCCCGTCGGGCTGGGAGCCATCCTGGCTCAATATGACAAGGACACGGACCACCGCCACATTGTGGCGCACGCCAGCCGGAGCCTCTCCGACACGGAGAAGGCCTACTCCCAACCGGAAAAGGAGAGCCTTGCGGTGGTGTGGGCGTGTGAGCACTTTCACGTGTTCATCTACGGGAAGCATTTCACCATGGTAACAGACCACCAGGCGCTCGTCACCATCTATGGCAACCCCCGGTCCAAAATGCCACCCCGCATCGAGAGGTGGGGACTCCGCCTGCAGGAATACACGTTTACAATCGTGCACAAGCCAGGGAAGGCTGCCAACCCGGCCGACTACATGTCGCGCCACCCGGAAGACTCGCAGCGTCTCACACCGTCCATGGCAGACGAGTATATCCACTTTGTGGTGGACCAAGCGCGACCACCAGCGGTCCCCCTAGAGGCCATCCTGGACGCCACCCAGCAAGACACCATGCTACAACAGGTGATCCGAAGGGTCCAAACGAACAAGTGGCGGCACGAAGAGTCGGAGGACGGGAGGGGTGACAGCACAAAGCGTCAGGAGTGGCAAGCGTTCCGGAATGTGTGCGAAGAACTATCTGTCACGCCCGATGGCCTACTGTTGCGAGACAACCGAATTGTAATACCCCAGCAACTGAGACAGGGAGTCGTCAACCTGGCACACGAAAGCCATCGAGGAGTAGTCACGACGAAAAGAGCACTTCGTGAACGTGTCTGGTTCCCCTTCCTAGACAAAATGGTAGAGCACACTCTGAAAGACTGTCTGCAGTGCCAAGTGGTAAGGCAAGGAGACCCGCCAGCTCCACTTCAGATGACGCCCCTGCCACCAGGAGTATGGCAAGAACTGGCCATGGATTTCTACGGCCCCATGCCATCGGGCAAGTACGTGTTAGTTATAATAGATGAATACTCGCGGTTTCCCATCGCCCGGTTCGTCCCATCCACTAACGCGGCTGCCACGCTTACCATCCTGGATGAAGTCTTTGCAGCTTGGGGCATACCCACTGAGGTGAAAACAGACAATGGGCCCCCTTTCAATGGCCGGGAGTTCAGTGACTTCCTGACGCTCATGAACGTGCGACACCGAAGGATAACACCACTATGGCCGCAGGCCAACGGCACCGCGGAAAGATTCATGGCCACTCTCAAAAAGACATTCCAACAGGCTGCTCTAGATAAGAGAGACCCGCAAGCAGCCCTCAATGATGTACTCCGAGCATATCGGACGACACCGCATGCCACCACAGGCAAATGCCCGGCCACACTCATGCTGGGACGCCCAGTCCGGACACGGATACCCACCTGGGAGGGAGCACTACGACCCATTTCCCCCAGCCGCATCCATCGGGAAGTGGAAGCCACCGACAAAGCTCGCAAAGAAAGCATGAAGGCATACGCGGATGGCAGAAGACGTGCTCGGTCCCTCTCATTCCACGAGGGAGACTGCGTGGTCGTTAAGCAGGAGCAGTGCAAGAAGACGGATAGCAAGTTCAGAGCGGAACCTCTAACGGTCACCCGACAAAAAGGTACCATGCTGACAGCGGAGTCAGACAACAGGCGCGTAACAAGAAATGTGTCCCACTTTCAGAAGTGCAGCCCAGGTCTACAAGAGACACTTGAGTCGCGAGTGACACCGTCAGGAACTCGACAGGTCGAAGCACAGAGCGACGGTGACGGCCACCTGGGACAGATACCCGGCGCCGGCACCACTGCTGTGCCTGAAGGCCGCACACTTAGACCACGACAAACAATCCGCCAGCCCAAGCGGCTGATTGAAGAGATGTAACTCTTGGTGACTCATTTCTTGCTAACAAAGGGGGAGATGTAGAGATGAGGTGGTCTAGTAGCTGCGTGGGCGGAGCAGAGTGGGTGGAGTAAGGAAGGTACTGCCCGGACAGGAAGGGGCGGAGAAAGGGAATAGCCAGGCAGTTGAGCGTAGGGCTAAGCTGGTGTAAGGACGTGAAATAAAGTGTCTTGAATAGAACCCTTCGTGTCTGTCCTTATTGGTGCCCTTAGGACACGACAACCATGAGTAACTTTAGCAAGATGAGCCTAGCACAGACCAGGGCAGTGCATCCTCTTACCATTAATTCACTTTCCCCAGGCTAGCTGTGAACCTGTATCTGCCCTGGTGGCAACGCATCAGTGAAAAATTAGGCGGCTGCTTAAAGCAGCTGATTCATCTTTTGCTTTGTGGGCGGTACCTGCCTACACTGCAAGGGGCAGACTGAGATCCTGCTACAGGCGGAAGCATTGAGTGGCTGCATCTGTCTGAGGAAGAAGTTTGGGGAGGTCAATGGTAACCCTTACCCCCTTCAGTAGTCACCCTCGAGGGACACAGCAATACCAAGTTGTCTCTTTAGTTATTACGAATTCTTACAAAGTGGGCACTAACTGAGCAGTGACTGTATTCCAAGGAGCTTAGTTGAAACTGAGGGAGTGTTGAAGTTGTCCTCGCCTTTCCCCTACCACCTGATGATTACAATAGGAGCAGCGTATGACGGACATCAACTGTAACTGCTATTTAGTGTCAGCTGTCACTGAGGGAGCAAGGGAAGTGCACCAGATGCAGAGATGTAAGAAATCAATTTGAATATCTTAGTAAAGGCATAGTCACCTTTAAACTTCCTTCCCTGGTGGTTACTGTCACTGAGTGCCACATAGAACTGAAGCTGTTGTAACTGTTATTCAGTGAAGTCTGTCACTAGGACAGGGATACAGCAGACATAAAAATGCTCTCTGCTATCCTAGGGTTGCCCTCAATATCCCCGCAAGCACCATCTACTAGTATTAGCAGCAGATAAAGGGTGCATTATTTGGAAGATGATGGGCCTTCACTCAGCTATGGGTCCCTCATCAAGTACTTGAGACCCTTAGCTGGTTTGATGGCAGGGCCAAAAACCCCAGAATAGTTCTAGCTGTGCAGTAACTAATGCTATACTAAATTTAGCAAAAAGTTTACAATATGTTGAAGATCACAGGTCTGACGGGGGACAATACGAGGTACATGGAGATGCATTTCAAACACTCAGCGTCGGAAGCTGTATAAAGTTTAAACCAAAAGGCAACCATTAAATAAAGTTCCGTGGTGATGGATTGACATTTGGTTGTACCCATTGGTCCTTTAAAGGAGTATTATAACGTAATAGAAGATTGCTTTTGGTATGCTTCCATGCACATAGTGTTTCCTTTGGGTGGACCGATGTGACTTTGCAGGGTGATCATTTTCCTTGCTGTAATCTCAGATAGAGCTCACAGGTGTGGAGGTGGGCTTATTTAGTTATCTTGTCCTCGAAAAAATATGCCATCGGTTTTAGAAAGACCATCATCAAAGAAATGTGAATGCTGACATTTTCTAACTATGCTTTAAATCTGGAGCTGAACCCACTCAGTGAAAGGATGCAATTGTATGTGTTGTTAATCTTAGGAAATATTCCTCTCCTTAAAAAACATAAGGAATTTTGTCTTCAAAGAACTAAGCCATTTTTGAAAGACCTTCTACACAGGAGCGACCTGTGCAGGTAAGAGAGGTTGGGCGGAGTGGGGGGGCAGTCGACAGACCATGACGAGGGAAAATTATATATTTATTTAATTTTCCCTCGTGGTCGTCTGTTGAGTCCCCCACCACCCACGATCTTACCTGCACGGGCCGCTTCTTCTTTTATATTTTTATATCTACACGAGACCTTGGTAAATATGGAAATACTCCCGTTATCATAAAAAAACCTTGGTTAATGTTTTGCTTTTTTTGGCAATCAACAAACATTATAATCTTAGAAAGCAGTAAGACTGCGTAGCTGAGTATTTCTTGGAATATGCTTGAGTGCAGTACTTTGAAAACAATATAAGGGATAAAGTACCCTGTGCTGTACATTATAAGGATATTGCAAGTCACTAAGAAGTTTCCAAAACCAAATAAGGGAATGAGGCTGTAGGTCAAGTTCCTTTATAAGTTTATGGAACTCATAGTAGATTTGCACTATCCTTATCATGTATGCCAAGAGGACTTTATCCTGTATTATACATGGTCACGCCATCACCTTTCCCACAAACCACTCATCCTTGGTGCATAGCTCTTTCATATAAAAAAGTGAGCATGTTTGCAAACATGAAGAATACAAATAAAAGCTCTAGTGCAAAATTAAACATTTCACATCAAATTGCTGGATATTTGTTGCAAACAGATATTAAAAACAGTTCAATACAAGTCAGATTTAAAAAAAAAGCTGCAGCTGCTCAGAATGTGCAGAAACATGCAGAAAGATTTTAGCTTTTCTCTACCTATCTATTGAAGTCAATAATAAACATGTTCTCTCTGCTTGTCATTGTAAGCTAGAAAAATAGAGCAGAAGAAATAAAAGCAACATTTCATTTTCATTACTTTAAACAGCTGCTTCATGACCTGCCCTGTGTCACCTCAGCTACAGGCAGCAGGCATTGTGATGTCAGAACTCAACTGTAATAGCTTATTCTAGTGGAGTTTTGATGTCGAGTTCGATTTCAAAGCTTTATTTCCACATTATCAACATGGGCCACAAAATCACATGATAAAACAATTCAAAACCAATTTGTTTAAAGGCTCATGAATACAATAAACATTCATAACCCATTACATATTATAAGACTAGTTTGATAAACATGTAATACCCTCCTTCTTAAAAACATTCTCTTTAAGCAAATTGCTTTACAAATAAACAAAACCACGTCAAAAGAGATAATTGGGGATTCCAAGCTAAACAGAAAACTCATAGTAGCTTTAAAGTCTCTAATTTTATGTGGAATAAAAATTGTTTTTTCTTAATCTTGCACAAAACTGACAAAAGAGCATGGTGTATATTGCTCAACCATAGGCTAGTCAAGAGGTAATGATGCTCATAATTCATCACCCAGGTAAGATAGGGTTGACAGCCTAGAGGTAAGATATGGGCCATATAAGCTACCACTGTCTGTTTCTTCCCACCACACACTGCTCTTTCCCTCGCCCTGACATCAAACAAAATAGCCTTTAATGCCGCCTTCTCCAATGTAAGCATCCTAAGTGGATCTACAAGTCCTGGAAGACGTAATACTGTTTGAAGTGTTTTGTCAATAAAGGACAACCAAGAGATTTTTAGGGCATGGTCCAGGGTACGACAATTCTGTATAATTGTCTCTGTTAGTTCAATTTCCGGTTTGGCCCATGTCCAATGCCACAAGGATATGGGTATAACTTTCAGAGAGTTCTGATGTCTTTTCTTTATCATCAGCGACTGGGTGCATCACAAGGCACCGATTATGAAGAAATTAGAGACAGGCGAATATATAGGGATTTCAGAATCCCATGTATTATATTATACGTGAACACGGTAACTACCATAGTGATACATTTCCTGCCTGATCCTGTACAAGAGGAAAGGTTTCATAAAAAGTTGCATTGCAATGTGCAATCACCACTTTAGTGGCTAATAGGCACCATTTTAGCAAATGCAAGCTCAGGCACCTCTGTGGTTAGTGGTTACCAGCCCGTGGATGCTTCCACAAAGGTTATATTGGTTAAATGCATCTTTCTGGGAGCAAATAGGTGCTGTCTTCTTCGTTTGTCACAGTGTATGAGTTATTTAGTGTACCGAACAATAGAAATCCTGCCAATAACTGTGGCTTAGCCTCTTGCAACAAGTGCCCCAGAAATAGACCCTGGCCTCAACACCCCAAGACAGTGTTTGCTAATGATCCTATCACACTAGTGGTGATTCCTACCTGGCTTGTGGCAAGCAAAGCCTGGCCTTTCGAGTTATCCATAGCTTCCACTTCCCTTAGACCATGACTGAGGCCCCAGAACTTAAAAATACCTAAGTCAACTTAGTAACGTGATCATCGTTTTAGAAATACTCTAATTTTCTTAGATATGTACTCAATTTACAAATACTTTGGCCACATTAGAAAGCCTTGAGCCATGTACGTAAAAAATTATCATTATATAATAACCTTAGTCATGCTTGAAACCAGGGCCGGCTTTAGTGCTGGTGGCGCCCTGTGGCGCCCCCCCAATGACCACCTCCACCACAGATTCTCTCACTAGCACCCTTTAACAGTGACCAAGTCTGCATTACCACACTCTCTCAGATGCATTGAATTAGTTATATAGCGCCACTCATACCAGTGTAGGGTGTCCGAGCACTTTGCATCACACACACATGTGTGTAAATCAGTGTATAGGAAATGTTACATAAGCCAAAGGACTAAAAGTGTAGGAGTCACATGTCATCCATGGTAGGCAGTATAGTTTAAGAGTGCTTGGTGTGGAGAAGCACAAACTCAGAGTCGAAAAAGAAACAGCATAGTTGAGAGTTTTCTTTAATAATAAGAATCAATTTCTAGCCAAATTAACCCTTTTTGCAACATTAATCAATGCTCCAATAATGTATACTTTGCAGTGTGTATGCAGTTCTGGGATGAAAGTTAATAGCTCACTATCCTATATTAGGACTTTAAGTTATAAATTGCAAGTAACAAAAGGATGCCTCTTTTGAAAGCAGTAACCGGCTGATCTGTTTACAACATACGCACTCTGTAATCTACTTGGTACACGTTCTTTACAGCAGGCATATTAACCCTCTGCACTAACTTCACCTAAAAGTCAAAACCTCAGCTATACAAAATGCTGATCTCTCTCCAGGAAGATAATTAATCACAGGAGTTATTGTGACATTTATGTGAGGCTTGGTAATTGCCGGCGGAAAGAAACGCTGCAGCAGGTGCTTCTAAAGCATAATAAACTTTCAAACACGGCGCCCCCAGGAAGCCAGCATCCGGTGCAGTGGCACCGGTCGCACCGCCCTAAAGCTGGCCCTGCTTGAAACAAAACATCTGAGTCATTCTAGAAAGATGTCGGTCAGTTTAGAAATACCTTAGTCCTCTTACTGAGGTGTTGGAGCGGGATCTGAGTCGAGTTTGTCTTGTGTATGTCAAGGGGCTGTGTCTATATCAGTACATCTACCTGACCTGGTGTAGGATGGTGGATGTAGCCAGTGCTCTAGGGTGTGTAGGTTCTGCTCTTGACAGCTGATTCTAGCTGCACAGGGAAGTCAACATCGATCATATTTCAATTTAATTTAATGTAAGAACAACTGGAGTAAAAGAACTTGTGAAGACACTTGAAGATGTTTAATCAACTTCACAGTGTGAATCTTTGAACATTACTCTAAATACATTTAACAAGACTCAGGGCATCTTATTTTAATTAAAAAAACAGAATAAGACAAGCCCCCTGAAAAGGAGTATCCTTAGCAGCAGACAACACCACTAACCCCCTGCTTGCGTACTTAACTTAAAAGATCAATTCAATGTTTTGAGATATTCCTCAAGCCAATTACATATGATCTTCCAACACAAGCTTGGCTCAGGTGCAAGAAATGTATAAGTGTCTGTGACCTGTCAGCTAGGGGTGTGCCTTTTTTTTTTTTTTTACATTTCATTGCCCTACCTTGCATTAAGAAAGACATGTGAGATTCTGACCAGTGACTGATTGGAGCAGAGAATGCCCTTTGGCATGACCTTTTTGACACAAAAAAGTATCCTATGAAGAAAAATCACAGAAAATTGCTAAATTTTGCAAATCTCACCTATGTGAATTCTCAAATTTGGCGCATTTCACCAACGAATTAAAACATGAATCTAGGCCCTTTCGGAGGGGTATTGTTAAACTATGGATCATATCTTTGACAGGCCTCCAAAAATGTTTCCAATATCTGGTGGAAACCATGGCACACACTCCAGTTGCCATTTATTTTATTCCACAAATAACCTTTAATGGAGACTGCAAGCATAGAGAAATAATCATTTTAATTACATTGTTCTGTTAAGACTTTGAAAGAAAATATTGTTTTTGTCTATCAAAAACATTTTTCTTGTAGTTTCCACACAGACATCTGCTGCTAATTGCATTATCTAGGCTGTGGAATATTTAGAAATTCTCCTACCCGCAAGATTTCTTCAACACAGCTGTTGTCTCCTGGCCCAGGCTCCTGAAAATCAAAGGAAAACCAGTTAGAAGATTTTTCCCATTTATGGTGACAGCTTGCCAAAGAGCCACCCATTAGAGCGTCAGTTGGCCTGGGACTACTTTCTAACACTCAATTGTAGGATAAACAAAGACGCAGGGCCGCAAACGCGCGTGGTCCGGCCTTGCTTCTGCAAAGAGAAAATTCGCATGTATCTTGAGACCGACTTGGATTTAAAAATGGAGGTAGTCCATATTTTTTCGAACTGCTGTCCCTGTGAGATATCTTCCAGTCCAGCCCCCGAACACACCTGCAGAAGTATGGATTTGCTTGATTCATGCTTGGTACAATAAGGTGCTTCTATTTGAAACATTTTAGGGCTACTTTTGGTCCCCAGTCCAGACATGCAAACAAGTATTATATGACGCAGGACGGATTTCTGGTTTTGCAAATGTTGTCCCATGGACTACCACCATTGTCTTTATTCCTCCATGTTAAATCTTTACAGCAAGCTAACAGCAGCTTTAGCCAAGGGAAGAAAGACTGATTTCTCGCCACAAACTCTACAAACCTAATAAATCACCAATGTGTCTCGTGCATTCTTTTTGCCTCTACACTTTACCCTATGGTCACTCCTCTATTGGCCTGTCAGATCTCTAAGCCCGCCTTTACCATCCTCCTCCTGGCCATCGCCGCCATCAGGACTCTTGCTACTGTTCAAGGCTTTGCCATTATGTTGTAGACATATTCGCAGAGGGCATCACATGACATTGCTTATTTTTGCTGGATGATTCAACAGGACCAATGGGTTCTTGCATCTGTACATTATTGTTCCCCACACTCCCTCTATTATGCTCCCTCCCAAAAAAAAGTGAGGCCATTATAGGGTGGTTAGTGGCCCTCAAATAAAATAAAAATGAAATAAACATAAACTCGTACCTTTTTATGAATCACTTCCACTAGAAGCTTGGAAATAGCATTCAAGAAGGGAACTAGAAAGTTATTCACAGTGTCTCTTTCCGTAACAAGCAGCGGCCCGTGAAGGTAAGAGCGGTGAGGCAGGGTTGGGGGTGATTCGACAGATGACCACAAGGAAAAATTAAAGAAATAATACATTTTCCCTCGTTGTCCTATATCGGAATTTCCTACACCCGGTCCCAACCGCCCCACCGCTCTTACCTGCACTGGCCGCGGCTGTTCGTAACACCATCTCACCTTACAGTATATGTAATCCAGCCACAAGTCTGAGATCTGACAGGGGTCAGAGAATTGATATGTTGGGATGAGAATGTTTGGTAAACCAAAAGACAAAAGAGCATTGCAGTTCTAAATCTGCACCCATAAAAGTACTATTACAAACAGGTATGGTGCACAATTTTTTTTAGAATTCACAAACATTCCCAGTAGTATCTCTAAAAAGATTTGTAAGCCGCATGTTTGCTGTGGCAGTATTCAGAATGCATTTGACACATCCAGGGATCCCCTTTCCCCAGTGTGTATTTCTATATACCTGTGACTTGGAAATGGTCCCAGATATGTAAAGGTACATTTAAAGAAAAAAAAACTGTTCCACCCACTTGCCACCCATTGCTCGTGAGCTACTACACATTTCCCCACAGTCATGGTGGAGAAATTCACCACTATAAATCCGCTTGCATTGGGCAGAATTCCTTTTGTCAATTCCTGGAAGGCATTTTTGGCTGTAAACATATGCTTATGGTCAAAAATGCCTTTGCGTGTTGTCCCATACTATTTCTGTAAAATAAACACAGGTAACAATCATGTATTTGTCTCCAAAAACTCTCCATGCATGCAGATTGCCTATACATGTATCGATTTTTCTTGGAATCATTCAAACTAAAAAGTGAGTGATCCGCTGGAAAAAATGATAAACTCAATCGGTTGCTTCTAGATGTTGTAGTGAAATTTCTCAAAGAATAACTTCAACTTTGGGGAGAGGAGTTGGCCTAACGGCTAGGAGGGTTGGCCTCAAACCTGGGGAACTGGGTTCGAGTCTCAGCAAGGACGCAGAACATCCTGTGATTCTGGGCAAATCCCTTAATCACCCTTGGCCTAACAAATATGAATGTGTCCTCATGTATTGCAACTGGTGCTATGTAAAGCGCTCTGATACCCGATTCAGGTCAAGTTCATGCTCTATAAAAAATATATTACGTGTAAAGAAAATAAAGTCAAGTTATGTTTTTTAATAAACTACTCTTCAGCAAAAACTTCAATTGCCAGATGGAAATATGTTATGAGAGGATCCTTTTTCAACAAGCCCTGGAACAGATCAGAGACTACATGTGAGACTCCACACCAAAGAAAGGATCATTGGGCATTTTGAAAAAGAAATACCAAGGGCAAAATAGTTTTTTCCCTCAACAAACCACTGGAGCCAGTGAGTGGAATGCCAGAGTGACAGCGGTTTATTGCTTCTCTGGAATATTTATGGAACGTGTGTCACTCCTAATATAGGTGTGACCTAGAGACCGCTTTACCCTGTCTCAATCGCCTCATGTAATCAAACAAAATCATAAAAATATATGCATGCCTAATTACATAGAGTCTTTTGGTAAGCACTCTTTACCCACTGGCCTGTTCACCAGTCATTTAAACGTTGTTTCCACCCAACACAGCATGCAGTATTGGACCGCCGGTCAGAATACTTCAGCATGTTGGTTCTCTTGTCCTAGGAGTGACAGCATTTTCCTGATCACTTGTGCACATCTGCATAACACTTCTCTGCCAGGACTCCTGGGCCAATTCTTTACCTCTGAATGATTTTTTTCCTTCCATTAGTTATCCTTTTTTATTTTATTAGACATCTCGTCCATTTAGCAACGTTTTTAGGTCACTGTAGTTCAAAAGGAATAGTTCCTTTTCTCTGTACCAATAAAAAGCGTGTTTTCCTGTGGTGTGCATTAAAACTGAAAAGGGGTTCTATACCTACCTGTCCAAAGCACCCCTGCGTTGCTAGGTCTATCTGCTCGCATCGCAAGAGGAAAAGGAAAACAAACACTGCGAATGGAGTCTGTAAAAACTCATTTTTCCTTTCAATTATGTAGTGCTCTTATAAAAAACAACTGGGCAGACAAAAGCACAATGCAATCAAAACATCAATTTGTAAAATAATCTCGCAGTTCTCTTGTTCATTTTCCTTGACAAAACTCTTCAGCAGGAGAGACTAGCTAGGGACGATTTTGTGTCCTAGTTCTCTGCGATTCCAATTGAAAGCCAACAGCACTTCTCATAATGCAGATGTCTGTGTTTTATTATAGTCGTATAGCCCGCCGTAGCGGGCTATACCGGCTATTAAAGGCCCACTGCAGCGTTAAAGGCCCGAGCCGAAGGCGAGGGACTTTAACAAGGCAGCGGGACTGTAATAGCCGGTATAGCCCTGCTACGTAGGGCTATAAGGCTATTAGAACATTCTGCCACTAGAGGGCAGAATGTTCTAACAAATTAAACAAAGGCTTCAGGGAGCGTGAGGGGATTGAAATCCCCTCAGGCTACCTGAAGCCTTTGTTCACAGCCACAAAGAAGCATTGGAATGATGGAGCTCCGGGCTTATACCAGCCATTATAAGCCCGGAGCACTCCATTGTTTTTAATGGAGCTTCCAACATTCCAATGTTCTAATACAACAAAATACTCCCTGATGTGTTGCACACGGTCCCTCGATTTACCAAGCAAATAAAAAAAATCCATACCATGCTTTAACAAACCTCGGGTATCAGGCAGGATGACCAGATGACACCAGGTCATTGGAATCCCAAAGGTATTCTGGTTTTCTTTCAACAAATTCATGATTTCTGAATGTTCTTGGCGGCTTTACGTTCAATCTAACCAAGAATACAGAACATTTTGCAAAAGAAAATCCCAGTATTATAAACAAGGAGGCATATTTTTGCCACCTGCATGTAGTAGGTAGATTCTCTGGCGGTAACATTTAAGCAGGGCTGACTTTTGTGCCGGTGGCGTGTGAAGTGGCAATATTTATTGACACTCCCCCCATGACCTCCTTCTCCACAAATTCCTTCACTACCACCCTCCAACAGTGTCCCTCATCTATCCATAGCCCCTCGCTTACATGCATTATTTTTGTACATCACACACTCATTATACAGTGTCAACGAATCATACGTGTGTAAATCAGTGTATAGGAAATGTTACATAAGACAATGAGGACTTCAAGGTATTTATTTATATGAGAGTTTTATATAGCGCTAGCTAGACCCGAAGGTATCAGAGCGATTTACAACAGTAGGGGGCCGATTCCGATCCTGTATGTTTTTTTTCCCATCCGACTCGTATCGGTAAATTTTTCCATACAAATCGTACAAGTCCCGTCCGAACCGTGAAGTACGATTCGTACGGGAAAAATACAACTTTTCCCGATCCGATTTGTATGGATCGACCCGATCCTTACAAATCGGATCGGGAAAAGTTGTACCAGACGGACTCGGACACTTTTCCGTACAAATTATAAAAATGCAGTCCAACCGTACTAGTACGATCCGGACCGGCTTTCCGATTTACGATTTGAGCGGAAAATGTCCTGTACCCGGGGAATGCCATTACCCGCTACGAAGCGAACTTTGTACGACTCGTATCCCGGGAAAAGTTGTACCTGTGGTGTGAGTCGTACAGGGGTACGAGTCGTACAGGCATACACCCCCGTGCGTTGTGTATGTACAGTGTGTACCCCAACATCGTGTATGTACTGTGCGTACCCCAAACATTGCATACCCCAACATCGCGTATGTACGGTGCATACATACGCGATGTTGGGGTATGCGATGTTGGGGTACGCAATGTTGGTGTACGCGATGTTGGGGTACGCGATGTTGGGGGTATGCACAGTACATACGCGACGTTGGGGTACGCACCGTACATACACAACACACGGTGGTGTATGCCTGTATGACTCGTACCCCCTGGGGACTCTGTTTTTACAGCTGTTTTTGGCTCCCGTAAGAAAAGAGCCGTACGGAGGGCCGTAGGGACGAATCGTACTTGCTGGGCTGGAAACCGCTGCTTAAATACATACAGACGTCGCGTGAAAGCTGTTCCGGATCAGAATCGTTGGTTTATTTTAGCTGTATGGTCTTTTGTACGATTTGTATGGAAAGAGGCTTTCTGAACGAATCGTACTTCCTAGGTTGTAAGAAAAGTTTACCGGGTACGAGTTGTACGGGAAAAACGCTACATACAACGATTTGTACAGCCTTTTTCCAGGATTGGAATCGGCCCCTAAATATTCACATAAAAGATAACAAATCTATACAGAGCATCTGAGTCAGAGCGCATTACAACAGTAAGGTGCCGATTACGATCCGGTAAAAACCGGGTACGAACCGTCGGTCGGAGCGTTTTCCCCGTCCGACTCGTACCCGGTCGTAAAACTTTACAAACATGGAATTACGATTCGCACGGAAACACCATTTCCGTACGAATCGTAAAAAACACCGACCGACGAAAATATACATACGAATGTGATCCGGGAATGCTGCGACGTGACGTCGGTACGCTTTCAGGCAGCGTTTCACGACCCAGGAATTACGATTCGAACCGACAGCAGTCCGGACGGCAATATTTCCACGGCACCCAAAAAGTGCCGGAAAAGCGAAGTACGGCGCGAATCGACCAGAGTAGGTGGCCCGGTATGCACCGTACCCCCCCCCAGCCCCCGTACGTACGCGCCGACCCCCCCCCAGCCCCCGTACGTACGCGCCGCCCCCCCCCCCAGCCCCCGTACGTACGCGCTGACCCCCCCCAGCCCCCGTACGTACGCGCCGAACCCCCCTGTATGTACACCCGTGTACGTGTCGAACCCCCCCGTGTACGTTCGAGTCGAACCCCCCCATGTACGTTCGAGTCGTACCCCCACCCGTGTATGTACGGTGCGTACCCCCCGTGTACGTTCGAGTCGAACCCCCCGTGTATGTTCGAGTCGAACCCCCCCGTGTACGTTCGAGTCGTACCCCCAACCGTGTATGTACGGGGGGGTTCGACTCGAACGTACACGGGGGGGTTCGACTCGAACGTACACGGGGGGTTCGACTCGAACGTACACGGGGGGGGTTCGACTCGAACGTACACGGGGGGGTTCGACTCGAACGTACACGGGGGGGTTCGACTCGAACGTACACGGTGGGGTTCAACTCGAACGTACACGGGGGGTTCGACACGTACACGGGTGTACATACAGGGGGGTTCGGCGCGTACGTACGGGGGCTGGGGGGGGTCGGCGCGTACATACGGGGGCTGGGGGGGGTCGGCGCGTATGTACGGGGGCTGGGGGGGGTCGGCGCGTATGCGGGCACGTCTCCATGGTTGCTATGGGAGTTCGGTGCGGACGGTGTTTTTTCCATCCGGTTGTAACCTCGGACGCACGGGATGGATAGTGATTCCTCGGTCGGACTTCACCTTTCACATTTGTACGGTAAATCGTACGAGGACGTGTCGGACACATTTTCCGACCCGAGGACGTGTGGGGAATGATTCCCAATGCGGTTCGTATGGACTTTTTACCATGCGAATCGTGATTGCCAGTTCGTACGGCACTTGTACGATTCGTACGGTAAAAAGACCGGATACGAGTCGCACGGGGAAATTTTTTACCGGATCGTAATCGGCACCTAAATGTTCAAAAATTGATAACAAGTATAGTAGACGTTTATTATGGCACTAGCTAGACGCGAAGAGCGCTTTACATGCCATGTGACAACGTCCACATGAGGCACACAAGGGAATCCACAAGAGTCACAGTTGACCCCTGTCCCAAAAGCACTAGCAAATGAGACATGACAAACAGAGAACCCAAATATATATATAAATATATATTTATATATCAATAAATACACTGTTACTATGCATTTCCACCCACTACACATGTAACTCATGCAACCGCTGCCATGCCAACTATGTAAAGCCCTCTGATACAATTCGGAGTATTTTATTGTACATGTGGATTCAGTGACAGAATATCGAGTAAAAAATCTAGAAAAAAAATATTTCAAGGAAAAAACATAGAATACAGAAATATAGACTGCTTACACTTAAAAAAGGTAAGTGCAAAAATATCGGGAAAAAATATAGTTTACAATAATGTTGTATTAAATATCGATTTTTAAATATATACAATTTAACATATTTAAATAAACATGTAGTAAATACTAACATTAATTATAAAATAAAATATGTTTAAGTGTATATTTTAACAAATACGAAAACTAAACTTACTTTTAAAAATATAGACACACACATATATATATATGTATATGAGCATACATATATATAAATAAACTAATAGTTTGATTAATAATATATTTTAAAAAATCATAAATAATATAATATCAAAAATATATGTATACATATTTAAATATACTGAAAACATAGAATATTAAAAAAGAAAAACAATTTAATTTAAAATAAATAGTGAACTCATATTTTTTCAAATCTTATCAGAAATAATTTACAAAAAAACATATTGACATTTTAAAATATTATTATTATACTAAATCACTCACATAATTATCTAAATTACAACATAACATTAATTATTACATATTAAAATAAATACATATATATATCCCACTACATTAAAAAAAGTATTTTTTATACTAAATAAAAGTAAAAATAAGAGCTCCCACATAACACAACACAATAAAAAATACTTTACATCACACGAAAATGATATTTACTGCTCTAATTACAATAAATATAAAATAATTAAAATATAACATTGGAAAATGCTACAATTTCCTATTCCCAGTACAATTAACACAACAATAAATATTATAATTAATAATATATATATAGTTATATACTGCCTTAAACAACGTGAATTGTTCCTTGTATTACCAGCAGCCAGTCAAGTGTTTCGGATGCATTATGGGATCTGTATTTTTCAGTCACGTGATGTAATGACATTTTCAAAAAAGCGTGCACACATGCACTTGGCGTTCAGCTTCCTGTCCGTGACCAAGGCTATTCGCCGAAACATGTTGGAACAATGGAAGCCTAACTGTGCAGCATATCTCTAAATAAAGCTGTTGTTTCCAGAGACGGGCCTCTATCTTGTGCTCATTGGCGTGGTGAATCGGCAGGCTGCTCCGTGCCTGTCTCCAGAGGCCGCCCTGAAGGGTCGAGGGCTCCTTAATCGGAGGTTTTTCTTGTGGATTTAATAAAGGAGCATGGCCCACTTGCTGCAGTCTGGACCTACGAAAGGTAATGCAAATGTGCAAATCAGACGACAGCGCTGGAAGGGATTTGATGAGGAGGACATCCAACATCAATCGCTCTGAAAACGGGAGCTTTTGAAAGAGAACGATAATATCTGGCAATATGCCTGTAAACTCATATTTCCGTGACTGATGTACCATTCATTTGGAATTATATGCACCGGCACAATGCAAAGAGCAAGTTATATACTGCCTTAAACAACGTGAATTGTTCCTTGTATTACCAGCAGCCAGTCAAGTGTTTCGGATGCATTATGGGATCTGTATTTTTCAGTCACGTGATGTAATGACATTTTCAAAAAAGCGTGCACACATGCACTTGGCGTTCAGCTTCCTGTCCGTGACCAAGGCTATTCGCCGAAACATGTTGGAACAATGGAAGCCTAACTGTGCAGCATATCTCTAAATAAAGCTGTTGTTTCCAGAGACGGGCCTCTATCTTGTGCTCATTGGCGTGGTGAATCGGCAGGCTGCTCCGTGCCTGTCTCCAGAGGCCGCCCTGAAGGGTCGAGGGCTCCTTAATCGGAGGTTTTTCTTGTGGATTTAATAAAGGAGCATGGCCCACTTGCTGCAGTCTGGACATACGAAAGGTAATGCAAATGTGCAAATCAGACGACAGCGCTGGAAGGGATTTGATGAGGAGGACATCCAACATCAATCGCTCTGAAAACGGGAGCTTTTGAAAGAGAACGATAATATCTGGCAATATGCCTGTAAACTCATATTTCCGTGACTGATGTACCATTCATTTGGAATTATATGCACCGGCACAATGCAAAGAGCAAGTTATATACTGCCTTAAACAACGTGAATTGTTCCTTGTATTACCAGCAGCCAGTCAAGTGTTTCGGATGCATTATGGGATCTGTATTTTTCAGTCACGTGATGTAATGACATTTTCAAAAAAGCGTGCACACATGCACTTGGCGTTCAGCTTCCTGTCCGTGACCAAGGCTATTCGCCGAAACATGTTGGAACAATGGAAGCCTAACTGTGCAGCATATCTCTAAATAAAGCTGTTGTTTCCAGAGACGGGCCTCTATCTTGTGCTCATTGGCGTGGTGAATCGGCAGGCTGCTCCGTGCCTGTCTCCAGAGGCCGCCCTGAAGGGTCGAGGGCTCCTTAATCGGAGGTTTTTCTTGTGGATATATATATATATATATATTCCCTCTCCAGTCATGAAACAGTAAGGAAAGTGTTGGATTACGGAGGGGTCAAATTTACTATTCCCACTCCAGTCAGTGCAACAGTAGGGAAAGTGTATTGTTTGAGGAGGGGAACATGTAATATTCCCACTCTAGTCAATACAGACTGTACTTCCCACCCTTTACCCCTTTGATCCCCACACCTACAAAAAGTACTTACACAATTAACATAATGAATTATCAATTAATTATTATTAATTAACAACTAATTATTAATTAACTAAAAATAAATTACTTTCAATCCTTTACACATATAACCCGACAACCCACGCCTGAAAAAAATAATTACACAATTACAATAATTAAGTATCAATCAATTAAATATTATTAATCAACAACTAATTAGAAATAAATAAAAAATAAATTACTGCTCACCCTTTACCCCTATAAATGTCACAACCCGCAAAAAACATTTCCATAAAAAATGTAATAAAACAATAAACAAAATTAAATATCAAAGAAATAATTAATATTAATTAATAATCATTAATTTATTAAATTAAATTACTTCCAACCCTATACCCTATTAACCCTCAATCCGCTACTAAACACTAAATTTGATTAAATTAAATTTCATTACTACTAAAAATTTAACTGATATAATGAGAAACATAAGCAATGATTAAACCAGAAAATAATGTCATATACATTTAAAATATATACTAAAAAACATAACGTAATAAAAAAGGATATTTTAAACAGATATAATTTTACAAACGAAATTAATGAATTCTATATTTTCAAAATCGATATTACTTACCTTCAAATCGATGTTCTTGACAACGATATTCCTGCACTTGATATTTCCATTCCACGATATTTTTCACTCGATATTACGGTAGTACGAAATTATTTACACAATATTCTGTTTCATTACCGTACATGTGTGTTGAACAGAAGGTTTTTAAATGCTGACATAGTTTTCTTCACCAAGTGAGACATATAATAATATACATCGCTCTAATACCTTTGGGTCCAGCGAGCGCGATATAAAACTCAAAAAATGAATTATAATGATATAAAGGACCTTGGAAGGGCAGGTGGAGGACTTACAGATAGAGGTAGCTACTCTCTGAGAAACAGTGTCCTCCTTACAGAAGTTAACAGTACAGCTTGAAGAATGCGTTGAAGATGCTGAGGGAAGATCCAGGAGGAATAACCTGCAATTCGTGGGTTTTCCCGAGTAGATGGAGGGTCAGTTGCCAAGCTCTTCCTTGAGGAGTGGCTCTGCAAAATGATACTCCCACTCAAGTTATTAAAATTCTTCACGGTTGAACGGGCACATCGAGCCTTGGTCCAACCACCTAGTTAAGCTGCGCCACTGTGTGCCATTATTGCCCATCTGTTTAATTACAGAGATCGTAATGCAATCTTACAGCAGGTCTGTTTGTGAGGCCCGTCAAACTTTGAGGGGCGTCCAATATCTATGTTTCCGGACTACACCCTGAAGGTTCAAAATCAGCACAAAACCTTCTGAGCTATTAAAAAGAGACAGTGAGACCATAATCTGCAATTCAGCCTGATGTTTCTGGCAAAGCTCCAGAAGTCAAATAATATCCATACTGGCAAGGAGTATATTTTAGGAGCTCTTAGTCTTGAGAAGCACAAACTCAGGATTTAGAATATTCCACAGTGGTTGGGGTTGACTTTACTTATAAGGGCCCGATTCCCATCTCGTTCGGAAAGCATACCGACCGAATCAGTTCCGGAATGCTTTCCGTATGACTCAGTTTGGGGGAGTCCGACCGAACAAGTATGATACATCCTTATGCATCCGGATACGATTCGGTCAGACTCCCATTGACCTCAACGGGAACCTGTGTTCTGAACGTGAACACAGTCTCCCATTGAAGAAAGGGGTGGTTGGGAAAACCTTGCACCAGGTGGCATTTACCCCTGGTGAATGTCACACTGTGCATGGTTGGAAAGAGGGGACCCAGGGGTACCCCCACGGGCCTGATTCGGAGGGCCCCAGGTGAGGGAGGGCCTGCTATGGGCCCACAAAGACCCAATCTGGCAGCCGTTTAGTTCCGGGCTAACCGAATTGGAAAGGCTGCCCGAATCGGTCATCACACTCACCCGCTCGGAAACCGAGTCCATAGAGCTGTACAAATCAGCTCCGGAAAGGTTTTTGGAACCGATTCAGTCAGCCCTAATGGTTTCCAGGCATTCGTAACTGGGAACGAATCGGTCAGAAATAAGGGCTCCCGATCTGATTCGGCAAACTCAAATCTGATTCAGAGCCCTTCCGACCGACATCGGAATTGACCCCTAAGAATTTACTTCTACCCAAACAAACCCTTTACAGCAACATTAGGATAATGAAGACCAGGGAAAATACGTAACACTCTAACCTACACTTTTTAGTTTACATGCAGCTCTTTAATGACAGTTCTTAGCTCACTTTGCCATATTAGAATTGTAACTTGTGAACTGCAAGGTAACAAAAGCAGTAACTCACTTTCTAAATATAATAAAATTCTGTGATTTGCATGGTACATATTCTTTGCAGCAGGCATATTAATCATCTGTACTACTTTATGATGAGTCACAACTGTCACTAGATACAAATCACTCTCCAGCAGGTAAATTAATTATGAGAGTTATCCTGACCTTTCTGTTGTTGCTTGAAAACACACGCAACAAGTAACTGGGCTGGGCAAGTATGGGCGGTGGGGTGCGGCAGGAGGGGGAAGCTGACAGAAGGCGGAATAGGGAAAAATTAAATAAATCCTATTCCGTCGTCTATTGACTTCCCCCTAGACCAGTCCCACTGAGCTTACCTGCTCCGGCCGCGACTGAGATATTTCTAAATACAGCGCTCCTCCCCAGATTGGGGCCCAGTGCGGTGACACCTGGCACACAACCCTATAGCCAGCCCTACAATTAAGCATTATCGCCTTTTTAGTGTTCATTGTCAAGGGCAATAGAGGGATTTCCACCTTCAGAGTATGTTAACTACTGTTAATTGCCTACCCCTCAAAAATGGGCTATTCTTGAAATGAAGGTGAGGGTGTATAAAGTGTTAAATGTTAATTAACAAAAGTTACCATCTGGCACATATGTGTCTAATCTCCTGAAACATATGCAGACCAGCATGCCAGCTCTCTTTGCCCACTTCATGTCACTGCTCCATTTACTCTCTCACTGAATTTAGAGAGTAGTCAATGCCAGTATCAATTAATCAGTCGATTTCAAGAGCGCTGCTTGTCCACTTCATGTCAAAGCTTCATTCACTCTCTCACTGAATTTAGAGAGTCGTCAATGCCAGTACCAATCAATCAGTTGATTTCAAGAGCGCTGCTTGTCACCCGCAAGGGTATCCAGGCACTGATGGGGCCAGAGATTCAGTCGAAGACCCAGGTCTTAAATGATTTTCAGAACTCTTGTAGTGAAGTGGAAGTCTGGAGGTGAACCAAAGCATTCTGATTGGATGAGCAAACCCCTGTGCTCCAAGCAGTGTACAGGTAGAACTTTAGTGGGCTGATGTCTCTTAAAATAGTGAGTTGGTGCTGTTAGAGTTAATTGTGATTACTCTGTGTTGAGTGCAACCATGACATATCTGAAAATTGTCTCCTCTCAGTATATTCATAATGACACCAACCACAACATTTGCTACTGCAAAGCCTGTACTCTGTGTATTACTATCCTGCATGTAATAGGTGCAAAAACAACCCCATAAGTTTGACTTCTTTCCTCGATTGCACCCGAAGTACTTTACATCTTATGGATGGTGAGAAGCAGATGCAGTTGTAAAAAGCATAGCTGAGAAGAACACTGAGAGACTAGCGCGACCTCCTATCCATATTTTTAGGTATTTGAGGAATTTGGGTTCAGAAAAGTACTTTTATTAATGCTTATTTTTTTCCCACACATGGGTATTTTCTAATGCGATTAAGTTATATTGATACACACAACTTTGTGCAAAGCAAAGCACTCACAAGGCAAAGGGATTTAGGGTCAGATGTACTAAGGCTTTTTGGGTTACAAATGTTCTGATTTGCAAAATTGGGTTGTTTGTGATTGCAAAAAAGTCTTTTGCTATGTAGAAAAAACAAATTGCAATTCGCTAACATGTTACCGAATTGCAATTTAGATTTGCGACTATATACCAAATTGGTATTTGGAAGGGTTATGTTTAGAGGTCCCTTCCAAATACTAATTTGAATAGGATGTATTAATGTTTGGCGACCGAAATCCAGTCATAACAAAACATTGATATATTTAGTGGTAACCCATTCGCAAGTAGGAAATTGCCCTTTTCCTTTTGTGGATGTTGACAAAATAATTTTAAAAAGTAGGCAATGGGGGAGGAGCCTAGCGCTTGACCAAGATGGCCGCGTGAGCCTTGAGCTCCCGCGAACCTCGCGCCCTCCTGCAATCATCCTGTCCTAAATCCTGATTTTCTTGCACGGAATCCTGCAGATGAGTCACAGCTGGGGCGATTGACGTTGTCCGGATTACGATCGCCCACCGGGATCCGAAGTTGTGCATGGCGGAAGATTGCGGCCTACCTCCGAAGGATGCCAGGGGCTCGTGTTGGCAGGCTGCCCGGCCACTAATTGAACAACAGCGGCCTTGGGAGGTGTGAACTGGCGGACGGGTGCCGCTGCACTTTCACTTTCGCTTTCTCGCCCTTTGCTTGCTCTGGCCTGGGAGTGCTTCGTGCCGATCCCCTGGTATCTGGAAGACCTCCACTCGACCCTGGCTGGCTGTTGAAGTCCTGGCAGACCCTGTTTCCTCTGGCTGAGTGAGGGACGTCTCTTTGCAACTGATCGCCCTGCCGTCCGTGATGTCGTCCAAACCGGAGGTAGACAGGCCGAAGTCTAAGACTACCAGGCGGGGAGGCTATACCCAATCCAACAATATGGATCGCTATGCCCAGCAGAAGGGGTCGCCTGGTGGATCGGGACAGTCGCTGGAAGCACAGAAGGTCGATCCATCCCCAGCCTCGGAGTTATCATTGCAGGATATCAAGGGGGCGATTGAGGGGATGCAATCATCGATTGGGCGACAGTTTGAGACCCTGGCGCACAAGGTGGACATGATCTTGGTTGATGTCAACTTGATTCGCGCGGACCTGGGCAAAACCAATGAGCGGGTCAAGTCCCTGGATCTCAAGACTACTGGCCTCGCGGATGATGTCTCGGAACTCCAGGCTGAGGTTCGCAAGTTACGGACCGCGAATGACCTCTCCGCCCGCCGGCTCGAAGACTTTGAAGGTCGGGCCCGGCGCAACAATGTGCGCCTTAATGGGGTCCCGGAAACTTCGGAGGAGCTCTCCGTGGATTTACTCGTCGAGGACTTGGTGGTTAACCATCTTGCACCTAAGGGCCTCGGCAAGTTTTTTGCGGTTGAGCGGGCTCACCGAGTGCCTGGCGGAAGGCCTAAGGTGGGAGCCCCCCTGCGGCCGATTGTCGCCCGGATCTTTAATTTTCGAGACCGAGACGCTATCCTGCAAGCATCGAGGGTGACAGGCCCGGTGCCTTTTCAGAATGCCTCTGTGAGCTTTTATCCTGACTTCACCCAGATGGTGCAGAAGCAAAGGCAGAGTTTCCTGGGGGTGAAGAGGCGGCTTAGGGAGATGGACCTGAAATATGCCATGCTTTTCCCCGCCAGGCTACGTGTGGTGTATGAGGATCGGACTTTCTTCTTCGAATCGCCGGACATGGCAGGGGACTGGTTGGATGCGCTCCCTCGGCGACAGCCCGGCGGGGACCGTGTGGTTGGAGCGGAGGGCGACCGGGATGGACAGGAGTGATATCTCCGGTGTCGGGCAGTTTTGACTCAGCCCCAGACAGTGACTAGCATCCTACTGCAGTAATGGGAGGGCGGCGGGGGGAAGATAGGAGCTCTTTCCTCCCTTGGGGTACTTTTTGTAGATTTGTTTTTGATAGGGCGACAGGCACACTGCAAGTTGGGGGGGCTTTGCAAGCTGACGCAGGGGTGCAGGGAGGGGGGGGGATTTGGGATGTTGGGGTTGTTGTTGGGGGTTTCTTTCTTGCAAGGCGTAGTAATTGTTGTCAGTATTGTCCGATTGTGGTTCTCCGGGGGGGGGGGGGTGGAGGTCTCTTTGTGTTTGGGGATGGGGGATAGGGGCTTAAACATAATTAGCTGGAATGTTAATGGCTTGGGGAATCGTATTAAACGAGGGATAGTCCTACAATTCTTGAAACGGACCTCGCGAGATGTGGTCCTCTTGCAGGAGACCCACCTTATAGGGAATACGTGTTATGCACTTAATAGAAAGGGTTATAAATTCATTGCACACTCGGGGTTCTCCTCGGGCTCCAGGGGTGCGGGCATACTTGTTAGAGCTTCCCTACCATTTGAGGTTGACTCCACCATCGCTGATGATAGGGGGCGCTTTGTGGCTGTGGCAGGGAGGTGGGAGGGCAGAACGTTGGTATTGGTTTCTGTTTATGTCCCTCCTGCCCTGCAGGCCTCCACGTTTGCAGATCTGGGCAAGGCCTTGTTGGAACTCCCTGAAGGGATACTGGTGGTGGGAGGAGACTTCAATGCGGTTGGATCTGGATTGCTCGATAGGCACCCGCCCAGGGACACCGGGGGGGCTCAGAAGTGGCTTCCCGACTTTATAGATACTTTTGGCCTGGTAGACTGTTGGAGGCTACGGCACCCCACTCAGAGACAATATACCTTTCACTCCGGGGCCCACGGTAGTCTCTCTCGGATTGATTACTTGCTCACTCTGGCTGCGCACGCCTCATTGGTATCTGATGCTAGGCACATGGCACGGGGTATATCCGATCACTCGCCGGTGTGGGCCCGTCTGGATATTGGCCGGGTAGTGGGGGGCAGGGTGGCTCCCATTAACCCCTGGTACTTTAGTGACCCCAAGCTGCGCAGTGCGTTGCTGAAGGCAGTTGATCACTATTTTCAAGACAATCAGGGCTCAGTTGAATCGGCGGTGTCTATGTGGGAAGCTTTTAAGACCGTACTGAGAGGGGAGGCCCTCTCCTTGGTAGTGGCTGCCAAGCGGCGGAGAGACGCCGAGGTGACACAAGTTGAGGACGAGATTGCGGCTTTAGAAATGGCCTTGGAGGAGGATGTTGCAGCGGCCACACTGCATAATTTGAGCTTGAAGCAATTGGAATACAGGGAGCTGGTGACGAACGCTGCCAAGACCCTCAGTAGGGAGCAGCAGGGTCGATTGTACGATGTCGGTGATAAGGCCGGGAAATTGTTGGCATGGTTGGATAAAAAAGAGCGTGTTAATCGAGTGGTGCCGGAGTTGTCGATGGATGGGGGAGAGGTTGTCACTGATCCCGACGGTATAGTCCAGTGTTTCTCGGACTATTTTCGTACGGTATACACCTCGGTTTCGGATAGGCCGACTGAGGACTCGTGCGACCTTCTGCGTGATATTGCTCTGCCCTGCCTTTCTGCCATAGATAGGGATGACCTTGATGGTGATATAACTGTTGACGAAGTGGCGGGTGCTATCCGTGCGTTGCGCTCGGGTAAGGCCTCGGGCCCAAATGGCTTGCCGATTGAGCTGTATAAGCTTCGTCCGGATAAGTTGGCCCCTCACCTGCGCGCCATGTTCGTGGAGGCGCGGGTGGATGGGTTTCTTCCGCTCGATCAACGACTGGTGACGATTGTGGTAATACATAAAGACGGCAAGCCCCGGGATAAGTGTGGTTCCTATCGGCCGATATCACTCCTCAACGCCGAGCCGAAAATCCTTGCCGAGATCCTTGCTAACCGCCTGGTCCGGGTGCTTGGAGACTTGATCCACCCGGACCAGTCGGGCTTTATCCCGCACCGTAAGACTGCACTGAATCTTAGACGCCTTCATGGAGGGATTGCTAGGACGGGCACGATGCGAGAGCCAGCCATTCTGGCGGCCCTCGATGCCACAATGGCTTTCGATACGGTGGAGTGGGCATACCTGTGGGCTGTGCTAGCCAAGTTCGGCTTCGGGCCTGGCTTTGTAGGCTGGGTGAGGTTGCTTTATGAGGGGCCCCTGGCTAGCGTCGTGGTGAACGGGCGGGCGTCGACACCGTTCGAGCTCGGGAGGGGCACCCGGCAGGGCTGTCCCCTGTCGCCGTTGTTGTTCGCCCTTGCTCTTGAACCGCTGGCGGCGTGGATACGATGGCACCCGGATATACGTGGGATTCGTTGGTCGCCTGATCACGAGGACCGTATTTCGCTCTACGCCGACGATATTCTGCTATACCTCACCTCGCCTAAGAAATCTCTTATAGTGGTTTGTGACGTCTTGACCTCTTTCGGTAGGAACTCTGGTCTTGTTATTAATTGGGGAAAGTCACACTTGTATGTCCTGTGTGGTGATGTCCCGCCAAACTGCTCGATCCAGATCGCCCGGCAGGGCTTTTTGTATTTAGGGATCTATATTTCCACCGACCCCATTTTACGATACGAGAAAAACTTGCTCCCTCCCTTGGCGCGTTTGCGGCGGGACGTGACGGGCTGGCGGCGGTTGCCGCTTTCCCTCCTTGGCCGCGCTGCCCTGTTTAAAATGATGTCTCTTCCCCGTTTCCTCTATGCCTTGCAGAATACCCTTGACTTGGTCCCGGCTAGTTATTTTCGTGAGGTCGAAAGCCTCCAGCGCATGCTACTGTGGGAAGGGCGACCGCGCATAGCGATTGCTAAGTTGACGCTTCCATGGTATGACGGGGGTATCGCGCTTCCAGACATTCGACGCTATTATTGGGCCACTCAGTTGAGCGCGATTAACCATGGTGTCTATGGTCCAGCGCTGAGCCCCGGCTACGCCATGGACCGGTGGTTGCTGCGTGGGGGTAATTACCACAGAGCGTTGTACTTGAAGTCGTTGGACTTAACCCTTACGGGGCCCACCAGGGTAGCTGTGCATGTGTGGAAGGTGGCGACAGATTCACTGGGCTGGAAGGGTAAGCTTACCCTTGCCACCCCGTTGTTTGACTCCGATATTCTGGGGAAGCTTTGGCATACAAAAGGGTTTGAGAAATGGGACCTGATCGGTATATCCAGGGTTGGAGACCTTTTGGTTAAGGGTAGGGTAAAGTCATTCGGGGAGCTGCAGGAGGAATATGAGCTAGGGAGCACGAAATTCTTCCGATACGCTCAAGTGTGTCACGCCTTGCGGTCAGTCCTTGTAGAGGGGGAGAAGGTGCCTGAGTCCTCTCCGTTAGAGGACCGGATCCTGGATGGCCATATGCCAGAGAGTACTATCTCTCTCATTTATAAGAAACTAATTAATGTTCGGGCAGATATCCTTCTAGGGTTGCGCGATCAATGGACTAGGGATGGTCTCGAACTAGATGAAGAGGATTGGCAGTATGCAGTTTCTTCCCCCAAAGAGGTCGCGATCCCTGCGCGCCTGCGGCTGGTGCAGCTTAAAATACTCCATAGAGTTTACGTGACAGGGCCTAGGCTGGTCCATATGGGTTTCTCTGAGGAGGGCTTATGTAAGAGAGGCTGTGGTATGGTGGGCACCTTCCTACATATTATTTGGGAATGCGGTGCGATCATGGAGTTCTGGAAGCGAATCCACGATGTGATGGGGGAGGTGACGGGCATCGTCATGCAGCCAGAGGCGCGGTGTTGTCTCCTGAATGTTTGGGGTCCTACTGACCACGACGCGGCACAGACTCAGTGGGTGACCCTAGGGAACATGGTAGCTAAGCGCGACATCGCTCGCCTGTGGGGCTCTGCAAGGCCTCCTACATTGACAGAGTGGATGGAAAACATGGATTGGAGCATGTTTAGGGAGAAGACAGTGTATTGTGCTCGAGGGCGACCCCGGAAATGGCACACCGTGTGGGGGCGATGGAACCAGTACAGAGGGGACATATGCCTGCCCCCAGACCCGGACCCGCCTGAGGAGCAGCTCTCCCCTTAGCATTCTTTCCGGCTTTGTATTCTTTGCTGGTATGTGTTTGCCTGATTGAGTCTCTGCCTTCCCCTTCTTTCCCTTACTATAGACCTGTGTCTGATGGACGAAATGGGGCTCGCTCCCCCTGATGGGAACCCTTTTTGTGCTTTACGTACTTATCGCCTTGCTAGTGTTTAGGTTTGGGTTTGTGTTTATTTAAAATAGAACCTTTTGTTTCTCCTATCGGTGACATGTGGGCGCTCATCTGTGTTGTGTTCTAAAGGTGCCGTACCTCCGGGTTGTCGGCTGAATAGCTGTGTCCCTGACTTAACAGAATAAAGGTTTTTAAAATAAAAAAAAAAAAAAAAAAGTAGGCAATGGTCCCATGGTAGCAGCTCCAATGCCTTTTCTTAAACAGTGTTTGCTACACTTTTTTTTTTTAAACTCATCCTGTTTTCCTTTAAGGAAAATTGGCTGCATTAAAAAAATGTATTGCTTTATTTAAAAGCAATCAATGACATCGTGGTCTGCTGACCCCAGCAGCCCCAATGCCAGTGATGGCTGCGATTCGTAGTGGGTTTCAATTTGCGATCAACCTCATTAATATTCATGAAGTAGGTCAAATTACGATTCACTGCGATTCAATATTTTGCGACAAACCTATTAGTACATAGCTCAGCTCAGAAAATGCTGCACTGGTCGCAAAAATACTCGGCACAAATTGCAACCAGTATTTTGCGTCCAGCGCTCAGTACATCTGGCCCTTACTTCTGTAATATGCTTTGTATGCAGAGGTTGAAGGGGGAGAGATCTTTGGGAAATGACATGGCCAAACTTTTTAATTTTAGGAAAACAGTTCCCATACTTAAAAAAGAACCATCACTGAAAAGTTAATGACGACCTTCAGGTGTCTCCAGATGAAAGCAAAGGGAGGGGGAGCTCTCGTGCTGTGAAGCTAAGTGAGGGACAAAAAGCGAACTAATAATCAAGCCTTCTCACCAGGGTGTCTGCTGCCTGGAAGAAATTTAAATGCAGTTGGTTAATCAGCAAACGTAAAGGCTGTTTGGGAGCCAGCATCGGCATTAATTGATTGAGGCACTTGAAGCTTCTTGGCAACAAATATTTATTCTTTTTAGTATTAAATCTATTTTTATTGAGGAACATCAGCAGTGATACAACTGCTAAGTGCCTACAACCCAGCGGGCTGGCGTGTTTTTTAATTTTGTTAATTTTTTTTTATCACTTTAAATCACAAATGACAACAAAAACCAAAAGAAACATATATAGCACAAAGAAAAAATAACATATGAAGAGAGAAAAAAAAAAAAAGAAACGGAGAGTACACAGCAGGAGAAGAATATCATATCCCGAATGTTTAAAGGAAGGATATATACAGATTAAACATGAGAATAATATTGTCAGATCCCATTTAAGAGTATTTGGAAGAAAGATTGTCGATAATTCATAGTCAGAGTAAAAACAAAAGAAGTATGAGGCAGTTAGTCCCACTGAAGGCTTGACCAAACCCTCCCGAATTTCACCCTTGAGCGTGGACCCCGAGCTTTAGCTAGTGCCAGCTCCATTTCAAAAACCCCCCTCAATAATACCCAAAAATCAGCAATCTTGGGAGGCAGTGCGTCGATCCAAACCCTGGCAATAGACAACCGGGCAGAACTGATAATGATTGAAATTAAGGAGATGGATAAATAGCCTGGGTCTGAACCAGACCCAAAAACTATGGCTTTCTCATTTAATGGAATCTCCTTACCGGCCATCCTACTCAACACACATGTAACATCATACCAGAACGAAGCTAGTCGGGAACACGTGACAAACATATGTCTGAGATCAGCAGCATGCTCATTACATTTAGGGCAATATGACTTCGATGAGTCATGCAGGGTAGTCAATTTCGAAATAACCTGCAGGGTATAGTATAGCATAAACACAGTGCGGTGTTGTTGCAGCTTTAAATTGATTGAAGTAACAGCAGAGTTGATTATGGCCATTGAATCAGTGATTTCTTCTGTGTTGATGTCCATTAAGAACATGTGAGTGAGTTTAGCCGCTATCTGCGATCCGTCACTTCTATTTACAGACAGAAAGCTCTGATATATTTTCCCAATCTGACCCCGACCCGAAGTCTTAAAGATAGCCCGTAGTAGCTCTGTAGTGTAAGGGAGGGCAACTAAGCCCTTCCCTTGTAGAAAATAATCCCCAATTTGTAAGTACTTAAAAAAGGAGTTATGGGATAACCCATACTCCTCCTGTAGTGAAGAGAACGACCTAAAGCCACATTCATCATACAACTGCCCTAACAGTGTAATTCCAAACTGTTGCCATGACCTACATACCGAATCCGAGAATATACCCGGAAACCTAGGATTGTCCCACAGAATAATAAATTCATGTAGATCTGGTATGGCGAAGTTTTTACCGATGTCCTGCCAGATATGGTGAACGTGTCTGACGATCTTGAAACAAACTCTCTTAAAATAGTTAGGGTCCGACATGTAGTGTAGGAGAAACCCAGTGTTTAAACCATATGCAAGCTGGTACGCTAGCCATGATTTGACCACATTGGGTCCTAAGAGTAAGCTCTGAATATGATTAAAAAATGCTGACCAAAAATAGGTCTTAAAATCGGGGAGAGAGAAGCCTCCTTGCTCATATGTCAACTTTATGTATTTGAGAGCTCTTCTAGATTTTCGAAAGCCCCAAATAAGACTTCCAGTAGCAGAATCAAGCCATTTAAAAAAGAACATTGGGACTCGTAGAGGAATGGAGCGGAACAAATAAAGGAATTTAGGCAAGATATTCATTTTCACTATATTACATCTCCCAATGATAGTTAAAGGCAGTCTAAGCCACCTTCGCATATCAGCTGTAATTTTTTTAAGCAATGGTTCGTAATTCAGGGCCATAAAGACCTCGGTGCGACCACTAATACAGACACCAAGATATACAGCAGAAGTAGTTAAACCTAAGTAAGGTGCTGCAAGTGCAGGCACATAGTTAAGGATAGACTGTGTTTTATTTATATTGAGCTTATAACCCGAAAAGGAACCAAAGAGTTGTACCTCATGTGTTAGTACGACTATGGCCATCTCAGGCGTGGTAGTGAAGACGGCGATATCATCTGCGTAGGCTGTAACTTTTAAAGTCATACCATTAAGTGAGAATGGAGATATAGAGATATTCTGAAGGAGATATCTAATGAAGGGCTCAATATAGAGAGCGAATAGTAAGGGGGAGAGCAGACACCCCTGACGCGTACCCCGCTGAATACTGATAGGGCTAGATGTACAGCCGTTGAGTTTGATACCAGAAGACGGATTATGGTAAAGTCGCTGGACCGCCGAGACAAACCTCCGACTGAGGCCTAGAGATAGTATAGTACTCCAAAGAAACCCCCAAGCTACACGGTCAAAGGCCTTCTCGGCATCCAGCATTAACATGCCAATCCGCTGACCCAAATGGCCAGCAACATCAAAAGCTTCGAAGGCAGTATTTATATGAGTTACCGTGTCTCTACCGGGGACGAAGCCATGCTGTTCTTCTGAGACCAATAGGTATGTAAATGGGGCAAGACGTGAGGCAAGAAGCTTAGCGAATATTTTCGCATCTGTATTAATAAGCAAAATCGGTCGATGTGACCCTAAGTCTTCAACAGATTTGCCCTTTTTGGGGAAAACCACAATGTTAGTTCTATTCCAAGAGGGAGGCGCCTCCCCTCCCTGCAGTATATCATTGATTAGCTCAAGAAGGACTGGCATCAATAAATCACCAAAAATGTTTGTAGAACTCGAGTGGAATAGTGTCCTCACCCGCTGCCTTACCACTGGGCAGAGTCCTGATTGCTACATTCAGTTCCTCCACATCGGCAATGTTCTCTAAACTCAACGTATGAGATACATCTAACAAGGGTAAAACACTTTCTCGTAGATAATTCATGGCCACCTGTTGGTTATAACTGCCAGATTCCTTATATAAGTTAGCATAGAAGATCTTGAATTGCTCGGCAATGTCCTCAGACTTCGTATAAGTGAGACCGTCTACCCCATTGATAGTCTTAATATGTGATTTAACCTTCTGATCAGCAAGTTGGTAAGCCAGTACCCTTCCCACCCTTTCCCCATACACATACTGCAGAGATCTGACCTTCAGAAAATTATTGGCAACCTCATCCTTCAGCCCTTTACTAAGTTTGGCCCGGACTTCAATAATTTGAGCGTATATCAGTGGCTCGCTGATATCTTTTTAAGCGATTGCCAGGGCATGTTTCTGCTCTAATTCAAGATACTGCCGGTGTTTGTTGCCCAACTGAGCACCATTAGATCTATTTTGCTGGACAATCAACTGAACAGTAGCCCCTCCCACACATGCTTTTAAACAATCCCATACCATCCCGAGGGAAGAAGTATGACGATTATTAGCAATATAGTCCATCAGGACCGAATGCATGTAATCGAAGAAAACAGGATTGTTTAGAAGATGCCGAGGAAATGAGAATTCCCTAACTTGACTTTATACAGAGAGCATGATGGGATTATGGTCTGAGGTTAATTTTGGACATACGACCATAAGTGCATTAACCAAAAGTCTATGATTAGTGAAGATCATGTCAATCCTGGAATATTGTTTATGAGGGTGAGAACAAAAAGTAAACCCAGAATTTGTGGGAAACAAAATCCTCCAGGCGTCGTCCAGTTGATGAATATGTAGTAGATCTCGAATTGTAGCCCTAACCCGGACCATTCTGGCTCTTGCAAACATGTTTGTGGTGTCAATTTCTTTGTCTAAAATGCAATTAAAGTCTCCCATTACAATAAGATCCCCAACCCAGTCTAAGAGTTCAAAATTCAGGTGAGAGAAAGCCTCAGGACAGTCCGTATTAGGGCCATAGACCATACATACTGTGACCTTCTTTCCAAAGATAGAGAGTTGTGCAATTACCCACCTACCCCGGCTGTCAGCAAGAGTTCGTAATACGACAATTTTAGAGAATTTATCCTTCAATAAGGCAACCCCCCTAATAGAGACCGTCTGTGAAGTACAGACGATCAGGTCGAAGCCAAGCTGTTTGAAAAGATTTCTATCTTTATAGGCCAAGTGAGTTTCCACCAATCCGACTATTTGAGGCTTAAATCCTCTGAGCTCTTCAGCCACCAATCGCCTTTTGCTAGCCAGATTCAGCCCACAAACATTCCAACTCATAAATTTGACTCTAGACATTACCAGAAAATTATTCTAAAGTACTAAATGATTTTTCCTCCTCACGTTTCTCATTATTAATTTCAAATATTTCCTGTGCTATTTAACAATACCGTGACTATTTGTCCCCAACAAACCCCCCAGCCCCCTAGAACCATCCCCCACCCCTCCCACCCTGTTTCTTAAGAAAGGAATCACCCCCCTTGAAGGTGTCCTAACCCGACAGCGAAAAAAAGGACACCACAACCACCCCCCCAGAGCTCCCCACCATGCCCGCACACCCTACCCCCACCATCCAATTCCACGAAAATACAATTCCCTCTTGACATTAGTGCCACCAGATGGCATTTCCAAACCCCTTGTACTAAAGAACAGAGAAGAGAGGGGGAAAGAGAGCGTCAAACAGAGACATTATAACAATCAAGAATGAGGTGTGATTTGCCAGTTAGCAAGCGCTTTTTTAGCCTCCTGTTCACTTAAAAAAAAATATGAGCGGCCATCCTTAACCACTTTAAGTCGGGCAGGCTCCTGCAGAAAGACCTGAGAACAAACAGACTTAAATGCGTCCATGAGCTGACGAAACTGCCATCTTTTATCCATAGAAGATTTGCACAGATCAGATCTCACAAAGATTGACATAGAGTCAACTTGAACAGGAGCCGTTGGTCGGGCTTCAAAGAAGATAGCCTGGCGGAGTAGAAAATTACCCAAAAATACCAAGATGGGCCTAGAAAATTTTGTTTTGACTTGAGATGTTGATGATAGAAATAATGGGAGGCGATGCGCTCTTTGAACCTGCGTGTCCATGTCCCAATCCCCCAAGTCCAGGAAGGCTTTCTGTAATAGGTCCACAACAAAAGCACGAGGATCAGAGCCTTCCCTCCCTTCCGGTACCCCAAAAATCCTCAGATTATGTCGCCGCTGTCTATTTTCAAGATCATCGATCTTTAACTGCATAGAAACCAGCTGTGACTCCTGTGAGGTGACTAACTTAACAGTTTGGGTATTAACTTCCTCCATGTCTGCCACCCGCTGCTGCAATTCGGTTACATCGGCTGTTAAGTGATGAACCTTAGTAGTGACCTCGGAGAGTGCCGTTTTAATTACGATGCTGTCTGCCTTTGCCTGCTGATAATAAGCTTGTGCTTCTGCTCTCTGACTGTTTAAAGCCTGCATAATATTAGAGAGAGAGGGCTCATCTCCCCCACCATGTCTTCCGTCCGACTGATTCTGCCCAGAAGTATGACTTGTCGGACCTTCGACAAAGACCTGGGAGCAAGAGGGGGAAGGAGAGGCGAGAGAATCGAATACTGTGACTGGATTATTACACACAGCTTGCGTTGGGCCCATAGAGTCATAGAGTGGCCCATCAGCGGTGTTTTGACCATGATCTGTGCAAAGACCTTCGGGTGAGGCTTGAGCATATTCCAGGATGTGTGTATTAGAAAAAGCAATGGTAGAGTTATTAGATGATAAATGGCCGGGGAGGATAAGACCGGCCGTTGGAGCCATCAGATTGGCAGGCACATCAGACCTATTTACCGGGGAGGGGGCCGACATATCCCCCTGTGAACCAAAGTTAGATAATCTGGAGACAATATTTCTCACTTCACCCTTTGAAGAGACCCATTGACGCAATGGGCTTACCCCTGGACCCGCCTTAGACAAGCTGGTTGCGCCCTTCAAATGACCAAGTACATCTGTAATTTGAGCCCTGTTTCCAGTACCACCATGACCTCTACCGCCTTTACCTGGTCGATTTGGGGGCCTTATCTTTTTGGGCTTTAACCCTCACCGGGTTATTGCCCCCTGGGCTATGCTAGCACCATCAAGTCCGAATGAAACAGGGTTCGCGAAGGACAACAAATCCTTCCCGGATTCCGAACGTGAGTTTACTTGCTCCTTGTTGCCGCCATTTACACTGCCAGTGTTGTCTACCAAACAGTTATTGTCGATGCATAGACTAGCCTCCTGTATTAGACCATCGGAATGCTCACAGCCTATGCTATTTATATCCTCAGATTGGGGGGGTACATCCTGGGATTGAGGAGCTAATCCCAGCTTCAGTGTCAAATGGAAGAGGATCAACTGGGTCCGCTAAGATCACCCCGACAGGAGAAGGCTCCATTCTTAGAATAACCAAAGGCTCCTCCAGAGATTCCTCCGAACCCCCCCCCCAACCCTCATTGACTGCTGCATTGACAACTTCGGCCATCTGGGTGGGGGGGACAGCAGATTCGGAGCCGCAGGACCGAAGAAGCGCTGTGACTTTCCCTGAGCGTAAAAGCTTTAGAATAGGCTTCCTGACCTGAGGATCTTTTGGACTGGCTGGAGCATTATTACCTGGCAAAGCTCTGCGGGACGTTATAACATTATCAGCAGCACTATCAGCGGCAGAATCAGTCTCAGAAACAATCTGACCTTCTAGGCGATCCGTTGGAACAAATTGGCCATCGCTCTCCACTTGAGCCCCAATTCGCCCTCGACGAGTAGTCGGGGGTGGGGGTGGGCGCAGTGCTGTTTATTCTTTTTGAGAAGCAATATAAGGGTGTATCAGGTGAGCTCTGGAGTGTGTCCTTTTAACGGACAATTGTTTTTGGAAATTCACTAGGTACAGTCTGATTACTAAAAATGTATTTTTTAAAGTCACTTATGTTAGCCTAAGCCCTAAATCTGTTGGCCCATTTCTGCACTGCTTTGATTTAAAAAACACCATCTCAGCGCTAAACAAGTTTTGTGCTGGTAAGTATAAAAAAAAGATTTCGCACAGGTATCCAGCGCAAAGTGTTTGTTAACCTGAACCTAGATTTTCTATACCTAACACCACATATTTACCTACACTGTACATACTTCTTTACGGTATGTAGATGTTGAGTTAGGAATAGTAAATATGTACTTCCCTTTAGGCAAATAACTTTAAAGTTTTGTCCCTCGATATTCTGTCCTCCATATTCTTGTACCACACTATTCTGGGGGGTCGATAATGAGTACTACACTCTTTCAATGGAGTTTTTCATAACTCAGGTTTTGAAAACCAGTGTTATTGATCCATTGTTCAGTGGTTGCTTTAGATTTTACTGAACATTTTATGATAACATGTAAAAAAAAAGTATTGAAATTAAATAGTTGTTGTCAATGATCCCCCAGAGTATAATTTCATTAGGTTGAGCACTGCAATTACTGCTAACATTTGTTGTGACCTTCGAAACTCAGCAGTTATCTCAACCTTTCATCTATTCGAAGTTCTATAAATTGAGTACAATTACGCTGGGAAATGAAATTGTGGAACCAAGCAGGGACATCTTAAGAAATTTGGGGGTCCTGGGACAAACGTATTTTGGAGGCCCCTGTTCAGAACAGCTTTGACTTTATGATCCAGTTTCAGCTCTTTCATGCCCCCTCTGGCCAGGTCACTGACAGTGCACAGGAACAGTCATCCAAATTCTAAATGTGTTTACATCTAATATTCAGGGAAAGTGACATTTTTGCAATATCTTAACACAGTAGCAGTTCACTAATATTACTGCAAATGATCTCTGTGACACCCTCCAATTTCTCTTTTGTGAGATCCTGTTTTGAACTAAAAGAAACTTTTTTATTGATGTGCGTAAAACAAACATTTCTCTGAAAATGTCTCTCATACACTCGCAGATCACCCACATTAAAAATAAATTCAAGGAAAACTGTATTTAAAACAACCTGGTTAAGAATGATTCAGGGACACCAGCGCAAGAATATCTGAAGAACAGAGTTGGATCTATCAGGGGGGCCCCAAAAGGCTGGGGCTCTGGGCCATAGCCCACTTTGCCCATGCCTTAAAACGTCTCTGGAACCAAAGGCAAAAAATAATCATGTTGTTACTGCGCTCAGAGTTGCTTTCCTTTAAATTACAACAGCTAACAGTCTTCAGGATAGACATCATGTGGAGTGAAGTGTCTGCAAAAAGGTGTTGACAAAATACTTGTACCATAATAATAGAAGATGCAGTGGCGGTCTCTGCAGGTAAGCGCGGTGGGGCGGGGCTGGGGCGGGGAGGGAGTTGGAAATCGGCAGACGTCGGAATAGGGAAAAATAAATAAATAAATAATTCCTATTCCGTCGTCTGTCGACACCCCCACCTCCTCCCCCCACCGCACTTACCTGCACAGACCGCTGCTGAGGGGATGTCGTCACCAGATGGAGCTGTTGAGCAAGACAACTTGACTTAATTTTGGAAAGTTTTACCATCAGTGTCTTATGATTAATTTAGCAATTTGCATATTATTCTAAAAGCGCATTAATAGTGTATTGCTTTGAAATATATTTCAAAATGTGTATGTAGGGCAAATAACAATATACTTGTTAAACTTTTCATCTTCCTAAATAAATGTATAAATAGGTTACACAACTGACAGTTAAGCAAAGATGGCGGCCTCTAAACTAGGCCGAAGTCACTTCTATGCTGCTCTATCTCTCCTGCTGCTATTGTGCCCTCATGTCTTTTAAAGTAGATCCTCCATGACTGTGCTGACATTAAAGGATCTAGAGGTGGCAGTTGGGTTTTGAATGTGGGAGTGGCGCGATAGTCACCACTGAATCAGTCTGGTTTCAGATCACTTTGGAATGAGTGCAGTCTCTTCTGAAAATGGTGGCTTTTCTGTTTTGAGATCTGCTTTGATTTGTGCCCTGCATTTTCTCTCCTTTGTGATACTTCAAATGACAAGCTCTGGAAAGATGCTCTCGAGTAGCAACAAATGCCACACGCATTAAATGTGTTCACTCCTGTTTTTTCGGGACTCTTTCATTATTATTCACGTCGGACATGTGTTATGCTGTCAGGCTTGGATAATGACTAGCAAACTACTGTATCTCATTGGCAAACCCCTTTACGAGATTACTGCCCTTTCCTTAACAATCCAGTTCCATTAAAAGATCATTTTATCTCATCGTTTTGACAGGTTGTGAAGGTTAAACGCTACTGTATGTCATCTGAAACCTGTTGCTTCGACCCCCCCCTTCCCTCCTCGTAACACATGCCACACACTGGCTGCCTTGGCATCGTTGACAGATCCTTTTGGCACAATGTCAGCGTTAATCTTTTACAAATTTGCCCATAACACCTTTCTTCCTGTGTCAAGAAGATATGAAAAAAGGCACAAAAACCTGCCATTCCCCGACACCAGTCAATCACTCAGGCAGTGCCAGCAAGATGGGCGGCTGCGTAACTCACAGCAGAGCAGAAACAGCTACAGAAATGGCCGGGGGGATGGGAGGGATGACTTCTACATTCGGTAATAACCATGTAGCTAATTACCTTCCGAAGCACATGGAGCCCTGGGGAGCTACAGGTGGGGGGGGGGGGGGGGGGGGGGGTTGACTGATAAACGCCTCTGCACACAGGGAAGCCATTTCACCAAGACTTGCTCATTCCGCGCGCCAAAATGTGATGCAGTGAGACCGTCATTGTGCATCGATTTCAATCATTTGATGGGGTTCAACATTATTTTTTATTGATTTTACAGTTGAATGCACTTTATCAGATGAGAACACATATAATTAAACAGTGTTTTCTTTCCCATTCCATTAACATCACGTTTATATTGAACATCACATGAAGTTTATAATCGATAAGTTACACAAAAATCTCACTAGTAACATGATAGACAGATACATTAGGAGTGGGGCACAAAGGGGAGAACAAAAGAACATATTTAAACATAAATTAATAAAAAAGGAATTGCGAATGCCTTCTCTTCAATTTCCAGTCATATAAGCCACCAAAAATAGTCCATGTTGCTTTAAATTTAAATTATGCATATTGTTTAAAGTACATTTAATGCTAATGCTTTGAAAGTATCAATACGTTATCAACTCATTCCTCAACAGAGATGACCAACTCGTCCTCCAATGTCTCAAGTTTTTCAGCCACCATCAAGAACCTACAAATATAATTTTAGCGACCAAGAATTAGTTTCATATTTGATGGGAAAGGTGAAATAGTGTGATCATAGGTAACCCTCTCAGTACGGTATCAGTAACTAGACATCTTTTGGTTAGAAAGTCATGCTATACGTTTTTATTTTCGCTCAATGACCGTAAAATATGAATCAAGGTACCTTCTTTTATATTATATGCCCAGCAGACAGCTGTTGGTACTGATACACGATTCAACTTTCCGATGTGTGTCTAGTAAACTCGAATTTCAATATTTAATGAAAAAATTTAAGATGGAGATCCAATTGTGCTTCAGCAATTATTCTATAAATTCTAGGTCATTTAAATGCAGGTCTAAATTTTCTTTCCATTCTCTGAAGTTTTTCAATACAATTTTATTTTAAAACCACCTTCCTCTATTTGTGTAGAAGGAGTGGTGTTATTAGACCTGTAGAGAGTCTGTTATTTCTGGTGAGCCTGAATGAAGATGGCTCAAATGGCTGTTCCTCATGGGCATGGTCTTTTTAGTAGTTCCCGGGGACAACAATTTCTAGTTCACTCTTTCTTTTTTAGTGAGCGTATATTTACATTATCAGAACTAAAAGAATAACACTGAATTATGCAATCAAGTTTAGGTGCAGTTAATAGTGGATAACATTTTCTGCTCACTAGGTACATTTATTGCACCAAAAATAAGTTAAAATAGAAAGGCGGAGGGGTCTGTAATATACTGTTTACTTGGCATCTTAGTTTTATCTTCTCTAATCCAATAATGAGATTTATTTTATTTTGAACTAGAAATTATATGTGAGGTCATGTCCTCGGAAATCTGAACAAATCTGGGCCAAGTGGATAGATTCGAGGGTGAATGATGGAAATAATATGGTGGGGACAATTTGCAGCTAGTGAGGATTCCCGGGATAAAGAAGAGGGGCGTACCAGGGAAAGGTGAGCGCTCAGACCCAGTAAGGAGGTGGAAGTACACACACAATGCAAAAGAAGTCTACATATAGAAAATACCATGGTATGTAACATGTCTTCTATGGAGAAGCTGACAGGTTGTGATTTGCTCTAAAATTTGTTATAAAATGGCCAAAGTTGCAGAAATGTTAATAAAAAGATTTCAAAACAAATAGTAGCTATATAAGGAAGGATATCATAAACCCCAAGAGATGTCTTCCTGTTCAATACTGTCTAATAATATTATGGACATCCTGATTTATACATTTTCAAAGATGTCACGTGGTTGAAATTATGAAGCAGGAAATCCCCTGTGTTTTCATTGTTTATGGTTACTTGCAAAGTGGCTGCTTCAGAACCATGTGTAATGTTATCAGGAATAGGGCTCGCAAGAGGGACGCAAGAGGCAGAACTTCAGAGCTGGGTAATGTCGTCATTATGTTACAGGAAGACAGCCCAAGAGAACACCATGAGGATGTGACTGACGCAGAAACCAGGAAGTTTGCTGAGGCAGTGTAGTAGGGGTGCATGTTCATGACACAGGGAGCATGGATTTAAGCTGCAAATGTGGAAGCGTCCTTGCTTCTCAATTATGTTCTGCGGCATATGCATTAGCATCCATAATTCCCTTTGATGAACATGTCTGTTATTCATTTTTCCGCATACCAAAAACCCAGGTACCTTCTGTGAGAAAAGCATCATCCCACTGTGATATTTCTAATTCGTTCTTATGGATGAGGTTAGGACTGTTCCTCTCCACTTGGAATATATATCATTCTCTGTTGTGTTTTTTTGGAAGGTTGAAGTGGATCCTGTGAACTTGGAAGTCATGCCAGAATTGCGTACCGCGTAGACTATTGGAAATCAAAGTGACAATGTTCCTTTACATAGACTTCAACAGTCTAGCCTCCTTAAAGTTAACAAGGGTGCCGTCTGAATAGGAATATGATTAACTGTACGGGTGACGGTACACAATGTGGGTGGTATTTGGTGGGAAGTGTGAACCAATTCTTTGTCCTCTGGCACACATCACAAAATTGGGTAGACAGCAGCGTTAGATGAGGTCTCTGGAAATAATTTATAGTACAGTTTTATAATTTATTCCCCAATACATCATTTCTGGATTTGCAATTCAGTTGGAATTTTTTGTTTCTTGACAGTGGACATATGGTCAAAGGAAGGGTTGCAAAAACAGGAGGTGAATATAAAAAGGCCAATTCTACTTAGAGACAGAGTATTCCAACAAATGTATTTCTGCAGCAGTACATCACAAAAGGACTGACAGAATGAAACAACACAATACCAGCCGCCGTGGAACAAATTCTTCATTCTTGTGAGTGAACTAGCTGGCTAGTGGCTTGGCTTTTAAAAAAAATCAGGGGAATCATTCAAGGGGCAATAATCATCTTGGAGACTCCACATTAACCCATAAGATTTTGTTTGGGATAAAATCCGGATTTGGGACCTTTCAAAACAAGAGTAACATCATGGTTAATGTCCACACAAGGACATGCTACTGAAGTGTGATATGGGCAATATAAAAAGAATGACTTGACTGAAGGTCTGGCTGATCCACATGATTGCACACACGATCATACACCTCATGAAATTGAGAACAACAGCCAGAAAGAATGGGTGGTTTTGCTGTGTCAGGATTTTAACACAGAGGCAAGAAGGGAATGACATACATGTGGGCTCGCATAGCAAGATCATGTGCAAAATGAGGCATGCACTGCACTTTCCAGAGGGAATTATAGAGTTACACTGTATACAAAGATTTGTGGTTGAAGGCTGTGGAAGAAGGGACAGTGGTGTATAATAATAACAATAGCACTAACCAATCCGAGGGTGGGTCTTCGTGGTGTGAGAGTCACTGATGGATCATCAGCTGCACAGCATATTTAACACCACAGCAAACATGGCTCTGTGCCTGTCAACATCTTGTGGTTACGTTGGCTCTCACTTCCCTCATTTAACACCACTGTAAACATGGCTGTTTATCTGGAAACATCTTGTAGTGTATTGGCCCTCCTTTACCGCACAGTTCATCCACTTGGCTTATCATCCCAACACGTTATTGTGTTGTTACTTATTCGGATCCCTGTCAGCCTTCTACTTACCTTTTGCTTGAGGCTTTCCCCTCCATTGTCAAAATTTGTGTTGTGTTGCTACTGTGCAATATTACCTGCTCTTTGGTGTCATAGGCATCAGCACTAGTATACGGGTCGATGTCTGGTCTCAACACCATGCCATTCTCTTTTTCTAGCCTTTTGCTTCAGCAACATCCTGTATTTCTACTTAATGCAATATCAACTCCTTCTTCAAATGGTATTCCTCAGCTTTAATATTGAGTACATTATCCAATGACATTTCAGCACATCATTTATCGATAAAGGGGTTTCGACAATGGTACATAAAGACACATGGACGCAGCCAGAAGAAAAGAAAGAAACATTCTCAAATGACTGCAAAAATATTCATACCAAAAAGTATTGCACCTTGTCCATGACAAAATAGTTTCACCTGTATTGATCCAAGGCTGGGCCTCTTAATATTGGTTAAACGATTAATCTTTTTGTGCTACTGAGAGTTGATGAGAGTTAGCACTTGGTCAGACACATACAATTAACAGTGTAACCCATTTGGCTACACAATAAGGACCAGGAATCAGTAGGTAAAGTTAAGAAGTTTTATTACAAGTTAGCAGTCAAGTTAATGTAAATCAATCACAATATCATGCTGTAAAGGTACAGAGTAACACCTGGATACCAAAACTCCCAAAGACGTATAGGCCCATCAACATAAGACAAACAAGAAGTTCAGTCACAGTAACACAAACAATCACCAGCAGAATCTGATGCTCAGAGAGGAGTCTTCAATCTTCTCTCCTAAACATGATTAATATCTAAAGTCATCTAATTTAGAGTGTAGAACTAATGAGGATGGTTGAGTCTAAAAGAATCTTAAAAGGTTGGGGAAATTCTGAAAAAGAGGAAATGCAGGAAGTTTTGGGAGGGAAGGAGTCAGCATTTCAGAAGCTCGGTCAAGAGTCTTCTAGGGATAGGGAACTAAGTATTAGCCTAAGCCACACTTCAGCAATAAATCAAAGGAGTAAGCATAGAATTCGGTACCTGTCAAAGTCCAAGGAAAAGTGGCCAACATTAGCCTGCAAATACACTAGTTAGTGCTACACAAATCTTTGCGTAACATCAATTGATCACACCATCAGGGGCTCCATTGTCCTTTCCATTATCAAGTTATAAGCTGATACATTAGCAAATTCTCCCAGGCAAGTCCTGAGAGCGACATAGTACTTAGGTACCTGCGACTCCTCAATACATTTATGAATAGAGACAGACAATTAATGATCTGTCTCTCCATGTTTCTCATCAAGGTCTTCTTCCCAGGCTCTCTATTACTAGTACTGAGTTACGTCTATTCTCAAACTAACAAACCATATGGATGTACCTGCAAGGAAAACTTCACGCAAGCAGAAATGAAAAACAGTAATTTATACAGAAAGAAATATAGGACTACTCTAGTCAAGTTAACATGTTAACATAATGGTGCACATTTAATATGTGTGTGCACCTACAAAATAAATAACACATGACTACATTAGATTCATGTTACATTTCAATAAATGTGAAATAACTTTGAATGCACGAATACAAGTATGACTAAGAACTACATTATGAATACCAATGCAAAAACATTAGTGCATACGTTTATATAAAGCATTCTTGTTTCTAAAGTAAATACATTTTAATAGTGTGAGGATGGTTTTTATCAATCCAGTAAGGAGTATATATCGTTTAATAATATAAAGCACACAGTATATATGATTCCCGTGTCTACAGTGAATGCACTTCAGTTCCAAATTCAAGTAAACACTTTACATTAATAACGTTAGGACACTGAATGATGTAGTTCTAAGTGCACATATATATGCACATTTGTGACGTATAAGAATGGATTCAAAATGCTGCAGTAGCATCTGTAAAGAAAAAATGAAGAACTGCATCATTTGTTGGACTATGTCCATAACTAGGTTCTGATCGAGTAAAGTATCATGGCTGGATGAATTGGATTTGGTATTTGCACAAAGGTGATTTGAAACTCCGATCGGAACTGATTTCAAGAACTGTCAATTCGCATTATAAAAATCAAAAACACAGGGAATCTGAACAATTTAAAGAACTGAGTCTGTTCCTGATTCAAAGTATTCTTCAGGAGTTATGGTATGGGATGAATGTGTTGACCCAGGGGAAGAACATCTATGTTTTGCAAGCAAAGAGATGATTCATGCCATTTTCAGAAAAGAATCTTAAAAAGAACTGGAGGATATTCAAATAAAGATGGCTTATGAAATGTTATGTTATATGTTTTATAGAGCGCATAGCTGCCCCAGCTAAGGTGCGTCCCAGCGCTGGCAACTGTGTAAAAAGACGACTATGAGAGAGAACACCGGGCCTATGATGTCGGGAAGATAATTGTGCCCAATTCATTTTGGGCTGTGCCTTTCATCAGGTTCTTGCTCCCGGCGAGTTTGTGTGTCTTACAGGGAAAAATGTGAATTCACATTTGATTTCGGGAGACGTGGGTAGACATTACTCGACCGCCATGGGTACAACTGACGGACATGTGATAACATTTTTGCAATTTCCCGTAAGACACACAAATTTCCATAGTTTTGTTTCTTTAAGTCTTTGGGCCTGATTTAGAGTTTGGCAGGTGTGGGTCACCTGCCAAACAGCAGCAGATGGTTCATCTCCCCAATTTACAGTGCACAGAAATCTATGCACTTTAAATAGTGTGGAAGAGAAATGGGGGCACATGCAGCAAGCATTTTACTAGTCGCAAACGGACAGATTTGTGGAATCGGCCCGTTTGCGACTGTAAAAATGCCTTTTCCGATGCATGTACCTTTTTCCATTAGAAAAATAAGTAATTGGATTTTTTTGCGATTACCTAAATTGCTAATGCATTATTCCCTATTTGAGATGCATGTAACATTTCCTAAATGTGACTGCAATTTAGGAAATGCTAATTACTATCAACTTCAAGTTGATGGTAATTTGTGCATGCATTGGAAAATGCAAAACAAATACATTTTTAAAATGCGCTATGTAGCGCACACATGTGCATACTTACCTTTTTGGGTGGGTGTCTCAGGGGGCCCTTAGGCCCAAAGACACCCTTGGATTTGCATTTGCAAATTGCGATTACCAATTCGGTAATCGCAAAATACGAATGCATTCCCATTCATTCCCATGGGCCTGTAGGCCTGTAGGCCCGTAGGAATGAATGGGAATGCATTCCCTAATAGCGATTCGCAATTTGTGAATCGCTATTAGGGAATGTTAAGGATTCGCAAGATTAATTGTGAATCCTTCATGCATGGGCATTTGCGATGACCAAATCCTTAAAATTCGCTATTTGGTAATCACAAATGATTACCTTGATGCATGTGTCCCATGCACTGTAAACAGATGGAAGGGGTATATGCCGCTTTTCGGTGTGTGTCCCACATCCTTCAAACTCTTAATCAGGGGCACAGTTCGGTATACAGTTTATTTGTATGCTGAAGGGCGCTTCATTTTTTTAATTAAAAACTAAAATGTCGAACATTTAAAACGTATTTTTTTTGTATTTGTACTCCTGACCAAGAAATTATTACTATAATTATGAAGGGATAGAGTTACATTTGATCCACTGATATTAGCCTTTTGTCATTAAAACGTCACTTTGTTTTTCATTTGGGGAGAAGAAAGTCTTCTTACTAAAAAGATTTCATTTACATTTGTGTCACGTCACTTAAATGTGAATTCCACATTTCTGATGTTGTCAGAGAGCCCATGTCAAGTATGGTAAAGGTGATTGTCTAGAGAGGGGTCTGTCATCCTGCAGAGAACTTGCTATGTGATTAACTTTCAATTTCTAAATTCAATAAGCAGAGAAGGGTGCAGAAAATCGTATACTTTTTAATGTTGGAACATGATTTAAAAAATTGAATGCAAACAATTTAGGAGTAATGTGCCTGCAGCCTGAGAGATCTATGCTTCCCCATCACAAGCAATCAAGCAAGTTGTTTCTTGAGGCATCAATCAGGGGTTGCTCTTTTTTTATAAGCAGCTCACTGCTACACTGCAGGCAAGAAATGCTAATTTGTATAATCCTCACAATGAGACAAATTCAGCATTAATATACCGAGTACGGCAATTTCAGCACGAGAGATTATGTTAATCTTTAAAATATCATATACCCCTGGAAATAACTCTTCAAAGTAGAGTTCGTAGGTCAAGAGGTCAAACACATGCAAATCAACCCAATGTTCAATGAATCACATTATGCCTTTGTGGGCATTTCTGCAGCTTGAAGGTACTACCTGGTGCTTTCCTTGTGTTCTCAACTTTTCTATTTTTTAAAGGAAGAAAAAGGAAGCTCAAACAATGAAATGACTGAAATGCAGTCCTGAAAAAAAATACTGTGGTATGACACATGAAACACCGATCTGCTTCAGGCTTCTAGCTCAGGTGGCCTAAGCAGTTAAACCATGAATCTGGCTGAGGGCTAAAAATATTTCTGGGCTTGAGGGCCGATTTATGAAGAGGTTTGCGTCATTCTTGCACCACGCAACGTGGTACATACATGATGAAAACCTTAAGTAAGATTTATGAAAGCCACAAAGCCACTTTGCGTGGCCCTGATTGGCTTCATAAATCTGGAATAACGCAACACGGCGCAAATTGCTGAGTTGAGTTACTCTGCCTTGGGAATGCATTCCATGGACATTGCATGGGTGTTTCCGAGCAACCCACATTGTTTTTGATGCATTCCCAGATTTACCAGAACTGGTAAACCTGGGAATGCATCAGAAAGTTACGCCTTCCCAGGGGAGGCGTAATGAGGAGAAGTATGTTTATTTCGCCTTGTTTCTTCTTCTTTTTATTTGTGCTGCAAGCAGTACACATAGCAAGAGGAATATGCCTCCCAGGATTGTTTTTGTGCAGGGACGTGCCCCTTTCTGCACAAAAACGGTCCTTCATGCAATGTAACCACCCTTGCACCATGGCGCAAGGGTGCCTGCATTGGCTTTAGGCAGCCCATTGTGCATCAGTGCATTGGAAAGGACAGGAATGCAGGGCCGGACTGGCTGTAGCGGGCACCAGGCGTTTCCCCGTTGGGCCGCCAGAGTAGGGGCCGGTGTTGGGCCCTTGGGGGGCCGTTTTTTTACCAGGGCCGATATTGCCACCCTGTAACAAAGTCGGCCAACACTGGCCCTAGCAAACACCTCAGCCGCACCCCCCCAGGGTGGATGGCCGAGCTGTTTGCCAGGGCCGGTTTCAATTCCCAGTCCGGCCCTGCAGGAATGCACTGTGTACCTTAAATTTGGCACATTGCTGCCCTGTTCCTGTCACACAGTCAGGTGTTTTGCTGTGCTGGACCACGTGGCTAGTTCATAAATAGGCCTCTAGGTGTTTGAAGAGTCCTTCTGGATCTAGAGTGACTCATGAAAGGTGTTATGTAGAGAACTAGGGAGTCCAACAAGTGCCAACGATTGTTGGTTAAAGCTGTAAGGAGACTGTGCTCTAACTCCGCCTAAAAGGTGCACCACTGCCGTTCCCCAGCGTGCCTTTTGGGCCACTATCAAAACGGTGAGCTCAATCTTGTCTACTACTGGTAAAAAACATGATCATTATCATAGGGCCGGCTTGACAGCAGGTCTTGAGTTTCAGATTCTAGATTGTCTGTTTGGATGTAGCCTGCAAGAGCTACAGCTAACACATTACAGCACCGGAAGTCATTGAATTTTGACAATTTGATCTGTGGCAAAGGAAAGCCTTGAAATGCCCATTATATTTCTCCTCACTGTATTTTGAAATACCCTAAGGGGCAGATTTATGAGCCCCTTGCGCCACTTTTGCGTCACTTTTCCAATGTTAAAAGTGACGCAAAAGTGGCGCAAGGGGCTCATAAATCTGCCCCTAAGTGTTTTAATGAAATACATACTCACTCTTGTATATAGAGAATGCCCATAGTCAATATAGGCTCAAATGACAGCTTGCGCTACCAGTGTCTGGTTGTCCATTGTAGAAGAGGGAGAACCTGCTGGAGAGTTTTTAAAAGAATGAAACATGCGTGAGTTCTCATTAATCTAATCCGACAGAGGTGCTGATAAAGTAGTAACCCAGGTTTCTAATCTAAAAAACAAGTTCCTGTAGGTTATGACAAGATAAATACCTCCGATCAGCAGTCCAGCTTGATGAAGAGCCAAACAGGACCAGCACCTTACTTCTATTTGTATTTAATATCAAATAAGTTTAGAACCAGATCTAAAATAACCATGGAAATGATCTAATAAACATTCCTTTTTTGCCATCCGACCTAAAAAACAAGTGCATGCCAGTTGCATGTGTAAAAAAACTGAATCCAAATGTGGAGACACATACAGATTAATCATGGTTGAGCTTCAGATATTCTGGTTACTATTGATTTGTGTCATTTTAGAGCTAAATCCCTGATACCTGTCTCAATTCTGGCAGCAAGGATGGTATGTTTGCCTGTACCAAATACAGAAAAAGGATTTACCCGAGTTGCAACAGCCTTTCTGATTCTATCCAGGCTTATACATACATCAATGTGCAAAACTAGCACTGACACTGTAGGATGAACACAAGACTGAGCTGTTTTCAGGAAACCAGAGTCTTTAATATATTTACAGAGATGCATTTTACTTGTATCAGAAGACATGGCCCGAAAAGGTGATTGGAGTAAGGCCATTTGTGACTCGCTCATGGGTAAGGGTGTTTAAAACTGGCCTAACCACCAAGCGGTTCTTGAATAATTGAAGAACATGCAGTGGTGGGAGAGAAACAACACCTTACATCATGAATCTTATAGATACAAAATGTGAAAGGGATTCAAAAAGTTTCAGCGAAGATGAAAAATTAGATTTAACATAGCTAGTATCAGAAGAGTCCTTTTCAATTCAGAAGACTTAAATAAATAAATAAATACTTGAGACCCAGTTGAAGGCATCAGCCGAAACGTGTCAGTCGTACATTTTGGTTTGTTTCGTAGCTATATCTTTTTTAATTTGTGTTCACATGAATAAACAGGACAATTACATGAATATATCTGGCTGTAAGGATTTTGTTCTGTGCAGCTGTGTTGGTGGTTCGAGAGGAGGGCTCGGTGAGTGGAAATACTTGTATTTGTATGGAGCGGCTAATCACTCATGAGGGTATCTAGGTGCTGTCCATAGGTAGAGGTAGATTAGGTGATTGCCCAGAATCACAGGATGTTGAGCTCGTTTCCGAGACTGGAACCTGGATCCCAGCTCAGAAGTCGGCAGCTCTGGCCGTTTTCGCCACACCCTCTTCCATGGAAATGTTAGACCGTTTATTGATACAGGTTTGATAGTATGTGTCTCTGGAAACTTTAATTTCAGTTGATTTCTGTGATGAATCCGTAGCACCCTTGGAAGCTCAGTATAAGCAGTGAGGCCTTTCTTTGAAAAAACATGTGGTAAATGTGCAATGCCTAGTCATATATCAGCACTGTTACAAAATAAAAGTATCTAAAGAGTCAAACCAAGTTAGTCCTCTGAGACCAAAATGAAGTAAGAAGCTAGTCACAAAATGAAGGAAATTTGACTTTATACAGACAAAAAGAAACCCCAACTCATTGGAAAGCATTGGAAAAAGGTGCAAAACTAAAAAAGTGTCTCATTGCGGTTGGCTGGAATCTTCATTTGGGCAAGACTGGAAGTTGTAGCCATAAAGGACTCCATGAAGCATCAAACACAAAAAAACATGGCTGAAGCTCCTGAAGTTGCCTCTATTCGGGAAGGATTGTCCCAGTGCTCCAGGAGTGAAATGCTGTGTAAGTTCAAACTTTCCCTCTAGTTTATGGTAGCACCACCACCTTTAAGAAAAGTCCTCACATTTTTAGGACTAGATCTTCACTCTCCAGTCTATTTTCCCACATTCTAGAGTGTTCTCTTAACTCGGCTTTTAGGTTCTCAAGGCATGTGCACCTGCAACTGGTCCAGTGGAATTCTACCAAAGAGGTAACTTCTTTCTCTGTCACAAAAGCTGCTACACCCACCAGTCTCAGGAACTGGAATTCTTCGAAGCAGGCAGCTGCATCCTCTGTCTCAGGGCCTTTTGCACTTTTGAGATACATGATTGATGTTCCAAAGGGATAAGAAGGCTTCTCTGGCAAGACCTTGACCCTGACCCTCTTTTGCCTTTTGGGTCAGCAGAAGACAGATGCCACCAATAATAGAGTAAAATGCTGTAAACAGACGATCAAAGAAAAGTTGACAAAATACACCAACACCCTAACAGGCAGGCAAGAATTCTGTGCTTTAGGTGAAGTCATCTCTTCTGTGAGGATCCTGGCAGATTTACCGCTTGTGGCTCAAGCAGGGTATTTAAAAGGTAACAAGATAGTCCTTGGTGATGAAACAAAATCAATCTAAATTTAGTTCTCAAGCTTCTCTGGGCAAAGAGATGATGTCCTTATTTTCCTGAGGACTTTCTTTGTGCAACCAAAACTGTCACAAAGTACCATGAACACCACAGAGCAAGGTTTTAACCATTGTTTAGGGAATAGGGAGCTCTTTCAGCCTTCCAACTCCACCCATATTACTCCATTTTGAAGGAAATGCCTTTTGGCTGAGCTACCTCTTAGTGTAGGTTTCTTGCTGTGTCTGGTTCTACTGGGTCCCAAGGGACCACCTTTTGTTGATTTGATGGATCCCTAGTGTTAGACTTGGCAACCTTTATGTCATTTCCCCCTGACTTTTTGCCTTCGGAACTCCTGTTTTACAGACTTCGTTTTTGTTGGCCTTAAGACTGCACACTTTACCACTGCTAACCAGTGCTAAAGTGTGTGTGCTCCTTTCCTAAAACATGGTAACTTTGGCTTATACCCAATTGGCATATTTAATTTATGTGTAATTCCATAGTAAAGTGGCACAACCTGTGCCCACAGTCTGGAAATGTAATGCTACAAGTAAGCCTGCAGCACTGAGTGTGCCACCCACTTACGTAGCACTTTAAACATGTCTCAGGCCTGCCTTTGGAACCTGCGTGTATTTGTGTGTGCGCAATTTTAAACTGCCATTTCGACCTGTCAAAGTAAAACCTTTGTTTTTGATACAAATACATTACCCCTAATGTAGGCCCTGGTGAGCCCAGAGGGTAGGATGCAATGTATTTAAAAAGTAGGACATGTACTTTTAAGTTCTACATGTCCTGGAAGTGAAAAATTCTTACATTTGTTTTTCACTACTGCAAGGCCTTGGAGTTACCTTATTAAATTTTACAAGTATGATTTCAAAATGGGAACAGGACACCCCTTCATGTTTGGTGTCTCTGGAATTACAATTTAAAATGCTAATTTATGGTGAAATCGGATTTTAAATTACAAATCTGAAAATTTTAGATAGTTGACATTTTATTGCCTTAGCCATTTGGTGTCTGCAGCCTGTCTCTGGGTCACATGACTGGATGTGGGTGACTGTAGGCTTTGTGTAATCCTCCTAGGCGTTCACACACAATGGAGAGCTTAGGTGTGACGTAATGGGCCATTACTGGCAGGATGGAAAGGAGAAGCTGGACCCTACCCCACTTACCCTTGAAAAGGCTGTTCCCAGTCTCCACACAAAGGGCTGAATACCCTCTGTAGTTAGTCTGGACCTAGGGCAGGGCAGATGGCAGGGGAAGCAGGCATTGGAAATGGGGTCTCTGGTCGGCTATGGTATGCACCTAAGCCAGGAAAAACCTACCACTCTAGTCAGGGCAAGTCAGTTACACACCAAAGATAATCTGTGCTCACCCTCTGGTAGCTTAGTGCAGAGCAGTCAGGCGTATCATCAGAGGCAATGTGTAAAGTGTTTGTGCAACACACTCACACAGCAACAAAACGAATACACCACAAGAGAGAGTTCACACAGGATAATATAGACAAGCTCATATGGTAACACACTTCATCACAGCAATCACATAAGTATTCCTAGGGTGCTCATGCACCGGAGACCGAGTGTTCCATGGTACCCTAGGTGAGTTCCCCACTGTAGATCACATTTGAGTGGGGGGATGTCCCTTCTCCCCATCTCGTGGTCCCAAAGCAACTTGGATAGCAAGCCTCCAGAACCTCCAGCTGCCTGCTACATGCAGCTGCTGGCTACACAAGTCCTAATGACCTAGAAAACCAACTGCCCCTAACCTACAGAGGGTCCATTGCCCTCTGGGACTGTTCATTTCAGAAGAGCTGACGCCGACCCACAGAGAAGCGTGAGACAGTCTTGTGGGCTTGCATGAGGCCACTATGCCCTCACAGTACCTTTGTGTGGGCGAGGTGAGCCCGTGTGGCTCTCAGGAGTGGCCTCCTCCTGGCGGGATGTCAGCTTCCCTCTGCAAGGCTCACCAAAATCTGACTAGGCTGGAGGTGTCACTCTGACCCGTTCTTGGGCTCTCCGCTTCTTCCTAGGCTGGAGGGGCCGTGCTGACCTGTTCTTGAGAGCACAGGATGCCGGCGATTTCTCATTGGGCCCTGGGGGTAACATCAACGCTTAAGAAGGTGGCTGCAGTGAGTGCGCTGGCTTCAACGATCTGCCTCTGATGGCCAGGCCCCACCCACAACGTCATGTTGTAGAGTTTCTCCAAGTTACCAGGTAACTATTAAGGCCCACAAGGCCAGGGATTCTCTTGTCGCGGTGGCACACCTCTCCCATTAAAGAATGCAATGCTGGGGGAACACAGAGCCCTGTAGGTCAATGCTGTTTTGGAGGAAAGTGAAGCACCCAACACATGCTAATGATGGGTGAGAAGCCCCTTATACACTGGTTCTGTGGAAAGGCAAGAATCTAGCAATCACGGCTCCTTCTCAGAATAACTGCTGCCAGAATTTCGACTGACAGAGTCCTACAGCAGTGGTGTGCAGGCACAATCTTTTAAGGCCCTGAGATTTGCAAAAACAGTGGGCAAGCCAACAAGCCCTTGGAGAACCAACGGGGGCACAAAAGAGGTGCAGGCAGGCCATCACAAAGGTCCAGTGGTAGAATGGCAGTCCCGCCAGCAGCCCAGCAGGCCAGAACAACAAAGCAGGTAGTCTGAATGGCATTTTCTCCTGGCAGAACAGGAGTGCTCTATCAATGTGCAGATTGGACAGCCAGAAGCTTCTGGTTACAAGTCCCGCACAGTGTCTAAAAACATGGGGTCAGAGCCCCTGTACCTATACTCAAAAATGTATGTGATGAAGGGGTGACTTCAAAGGAACCCTTAGAAGTGCACAACAATTCCTTTCAATCCAGTTCTGGCTCCAGATGATCAGAAGGGGATAAATCAACCCTTTGGGTGAAGGCAGGACACAACCTATACAAATGTAAAGTGTGAACCACCTTTCCCTCTCGCAGTCCCGGAAGACCATCAGCATGCAGATGGATACAGATGTATCTCCTGTCACACCCAGCCCTTCCTGTTTTGTGGCTGTTTGGAAAGTATGCACCAAGTGTAGCTGTCACCCAACCCAGATGTGTATTGGAGTCAGGCTGCAAAGTGCAGAGTCATAAGAACAGATAAATGGCCACTTTCTAAAAGTGGCATTTCTAAAATAGTAATGTAAAATTCAAGTACACCAGTAAGCAGGATTAAGCACCACCATTCTAAACATGACAAACATGGCAACGCTACTCCTTTCTGATCAAGAATTACCACTTAAACACATATAAGGGGATTTCCAATGCTCGCCTATGAGAGGAGTAGGCCTCACAGCAGTAGAAAACAAAATAGGCTGTTTGTCACTACCGGGACATGCCACACATATAGGCACATGTCCTACCTTTTACTTACCCAACGCCCTGCCCATAGTGCTACCTAGGGTCTACCTAAGGAGTGACCTATGTGTAATAAAAAGGGAGTTTAAGGCTTGGCAAGTAGGTTTAAATGCTAGATTGAAGTGGTAGTAAACTGTGCACACAGGCAGGCCTGAGACAAAGTTGAAAGGCTACTTCTGTGGGTGCCACAAGCAGTGCTGCCGGCCCAGACACTGGCTCACTGTGCCACTGAATTCAAGGTAGCCTGGCTGATGAGGGGTGATACCCTGAAACCAGTTCCACTATTCTTATTTCTGGCTTGGCAGTTCAGGCTGGACTGTTCCCATGAGGAGCAGGGTCAAGACTGATTTGCCTATGGCTATGTCTAAAGTGGGGTGGCATGGTGAGCAAAAGAATAATGCATTTAGTCCAGATCTCTTGACTGGGTGGTGAATGTTTGATTTGTTCCGCATTCCGTCCATCATTTGTGTGTCTTTCGCAGGCCCACTAGCAGCATCTAATTAATAGGACCTGGGTGTATGGGATACCAATTTACAACTTAGGGACTTGCAACTAAATTAAATATACAAAACAGATGTAAATCAATCATACCTTGTTTAAAGGAGAGAGCACATGCACTTTAGCACTGATTAGCAGTGGTAAGTGCCCAGAATCCTACGGCCAACAAAAAGAAGGTCAGAAAAATGAGCGGAGGAAGGCAAAATGTTTGGAGATAACCCTGCAAAAAGGACCGTGTCCAACACAGGGCATCTGTTAACTTCAAAAGCATGTCTCTAGAAGCTCCTCCCCAATTAAGAGGCACAACGGTGTAAAAATTCTGGACACCAGAGACCACCACTTCATTACATTTCTGGACCTGTGGATATTCTGCCAGGTAGAAGGACTGCTGTGCTGCTACAAGGACTGCCACTGGACTGCTGCTCTGAAGGAATTGCTGCCATGCTGTGCTGACTGGCTGCCTGCTGCCCTCTAGCATGGGTGAGAAGGACTGGGCCTGCATCTATTGAACCCAGAATCCAGAGTGACTCCACGGTCTATGTTGGCTGGCCTCCTGATCTGAAACCTCATGGAGATATTAGTCTTCCAACAACCTTCCCCCTGCAGCTGGACGCTGCCATCTGTGTGTCTACCCTGCCAAGTGGTGCCACCCCAGTCCTGAACTCTTGGCAGTGGCCCTAACATGTTTGCCAGCACCTGTGGACCCAGTGGAACTAATGCTTCTCCTCTGCTGTGCAACACAACCTGAGCAGAATCAATGCATCTCCGCTGCTGTGGGGACTGGACCAGTCGCAAAGACCTGCATCACCTTCACAGCATGCAACAACTTCGCAACCACTACTGCGCAATGCATCTATGCATCACCACTGCGTGACATCCCTGTGGCTGACCTGCACTCCATAGTGATCACCCTGAACTTGTGACTTTGTCCTATTCTAGTGTGACCAGATATCCACAGTTGGCTCTTTGTGTTTGTTTTGCATTATTTTTAACTAAATCTTTAAAACTGAATATTACTGGTTCTACCAATTGGATTTTTGTCCCTTTGGTCGTGTTTTGATTATTAAAGAAAGTTCTATTTTCCTAACTTGGTGTTGGCTTCTTTTTGTTTGGTGTTTTTACTTTATTTCTGTTTGAAGTGTTGCACAAATACTTTACACATTGCCTCTGAGTTAATTCTGACTGCTCTGTGCCAAACTACCAAAGGGTAGAGCATGGGTTAATTTAGGGTTGGTTTGTGCCTCACCCTGACAGGAATTTTGGTTGCTGCTTGACCAGGGCTCACACCTCAGTCAGTCAGCAACCCTATTTCTCACACTTAGTATCTTGTGAATGGCGAGAACTGAAAGCAAAAGCATGATGTCCTAAAAGATTGCAGTATAGCAAACAACTGAAAACGAGCTTGCTACCATTCAAATGTAACTTCACGCATGTATCTAGAAAAACCCTTTGTTTTTTTTAAAAGAACCTTCACCCACCAACCTAGTTGGTGACATACTTCATCATTGAGTTTCCACCGAAGGCGCCTAATGCATCTCGGCTGCGCTGTGACGCCTGATTACAGCGAAGATGTATTTTTTGTGAAACTGTGAATTTGTGGGTGAATTAAAACTGCCTCAAGATTTGTAGGTCACAGTTTTGGGACACAGCATGAGAATGCTTGTTTGCAGATTAAGATTTAGTGGGTTTTCGAATTTTAGCCTCTTGCTGTTTGCCCTCGTTTCACTCCAATGTCCTCTGATTTTTAGCTGCTGCCTCATGGCCTTACAGATTAACCACTTTTCAATGTTTTCACCCTACATTGTAATGATGAAGTGCTGTCATGGCTGAAAGTGAGACTGGCCCTCTTTGTCAGGGTGGAATTGGGAAGCAAATGCAAACCTTTGAATGGAGGACATTGTGTTCTCTTTTTCAGCAACAAGCTGTTATGATACAGAAACAAGGTTCGACATCATGATAATTCCTCTTGGACCCTCCTCCAACTTCTCTACAAGCACTTTGAAGCAGCCTCGGATTACACTGGCGCTTTACACAATAAATGTAAATAAATTAATATTTATTTTATATATAAGATGCCTGACAAAAGCAAGGGGATATGAAAATATCTCACTTATAACATTTGGCATTCAAGACCGTGTATTTAACAGATAATACATATTTTTGTTCTCCGAATAACCCTAATTCACTCTACCATTCATGAGGGCCTAATTTACGTCGTTTTGGTGCAGGACATCGCCACAAGGAATCTTGCTGCCCTGTGTCAAAAGAAAAGGGCTGGAATGCGCCCTATCTATGAGATACGCGCATTCCTGTCCTTTTCCCCAGCCCTGGTGCACAATGGGCCACCATACACCATCTCAGACACCCTTGCGCCATGGAGTAATGGTGTCTGCGTTGTTGGGGTGATTGTTTTTGTACAGGAAGGGACACCTTCCTGCACAAAAACAATCACAAGAGGTATTTTCCTCTTTCTATATGTGCTGCAGAATGTAGTACACATAGAAAACGGAAAAAACAAGGAGAAATAAGGATACTTGTGCTGCAGAATGTGGCACATATAGAAAAAAGTAAAAATTTAGAGAAATAAGGATATTTCTTCTCGTTGCGCCTCCCTAGCGCCTCCCTAACGGGGTTGGCGTTAGAATCTGACACACTCCAAGGTTTACGATTCCTCGTAAATCTGGGAACGCTTCAGATTCCATGATGGTGCGTGGGAACACCCACAGCAACACCCACGGAACGCCCCTTTCACGCAGTGTTCCACATAGAAGGGGCACATATTTATAAGGCCATGAAAAGCCACGTAAAGTAGCTTTGCGTGGCCTTGTTAATATGCTACAGCACATTGCACCACAAGAGCGTCAAAAAAGTGATGCTCCAGCGGCGCAAAAGTGCCACTGGGGGCCTCATAAATGAGGCCCTGAGTACTTGCAGCCCATCAGTGTCTTGTCGCGAAAGCGGCGCGCAGAATACCTACTCCAGGTAAGTCGTCTTATTACTAGTTTACTCCTTGGTAGGATCTGCCCGCCCACATAAAATCTAATAAATAGAATATGCTCCCTCCAAGCGCATAAAACACCCAGGAGAGTTTTGGCAAGGTTTTAATTAACAATAAATCAATGAAGTTATTTCACATGAAAGTCAATTACATCCCTGTTTACCTTATTTAACTCCAAACGGCAATTTTTTTGTGTATCTATAATTAGCAGGCTATAAACGCCGCCATAAACAGGGGAATAAACAGAGGAACTGTTTGTAAATGATAATTGGTATTCGTTCCCATGATGCTAGAGGTTAACGCAGCTTGAGGATGATAAAAAGCCACGTGTCAGATCATTCAGTCACGTAGGTCGCAAGCCTGGAAGGTGAAGAGCAGTTATTTCTAAAACAAGCCTTTGCAAACCCAACAGGTCTCGCCTTCAGGACCTATTACCTTTGCCACTGCTTTTTGGAAATGCTGTACAACATTAAAAAAGCATTTTTTTCGCAGTGCTGCGAAGCATGGCTTAAAGAAAAAAAAGGCACGATGACGTGGCCCTACTCCCAGCTGCGTCATTTTGTAGGTTCATGCTTGAGTCATGACCTTGGTGTGTGCATGTGTCTAAACGTATGCGCGCACGTGTGCTAATGTATGCATGTGCTTGGTTGATTACGCAAGAGTACTCGGGTGCCATTATTTAATTAGTTTACAGATCTGAGATTGATTGAGTTGCAGCTTAAAAGCTGATTAATCTTTACACGACACAAACACTAGATATGAGAATGAAAACACACGTTAAAATGAGCCTGCACCTTGCACATTTGAGAAAAAACATAATACATGCACGGTACAAGAGTGCTTAGACTTTCAGAAGTAGAAGAATTTCATATAGTGTGTGACTAACTAGTATAACAATTCATTTTCATAAGAGATCTAAACATGTCAAAATGAAAACTAATAAAATGTATTTTATGCTAGTATGAGAATTAATGTTAAAATTAATTTATAGCAACAACATCTATATGGTACTGAGTCTCATCTGAAGTTGTGTAGACTTTTTTTGATAAAAGTGAATCAGTATTTTCGACTCCACTGTAATGCAGCATTGATATTGAAATGTTGGTGCAAAATGTATATTTTATAACTCAGATGAATGAAACTTACTATATTGAATACTAATAGAGTCTCAGACTTCCTAAAAGGAAAATCATAAATTACTGTTTATGACTGTTTTACATGTATGTACTGTGCAATTGTGGCAGTAGGCCATACGTAATGTTGGACATTTTTATGAAACGATATATGACATTTGACTATTTGACACCAACGCTTCAACGAATTTCACTATGCCTGAGTCTAATTTGTGCACTAATCTTTTAATGATGATGCTCTGTCGTATGAAATGCATTTAATTTAGTTTATTCTTTAGGTTTGTACGTTCACATGAAGATGGTGAGAAGGAATTTTGCTTCACTTATCAACATGTAACTTGATTGTAGTTTCCCATGACCTTCCAGAAGTAGAAGCGATGCATATTAACTTATTCATATGGACATTACTGTGTGATGTGAACTCTCAAACATTACCCCGTGGAAAGCAACAATGATGAATGGCTCTTTATGATCTAACCTGTGTGCTTCGGATGGATAACCAATTCCCATGAGTCGGTATGGACAAATGTCTCAGGGCCATATTATCAAGAACGGCGCAAACATTATCGCCAGTTTAGCGGCAGGAAACTGCTGCTAAACCGGTGATAAGGGGCTTGATAATATGCCCTAGAGAATTCCAATAGAAGCCCAGATTTGATGTCCTTGACACCAGAACCCGGGCTTCTATTGGAATTCTCTAGGGCATATTATCAAGCCCCTTATTGCAGTTTTAGCTGTATTTTCCTGCCACTAAAGCGGCGATAATGTTTGCGCCATTTTTGATAATATGGCCTTCAATGTTTCCACTTTTGCACTTTCTGTGCGGTTGATGGTTGTATGTGGCTCGAACCACGATGGAGTGACAATTGAAGTTATCTCCGGACTTATCAAACTATATCAGTGTTTTTCCCTGGAAAGGGGGGAGCAGAGTGTTTAGGAGCAGTGTTTTGAAGGCAGTGTTTTGGAAGCAGTGTCTTGGGCTGAACGGGCTTGAGCAAGAGAGTCTTAATCGAAGACATGAGTGAACTTGGACAAATCTTTCCTTGAGGTCATGCTGGTGAACCTGCTGGCAGTCTTTTTTTAATAAAAAAAAAAAAACATTTTAATTTATTTGAATCGAAATCCGCAAAACATTCCACATATTGATAAAAATACTTGGAGAGCATCTCATTGGGCATTACTATGCATTGTGGTGGATCAATTATACATTTACATTTACTACATCTCATCTTCTGAGCCGTGATCTACATCGGGGGGGGGGGGGTACATATATAACCTCAGTATTCATTCCATTTACCCCACCGTCCCCCATTTCTTGGGGCACCCTCTATGGACATATGTAGCTTTTTCTGCCATCATGATCTGGCAGGGTAAACAACCTTTACAACGCAACTTTTACAACGCACTACCATTACAACGAAACTGTTACAACGCAAGTGGATTTACAACGCATGCCATTACAACGCAAGTCTTTACATCGACTTGCGCTAGATGGCGTGCTAACATTACAAATAGTGTAGTTTACTATCCCAACACCTTCCCTACTGTTAAGTGGACTGGAGTTGGAATAGTAAATTACACTTTTCTAATGTTAGCACACCATCTAGCGCAAGTCGATGTAAAGACTTGCGTTGTAATGGCATAGCGTTGTAAATCCACTTGCGTTGTAAAAGTTTCGTTGTAACAGCACGCGTTGTAACAGCACGCGTTGTAACGTCATACATCCTCTGGCAGTCTTGTTTTGATGGCTCTTGTGCCCCTTTGTCCAGACCTGATGCTTCTTATAGGTGAACTCTTGCACACTGTGCCCTGCCCTTGCAGGAGGCAGGAACCCCTTGCTTAGCGAACCTTCCTTGGACTCTGGCTAAATACTATAGACTTCCCCGATGCCCGATAGGTTATCCTCTGAACTCTTTACATTAAAAGAACCATCGTCTATGCACTTGAGGATTATTATTTTCTGTACTCTGTTAAATGTGTCATTTTATACTATATCTGTAACAGTATTCTGAGACTCATGACTGAATTTCCTGAAATGCTGATTATTGTCTTGGGTGCACATGCATCAAAAAATGCAATTGCGATTCTTTACTTACAATTTCTAAGGAAAGAGGCCCAAAGGAACGAATGGGAATTGCACATGAAATTTTAAGGGTGCAAGGGTGCCAAAAGGACACCCTGTTGAACCCCTGAAATTTCAATTTATCCACATGTTGGCGCACACACATACCCCAAGGGCATGTGTGTGTGTAACATGGGACTTTGAAGAATGCACTTTAGTGCATTTTTCAAAGAAACCGCAAATTACCATCAACTTGAGATTGACGGTAATTTGCGATTCCTATTTGCGAAATCGCAAATTTTTACTGGTTCATGCTTTTCATTTAGGGAATCGCAATTTGATGAAACAGGGGTGAAACGTGTCACGACAGATTATAACTGCAGTAAACCTCGTTTTGATGGTATAACCGTGGACCCTGGTGTTTATTTCTGGACTACCTCTAAGTCAGAGGTGCAGAAAAAGGCAAGAGAAGTGCAGAAAGAAGCAACAGAGGTGTTGAAAGAGGCAAGAGAGGTGCAGAAAGAGGGAACAGGGTACAGAAAGAGGTAAGAGGGATATAGAGATTTGCAAGAGAGGTACAGAAAGAAGCAAGAGCAGTGCAGAAAGAATCAAGAGAAGTGCAGAAAGAAGCAAGAGAGTTGGAAAAATAGGGAAGAGGGGTGCAGAAAAAGGTAAGAGGGATACAAAAATTAGCAAAAGAGGTGCAGAAAGAAGCAAGAGCAGTGCAGAAAGAATTAACAGAGGTACAAAAAGAGGCAAGAGGGGTGCAGAAATAGGTAGTAGAGGTGCACAAAGAGGCAAGAGAGGTACAGAAAGAGGCAGGAGGGGTGCAGAAAGAAAGAAGAGAAGTGCAGAAAGAAGCAACAGAGGTGCTGCAAGAGGCTCGAAGGGTTCAGAAAGAGGCAAGAGAAGTTCAGAAAGAAGCAACAGAGGTACAGAAAGAGACAAGAGCGGTACAGAAACAGGTAGGAAAGGTACAGAAAGAGGGAAGAGTGGTGCAGAAAGCGGTAAAAGGAGTGCAGAAAGAGGGAGGAAGGGTGCAGAAAGAGGCAAGAGGCAAGAAGAATGCAGAAAGAAGCAACAGAAGTGAAGAAAGAAGCAAGGGAAGTGCAGAAAGAGGCAAGAGGGTGCAGAAAAATGCAAGAGAAGTACAGACAGAAGCAACAGAGGTGCAGAAAGAGGCAAGAGGAGTGAAGAGGGGTGTAGAAAGAGGCACAAGGGATGCAAAAAGAAGCAAGAGAGGTGCAGAAAGAAGCAACAGAGATGCAGAAAGGGGGAAGTAGAGTAGAGAAAGAGGCAAGAGGGATACAGAAAGAAACAAGAGGGATACAGAAAGAAACAAAAGAAGTGCAGAAAGAAGGAACAGAGGTGCAGAAAGAGGCAAGAGGGGTGCAGAAAGAGGGAAGAGGGGTTTGAAAGAGGCACGAGGGGTGCAGAAAGAATCAAGAGGGATGCAGAAAGAAGCAAGAGAGGGGCAGCAAGAAACAAAAGAAGTGCAGAAAGAAGGAACAGAGGTGCAAAAAGAGGCTAAGGAGTGCAGAAATAGGGAAGAGGGGTGCAGAAAGAAGCAAGAAAGGAGCAGAAAGAAACAAAAGAGGTGCAGAAAGAAGCAACAGAGGTGCAGAAAGAGACAAGAGGGGAGCAGAAAGAAGCAACAGAGATGCAGAAAGGTGGAGGAGGGGTGGAGAAAGAGGCAAGAGGGGTACAGAAAGAAGCAAGAGAGGTGCGGAAAGAAACAAAAGAAGTGCAGAAAGAAGGAACAGAGGTGCAAAAAGAGGCAAGAGGAGTGCAGAAGGAGGCACAAGGGTTGCAGAAAGGAGGGACAGAGGTGCAGAAAGAGGCAAGAGAAGTGCAGAAAGAAGCAACAGAGATGCAGAAAGGTGGAGGAGGGGCAGAGAAAGAGGCAAGAGGGGTACAGAAAGAAGCAAGAGAGGTGCAGAAAGAAACAAAAGAAGTGCAGAAAGAAGGAACAGAGGTGCAAAAAGAGGCAAGAGGAGTGCAGAAAGAGGCACGAGGGGTGCAGAAAGAGGCACAAGGGGTGCAGAAAGAAGCAAGAAAGGTGCAAAAAGAGGTACAGACAGAGGCATGAGGAATGCACAAAGAAGCAAGGGAAGTGCAGAAAGAAACACAAGAAGTGCAGAAAGAAGCACTAGGGGTGCAGAAAGAAGCAAGAAAGGAGCAGAAAGAAGCAAAAGAAGTGCAGAAAGAAGTACTAGGGGTGCAGAAAGAAGCAAGAAAGGTGCAGAAAGAAACAAAAGAAGTGCAGAAAGAAGCAGCAGAGGTGCAGAAAGAGACAAGAGGGGAGCAGAAAGAGGGAAGAAGAGTGCAGAAAGAGGTAGAAGGGTTGCAGAAAGGAGGGACAGAGTTGCAGAAAGAGGCAAGAGAAGTGCTGAAAGAAGCAACAGAGATGCAGAAAGGGGGAGGAGGGGTGGAGAAAGAGGCAAGAGGGGTATAGAAAGAAGCAAGAGAGGTGCAGAAAGAAACAAAAGAAGTGCAGAAAAAAGGAACAGAGGTGCAAAAAGAGGCAAGAGGGGAGCAGAAAGAGGGAAGACGAGTGCCGAAAGAGGCACAAGGGTGCAGAAAGAAGCAGGAAAGGTGAAGAAAGAAACAAAAGAAGTGCAGAGAGAAGCAACAGAGGTGCAGAAAGAGACAAGAGGGGAGCATAAAGAGGGAAGAGGAGTACAGAAAGAGGCACAAGCGTTGCAGAAAGGAGGGACAGAGGTGCAGAAAGAGGCATGAGAAGTGCAGAAAGAAGCAACAGACGTGCAGAAAAGGGGAAGGGGTGGAGAAAGAGGCAAGAGGGGTGCAGAAAGAAGCAAGAGAGGTGCAGAAAGAAACAAAATAAGTACAGAAAAAAGGAACAGAGGTGCAGAAAGAGGCAGGGGGAGTGCAGAATAAAGGAGAGGGGTGCAGAAAGAGGCAAGAGAGGTGCAGAAAGAAGAGAAGGGTGCAGAAAGTGGCAAGAGGGGTGCAGAAAGTAGGAAGAGGGCTGTGAAAGAGGCACGAGGGGTGCAGAAAAAGCAAGAGAGGTGCAGAAAGAAACAAAAGAATTGCAGAAAGAAGCAACAGAAATGCAGAAAGAGGCAAGAGAGGCGCAGAAAGACGCAATAGTGGCTTTCACATCATTAGTACCAATTTAACACCCACATTTAGCAATAGGTAACAGGTGACAATTCTAGCTTTACAAAGGACCTTCCACCACACTGTAACACTTGTCGCTGCAGTTTTTTATAACGTTAGAGCCGTTTGATCTGCAGATTAGGCAGCAGATGATGAATTATGTGGCTAATGCAGAAAATGTATAATTGTGCGAAAGTAGGTGCAGTCAACCAGTCACATAATTCCAGTAGCCCTGCTCATACCTCTGACTAGGTCCAGAAGTGCTCCACAGGGATTCCTTCTTTTTTTGTCTCATTGAGTTCATAGTTTAGCTTCTATGGGAACAAGGAAGATAAACTTGAGGTTACCACTCCACAACACAGACTACCATAGCACATAATTACTCTTCATAACACATAATCCCACTCTACATAATTCCTATACACTAAATACCACATACTTTCTATCCACATAATTTCACAACACAACATACCACATAATTCCACTACACACAACCTACATCCACTTCACTCCAAGAAATATTAATAAAAGTATTTTAGATTTACAACGCTAATAGCTCTAACTCTTGCAAATGACAGACCTATTACATTACAAATGCTTCTTTAATTGGTAGTCGCATTTGCAGAGTGGTGGAGAAAGGGGGCTGGGCCTCCAACCAGCGCTCAGGAATTCCACTGCGCAGGACTTACAGGAGGAACCCCCTTTCTCCACCACTCTGCAAACGCACCTCCTGGCACGTTCTGGGTTGGGGAAGTAAGTCCCCTTGAATCCTGAGGATCCCTGGGGGCCAACTAGCCCACCAGGTACCTCCAGGCTGGGTGGGAGCCGTGCTCCTGCCCTGCCATAGCAAATGGCAATATCCCAGGGGTGGGCACCCCGGACCATTGCAGAAGTTGGCCCTGGGGGGTGGTGGTCCCCAGGGCCATCGAGGGCTCCCGGAGGGGGGCCGCATAGCCCCCCTCCCAACATTGACATAGCCCCGGGGAGCAGGTGGTTCCCGGGCCCGAGGGTCTGTAATGGACCCCCATATTAACGTAATTTGTGCCCGGGGAGGTCGTGGTCCCCGGGGCAGTGTGGGGAGAGGCAGGAGCCCCCCCACACTCCTCTAATTAAACTGGAGCCCAGGGAGGTGGTGGTCCCTGGTGCTTGGGGGAGCCGCAAGGCCCCCCAAAGCAAAGCCCCGGGGAGGTGGCATCCTCGGGGCAGTGTAGGGGACAGGAGCCCCCACACACATTTTTTGAAAATAAGCCCTGGGTAGGTGGTGGTTCTCGGGGCTTAAGAGGCAGGGACCGCGTGCCCCCTGCACATTATGAGCAAAGCCCCAGGGAGGTGGAGGTCCCCGGGGCTGTGGAGGCCCCCACGCCATAATTATAAATTGTCCCCGGGACCTGGCCCACCCAGGGGCTTAAAACAAACGAAGCGTGGGAGTCCACGTTTTGTTTAAAAAATTTCTGTTGGATTCGCAAAACCCAGCGCGAATTCGGCTGACTTTTTAAAAAAAAGGCTTCTTTGGGCCCTGGAAGACCTTGCAGACCTAGGGGATCAGAGCATTTCTACCCAGCCACCTTTTCTTGTTTTTTATAATTTTTTCTACTGTTTTCTTGTGACTCGGTTACCGAGTCACAAGATGGCTGCCAACACATTTTGTTTTGGAGTGTTGGCAGCCAATCAGAATGAAGCTCGTGCTCGGGAGGGTTCGCGAATCCTCCTGGGTGCTCAGAAATCGATATTTCTATTTTTTGAATTTCTCAGCAACTACTTGAACGGATTTACACCATTGAATAAAAGGTCGCTTTCTAAACCAAGGGCTACCTTTTTGCCAAATGTGGTGTAATTCTGTTCAGCAGTTCGGGCTGTACCCGTGTATAAAGTTCCTATTGAAAATAACATGGGGAAAACAAGTTTTGGAACCCCCCTTTTTTCTTGGCCCCCCGCTTGACAAATCACCCCAAAACTTTCAAGACAGGAGCTGACTTCAGTGAACCATTAGTTTTAAAAATTTTAAGAAAATTCATCAAACGACGCCAAAGATATTGCCAAAAGAAAAAACTCTTTTTGAATAGAAACGAGGTCCTAACTATAACTACCTACTGCTACCTCCAGTAGGTAATATATGCATACCAATACAGTGTTACAGTATTATCATACACTGAGGACTTTTATGAAAGCATGTGCGCTTTCTACAGGGGACACGTATGTTCAATGTACTATTTCATCAATATTCATATTAACAAATCCAGAAATATATCTCTGCATCGATGATAGAGGCTCACAACTTCAGAGCTCATAGGTTGCTACTATTTTTGGATTTCTAGATTTTGTCATTCACAGCAAGTTTGATTTCCATGCCACTGTTACAACTCAGGTTTGGCAAACTCAATTAGGATATGCACAAATGACACTCACTTCTGCTCAATGGGCTCATACCTCAACTTTTGAACATTTTACAAGAGACATATCTCTGAGCTCCTGCGAGCACTGACAAGCATTATCTTTGGGATAGACATCTTCAATCACAAAGCAGAATAGGGTAGAGGTACTGAAGTTGCCAGAAACTTTACACAGTTGTTGCTTCTGAATATGCTGCTAGGGGTGCATCAATGACAAGTGTGCAAAATGAAACAGTGATGAGAAAAAATCATTAGAAGAAAAGAAAAGTTAGAGAGCAAGGAAAGTAGCAAACATAAAGAAAAGACCAATCTGAAATAACAGAGCAACATAAAGTGAGATATGGTGATAAAGAACAGAAAGACAAGAAACAACAATTACCAATTAAAATGAATAGCTGCTTTTCTATCCTAAATCACCTTTACAAGACTTTTTTGTCGTTTAATTTCACCATCCCCGACAGCTTCAGGACTCAGAACTGTGACTGATCAATGGAATCTTTAACTTTTCTGACTCTTTGCTCTGCAAGATTCATTTTATCGCATGTATTTATTTATTTATAGAGTGCTGCATGTCACCCTTTAGTCATGTCAGAGCTTTTGAAGTTATGTCATGGTATTTTGTGAGACAGGGGATGCCACAGGCAAACCATGCTTGCACACCCACTGTACTGAAGAAACACAGCTGCCCCAGAGAAAAGAACTCCACCATCCTGTGATCAACACTCCTTATTGTCCTCTCCTTGCCAGACTTCTGAGGAAGATCAGAAGGCACACTGGTTAAGTTAGGAGAAAGTGGGAGTGGGACTTGAACAGTTGGATTGCAAGGCAGCAGGCAGCCACTCTTTAGTGAAGTGCAGTGGACAACCGTAAGGAAAAAAAAGTGGGAGAAGGGAAAAAAAGAAACTCCTTGGATTATTTCGTTTTTTTCTTGAGAGCTAGACAAGTGAAGTGGAACTAAATCATACCAATAGCTATATAAAGAGACTGTGTCAGCCATTAATATTCTAGCACACACTCTTAAACTCCTGAAATACTAGTCAAGCACTAGCCTGCCTTTACATTGAATGAAGCCATACCTCATGAGAAAATTGAGAGTAGAAACAAATCAGAAATTTACTTTCGGTACCAAACCTAACTTTGATAATCTGTTGGATGTAGCGAGCTTATTGGCCACCAACTGGCTATCTCTACCAGGCAACAGGTAACGGCTAATATAATCTCCTCAATTCAAACAAACTCTTAAGGGATAACCAACAATCCTATAAAAATAGAGGAGGCTTTTAGGGAATTTTACGAGAAACTATATACCGAAGAGATTATGAGGCCTACAGAATATAGAGAAGCTGAGATTATTGATTATCTGGAGGAAATACCGGTAGCCGAACTCAACAGTGAGAATTGCGATCAAATGGAAATCTCTCCAACCTGGGAGAAAATTGCAGCTGCACTCGCAAGCCTTCCAGATGGCAAAGCCACTGGAGTGGATTGCATTCCAGTTGAATTGTATAAAATCTTTTCGCAGCAAATAAAAGATCTTTTCACAGACATGGTAGTCTCTATCTTTAATGGGTCCTCTCCACTGCGCTCTTGGTCTACCGCAAAGATCGCAATATTCCCTAAAAAAGACAAATCACCACTGGAGATGTCTTCATATAGACCTATAACCCTTATCAATACTGATTCTAAAATATTTTCTACAATCATTGCATCTAGATTATCCTCAAATATCGAGCCTCTTGTCTCCAATTGGCGGCATGGGTTCATTCCGAAAAAGGGCACCACCCAGGGGTGTAACACAGGCCCCTGCATTCCCCCATGGTGAAAAAGCATTTGATCGCGTCTCCTGGCAATTCTTATGGGTCGTCATGCGGCAGGTTGGTTTCGGCCCTAGGATATTGCAGGTATTGCGGGCATTGTGCCAGAACCCTACAGCCAGATTATCAATTAATGGAAACTTGACAGAACAGATAGGGATATTACGAGGGACAAGACAAGGGTGCCCTTGCTCCCCGCTGCTCTTCGCCCTAAATATTGATCCTTTGATCAAAAAAATGTAACTTAATTCTGAAATAATGGCAGTGAGTAGAAGATCATGGCCTATGCCGATGACCTTGCCATAATAACTCCGGAACCCAAGATGGCCATTAGGGTTCTTGAACAAGAGGCCCAAGAATTTGGGAAGATATCTGGATATGCCCTTAATAAAGCAAAAAACACAGAGGTGCCAATTACGATCCGGTAAAAATAATTCCCGTACGACTCGTATCCGGTCTTTTTACCGTATGAATCGTACAAGTGCCGTACAAACTGGCAATCACGATTCGCATGGTAAAAAGTCCATACGAACCGCCTTGGGAATTATTCCCCACACGTCCTCGGGTCGGAAAATGTGTCCGACACGTCCTCGGACGATTTACCGTACAAACGTGAAAAGTGAAGTCCGACCGGGGAATCACGATCCGTCCCGGGCGTCCGAATGTACAACCATATGGTTAAAAGACCGTCCGCACCGAACTCCAATAGCAACCATGGAGATGTCCAAACAGGTGCCCGGTACGCGCCGTACCCCCCCAGCCCCCGCATGTATGCACCGTACCCCCCCCAGCCCCCGCATGTACGCGCCGTACCCCCCAGCCCCTGCATGTACGCGCCGTACCCCCCCCAGCCCCAGCATGTACGCGCCGTACCCCCCCAGCCCCCGCATGAACGCGCCGTACCCCCCCCCAGCCCCCGCATGTACGCGCCGTACCCCCCCGTGTATGTACACCCGTGTACGTTCGAGTCGTACCCCCACCCGTGTATGTACACCCGAGTACGTGTCGAACCCCCCGTGTATGTACACCCGAGTACGTGTCGAACCCCCCCGTGTATGTACACCCGAGTACGTGTCGAACCCCCCCGTGTATGTACACCCGAGTATGTGTCGAACCCCCCGTGTATGTACACCCGAGTACGTGTCAAACCCCCCCGTGTATGTACACCCGTGTACGTGTCGAACCCCCCGTGTATGTACAACCGAGTACGTGTCGAACCCCCCCGTGTATGTACACCCGTGTACGTTCGAGTCGTACCCCCACCCGTGTATGTACACCCGAGTACATGTCGAACCCCCCGTGTATGTACACCCGAGTACGTGTCGAACCCCCCCGTGTATGTACACCCGAGTACGTGTCGAACCCCCGTGTATGTACACCCGAGTACGTGTTGAACCCCCCGTGTATGTACACCCGAGTACGTGTCGAACCCCCCCGTGTATGTACACCCGTGTACGTGTCGAACCCCCCGTGTATGTACACCCGAGTACGTGTCGAACCCCCTGTGTATGTACACCCGTGTACGTTTGAGTCGTACCCCCACCCGTGTATGTACACCCGAGTACGTGTCGAACCCTCCGTGTATGTACACCCGAGTACGTGTCGAACCCCCCCGTGTATGTACACCCGAGTACGTGTCGAACCCCCCCGTGTATGTACACCCGTGTACGTGTCGAACCCCCCGTGTATGTAGACCCGAGTACGTGTCGAACCCCCCCGTGTATGTACACCCGTGTACGTTCGAGTCGTACCCCCACCCGTGTATGTACACCCGAGTACGTGTCGAACCCCCCGTGTATGTACACCCGAGTACGTGTCGAACCCCCCGTGTATGTACACCCGAGTACGTGTCAAACCCCCCCGTGTATGTACACCCGTGTACGCGCCGGGGGTACGCACCGTACATACACGGGTGGGGGTATGACTCGAACGTACATGGGTGTACATACACGGGGGGTTCGACACGTACTCGGGTGTACATACACGGGGGGTTCGACACGTACTCGGGTGTACATACACGGGGGGGTTCGACACGTACTCGGGTGTACATACACGGGTGGGGGTACGACTCGAACGTACACGGGTGTACATACACGGGGGGGTTCGACACGTACTCGGGTGTACATACACGGGGGGTTCGACACGTACTCGGGTGTACATACACGGGGGGTTCGACACGTACTCGGGTGTACATACACGGGGGGGTTCGACACGTACTCGGGTGTACATACACGGGTGGGGGTACGACTCGAACGTACACGGGTGTACATACACGGGGGTACGGCGCGTACATGCGGGGGCTGGGGGGGGTACGGCGCGTACATGCGGGGGCTGGGGGGGTACGGCGCATACATGCGGGGGCTGGGGGGGTACGGCGCATACATGCGGGGGCTGGGGGGGGTACGGCGCATACATGCGGGGGCTGGAGTGGGTACGGCGCGTACATGCCGGGGCTGGGGGGGGTACGGCGCGTACATGCGGGGGCTGGGGGGGGTACGGCACGTACATGCGGGGGCTGGGGGGGTATGGCGCGTACATGCGGGGGCTGGGGGGGGTACGGCGCATACATGCGGGGGCTGGGGGGGGTACGGCGCGTACATGCGGGGGCTGGGGGGTGTACGGCGCGTACATGCGGGGGCTGGGGGGGGGTACGGCGCTTACCGGGCCACCTACTCTGGTCGTTTCGCGCCGTACTTCGCTTTTCCGGCACTTTTTGGGTGCCCTAAAAATATTGCCGTCCGGACTGCTGTCGGTTCGAATCGTAATTCCTGGGTCGTGAAACGCGGCCTGAGAGCGTCCCGACGTCACGTCGGCGCATTCCCCGGATCCCATTTGTATGTATCTTTTCGTCGGTCGGTGTTTTGTACGACTCGTACGGAAATGGTGTTTCCGTGCTTATCGTACTTGCATGTTTGTAAAGTTTTACGACCGGGTACGAGTCGGACGGAAAAAAGCCTCCGTCCGACGGTTCGTACCCGGTTTTTGCCGGATCGTAATCGGCACCAGATTGTCTTAGATGAAAAAATAAACTGGGCTGACGATAGAGTAACTCAGAAGGCCAAATACCTAGGGGTTAATATAGCTGCAGATCTGGGCGTAATAGTAAAAGAAATTTTGACCCCGTTAGCAGCTGACATGAAGAAGTCACTCAAAAAAATTAAGAACTTACACCTGACAATAGTAGGGAGATGCAATGTTTTAAAGATGACCTTTTTCCCCAAATTACTTAATTTTTTCAGGACAATTCCATTAGAGTTTAACAACAATATGCTGCATATATTTGAACAAATCTTTTCCCAATTCATCTGGCCTACTCACAGCCAAGAAGGGCTTTTAAATTACTTTCACTACCTAGAGATAGAGGAGGGTGGGCTCTTCATAATATAAAACTGTATTATTGGGCTGCCGCTCTGCAATATAGTTCCAAGTTATTGCACGATCATCCCGTTGAGAACCCCTCAGGATTGCCATCTCCCTACACATCACTACTAGGTGAAAATGTAAGGGGTTGTCTCTGGTGTCAGCTGGAGTTCAGTTACTACAAGCGGGTCAGATTCAACACTTTGATAAATGCTTATAGGGTCTTTTTTAATGTACGTAAGCTGCTTGGACTCGGTAAACTAAATCACTATACCCCCATTAGGAATAATAATAACCTACCACTTATTTTTAAAAATCATACCTCCAACAGTGGTATCAAGCTGGTATTTCTAAAATGGGAGATTTGGTTACCTCCGAAGGCATCTGGTCCTTCAGCGCTCTTAGAACCCGCTATAATCTGGGCAACAATCAGATATTTCAGTACCATGCTATTACAGGTTATTTAACAAACAAGAGCGGTGGACCAGCAGGGTTCGCAAAGATCGACCTTATAAATAAACTACTCGGGCCAATCCTACCACGGATCGGAAGTATTTATTTTATGTTAAATAAACGAATGCCCGATGATATAAGCAAAATAGACGAAAAGTGGCAGCTGAAACTGAATGTCCCCCCCAACACCTTCTGTCATGCCCTAAGTCTGGCACAAACCCATCTGCTGTCATCTAAATTGCAAGCACAATTTTATAAAACAGGCTACTTCTTATATATAACTCTTAGCAGAATCTTTAAATGGGGAACTAGCAGTGGAACAAGGTGCCCGAGATGCGCCGAGTACAACGCAGACTCAGTGCATATGTTTGCCACGTTTTCAAAGCTAGAACCTTTACTCGATAAAGTACAGCGGTTTTTGTGTGGAGTTCTATTATTAGACATCCAATTCACACCAACTACTATTCTGCTAGGGCTGTATGACACGATTGATATCAAAACGGGGGGAGCTCTACTGTTTGTGGCAATGACTATTCTCAGGATTTGTATTGCCTTGTACTGGAAAGATCTGAACCCACCTTCGTTCGCCCAATGGCAGGCTCGATTGTTGGCCACCTACAAACTGGAGAAGGATATATACACCAATAAAGGCAGGCTTGCAAAAAAAAAGGGGCTAGAGATATGGGACCCTCTAACTAGGTGGCTCAATACAGTGAATGTACAGGAATTACAGTAATGTCCTATGTCCTCATGATGTCCTTATATCTTCCTTTATTTGCCTCTCTTTCCACATCTCTCCCTACCACCTCTTTTCCACCCGCTCTCCCCTCTCCCCTCTGTCACTCCCTCTCTCCTTTGCCCTCTCTTACATTCTTGGCTGCTTTGCTTCTGTTTTTCTCTTGCCATCTCAGCTCTTTTTCATACAGGATTTTTTGCTCAAGTATTGTTAAGTTGATCCTCCATTATTTTGTTGACTCCTACTGCTTGTAACACTCATCGATAATGTTGAAGGTCCTGGGGAGGGGGGAGGGGGGGGGGGACTTTGTCAGAAAAAGAATTAATTGACTTTGTAATTTAATGTAAGGTTTAAATAAAAAATAAAAAGATAATCTGTTGGTTTCTAACCCACAAAGAGATACCTCAATGGAAGCCACAGCTGCTAAGTAAAAGGGACTAAAATGGTTAAAAGAGAAGGGATTTATAAAAACAGCTTTTTTAAAATTGAAATCCATTGGGACTCACAACTTGATTCAAAGACCCTCACACATTACATAATCCTAAACAGAAGACTATACAGACCTTCCCTCAATTGCAATGGATGATACTATACCTTGACGGAGCACTTGGCAGGGTCAATTTTGGAGCCTGTGTCAATTTCGGGGCAGGGTTACACAAACTTAGGAAAGGGCTCCCATCAAAACTTAGAGAACACAGAAATTCATGTTTGGGCAGTAATGGTTTAGGATCCTTGCTCCCATCTGGTCCAGGCTCTACGAACTCCTGCCCTTTTTAATATATGAATTTCCAAGCCAAACATGTCTTGTTTTACAGGACTTTTAGACACAGCAAATTGCCACCTTACCAATTGCCAATTACCAAGCATAAGTAATAAATTCACGAGAGATAATATCGAGATAGTATCTCAGGCGGATATTAACACAAATACTGCTTCAGTAGTATTATTTAAAACTATACGTACATCACAAGGATGCTTTCTATTATGAATAATAAGCATCTCAAAAGATTAGAAGAGGAGGTACTTCAGCTGACACTTATTGTCCCTGCATCCTGAGACTTCACCATGCCACGGTCTGACATCTCCATGATGGTGTCCAGTTTGTACGCATGATGGGCTCCTACATTCTCTCCCGCCAGGTAATGGGGTTGAATCATCCCTCAGGGGGATTCTTGGTTTCATATCTACACACACTCTAGGTACACTTAGAGTAGGGTTTGCATAGTAGAAGTACGCCTAATTACTGCCTTGTTTATATGCCTGCATATATACACTGTTTCAGCACCACGATAGAACTGTTTACTCTTTTGGTGATTGTAATCACTTTCATCTGCCTCTGTCTACTGATCATCGCAGCACATGTTTTTTCTACAAGAATAACGTTGGTTCAATAAATATATTGAAAATGTCTCTGAGCACAAGTAGGCATGAGTGACTGAGCGAAAGGTTCTGATCTGTTGCCACGATCCCTGAGGGGTCAGGGTTGCGTTGTTCAATGGTTGCTAGAAACCATTCGCTCTATGGTAAGATTAGGGGGGCCTACTGTGGCATTGTGAGCTAGCTGGTCTCTAGGCCAACATATCCTGTGGGGGGGGGGGGGGGGGTCAGAATCAGTCTAGGCACCTCACCCAAAGTTTATGTTGTCCACGAAATGCATAGGCCCTAGTGATTAGTGGGAACTTCATGATAATAGGGCCTCCCCTGCATTCAGGCCCTTTGGCCAACACCCCACACAGGCAGCTAGCTCCATACCGTGCATGGCGGGTTGGTGGCAGGGCCTGGCATGCTGCCAAACCTACGCCACATACATCCTTCTGCAACACCAATGTATGAAAGGTGAGCCTATTAGCTTCATGAAGGGGTGACCATCTCAATACATAAAAAAGTACATCAAGCACCTTTTTCCAAAAATCTCTAGCATTTTTTATCAAGTCTATATTTCAATAATTCACACAATGCAATTTTTAATAATATCGTTTATAAAAAACATGTTTAATAATGTATTTATTTTAAGTACCTTGTCTGGGACTCTTTTTTTTTACATAGTATTTAATATTACTTTGGGTGGATGAAAAATTCCAAAATAAGTATTGAGAGATATATTGTTATAAAAAAAATCTCTTTGTTTTTTCTTTTAACATTTTTCGACCAAGAAAATGTAATCATAAAAACAACCACAAGAGGGCCTTGCATTCAAGCTGATAAGCTTAGAGCTCCAGCTTGAAGTTTTTAAAATAAATAAATGGTAAGTTCGTCTCGGGTCATGGATTTAATGACCCCGAGACTTACTGGGTTATTTTTAAGGGTTCTGGGGGGGGTGCTGATATTCCTGCAGCCCCCAACACCATTAAACAAAATGCTTGGTGGTGCCTTTCCCTATCCTAGGAGTACCACCAAGCTAAAAAAATATTAAAATAATAAAGTCTTTGCAGGGCATTATGAGGCGCTCCTTCAAAGGAGCAATGCATACAGGATGAGTGTCTCCTGCTACTCATTTATTATTCACTTTTTGTAAATAAAGATATTTACTGTGGATATACTGATGCCCACCTAGGACACCCATATATAATTTTTTATAAGGGGAGGGGGTCTGCGGTCCCCCTCCACAAGCCTTATAAGCCCTGCAGACCCATCCCCGGGAAGACATGTGGCCCCCTCCAAAGCCACAAGTGGCCCTGGGGACCCCATCTCCTGTGGTATGGTATGAAAATAAGGGGGGAGGGTGTATGCCCCTCCCTTCTCAAACCTCCAAGGGCCATGGGGACCACATCCCCCAAGGCCCTTTTTATTCAATTAAGGGGAGGGGTGCACAACCTCTTTTCCTGAGTCTTAAGGACCCCTTGGACCAAGGGTTTTTTATTTATTTTCTTTAGAAAGCCAAGATCTCATGGAAATCCCACAGGGCACCCATGAGATCATGGCTTTTTTAAGCCGCAAATGTTAGCCCAGAGGATACCTCTGGGACCCCCCACAAGACAAGGTCTTCCATTTCTTTTTAAATTAAAACTCAAGCCAGGGGACTAAGCCACTAAGTCCTCTAATGGTTGCCTGCAACATTTTTCTTCATATTGCACAGAGACAATCAGAGCGCTCACTCCCATGGGAGCATGCTTCCCATGGTAGTGAATTGGCCCAAGGGAAATTTAAAGCCCAGGGCCAATCAGAATGCTATTACTTTTTTAACTGGTTTTATGGGCTGCTCGAGAGAGTCCCTCAAACCCAACTGTCCAGATATACTGACTGAATGTCTCAAAAACTACTGAACAGATTTACACCAAATCACAAGAAGCACACTTTCTGGACAAAGGATTAGCATCCTGCAAAATTTGTTGTAATTCTGTTTAACAGTTTTGCGGTAGTGCTTCTTAAATAAGTCTATGGAAACAACAAGGGGATTTTGCATTTTAGGCCCCCTTTTTTTCTCAGCCTCTACTTGCCAGATCACCCCAAAAGTTTCCATGCACAAACTAGGCAAAAAGGAAGCACTATTTCAAAAGTTCCTGGAGATTCCTCAAACCGTGCCAAAGTTATTAGCAAAACAAAAAAGGCATTTGTTATGGAAATGTGACCTCCCCTGGGTAAAGGTAAAATAAATATAAATATACATACACACACATATTACCTACTGGCGGTCGCCAGTAGGTAGTTATAGTTAGGACCCATTTTCCATAGGAAATCCGCAACATTCTATTTGGAATAACTTTGGCGCCCGTTGACGAATCTTCGCGAAATTTTCAAAACTTTTGGCCAGCTCCGGTCTGCTCCTATCCTGAAAGTCTTGGGATGATTCGTGTAGTGGGGGCTGAGAAAAAAGTGTTTTCCCCTTGCAATTTCCCATAGGACCTTTAGCCGCAGCTACAGCCCGAACTGCTGAACGGAATTACACCGAATTTGGCAGAAAGGTAGACCTTGGTTCAGAGTCGTGCCTTTTGCTTAAATGGTGTAAATCCGTTCAGTAGTTCCTGACAAAATCAAAATAAAAAACACATAAATACTTGGCCGGAGCCTAACCACACATCTCATTGTGAGATCTGATTGGCTGTCAGTACTTCATCCAAGAAGTGTATGCAGCCATCTTGGGACCAATACACATGATAGCACCTCATTAAAAAGCATTGCAGTTAATAGAAGGTTTTAAGACTTTAGTTACATTATAAATCATTTGTTGATGGTACCATACTCATTTTAGGAATTGTGGTGTGTTCTAAGGTGATTTTACCATGTGAAAAAGCCTTCTGCTGTGATATCATGAATCATGTTTGAGAGAAAACTATTTTCTCATGCTTTTCCCACAGAGGTTTGGAAGGTGATCTACTGAGATCATATTTTCAGTAAATTCACATTATCTTTCTCAGTCATGTGAGAATGAAGTCTGACATTCTCAGTAAAACATGTACATCTGTAATGCTTGATTTTTCTGGCCTTCTTGTGTTATAGAGCGATCAATATGACTTCAGTCTCTTTCCATCCAAGTCTAAGGACTAGAGTAGTGAATAGGGCCTATCTATTAGACACGTTGACACAATCCTGTGCTCCTACCCATAGATCAGGGCCTACATACATAGCCTAGGGGATAGATTTGTTAGCATTAGGGGTAATCTGTTCTGTAGTGAGGGTATTTAATGGAGCTGTGCTGCATTCAGGCCTGGTAGGCCTTAAACGGGAGAGACTCCATCTTTCCTCCTGCTCTGGCAGCTTGGGAAGTTTCCAGGTCACAGGCAGTGTTTTAGTTAGGAGGTGTTATTCGCTTGGAGAGAACCGGTTCAGGCCGGCCCTTATCGAAGGATTGTATTCTCCTTCATGCCGAAGACACTACATCAGGCCGGCCGGCTGGGAACGTGTCCTTGGCACGGGGAGGTACAGGAATTTGGTGGGCGGCAGGTTTCGAGCTGGAAATTTCCATGAGAGAATGCACATCCATATTAGTGAAAGTCTGAGGCAGACACTGGCACTTGCTTCTAGACCATAGGCGGCATCTGGCCGTTAGCAGAAAGAGCTACTACTTATTCCAGGGAAGACAGATGACGAACTTGAATCTAAAGAGGAGAGAGTAGCCGATGAGGAAGAGGTTCCAGTGACTCGGAGAGGGAGAAGGGAGTAGATCCGCGACTGCGGAGGTGTGACTTCCAGGCGAAGCCGAGGCACAGAGGGAGAAGGGAACCTAGATGACCATTGAGCACAGGCTACATACAATCCAGGTGAAGTCGACCCCTTTGTCCTTTGAAGTGTATAACTTAACCTTTCACTTTCCTTGCAGGTTATATATATATATATTGTATTCTGCGAATGTGCATGTGGCATTTAAATAAAGTATTTAGCTTGTCGTGAGTTAGCATGTGTTGTGTATTTTTGTATAGGAGGATAGCCTATTCTTTTAGTCAGAGTTAACTCGACCTGAACAGAGGTTAATCCTGGTCAGGTAAGTGGTAACTGGATGAGGGGGAAAACGAGCCCCTCGAACTAGAGAACAGGTTGCGCTCAACCAGTAGTCTTTGTGTGATCTGATCTATGGTAATCCCGATTCCCTTGTCATGTACTACGGTAACAATAGGATGAGCTCGTGCTAAGGCTGCCGTCTAGGTAGGAGATTCTGGGTCTGACTGAGGCCGCGAGACTGTGTGTGTATTGCTGCCGTCTAGGTAGGAGATTCTGGGTCTGACTGAGGCCGCGAGACTGTGTGTGTTGCTGCCGTCTAGGTAGGAGATTCTGGGTCTGACTGAGGCCGCGAGACTGTGTGTGTTGCTGCCGTCTAGGTAGGAGATTCTGGGTCTGACTGAGGCCGCGAGACTGTGTGTGTTGCTGCCGTCTAGGTAGGAGATTCTGGGTCTGACTGAGGCCGCGAGACTGTGTGTGTATTGCTGCCGTCTAGGTAGGAGATTCTGGGTCTGACTGAGGCCGCGAGACTGTGTGTGTATTGCTGCCGTCTAGGTAGGAGATTCTGGGTCTGACTGAGGCCGCGAGACTGTGTGTGTATTGCTGCCGTCTAGGTAGGAGATTCTGGGTCTGACTGAGGCCACGAGACTGTGTGTGTTGCTGCCGTCTAGGTAGGAGATTCTGGGTCTGACTGAGGCCGCGAGACTGTGTGTGTATTGCTGCCGTCTAGGTAGGAGATTCTGGGTCTGACTGAGGCCGCGAGACTGTGTGTGTTGCTGCCGTCTAGGTAGGAGATTCTGGGTCTGACTGAGGCCGCGAGACTGTGTGTGTTGCTGCCGTCTAGGTAGGAGATTCTGGGTCTGACTGAGGCCGCGAGACTGTGTGTGTATTGCTGCCGTCTAGGTAGGAGATTCTGGGTCTGACTGAGGCCGCGAGACTGTGTGTGTTGCTGCCGTCTAGGTAGGAGATTCTGGGTCTGACTGAGGCCGCGAGACTGTGTGTGTATTGCTGCCGGCTGGGTAGGAGATTCTGGGCCTGCTGAAGGCCGCGAGACTGTGGTTGCTGAGATCGCTAGACGGTGAGGTCTTGATATATATATATATATAATAGGAATTCCCTGTCCTTAGGTGGTACATATATATGTGGTTATTTAGGTGTAAAAAGGCCCTAGGGAGGGGGTAACGTTCTGTTTTGGGTCAGGAGGGCTCTGTAGAGCGGGTTCCACCCGATCTGAAAACCCAAGCAGAACATTTGGCGTCACGAACTGTTTACGAAACCTGTGTGCGTTGTCTTTGTCTTGTGTTTGCTTTCAGCGTGTGCGTGGTTTTCTTTTTTATATATTTGCGTGTATAGTTTTTTTTTTCTCTTTCTTTTTTTTCTCTTTCTCTTTCTCCTTTTTCTCTGCGTTTATTTTTCTTTCTTTTTCGCGATGTTTTCTAAGAAATCTAAATCTACTCTTAAATTGTCCGTTGATATTCCCGGATGGGATTCAACGCCTTATGGAGCCCTAGCCCGTGAGTGGGCTGACTCTACTGGTCTGAGTGAAAATTGGAACTCTTCTTTGGAGTCAGCGGAACCGGCTGACGTGATTACTTGTTTGCAGACGGCACCTGTATTGAAGGGTGAGGAGGTTCCCGCTTTGGGGCGCAGAGGTTGGGTTATTCTGTCTGCGTATCGGATTCTGCATGAGAGATTGTTGAAATTGCAGATCTCTCTTAAGGATGTGGAGGCACACTTTGTTGAGATTCAGAATTCTAATACTTTATTGCGGTGTCAAAATAAGTTGCTTTCTGACAAACTTGACACTTACCAAACGGTTGCCGAAAGGGCGGCTGTGCGGATTGCTCGTTATAAGTACAAAAACAGGCGTGGTCGAGTTTCGACGCGTAAGGTGCGTCTGGTCGTGGCGAAAGCTGGACTAGATTGGAACCCTGATGAATGGGATGGTAATATCTGGGACTCGACTACGTCTTGTTCCTCGGGTGAGGAGTCTGTCAAGCATGAGTCTTCTCGTTCCCGTCATGAATGTAAGTCTGCTTCTCGCACCTCTGATGGTGCACCCCGTGATTACGCTCGCTCTTCGGGCGGCATCGATGCTTCTTACACTGATTGTCCCTCTACTAGTACTGCTCGAGCTCCTTGTGATGCTCGTCCCGTGGTCTCTGCGCATCCGGTTTTTCGTCGGAAGTTGCAGCAGTCTCCCAATGCTCCGCAGGGTATTTCTTTAGACTGTTTAGAAGATTTTACCCAACAAGAAATTAGTGATATTTTGCTGCGCTTTCGGCAGCGGGCTGGTGAGGCTTTGCTCACATGGATGGTGCGCCTTTATGAACTAGGCGCTGCTGGTATTATGTTGGATACTGGTGATTGTTTGAAATTTTGTTCTTTGAGTTTGGATTCTACTGTGCAAGATCATTTTCGTAACTATAATGGTGGTGGTCAAATTTCTTTGCTCCAATTGGCGACTGAGGGTTGTAATTTGAAGTATCCTACTGAATCTGACTGGCCTGTCAATGACAAGCCATGGTATACCTTGCGTGATGCTGCGCAACGTCTTAAGGAAGAAGTGATGAAAACGGCTATTTTTCTGGGCACTGCTGACAGGTTGCTTGATGGGATGTTGACTTCTTCTGTGCGAAATCGTATCATTCGCTCTTCTCCTGTTGCCTACAAGCAGGTCATGATGACTTTGTTGATTAACCAGACTGGTAATGTACTGTCTACAGTGTTGGAATCGGTACGCCAACTCGGTGAGTTGGGTGAGTGGTTTAAACCTGAACGTCAGTCCCGGCCTGACACTCGTACTCCTGGTGAATATAAATTTACTAGACGAGATATCTTTACTGGTCTTTTGGCTGATGGTGTGCGTCGGGAGGACATTGATGGTGAGAATACTGCTCGTTTGTGGGAGATGTTTCGCAAACGGGGCTTGGATCGGAAGGAGGGTGCTCGGCGTGTTCGAACGACTGCGTGTGATCGTGGTTGTTCTGATGGTAGCAGTGATGATGATCGCCGTGGGCGCTCTGATCGTCGTGATGATCGGCGTCCTGCACGTGATCTGTCTCCCCGTCGAGAACGGGACAGGGAGAGAGAGGGGGAAAAGGAAAGGGGGAGAAATGATCATGCTTACAGTAGACGTAGAGATGATAGGGATCAATCCCCTGAGTTGAGAAGGAGAGAGGATCGACACAGTTTGGCCGATCGAAACCCGCAGTACAATGCAGAGGACAGGAATCCATTTCGTAATAGAGATGGATATGAACAGGAGGTATCGATACCTAAGAAACGTGAGAGCCTTTATCCTGATTTGTCCTGGTACACAGAATGCAGTAAGAATGACTAGGAAATAGGTCAAGCTCCGGTACACAGATGGGCTCACAGAGATAATAGACCCTATGTAGATATTGATATTTATTGGAGACATCGTAATATCCAAAGGGCCCGAGCATTAGTTGATACAGGAGCGGAGGCCACTCTTATTCATGGAAAATCAAAGAAATTTACAGGGCAGCCTTTTACTATTACCGGATTAGGAGGAAAAGAAACCCCTGCAGTTCAAACTTTGCTTGAAATGAGAATAGGTAGAATCCCTAGAAAGGAATATTCTGTATTAGTGGTGCCACTTTTAGAATTCATAATTGGAATTGATATTTTGAAGGGAATGACGTTGCATCTTGATGATGGGTGTTACCAATTTGGAACGACGCATTATATCTCGTCCAGACCTATACGGGTTGGTCGTTTAACCCCTTCCATGCTCATGACGGAACGGTTCCGTCATGAGCCACGGTTGAGCTGTGCTCATGACGGAACCGTTCCGTCATGGGCCCGCCCGCGCACGAACCCTTCAGCACCGCGGCGGAATTCGCCCAGCGCTGAAGGGGTTAAGGATGCCCCCTATACAAGTTCCCCAGGCGACCAAAGTGGTTTGTCAGAAGCAGTATCGCATTCCGGGTGGTCATGAAGAGATTAGTACCACCATTCAGGAGTTGGTTGATGCAGGCGTTATAACTCCAGTTACTTCTGCTTGGAATAATCCTGTTTGGACGGTGCGTAAGAGTGATAATTCTTGGCGCATGACTGTTGATTATCGAGAATTGAACAAACACACACCCTCTTTGACTGTTGCAGTACCGGATGTCATTACTTTAATTGAAAGAATCCAAAAACATCCGGGTACATGGTATGCGTCCATTGATATTGCTAATGCCTTCTTTTCTATTCCAATTGCCCCTGAGTGTCAGGAACAGTTCAGTTTTACGTGGAACGGGCGCCAGATGACGTTCAGAAGTCTTCCTCAGGGCTATGTGCATAGTCCTACGATTTGTCACCGGCTGGTGGCAGAACATTTGGCTGAAGTACCAGTTCATCCCAAAATTCAGATATGTCATTATATTGATGATGTTTTGATCCAAGGCGAAACACAAGAGGATGTTCAGACACAATTAGATAGAGTCATTGAGTGTCTGCGTGGGAAAGGTTGGGAGATCAATCCGGATAAATTACAAGGTCCGTCTCAAGCTGTAAAATTTTTAGGTATTAATTGGCACGAGGGACACCGCGAGGTGATCCCTCAAGTTAAACAGAAGATTCTTGATTTTTCGGTTCCGAGGAATAGGAAGGAAGCCCAGAGCTTCATTGGCTTATTTGGTTTTTGGCGCCAGCATATTCCTCATTTGAGTCAAATATTGGCCCCTTTGTACCGAATTACACGTAAAAAGAATGCATTTGAATGGGGTAAGCAACAGCAAGATGCATTTAGTTTGGCGAAAGAGGCAATTCAACATGCTATGGATCTATGGCCTGTACGTGATGGTGATGTGGATTTGAATGTGTCTGTGCAAGGTCCTTATGCAAATTGGAGTCTATGGCAGAAACAAGGCAGGAGTAAGGTACCGTTAGGGTTTTGGACCAAAAAGCTACCTGATGCTGGTGAGCGTTATACACCCTTTGAGAAACAGCTACTTGCTTGTTATTGGGCTTTGGTGGATACCGAGCAATTGACTTTGGGACGTGACATATTTTTGCGTCCTGAAATTCCTATTATGCAGTGGGTTTTGAGTTCACCAAAAACTCATCGAATTGGGCATGCTCAGGAGGCGAGTGTGATTAAATGGAAATGGTACATACAAGACAGGGCACGTGTGGGTCCGAAAGGAGTTGCGTTTTTACATGAGCAAGTGGCGCAAGCACCATCGGCTGAGACTGAGAGTGAGTGTTCCGTACCTTTAGAACAGGAGTCCCCTGTCAAGTGGGGTAGACCTTTTGATGATTTGTCCGCTGAGGACAGAAACCATGTTTGGTTTACAGATGGGTCGGCGAAGTTTATTGGAACGACACGACACTGGAAGGCGGTGTCTTATAATCCGATCACACAGAGACTATTGAGCACAACTGGTGAAGGGAAGAGTAGCCAATTTGCCGAGCTTTATGCTGTTTACCAAGTTTTGAAACAAGAGTTACCCGGCACATGCCACATTTTCACCGATTCCTGGTCCACTGCCAATGGACTGGCTGTTTGGTTGCCGACCTGGCATTCCCATAATTGGAGGTTACACTCCAAAGAATTGTGGGGAAAAGAGTTATGGCAAGAGATTTGGGAGATGCTCCCACAGAGTACTGTTACCATCTTCCATGTGGATGCTCACACCCCAATAGACTCCCTTGACAAATTTTTTCATAACATTGCAGATGAAAAATCTAAAATTGCTGAGGCAGTGGTGGACAGACAGGATCCTGACATTGCGGGATTGGCGAAATGGGCACACCAGAAGGCAGGACACTTTGGAGAGAAGGCCACTAGCAGGTGGGCTGCTGATAGAGGAATTTATATTCCTCTGGATCTAATCAAAAATGTTATCTTACATTGTCCCGTCTGTCAACATATCAGACAGCGTAAGGTACCCCAAATTGTTAGAGGCCATTTACATCGCGGGAAACTGCCCGCTCAAATTTGGCAGATTGATTACATCGGGCCCCTTCCCATGAGTAGAAATTGTCAATATGTTTGCACAATTGTCGATACATATAGTGGCTTGCTGGTAGCTCTTCCATGTAAGCAAGCCACCCAATTGAATACCATAAAAACATTAGAATTGATTATGATGTATTATGGTGTGCCATTCCAAATTCAATCTGATAATGCATCCCATTTTCGTGGAAGATTGGTACAGGAATTCTGTGTGGAAAATAACATTGAATGGATATTTCACATACCCTATTACCCGCAGGCCTCAGGCCTGGTGGAGAGATTGAATGGCCTGCTAAAGGATCAGTTGCGAAAGTTAACCGATGACAAGTATAAAAATTGGCGAGACTTTCTACCCCAAGCACTATTGATCCTGAACAATCGTCCTTTTTTAAATGCTGAATCTCCGCTCATGCGTTTGTTTCCCCAAAATGTTGAGACTATGCCTAATGTAATCAATGAAACTGTGATGTACTGGGAAATTACTCCCGGAGCTCTGGCTCCATGCAGAGCGACCCCAGGGTCGGCAGGTTTAGACTTGCATGCTATGGATGACACCGTTCTGGAAAGTAAAAATCGGGTCATCATTGCTACCGGTGTTGGTATTCATATACCACCGGGGAATTTTGGATTGATCGCCCCTAGATCGGGGCTGGCTGTAAAAGGCATCCAGGTGCTTGGAGGAGTTATTGACAGCGACTATCAGGGAGAGATTAAGGTACTTCTGCTAAATAGCAGTGAGATTGACTTGCTGATACATCGTACTGACCGAGTGGCTCAATTACTCATTATGCCTGTTTTCAGTGGTGAAATAATGAAAGGCACTGCCCCAACTTTGCTAACTGTACGTGGCCAGAAAGGCTTTGGCTCTACGGATAACCCTGGGGCCAAGGTTTGGGTGCAATCGCCTAAGAATCCCCCTGAACAAGCAGAGGTTATTGCCACCGGTCAGGATAATACCATTTTGGTTATGAGGCCAGGGAAAGATAGCTGGGAAGCTGTCCCAGCTGATAAATGTTATTTACGAGAATGATTAATGCCTGTATTTGGTTCTTTTTCAGATCATTCTTTGGATTGTTGCTGCAGGATGTGCCGGTCTTGGACCCCCTTCGGACTACTTCGGCGAGAGGGAAGGGATCCCATCAACCCGGGATGAACTGGGAACCCGAATGTTGCGTTCCTTCAATGCGTGGGATTCATCATCGAACTTTTGGACCCTACTGGCCAAGAGAGTAACTGATGCCCCTCACTTCTGTTTGACACCGATGAGATCTGTGCACGATATTCTTGCGACCTGCCTAGTTGCTGTCCCCGCCTCGCTGGAGACTTTAATCAGTATCTTTAACATTTCAAAGGCTCGTCCGAATATTATCTTGGGTGATTTTGCTACCCATGTATATTGTCCTTTGTGTACTGAACTGCCGAATGAGCAACTCCCCATCCAGTCCCAAATAATTACGTACAATATTACACAAGGTGACTTATGCTTCTTTCTTACATGTAATCCTAATGCAATTTCTGAATGCCTACGCCTCAAGTTAAGGGGCGCCACTTCCTTTACACCTCATGAACGAACTCTGTGTTTCCAGAGGACACCGACGACATGTGTCTCAGTCCAGAACAATATGACTTGCAATAGTTTGGTAGTTACTCCCAGTCACTATCGTGCGATGTTGCTACCTGCCGGATGGCTTTTCTCATGTGGTAATACTTCCTGGCCATATGTCCCTGCAAACATTTCCGGAGGCCCGTGTGCCATCACTAGACTGAGTCTACTTATGTTTGCTTCACATCCAAATGCCAACTCTCGTGTGCTTCGAGATACAGTGATATTACAGGAGGATTGTGACTCATCTTTGCATTTATATTCCAAGTCTGAATATCTTAGCCTAGCTGTTTCAATTATTGGTGTTCCTGCTTTGGCGGTTTACAATGCCAAATCCATTGGGAAAATGGCTTGCTGGATGGTTAAATCTATTAATCATACTTCTACAGTCTTGTCTGACTTGCTATTAGACGCCCAGGGTGAACGTAGGGCCATTTTGCAAAATAGAGCAGCCATTGATTATCTTTTGCTTAAACATGGACATGGTTGTTCAGATTTCGAAGGTCTCTGCTGTTTTAACTTATCTGATCATACACAATCCATTCGTGCACACATAGATAAATTGCATGACTTAACCGATGAAGTTAGAAAACACATTGATCAGGGCTGGTTTGACTGGCTCTTTAATTGGTTACCGGACATGCATATGCTACGCTACATATTAGGTGGCATTTTGATTGCTATTGCTGTTTTGATTTCTATCTGTTGTTTTATTCAATGTATCCCTTCACTGCTTCAATTCTGCACATCTGGTACTAGACATAGATCGGTTAGTTTTGTTTCATATTATTCTTCCACCGATGTGAGTTCCGTTTAAATGTATGTATAATAGACTGAAGTCAAGGGTGAAATGTAATGCTTGATTTTTCTGGCCTTCCTGTGTTATAGAGCGATCAATATGACTTCAGTCTCTTTCCATCCAAGTCTAAGGACTAGAGTAGTGAATAGGGCCTATCTATTAGACACGTTGACACAATCCTGTGCTCCTACCCATAGATCAGGGCCTACATACATAGCCTAGGGGATAGATTCGTTAGCATTAGGGGTAATCTGTTCTGTAGTGAGGGTATTTAATGGAGCTGTGCTGCATTCAGGCCTGGTAGGCCTTAAACGGGAGAGACTCCATCTTTCCTCCTGCTCTGGCAGCTTGGGAAGTTTCCAGGTCACAGGCAGTGTTTTAGTTAGGAGGTGTTATTCGCTTGGAGAGAACCGGTTCAGGCCGGCCCTTATCGAAGGATTGTATTCTCCTTCATGCCGAAGACACTACATCAGGCCGGCCGGCTGGGAACGTGTCCTTGGCACGGGGAGGTACAGGAATTTGGTGGGCGGCAGGTTTCGAGCTGGAAATTTCCATGAGAGAATGCACATCCATATTAGTGAAAGTCTGAGGCAGACACTGGCACTTGCTTCTAGACCATAGGCGGCATCTGGCCGTTAGCAGAAAGAGCTACTACTTATTCCAGGGAAGACAGATGACGAACTTGAATCTAAAGAGGAGAGAGTAGCCGATGAGGAAGAGGTTCCAGTGACTCGGAGAGGGAGAAGGGAGTAGATCCGCGACTGCGGAGGTGTGACTTCCAGGCGAAGCCGAGGCACAGAGGGAGAAGGGAACCTAGATGACCATTGAGCACAGGCTACATACAATCCAGGTGAAGTCGACCCCTTTGTCCTTTGAAGTGTATAACTTAACCTTTCACTTTCCTTGCAGGTTATATATATATATATTGTATTCTGCGAATGTGCATGTGGCATTTAAATAAAGTATTTAGCTTGTCGTGAGTTAGCATGTGTTGTGTATTTTTGTATAGGAGGATAGCCTATTCTTTTAGTCAGAGTTAACTCGACCTGAACAGAGGTTAATCCTGGTCAGGTAAGTGGTAACTGGATGAGGGGGAAAACGAGCCCCTCGAACTAGAGAACAGGTTGCGCTCAACCAGTAGTCTTTGTGTGATCTGATCTATGGTAATCCCGATTCCCTTGTCATGTACTACGGTAACAATAGGATGAGCTCGTGCTAAGGCTGCCGTCTAGGTAGGAGATTCTGGGTCTGACTGAGGCCGCGAGACTGTGTGTGTATTGCTGCCGTCTAGGTAGGAGATTCTGGGTCTGACTGAGGCCGCGAGACTGTGTGTGTTGCTGCCGTCTAGGTAGGAGATTCTGGGTCTGACTGAGGCCGCGAGACTGTGTGTGTTGCTGCCGTCTAGGTAGGAGATTCTGGGTCTGACTGAGGCCGCGAGACTGTGTGTGTTGCTGCCGTCTAGGTAGGAGATTCTGGGTCTGACTGAGGCCGCGAGACTGTGTGTGTATTGCTGCCGTCTAGGTAGGAGATTCTGGGTCTGACTGAGGCCGCGAGACTGTGTGTGTATTGCTGCCGTCTAGGTAGGAGATTCTGGGTCTGACTGAGGCCGCGAGACTGTGTGTGTATTGCTGCCGTCTAGGTAGGAGATTCTGGGTCTGACTGAGGCCGCGAGACTGTGTGTGTTGCTGCCGTCTAGGTAGGAGATTCTGGGTCTGACTGAGGCCGCGAGACTGTGTGTGTTGCTGCCGTCTAGGTAGGAGATTCTGGGTCTGACTGAGGCCGCGAGACTGTGTGTGTATTGCTGCCGTCTAGGTAGGAGATTCTGGGTCTGACTGAGGCCGCGAGACTGTGTGTGTTGCTGCCGTCTAGGTAGGAGATTCTGGGTCTGACTGAGGCCGCGAGACTGTGTGTGTATTGCTGCCGTCTAGGTAGGAGATTCTGGGTCTGACTGAGGCCGCGAGACTGTGTGTGTTGCTGCCGTCTAGGTAGGAGATTCTGGGTCTGACTGAGGCCGCGAGACTGTGTGTGTATTGCTGCCGGCTGGGTAGGAGATTCTGGGCCTGCTGAAGGCCGCGAGACTGTGGTTGCTGAGATCGCTAGACGGTGAGGTCTTGATATATATATATATATATAATAGGAATTCCCTGTCCTTAGGTGGTACATATATATGTGGTTATTTAGGTGTAAAAAGGCCCTAGGGAGGGGGTAACGTTCTGTTTTGGGTCAGGAGGGCTCTGTAGAGCGGGTTCCACCCGATCTGAAAACCCAAGCAGAACAACATCCAACAAGGGCAGAGACTATCAGTTGATTCCTTTGTGTTCTACTGCAGCTTCCCAGAGTGTTCTAAAGAACAACTAGAGCGCTAACAGTCCTACTTATGACAAACGTATTGCACACCTGAAGCCATTTTAATTGTAATAAAGTGGTAACTCTTAAAACATTTAATTTAAAAAGGAACAAAATGAGGGGGTTCATTTTGCCATAGAAAGTATGATTAGTGCTGCAGAAAGAAAAATTAGGGCACATTTTGAGTGACTTCTCAAATCCTCTTCTATTTCATTAAACAATTCTGACATGCCGACTGAAACATGCACTTTCAATACCAGCAGCAGACTTCTGTGGTGAGCAGTAGCTTTACTACAGTGATCTAATGAGCAACTAGAGTGCTAACATTCAGAATTTATGGCAAATGTGTGACATATCTGAATACCTTCTTGATGGAATCAAAGTAAAAAACTGAAAGCATTTCCTACTGAGGAGACTGCAGTAAATGAGGAAATTAAGAAACTTCATAACAAATAAATCTCCCAAGATGGCCACCAGAGACAAAAGAGCCCAAATGCAGCACACATATCACCCAGATGTAGCCCACATGTAGCCCAATGACAGAAGTGTGCAAAACACTTATTTTTTGTGTTTTTGCAGTTTGATATACTGCAGAATTTTCAGGTATTGGAGTGCTTTACAAATTCATTTTGGTTGTAGACATGGGGAGATTAAGTGATTTGACCAGAATCACAGAATGTTGAGCTGAAGCAGAAACTCCAACCTGGTTCCCCAGTTGCAATGTCTGCAGCTCTGGAAGTAACACCACATCCTCTCCCCTAATTGCAACATTTAATCAAGTGGTCAACTGGATAAAAAAACATAAAGATAACAAATAATTTAAAAGTTCTTTGTCGCTATTTGAAAACTCAGAAAATATGTCCTCATTTTAGTTTTTTAGAGCACTAACTATAATTTTGATGCAAATAAGACCCTCTCATATATGTACTTTCTAAAGGAAATGCTCCAGGTATTCCAGTTTTGATTACATTAAGATGACGTCAGGAGTTCCACACTTTTGTAATAAATATAGAATGTTAGCAATCTAGTTGTTCATTAGGATACTGTTGAGAGGCAGAGGCCAGGGGCACGGACTCTGAAAATTGAAGGCAGGTAGGAGAGTGCAGAGGCAACAATCTGACCACACTGGGCAGACAGGAAGGGCAGTGGCAGCACAACAGACTATGGAGGGCAGTGGAAAGGGGGGCAGGGGCAATAAACCAACAATACAGGACTGGCAAGAGAGGCTGTGGCAATATAATAGACCATTGTGGGCAGAAGGAAGAGGCCGTGGTAGTACAACCATACATGCCAACAGACCCAATTCAGCTAGGAAACGTTCAATGTTTTTAAGCTCAAATGGGCTTTATTTGATCTGTCTCCTGTCTACAATCTCCTCTTTTTCAATGTAACTCAAAGGGGAAAATCAATACCCCAGTTGTTTTTTCAAAATCTTCCTCTTACCAAGTTCAAAATATTCGCAAGTATGGTACATTGGATCATGGAAGGCAGGAGGAATTGGGGTAGGGACATGGACTCGGATAACAGAGGACAGGAGGGACATGGAGAGGTGCACCAAACTGACCCTACAGGGCAGGCATTAGGGTTTGCAGCAGCACAATACACCACACAGGGCATGCAGGACGGGAGTGCAGCACAACAATCCATAGAAAGCAATAGGAAGGGGACAGGACCACGCACATGGACAACAGAGAACAGAGGGGAAAGAAGCAATGGTAGCTAGCTGACCATAATGGACAGACAGGAGAGAAAGCTGCAGCATAACAGACCATAAAGGGCAGGAGCGACGGGTCAGGGGCATTACAATGGAACAGACAAGCCAGGAGGGAGGGAATAGGGGTCTGCACATGGAAACAGAGGGCTGGGGGCAAGGGGGGAGGGCAGGAGCAGCAAGATGACCATGGAGGTCAGGCAGGATGGACACTAGAAACAAGACACACCATGGAGAGCAACAGTGAGACTATGATGGCATACACACAGACCATGGAAGGAAGGTGGGAGGGGGTCAGGGGCAGCTAGCTGACCACACAGGGAAGGTGGGAGGGCTCGTGACAGCACAGAAGACCATGCAAGGCAAGCAGGAGGGTTAGTGGCAGCACAATGGCTATGATGGGCAAGAAGGAGGGTGCAGGGGCATGCACAAAGGACCATGGAGGATAGAAGAGAGGGTCAGGACCTGGGCACAGACAAGAGAGTTCAGGGGAAGGGGCCTCACAACAGATCGCGCGGGGCAGACAGGAGGAGCAGCTGCAGCACAACAGACCAGGGAGGGCAGAAGGGTGTGGCAGTAAAATGGACCATGGAGTACAGGAGGAAGGGGATAGGGTCATGGCATGTGGACAGGCAGGGTGGAGGTGGCAGGGACAGGTTACAGTCATCTGACAATGCTAGGCAGGTGGGAGGGGAGTGGCAGCTCAACAGAACACTCAGAGTAGATAGGAGTGGCAGGTCCATGGAACATGGTGGGCAAAAAGGATGGAGCAGGGGCATGCACAAAGACATCGAAGGGCAGGGGGAAGGAGAATAGGGGCAGCAAGGTAAGCACAGAGGCTAAGCAGGAGGTCAATGATGGGGCATAGAATTGGGCAATGGAGGGCAGGAGGAGTGGACTGGTACATCATGCTAAATGGAGGGCAGTGGCAGCACATCAGACCATGCATGGCAGGAGGGAGGAGGTTAGTCCATGGATTCAGACAACAGAGGATAGGGAGGAGTTGGATGGGGCAGCAAGCTAACTGTTCAGAAAAGGTGGGTATTAGGAACTTTATTGTTTTTAAAATGTATGTCTGTGCGAACTACTTAAAATATGAACAAGTATGCAGCATAATCTCACTTTTATTCAGGAAGAAGAGGACGTTTGTGACTGTGACTCTGGGCTCACTTGGCAGAAACACCCCCTGACCCTCCACTCCCCATCGCAAAATGTAATGCCCGGGAAAAGGGTAGGTGAACGCAGTGTTATATAGAACATAGCCTTGAGAGCACGATTGAAAATGAAAACTAGATATAGTGTATGTTATAAACTATGCACCAAAAAGTGTGATATAAGATGAACCTGGGCGTGAAATATAATATGCAATACATTGTGCGCAGTGACAGATTCATTGGAGAGCTCGAGATAGCACAGGCACTAGCGCGTGCTATGCGATATGCGCCTTGGAGTGTAATATGCACAGGGCAGTGTTGTGTAACCTAACTAGTCTCTAAAGTTGTAATATAAAATATGTGCTGGGGAGTGTAACGTTGCATATGCACTGTGATAAAGATATGGATCCCAGATTGTAATATGTATGGCATAGCGCTGTGCGTTATAACATAGGCATCGAGGAAGGCACGTTAGATGGGGCAATATAACCCGTGCGAAGTATGGCATGACATATTCACGGGGTAGTGTTACAGTGCACATGGGCTAGAGAGTATCATAGCATACGCACTAGCTGGTGGAATACAACACAAAGGTGTGTGGCACTCGGCAGGCACTGGTGGGTGTAACACAGCATTGGGCTCAGCCAGGAGCGCGCTGTGACTCTCAAGTGAGCTTTGTCTCCTTTCCAGAGAGTAAAATAAAAAGTATTATACATCCGGCGGTGGATGTGTGGTTTTTTTTTAACCGTGAGGCCGGCTCCAGGGGATGGGGTCCCCAGGGCCATAAGTGGCCTGAGGAGGGGGGCAACGCAGCCCCCCTCCTAATGAATAAAAAAAAAAGGCCATACCCCGGGGGTTGGGGTCCCCGGGGCCGATTAAGGCCTTGGGAGGGGGGCCGCACGGCCCCCTTCCAAATTTTTCTTTCAAAAAAAATTAATAAGGGGGCAGGCCCTGGGGGATGGGGTCCCCAGGGCCAATTAATTAGAAAAATGGGGGCCACACGGCCCTCCTTCTTAAAAAAATAAAATAAATAAAAGACAGGCTTCGCGCCGGAGGCCACGCCCCCTCCTTGCAGCACTCTGCAAACGCGCCCCCTGGCCAGTTGTAAGTTGGGGAATTAATTCCCTTTCAATACTGAGGGTCCCTGAGGGCCAACTAGCCCAACAGGTATCTCCAGTATGCGCCAGGGAGCTGCGTTGCAGACAGGTGTTCTGAGGCCACACCCCTTTTTACACCTCTCTGCAATGCAACTCTGTAGCACTTACTGGAGGTACCTAGTGGGCTAGTTTGACCTTAGGGACCCTTATGATTCAAGGGGACTTAATCTCTCAACTTAGAACGGCCTCAGGGCGCGTTTACACAGTGGTGAAGGTAGGGGACGGGGCCTGAGGTGACGTGTGCAAACACGCCCTGTGGCACATTTTAAGTTGGGGAAATAATTCCCTTTCAATCCTGAAGGATCCTGGGGGCCAACTAGCCCACCAGGTGCTTCCAGTAAGCGCCACTGTTCTGCGTTGCAGAGAAGTGGTGCAGGCCGTGCCCCTTTTTACACCTCTCTGCAATGGCGCTTACTGGACATACCTAGTGTGCTATTTTGCCCCTAGGTACCCTCAGGATTCAAGGGGACTTAATCTCCCAACTTAAAATGGCCACAGGGCGTGTTTACACAGTGGGGAACGGAGGGGACGGGGCCTGAGGTGACATGTGCAAACACACCCTATTTGCCCCTAGGTACCCTCTGGATTCAAGGGGACTTAATCTCCCAACTTAAAATGGCCACAGGGCGTGTTTACACAGTGGGGAAGGGAGGGGACGGGGCCTGAGGTGACGTGTGCAAACACGCCCTATGGCGCGTTTTCAGTTGGAGAAATAATTCCCCTTCAATCCTGAGGGCCCCTGGGGGCTAAATAGCCCACCAGGTGCTTCCAGTAAGAGTCACTGAGCTGTGTTGCAGAGATGTGGTCCAGGCCATGCCACTTTTTACATCTCTCTGTAATGCAGCTCTGTGGCGCTTACTGGAGGTACCTAGTGGGCTAGTTGGACCCTAGGGACCCTCAGGATTCAAATGAACTTAATCTCCCAACTAAAAACGGCCACAGGGCGTGTTTACACAGTGGTGACGGGAGGGGACGGGGCCTGAGTTAACGTGTAGAAACACGCCCTGTGGCTTGTTTTAAGTTTGGGAAATAATTCACCTTCAATCCTGAGGGATCCTGGAGGCCAACTAGCCCACCAGGTGCTTCCAGTAAGCGCTACTGCACTGCGTTGCATCGAGGTGGTCTAGGCCGTGCCCCTTTTTACATCTCTCTGCAATGCAGCTCTGTGGCACTTACTGGAGGTACCTAGTGGTCTAGTTGGACCCTAGGGACCCTCAGGATTCAAAGGGACTTAATCTCCCAACTCAAAACGGCCACAGGGCATGTTTACACAGTGGGGAAGGGATGGGACGGGGCCTGTGGTGACGTGTGCAAACACGCCCTGTGGCACGTTTTAAGAGGTAGTTTTAATCCCCCCTATCGTATTATATACTAGGGGCTTACAGAGGAGGTCATGCTAATCACAGGGGGACCCCAACGCATAGTGTTCCCTAGTGTATGTATGTGTTTTCACTGTATTATGAGTGTCTTTAGACATAGCATTGGCTCTAGGACTGGTTAGTCAGACTCAGTTACCACCAGTATCTGTCTGAAAAAGTTGAGGGTACAGGATGATTTTGCAACAAGGCTTCTTTCTGCTCTTCTGTTTGTTCTTTCTGCACGTTATCTATCTTCCTGCACTTTTCTTCGTCTTTGAGGACTTCTGTTGCTTCTTTCTGCATTTCTTTTTTTTCTTTCTGTGCGTTTTTTCTTCTTTCTTCACATGTCCTATCTCTGTAGGCATAGTTAGAAATTAGCATTTAAAAAACCTTTGAAATTCACTAAACAAACCATAGGTTTCAGGCACGTTATAGTTAGGAATTAGCATTTAAAAAACCTTAGAAATTCACTGAAAAAAACATTGGTTTCAGGGGCGTTATAGTTAGCTGGACTTTTCACTCGTACAAAACCATTGAGATTACCCCGTTATAGTTAGTTCAGCTAACTATAACTTGCACGCCCGCAAAGCACTGCTGATGACGTCACATATTACATCACTCATGACATGGTCAGTGACTTCACTCATGACATCACTGATAACATCACTGATGACATCATCCTTGTGATAGAGTGGCAGACCTCCTCTCACCCTAATATAACCTTTGATACACACATTCAAAAATAGAAACTAAAATTTTCAAAACAATGGACATACCAATACCAGTTACAACAACCTATTCAGTAATTCTAAGATCCACATACACATCCACTCATTCACCAACAGTCCTATACAGTCACTCATACATGTACTCACTCATCATATGTACTCATACACCTATACATCCTGTTACACAACGCCACTCATTCATAGAGTTACTCACACACAAAGTCACTCATGCTAATAAAGAATCAAACATCCATTTACTTGCATATACAGTTATACACACACCACCACACTTACTTCTACAGAAACTTACACATACTTAGGTGGCAATTACGATCCGGTAAAAAAAATTCACGTACGACTCGTATCCGGTCTTTTTACCGTACGAATCGTACAAGTGCCGTACAAACTGGCAATCACGATTCGCATGGTAAAAAGTCCATACGAACCGCCTTGGGAATTATTCCCCACACGTCCTCGGGTCGGAAAATGTGTCCGACACGTCCTCGGACGATTTACCGTACAAACGTGAAAAGCGAAGTCCGACCGGGGAATCACGATCCGTCCCGGGCGTCCGAATGTACAACCGTATGGTTAAAAGACCGTCCGCACCGAACTCCTATAGCAAACAATGGAGACGTCCAAACAGGTGCCCTGTATGCGCCGAACCCCCCCCGGCCCCCGTACGTTCGAGTCGACCCCCCCCAGCCCCGTACGTTCCAGTCGACCCCCCCCGGCCCCCGTATGTACGCGCCGTACCCCCCCCAGCCCCAGCATGTACGTGCCGTACCCCCCCAGCCCCCGCATGTACGTGCCGTACCGCCCCCCAGCCCCCGCATGTACGCGCCGTACCCCCCCAGCCCCCGCATGTACGCACCGTACCCCCCCAGCCCCCGCATGTACGCGCTGTACCGCCCCCCAGCCCCCGCATGTACGCGCCGTACCCCCCCCAGCCCCCGCATGTATGCGCCGTACCGCCCCCCAGCCCCCGCATGTACACGCCGTACCGCCCCCCAGCCCCCGCATGTACGCGCCGTACCCCCCCAGCCCCCGCATGTACGCGCCGTACCCCCCCGTTTATGTACAACCGAGTACGTGTTGAACCCCCCCGTGTATGTACACCCGAGTACGTGTCGAACCCCCCCGTGTATGTACACCCGAGTACGTGTCGAACCCCCCGTGTATGTACACCCGTGTACGTTCGAGTCGTACCCCCGCTGGGGGTACGCACCGTACATACACGGGTGGGGGTACGACTCGAACGTACACGGGTGTACATACACGGGGGGTTCGACACGTACTCGGGTGTACATACACGGGGGGTTCGACACGTACTCGGGTGTACATACATTGGGGGTACGGCGCGTACTCGGGTGTACATACACGGGGGGTTCGACACGTACTCGGGTGTACATACACGGGGGGGTTCGACACGTACTCGGGTGTACATACACAGGGGGTTCGACACGTACTCGGGTGTACATACACGGGGGGTTCGACATGTACTCGGGTGTACATACACGGGGGGATACAGCGCGTACATGCGGGGGCTGGGGGGCGGTACGGCGCGTACATGCGGGGGCTGGGGGGCGGTACGCCGCGTACATGCGGGGGCTGGGGGGGGTACGGCGCGTACATGCGGGGGCTGGGGGGGGTACGGCGCGTACATGCGGGGGCTGGGGGGGGTACGGCGCGTACATGCGGGGGCTGGGGGGGGGTACGGCGCTTACCGGGCCAGTTCAGCTAACTATAACTTGCACGCCCGCAAAGCACTGCTGATGACGTCACATATTACATCACTCATGACATGGTCAGTGACTTCACTCATGACATCACTGATAACATCACTGATGACATCATCCTTGTGATAGAGTGGCAGACCTCCTCTCACCCTAATATAACCTTTGATACACACATTCAAAAATAGAAACTAAAATTTTCAAAACAATGGACATACCAATACCAGTTACAACAACCTATTCAGTAATTCTAAGATCCACATACACATCCACTCATTCACCAACAGTCCTATACAGTCACTCATACATGTACTCACTCATCATATGTACTCATACACCTATACATCCTGTTACACAACGCCACTCATTCATAGAGTTACTCACACACAAAGTCACTCATGCTAATAAAGAATCAAACATCCATTTACTTGCATATACAGTTATACACACACCACCACACTTACTTCTACAGAAACTTACACATACTTAGGTGGCAATTACGATCCGGTAAAAAAAATTCCCGTACGACTCGTATCCGGTCTTTTTACCGTACGAATCGTACAAGTGCCGTACAAACTGGCAATCACGATTCGCATGGTAAAAAGTCCATACGAACCGCCTTGGGAATTATTCCCCACACGTCCTCGGGTCGGAAAATGTGTCCGACACGTCCTCGGACGATTTACCGTACAAACGTGAAAAGCGAAGTCCGACCGGGGAATCACGATCCGTCCCGGGCGTCCGAATGTACAACCGTATGGTTAAAAGACCGTCCGCACCGAACTCCTATAGCAAACAATGGAGACGTCCAAACAGGTGCCCTGTATGCGCCGAACCCCCCCCGGCCCCCGTACGTTCGAGTCGACCCCCCCCAGCCCCGTACGTTCCAGTCGACCCCCCCCGGCCCCCGTATGTACGCGCCGTACCCCCCCCAGCCCCAGCATGTACGTGCCGTACCCCCCCAGCCCCCGCATGTACGTGCCGTACCGCCCCCCAGCCCCCGCATGTACGCGCCGTACCCCCCCAGCCCCCGCATGTACGCACCGTACCCCCCCAGCCCCCGCATGTACGCGCTGTACCGCCCCCCAGCCCCCGCATGTACGCGCCGTACCCCCCCCAGCCCCCGCATGTACGCGCCGTACCGCCCCCCAGCCCCCGCATGTACACGCCGTACCGCCCCCCAGCCCCCGCATGTACGCGCCGTACCCCCCCAGCCCCCGCATGTACGCGCCGTACCCCCCCGTTTATGTACAACCGAGTACGTGTCGAACCCCCCCGTGTATGTACACCCGAGTACGTGTCGAACCCCCCCGTGTATGTACACCCGAGTACGTGTCGAACCCCCCGTGTATGTACACCCGTGTACGTTCGAGTCGTACCCCCGCTGGGGGTACGCACCGTACATACACGGGTGGGGGTACGACTCGAACGTACACGGGTGTACATACACGGGGGGTTCGACACGTACTCGGGTGTACATACACGGGGGGTTCGACACGTACTCGGGTGTACATACATGGGGGTACGGCGCGTACTCGGGTGTACATACACGGGGGGTTCGACACGTACTCGGGTGTACATACACGGGGGGGTTCGACACGTACTCGGGTGTACATACACAGGGGGTTCGACACGTACTCGGGTGTACATACACGGGGGGTTCGACATGTACTCGGGTGTACATACACGGGGGGATACAGCGCGTACATGCGGGGGCTGGGGGGCGGTACGGCGCGTACATGCGGGGGCTGGGGGGCGGTACGCCGCGTACATGCGGGGGCTGGGGGGGGTACGGCGCGTACATGCGGGGGCTGGGGGGGGTACGGCGCGTACATGCGGGGGCTGGGGGGGGTACGGCGCGTACATGCGGGGGCTGGGGGGGGGTACGGCGCTTACCGGGCCACCTACTCTGGTCGTTTCGCGCCGTACTTCGCTTTTCCGGCACTTTTTGGGTGCCGTAAAAATATTGCCATCCGGACTGCTGTCGGTTCGAATCGTAATTCCTGGGTCGTGAAACGCGGCCTGAGAGCGTCCCGACGTCACGTCGGCGCATTCCCCGGATCCCATTTGTATGTATCTTTTCGTCGGTCGGTGTTTTGTACGACTCGTACGGAAATGGTGTTTCCGTGCGAATCGTACTTGCATGTTTGTAAAGTTTTACGACCGGGTACGAGTCGGACAGAAAAAAGCCTCCGTCCGACGGTTCGTACCCGGTTTTTGCCGGATCGTAATCGGCACCTTAGTCTTTTAAACAATCACTTATAGAAACACATACTTATTGATACAGGAACTCTTCCAATCTCTCACTCTCACATATACTCACTTATATACACCAATAGACACATATACTAGTTTAAAACATATGTAGTTACTCACAAAGACACTATTGAGACAGTCATTCACTCACTAACACACCCATGCACACACTCATCCACCCATACAGTCATGCACACATGCTGTCTTCAACACATACAAACAGTGAGTCACTCATTCATGCACCTATGCACTACGTAATACCCCCCACCGAACCATACAGACACTCAGACACTCATACCGATACTCAAAAAAACAACTAATAACCTATATAGACACTCATGTAGCTACTCACCAACCCATGCAGCCACTTATACACAAAGTGAGAGACTGATACAGATATTTACTTATTTAAACATTACTCACTAAGCCATGTATTCACTAAGATACACTTAATCAGTCAGTTATACAATCAATTTTTCAAAACAAATCATACATTTAGACACTTATATACCCATTTATTCCGGGGCAAAGTCAAAAGTTATGGCTGACTGTAATGAAATACGGTTCAGATCCATGAAGTGGTTTGGGCCTGGTCTCCACTTACCTTTGAACTTAAAAGACTTTTTGAAGAAAAATGTAGAAGGTAGCCGGCGGTGTCTGAATAGGAGGCGTCCTTGTCGGGGAGCTGCTGGATGAAGTAACGGTGAAGATTTCTTCATTCGGACTTAGTCTCTTTTTTGGAAGTTGCAAATTTCCAGTGGGAAAAAGCTACAGGCTGTGATCTACAAGGCTGGATACCCCTTATATGAGGAGACGCATGCATTGGATTTATTGCTGCAGAACAGAACGTTGCAAGAGCTACGTTGAAGTCAGGCAGCCTGTGATGCTCCTCAGGTAAATTGACGATAAGGTAAGGCCCAGTCTCCTCTGGGTTCTCAGGGCACTTTTGGACTGAAATTTTTCAATGTCCCAAGTTTTGGATTTGGCCTATCTGGGCACCTTTAGCATCACTTCCAAGGCTCCAGGACTTGGAGGGGGTACCACATGGAGGGTCAGTACTCACTCAGGCTGGGTCCAGGTGAAGGTTCAAGATAGTTGAAGCCTTTTCTGTAACTGAAGCTCTGATCAAGAGGTCAGCTAACTAGCCTTTGAAGTCACTCTGGAAGTCTGGGTTCAAGCAGAGAAGCAGGTTTCCACGCAAACAGTAGGTCAGTCCTCTGAGAGCACAGAGCAGACTTCAGGTAGCAGGGCAGTCTTCTTGGTGCAGCAGGGCAGTCCTCTGATGAACATAGCAGGAAACAAACAGCAGGGCTGTTCTCTGAGAGTCTTCCGCTGGTCCAAAATTGAACTAAAGAGTGGTTCTGAGGATCCTAATTTGAGAGCTGGTACCAGCTTTGAAGTAGATAGAACTTCTGGAGTTTACCCCACAGAAGTATCTAGAATTGCCCTGCTTCTCTGCCCTGGTACCAGGATGTCTGGAGTCACAAACGTCTAGTGTGAAGTTTATGTGTGTGTGTGCTGAGGCAGTCTTTGAAGTGCAAGTGGGGCTGTGCACAGCTTTGCACCTGCCATCCTGCCAGGATGGCCCATCCTGCCAACACCCAGTCCCTCTATTGTGTGGCTGTCTGGAAGGAATACACAAAAGCCAAGTAACAGATACACTGAGTCATGTGGCCCAGGAAACAGGCTGCAGGCACCAAACGGTTAGGATAAGAAAATGCCAACTTTCAAAAAGTGGCTGTTTCAGAATTGTGACTTAAATCTGACATTACTAATAACAAATATTTCAAAAATAATATAAATTAGCTAGCCACTAAACATGACATCTCTACCTTATTAAATGTAATAGGGTAACCCAATGTTATCATATGGGAGAAGTAGCCTCACAGTAGTGAAAAAACAAATGTGTGGGTTTTTCACTACCAGGAGATGTAAAACTTAAGAGTACATGTCCAACTTTTTAAACACAATGCACCTTGCCCTATGGGCTGTTTAGGTCCTTCCTTGGGGGTGGGGGGGCTTAGATGTGTTAAAAAGGAGTTTTAGGCCTGGGAAGAGGTTTATTTTGACAGGTTGAATTGACAGATTAAAACCGCACACAGTCTGCAATGCAGGCCTGAGACATTACTTAAAGGGCTACTTAAGTGGGTAGCACAATAAGTGCTGCAGGCCCACTAGAAGTTTTGAATGTACCGTCCTTGGGTGTATGATATACCACTCTACAAGGAACTTATAAATAAATTAAATAGGCAAATGAGGTGTAAGCCAATTTACCAAGTTTTAGTGAGTGAGCACAAACACTTTAGGACTGATTAGCAGTGGTGAAGTGCACAGAGTCCTAAGGCCTACAAAAACGAAATCAGCAAAGTATGAGTGGAGAAGGCAAAAGTTTACTGTGACTCTGCACAAAGGGCTAAGTCAAGCAATCGCTTCATATAAAAGTATAAGACTAAGGAAGTAGGAGAAAATAGAGCTAAAGAAAAAGAAAAGAAATATGGGGGTAGGAAAAGAAAAAAGTGACAAAATATATTCTAACTTGTATAGGTGCATTTATAAAAAATTAAAATAGCTATTTTCAAACTAGAATGAAATGTAGAAAATGCAATCTATATTAGTATAATAAATATAAAATACATTCAAGAAATAATCATACAACATTTTATTGGAGAGTTTAATACCATTCTACTACAACTGTAACACTGACTAAAGCTTTCTTTGTATGTGACAAATTGTAGGCGATGGCTGCAATATTGTACATTTCCTCACATTCTCACTTAAAAAACTCAGGACAAGAATTATCATCCTTTCATGCAACGCCATGCAGCAAGACACCGTGCTGCACTGCGTGAAAGGGCAGCAGTGTGTTATATTTAACATTATATGGCACATTCCTGCCCTCTCCTTGAGCTGGTGCACAATGTGCCGCCTTGCCCCAATGCAGACACCCTTGAAGTAAACGAGACTAAAAGAAAGGTTGCAATACAGATACAGGCAGAAATTCGTTACAATTGTTATTTTCTGAAGTACGTTTTCTTGATTTGTGGCCCGAGCACCTGAGGTGGCTTCAGCTGACCCTGCGAGGTAAAAATAGGCCTTCTCTTTTTTAGAACGTCACACTTCATGCTCCAGGCAGTAGCCGACTTAATAGAACTACCTGTTCTCATCAGAGCATCACCCGCGCATCATTAGCATTTCAGGTCTCGTGGTGTTAAATGCGCGCCTGGGATCTGAAGATTTATAGCCCACCATGCCACAGCCAGAGTTGTTCAAGTTCCCCCCACATCACAGATGTTTTCTTGCACATTACAGAGGAATTGGCTCCTTGGCACAGCAGTTTGTACTCCTATCGCGTCCTTAGTGTCTCAGAGCATATGGCGCTGCGCCTTCCTCATTCCATCAACTCCTCACCCCACCAGACGCGTGTGTTGCTGTCATCGCTCAAACACGGTCCCATCTCTCACATTATACACCGCAGCACTAATGTTCTGACGTCGCCTTATGTGTTCATCTCACGGCTAGCCACACGCGCGCCCGACTGGGAACCGGAAGCAGCCCTGGCAAAGGTGTTCAAATCACCCTGCTCGTTTCCTCCTCGCGCTTTTATCTCCCTCCTGTCTTTCTTTCTTCTCTCTTTGGCTCTCACCCCTCTTGAAACTACCTGGGAAGCTGGGGAAAGTGGCAGAGGTGCCAGCAGCGGCCCCTGCCCTAAAGACCGACCTCCGAAGGAGCCAGCCCACTGGTCCAGCCCGCCCACAGTGTGTAGACAGCAAGCCTCACCACTAAAAGGGCACCACTAAAATGGCTAAAATGGTGCACTCTATAACACATTTTAAAGATATAGGGGCTTATTTACAAGCCCTTGTGCGTCCGGTGGGTCTCTCTTTTTGACGCACTGGCAGTGCAGTGTGCTGACCCATATTTACAAGGCCACACAGAACCACCCTGTGTGGTTTTCATGGCCTTGTAAATACGGCCCCTTTTGACACATCACTTTGCGCAAAAGGGGCGTGCCATGGGTGTTGCTGTGGGTGTTCCCACGCAACACCCGCAGATTCTGCCGCATTCCCAGACTTACAACATTTAGTAAACCTGGGAATGTGCCAGAATCCTCCACCTCCCCAGGGGAGGTGCAAGGAGGTGCAACGAGGAGAAATACTTTTATTTCTCCTTGGTTTTTCCTATTTCTATGCACAAATAAAAAGAGGAAAACACCATCAATGATGGTTTTTGTGCAGAAAGGTGTCCCTTTCTGCACAAAAACGATCATCTCCGCAGTGCAGGCACCCTTGCACCATGGTGCAAGGGGGTGCCTCCGTTGGTGCATGGCAGCCAATTGTGTTCTAGCACAGGGATGTATCATATTGTTGTAAATATGACGCATCACTGTGCTTTTTAGGTCTCGGCTGGCGTAGGCTGCGCAGACATGCGCAGTCTCGCTGGCGAGATTTAGTGTTAACAGGTATTTTTCTGTAAGGGGCATTAAGCCCCGCCCCTCTTTTCCATTGGCTGGCGTCACCGTTTATGCTAAACGGTGGCCAGCCATTGGAAAAGAGGTGTCTGTGACGTATTTGCTTTGCTTTTTGAGCCGTCCCATTTGGACGGCCTCGCCTGCTTTGCGTTCGTCGCAAAAGGCGAGGCGGTCCAAGTGGGACGGCAGAAACAAAGCGAAACGAAAACGTCATGGGAGCGCTTGTTACATGTTGCTGCGGTACTGAACCGAGTACCAATTGTCAATTCGGATATCACATTGTGGGGCTTTCAGTCAACTCTCTTCATTCATTGATCTGTTGGCGTGTCATTCACATCTGCCTACATCCATCACAGAACGCAGCATTGGACAATGATGGCATTTTTCTCCCTGAAGTTGAGCATCAGTCCATGACGCGCACGAACGGGTGTTGCTGAGACACGTTCACGACACTGCGACTCTTCCGTCAAATGTGTGCGGTCCTCTCATTGGTCGCAGGGGCAGACTCCGCCCCAGTGGCTGTCTTCTCCTGCGTCTCCCGCCCCAGTGGCTGCAAGTAATATTTTCATCCCTGAAGTGGAGCATCAGTCCGTGAGTGGACTGACCGGCCAAACCGGGCGGGGTGCAGCAGTCCGGGGGGGCTTCAGGGGGTGCATGAGGGGCACAGCTGTGCTTACAGCCCCGTCTGAAGGAGGAGGGGCCGCTCCACAGCCCGTCAACAGGAGTTCAAATCACAGCCAAAGATTTGGGGGCCGTGGTGTCTCTAAGAGGACTGACAGACCTGTTAAAGGGGCATCACCAACTCAATCAAGGGGTGACCCAAAGCATCACTAGAGCCGAGCGCTTCAGAAACAACTGAACCAGCCGCAGCCTCGAAGAGATCGCTTAGAGATTGGGGGGGGGGTAGCTTCAGAAGAGAACAATGCGAGTCATGACAAGTAACCCCCCTCCCCTGGTAGTACACTGGTCTTTCCCAATGCTTCTTTCTAAGGGACACCTGGCGCAGAGGACAGTACAGGGTGACCATGAGTTACCTCAGTAGTAGATGTGTCTTTGCTAGTGCTTGTTTTTGCTCCCCAGTCTCTATGGCACTAGAGCTGAGCTAGAGCCGAGTTGGAGCCTTGCTCGGTTCCTACCTCTGCATGACGTGTACTTTCCTCTATTATCTCTATGCGCTCTGTGCCGTTGGTGGTGTACCTCTGCGGGCCTTTTGTCTGCCCACGTAGCCCATGCGTTGCCCTACAGGGCAGTGCCTTGTCCCGACTCAGATGCGTGTCTAGCTCTCTGACGGCGGAAGGGCCGGGGTGTGCAGCATTTTAGCTGTGGACCCGCGGGATTCCGTAGAGGCAGAGCGGACACTGGAATTATGCAACCGGGGAATGCCAAATTATGCGGCAGGGCTAACTAAATGTTGTTGCAAGAAAAGTCACATTTTGCGGTGTAAATCAGCAAATTATGGAGCAGACGTATTATTTGGCTAATGCAGCAAATTCATAATTTTGGTGAAGACGCTGCGGACGCAGAATCCAAGTGACCCTGATTAGATTCACGGCAGTAGTGCAGGTGAACCATTCTAATGTCCGCAGTGAAGCCTGCTGTTACTGTGTTAGTGGACATGTGGTGTATATGGCATGATGCAGTTGTGGTTTACCTCTGCTGGGGTGGTCGTTTTGGTGCCTTTTGGGTCGTACGGCGTGTTTGAGAAGGGGTGTGCTCCTGAATGTTTTTTTTTTACCCGGACTCCGACAAAGCTGTCAGATAGTCAGTCAGTTATGGCTGGTGTCAACCACTTTTACCCCCGGGTCACTCAATATGGCGAGGTTCCTGTTGGTTGGCCTCCCTGCGCATGCGCGGTATCGGCGTGAGGCACCCAGGGCTGGCTCCTTCCTTTGGAGCCCCACACCTCGCCCTCGACTGCTGCTGAGAGCTGTCAAAACTGCTCTTTTAAAAAAAAAAAGAAAACCAAAAAAATCTGATTTTGATTAATATGGAGAAAGTGGACATAGCATAACTGATAATAAAACTGATAAATGACATTAATAGCTCATCTGCAGCCGGGACCGATGTTATATTGTGCATTTTATTTTTGTACATAATTTTTAATGCCGCAGGGAAAACTAGTTGGGCTACTGCTTCGAAGCTTCTAAAAGCTTTCAGTCTACTACCAAATTCCCATTGTTTATCCAAGGTGGACCTGGAAAGGTCAGATCAAATCTGAAAGTTGTATCCCTTCCCACTCACAGATCTCTGCTTGAGGGCCAGATTAAGAATAGTCTCCTGAAGAGAATATGTGTGAAAGTTCACTAAGATCTTTCTTGGCTTGGTTCTTTGGGGATTTTTTCTTAAAAGGCTCTCTGTGAATGCGTTGAATGTCCGAAGTAAGCTCTTCCACTGATTGGTCAAGCCTTAAAGACTCTTTCAATAGTAGAATAATGTATTTCTTTATATCTGTGCCTTCACTATCCTCCGGGACATTCAAAATGCGAAGATTGTTACGTCGCGCGTGATTTTCCAAAGTTTCCATCCTCCCGGCCAATATCAAGTCCTGATTTTTAAGCTTTACTATGTCTGCCTTAGCTTCCTCTAAATAAAGACACAGCTCTGTTACAGTGCTTTCCAGTGTTTCTGTTCTTGTGGTCAAACCACCAATCTTATTATCTAAAGATTCACAGAAACTTCTTATCAATATAACATCGGTCCCGGCTGCAGATGAGCTATTAATGATTATGGGGAAGGATAAGGGAACATCAGGGCAGGTGTAGTGTAAATATGGAAAAATTCTGTTGTAAAGGGAAGTAATATTGATGCTGCGGGAAGATATTCAGTCGTATATATATGTGTTGATACATACTTCTCGAGCACGAAACCGACAGATGGCAACTAGATTTAGTCGATTATGGACAGGAGTAAGCGAGGGGCTGCACTGCCTTCTGGATTTTCCAGATAGGTAGGGTAAGGGTTGGGGTTTTCCATGGGAGGGGGGGGGGTTGGGGAGGGCACATGGGGGGTGTGCATTGGGCAAAAACAAAAAAATTCCTCACTTTCACTCTTATTTTTGCCTATTTTTTGGGGGATAGTCATTGTAAAAGTGATAATAGTTATAATAGTGGATACAGTAGCAGAATTGTAGGGATGAAGAGTGAGAGTAGCCATAGGACTCTGTTTAACATGAGGATGGTGACCTTGATGGGGAGAGGTCTTTTCAATTATGAGTAACTTGAGGTTCATCTCTTGGAATATAAACGGTCTGCGCACTAACCCAAGGAAGGAGAAGATAATGCAATATTTGCGTGACTCAGATGCGCAGGTAATTATACTCCAGGAGACTCATTTGACAGGAAGGGAGTTACTCTTAGTAGTTAAAAAGAATAGATGGACCGACTTTTGGGTATCGACCTCACAAACATCACCCATTAGGGGCGTTGCAATCTTTTTTAAGAAATCCATAAAGGCTAGATTAGTCTCAAAGATGGTGGACCCAGGTGGCAGGTGGGTTATCGCATCAGTAATCATAGCCGGATCACCTATTACTATAGTAGGATACTACGGCCCCAATTGTGATGACCCGTCAGCTCTAAAAACTATTTTCTCTCACCTGCTTCTGTTTCCAGAGCCAACTATTTTTGCAGGAGACTTTAATATAGTTTTAGACCCCCTACTGGATAAATCTTTGTCTAGTAGAGCTGTAGCTTTATCTAGAACTAGGTCCTTCCTGCTTGATAATATAAAGCAGTTAGGATATATAGACATTTGGAGAGTAAAGTTTGGGCAACAAAGAGCAATCTCATTTCGTAACTATAAGTACCATCATCAGTCGAGAATCGATTATATTCTGATCAGTCAAAAACTGGTCAGCTCGACACAAAGTATACTATATCTCCCATTTCATCTTTCGGATCATGCGGCAGTCTATTTAGAACTAGGTGGGTTCCTCAAGAGCCCTATGAAAATCTGGTCTTTTGCTCGCTCTCTACTTTTATCGTCAGAAATTATTGACTCTCTTCAAATTGAAGTTCAGAACTTTATGGACAATAATATTGGCTCAGCCTCCCCTGAGTGCGTCTGGGATGCGTTTAAAGCATTCTTAAGGGGCATGATAAGGAATAAGGCCACATATAAGAAAAAGAGGTATAGGGAGTTAGTAACCTCTTTGGAAGATTAGATGGGCAAAATACAGACTGAAATAGGGCTATATCCGGACGCCCCGGCTAACATCTTACAGGAAAGACAGAATAAGATAGTTGTTTTGAGAGGTGAATTGGATTCTGTCTTGAACTCAGGGATGCTTGAGAGGTGGGAAGCGAGTACATTAGCCCACTTTCAATATGGAGAGCGAGCAGGGAAGCTATTAGCTTGGAAAGTAAAAACTGACCAGATTAGAAACAATATCGATGCAGTCATTTCTGGGGGGGAATCATATTCTTCTGACGAAGATATCAGACGAATATTTCGCGACTTCTTCTGTAATATATATCACGAAGATAAGAATATCGAGGAAGCGCAAGTGGAAGACTGGTTGAAGGATATATCCCTTCCAGAATTGTCTCTTGAACAGAGTATTTCCCTCGATCGTGAGATTACAGAGGAAGAGGTTAAGAGGGCTATCCTAAAATGCAAAAAGGGTAAGGCATCGGGTCCGGATGGCTTGCCATCTGAAATCTATACGACCTTGGAGTCGAAAATTTTCCCATATCTTACAGTACTGTTTAACCAGATTCTTCGGGAAGGTATACCTCCTCCATCTTCTTGGAACAGTGCCTCTATAACCTTAATATTGAAATCAGGAAAGCCAGCTTCTAGTTGCGGTTCTTACAGACCGATTTCCATTTTAAATTCCGATTATAAAATATTTACGTCAGTTCTGTCAGACAGGTTGGGAGCAGTAGTGACTGGGGTACTGCATCCAGACCAGAAGGGCTTTGTGAGGGGCCGTCAACTATACGAGCTGACATATGATCTCATTGCAGCCATTGATATGGCTACGAAAGAGTCTCTCCCATTAGCTATTCTCACATTGGACGCAACCAAGGCCTTCAATAGGGTGAATTGGGTTTACCTGTCGAAGGTCTTGAGTAGGTTTAACATCGGAGAGAGATTCCGCCGAACGGTGAAACTCCTATATCAAAACCCTTCTGCCTCCTTGTTGATAAACGGAGAGTTGTCTAATCCGTTTAATATATCGCGTGGTACGCGCCAAGGCTGCCCTCTCTCCCCCCCTCCTATTCGATCTATATATTGAACCTTTCGCTCAACGATTGAGGGATGAGCGTAATATCAAATCCTTCATGTTTGGGGGTTGGGAGAAGAGGGTAGCCTTGTACGCTGATGATATCCTTGTCTTCTCCTCGGAGTTAAGCACGGCGCTTCCCAATGTGACTGCACTGGCACTTGATTTTGGATACGAGATTAATGCTTCCAAAATGGACATCATGGTTTGGAATGATCTCGTACCCACGGTGGGGGTACAATTGAGCTCTAGTCTACGGTATTTAGGGATTAATATCGTCAGAGATATAAATGAAATTGCAACTTTAAACTTTACTACTGTTGCTAAAGAATGTAAAAGACTCATGCGATCTTGGTCTTCTCTCCCCTTGACAATCTTGGGCAGAGTAAATTTAATAAAAATGTCCATATTACCAAAAATATCGTTTTTGTTTAACACCATTCCTCTTTTTTTTTAACCTTCTTTAATTAATAAACTTCAAAGTCATATTAGCTCTTTTATTTGGAATGACCACACACCCAGGATTGCCTGGAAAAAACTTAGGCGGCGTAGCGAGAAGGGAGGTTTGGCGGCACCTGATCTTCAACTATATGCATGGGCATTCCAGCTTTCCCATGCCAGGATGCTGCTAAAAATGCCCTCAAACTCAGTCATTGGATGTATGTTTGCAGCATTGCTTAGAGGGGAGGGGGCGACCCAGCAGGGCTTCTTGTTTTAATTTGGAGACCCGAAATTTTAAAAAAAAGTGAAATTGAAGGTGCTCCGAGACATGGCAAAAACGTGGAGTAAACTCAGGTGTTTGTTAAAGATTGATTACTTCACAAGTAGGGCACCATTGTGGGAATCACCAGGCTCTCCAGATTGGTTGATGGACAGCCTTGCACTACCTCTAAGGGAGGCGGGTTTGGAGGTTTGGGGGGATCTATCGTGGAAGGGGGTTTGCTTCCATGGGAGGCTCTAGTATCTAAAATAGGACCGGGCCTCTCTAGGTTCAAGTTCCTTCACATTGCAAGCTGGTCACACTCACAGATCTCTGCTAGGAACAGGTGTTTGCTAGGAGGAGTTAGCAACCTAGTGAATCAGCTACTGGATAAACCACCAGCCCGAAAGAAGGTCTCAATATGGTATGCGCTATTATTAGAAGAGCTGGATGGCGAATTCAAACTGCCAGATTTGTTGTGGGCTTCTACCATTACTGATCAGAATATCGAGAATCTGTGGTTTACATCTTTTAAGACCATGTGGGACATTGTGAAACCTGCCTGGCTCCGTAGGAACCATCTTTTTACCCTACATAGGGCCTACTACTCTCCACAAAGACTCTCTAAATTTTCTAATGGTGCCCTAGTGGCATGCCCTAAATGTGGTCTGATTGCTGCCCCAGACATACACATGTTTTTTGTGTGCCCCCTCTTGACCCCGTATTGGAAGGCGATTAGTACATCACTCTCATCGGTTTTGGGCTTTGATGTCCCGATAACTTCATCTCTTGTAATTTTTGGAGTTTCTCCTGAAGTTCGGGGTCCTGCGAAGAACCTTCTTTTTTATTGCATATTATTGGCTCGTAGGGAAATTTGCAGGAAATGGAAGGAACCGATTCCACCTACTGAGTTTGATTGGCGCACCGCAGTTTTGCAAACTTCTAAAACTGATCTAACAAGAGTCGGTAATTCTACCAAAAGAAGTTTCTGGCTTCAGTTGAATTGGGTGTAACTGCTGTTCTGGGCAATGGGTTTTTTTTTTTTTTTTTTTTCCCCCATGGTCTAATGATTAAGCTGCTTGAGGTATTTCATGCGCTGCATATCCATTAGGGCGCCCTCGAGACTGTGTGCAATGGGTACTCGATTGCAGCTATACCTTCCTTCTCTCTGTCCCCAATGGTGGTCTTGGGAGGAGCAATTTCTTGCGCCCCTACTTAGCAACCAAGGGCGGAAAATGAGGACCAAAAAAAAAACAATAAAAAAAACTGATAAATGACATCTAAATTACATGTAGCGGTAATTTATTACATAAAATATCTTTTATTTGACATACAATTAGTTGCTGGAAGCATCACTCACCCTGACGAGTTGAAGCCACAGCGGCGAGGCCGGGATCTCCGGCGGCTGACAGGGCCGCCGCGTGAAATATACCGATCCCACGCTCAGAGAGAAGGATCCGACTTTAAATGCTTAAGTAATTAATTGGGTTTATCTATTCTTTTTTTCCCTACCTTTCTCACCCCCTTAATTAAGATCGATCTGCTGATAGTTAGCGGTCTGCGCAAGATATGCTGACAGCTGATGGTTCTGCCTATGTGTGGGTGCCGGTCCTTTCCTCACACTTCTTGGCTCTCTGCATCTTTTTCCTCTTACTCCTTGGCCTCCTGCTTCCTTTCTTTTACTTCATCACCTCGGTGCTTGCTTTCGTCTCACTCCTCGTCTCTCCTTCCTTTCCTATCACTCATCTCTTTGCTTCCTTTCCTCTCACTCCTTGCCTCTCTGCTTCCGTTCCTATCACTACTGTCTCTCTGCTTCCTTTCCTGTCACTCCTCGCCTGATTCCTTTCCTCTCACTCCTTGGCTCTCTGCTTCTTTTTCCTCTCACTCTTTGGCCCCCTGGTTCCTTTCTTGTACTCCCTCGCTGCTTCTTTCTTCTACTCTCTCACCTCTCTGCTTCTTTTCTTCTCACTCCTCGACTTTCTTCTTCCTTTCTTCTACTCCCTCGCCTGCTTCCTTTCGTCAACTCCCTCACCTGCTTCCTTTCTTCCCCCTCCTCTCCTCTCGATTTCCTTTCCTCTCACACCTCAACTCTCTGCTTCTTTTTCCTCTAACACCCCGGCCTTCTGCTTTCTTCTAACCCTCTACCTCTCCACTGCTTTTCGTTGAACCCCTTGGCCCTCTGTTCCTTTTTTCAGACCCTCGGCGCTCTGCTGAGGGTCAGCAAGAGAAAAAAAGCGAACAACCAGAATCAGAATTGCAGTGGTGCTTCTAGGAGTGAGTCATAGCATAATAAACTGAGCGCAAGGACAACCACGCTGAGAGTCGGGACACCTTTATCCAGAGCAAGGCCCTCCGGTTTGGGAAAACCCATTGCCAGTTTTCCATACTCCATAGTGGGAGTGCATGTTGTGGGCAGAGCACAAGTCCTAAAACAAGCATTGGCATAGCCAATAGGTCTCGCCTTTGGGACCTTATACGTGTTTAGCCATGCAACAGTTGATGTTGTTGCACCAGATGCTCAAACTTCGACAAAGACGAGACCTGTTGCATTTTTAATGCTTGTTAAATGATGCAGCTCGGCGTAACAATATGGCTTGCAGCACCACGCTGCGTGATTTTGTCGCATATGAGGTCCATAAAGCAAGTGTGCATGCTTCATAAAAAATTGTCCAATTTTTCATATACTAGGGATGCATTTGTGCATATCCGAGGTTATACTTAGATGCAATTTGTGTACAGATAGTATAGCAGAAAACATAGGAGTGTTATGTGTGAGTCGTTGAGTCATGGTGTACTGTACAAGAATTACAGAGTACGTTTTTGATTATGTTCCAAATTGTATTGATCTTTCTTCTTTCAAACACTCTGACAAAATATTGGTCCGAAATGAATGATGGATTTTGAATTGCACTTATCCACACTAGGGGTCTGCAATGCACTTTGTGGATGTGTTTGTAACGAATTCATGAGAATAAAAACATGGAATAAAAGTTTGGAACCAAGTTGACTCGGTTGATAATAAATGGTTTGCTCATGATGAATAGAGTTTGTATTCAAGGATTACACTTATAAACCCACCTGGGGCAGCAGCTGGAGCTAAAGGGGAGGCAGTATCCTAGTCTAGGAAAAGTGTTATTGGGACGGTTTCGCCCCTAAAATCAGAAGGTGGCACCCCTGAGCACACCATGAATATTTGAAGCAGAATCCCTGAATGTAAATGAATAGGAGTGCGCTGATATTCAATATTCAAAGTAATATTTTACCATCCGCACTAGGGCAAAACGGTCTGAGCCAGTGGAGTAACACAATGGTGGGTGAAGGTTGTAGAATGTGGTGAAAGGTCCTAAAACTCCCATATCGCACAGGTATCACTTTAGTCTGGATTGGGGGTCCCTGAAGGGCCCTGGGCACAGGGGCTGCCGGGGCCTCCCTTATTCCCTGGGACGAGAGACAGTGTCTGCTGTTAGGGGTTATATGGCGTCATCCGTCTGCGACAACAGCCTGGGAGGACCCTCAGTATCCTACAGCACTTGGACGAGCCCATGTCATTCTATTCTAGGGGTACTCGAGACATTTGTATCTCGTTATTTCTCCTGAACACTGTGGCATTTATCAGTCTTGACCCCCTCAAAATCCTTCCGTATTAATATCCAGGTGTTTGATATGCCATCTCACGGTGCCTGGCGCGTTTGGAAAAACGCAACAAGCACTGCTTTGTGAAATGAGCAAAACAATGTTTGAGAAATCACTGCAACCTTCAGTGAACTCAGACTACGACGACAACCACATATGTTGTCTTAAGTGGAAACCCAGCATCCGCTGCAATTAACTTGCAAAGTGTATTACATTCATTTGCATAATCTAATTACTTTCTGTTCCTATGCCTTTCGTTCAGAGCCGTGTCAGCTGGTAAACCAGAGAGTCTGGCTCAGAGGTGACAACAATCTAAACCATCTTTCCTCGTTTGCTCGCTAGGAAGAGTGTGCTAGATAGTGAATGAGGTTTCACGTTATTTATGCAGGTTCCAGGGTCGGACTACCCTAAGGGACAATCTGCCAGTGCCAGAAGGGCTGGTTTGACAGGTCAGCAGCCCACGGGCAGTTTCTACCTGCTTTTTGGACTATTTTATGGCATGTCGCTTTCTGCGGTTGCTTTCCTTAATAGAAGCACAAACATTGCCTGCAGCACTCAAATGCTTGCAGTCTTCCATATCTTGTAAAACACCTATCTGATTGGTTCAAGGGGGGTACTTCTATTTTAGCACACTGGCCTACTTTTATGTCCCAATTTGACACTGGTTTGGTCCTTATACACGTGGTACAGGTAAGTCATGAACCAAAAGAGGAAACAAGCATTGGCAATGCCAATGGGTCAAGCTTACGGATGCACTGTCTAGCCAGACCTAAAAATTAATGTAAGTTAATGACTGCCTTCCTCTCATCTGTGCCTACTTTTACCAGGGCCTGCCAGGGTATGAAATGAGGCCTGTGGAAGCCTTTCCCAGTCCCTCCTGTAGTTAAGTAGGGTGTACGTTTTAGAGAACACTGTGTTAAGGGAAGAATATGACAAAGATTGTTTTTAAAATAAATGGGGAGACGTACCAGTAGGCAATTTTAGGTGAGTCTGACAGGGCCTTGTGACAATGAGTGGCCTCAGGTATGCATGGTTTGACTGACTCTGTATCACTGCAGAGACACTGAACTGCCTATAGCTGCAAAGTGGCCCCATATCATCCCCAACTACATCCATGACAAGCATCAATTTGCATTTTGCAGTGCAGTTATGGTTATCACAAAGCTTGCTGAGTGGTGTAACTGACTAAAGAGGTCATACATTGCAAAGTGCCAACTGGCTATTATAACTGTTTACAATTCACATCAAGCAAGCATCATAGCTGCCAAGTAAACCCATGTCATGTGTGACTCAGCAGCCCTGGCTTTTTGACCATTGGCACTGTGCATTTTGGTACTTGTAGTATTGTATTCAAATGAAAGCTTGGCCCAACAAACGCATGCCAAGCATGATTTATTAAAAAGCCAGAGCTGACTCAAGATGGCACACATGACATGGGGTTACTTCTTAGCTATGACAACATGTTTACCGAGTGTCCTCTTTATGACATCTTCAACTATTCCTGGCTTCTTAGCTATCACTTTACATGGTAGAATTTTTGTGCACCATACTTAAATTTTACATTTTATAATAACACACCCCTATATGTAGGGTGCTGTGGACAGGGCCGGATTTAATGCTGGTGGTGCCCAGTGCTACAATTTTTTTCACTCTCGCATGCCCTTCTTGTCCACTGACTTCCTCCCTATGAGCCTCCACCAGTGCCACTCATTTCTACACAGCCCCTTTCCCCCATGTCATCAGTGATGTCATAAATAATGTCATAGACATGTCATGAGTGATGTAATATGTGAGGTCATAAGCAGTGCATGGCGGTGCCGCAAGTAATAGTTATCTCTGCTACCTATAACTAGTTAATTTCTGTGTGTTTTTTTTAGCTCACAACATTACTGTTGTCACTGACATAGTCACCTACCTATAACATCACTTTAACCTTTGTTTTTTTCATTCAATTTCATAGTTTTATTTAAAGAAAAGATCTTTTCATCACACCTAATTATAACGTTACTTTAAACTTTATTTTTCTCAGTTAATTTCTAGTTTTTTCTTTAATGTAAAGTAATACTTTTGTTACCAAACGTAAAGCCAACCCCCATCAGGCACGTCTTTCGGTTGTTCGTTGTGAGGGTCTGGCCGCAGGGCCTGGCATATGGCCAGGCCCTGCATTCAATCACCCTTAGGCAGCCAACCCTATGCTGCGAGGATGGCCTTAGGGCCTGGTCTGAGACCAGGTCATGTGACTAAGCCCCCTGCACGCAGCAAATCCCAGAATGTGCAAGGCCTTCAGCCATCCTCGGCAAGAGGATTGACTAGAGGGCCGAGCCTCTCCACTCTATATATGATTTCGATTGTACTGGGTGGTATTCTTTCAATTAAAACCAGTGTTTTTTTATATATGATCTCAATTGTATTGTGAATGGTGCTTTGACAACATAAAATGTGGTAAATACAATATGTTTAATTGTTTACCTCATATCAAAATGAGATTTGATTTGTGCAATATATGTTGTAATGTATCTAGAAGTAAATCATGTATAAATTGAATTGATTCTTTTATATATATCCTGCTAACTATATAAAAATACTAAAAAAGATCAATAAAATTGATAATATTTTTTCAAAGTTGTTTGTCATAATGTATATCATGTGGTTGGTTGTCTAGAGCTTGCGCGCTTTCTTAATGTTAATCAGCACTGAACCCGGTGCGATAGTTCTTCCAAATTAGACAACCTCCCCACAGACAGTCAACCCATCTGCCCTCACAATGCACTGCTTATGACCTCACATATATCACACATGGCATGGTCAGTGACATCACTGATGACATAATCTAGTGAGTGTAAGTTTATGATTGTTAAACATATATAGTAAGCTACTACAAAAGTTAAATTAGTATACAACGTGGACTACCAATGAGTGATACTACTTCTTTTATTTATTTATTTATTTATTTATTTAATGCGTTTTTATATAGCGCGGACTTTACCCGAAGGTGTCAGAGCGCTTCACAATAGGAGCAGTAATGATACACAAGGAGAAAAATTACAAGTGAGCATGTTACAAAATCAAACGTTACGTTCCATGAGGCAATAGTGGCATTTGTGCAAGTATCAGGAGCAAATAAAATACAAGAGGGAGCAAACGATACGTTACAAAAGGAAAAAAAGTGACGTGTGCAGGTTACAAGAGCATACAAAGTACACAGAGGTCAATAAATGGCAGACACTCAAAACACTAAAATAAAAGTTACGTTACATGAGGCAGTGGTGGCCGTTGTGCAAGTATCAAAAGCAAACAAAATACAAGAGGTAGCTAACGATACGTTACAAAGGAAAGGAGACGTCTGCATGTTATACAAGAGTACAAAGTACAAATAGAGGTATACTACTGCACTAAATGGCAGACACTCAACACACAAAAACACACTGGGAAGGCACTTCTATAGGCATGGAGAACAGAATTTCCTATAACGGCAGGACTTCCTTCAGAAAATAGAGGGCGTAAATTAAATTTGGAAGTGTCTTTGAAGGAGGAGAGCTTTGAGGTCAGATTTGAAGGCCTGAGAAGAGGTGGTGGTCCGGAGATGAGGCGGAAGTGAGTTCCAGATTCTCACCGCATTGCCTGAAAAGGATTGGGCCATCGATCTTTCCTTCTTGAAAGTGGGAGGTTCAAGCAATACATTTTCTGCATTACGTGAAGGTCTGGAGCCTCCGGAGAGTTTCAGTTTATTCGCCAGGTAGCGAGGGGAGGAGGAGTGCAAGGCTTTGTGGGTGATACAGGCAGTCTTGTAGATAGATCTTGCCTCTATGGGAAGCCAACGGAGGGTGGATAAAATGGGTGTGATGTGGTCGCTTCTTTTCGCCCCATAAATGAAACGAGCTGCTGAATGGAGAACGGACTTTAGGGGGGACAGGTGGGTTTTGGGGAGGCCAGTAAGAAGAGAATTGCAGTAATCCAATCTGGAGAGAACCAGCGATTGGACCAGGGTTTTAAGGTTGTGCTCCGGGAAGAAGCGACGAATCCCCCAAAGAAGTCGCAGTTGGTATCGAGCAGACTTTGCAATGGAATCGATGTGGGAGTGTAGATTGAGTTTTTTGTCGAGTATGACACCAAGGGATTTTGCACTCTCGACAATGATGGGTTTATTGTTCAGTAGATTAGTCTGATCCATCCATGATTGCACTGGGGGAGGAGAAAGTGATGAGGAGAGGAGGAGGAATTCAGTTTTGGAGGGATTCAGGATCAGTTGATGAGTTAACATCCAGTTTTGAATGGAGTCGAGAGTAGAGCTTAGGAAGGAGCGATCGTGAGTGGAGGCCACCTTAAGATAGATTTGAGTGTCGTCCGCATATAGATGATAATGGATCCTGGATTTACTCAGGAGATTTCCCAAAGGTTCTAAATAGAGATTGAATAGTGTGGGTGCAAGTATAGAGCCTTGAGGGACACCTTGGCTGACCGCTAAAGGAGATGAAAGGCTGTTCGCTATTTTGATCATTTGGGATCTATCAGAGAGGAAGGAGGCAAACCATTTGAGCACAGTGCCCTCTAAGCCCATTCTCTGTTGAAGAGTGTTAAGGAGAGTGTTGTGATTGACTGTGTCAAAGGCTGCAGAAAGGTCAAGAAGAATTAGAAGACAAGACTCCCCTGAATCGAGTATCCGCAGCGCGTCATCAGTCACTAGCAGCAGGGTTGTTTCAGTGCTGCAGTTTTGAATGAAGCCGGACTGGAAAGTGTCAAGAAGATCATTGTCCTTGATATGGCGAGAGAGTTGTTTCGCTACACATTTTTCTGTGATTTTCGCAAGAAAGGGTAGGTTAGTGATGGGACGGTAGTTGTCGAGGTCGTTCGCATCAGCGGTGGGTTTTTTAAGCAGAGGGGTGACCTGTCCAGTTTTGAAGGAAACAGGAAGGGAGCCTTGACTGAGGGAGAGGTTGACCAGAGTGGTCCAATAGGAAAGAGAATGGGTATAGAAGTCCATGGCAATGGCACTAGGGATGGGGTCAAGAGAGTGGTTAGAGGGCTTTGTATCGAGGATTCATTTAAGGAGGGCATCATCAGAGATGGGGTCAAAGTTTTGCCAAATGGTTAAGGATTTGCGCTCCTCTGTAGGGGTAGGATGAATGACCTGATCTACAAGTGATTTCACCTTTTTGTCAAAGAATATAGCGAAATCCGCAGCTTTCTTTGTGGAGTCCTCCAATTTGGAGGTTGGGGGAGAATAGATATATTATGTGAGAGGCTGGGTGAATGTGGGTATTGATATGTGACTGGGTGTCTGAGTAGCTGTATGGGTGTCTGAGTGGATGTGTGAGTGGGTGCATGAGTGCGAGAGTACCTGTGTGGGTGGGTGAATGGGTGTGTGAGTGACTGTATTGGTGAAAGAGTGAGTGTGTCAGTGGCTGTATGGGTGAGTGAGTGACTGTGTGAGTGGCTGTATGGGTCAGTGATTGTGTGTGTGTGAGTGACTGTAAGGGTGAGTGAGTGGCTGTCTGAATGGCTGTATGAGTGAGTGACTGGGTGTGTAGGTGGCTATATGGGTGAGTGAGTGGCTGTTTGAGTACCTGTGTGAATAGCTGTATGGGTGAGTGAGCAGATGTCTGAGTGCTTGCATGGATGTGTGAATGGGTATGTAAGTGGTTGTGTGGATGTATGAGTGAGTGGGTGAGTGGTTACATGGGTGAGTGTCTGTTTGGTTAAGTGAGTTGGTGTGTGAGTGCCTGTATTGGAAAGTGAGTACGTGTGATTGGCTGTATGGGTGAGTGAGCAGATGTCTGATTGCTTGTATGGACGTGTGAATGGGTATGTAAGTGTTTGTGTGAGTGGGTGTGTGAGTGGTTCTGTGGATGCTGTCATGCGTGATGTCATTTGAGATGTCATCAGTGATATCATCAGTGATGTCTCTGACCATGTCATGAGTGATGTAATATGTGAGGTCATAAGCAGTGCATTGCAGGGGCGTAAGTTGCAGTTAGCTCAGGTAACTAGAACTGCTGAATTTCTATGATTTTGTACAAGTGAAATCCAAGCCTAACTATAACGTTCCTGTAAGCATTGTTTTTTTCAGTGAGTTTCTAAGGTTTTTTTAATTCTATTTCCTAACTATAACGTCCCTGTAACCTTCGTTTTTTTCAGTGAATTTCTAAGGGTTATGCAAATTGTTTTTTTCATAACTGTAACATGTAACATTTCATAGTGGATGTGTTAGCACCTGTGTAGGTCTTTTAGTGGGTGTATGAGTGTGTGTGGGGGTCTGTGATTGGGAGATTGAGTCTCTCAGTGGCTGTGTGTGGTGGTCTATGATTGTGTGAGTGGGTCTGTGAATGGGTGCATGAGTCTCTGAAGGGGTCTGTGACTGGGCGTGAGTCTCTGACTTGGTGTGTGAGTGGCCTTGTGAGTCTCTCAGTGGGTGTAGAAGTGTCTGAGTGGGTCTGTGTGTGGGTGCATGAGTCTCTGATGTTGGTCTGTGAGTGGGTGCATGAGTCTCTGAGTGGGTCTGTGAGTGGGGGAATGACTGTCTGAGTGGGTCTGTGAGTGGGTGTGTGAGTGGGTCTGTGAGTAAATGCATGAGTGTCTGAGTGGGTCTGTAAGTGTGTATGTGAGTGTCTGAGTGGGTGTTTGAGTGGGTGCATGAGTCTCTGAGTGGCTATGTGACTGGGTGTGAGTCATTGAGTGCGTGTGTGAGTCTCTGAGTGGGTGTGTGAGTTTCCAAGTGAGCCTGTCAGTGGGTGTATGAAGCTCTGAGTGGGTCTGTGAATGGGAGTGAGTATGTGAGTGAGTGAGTGGGTAAGTGGGTGTGTGAGTCTCTGAGTAGATGTATGAGAGGGTTCATGAGTCTCTGAGTGATCTGTGAGTGGGTGCATGAGTGTCTATTTTGGTCTGTGACTGCATGCATGAGTATCTGAGTCAGTCTATAAGCACATGTATGAGTGTTTGAGTGGATATGTGAGTGGGTGCATGAGACTGTGATTGGGTCATTGAGTGGGTGCATGACTCTGTGAGTTGGTGCATCAGTCTGTGATTGAGTGCACAAGTGTATGAGTGGATTTGTGAGTGGGTACATGAGCCTCTGAATGGGTCTGTGAGTAAGTGTAAGTCTATGAGTGTGAGTATGAGTAGGTGCATGAGTCTCCCAGTGGGTGTATAAGTGGGTTTGTCAATCTCTGAGCAGGTCTGTGAGTGAGCGTGTGAGTGTCTCAGTGGGTGTGCGAATGGGGCATGACTCTGAGTGAGTCTATGAGGGGCTGTATGAGGGTCTGAGTAGGTATTTGAGAAAATGCATGAGTCTCTGTGTGGGTCTGTAAGTGGGTCCATGAGTATCTCAAGAGGTGTTTGAGAGTGAGCATGATTCCGAGTGGGTCTGCTAGTGGGTGCATGAGTGTCTGAGTAGGTTTTTGAGAGGGTAGAAGAGTCTCTGAGTGGGTGTGTGATTGTCTGAGTGGGTGTGTGACTGTGTCCATGAGTTTCTAGTGGGTCTGTGAGAGAATGCATGAGTGTCTTTGCAGGTGTGCAAGTAGGTGCATGAGTATCTGTGTGAGTGTGTGAGTGGGTTCATAAGTCTCTGAGTGGGTGTGTGAGTATATGAGTAGGTGTTTGAAAGGGTGTATGAGTCTCTGAGTGGGTCTGTGAGTGGGTGCGGGAGTTTCTGATTGGGTGTGTCAGTGGGTGCATGAGTCTCTGAGTACATCTGATAGTGGGTGCCCGAGTGTCTGAGTGGGACTGTGAGTGGGTGCAGTGAGTGGGTGCATGACTCTGAGTGGGTCTGTGAGTGGGTACATAAGTCCCTGAGTGGGTGCATGGGTGTCTTAGCGGGTGTCTGAATAGGTGCACTAGTCTCTCAATGCATCTGTGAGTGAATACATTAATGTCTGAATGAGTGGTGAATGTATTTAGAAAACTATTTTTACCGATACTCGCAAAATTATTCGCAACTTTACACAGAGGCTACGCTGATGGTCATGGCGATTTTGTGAATATGATGCTTGGAAAAAACGCTGTTTTGTGACATATTATACACATCAGGGGTCCCTCAAAGACCGCTATATTGCAGCAATGGGGTCAGGTTACATCCAAACTGACCCCTTATTCCACTTTCTGCTATTTCATTTGAGCCCCAGGGACTGTTCGGATGAACTAAAATGGCGACCGCAACTCTCTGATCAGGTTGCGGCCAGCTAAGCATGGCTTTTCTGTTGGCATGCACATTAGCGAGTTGTCACAAATTCTTCGCGGCCACACATAGGCAAGTTTGGATTTCCTTGAATATTTTAAAAACTGCTGAATGGATTTTCCCCAAATACCTGAAAGCGTAATCTGCGGACCAAAACCTAGCTTTCTGCCAAATTTGGTGTAGTTCCATCCAGTCATTTGGGCTGAAGTGGTGTCTATGGGAATTAACATGGGAAACACACTTTTTTTGACTCCCCATTTTCCTTGGCCCCCGTTTGACTGATTGTCCCAAAACATTCCATGCACAACAAGATTTATCAGGGCACTTTTTTGGGAAAACATTGTGAAGATTTGTCAAATGACGCCAAAGTTATAGGCAAGTAAAAAAATGGGAAACATGGCCCTCACATAAAAGGTGTTTCTTTGTATGTGTTGAGCTCTCTGTCCCAACTGCAGGGTCTCCGCTGTCATAAAGTTACCATTAAATCACATTTATGTGAATACTGAAAAAGAGTAAACTTACACAAACGTATAAGTTTACATTTGTGAATCAGACACTCAATCTTCACAAGCCCTCTTTTTTATAAAGTGCAAACTTGTCCCAAAGGTATTTGGGTGCTTTACATGAACAGTATTTGGACAAAAAATATTGAGTCATAAATATCGAGTGATACTAATATTAAGTTTTTAATATCGCAATGCAGGAATGTCGCTGACAAAAGCATTGATTGTTTAAGATAAGTAATATTGTTTTCAAGAATATTGTTGTTGTTAATATCACTTACAATAATAACGTTGTAAAAAATGTTGTTTTCTAATTATCTTTATGTGTTTTAAATAAAATTGTAATTGTATATGTAACATATTGCTTGTATAATTGTTGCTAATGGTTTTTAAATATAGTTTGTAATTTTAAGTTATTTACAAATGTATTTTAATTGCCAATAGTCATTTATAATGCTGTAGTGAGTAGTGAGGTTTATAAGCGTACAGGGTGTGAAGTTAGTTAAGTATAATTAATTAATAATTTGAAATAATAGTCAATATTTCATTGATAGTTAATCATGTAAATTGTGTAAATATATATTTTTTAAAGTTATATTTTAGGTGCGGGTTGTTGGGTTTATAGGGGGATAGGGTGGGAAGGTAATGAAGTAATAATCGATTAATTATAAATTATTTATACATTTTTCAATTGATAATAATTATGTATATTTTATATAATTATTATTCTTTGAAGTTATATTTTAGGGCCATGTGTTGGATTTTTAGGGGTATAGGGTGGGAAGATAATAACGTAACAATTAATTAAGTATTTTTTTTATTAAGTAGATAATTGGTCTTTAATTATGTAAATTGTGTCATTTTTACCTTTTTAAAGTATTATTGTAGGTGCAGGTAGTTGGGTTTGTAGGGGTATAGGGTAGGAAGTTAAGTAATAATTGATTAATAAATAATTATTTAATGGATAATTATGTGAATTGTGTAATTATTATATTTTTTAAATTATATTTTTGGTGTGGGTTGTTGGGTTTGTAGGGGTATAGGGTGTAAAGGTAAGTAAATATTAAGGGGTTGATTTTGATGTCAATGGGACTGCCGCCGACAGGCCATCAGTGGTGGTCCCACTAACAGACAGCCCTTTACAGACAGCCCTTTGGTGTGACCGGCGCATTATGATGCAGGCGGTCAGACTGAAACCATTGGGGGAAGACCACCACCTCTGACAGGATCCACGATCATGTGTATACTTATTATATTAGTAAAGAAAAAAGAAAAAAAGAAAATCATAACATAAATTAAAATGAATATTTTTAATTATCGTTTTACATTATATATGTGTACATAAATGTACAGTGTAACTCACACTATGTGTAGGACAGCATGACTAAATGTGGAAAAAGGGAGATATGTAGGTGGGTATAACCATGTTATGGACGTGAACCCTCACTCACCCAAGGGTGACATGTTTCATCATAGGGTTCCTCCAACACAAAGGGACTGCAAGGTACCCAATGTGGGCTATGACTTCCCAGCCAGGAAGGAGTGGGAGTGTTCTAAAAAAAAGCACGTAATTGTATTCACCTCAAGAGGTGATAGTGAGGGGCAGAGTGCAAATCAAATGAGTGTGTGAATTTAAAACTTCCTCAGTAAAGATAACTAAACTTTAATTTTTAAATCTTACTGGAAAGATTAAAAACAGTAACGTGAGAGAGGGTTATGGATATCTACCCTGTTTAAGGTCAACTTTTTTCTGCCCTAGATGACAACCAAATGTTCAGGGCATTCGTCAGGACCAATTCTCTAGTCACTCTGCTCAGAAAAACCTGTGTAAAATAATATTTAGAAATATCTAGAAAATACTTTTGACCAACCATTCACAATAGATGTAATTCAGTTCGGAGGGTCAGAGAATCCTAGAACAGAATCAAAAAATATGAAATCAATGTGACATCCAAAGGCACCACCACCAAGTTTACATACAGTGCTCCACACCATTTAAGAAGTAAAAGATTCTTCTTACCTAAATATTGCTGTGTGTGTGCCAACTCTTCCTAAATCCAGAGTCTCATCACATTCAGTTCCTCTAAGAAAATATGTATACGATTATGACTGATATAGCAAACCACCTGCATGTCCAGTAATGAATCCTTAACCAAAGGGTGTCAGGAAAAGGAAACACAATACTCCATTTTGTCTCATAAAGTAGAAAAAGGTCTAAATGTGTGGCAGAGCTTATTCTAATGGCTCATATGTCAATACTACAGTTTTTTGACACAATGCAGTATCAAACATTAAAAGGAAAAAATGAGAGGGGGGGTTGTTTGTGAAATATGCTTCTCTAAGTAAAACGTAATACTTGTGCCTTGTATATGTGGCACACAAGTAGCTGTTCAGAAAACTTTTCTAGAGATATAACTTGTAGCCGTTTCAATAGCTTATGGCAAACAAGTGTCTCCCTGCTTAATTTGTAAAAATTGCCAGTCAGTCCGTTTATCAAACTGCATCGAGAGATATAAACGTCGCAAAGTTATATCAAATAAACAGGGGAAACGAAAAGAATACGGGAGACAGGCTTGGTTAAATCCTCGATGCATCTCACCTGTATGTGGGCATCTCACAACTTATTTAGACTCTGGACGGGAGCAGGGCAAGTGTGAGCACAGAGACCTTTTAACTACTAGGGACTTGCTTGGGTACTTCCGCGATGTCGGTGTGTGAGCATCAACGTCAGCGTGCATCGAGTCACGTGCAACGTCATCATTAGGAGTCTTGTTGGTTGTCATGACTACATCACGCATAGACCTGGATCACAGTGCCGTATTCAAAGAAAGAGACAATGCATATGTTTATATCCAGACTATAATGACGCTTTGCATTGAAGGTGTGTTAAATACACTGAATGATCGTGTCAAGGCTCTATACAGATTATCTTTTGTAAAAAGAGATTTCGTAGTCGCTACTAAATATCTAGTTTTGTTATATACTACTTGTGAGGAGAAGTGGACTACACTCATTTAAAAGAAATAGTTGCATGCTCGCTAACTGATTCTGTTTTTTGGCAGTGAAAGAAAAGCAGAACAGTGGACGCGGATGACATGGCATCCCACTGGGACATTTACTAATTGAAGGAGATGTGGCAGTGATATCCACTAGAGGTTGAAAGACTTTAAGACTACAAGGACCATCAAGCACTGAGCTAACATGCCCGGGAGGCAGGACACAAGAAATATTTAAATTAAACACTTATCCGCTGCCTATCCAAATCTGCCATACATGTGATCAAGGGCGACATCACGCCCGAAACGCGTAGAGGAATTAAATGGCTGAACTTTGCTGTGGCCGTGGGATTGCTGTGAAATGCTGCCTGGCGAAATAAAAGTCATACACATGCTGTGAGTGGGTCTCCAATAATGGGTGCTTTTTCGATTGGAACATATTGTGGCCTTCCCAGGTTGCGGAGGCCCCCCCCTGCCGATGTGCGGGTCCGGCGCCGATACTATACCGACGCTATTCGAACAACGTGTGTTTTTTGCCAGGGAAAGAAAAGCAGAACAGTGGACGCGGATGACATGGCATTCCACTGGGACATTTACTAATTGAAGGAGATGTGGCAGCGATATCCACTAGAGGTTGAAAGACTTTAAGACTACAAGGACCATCAAGCACTGAGCTAACACGCCCAGGAGGCGGGACACAAGAAATATTTAAATAAAACACTTATCCGCTGCCTATCCAAATCTGCCATACCTGTGATCAAGTGCGACATCACGCCCGAAATGCGTAGAGGAATTAAATGGCTGAACTTTGCTGTGGCCGCAGGATCGCTGTGAAATGCTGCCTGGCGAAATAAAAGTCATACACACGCTGTGAGTGGGTCTCCAATAATGGGTGCTTTTTCGATTGGAACATATTGCGGCCTTCCCAGGTCGCTGAGACCCCCCCTGCTGATGTGCGGGTTCGGCACCGATACTATACCGATGCTATTTGAACAACGAGTGTTTTTTGCCAGGGAAAGAAAAGCAGAACAGTGGACACGGATGACATGGCATCCCACTGGGACATTTACTAATTGAAGGAGATGTGGCAGCGATATCCACTAGAGGTTGAAAGACTTTAAGACTACAAGGACCATCAAGCACTGAGCTAACATGCCCAGGAGGCGGGACACGAGAAATATTTAAATTAAACACTTATCTGCTGCCTATCCAAATCTGCCATACCTGTGATCAAGGGCGACATCACGCCCGAAACGGGTAGAGGAATTAAATGGCTGAACTTTGCTGTGGCCGTGGGATTGCTGTGAAATGCTGCCTGGCGAAATAAAAGTCATACACACGCTGTGAGTGAGTCTCCAATAATGGGTGCTTTTTCGATTGCAATATATATATATATATATATTCACTGAAAAAACCATGGGTTTCACACACGTTATAGTTAGGAATTAGCATTTAAAAAACCTTTGAAATTCAGTGAAAAAACCATAGGTTTCACACACGTTATAGTTAGGAATTAGCATTTAAAAAACCTTAGAAATTCAGTGAAAAAACCATAGGTTTCACACATGTTATAGTTAGCTGGACATTTTACTCGTAAAAAACCAATGAAATTGCCCCGTTATAGTTAGTTCAGCTAACTATAACTCGCGCGCCCGCAATGCACTGCTGATGACGTCACATATTACATCACTCATGACATGGTCAGTGACATCACTCATGACATCACTGATGACATCTCAAATGACATCACTGATGACATCACTGATGACATCATCCAGTGAATGTGGGTTTTTCTGAAAATTAAATATGTTTTATATATGTATATCTCAAGGTTGATGGAAGAATAAATGGGTATATAAGTGTCTAAATGGATGATTTGTTTTTGAAAAATTGATTGTGTAACTGACTGATTAAGTGTATCATAGTGAATACATGGCTTAGTGAGTAATGTTTAAATATGTAAATATCTGTATCAGTCTCTCACTTTGTGTATAAGTGGCTGCATGGGTTGGTGAGTAGCTACATGGGTGTCTATATAGGTTATTAGTTGGTTTTTTGAGTATCAGTCTGAGTGACTGCATGGTTCGGTGGGGGTATTACGTAGTGCATAGGTGCATGAATGAGTGACTCACTGTTTGTATGTGTTGAACACAGTATGTGTGCAGGACTGTATGGGTGGATGAGTGTGTGTATGGGTGTGTTAGTGAGTGAATGACTGTCTCAATAGTGTCTTTATGAGTAACTACATATGTTTTAAACTAGTATATGTGACTATTGGTGTATATATGTGAGTATATGTGAGAGTGAGAGATTGAAAGAGTTCTTGTATGAATAAGTATGTGTTTCTATAAGTGATTGTTTAAAAGACTAAGTATGTGTAAGTTTCCGTAGAAGTAAGTGTGGTGGTGTGTGTATAACTGTATATGCAAGTAAATGTATGTTTGATTCTTTGTTAGCATGAGTGACTATGTGTGTGAGTAACTCTATGGATGAGTGGCATTGTGTAACAGGATGTATAGGTGTATGAGTACATATGATGAGTGAGTACATGTATGAGTGACTGAATTGGACTGTTGGTGAATGAGTGGATGTGTATGTGGATCTTAGAATTACTGAAAAGGTTGTTTTAACTGGTATTGGTATGTCCATTGTTTTGAACATTGTAGTTTCTATTTTTGAATGTGTGTGTCAAAGGTTATATTAGGGGAAGAGGAGGTCTGCCACTCTATCACAAGGATGATGTCATCAGTGATGTCATCAGTGATGTCATTTGAGATGTCATCAGTGATGTCATGAGTGATGTCACTGACCATGTCATGAGTGATGTAATATGTGACGTCATCAGCAGTGCATTGCGGGCGCGCGAGTTATAGTTAGCTGAACTAACTATAACGGGGCAATTTCATTGGTTTTTTACGAGTAAAATGTCCAGCTAACTATAACATGTGTGAAACCTATGGTTTTTTCACTGAATTTCTAAGGTTTTTTAAATGCTAATTCCTAACTATAACGTGTGTGAAACCTATGGTTTTTTCACTGAATTTCAAAGGTTTTTTAAATGCTAATTCCTAACTATAACGTGTGTGAAACCCATGGTTTTTTCAGTGAATTTGCAAGGTTTTTTAAATGCTAATTTTTTTTTTATTCTTCAATTTTTTCAAACATATTTTTAATTTAATTTTCTTACCTTTTATAAAGACTATGCTTTAATTTTTAAAATCCTTAAATATTTTTTTTAATATATTTTTTAAAATAAACATGTAAAATTTATTTCCAGTTCTTTTTTTATTTTTTTATTTTTTTTTAGTACGCGTACCGTAAGCTCACGGTAAGCGTACGGTTTACGCAACGTCCGTAATCTATCTACGCTGCTTGCGTATAGTTACGCACTTTGCGTAGCCGCGCGTACTGCGCGTGGGACGCGTGCGCGCTTACGCCACACGCGCACGTTACGCGGAAGTGCCGGGGAGTGACTGTTATGCGCATGCGCGCAAGCGCGTGTCTTTTTTACGCGCATGCGCACTTTTGACGTAAGCGTACCGTAAGCGTACCGTAAGCGTACGGTAGGTCATGTGATCTTGAAACACAACTTTTGATTGGTTGAAACTACTTTCAGTTCTAGAACTCTCCTACACCACACCCATTCCCCTCATTTCTGCTTGTGATCCCTTGGGAGAAGGAGCTGGTTTGTCTTTGGGATACGATGGCAGAACAGCAGAGCTCTTCTGAGAGTGAGGCTAGCACTAGCAGCACTGTCTTGAGGCAGAGATCGAGGAAACAAAAGCCTTCTTATGTTTGGGATTATTTTACTTTTCCAGAAGGCCAGCAAAAGGTGAATGCACCCTTAGTTACTTGCAGGCTGTGTAAGCGTGTACTTTCTAGAGGTAATCCTGACAGGAAGTATTCCTTTGGGAATCACACCATGAAGAGACACCTCCAGGATGTACACAGAAGGACACATGGTCATCTTTTTGGAGGTAACTCTTCAGAAAGACGAGCCAGTACATCCACAGCAGCTCAGCCTGGACCATCACCTGCAGGGCTTACTCCTTCTTCTGCAGGTCAGGTGAGCCCTTCATCTGTGGGGGGAGAATCTCCTTTTGCTGGCCCTCTGGAAATGAACCCTCGATTTCGGAAGGTTGATATTCATTGCACATTTTGTAAAGATCTAATTTGCCATAGGGAGACCAGTGTTTCCCTAGTGAACAACAAAATAGATCAGCACATTTGTCGCTTTGAATAATTTTCCCATGCTTCCTTTCCTCTGTCCCTGCATGAACACAACGGTTCTTTTAAGAGCCAACCTTATCTTTCATCTTTTTTTTACATATGTTTTTAAAAACTTTTTTTTATTTTTTTTTTACCGTACGCGTACGGTGCGCGTACTTTTTTTTTATTTTTTAAAAAAAACACTAAAAATCATTTATCACATTACATTGTCCTTGAGAGACTACAATTATTATTATTGACTTACCATACTCACTGAAAAAATATTTATTCATTTCTTTTTTTAAAAAATAGTTTTAAAAATGTTTGTAGTTTTCGAAAATTTTCTATATCTATCTGGAAAAAAAGAAAAAAGTATTAATATTTTTTAAACATTTTATAATACAGTACACATATTTACATTTTTTACCAAAAAATCTTTTTGCCTTATTTTTGCTGTTTTCAGAATATATTGCATTTCACTATAAATTGTGAAAGCAATTGCATTCATCATTTTACAGCGGGCAAAAAAAAATACCAATCACAAAGATTGTATTAAAAAAGCCCTGATTCTTTTTTTAATTAAACTTAACATTATAGAAATGCATAATATTGTAAAAAAATATCATCTAATACCAATACTTATTTCTTTAAAATACCGTCTGATATGTTTGTTTCAGAACTATAATCACAATATTATATCTCAAATAACTCCAAAATACATCTGATTTCATTTCCTTTAGGCCAAATAGTAATTTTAATTTTTTATTTGGAATAAATTTCCAACGGAAATCCAATAAAATTCTAAAGTTTAATTTGTCCAGATCTCACCGATTCTCTGTAACATTTTGGTTCACGAAAATTTTTTGAATAATTTATTTAGTCCACAATAGAATTGGTTACTTTTCCACATGGCCAAATAGTAATTTTTTAAATCATTTTTGAAAAAATTTCCAATGGCAGTCCAATAACATTCCAAAATTAAAAATGTGCAGAAGTTACCGATAATCTCTAAATTATTGGTTTTTCAAAATTGCATTAAAAATTAAAAAAGTCCACATTACAATTGGTTATCTTTCCATTAGGCCAAATGATAATTTTAAAAATCTTTTTTTTACAAAATTGCAATGGTAATCCAGTAAAATGGTAAAATTATTTTGTCCAGATCTTGCCAAGTCTCTCTAAAATTTAGGTTTCAGGAAGATTAGATAGGAATTTGCTAAATCAAAAGGCAAACGTTGTTTGAAAATCAATTGGGAATCATTACACAGTGTCCAGCCTTTTTCACATTTTAGATAAACTGTGTAATGTCCAGAAGTAACAGTAGGTCCATCATGGAAAATTATTGCAACAGTTACAAAAGTTTTTCCTGAAATTGATAATTGCTGTCCTGTAAACTTCTTTATTAAAGTATCCAATTTTGAACCATCAGCTCTACATCGTTGCATCATTAAAATTACATACTGTCCGTATTCCTTTAAAATTAATGTTGAAAACATGTCAGAATTACACTCACCACATTTCATGCTATGATTAGCATCTTTAACTAATTTTGCAAAAGTGACTGTTTTACTCTCTGGCAATGTCAAATAAATAAACCTTTCATTATCAACAATAGAGCCACATATATTATAACAATTATCACAACTATGTTCCCATTTATAAGAGAGACCAAAAAAAATGTCAATGGGAACTCCTTCTTCTTCCACTACCTGAAGAAAATACATCAAAAATTCATGTGCATCTTGCTGTTCATTTTGAGAAAACTGTGTTCGTCCTGAACATACATCTAAAAGTTTTCTAATGTCAGTAGCACTTTCTATTTGAGTTTTATCTTTACTCAACTTTTGAAAAAGGAGACTCAGCTCTGAACAGAATCTTTTTCCCTGATTTACTATTATCTGCTCTTGCAAACTTTCCAGATAAAATGCAACATTCAGCACTACATTTGCGTAGCAGTTGACACCAGAGCTATTTTCAAAATGACATCCTACAACCTGTTCTTCATTTTCCTTTTTCTTTTTGCTTGCAATTACATCACTCCTCTTTTTTTTCCTCTTCTCTACATCTTCACTACAGATATTCTCATTTTTTCTTTTACGAGAAACTACACGTTTCTCCAACACAGGATACTGACCTAAATGAGGAGCATAGCTTCTTCTTAATCTATTATACTCCTTTACACAATTTGTATCAGCACTAACTTTTGATTCTTCAAAGTCTATCATGAATAAACCTGATAATGTTTTGACTCGTGACAAAGCAACATATGCCATACCTTCTTTGAACACAGTTGAACCAATGTTCACAAATGCACAATCTACAGTCAATCCTTGAGACTTGTGAATAGTTACAGCATATGCTAGAGAAAACGGAAACTGCTTCCTACGTACATATAAGTCTTTCACAAGCATAAAACGAACTGTACAACGACAAATATCTTTAACTTCATCTATCTGATCAAATTTTATTTTTAAACATTCAATTCCTTCTTTTTTCTGATAATTAATAAAACCCACAACTCTTCCCATCGCTCCATTAACTAAACCTTTCTCAACATCCAAATTTCTCCTTAAAAACACTCTACAGTTCATGCAAACATATAGATATTTTTCTAATCCAGCTGTTTTGGAGATGTTCTTCTCTAGTGAGTCCAATTTATTTTTCAGTTTGCCTGTTACTGTGACAGTAATTCTTCCATCCTCAATTTTGTCCACTGCTTCCAATTTCCTGATCTCTTCCTTTTCCAATTTCAAAAGCTCCTCATTGAATATTGAGCATTCACGTAGAGTAGGCATTAAGCAGATGACACTTTTGTTTTCTGCAATGTTCTTGTATATCTTCTCTGCAACTATTTCTTCCTTTGGAAATAAATTATGTAGCAGCCGAGTCTGTAATGCTTTTTTGCCAGCTTCTGTGAGTAGTCCAATCCTGATATCTTTCAGAATACTTCCATATTCTTCATCGTTTGCTTGCCTCATATTAGTTGTAAGTTCCTTGTACTCAAAGAAGGACCAAATATTTGTATTACCGATGCTTCCCAATGACTTCTTCGTGTCTTCATGTGTCACAGTATTAAACACTGGTTGTCCTTTAACTGGAGTAAGTTGCAAAAGATCTCCAAAAACTATGACGTGTTTTCCACCAAATAACACGTCATAGTCTGTCTTCAAAATTTGCTGCATTCTTAAATGCACAAAGGCAAGCATTAAGTTTGATACCATGCTCACCTCATCAATAATGAGAACTTGCATCTTCTTCAATACTCGTGAAACTTCCAAGGATGCTTCTCCAGTTAGCTTGTTGAATTGTATTTTGTTCTCATGCTCCACTGGTAACATTAGCAAACGATGTAAGGTGATTCCTTTTATGTTATATGCTGCTAACCCAGTTGGAGCAGTAACCACACAAGACAACGTAGAATCCGTTTTTTGCTTTAGGTAGCTTCTGATGACTTTAATTAGGAAACTTTTTCCAGTGCCAGCTTGTCCGCTTACATACATCCTGATTGGATGAAATGATGTGCATGAGCACTCTTTTTTTACATGTAGAAATCCGTGATCAATTTTGTTTTTGATCTCTTCATAAATTTGTTGCTGCTCTTGATTCAGTTGTCTTTCCAAATTTTCTAAGTCTATAAATTCTTCTTGAGCTTGATTCATAGCTGTTTCCACTTCATTCATGGCTATTGATGCTTCATTTTCAACGATTGGTTGTCCTAGGGGATCTTGACTGTGTGTTCCTGAACTTTGGCTGTCCTGAGAACTGTCTCTAGCTATTTCTGCTGCAATTGTAGTTTCCTGTTCAATTTCTTCATTTAACATTTGCAGATAAGTTGTGAATGTATTGCATTGTATGCTGTCTTTGCAAGCATTAAATGAATCCTCATAGCTTTGAAATTCTCCCAGTAGTTCATCCTCTGTACGCCATGGTTTAAACAACTGTAAAAGAGCCAAGTAGTAAAATTCTTTCTTGTCGGTAGTGTCGCAACTCAGCTTCCGGTGATTTATCAAACTTCCTTTGGTTTGCTTCACCAAACATCCTTCTTCACCAACAACTTTATATTTTCCATTATTAATGTCTTCTGCAGCTTTCCGTGAATAAATGTAGTTCTGCAACACTTCATAGAGACACATGTTCTCCAGATGATGACTTCTCTTGGGATAATATGTGTCCAACATGTTTGTTTTCAATATATCTGTACTTTCTGGGTCATTCTCGGCCAAATATTCAATTTCTCCAACAGATTTCAGTACCCGATTTCTCATTGCTGCAAGGCCTAAACTTGCCCAAATTATTCTTCTTGACTTTGAGTAGAGACTTGCAGAAGATAACCTATCTGAACATTCGTAGGATCCAATTTCTCGATGCGATAACATCTTCAAACTGAAACTGTACAGCTTCTTACTAACAGTCTTCTCGTGAGAAATCTCTTCCCACATTTCCTTCAATTCTGTTTTTTCTGATTTCGTAATGTAAGACGTTACATATCGTGCAACAGCAATGGAATTGTCAGCTACATACTGTATATCCATGTTAGCGTTCCACATGGATAAAATGACTGGGTTGTAGTCATTTATATTTTTTGATTCTTCTTTTCTTTTAAGGTTGTAGGTATTCTTAGGTGATTTTCTTGTGATAGTATGTCTCACAGCTGACATAAAACTGTTTACTCTTCCATTTGAAAGAACAGGTCTAGGAAATCCAAATCGACATTTAGTGTAGTATTTTTCTTTGCTCTTGTATTTCCGTCGACAGTATTTTCCACACCGATGACTTTGGAAACGTAAAACTTGCTCCTTTAACTTGTTCTCTTCTGTGCTTTTTGGTATACCACATGTTGCATATTCTTCAATGTAAGATAACACTGCTTCATCAGTATCTGTTCCAAACTTTGGGGCATCCTTGATCCACAACAGCATATGAATATGAGGAGCACCTCTTGCCTGGTACTCTTTTCTCCAAAAGAAATCCACTACTTCTCCAAGGGGTGGATTTTTTTTATTGCAGATGAAGGACATCATAGCCTCAAATCTATGATTGAAATATCTGCAAACATTAACCGGATCCAATGAGCACAGTTCTCCTGCTGTCTTGTATTCGATGTTTTTAATGTTTGAATTGGCCTCTCATAGAAAATCCAGTAAATCATCCCAAGCGTACTCGGCACAGCTTAGGGTAAGGAACCATGTTGGTGTTCCTAAATTGCGTAACATGCATTTTAGTTCACCATGGCGTCGGTACCAATATTCATTTGTCCCACGCTGACAAGCCATCAGATTGATCAGTTGTGTTTCCAAATGATCATCTCGGTGCTGCACTTTCTCCATAAAATCCTTAGCAGACACATTTTGTAAATGTACTCCACTTTTTAAAATGTGATTTACTGCATAAGACAGTGCAGACAAGTCGCTTTCAAATAAAAGATGGAACAAATAAGGAATACTTTGTCGAAATCTGGGATCTTCAGCATATAGTCTTGTAGTCCGATACTCTGAAGCTGGAATCTGTTCTGGACGTTCATCGTATCGTCCTCCTTTTCCCGTAGGAAACAGCTGGGGAAAACATCGAGCTTCCAAGCTCTCCTCCCATACACTCACGGGAGTTCCTTTTGCTTTCTTCATCTGAAAGAGATCAATATTGTCTCCCATAACTTCTTTCGAATGAAGAGGATGTATGCTAAAATGTTCATAAATTTCTTCTTCCTTTGTCTTGTCCACTTTTTCAATTTGTCCAGTTGGTGTTTCTGTGTCTTCTTGAAAATCTTCGTCTTCTTCTTCTTCTTCTATATAAATTGATTCATACCATTTGTTATTTTTTTTCAAATACAAATTTGCTCTTTGTACTTTCCGCACATCTACCAGCTCCTGCCAAATCTTCTTATTCTTTGTAGGTACACCATTAACCAGAATAATTAATGGTTCAGTTTCCAAAGTATCCGCATCAATAGTTTCCATATTTTTTTTCAAATCCAAGGGCAAATACACCACTCTACCTTTTAAACCTCTCAGTAAATCTGAAGGAGGTAATTTACCAGTTTTGGGCTCCATACGTACTATGGTCTGGAACGGATGAACACATTGAATGAGTATAGACTCATATGTATTTAATTCAGAAAGTTCAGCAGGAATAGCATCCAATTCTAAATTATTATGTAAAGCTCTGGTCGGCATTCTATTTTCCTCTAACTTGTTGTAACAGTATTTACAAATACGCTGATCTTCACCCAATTCAAAACAATTTTCAAGAAATATATATGTGGCAAAATCCATCCACTTATAATTATCTTCATTTTCACTCTTTCTGTAGAGATCAACATTCCTAGTTTGTTTTCTATAATGAGTTCTGCGGCAACAAATACAAGTAACATTTGGTCTTTCATTAGAGACTATTGCAAATTTTGTTATGTGATCATTAAATGTCTTACTTACAGAAGGTTCTACATTCTCTTCCACTTCTTCCTCATTTACTGTGTCCTTCTCTGCACTGTTTTGTTCAGGACCAAAGTAACAAAACTGAATTTCATCAACAACCTTCTCTACATCTGATACCGTTCCTCGGAACAGAGCCCTATTCAATTCATTTAACTTTATTGCTGGACTTTTGGCAAAATACAACCGTCTCACAAACTTTCTCATTTCAGTATGATGAACAGCCAGCATCCTAAAATGATGGAAAACACTATTGCACACTTTTCTAGATAGACAAGCCAGAGAATGACCCTGCAAACCAGTATTCTCTCTCACTCTGCATGGATCCAGACTTTGAAGCACCTTAATCTTCTGTTTTACACTTTTTTTACTATATTCTCTTAGAAACTCTCGAAATCTGTCAATAGATTCCTGACGCACAGTGCAAATACTACTACAATTCCAAGTGTACACTGGGGCTTTAGGACGTCTCCCCATAGCCTCATCTGCCATCACTTGTACCTCATCTCTTGGAACCATTATCTCCTTCTCCATTATGCAACCATTTTTTACTTCGTATGAACGACCTCTGGTGTCAACTGCATGCAGCAAACTATTACTTTGAAAATAGCTCTCTTCATTAAAAAAAGGTTCACTACTTGAACTATGCATCCACTTTCCTAAAAACACTTTAGAAAAGTTTGTTCTGTTCACTACTCTTTTGCTTTTGCTTTGTGATTTCAGTACATTAACCATTTTATCTAATGTACGCATCCTATTCAAAATTAATATGAATAGTTTCCTTTTTAATTCTAATGCTTTTGCTGCAATGGCTTCAATTTCTTTTTTTCTCTTGTAATATTTTGCCTTTTGCTTATATTTCTTCACATCCTTTATCAAATTGGACATAACTCTTCTCTGAAACATTTTTCTACGTATCTCTTTAAACGCTGTTTTTCTGTTTATGTAAAACTTTTCAGTTGCAGAAGGTATATTTGCATTAACTAAATTCTCAATTTTTTGCTGTTCTCTTCGTTTTGTTACATTCTTCCCAGGACAGACATTTTGTACATTTTTCTTTGTTTTGAATATTTTTTTAAGAAATTGTTTTTTCTGCTTACCAGAAGATTTTTTCTTTTTCCCAACATGAGCATCTTCTACTAACTTTGGTCCTCCAGTTGTCTTCAAATATAGTTTTTTTTTTAGCGTTTTTTGAACTCGAGATTTTGTAGGCATCTTAAATTTTGTTCACTGTTCTTCAGCAATACCTGAAAAAAACTAAAAAAAAATCCTTTATTGTATTTAAATATATTACTACATTTCTTTTCACAATAGTCACAAAACAAAATGTCTTTGCCAATTTGAATGCACACAAACTGCTCTTTTTTTTGGGCAAGTGAAAATCTCTTTTACAAACTGTCACATTATGAAACCACTTTTCAGATTTTTTAAAAAGCCCATGTCCAGAGTGCTACACTCCAGCAAGGGCAACCAGCCTTAGTGAAGCTCAATGTATTTGCATTACAGACTGAAACCTGAAAACCCCACTCGCTTCTAAATACTGTGCATGACTATACACGGCAAGCACATGGGTGTGTGCTAAGACTCTGCTTCTTCCCCCAAAAATTCACTCCCCCTTTCCATCTAATGCAACTGTGAAATCACCAGAGCAAGACGCAATAAATCTCTGCCTATAATTCCTCTATGCACACAGAGTCATGTTTTCACATTAGTCCCAAAACGAAATTTCTTTGCCATTTTTAAAGCACACTTACTGCTCTTTTTTTTTTCGGGGCAAGTGAAAATCACTTTTACAGACTGACACATTATGAAACCTTTTTTTTTAATTTATTTAATTGCACTTGTCCAAGCTGTTTTTTTCAGACCACCACCATGTGTATTCGCGGTGACTGCCTACACTCCAGCAAGGGCAACCAGCCTTAGTGATGCTGAATGTATTTGCATTACAGACTTAAACCTGAAAACCCCACTCGCTTGTAAATACTGTGCATGACTATACATGGCAAGCACATGGGTGTGTGCTAAGACTCTGCTTCTTCCCCCAAAAATTCGCTCCCCCTTTCCATCTAATGCAACTGTGAAATCACCAGAGCAAGACGCAATAAATCTCTGCCTATAATTCCTCTATGCACACAGAGTCATTTTTTCACATTAGTCCCAAAACGAAATTTCTTTGCCATTTTGAAAGCACACTTACTGCTCTTTTTTTTTCGGGCCAAGTGAAAATCACTTTTTACAATTGGAAATCACTTTTACAGACTAACACATTATAAAACCACTTTTTTTGATTTATTTAAATGCACATGTCCAAGCTGTTTTTTCAGACCACCACCATGTGTATTCTCTGTGACTGCCTACACTCCAGCAAGGGCAACCAGCCTTAGTGATGCTGAATGTATTTGCATTACAGACTTAAACCTGAAAACCCCACTCGCTTCTAAATACTGTGCATGACTATACATGGCAAGCACATAGGTGTGTGCTAAGACTCTGCTTCTTCCCCCAAAAATTCGCTCCCCCTTTCCATCTAATGCAACTGTGAAATCACCAGAGCAAGACGCAATAAATCTCTGCCTATAATTCCTCTATGCACACAGAGTCATGTTTTCACATTAGTCCCAAAACGAAATTTCTTTGCCATTTTTAAAGCACACTTACTGCTCTTTTTTTTTCGGGCCAAGTGAAAATCACATTTTACAATTGGAAATCACTTTTACAGACTGACACATTATGAAACCACTTTTTTTGATTTATTTAAATGCACATGTCCAAGCTGTTTTTTCAGACCACCACCATGTGTATTCTCTGTGACTGCCTACACTCCAGCAAGGGCAACCAGCCTTAGTGATGCTGAATGTATTTGCATTACAGACTTAAACTTGAAAACCCCACTCGCTTCTAAATACTGTGCATGACTATACATGGCATTAAGAGGAAATGATACGAATGTTTCAACATAGACTACAATGAGCACTATGGAGGTTCTTCCAATGTCCAGCCGGACAGAGGAATATTTATTCAGGCAAGATAACAGGATGGGCAAAATACAAAGCACAACAAGGATGGCGAACGGCACAGTCCTGTACCGAGCGTTTGAAAAGAAGGTGTAGGGAGTATAGACACAAGAAGGAAAAAGCAGGCAAAAAAGGGAGAGAGAGAGCAAAAGGCGGCTTACATTTACATACTAATACTGTGTAAGCTCAAACCAACAAACAACGCACTCATTTTGTCACAGTGGTTAATTAGTGGTGTTTGTTACAAAGGTCGACGTTTCGATCCCTAGCTCTCAATACTATGGGATCATCATCAGGACTAGAAATTGAACTGTTGCCTGATAGATAGTGTCAAGGAGCCTGGAGACCAGCTCACAGTGGAACTAGTAAGGCTCGGTGGGTGCCAGGGACAACTCGATGGGTGCCTGGGGTACGTTGGAATTCCGCGAAAGCCTCACGAGGGCGTCAGGATGCTGGAAAGAAGGATCTCCGTGTTCGTGTTAAAGGACCGTCGGCGACTGATGAACCAACCGATCAGAAAGACTGGAGCTTAAGGATACAACCAGAGCGCAGGAAGCCAGAACCAAGTGTTCAAGGGCCTGCGGTGGACAGTCTAGGCAGCGGAGGGGGCTGCCGGGTAGTGCGGGACCGGAGCTCTCAAGGAGTAGCTGACGGCCGGAGGGAGCAAGAGTCTGCTTCTCCGTTGGGCGTGATAGCTATCACGCCCAACACATGGGTGTGTGCTAAGACTCTGCTTCTTCCCCCAAAAATTCGCTCCCCCTTTCCATCTAATGCAACTGTGAAATCACCAGAGCAAGACGCAATAAATCTCTGCCTATAATTCCTCTATGCACACAGAGTCATGTTTTCACATTAGTCCCAAAACGAAATTTCTTTGCCATTTTTAAAGCACACTTACTGCTCTTTTTTTTTCGGGGCAAGTGAAAATCACTTTTACAGACTGACACATTATGAAACCTTTTTTTTTAATTTATTTAATTGCACATGTCCAAGCTGTTTTTTCAGACCACCACCATGTGTATTCTCTGTGACTGCCTACACTCCAGCAAGGGCAACCAGCCTTAGTGATGCTGAATGTATTTGCATTACAGACTTAAACCTGAAAACCCCACTCGCTTCTAAATACTGTGCATGACTATACATGGCAAGCACATGGGTGTGTGCTAAGACTCTGCTTCTTCCCCCAAAAATTCGCTCCCCCTTTCCATCTAATGCAACTGTGAAATCACCAGAGCAAGACGCAATAAATCTCTGCCTATAATTCTTCTATGCACACAGAGTCATGTTTTCACATTAGTCCCAAAACGAAATTTCTTTGCCAATTTGAAAGCACACTTACTGCTCTTTTTTTTTTCGGGGCAAGTGTAAATCACTTTTACAGACTGACACATTATGAAACCACCATGTCTAACTACAACAAAAACAATTCCCATTTCTATTATTCATTTCTTAAGTTACCACATACATCCCCTCTCAAACTGTAAACTCACCTTTAAAATTAGTTAGTTGTGAAAGAAATGTGACACTCAAACAGCAGATTATCAGAGCCAGGATCTCTGTTGTGTTCACCTCTCTCCTCTCAGCAGAACCAGATAATGGCAAACGTTCCCTCTATTTTTCCACACATATACATGTAAGTTTCAAATCTCAGTGCTTCCCCCTTTTTTTCAAATGTAATCACACATTTCTATTGGTTGAAAACCAACCCTTTTCCAAAAGTACCCTTCCCCCAACTTGACTTCTGCCTAGTACCCTTCCCCCAACTTGACTTCTGCCTGCTACCATAGCAACAGCTCATGGAACACTGCTGTGTAGAGTTAGGTCAGAAGTTCGCCACACAATGTTTCAATTCCACAGAGCAAGAGTGCTTGACTTTTCAAACCTTACAGCAAATCCATAGTACTGTTCTTTGGTTACACATTTTTTTGTACCAATACAAAACATGCTTCTATTAATTTACACATACAGCCTAGTTTTTATTCTAGAATGGTATGAAACAGCCAATCAGTTCTTTTTGTTTTGAAAAAAATATGTATGCCTCCATTTCCAAACTGTCTTTCTTTTCATATTGCCATTCTACTGAAAGACACCTCCTGAGTGCATCCAGTTCTCCTTTGAAGATGTTCACAGTGTGGATTGTAGGGCACAGCTATGTCTTCTGGAGTGAAAAGTTTGCAGAGAAAACAGGTATGGTGAGAGACCTTGCTTTGCCAAATGTAGACATTAAATGGATTGGTCAGAGAGGGTTAAAGTGGCACCAATTGATGCCATTGGTGAAATCCTTCATTCAAATCCAACACCCTGACCTCATAATAGTGCACTGTGGTGGCAATGACCTAGGCACTTTGACTGGGGTAGGTCTGGAAATGCTTATGAAGGACACCTTTGCACAACTGTTTACACTTTTCCCTAAAACTGCCTTTGTGTTTTCCAACATATGCCAAAGGCAAAAATGGAACTGGTCCAATCATTTCTGTCCGCAGATTGACAAAGCAAGAAAGCACGTCAACAAATCTGTTTCTGCTTTCCTCCGTGACTATGGTATGGGTGCCATTTACCACAACAACTTGCGTTATGACATGCAAGACATTTATAGAGGAGATGGTGTGCACTTCAATGATGAAGGGAACAGAGTCTTCCTCTTGAACCTTAGACTCTGCATCGGTACTTACTTGTAGGTACCACTAAAAAAATGACTTCATAAACACAACAGCTCTTTTTAGAGATCCCTAATTTCTAAACTCTTAAATCTGCTTTTCATTTATTTATTTTTATTTTTTTTACCGTACGCTTACCGTAAGCTTACGGTACGCGTACCCCGTGATTTTTTTTAAAATCAATAAATGTTTTTTTTGTACTTTTCTGTCCTTCTTTGACCCCCTTACAAATGTTAGGGGGTCTGTAACTCTCCTCATTGCCCCCTTTCCTTGTTTTCTCTGTTTTTTTTCTGAGTGAAACACACAAAATGGCGGCCGCCGCTTCCTGGTTTCGGCCGATTCGAATGTTTACTAAGATCTATGGGCCAATCAGAATCTCCTTCGCGCACGCCATGTTTCTTCCGTACGCTTACCGTAAGCTTACCGTACGCGTACCCCGTGATTTTTTTTAAAAATCAATAAATGTTTGTTTTGTACTTTACAGTCCTTCTTTGACCCCCTCACAAATGTAAGGGGGTCTGTAACTCTCCTCATTGCCCCCTTTTCTTGTTTTCACTCTTTTTTTTTCAGAGTGAAACACAGAAAATGGCGGCCGCCGCTTCCTGGTTTCGGCCGATTCGAATGTTTACTAAGATCTAAGAGCCAATCAGAATCGCGCTCGCGCACGCCACCGTACGCTTACCGTAAGCGTACGGTAAGCGTACCGTAAGCGGGCTAAGATATATATATTGATTTAAAGGCTATTTTCTCAGAATCTACTGAACAGATTTACACCAAACCTACAAAAGGCACTTCCTTGACCTAGGGACTACCTCTCTGCCAAATTTTGAGTAATTCTGTTCAGCCGTTCGGGCTGTAGCTCGTTCTAAAGGTCCTATGGAAAAATGCATGGGAAAAACGCGTTTTGGGACCCCCCTTTTATCTCAGCCCCCGCTTGACGGATCCCCCCGAGACTTTCAGGGTAGGAGCGGAGCGTAGCGCCCCACCTATTTTGAGAAATTCGCGAGGATTCGTCGACCGGCGCAAAAGTTATTCAAAATAGGATGTTGAAGGTTTTCCTATGGAAACGTGGTCCTAACTATAACTACCTACTGGCGACCGCCAGTAGGTAATATATATATATATATATATATATATATATATATATATATATATGTCCAAAACTGCTGTGCTTAGCGGCTCACCAGTCTCACGATGTTGGTGCCGATTCAACGGTTACAGCAACCGAAATATATCCCAAGAATAGCTTCAAGCGTCCTTCCACCGAAGGTGATAAAGCAAAGGAACGGCACACCAGGAGAATGTACAAAGTTTTATTGTACACAAAAAGCAAGACGACGCGTTTCGGCGTTAAGCCTTTATATTTTTGGATATATTTTTTGGACATTAGTATAAAATGATATTTATTTCGATATTTTTGAACTTACCTTTATATGTATAAAAACAATATTTTTTTTATTTTTGGTAATTTTGCAACAAAAGAGTAATGTGAATTTACATAAATTATTCTGATTACTCTGGTGTAATTAAAATGTATCCCAGGCCTGCTCACTACCTTCCTACCTGCCTCCCTGTAACCTATGACACATATTTTCTATTAATATATAGAAGTAATGATAGGCCAAACTCGGTGTAAACAGCAGAAATAAGGCAAGTCAGGGTAGAGAGACAAGCACATAGGCTGGTCATCAGAGAACATGAAAGTAGCAGGCAACACAGTATTAAAGGAGGCAGAAATCAGTAACAGTTGTGTTTGTCAATATTCAGCTAGGAAAGTCCACTCACCTTCTTATAGTCAGTTGACTCAGAGGATGAGAAGCTTGAAACTTTCCCACAGAAAGGTAAATTGGAGGTCTGTAATAGAGTGCGAGGTAAAAAAATGACAAAACAAACCCCTAAGATGCCAGCAAGTGATCATAGAAAGACGAACCCGAAAGGCAACGCCAGGACAACAAGAAAAATACTGTGAGAAAAGGTGGGTCAGGAGAACAAACGCTTGGCAGCAGATAAAACCCACCAGCATGAGATATTGCTAGTCACTATGTACTTGTTCAGGTGTGACTAAATATTGGTACGACCTTAAGTGCCTCAAAAGAGGAAATGTGCCTCACCTTAGTAAGGTGAGGCATCATCTTGGGAAGGGATTAAGAGTATATTGGACCTATGGGAACACAGAACTTATACTGCCATGTTAGTAAGGGATTCTCACTGCTTCCTAAGTGCAACCGTGTGAGTCAACCGATTCCCTCCAATCCTCCAACCACCTGTCTGTCACATTCTTCAAGGTTTTTGAGTCCTGCACACCCTTCATTGACTATGAAGAACCAGACCTGAGTCCCTTTTAATACTCCTAATCATGCAATGTTCTAAGTGAACTCTGACATTTGGACAGCATGGATGCCCCGGGCAACCAGAACTGGAGCCAGCATAAAGGAGACTCTCTCAACTTTTGCCATGATTTGTTTCTGCTGTGGAAAATTTCAGACAGATTTGTCTCTTGATAAAGGCATTTAAACATTACCCTTGCTGAAGACGTGCAGGGCTTTCAGATCTGGTCATTTATGCTCCCTGCCAGTGGCAAGAATCCTAAGTTATTTAGTATTTTAAAATAATAGGCAACATAAACTGAGCCATTACAAGTCCTATATGGTTTGGCACTCTTCGTTCCATTCTTCACAGACGCTAATAAGTAGATGTCAAACTCTGAATTCAAATTCCCAAAAAGGACAAAGCATAAGGGCCAGTAAACATGATTTTTTTAATGCTCATAAGAATAAATAGCACCCACTTGTGACAAATACAATTGGCGTCATAAAAGGTTATTAGACTGTAGATTGTCTTTTGCTCCTGAAGTATCCTTTATCGCCAGAAGTGCCATTCGTCATCCTAATGAACACTCAGAATTTAAATTAAACAGTAAAAGCTGATTCATTGGAGCAACATTATTGCACTGGATGTTGAGCTGTGTTTTACGTTATTCCCATACATAATGCGAGTTTCTTTACACAGCAGGAACACAGCGCAGCAACAATTCTGAAAATCAGATACTCAAATATAATGTCACCGTATGGACCAGATGTAGCCAAGTCAAGTTTCAAAGCAGTCCCTGTTTTCTGCACAGGGATTGGTTTGTGACTGTACCTCAGACACTCGGGGACTGACGTACCAATCAGTTGCAGCGCAAAACCCCCATTCACAAAGGAGTCATGTAGGCAAGTGCCCTTTTTGACATGGTTACTGCCAGCATTTTGCCTTGTATTTGATGCAACTTTGACTGAAAGTGTGCTGGGTTCCTGCTAACCAGATCCCCAGCACCAGTGTTCTTTCCCTAAACTGTAGCTTTGGTCCACACTTGGCACCACTTTAGGCTCCATTTAAGTCCCTAGTAAATGGTACCCATGGTACCTAGGACATTGGGACTAAAGAGGGTCCCTATGGGCTGAAGCATGAACTGTGTCACCCTAAGGGACCCCTCACCAAGCTCATGCAAACTGGCAGAGCAGCCTGCATTTCTTGGTGCAGAGAAAAATGAAGAGTCGACATGTTACACATGCTTGTATGCCATGCCTGCAAAACACTGTATGTGTCCCCTGAAAGCCTACTGACTAATAGTGTGTTGACTGACTGGTCTCAACCAGATAGCCACCACAGTCACGTTTCTAGCCCCCTGAGGTGAGAGCCTTCACTCTCAGAGGACAGGAACAAAGCCTGCTCTTGACAGAGGGGTTTACACCTCCTCCACGCAGGAGCTTCATTCCAGGGTGGGAACCCTCGAAAGCCTCACCACCTTTGTTATGCAACCTAGGCCCACCGCCCTCTCCAGGCCCCACTTTTTAGCAGCAGGACAGGCACGAAAATAAGTAAGATGAGGAGGCATGTCCCACATATGCCGGGACCCCCCCTAATGTGGACTAGCTGATGAGGACAGCAACATTTCAGATTCTTGCATCTCGTTTTTGATGGAATTAGCCTTTTAGGGTCAGTGTTATGCACACTTTCCATAGGAAGCAGTCGTATAGAGGGTGTAGACACCCTAAAGGTAGTCAGCTAAATGGCTTCTACCTTTCACTCCCCTCAACACCCCTAAATTGAGTATTTTGGCACCCCTGTACCCAAGGACTCAGATTTGTCTGATCAAGAGAAGAAGGATGAAGAATAGTCACTGCCCGGCGAGAACTTCAGAAGAAGATATGAACTTTTGGCACAAAACCCTGCCTGCTCACAACTCTCTTGACAATCACAACAGAGTGACTCATCCTACAAGCTGGAGGTCTACCACATCCTGGGGTAGCCTGCTAGAACTTTGAAAATGGCCTATAGTCTCCCTTGGAGTAGAGGAGGTACTTCCCTGCAGATCACAGGCACTGAGAAGCAGAGCCTGGTCCAATGTCTTGCAGCTCACCGGCCCGACCGATGTCCCAGCCAACTAGGAAGAAGTTCCCATGCTCTGGAGATTTAGATCTGTCTCCCCACCGACTGTGCAGCACCAGTACCCGGTGTATCGGACGCCCTACTCCAAACACCAACATAGAGAGTCCAATCCGGATTCCCACTGCACCATGACTGAGCAGCCATCGAGGGACCTCAGCAGCACTGAGACCCACTTCGTGAATGGCCCAGCCGTTCTGATTTTGCCCCTGCCAGCTGTTTGTCCCTAACCGCAAGGACCACCATTGCTCACCTGGCCCAGTCGACCTAACCACTTTGCACCCAAGCTGCACGGCCTGGGTACGGAAGAGCCGGCTGTGCCCCCTTTCTCCAAGACCCCTTGTGACCCATGCCCCTGTTTGGGAGCTCTCAGACTTGTCCCTAAGTCCCCCTGTGGAGCTTGTTTCAGGTGGCCCCCTTCTCCATATCGCACAGCTACCAACCTCACCAGCATCATGCTCCTAGCTAAACCTGGGCTGATCCCGATGAACAGCTTGTAGTACTTTGGACCATGACCCACTACACTCCGAAACCCAGAAGGTGAACCCCTGAAACCACTGTACTTACTGTTATGGCTGTATGACTTTTCCTTCCATAAGACTGCATTGTGCATAAAGAAATACAACTTTGAAACATTTACTTACCTGTAAAAATTGATAACAAAAACAGAACTTACTTTTGAACGAAGTTCTTGGTTTGACAACATATATGATAAGAAGTGTTATTTTTCTAATGTTGTCTCGGATATATTCTTTGAGTGTATTGCCTCTATGAGTGCAACAAATGCTTATCACTACCCTCTGATAAGCGTAAGTGCTTGCCCACACTACCACAAAAGCGAGAGTTAGTATTATCTACTTTAGCTTCTGTAAACCACTTGGGGATCCACTGGACTCTCAACACAGTGTACTTCTTTTTAGTGCATTATGTAAAGAGCCAACTTCCTACAAGTTGCCAAATAGCAGGATTCCTTTTGCAACTAAATGTGAATGGCTTCAAATGCAGGTAAGGAATCCCTTGAGGAACAGCAGACCTCATCCCTAAATGAAGAATGACTTCATACTGCCAATGGCACCAGTGGAGTACTACTTGCTCCCTGCATTCCTCATGTCCCATGCAGTGATTCACAGAGCGGAAGGTGACCTCTAGACTTACTTATGAAATACAGAAGCACTAGAGGTTGATGTGTCATGCATCAGTTCTGCACTGTCAGACCTGTCTCGTTGATCATGAGGAGTATGACGTCATGCCTGATTTGTTTACTGTCATGAAACTGGGATGCTCAGTTGGAGAATACCCATGCTGTGGAAGCAAGCAGGCTTCAGTCTTTCATTAATCAGGCAAAGATATTATGATAGCTACTTATCTGGTAATGTTGTAAGTAAATATATACAAACTACTGAGTGGTGGTCGCCACTGGGTAGTTATAGTTAAGGACCACATTTCCATTGTGAAATCGATTTTTGGTGTACTAATATCTTTCACATCATTTGACGAATCTTCACAATACTTTACAAAAAATGTCTCATCCACCCCTGCTCCTTCCTGAAAAAGTTTCGGGATGATCTATCAAGTAGGGGAAGAGAAAAAAGGGGGGTCCCACATTATGTTTTCCCCATTCTTTTTTGCATAGGAACTTTAGACATAGTTACAGCCCAAACCACTTAACGGATTTACACCAAATTTGGCAGAAAGCTAGAGCTTAATCCAAAAAGAGAGTGCTGTTTGTGATTCAGTGTAATTTCATTCAGTCGTTTTGGGGAATTATTGCTCAAAAGCTTTGTATATATCATGCTGTGGAGGATCCGTTGACCCAACAGACCTCTTGGAGAGCCCCTTACAAATATGTTTTGGCCTCAGGGATGGTTACCCTGGGGCCCGAAGGGGCCCATGGAGCGGAGTCTCATGCCCCCTTCCCTTCAAAAAAAGGCATGAGGGGTGGGGTTCCCATGGACTGAAGTCGTTTGGAAAGTGGGCTGTGTCAATGGGTTGGATGCAGGGCCTGGCTGCAGTCCTGGCCATGTGGCTAACCACACCCCGCACACCACCAAAGGCCGTACATGGCTTGTGCTTGGCTGTCTGTGGGGGTGTGGTTGACCATTGGGCCTAGCAGCAGGCCAACACCTATGGCCAACCCCCACCGCGTACGGCCAAATGCATGGGTTAACTGACTGCGGGGGTGGTTGGCTTTATATATGATAACAAAATATTACGCTACATTTAAAAAAACTAAGGTTAAAGTAACTTCATAATTAGGTGAGAATATCAGTGACAATATAACTTTGTAAATGCACAAAACCACTGAAATTCACCAGTTATGGTTATCCCTGGTAACTACACATGTTCTAAGGATACTATAGCTTGAGTCCTCGCCATGCACTGCTAATTACCCCAAATATTACACCACTCATGATGTCTTCTAAAACATTACTTTGTCACCATTCTAACCTAACCCAAAACCTTTCTGTAACCTTTACTTTTACAGTGGAAAAAATATTATATTATATATATATATATATATATATATATATATATATATATATATATATATATATATATATATATATATACATATATATATATTCACTGAAAAAACCATAGGTTTCAGGGGCGTTATAGTTAGCTGGACATTTCCCTCGTACAAAACCCTAGAAATTCCCCCGTTATAGTTAGTTCAGCTAACTATAACTCGCGCCCCCGCAATGCACTGCTGATGATGTCACATATTACATCACTGATGACATGGTCAGTGACATCACTGATGACATCACTGATGACATCTCAAATGATATCATTGTTGACATCACTGATGACGTCATCCAGTGAGTCTGTGTTTCTGTAAAGTTTTAATATGTTTAATATATATAGGGAAAGGCCTGTTGAAGAATGAGTGGGTGTACAAGTGTGTGAATGGATGATTTTCTAGGTGCGTAACTGACTCTATAAGTGAGTCATTAAATGTATCTTACTGCAGACTAATGACTAAACTGTGTGAATGTCTGTCTGTGTGAATGTCTGTATGTGTCTGTGTGTTGGTGTATAAGTGGCTGCATGCTAAATGCTGCTCCCCATGTGGAAAAGCAATCAGCTTTGCTATTTGGAAGAGAGAGCAGGTTTCCTGCTCTCTCTTCCAAATAACAAAGCAGTTTGCAATGACAGGGTGGGAGCCACGAGGCTCCCGCCCTGTCACTGCAAACGGCAGTGTCCCAGGGGTGGGCACCCCGGGACACTGCAGGAGCCGGCCCTGGGGGGTGGCTGTCCCCAGGGCCATCGAGGGCTCCAGGAGGTGGGCTGTGCGGCCCCCCTCCCACCTCTTTCAAAGGGTGGTGGTCCCCGGGGCTGGGAGGTCCTTCACAGACCCCCCATTTTACATATTTAGAGCCCCGGGGAGGTGGCGGTCCCCGGGGCGTGTGGAGGGGCTTGAGCCACCCCCACACAGGGTATATATACTTTTTTTAAAAGCCCCGGGGGGTGGTGGTCCCTGGGGCTGGGGGGCCTGAGAGCCCCCCCAACAAAGAAATTGAAGCCCCGGGGGGTGGCGGTCCCCGGGGCTGGGGGGGGCTGAGAGCCCCCCCCCACATATTTTACAAAAGGTTAAATCAAAACGAAGCGCGGGAGCCCCGCTTCGGTTTTTTTTTCGTTAGGGGGATACGCGGACCCTACGCGCATCCCTTTTGGGGCCTTGGGGGTCCTTGTGGGAACCCCTGAGCAGGCCTAGGGGGTCAGGGTGTTTCTACCCTGCCCCATTGTCGCGTCTTGCACCTTTTTTTCGGTTTTCTTGTGCCTCGGTTCTACCGAGGCACAAGATGGCTGCCAACACTTCCTGATTCAGAGTGTTGGCAGCCAATTAGCATTCAGCTCGTGCTCTGGAGGGTTCGGGGAGGGTGCGGGGAGGGTGCGCGGATCCTCCCCGGCCATAGATATCACTAACTTTTTTACCCTAATTTTCTCAGGAACTACTGAACGGATTTACACCATTTAAGCAAAAGGCACGAGTCTGAACTGAGGACTACCTCTTTGCCAAATTTGGTGTAATTCCGTTTAGCAGTTCAGGCTGTAGCTGCGACAACAGATCCTAAGGGAAATTGCATGGGGAAAACGCGTTTTGGGACCCCCATTTTTCTCGGCCCCCGCTTGACGAATCACCACGAAACTTTCAGGGTAGGAGCGGAGCTAGCTGGCCAAAAGTTTGGAAAATTTCGCGAAGATTTGTCAATCACCGCCAGACTTATTGGGAATAGAATGGTGCGGGTTTCCTATGGAAAATAGGTCCTAACTATAACTACTGGCGACCGCCAGTAGATAATATATATATGGGCATAGCTTTGTTTTGCTCATGAATATGAATTAAATGCAACTTTAAAAGCAGCAGATTCCGAGTGAGTGCGTCTTTCATCTTGACTTCTGGGCTCAGAGGTCACCTGCTTTGATATATATATATATATCATGTGATCAAGTCCCCAGGGAGGGACGAAACGCGTAATGGCTGCCGCTCCTGTTGTGTAAAACTATGAGAATAAACTAAGCGGTATTACCAAAGGATTTTGTGGTCCGTGCTCTTTGTATCCAGTATCCAGTATCCGGATGGAAGGAAATGCGGTGAAAGAGTATTAAGGTGATATATATATATATATATATATATATATATATATATATTGTATATATTATATATATAATATGTATATATAAATATATATACATAGAGAGAGAGAAAGAGAGCGTGAGAGAGAGAGAAAGAGAGCGAGAGAGAGAGAGAGAAAGAGAGTAATATATCAGGCAAGTCCAAATTATGTTGACATGTCTGTACAGTATTTTGTTTCCCTACGCATCACATATCGACACCATGGGGATGCTACTGCAAACCACATAATTAATGAAACGCAAGCAGATCATCGCGTGCACTGTGTTACATTTTCCGAATAATTTAGATAAAAAATGTAATAAACAAGAAATAAGTATATGTGGACATTTCCAGCAGTTTTGATTAAGTGAACTAAGCACTTTACCGTCTGAGCAAATATTATGCCCATCATTTCCAATGGAAAGGGAACTAAATCAGCTCGGATTTCTCATTAGGTGCCGAAAGGAGCATCATCGCACAGTCTCACCCACAGACCTGAATTTATGCATGAGCGCGCTCAACGCGGCAGACAAAGAAGAGACTTTCTTCGAGCTCCTCCAGGAAAAGAAACCGTAGACAGCCAAAAACAAAAAAGAAAATCACACTGTGCCTGGGGGTTCACGAGGGGCTATACCTGCTCTCTTGTTCTCTTTGACATCCTGTCACTTCTTCTTGCACTCTATCCCTTTGACATTTCCCATGTCTGCAAACACTCTTGTGAAAAATATTGAGGAACATTTTAATTGGAAAGCCAAAAAGTGACAATTTATGGAATAGTTATTTCTGTTTATGTGTTGTTTTCAAATTAATTAAAATGATGAAGCAAATAGTTGAGGCTAACCAAAGGAGGTACTGGCAAAATCAAAATAGTGATGCAATAGCACACAGTCGCATTGTAGGTTTGTTGTTATAGCTTTGACATGGCTCTTAAATTGGCCAATGTCTGGCCTGTGTAGCTCATCCAGTCCTGTCTCTTTTTCTAAAGTTTTGTTTTTTCAAAGCTAAATGTAGATATTTAAGTAAATTGTAAGTGCCAAAATGCATACAGCCACAACAAAACTTCTAATACAGAAGAGAATTGGTGTTCATTTTATCCACCTTGAGAACAGTGTGGAATCACACGGGCCGAGGGATTCGGCCCAGCAGTGAGGAGACCAGAAATTCAGGTTGTTCCTGATTATCACCACTTCATTCTTGTCTCTATTAACTTTTAAACGACCATCCATTTGGCTACAATGATGAGACAAGATTTTAGCAGCCCTCCCTTAGCGGGTGATTCCAGGAAGGAAATGATGATTTGGGTATCATCCGCATATGCGACCAAAGAGAGGACAAATGATTCTACAATATCAGCTAATGGCGGAACATACACATTAAGCAACGTTGGACTCAAGGAAGAACCTTAAGATACTTTGAGTTACAGCTATTGGACAACAGCCCAATGACTCACTTTAAATCTATAGCGCATGTAAATTCTGGCAAACTATGAAAAATATCCATAGGTTGGCATGAAAAGTGCTTCTGTATGAAAATCAGGACTTTTAGAAGCATTTTCTATGCAATAATTGTGCTTCTGTCACTCACAATGAAATGTTAAGCTAGGTACTCACTCAGTTGCCAGCATGACATAGTTTCCGGGTACTTACAAGAAAAAGGTATGCGATCACCAAATAATAGATACATCTTCAATTATGTTCATGACATAGACAACTGAATGAGCAGATGCTTTCAATAGTGATGGTGACTGGGAGCCGGAATCTATTCATAGACATTCAAAAGTCTCTTGCAGGACCTTTAATTAACTATGGTGACTAAATAGTATCTTTATGGGGGAGGGAGTCCTGAGGTTTTTGGTTAAAATTTGACCAGTATCTAGCAATAATGATCATTTGCTTTTTAACAGTGCTTCATATCATGTCTTCAATTTCAAAGTACTGTAAACAGAAAATATTACACATTAATGGTACTCAGTTTAGCAACCTAAGGAGAATAGAAGGCGGAGTTGTCTTTGTTAGGATTCAAACTTGTGGCCTGCAGATTATTGCTTATCTGAATAGCGAGTGAACCACCTAGCCACCATACAATTATTGCCAAGTCAACCCAGATTTGAGGTGGTTACCCAAAAATGTCTGTGATCTACAGATATTACAAAATGTGGAAGTCTGCATGTTGGCCAATCTAAAGGGCAGAAAACAGCTACAATATTTTACATTACACACCATGGGCCTCATTAAAAAACATAAGCTTTGCATATCTGTGGGACGATAACGGCGCTACGCAAATGTGCAGCTTCAGTTTTGTAGTCCAAAGATATCAGTTGTCAATTTAGACCTATGGGCCATGGGAAAATCATGCAACAATCACAGATGCTGCACTCTTATACTCATACTCTGTGGCAGTGGTCCACAGGGTCCTTTGAACATGGCCCATGATTGGCTGGGATAATATTTGCAAACTGTTTTTTAGCTGTTTGAAAACGTAAATGCAATAGCCAGCTGATACAAATGCCTGTCTTTTGTCAGAGAGCAGGCCCTAGTGATGCAAGCACAGACAAGATTGCTCTACATTGAATAATTGGTTAGGGTCATGCCAGCTAAACATAGTGAATCAGCCCGGATGGAAGGAACTCACTGAATTCTGCGGTGTTACATAAAAACGGCGAGATTTTCACAAGTGGGCGAAATTTGGAACGTCACGCTGCTCGCACTGATTTTTAGTGCCAGGAGCTTGTTCCACAATGCAATTCAGCACAAATGGCACCACGCAGCACGCCAGAGCACACTGCTTATTTGCTGCCGCTCAAGTCGATTTTCAACTCGAGCAGCAACTTCCTCTCCGTGAACGGAAGTGACCTGCGCGGCCACCTGTGTTGAGAAAATCTCACTGAGTGCCATTCTAGCAAAATCACGCTACATGAAGTAAATTCTCGCTTGCAGTCGCCATCTTAACATGGGCGAGCTGCATGCGAGAAAAAACTCCACTATTAGATGGTTGGCGACGTATTGCCAGAACCCCATGTTACAAGAGTGATGCAGAATCGGCAAATCTCTGCGAACTCTGTCGGCGGAGCGGAATTAATCACCCACGCCTAATCAGCACCCAGGCTATTAGCCAGGCAAAGACAAGTTAACATGTATGAATGGTAACCATGACTGATTCAATCTGGCTGGCTTGTTCTGTGCTGTGGCTCATTTGGCTACTTCTTGGAACAACCCCAGTCATCCTGCTTTATGAGCATTTTATATGCTCGCCTTCACTTCTGACCTTCTCCACTATTATGTCCGGTGTCAGGCTCTTCTACGACTTCGAGTCCTGCGCTATTTTGTATTTATTTGTCAACGTCCTGTGACTATTTTAGTACCGCCGTTAAATTATCCTATAGCCAACAATTACATTATATGAAAAGACACCTTGGCCCTAATTATGAGTTATGAGAAAAACTAAATTATGTTTTTATGCATTAATTGCCCTCTGGCTGATGGAAGTTGTTACGGTTTTCCACACCAAATATTACTGGATGTGGGAGATACTGACCAGATTTTTCCAGCTGGTAATTCCGACTAGAAAAATTACATTAGGCTTTGGCTGCAGCAGTGACCAAGACTCATAATGCTCTTTTCTAGAGAAAAGCTTCCCCTTTCCTCCTCTACTCAGCCCCATCCCCTCCCTCACCCCTATCCCATCCACAGGCCCACAGATGTGCAGGTGGTAACTGTAGCTGGAAAAACCACAACCGAATGGTGATTTTTTGTGGTCTTACAACTTGAAAAATCTCTCCCACATGGTAATTTTTCATTCCATGGCTGTTCAACTCATTATTGTAGGGTACTGAGGCAATTTTACCAAGCGGTAACAGTAAGATCACATGCAATTTTACTGTGGCCCACACTACTGTGCAACTTGCAACTAGGGCCCTTATAAAAAAGAATCCAGCTCTGCACACCTGCACAGCAATAATGCTGTATGCCTGCAGGCACAGACAACACCCAGTAAAAAACCTAGGGTGCATATAGTGGCACACGAACATACATTATACATGCAGTCTTCAGTGTTTACACATTTTTTCATTAACTTCGTAGTTTAGACAACCACACACACACACACACACACACAGACGTGCTTATCAATTAGAAAGCACTTTTACTCAGAAAATGAACAGAACTATTGGCTTTGTCAATGCATTTTTTCATATTGAGCTTAAAGTGGGTGTTTTAGCCATTCCTAAGAAACTTTGATTTTGACAGATGAGGGTAATATACTGCAGGGTAATTAATTGACTTGACCAGTATCTCATATTTTGCTGGTATTACTACTTACTTTTCTCCTAGCTCAGAAAGCAAAAGTAGCAACTAGACCTTATATGCCAAATAGGTATTGGCGCAAACCATATGTTTTTGAAAATTTAGGGGCATATTTACAAGACCCTAATGCCACCGGAGCGTCACTTTTTCTGACGCTCTGGTGGCCTTGATCTCTTCCCCATATTTACATGGTGGCATTAAGCCACGCCACCTTGTAAATATGCCTCTTACCGCAGCAGTCCGCTTCGTCAACGGGGCGTGCAATGGGTGTTGCACTGGGTGTTCCACCGCAACACTCATTGCTTTTTGATGCTGACCCATATTTACAAGGCTGGGACACAGTGGTGTAGCAAGGTCAGGTATTTAAAACACATATTTTTTGTCATTTTCTCACCCCCTCAGTGGTTTCTTGTCACCCCCTGCTTGACAAAATGGCAAAAATATGTGTTTAAAACACATATTTTTGCCATTTTGTTAACCCCCTCAGTGAAGAAACCCGGGGCGGCCCGAACCCAGCGCACCTTCCTTCCTCTGCTGGGATAGCACTAAAAACTAAGGCCAGGTCAAACCTGGTTTTAGGATAGTGATAAGAGGAGAAATTATTAATTTCTCCTCGTATTTTGCTCTTTCTATCTGTGGTGCACTCAGCAGCACACTCAGAAATAGCAAATCGCCCTAAACTATTGTTTATGTGCAGGAAGGTGCCCCTTTTGGCACATAAACAATCCCCCCCTGCAGCGCAGGCACCTTTGCACCATGGCCCAAGGGGCATGCGCTGGCACTAAGCACCTTTTTTAGCGCCAGCGCTAGGGTAAACTGCGTTTTGAAAATGTTGGAGCACGACGTTGCCACATTTGGGGTTACACCGTGCCCTGACGTTTTCTTGTACATATCCGCCTTAGTCTGCTTTGTGTCTGAATCCTTGACTTACCTTGGAGATGAAAGAAGCTAAATGAAGCTAGATTAGTTTGAACTATTTAACGTGTAGAGTCCCACCCTCCAAGTCAATATTTCTGTTACGCTCTGCTTGGAAATATTGATTTCAAATAGCAGCTCGACGTTCCTGCCAAAAGCATTCAAGCTTTTTTAGTTCACAGCAGGTAAAATGCGCAAATGCAAATTGAACACTTATTGCAGCCTAAATATCCTGATTGCCTATCATCTCTGGAGAAAAACACATTTCTCAAGCATGCAGCCTGCACCCACCATTTCTTTCATCTAGCACATAGCAGAGTAAGTGCTTTATAATCCTGCCACAATATGCAATAACAGTAATAATTCTATTTCTGGCGAAAGGCTCGGCTGAGTCAGCGCTCTTAAAGGTGGCTCTCTTGTCTGCCGCCATCCACCAGGGTCACTTTGCTATAAATAACGCCTTGACACGCACATACTGTTCACCTCAGTAAAGCTGTCACTTTTGGAGTATGCATCAGTATCAGGAAAATGTCCGCCATCTTGTGCTGGGGTGTTCCTCAGACAAGGGAGCGTATACAATACAGGAAACGAGACAGCTAATCAATACTAAGTGCAGCTCTCTTTTAACATTGTAACATCTTCATTTTCAATTTAGTGCACATCAATACTGAAGGGGGGGGGGGGGGCACAGTCAATCTCCATTTGGCTCTAAAAACTTAATTCAAACACTCAAAAACAAAACATGCGAATTACCATAATCCACCTGCACCAGTTAACCCTTCTATCCGTGAAACAAGCTTTACATGACAGGGATTGACAGGCAGCTCAGAGTTTGCAACCGGAAAGGAAGTTGCATCGATTTCCCCTTTACAACGGATCTGTCTGATTAAAATGAAATTGCCTCAAGAAGTGGCACCGACGTGCTTTGCGGTATTTTGAGAAACCATTTGATTGACTGATCGTTTTTTTTTAGGCTTGGCACAGCCTCTGCTTCTTCCACACCTGTATGCAGCTGGAATAAGGTGCAGGATTGGCAATGGGAACAGAATGGAATGGATGGGCCCATGCCATAGAAAGGCATGTTACAGCATGTTTGTTGTTCAGTACATTACTGTACTCAGACTGCAGGTTTGTTTATATTTAGGCAACAGGATTTTATTGCTTCTTTGCAGAAGCATTGCTCTTTATTAAAAGAGACACCATTGATAAAAACAATGATGCAGGCATTTCCAACATACAAGTAATATTAACATCTAATGGGCCTTCCCAAATGGGGGACGGCACCCATAAATGCTGTGCTACACAGACCGGCACGGCTGGACTGGGAACTGAAACACCGGCCCTGGCAAACAGCTCATCTGGACCCCAGGGGGGTCAGGGGGAGGTCTAGTTGGAAGCACCCCTCCTGTCTCACCGCTGCAGCTTTTGTTACAATCAGCCGATGTTGCAGCTATGCTGCAAAACCGGCACCCGGTAACAAAAAACGCCCTCCCAGGGGTCCTAAACCGGCTAAAGCAGCTCACTGGGGAAAAGCCCAGTGCCCACTACAGCCAGTCCAGCCCTGCAGAACGGCATGTCTAGTCCCAAATAAAGCTACATTGGATCAAATCCCACCCCTACTAAAGGATGACTCTACTTTGACATCTCAAACAATATTCACGGCACAAATAGCTGTGTACTTAAATTCGCCTAAGCACCTAGCTGTGGAGCTAACAATATCAGGAAACACCAGGAACACCAGAAGCAAATATAACCTTAGGTTAGTAGGACTGACTCCTTTCACATTGCCTATGGATCTGGGAAATTCACCTACTTAGCCAGAAAGCTTGGGTTTCTTTTCTGCCCATGCATGAAAATAGAAGTATTTATTGCCAACAACAGCCACTGCCCCATTTATCTAATAGCTGAATAGATGCCAGATATGAACACAAAGACCATTTAACACAGCCAAACACACAACAGTGTTCTGTTCACCAGACTGGAATACTTCACTGTTCTACTAGTTTGGTCTCCTTCACTCCACTTGACAAGGTTATGAACTTTGGTTCCCACACTTTGTAAAACATACCCAAGTACATCCCAACCCACCAGCAAGCCAGCGGACTCACCACCAATAATCTGGCCTTACACACATTCCGACCACTTGTTATGAAAACAGTTAATGGCTAGCTCCAAGCCACCTCTGTGACATCCTATCCCAGCACACATCTCCTTGAAACATACAAATTACCACCCTCAACCTCCTAGTTACACCTTAGCCATTTTACGCCATCTCTTCTTTCTGATCTTTTCTCTTTCTATGCCTTCTGTGTTGGAACTCCCTGCCATTTAATATTCAGGCCATCCACTCTCTAAGAGAATTCAAAACAGCACTGAAAGGGCATTGTGTGCAACTTGAAAGGTGAAGGGGTTTACTATGTTGTCTTGCAATAATTATATTCCTGAAAGTGTCAGCTTCTAGCTAGTTACACAACAACTGGCATCTTGTCTAAACTATGTTAATCACCCCATCCTTATTGATCTGTGTGCGGTCATCAATGCGCTGTAAAACTTTTCTGATCAAAATGTTGCATTTATCAAATATCTAAGTAAATGATATGCAGGCAGGGGACATTTCTGTCCCTAGCCAGCCTTGTGCATGCCTCTGCCCAAGACCTGCAGCAAGGAGGACTGGGGCCTGAATGGTGCAGTTCCTGCACAGGGGTCCCAACACTCCCTTGAAAATCAGGAATTTGCAACCAGTACTTACCAGTAAGGTTAATTACTCAGAGACTATGACCTCCCCTTTACAGTCCTGATTCCCATCCTTCCTTCCCTGTGTTCGGCTTCATTGGCTTTGGTTTAGGGGATTTCTGGATGTGAGGTCAGAGGTTTTATATCCGACAGGATGTGGGTGTGCCTTAGAGTGAAGGGATGGGAGCTGTAGGTGTTTTTTGGTTTTGCTTGATTAAGGCTGCGGGGAGGAGCTGATGCTTATAGATGTAAGGACTGTGACGGTGAGGTCGGATCAGGAGGTAATGTAAAGATATCTGATCTTTCCACATCCCAACCCCCACCTAAAATGCTCATTTTGCAGCTGGGGGCACTTGTAGGGAAAAAGTGCAAATTTCAGACTTGAAATACATTTGCATATAATCTAATCTAATTACAGCATGTGTAAATAAAAGTCTGTACCTTTGTGTAAGTTATAACATTTTCTCTGGGGTTAGCATGGCTTAACTGCTTTCCTCCCAGGTTCCAGGCAAATCGTGTGTCTTCCAAATTGAATGTACAGTATTGGGTCTGGCCTTAGAGCCTAGACTAAGATGGCAGCGCTATATTTTTCTTTTTCACCTACTGGCATGTAAACTCTACATAAAGTACAGAAAAAGCTAACAATCTCTACATTTTACACTCATCTTTACCACTGTCTATAAGTGTAGTGCCAAGGCCGCACATCTACAATTAATTTTCCTGCGTTTGACTAGCATGCCTGAATTTCACGAAATATGTTTTTTTCCGAAATTACTCTCTGCTATTATGCTCCAGTTTCAGAGACATAAGTGCAGATGTACAGCAGAGTCCTACAGATATTCTTAGCACACTTCCTCTGATTGAGAGGTAATTGCAAGCTATTACTATACGGTTGGATTACTGAAGCACACGTACTTCTTACCCCATCCCTTTGGGATTTCCACAGGAAATTGTTTTATTGCCTTATAATACATGAGAGCCTGCAATCCCTGCATAAAAGCAGTCTCTAATTTCATTATTGCAGGTGACATGTGATGCAAATAGTAATAAAGAAATGATGCAGCTACTTAACTGTAATACATTACAGGTGAGTTCTGACGTCACTAGAGAGCAGTCAATGTGAAAGACGGGACACACAGTATAATTTAATGAAACCTTAAGTTAAAAAAAAAACTGAAAGGAAACTCAAATTTCCCTTCTTCTGCTCTGTCTTTCTGGATAAAGAGTGATAATCATGAACATCTTAGGTAATTGTAGAAAAGATATGGGGCAAGACTTACTAACATTTTGTGTTGTGGTTGCATTTCTGTTGCAGTCACGACGCAAAATGTTAGTTGGGATTTACAAATCGAGGCAAATGTTGATTGGGGTGGCTTTGCATGACATTTACCCCAAAAAGTAACACAAGGCAGTGCATCATGCAGAGCTGTGTTACTTTGATCGGGAAGGCGTTATATGGGTGGGGCATGGGCATTCGCATGTATCCACCCATGTATTTTGATGTAAACCCAGATTTACCAAGGTCAATAAACCTAGCTTTGCACCAAAATGGTACACCTACTGAAGGCTGGCATAACGAGGAGAAATATCTTTATTTCCCATTGTTACTTCCTCTTCGTGTGTGTGCTGCATTCTGCAAAACCCATACTAAGAGGAATAACCTACAAAGGATTGTGTTTTGGAAGGTATGCCTTCCTGTAAGCATGTATGATAAAGAATAAAGTATCCCTGTTGTACATTATGAGGATATTGCAAGTGCCCTTGGAGTTCCATGACCTTATAAAGCCAGCAGTCAAGGGCAAAGGAGTGACACTGAGCTTAATTAAAGCTGAAGTTTTAACAGCGAAAACAACTTCTGCCCTCTTTTTCTAGATTAAAAGTAATCAGCAGAAAGGAGATATTTATAGCAACTTGTTTATTTAGTAAACCCTTTAGGTAATTATAGGGAAGATAGAATGCATCTACACGTTTCTACACATTCTGAGCAGGGCCGGACTGGCCGTAGTGGGCACCGGGCAATCCCCCGGTGGGCCGCACAGGTGGGGGTCGGTTTTGGGCCTCTGGGGGCCGTTTTTGTTACGGGGACATTTTTGGAGCATAGCTGCAAAATCGGCCCTGCAACAAAATCGGCCGAAAACTGGCCCTGGCAAAGAGCTCGGTGGCACCTCCAACCCCCCAGGGGAGGCGATAGTGGTTCCCAGTTCGGCCCTGTAAAGTGTTTTTTTTAGCAAATCACCCTATATTAAACTAGTTTTCATATCTTTTTGCCACATGTTTGTGACAGCTTGCAAGAGAGTTTAATTTTGCAGTACAGATTCTAGTTTTATTTTTCATTATCTGGGAACATCCTATTTCTTTCATATGACACATCAATACACTAAGGGGTTTATTTATGAGAGGCTTGTGCCACCGGAGCATCACTATTTTCTGATGCTCTGGCGGCACAAACCTCTCAACCATATTCATGAGACCACGCAAAGCCACTTTGTATGGTAAGGCAAGGCAGCGCAAGTTGCTGGGTTGTCTTACTCTGCACCAGTGAGGCGTTCCATGGGTGTTGCGATGGGTTTTCCCACGCAAATCCCATGGATTTTGACACTGCCCCAGATGTATTCAATCACGTAAACCTGGAGCAGCGCCAAAAACGTATGCCTCCCCAGAGCAGGCGTAACACGGAGAAATATTTATATTTCTCCTCATTTTTCCTCTTTCTATATGTGCTGCATTCTGCTGCACACATTGAAAGAGGAAACGCCTCTCTGGATTGGTTTGTGCAGGAAGGTGCCCTTTCCTGCACAAAGCAATCCTGAATGCATCGCAGACACCCTTGCACCATGGTGCATGGTGCCTGCATTGGTGCTAGGCAGCAAAGGGTGCACAAGCACAGGCGTAAAGGACAGGAATGCACCATATTTCCTAAATACAGTGCACTCCTGCCCTTTCAAATTGGCGTAGCTCAGCAAGAAGACTTGCAGCGCTGCCCTATGCAAATTCCCCATAAATGAGGACCTAAGGACTTAAGCAGTTTGTGGGAAGGGGGATGGTGTAGTCATGTATTACAAGAACTAAAGTAAACCTGATGGACATTATAAGGCTATTGCAAGTCACATCTGAATTCCATAACCTTAGAAAGGAATTCGTCATTGAACCTCTTTCCTCTATATGGTCACAGAGCTCGATGGGAGCTCGATGGTGATTTGCAATATTCTTATAATGTATGGAAGGGAATACTTTATCCCATATAGTCATTCCTTTGCACCCATTTACATAGTCTGACATTTATCCCCTGCAATTAATTCAAAAGCACCTTTACTTTCACTGTGCTTACTGTGTTACGCCATCACTTTGCTCAAAGCAGCAGTAAAATGGCTAATAACATAATTATAATTTGTTATTAGGTTTAAACTTTACAAATGTATTAGTAATTAAATATACTGATTGTTAATATTATTATTAATGTACTTTAGTTTTAGGGTTATGATTTGAATTGCAGTATTAGAAAAAAAATGATGTAATTTAATTAAGGGTTTAGGGTTTGTGTAAGAGCAATGTTATGTATTAGTTATATTTAATATTTTAAAAAATCAATGACATTTGCGATTAGGTCTAGTACTGAAGTAGTTTTAAAAAAATTACACACAATGAATCTAATAAAATGTAAAGTTAGAATATGCTTGGAAACTATTTTATTTTATTTTAATCTAGTGATAGGATAAGAATGAATGTAATACAAAATCATTTAATGTAATTTTATTTAAATAATTGAATTAATTATAGGGTTAGGGTTAGCATTGGGTTTTCAACAAGATTTTTTTTTTAATTGAAGAAGGTAGATTTGACCATACATTTTGGGGCAAAATGAATATTAATGTTTAATGTAGCATTTGGCTTATGATTAGTGTTATAATAAGGTCACAATTATTTTACTTATTTAAAAATGTTATTGAATTCAATTTATGGTAAACATTAGTATAATTAAGCAGACTTTGCAGTATTGTATAGCTTAGGATTCAGAATAGCGGATAAAATGAAGGTCAGGTAAATAAGGAGAGCAAAGTAAGGACAATTTCAATGTTCTGGACAAAGTAAAGGTAGGGCAAAATAAAGTAAAGTTAGTGGAAAGTAAAAGTAATAGAAATAAACATATACAACCATCATTAGACAGTCTTCTGAGGGTGTAGATTGAGGTCCAAGTACAATGGCTTGAGGTTCTGGCCTCTGTCAGTAATTTCTAAGTTTTGCTGTAGAATGTGGGCCATTGCTATTAATAGAATCAACCCTCAGGCCTCATCTATGTCTATTGGTTGTTTACAAAGTTAGGACGGTCTCAGTGATTTTCATTGGGCCATCTGTTTTCAGTTTTATAGCCAATCTGTGATTCGCCCTTTGTACATTTGCTTAAGAGATTTCAAATTCAAACAGAATTCTGTATATCCACATAGTACAATCCTAATGAATAGAAATATTGACCACTCAAGTATACTATGGCTATTGTGTACAGTATTTCTGTCAAGGATGTTTGCAAGGGCTAGCTTCATGAAACCCACTCTAGGCCAAAACTCTTTCCTGTGTTGCTGGGACATACCAATAACATGGGCAGATTTTTATAAAGATGTGAGAGTTAAAACCAATATATCAATGCTTACAGCGAAGTTCAACAAATACGCTTGCATATTATTACATTTACCATTAACAAATATCAGCCCGTGCAGTGATAAAATTGTTATACAATGACCAAGCGTGAATGGCTAACCTGCCGTCTTAGCGTTAAAGTAATTGCAAAAGATTTCACATTTGAAATACTGATTGCAGACATGTCATCTAAAACCATCAAAAATCTTACATGCAGCTTGAAATTCAGAGCTCTCAAGGCGAGGTGCTTGTAAAAAATCTTGACTGTTATTTGTCAGTTTTTTACAGCGTAAACCCGAGCCGAGGGCATAGGAGCACTTTAGATCTGCAACAAAAAATCAAAACTTATACCCCAGGCCGCTGCCTAAGATCTTGTGACAAAGCCTTACTATGTGTCCCGCGCATTCGTCTAACGTGTAGTGGAGAAAATGCTTTTTCCTATCTTGCTCCCTACTACTGGAACAATCTCCCACTCCATGTTCACACATGCCCGAACTACTGCAAATTTAGGAAACTTTTCAAATCCGACCTATTCTAATCTTCTCTCTTCCTCTTCGATCCCTGTTTCCGCACAGCGCCGAGATGCCCCCGAGTGAGTTGTACGCTATATTAAATACAAATAACATAACATGAGCACCAGTTACATTACACAAGGTCACATTCACTTTTTAGACACGGGAGAATTTAAGTGATTTGCCCAGAATCACAGGATGTTAATTAAGCCGACGCCGGGACTTGATCCGGGATCACTTGTTCAAGAGACGGAAGCTTTGACCGTGATGTCACTTCCTTTCACCTGAAATGTATCTGACAGTTATTATAAACCAGCACAAACCACCATTTAGACAGTGATTGTCAGTTTACGCACTTCAATGTTCGCTAATCTGCAACTATTATTTTCAATCAATAGATGTGAACAGACCACAGAAATAAATGTAAATTGAGAATGTGGATATTGTGTATTGAATGGTTCTAAGCCGCACTCAATTGTTTATTGGTTGTAGGATTTAAAGAATCAAGGAGCGAGATTTGTTCATTATACAAACTAGCTTTTGCTGAACAAGCATTACTCCTTCTTTCATTATCCTGAACCGTATAACATGAGTAACATTGAGGTGCGTGAAAAAGGGAAACTGTGTGACTGTCTTGTAATTCTGAAAGGCTGTAGGATGTATTAGTCGCCAAGATGTCAGTTGAGACAAATTAAGCCGCTGAGGTTGCTACAATGTGTGTCATTGATTCGAAAGCCTAGAAGGGCTGGGTCAAAGTCCGTCATACATTTCATGTGTACCAACTCAGTCTTTGAGCCTTATTATGACTATGGCGGTCCATCAGGCTGCTGTAGCCATGGTGGCGGTGTGGGCACCGCCGCACTGGTGGTTCGACCGCCCCATTACGACTTGGGCAGTCGGACCGCACTAGCACCATCACAACCGCCAGGAATTAGAGATCCCTTATGGTGTTGCAATATTCTTGGCGGGCTGCTGCAGCCCAGCCAAAGCATATTATGAGTTACTTTTCTGCCACGGTTTCCATGGCGGTGAGCCCACCATGAAAGTGTGGCATAGAGGAAACTTAGGGAGCCCTTTAGGGCTCCCTGTTGCCTCTGCGCCAGGGGATGCATGCAGGGGGGTAAAGGGTGCACCCCTTGTCTGCATGCACCCCCAGTGCCTGCAGGGCATGAACTTGACAGTCCATCTCCTGCAGGAACCCGCAATGGCATTCTCTTTTGCAGTGCCTGTTTCGGCTCTCCTATGAGCCTTTAAACAGGCACCGCCATGGGCCAGCCACCACAGGACCGCCTGATCTGAATTCCTGTCCGAATCCGCCGGGTGGTCTTATTATGGCTTTGGCAGTGCGGGTTCAGTGCGCTGGCATGGTGGCCCGCTCCCGTACCACCAAAGTCATAATAAGGCCCTTTATATTTTAGAGAGCAATAAAGTGAGCATCACTGAATATAAAATTCTTTAGGGGGAGATCTCCAGAAAATCAAGTACCTTTAAAAGGATGTCATTCGCATATCAATTTCATATTAGGTGTGCTTGACTCAGCCTTTTATTACTCTGGGGATTATAAAAACGTCTTTTCATAATGTGTACCACTGAGGCGGATAGTTTAAAAATTGATAAATTGTGTAAAAATGTCTGCACCTCTGACAGGCCAGAGGGTTGAAGCAAACCTTTTCACGTTCCCTGCCTTTTTTTCTTTCTAAAGTCAATAAATTATTACCATTGCAGTGATTACTATTAAGATAGGTTGTAGTCTGGAATATTGCATACACAATATCGAGTTCTAAGAATACTGTGACCAAAATAGCAACCAAAATTTCAAGGAGGTAATTTCATACTGAGAGGTATAGGTTTACTCTTCTTCACTTCACATCTATGTAATTTGAAGATATATATTGTTATGGTACAAATATGTGGGGTTAAGTCTGTAAAATATATAGTTATCCATATATTCTTGACTGTAAATATTTTTAGTCCTCAATATTTTGGTCACAATATTCTTGCAATTCTATATTCAGTACATGATATTATGTACCTACACCATTAAGATGACGGGCAACAGTGGCGTAACACAGGCCCCCGCAGCCCCTGCGGTGCGGAGGGGCCAAGCTCCAGGGGGCCTCCTCAGCACAGTACTCTGGTTGGAAATCTCCTAATTGAGTCTGGAGGGGTCCCTCAACGTGCCTTGCAGGGGGGCCCCCTCAAGTTTCGTTAAGCCAGTGGCAGGAAGTTGTGACAGCCCAGTACCTCTGAAGGGCTGAAAGTGCTGGGACATATTCATTGATGACACGTGTGTCCGAGTGGGACTTTGGTCCTTCTGAGGTTGATATAATGTGAGTTATTAGAGGTGAGTAATATTACAATGGAAAACTTTGTTACAGACTGATGAGTCAGAAATGAAAATCTAATCAAACAGAAAGCTGGAAGGGGCTGAAGCACAGGGCCGGACTGGCCGTAGTGGGCACCGGGCAATCCCCCGGTGCGCCGCACGGGTCGGTGCCTGTTCTGGGCCCCAGGGGGCCGTTTTTGTTACAGGGCCGTTTTTGCGGCCCTGTAACACTGTAGCACTTTGTCAGGGCCGGTTTTGGTTAAATCCGGCCCTGCTGACGCAAAAAGAAAATGAAAACTATTTTTTATAAAGATGTTTATTTTTAGTACATTGAGTGAAGCTGCACTTATGTGCCCAAGACAGCAGTTTACAAGAGGACATTCCCAATTGTGATTCACAGAATCAGGACAGGCAAAACTTTTCCCTCACAAATGGACTTTATAAAAGGAGTCATTCTGCCACTGTGGAGGAATTGTTGCAATTTTAATGGGCTTTGAGGAGTTTTTGGTCCCTGTAAAAGTAGATTTAGGCCACACAGACACATATGTTTGTTGCTATTGACACACCACCTGCAGGTAATTTCCTGCACTGGAGATGAACACTGTTTCGTCAGGAGTGAAACTATGTTTCCTTCAGTGCTAGGACCCCCTCCCGCTGATAGTGCGCTATAAAAATCTGCATAACATAACGTAACATAACATAACATGACGTGCCATAACATGACATTACATAACGTAACATTGTGAGGAGACCACATCATATTTAATTGCTGTATATATGGTGTAGGGATATAAACATAGACCGGTTAGGTAAAATTTATGTAACATTTTGGACGGATTGGTTAAGTGCAGGAAGTTAGAGGGAGAGATGCCAGCAGTTGCATTTACTATTCATATTCACATAGGACTGTTTGATTTTTGCTACAACATGAAAAAAAAACAAATACCAAACTTCAAACAGAAGATAATTACTGGTGTGATATAGCGTTTGTGATTCATTTGGTGTAAATCTTAATTCACTAACCAATCTCTAACTTTTTTCTTTTCTAGCCTCACATTGGGCGAGATGGCATGAATACACCATCTAGAATATATATAATATAACCTTATAATCCGCCACAGTGGGCTAAACTGCTGATTAAACCCTTCTCCAGGGTTATAGGGCCCGGCAAAAGGTGAGGGCCTATAAGAAAGCTATTAGAAAATCCCGCCCTCTGAAAGCAGAATGGCCTAATTAAAAAGACAGTCTCCTGGGAGACGCCGGGGGTTTAAACCCCTGATTCTACTTAGACTCTTCTGAACTGTGTTCCTCTGTTTGGCAGATCCAAGGGTTATAGGAGCTGAGAATTCATCACCCTATTCTGAGACTACAGTGACACTAAAAGCAATGAGAGGAACAAAGAGGAATTTGGCCATGTGCCCTCATCCACATTCTGCCTCTCTTTTTCCCCTGCACAATCCATGTAGCATGTAGAGAAGAGATAAGGACAGTCGAGGGTTAACAGCAGCAGTCCACTGTCTATGTTTATATCCTGTTGCTGTTCTGGTGTCTTTAATGGAGCTCTCAACAATCCAATGTCCTAATGCTAGCTCAAATCCTAACTCTAACAATAACCCTAGCACTAACCATAGCCCTAGATCTTCACTGACAACAGTATATATTGCATGCAACACTGTGTCCCCAATATCAGTCAGCTCTGCACACTGGTACTGGGAGGAACCAAGGAAAATATTTTTTTATGGATTGCATGTAACTTTCCCCTTGCATAACCAATCTGTATAAAACATTCCAAAATCAAAATATGTCCGTCCACTTTTAAACTTAAAATTTTGCATGCAGATCGGTTGGGGGAGAGTGACAAATGGGACTCTAAAAGATGCAACTTTAATTCATCTTCCCCTATATAGCGCTGGATAATCACATGGTAGTAGTGCACACCAATCACTGTAAGTCAAGTGTAAACAAAAGTCCTGTCCTCACCGCTACCAACCAATGCTAGAAAGGGGGGTCTCTAGTTTGCAGAAAAGCTGATTGAGGAAGACTGTTGACACTGGTAAACGGTGCCATACAGAATGTGGCAGAAAGCCACAATCAGTGTTATGAATCCACAGGCCATGCCCATTAGCCACCCAGTTAATGGACATAAGTCCCTGTCGAAGACTATCCCCTGTGGCTAGAAACTGCTGGATATAGGTACAGGCCATACTTCCAGGAACAGTGATCCAGGGTGCTGCCTAAGGACACACACAGTGCCTCCTGAACCTGACCAGCAGCTATTCCCGGCAGAAATTAGGAAAAGGGATAGGGGCAGATGTAGTTTGCAAGTCCTTAATAGCGATTTTAGAGAATCGCTATTAAGGACTAACAAAATGCTATGTAGGTAGTAATCGCAATAATTTTTGTGATTCCTAAATATTCCTTAATTGCGCATCTCAAATTGCGATTCGCAATTAAGGAATCCCATCCCATTCATTCCTATGGGCCAAGAGGCCCATAGGAATGAATGGTAATTGCGTGAGCAATTTGCGAGTACCCAATAGGTACTCGCAAATTGCACACGCAATTTCAAGGGTGCAAGGGTTCCTAAAGGGCACCCTGTTGCACCCCTGAAATGTGCATGTGTGCACATGTGGCGCACATACATGCCCTAAGTCCATGTATGTGTGCCACATGGCACTTAAAAAATGCTAAAAAGTGAATTTTTCAAGGTAATCGCAAATTACCACCAACTTGAAGTTAGTGGCAATTGGCGATTCCTTACAGCAATATCGCAATTTGCGATGGCTAATAGAATAGCATTTAGGGAATCGCAAATTGCGATTCTCTAAATGCTTGCGCAAAATAGGTAATCGCTAATTTTGCGATTCCTTATTTTGCGAGTAGGTTTTTCTTTCCTACATTGCACACAGCTAAATTGCGATCGCAAACGCTGAAATTCTGCAAATTTCAACGTTTGCGATCGCAATTTAGCTTGATACATCTGGCCCATAGTGGGCAAAATGTTAAATGACATCAATTACACTAGTGTCAAAACTGGTCATATTTAGTGATATTCAGCAATAGTGCAGTGTGTTTGATAAAAATGATTAAACTTGGACTGTTTACAACATCGATATACTTATATTTACATTGGTGTAAAAACAATTCGGTAAAACGGACTGGCCAATTTATTTTGCTCCATTCCATGTCGGTAAGCAGCAAAACAGACCAAATGGCTGTGTCTCATATTTTCGACAGTGATCAGTTTCTGTAATGTGGCCTCTGGTATTTAAATCAAACACAAGGAGATGGTGGATGGAGTGCTGAAACTTTTCAAACACTATCCCCCAGTCACAGATCTGGGTTGAATCCATCATCGTTCTTTAGCTCACTTAGCCACTCCAGTTCAGACATAGCTATATGCAAATCAGTCTTGACCCAGTGCCTCATGGGAACAGTCCATTCCGAACTGCCAAACAATGTCTTCCCTGGACAGGAAACAAGCATCTTGGGACCAGTTTCGGGGTAACACCCCTCATCAGTCAGGCTAGCTTGAATCCAGGGGCAAAGTGAGCAAGGGACCCACGTCTGGGCATACCCTCCCAATTTAGGGCGAACAAAGCAAACACAAGGAGATGATGGATTGAGTGCTGAAACTGTTTGCATTCAATGCAAATTTAAAGCCTTTTCACATCAAAAGTTGCATGACAAACAATTACGGAAACAAGCCCTCTATTAAATCAGAGACTTTTTTAGTGTTATTGTGTAAGGCTCAGGCTAAGGATCTGGGAGCATTTTATAAAGCCACAGGTAGAAGACATTTCCCCGTCTCCTATCTGTTTATCGGGACTCAATTCCTGCTACTCTATTATATGCAGTGGAGTGTACAGATGTTTTTAGATGCGTTTTTCTGAATAAAGTAGAATGGAGATTTTGAGAAGACTCATTTCTTGTTACAATTCAGTATCAGTAGCAGCATTAAGGCTGGAGTTGGGGATTGGGGATTAAAGGTGACTAGGCCCAAGGTCTGGCGGGTATTGTTCGCTAGGCTGTCTGTCTTGAGAAGAGAAAAGGGGATTTATTAAGGTACTATTTGAGAAAGGAAATATTCAGGGAGAAGAAAGAGAAAACTCTGTTTTATAGAAACTACATATTTGCCATAGACCAACTTGGGCTTGACCACAGCTTGGTACTTTCTCTCCTTGCTCCCCCAATAAAGGCCTGCTTAAAAGAAGCCTTGCAGGTATTAAGCTTTTGCTCAGACAGTGAGGCCTGTGGGAAGAAATGGGGCTATCAAAGAATAAAAGACATAATTTTAATGGTAAAAGCACATCCGTATGCAATATGGAATATGCCCAATGGGGTCAGACGTTTTTGGACACTATTGCAACTGGATATGTTGCCTCTAAATTGCTTAACATCCAAATGGTATGGAACCTCTGAAGTTTGTAATTTCTGCCAAAATGGTGTTCAATGTTTTATTTGTCTGCCCTGCCCTTATACTGTACTGGTGTAAATGGTGAGGAAATTCGATTTTCGATCTTGCTTGTATTCAGCCACTTTGTGTTGCCCTCACTCAGGCAGCACAATGAACGAAGTTTTTCTGCTGATCTTACTGCGACGTGTCAAATAACCTTCTGCCTCTGTTTACAAGACTGATGTCAGGGACTGGCTGAGTCCACTAATATTCGTCTGGTTTGACTAAACCCTGTCTCAACTGTCTGTCGGTTCACACCATTCTTTCCTGACTTTCTCTTATCTTCTGGCCTTCGCTACTCTCTACTTGTATTGTCTCATTTCACAACTGTCCTCGAAAGCATACAAATATGTCCTGCCACCTGCAAGTTGAGTTGTAGACACTACCACTGATTAACTTATGGGGAGGGGGTGACAAAAACAGTTGGAAGAGAGGTTTATTTGGGTCACTTGATATCTTGTTTTCAAACTTTTCTCATTGGTTATATCTTGTTTTCAAACTCTTCTCATTGGATAACCATGTATGCATTGGGAGTGTTCTTGGTAAATCTATGTGCTATAAAAGATTGTGCGCCACGGAGTAAAGTGGCAGTCTCCTAAGAACATACTGAGTGTACTTCTGGGACAACTGTACTTAGCTGCAGCTAATAAACCTGATCTTCTACGCTCAACAGAATGTCCTGTGTCTCTGTTCAACAAAGCAGGTGAACTCAGGAGATTAAGGCGTGCCCTGCGCCGCCAGGCCCATAAGGCCCTGGTTCTTCAATTGGTGCCCTCTGTGAGGCGGCTTCAGAGATAGCGATTTTGCCTGAGGGTCGTGAGGAACCCCGCAAGAAAATTCTGGAGGAATCGCGAACCACGTCAAGCGACCTCTGTATGTCGAAGTGGTCCGAAGGTCTTTTTCAGCGCGGTTTCTCCTTCCTGACGGCTGCTGACGACTGCTGCCCTGACTGCCGCCTTGCTTTGGCCCCTTTTGGGGATGTATGGTATCGCGAGACGTTAGACGGCCTCTGTTGGCGTAAGAAGACACTTAGTTAAGTATTGGTGGGTAGCTCCCACTATTTTTGTTTTGATTTGGGTCTTTGATTCGGCTATTTCAAAAGCCGAAGCCGAGGGGTGAGTACGTTTGTGCTATATTATTTGATTTAGCCCCTTGATGTTTGTGAACAGTCCAGTGAAATAACGATGCCTGGTCTGAGTAAGTTTAGAAAGTTTTGTTGTTTTGGTTGTGATAGGGATTCCCGGCTGGAGGACTCTTGTCCAATTCCTCCGGTTGGAACTCCTACTTATGAGCTTTATTCTAAAAATGGTGTTGGCCCCATTGCCTTTAATGAGGCATGGATCCGATACACAAAGAACGATGGTGTTCTACAGTGGCCACAGAATGGTAGCTTTGAGCCTGACATATTAGATAATTTGGGAGCAATTTTGTTGATAAGAAAAGCCCGGCCGACAATGTTTGACTCTTTCCGCCTCTGGCGTAAGGAAGCCAAACAGAGAGAAATTAAACAGGCAAAACGAGATAAGAAAACACAAAGTATGACGATTATACAGGCTGCCCAGCAGTTTAAAGATAATGAGATTAATCATGAAATGGAAATTTCAGCGAGACAGCATCATATGGCGATAGATAAATGCTATCCGGTGTTGCCTATTTCCCCTTCTGATAAAAGTAAGGATCCGGAGGAAGACCCTATGATGTCTCACTTATTGAGATTGCCTCCTCCCTATGTACAAGGTGCTAATGCACCCCCATTGTTACAACCAGTTCAGCCATTAGTTGCGCCTCCGCCTGCTCCGGCTCTTCCGCATTTGCCCCTTCCGGTAGTGCCACCCCCACCTTTTCCGCCACCAACTTCTTTGCCTCCGTTTCCTGAACATCAATCTCCTTTGCCTTCGGCTTCCCTTATAACTGTTAATTCTTCTGTTAGTTCACCTAATACCTTGTCCCCTGTTCTTATGTCTAATTCTCCTACTGTGCGCAAACGAATCACAGATACTGTCTCTGGGTTTCTGTCTCCTTTCTTTGAGACTTTGAATATGTCTCCGGCTTTTTCTCGAAGACAGTCTCGTAGTCAACTCCCAGGTTCTGACGAACGGGTGGTATTGGACTCTCTCGCTCGCAAATGAATCGAGAAGGGTCCCCAGTATAGTGTGAAAGATATCATGACCACCTTTCATCAGTGGGAGGCGCCCACGCAGAGATATGTATTTAATGTTACACTCTCGCTAAAGAATGGGAGGATATGGATTTGGGTTTACTTCCTCAGGGTTTGTTAGATGTTCAGGCTAATTTCGATAAGGGACTCATTCTGGGTTCTAAGGTTGAGGATGCCGTAAGGACACTTGTCACTTTTAGGTCCTTATTTTCCTCACAGACTTTTTTTGATTCCGATCCTGCTGTTAGGCTGACATCCAAACATTATCCCATGAGAGAGGTTCCTCCAGTGTGGAGAGAAGCGGTTGCACAAGCAGGTGCTAATCCAGCTGTTCCCGCGCACTTCCAGCGTATATGGGTACATGTCCCCTGGAAGAGATCTGAAGTTTTGGCTCTTAAACAGTCTCTACCGGATCCCCGTAAAAACCCTGCTGGCTATTATAAGGAGTTGTCCCAGACTGTTGATGCCTGTATTATGAATTTAGCGATATTGATATGTTGATGGGAAATGTAGTCCCACAAGCATTATGGGCTCGGATTCATAGAGAGGATCACGCCCAAGCATTGGGTGGCGATTGGGCTGCTATAACTGCTGCGGATGCAGCCCAAGTGGGTGGTGCTAAGCCTGATGTTTTGATTTCAGAACTCCCTGGTAGGATTATTACTTTAATGAAAACGATGATGCCCGCCTTGCGAGTTAATTGGGATAAATTAGCTGCGTGTAAGCAGAAGAAAGATGAGAGTGTCTGATTTCTTCACTCGTTTTGAGGAGACGTTTATTGATCACAGTGGTCAGGATATGACTACGGAGGGTGGACAGCGATTATATGTAGATAAATTCGTATTTAATTTGCTTCCCGAACTGTCACATAAGTTGAAAGACTCTGAGAGTTCATGGGCTGTTTCTTCTTCTGCCCAGATATTGGCTACTGCTCAATATTATGAGAACAGGGATAAAGAGGAGAAAGATAAGCAAGAGAAGAAGACGAAAGAATTAAAAACGAAGGTTCTTCTGCAACAAGCTTATCCTCCTCGTTATGCTCAGCGCCAGTTTCAACAGCCTCCCCAGTTTCAGAGGGTGTATCAAAAGCCTGAGCCCTTTATTCCGTGACCTTTATTAGGTCCTAACCAATTTGCCTATTGTAGAGAGGAAGGTCATTTTAAGAATAGCTGCCCGGTTTTATTGCAACGTAAGGGAGAACTATCTGCTCCACGAGGCCGTGGTGGTTTCCAGATAATATACAGGGGTAGAGGTCGAGGTGTGATGCCTCAAGAACAGCGTTCCTTACCCCCTCCAAATTCTACGAACTACTTCGATCAGCAGAATACTCAGTCTACACAGTATTACAATGATGATTGTCATGTTGAAGGTGAAAATGAAAGCCTTCACGCTAACTAGGACAGCCATAGACAAAGTGAGGGAGTTGTATCGATTCCAGTAAATCAGGATGGGCCTTCTGTCAATGTCACTACAATGGGTGTTTCAGAGCCATTTCTTTTAGATACTGGTGCGATGAGAAGTTCTATCATTCACTCTAAACTCCCTGGGGCACCTTTGTCTGGCTTAACAAATGTATCGGTAGGATTTTCTGGCGCCCCAGTTCGTAACCCGGTCTCCTGTCCTTTGCCTATTTCAATTGGACCTTATGATATGGAAGCTCCTCTTCTTTTAACGACTGGTTGCGGCGAGAATCTGTTGGGTTTGGATCTATTGAAAAGAATGCATGCAACGATATATTGTTCTCCTTCTGGTGTGCATCTTACTTTAGGGCAGAAATTGACTTCTTCAATGTATTTGTCTAAAGATCAATTCCCACCTGAATTGCTCTCTCTTCCTGCAACGCTCTGGGCTACGGGTCCAAATGATGTTGGTTGTCTTGAGATCCCGCCTTATGTTGTTACTCTCAAGCCCAATGCTAAATTGCCATGCATTCCTCAATACAGAATTTCCAATGAAGGTGAAAGAGCGCTTTTGGATATCATTTATGATTTGGTTCAGAAGGGTGTGATTGAGGAAACGAGAGGAAATGTATGTAATAGTCCTATTCTTCCTGTTCTTAAATGCACTGATCCTTCTAAGCCTCCTGTTTATCATTTTGTGATTGATCTTCGGGAGGTAAATAAAATTGTTGTACCACAGTTTCCTGTTGTTCCAGATATCACTGCCCTGTTAACTATGATACCTGCCTCAGCGGCTTGGTTTTCTGTTATTGATCTGAAAAATGCTTTCTTCAGCATTCCCATTGCCAAAGAGAGTAGGGATATTTTTGGTTTCTCTCTCGGAGGTCGAAGTTTCCGGTTCAAGCGCGCACCCCAAGGCTATTGTGAAAGCCCCTCCATTTATAGTCAAGCTCTGAAATGTCAGCTCGATGTTTTTCCTTTGCCCCCAGGTGCTACTCTTATTCAATATATGGATGATTTGTTGATTGCTGCTGATTCAGAGGATGTCTGCAAGAATGTGACTTTTGCACTGTTACGTCACTTGTCTGATCTTAATCATAAGGTTTCGCCTTCTAAACTACAATATGTCCGTCGAGAGGTTACCTATTTGGGCCATCTCTTATCAAAGGAGGGAAGGCGATTAACCCCAGAACGAATTCAAGCAATTGCGCAAATGTCTGTGCCATCTACACAAAGAGAGGTGCGCGCCTTTCTGGGCATCACTTCTTATTGTAGACAATGGATTCCGAATTTTTCTTTGTTGGCCAAACCTTTGTTAGCACTCACTTTGAAAGACACACCCCAACCCCTTCCTTGGACTGACGAATGTCAGAAGAGTTTTTCTGATTTACGTACTGCTCTGCGTTCTGCTACTGTGTTGGGTACTCTAGATTACAGTAAGCCCTTCACGCTCTATGTTCATGAAAGAGAGGGTTGTGCGTTGTCAGTCTTAACACAACGATTTGGAGACAAACAGCGGCCATGTGCCTATTTTTCAGCTACGTTAGACCCAGTAGCCAAGGCATTGCCTAGTTGTCTCAAAGCTACAGCAGCAGCAGCGATTTCTATTCGTCAGTCTGCTGGACTGGTGCTAGATAATACTCTCATTGTTATGGTACCACATGCAGTGGATACCTTGCTAAATAGGACGAAAATGCAGCATCTTACGAGTGCTCGCTTGTCTGGGTATGAACTGACGCTCTTGGCTAGTCATGTGCACATCGAACGATGTAATATTTTAAATCCAGCCACACTGTTACCTCTTCCAGAAGACAAAGGTATTCAGGAACAACATGATTGTTTTCTCCGTACTGAGGAGGAGACAAAAGGCAGGATTGATTTGAAAGATACACCGTTAGTGGATCCAGAGGGGATCCTATGGGTGGATGGGTCTTGTTTCAAACTCCCAAATGGTGAGACAACTTCAGCTTATGCTGTTACCACCTTGTATACAATCGTGGAGACAGCACGCATCAGACATAATTCAGCTCAGGCAGCTGAACTGATAGCTTTGACCAGAGCGTGTGTGTTATCTAAAGGAAAGAGAGTGAATGTGTATACCGACAGCCAGTATGCGTTCGGTGTGGCGCATAGCTTCGGTCGTTTGTGGAAGGAAAGAGGATTCCTTACCTCCCACGGTACTAAAATACAGCATGGTCAATTGGTAACTGATCTTCTTGAGTCACTTGTTTTGCCTACCCAGATAGCAATTGTGAAATGTAGTGCGCATAAGAAGATTACTGATGATGTTGGTCGCGGAAATGCTTTTGCGGATGAGGTAGCAAAAAGGACAGCCAGAGATGCTACAAGTCGCATGTATGTTGCGGGCCCTGCGAATTGGGTCAGGGAAAGAGGGATGTGTGAGGACACAATAGAAAGTGTGAGATCGATTCAGGGAGATGCTACAGAGAAAGAGTTGAGAAAGTGGAAAGAGAGTACAGGAAAGTTAGACGCAACAGGATGTTGGATAGAGTTGTCAGAACACCAGCGTTGGCTGTTACCAGACGCCTATGTACTGCCTGTAGTTACTATGGCACATGGTTCAGCCCACATCAGTGCAAAAGGAATATGTAAACTTCTGGCTCCAGTGTGGCTGAATGAAGGGATTCCAAAATGTGCAGATAATGTGGTGAAGCATCGTATCATTTGCTTGATGTACAATCTGGGAAAGGGAACCCCAACTCCGGCAGGTCATTTTGCTCCCCCAACATATCCTTTTGAGGTGTTGCAAATTGATTATATTCACATGGAATGATGCAACAATCTCAAATATGTTTTGGTGGTGGTATGTGCCTTTTCGAGATGGATAGAGGCTTACCCCCTGAAAGACAACACTGCTTTGTCCACTGACAAAGTTCTTCTAAAAGAGTTCTTCCCTAGGTTTGGTTTGCCGTGCATTGTCTGGAGTGACAATGGAAGTGAATTTGTAGGCCAAATTATGCAAAAGGTGTGTACCGGTCTTGGTATAAGGCAGAAGTTTCATGCGGCAAATCATCCTCAGTCCGCGGGTTTGGTAGAGTGCTATAACGGCACTCTCAAACTTAAGCTTGCAAAAGTACAAGCCAGCACAGGTATTAATTGGCCCGATGCTTTACCTTTGGCTCTCCTGTCCACTAGAACAGCTGTACATTCTCGTTTGGGACTCAGCCCATACGAGATTGTTTTCGGGCGCCCAGCTAATGTATGGGGAGTCCCTCGCCCTAGAAAGTATTCTGATATACAGTATCCAATGCTGATTGACTATTTACATGACCTCACCACTAAATTACGTGTTCTTCACCAATAGGTTCAAAACGCTTTACCAGAAGCCTCCACAGACCCAGGTCATTCTATCCAACCTGGAGACTGGGTCTGTGTGAAAAATTTTCAGAGGACAAAGAATTTGGAACCTCGCTGGAAGGCGCCTCAACAAGTTCTCCTGTCAACTCGGACAGCAGTAAAAGTCGAAGGGAAAAAGAACTGGATCCACGGCATGCACTGCAAGAAAGTGCCCTTGCCCTTGCCTTTTGATCAGTGGGTTCGTAAGGGTATAGGTGATTCTGAAGGAGAAAAAGTCCCCCGATTCACACCTTTCAGTAGTGCACACCTGGCTGGAACTCGATCGGAGAAAGATGACGACATTCTACAAGAAGCCGTACCTTCCCATCTCCGATTAAACACTACAGAGCCACAGACCCTATTTCAAGACCAAACTGTACCAACAAGAACTAGATACAATTTAAGACCTAGATTGGTCAAGGACACCTGAGATTTCCATCTCTTCTGCTACATTTATCATCTGTCCAGGTTGCAGGGTCACGGTAGGAGTCTTGGTTTGTGACCTGTATAATGGCTAGGCCCCCAGGACTTGCAGTGTCATAGGGCGGCTAATAATCACAGCCAAGTGAGTAAGGAAGATTGCCGTGAGCAACAATTTTAGAGGATGGATGTTAAATTAGGAAATAAGGATAATAAGGAAGAGATAAGAAAGAAATATTGTAAAATATTGTACAGTCGATGTGGCGTAACATTGTGTGTTTCTATATTTTTGTGTATCTTATTGGCTTGTGTAGGTTGGGTTATTCATGCTATGCAGCAAAAAGTTGTCCCTAATTCTATCTCCTTGCCTCTTCATTCTACTATCTCCCCACATCAATTAAATACACTTCCCCAACATGAACTAATCAGGAGAACAGAATATTTTAATAATTCATTTATCCAATTGTTGCACCAACACCAATTGGTAGCCAACACAACCGACTGTTGGGTGTGTGGACTTATGCCTCATACCACAGATAAAGGGATGCCATATTTAGTCCTTCCATTTTCTTATGAAGGTTCCGCTTGGGCCTATTTTGTAATATTTTCAAATGCATATCAGAGCCGATTTAGACGTCCAGTTGGTTCCTATGGTAGTAACACAATAACAACGAGAGGGTGAGGGACAGTCACTCTTGATCCCCCATGGTTAATGATACATCAACAACAAAAGAGTGAACAAAGTAAGGAGCAAAATAGGAGTAACAGCGTGAGCAAAAAATTGTGTTTTTAAGAGAACCCTCACTCACCAACCTGGTTGGTGACATGCTTCATCATCGGGTTCCACCAGAGAGGCCGAATGCCTCTCTGGTGTGCTACAACGCCTGAACTACAGCGGAGCTGGTTTTTGATGGAAAGGGGAGTGAAAAATTTAAAAGGTGAGTGGTTTTAACCAATAACCAATTTAATTCTGGCAAACCAAATACCGAACTAAAAACAGGTGGGTTGGACAGAAGCCGGCCAATTAGGTGGGACAAGGCTTATCCAGATGGGGGAAGGTCAACATGTTTCTGCTTAATGAGCCCAGTCGGCTAAGCATTCATCAGGACCATGGGGAACACCACGGCGGTATGCACACGCTAAGGTGCACCCAGACCAGTGGTGTGTTAGAGCGGTAGGACTCACTGTTTTACCGCATGAGCCATCCTGTAATTAAGGGGCTAGTAACGCCTGTAAAGGGAAAAAAACAGACATAACACACATAAAGACATATACATATAGACACATTGTGTCACTTGAATATCTTATGCTTTACGTGATTCAGGTGAACACAATTGGTAGGCCCATGCTGTGAAGGGGGAGTGGGTGTCAAATAACGTTAAGTGGTTATCAAGACTCCCACACAAAAAGAGTGGTGCTCTGTGTGAGCTGTAGGACCTGTACTTTTATCAACGTGTTTTCGTAGTGGTCCTGCGCACAAATTGTGTCAGTGAAGTCAATAAAACAATGTATTGACTAGCCGGCCAGCGATGTGCTGTCGGCGTAGGCTGTATTAGCCGTAGTGCTTGCCTTTAAAAATATATACATATATACATATATAGCGGACTCGTGCAAGTGGAGTGCATGCTGAAATGAGCACACATGGTGTTTGCCAGGCGCCGTTGCTCCAGTGCATGACTATCAACTTGGTATTAAAAAACAACAACAACATGGAAAAAGGGGGCTGAACTCTTACTCAGTAAACCAGTATTTGTTGCGTCATGGGTCCGAGAGGGGGGTAGTGAGCTATAGTATCTATGGGAGTAGATAAATAAGAGAACCTTGTTGGTCTGGGTACTTGTAAAAGAAACTCACTGGGACCAGAGGGACGCGATGGTAAAGGGAAACTACTTACTTCCATGCTCGCACACTCCCGCAAGGTACCTGGATCGGTCCTGCTCGGCCCGGATCTTGGTGAGTATGGAGTGAGAGCCGGAATAAATACAGATGCAAACCTATCACGTGATGCGGAGACGCGTGTCACGTGATAGCAACAGCGTCCGTAAACGCGTGACATCATCATAAGGGGCGTGTGTTGGCGGCCGAGCCCCCAGACCTAGTCCCATTGGGATTGGTTGATTAAGATGTGGTGGGCTGGAGTAGGATATGCTAGTTTTTCCAGCGAGCATGACAAATAATGGCGAAAATATTTCGTCATGTTTTATTTGAAAATAGCCGGTGATTGTTGACTACTTAAACATGCCACGTAATACCTGAAAACTCTTCAAAAAAATAATAATTTTTGAACACTTTACGGGAGGGTTCCCTAAGTGACTGCTGGTTTCATTAGGACATTAAAGAGAGGCGCTTTGTGTTATGTATCTATTGGTGACCCACTGCAATGGTCAGTTCCGATAAGAACAGAGGGGGTCTAAAGGAATCCTAGGCAGTGCTACAAAGAGGCCATCAAAGTGTTAGTCCCAATGGTGGAAAACAACCCATATTTCAATTCTTCAAGACGGAGTTCCACGGGATGTTATCATTAAGACCTGTGAGGTGAGTAGAAAGGCGATAGACCCACCTTTGCTCTTTTTCAAAGAGTAGCCGCTGGGTATTTTGTCCTGGTTTCAATTTTTCAATGATTGACCAAGTCATATCGTTCGTGGTATGATTGGCCAAAAGGAAATGTTCTGTCAATTTCGTGCTCAGTTTCCGACAGCGAATGGTACTGCGATGTTCGCATATGCGCTGCTTAATTTTCCTCCCTGTCATCCCGACGTATCTTAGTCCGCATGGACAAGTGATGAGGTAAACAACGTCTGTAGAGTTGCAGTTTGTGTGCGTTCTCTGCACCCATTGTCTCCCTGGTTCAAGTTCAAGATATTTCGAGGGGGAAGTCAGGTGGCAGACGCTACATGAGCCGCAAGGGTAGTGACCAACAATAGGAGGAAGGCCCCACGCACTAGTAATAGACTGGTTTTGATCTTTGTCTGATATCTTAGGGCGAGTGTGGACCAAGGCATCCTTTAAACTCCTTGCTCTTTTGTAAGAGAATAAAGGTTTATCCCAGTTGTGCTTGTTGCTCGTCAGGATATTCCAGTGCTTTTTAATGGACTTACTGACTGCGTTTGATGCTGCATTGAAAGTCGTTACACAAGTGAGAGGTATGGAATCCTGATCATCTCTCACATGGTCTTCTAGTAGAGCGTCTCGATTCTGATTCCGGGCCCGCTTGTTGCTCCTGGAAAGGATTCTGTCAGGGTAACCCCGAGATTTCAATTTCGATGTAAGCTCTTGTGCTTGTTTCTTGTATGTGGACACTTCGCTACAGTTCCGCCGGAGACGCAAAAATTGCCCAAAGGGGAGGTTTTCCCTCAGAGGGCGAGGGTGGTAGCTGGAAAAGTGTAACAGATTATTCTTTGCCGTCGGTTTATGGTGAGTCCTGGTTTGGAGGGTATCACCTGTTCTAGTGATTACCACATCAAGGAAGATCATCTCATCCTTGTCATGTGTGTGGGTGAATCTGAGATGGGGATCGCAAGTATTTATCCATCCAAAGAAATCTTTGAGGCAGTCCTCAGAGCCCTGCCAAATGATCAGCACATCGTCAATGTACCTTTTCCAAAAGACGAGGTTTGACAGAAAAGGGTTGTTGGGATCCAAAATGAATTTTTCTTCGAAGTCGAAAACATACAACCCGGCTACCGAAGGCGCAAAAGTGCTGCCCATTGAAGTTCCTGTGATTTGTTGAAAAAGGTCACCCTTATATTCGAAGAAGTTCCTCTTTAGTGCGAGAGTGGCACAGCTGACAATGAATTCTCGCGGGGTCGTGTAGTTCCAATCACTGGACCCAAGGGTGCGTCTCACGACATTGATGGTGTCATCCTGCGGGATGCAGGTGTACAAACTTTCGATATCCATTGTCACAAGGAAGGATACACCTTCCAGGAGAACCATCCCTTGGAGTAGTGATAACAGACTTTTGGTATCTTTCAGATAAGTGCTTGTTGATTGAATCAGTGGCTTCAGAAAAAAATCACAGTAACGTGACAGGGGTTCCAGTAATGAGCCAATCCCTGACACAATGGGTCGGCCAGGGGGTGGTATCTTGTTCTTGTGCGTTTTTGGTAAGGTATAGAAATAAGGGATCTTCCCTTCACTAGTAGTGAGGAAAGTCGCTTCTTGTTTGGTGATATAGCCATTAGTTTCGGCGTCATTGACCAAATCATGAATGATACCTTGGAGTTCCAAGGACGGATCCGTAGTCAAAGGTTTATAACTAATGGGATCATTAAGGAGACGTCTACATTCCCTGTCGTAGGCAGTGGTATCCTGAATGACTACTCCTCCACCCTTGTCTGCCGGTTTTATCACGATGTCCGTGTTTGACTGCAGAGAGAGAAGCGCTTGAAATTCGCCAGCCGTCATGTTCTTGAAACGGTCGGGTTCAATGAAGGCTTCGACATCGTTAGAAACCGCCTGTTCGAATGCTGTGATTTCCGGCGGTATAGAGTGTGGGGGAGGTGTAAAATTGGATTTGATCTTTAATCCAGTATCACTTGACGGAGAGTCGGTACTGTCCGAAGGTATTTTCTCAAAAAAACTTTTGAGCTTGAGTTTCCTGAAGAAGTTGGAGAGTTCGCATCTTAGTTTAAAGCGATCAAAATTGGCTGTAGGTATGAAACCTAGCCCCTTCTCCAGGACTGAAGTTTCATCGATCGTAAGTGTTATGGATGATAAATTAGTGATCAGACTCATTGGTTGCTGGGGCCTGCCCGTTGTGTCTTGCTCCTCGTGTTGTCCCCCACTGCTTCGTCTTGCTGCCAATGGACCTGGGTGGAGCCTCTTCTTCGGCCCCTGCCTCTCCTGCCCCTCTCTAAAAAAGGAGGGCGGTATTGGTTCTGCTGGAACTGTGGAGGTGGAAAGAAACCAGGGTTCCAACCCATCATCGGGTGGAACGGGGGTGGTTGAAAAGGGGGTTGCTGGTATGGAAGCCAAGACTGGTTATTGTATTGTCGTCTGTTTCTTCCTCTCCCCCGCTGTCGAGCCTTGTAGCTGCCACTGCTTGAATCACTACCAGTGGATTCATCAGCTGAACTGTCAGTGCCGAAATCATTTTTGGTCGGCGGAGTATAGTCTGGGCTAGTGTAAGGATATGCTCGCACATAGGACCATTTGGACAGATCTTTCTGGAATTTTTGGGCTTTTGAGTGAGTGAGAGAGTCTTTGTATTCAGTCATTTCTCTGTTCAGTTCTTCTAGTCGTTTCTTAAATCCCACTAGTGTCGATTTGAAATGGGTTTCCGTTAGTTGGATTTCCACCATTATGGCCTCTGAGAGCCTCAGTGCTGTTTTAATAATCAGCACCAGCCAATCCCTGGTGCAGTGCCAGGCAATTTGGGCCCATTCCTTCCTAAACTGTGCATCATCTAGGAAAATTCGGGGGGCATTGGTGACCAGTAAACCTTTGGGTGCTATATTGTTCCTGAGATATTCTGTAAGAATTGTGCCGTGAAGAATAGTGCGTATCCGTCCCCGTTTCTGCTCACTTAATTTATCCCACTCAGTGGTTTGTGAAATAGTTTGAGCAATAGAAGGATCAGAAAACAGTGAGGGATCTGCCAAGAGGGCATCTACTTCCTCATTGGAGTAAGAGAGGCCCAGGTTATCCATGATGTTGTGTTGAAGAGTCGCTAAATTTTAAAGGCAAAAAAACGGGAAAAAATACCCTCGCAGCTGTGCGCTGCCAAATATCACAATAACAACGAGAGGGTGAGGGACAGTCACTCTTGATCCCCCATGGTTAATGATACATCAACAACAAAAGAGTGAACAAAGTAAGGAGCAAAATAGGAGTAACAGCGTGAGCAAAAAATTGTGTTTTTAAGAGAACCCTCACTCACCAACCTGGTTGGTGACATGCTTCATCATCGGGTTCCACCAGAGAGGCCGAATGCCTCTCTGGTGTGCTACAACGCCTGAACTACAGCGGAGCTGGTTTTTGATGGAAAGGGGAGTGAAAAATTTAAAAGGTGAGTGGTTTTAACCAATAACCAATTTAATTCTGGCAAACCAAATACCGAACTAAAAACAGGTGGGTTGGACAGAAGCCGGCCAATTAGGTGGGACAAGGCTTATCCAGATGGGGGAAGGTCAACATGTTTCTGCTTAATGAGCCCAGTCGGCTAAGCATTCATCAGGACCATGGGGAACACCACGGCGGTATGCACACGCTAAGGTGCACCCAGACCAGTGGTGTGTTAGAGCGGTAGGACTCACTGTTTTACCGCATGAGCCATCCTGTAATTAAGGGGCTAGTAACGCCTGTAAAGGGAAAAAAACAGACATAACACACATAAAGACATATACATATAGACACATTGTGTCACTTGAATATCTTATGCTTTACGTGATTCAGGTGAACACAATTGGTAGGCCCATGCTGTGAAGGGGGAGTGGGTGTCAAATAACGTTAAGTGGTTATCAAGACTCCCACACAAAAAGAGTGGTGCTCTGTGTGAGCTGTAGGACCTGTACTTTTATCAACGTGTTTTCGTAGTGGTCCTGCGCACAAATTGTGTCAGTGAAGTCAATAAAACAATGTATTGACTAGCCGGCCAGCGATGTGCTGTCGGCGTAGGCTGTATTAGCCGTAGTCATGTTGTTGTTGTTTTTTAATACCAAGTTGATAGTCATGCACTGGAGCAACGGCGCCTGGCAAACACCATGTGTGCTCATTTCAGCATGCACTCCACTTGCACGAGTCCGCTATATATGTATATATGTATATATTTTTAAAGGCAAGCACTACGGCTAATACAGCCTACGCCGACAGCACATCGCTGGCCGGCTAGTCAATACATTGTTTTATTGACTTCACTGACACAATTTGTGCGCAGGACCACTACGAAAACACGTTGATAAAAGTACAGGTCCTACAGCTCACACAGAGCACCACTCTTTTTGTGTGGGAGTCTTGATAACCACTTAACGTTATTTGACACCCACTCCCCCTTCACAGCATGGGCCTACCAATTGTGTTCACCTGAATCACGTAAAGCATAAGATATTCAAGTGACACAATGTGTCTATATGTATATGTCTTTATGTGTGTTATGTCTGTTTTTTTCCCTTTACAGGCGTTACTAGCCCCTTAATTACAGGATGGCTCATGCGGTAAAACAGTGAGTCCTACCGCTCTAACACACCACTGGTCTGGGTGCACCTTAGCGTGTGCATACCGCCGTGGTGTTCCCCATGGTCCTGATGAATGCTTAGCCGACTGGGCTCATTAAGCAGAAACATGTTGACCTTCCCCCATCTGGATAAGCCTTGTCCCACCTAATTGGCCGGCTTCTGTCCAACCCACCTGTTTTTAGTTCGGTATTTGGTTTGCCAGAATTAAATTGGTTATTGGTTAAAACCACTCACCTTTTAAATTTTTCACTCCCCTTTCCATCAAAAACCAGCTCCGCTGTAGTTCAGGCGTTGTAGCACACCAGAGAGGCATTCGGCCTCTCTGGTGGAACCCGATGATGAAGCATGTCACCAACCAGGTTGGTGAGTGAGGGTTCTCTTAAAAACACAATTTTTTGCTCATGCTGTTACTCCTATTTTGCTCCTTACTTTGTTCACTCTTTTGTTGTTGATGTATCATTAACCATGGGGGATCAAGAGTGACTGTCCCTCACCCTCTCGTTGTTATTGTGATATTTGGCAGCGCACAGCTGCGAGGGTATTTTTTCCCGTTTTTTTGCCTTTAAAATTTAGCGACTCTTCAACACAACATCATGGATAACCTGGGCCTCTCTTACTCCAATGAGGAAGTAGATGCCCTCTTGGCAGATCCCTCACTGTTTTCTGATCCTTCTATTGCTCAAACTATTTCACAAACCACTGAGTGGGATAAATTAAGTGAGCAGAAACGGGGACGGATACGCACTATTCTTCACGGCACAATTCTTACAGAATATCTCAGGAACAATATAGCACCCAAAGGTTTACTGGTCACCAATGCCCCCCGAATTTTCCTAGATGATGCACAGTTTAGGAAGGAATGGGCCCAAATTGCCTGGCACTGCACCAGGGATTGGCTGGTGCTGATTATTAAAACAGCACTGAGGCTCTCAGAGGCCATAATGGTGGAAATCCAACTAACGGAAACCCATTTCAAATCGACACTAGTGGGATTTAAGAAACGACTAGAAGAACTGAACAGAGAAATGACTGAATACAAAGACTCTCTCACTCACTCAAAAGCCCAAAAATTCCAGAAAGATCTGTCCAAATGGTCCTATGTGCGAGCATATCCTTACACTAGCCCAGACTATACTCCGCCGACCAAAAATGATTTCGGCACTGACAGTTCAGCTGATGAATCCACTGGTAGTGATTCAAGCAGTGGCAGCTACAAGGCTCGACAGCGGGGGAGAGGAAGAAACAGACGACAATACAATAACCAGTCTTGGCTTCCATACCAGCAACCCCCTTTTCAACCACCCCCGTTCCACCCGATGATGGGTTGGAACCCTGGTTTCTTTCCACCTCCACAGTTCCAGCAGAACCAATACCGCCCTCCTTTTTTAGAGAGGGGCAGGAGAGGCAGGGGCCGAAGAAGAGGCTCCACCCAGGTCCATTGGCAGCAAGACGAAGCAGTGGGGGACAACACGAGGAGCAAGACACAACGGGCAGGCCCCAGCAACCAATGAGTCTGATCACTAATTTATCATCCATAACACTTACGATCGATGAAACTTCAGTCCTGGAGAAGGGGCTAGGTTTCATACCTACAGCCAATTTTGATCGCTTTAAACTAAGATGCGAACTCTCCAACTTCTTCAGGAAACTCAAGCTCAAAAGTTTTTTTGAGAAAATACCTTCGGACAGTACCGACTCTCCGTCAAGTGATACTGGATTAAAGATCAAATCCAATTTTACACCTCCCCCACACTCTATACCGCCGGAAATCACAGCATTCGAACAGGCGGTTTCTAACGATGTCGAAGCCTTCATTGAACCCGACCGTTTCAAGAACATGACGGCTGGCGAATTTCAAGCGCTTCTCTCTCTGCAGTCAAACACGGACATCGTGATAAAACCGGCAGACAAGGGTGGAGGAGTAGTCATTCAGGATACCACTGCCTACGACAGGGAATGTAGACGTCTCCTTAATGATCCCATTAGTTATAAACCTTTGACTACGGATCCGTCCTTGGAACTCCAAGGTATCATTCATGATTTGGTCAATGACGCCGAAACTAATGGCTATATCACCAAACAAGAAGCGACTTTCCTCACTACTAGTGAAGGGAAGATCCCTTATTTCTATACCTTACCAAAAACGCACAAGAACAAGATACCACCCCCTGGCCGACCCATTGTGTCAGGGATTGGCTCATTACTGGAACCCCTGTCACGTTACTGTGATTTTTTTCTGAAGCCACTGATTCAATCAACAAGCACTTATCTGAAAGATACCAAAAGTCTGTTATCACTACTCCAAGGGATGGTTCTCCTGGAAGGTGTATCCTTCCTTGTGACAATGGATATCGAAAGTTTGTACACCTGCATCCCGCAGGATGACACCATCAATGTCGTGAGACGCACCCTTGGGTCCAGTGATTGGAACTACACGACCCCGCGAGAATTCATTGTCAGCTGTGCCACTCTCGCACTAAAGAGGAACTTCTTCGAATATAAGGGTGACCTTTTTCAACAAATCACAGGAACTTCAATGGGCAGCACTTTTGCGCCTTCGGTAGCCGGGTTGTATGTTTTCGACTTCGAAGAAAAATTCATTTTGGATCCCAACAACCCTTTTCTGTCAAACCTCGTCTTTTGGAAAAGGTACATTGACGATGTGCTGATCATTTGGCAGGGCTCTGAGGACTGCCTCAAAGATTTCTTTGGATGGATAAATACTTGCGATCCCCATCTCAGATTCACCCACACACATGACAAGGATGAGATGATCTTCCTTGATGTGGTAATCACTAGAACAGGTGATACCCTCCAAACCAGGACTCACCATAAACCGACGGCAAAGAATAATCTGTTACACTTTTCCAGCTACCACCCTCGCCCTCTGAGGGAAAACCTCCCCTTTGGGCAATTTTTGCGTCTCCGGCGGAACTGTAGCGAAGTGTCCACATACAAGAAACAAGCACAAGAGCTTACATCGAAATTGAAATCTCGGGGTTACCCTGACAGAATCCTTTCCAGGAGCAACAAGCGGGCCCGGAATCAGAATCGAGACGCTCTACTAGAAGACCATGTGAGAGATGATCAGGATTCCATACCTCTCACTTGTGTAACGACTTTCAATGCAGCATCAAACGCAGTCAGTAAGTCCATTAAAAAGCACTGGAATATCCTGACGAGCAACAAGCACAACTGGGATAAACCTTTATTCTCTTACAAAAGAGCAAGGAGTTTAAAGGATGCCTTGGTCCACACTCGCCCTAAGATATCAGACAAAGATCAAAACCAGTCTATTACTAGTGCGTGGGGCCTTCCTCCTATTGTTGGTCACTACCCTTGCGGCTCATGTAGCGTCTGCCACCTGACTTCCCCCTCGAAATATCTTGAACTTGAACCAGGGAGACAATGGGTGCAGAGAACGCACACAAACTGCAACTCTACAGACGTTGTTTACCTCATCACTTGTCCATGCGGACTAAGATACGTCGGGATGACAGGGAGGAAAATTAAGCAGCGCATATGCGAACATCGCAGTACCATTCGCTGTCGGAAACTGAGCACGAAATTGACAGAACATTTCCTTTTGGCCAATCATACCACGAACGATATGACTTGGTCAATCATTGAAAAATTGAAACCAGGACAAAATACCCAGCGGCTACTCTTTGAAAAAGAGCAAAGGTGGGTCTATCGCCTTTCTACTCACCTCACAGGTCTTAATGATAACATCCCGTGGAACTCCGTCTTGAAGAATTGAAATATGGGTTGTTTTCCACCATTGGGACTAACACTTTGATGGCCTCTTTGTAGCACTGCCTAGGATTCCTTTAGACCCCCTCTGTTCTTATCGGAACTGACCATTGCAGTGGGTCACCAATAGATACATAACACAAAGCGCCTCTCTTTAATGTCCTAATGAAACCAGCAGTCACTTAGGGAACCCTCCCGTAAAGTGTTCAAAAATTATTATTTTTTTGAAGAGTTTTCAGGTATTACGTGGCATGTTTAAGTAGTCAACAATCACCGGCTATTTTCAAATAAAACATGACGAAATATTTTCGCCATTATTTGTCATGCTCGCTGGAAAAACTAGCATATCCTACTCCAGCCCACCACATCTTAATCAACCAATCCCAATGGGACTAGGTCTGGGGGCTCGGCCGCCAACACACGCCCCTTATGATGATGTCACGCGTTTACGGACGCTGTTGCTATCACGTGACACGCGTCTCCGCATCACGTGATAGGTTTGCATCTGTATTTATTCCGGCTCTCACTCCATACTCACCAAGATCCGGGCCGAGCAGGACCGATCCAGGTACCTTGCGGGAGTGTGCGAGCATGGAAGTAAGTAGTTTCCCTTTACCATCGCGTCCCTCTGGTCCCAGTGAGTTTCTTTTACAAGTACCCAGACCAACAAGGTTCTCTTATTTATCTACTCCCATAGATACTATAGCTCACTACCCCCCTCTCGGACCCATGACGCAACAAATACTGGTTTACTGAGTAAGAGTTCAGCCCCCTTTTTCCATGTTGTTGTTGTTTTTTAATACCAAGTTGATAGTCATGCACTGGAGCAACGGCGCCTGGCAAACACCATGTGTGCTCATTTCAGCATGCACTCCACTTGCACGAGTCCGCTATATATGTATATATGTATATATTTTTAAAGGCAAGCACTACGGCTAATACAGCCTACGCCGACAGCACATCGCTGGCCGGCTAGTCAATACATTGTTTTATTGACTTCACTGACACAATTTGTGCGCAGGACCACTACGAAAACACGTTGATAAAAGTACAGGTCCTACAGCTCACACAGAGCACCACTCTTTTTGTGTGGGAGTCTTGATAACCACTTAACGTTATTTGACACCCACTCCCCCTTCACAGCATGGGCCTACCAATTGTGTTCACCTGAATCACGTAAAGCATAAGATATTCAAGTGACACAATGTGTCTATATGTATATGTCTTTATGTGTGTTATGTCTGTTTTTTTCCCTTTACAGGCGTTACTAGCCCCTTAATTACAGGATGGCTCATGCGGTAAAACAGTGAGTCCTACCGCTCTAACACACCACTGGTCTGGGTGCACCTTAGCGTGTGCATACCGCCGTGGTGTTCCCCATGGTCCTGATGAATGCTTAGCCGACTGGGCTCATTAAGCAGAAACATGTTGACCTTCCCCCATCTGGATAAGCCTTGTCCCACCTAATTGGCCGGCTTCTGTCCAACCCACCTGTTTTTAGTTCGGTATTTGGTTTGCCAGAATTAAATTGGTTATTGGTTAAAACCACTCACCTTTTAAATTTTTCACTCCCCTTTCCATCAAAAACCAGCTCCGCTGTAGTTCAGGCGTTGTAGCACACCAGAGAGGCATTCGGCCTCTCTGGTGGAACCCGATGATGAAGCATGTCACCAACCAGGTTGGTGAGTGAGGGTTCTCTTAAAAACACAATTTTTTGCTCACGCTGTTACTCCTATTTTGCTCCTTACTTTGTCCTATGGTAGTAAGCCAGATTTTAGTCATAATTCTCTGATAAAGGGAATGGTGGCTATGACTATAAATTGTGGAGAATAATAAGGTTCCTGTTGACGAGAGACAAACATATACTAATTGGAACGTGACTCGTTACATTACTAGCCTTACAGATAAAACTAAACAGGGAAAATCTCCACCAATTTGGACTGTCCCTCATCAAGGTAATTTCTGTTTACAAATGAATGGCCAGACTACTGACACTGGACAAAGAAAAAGCTTTTGTTCCCATACATACATCTACACGTCTCAGAATTCACCGCCGTTAGTGCCATCCCAGGGCACATATTTTGTCTGCCACGATAGAGCTTATACGTGGCTGCCAACGGATTTTTCAGGAACATGCTATATAGCTTTTCTTCTCCCTCCTACATACACTGCTCCTTCAGGCCATCATAGAAACAGATATGGCAGAGGGATTATTGATTCTAAAGACACGGCAGGACAAGAGGGAAGTGATTTCCTCAAAGGATTTCTTCCTTTTTGGGGCCCAATGGCCAACAGCAGAAACATGAGACAGCTGGTTCGTGTTGTTGAGACTACCATAGATGTCACTGTGGGAGCCTTGAGTAATCTCACAGCTGAACTTCAGGCGGATCGTCTCATGACTTTGCAGAACCGGATTGCACTAGATGTTATTCTTGCAGATCATGGTGGAGTCTGTAAATTGATTGGATCTAGCTGTTGTATTTATATACCTGACGACGCCCCTACGGTATACCAAGCCATCTCCAAATTACACATGATCTCTGAATCGATTCATCAAGACGAAGGAGATTGGTCTTTATTAGGATGGTTTTGGGGATTACTATCTAAATGGGGATGGAAGGTACTAACCTTCCTTAGAGTGGTTTTGGTCATAATTTTTTCCTCTTGTCTCTGTATGCAGTGTGGCCCCGCCATCTGCGGTCTTTGTGCCACTATGTGTGTCCCAAGACCTGAGTCACAGAAAACAGAGAACATTAAAATGATGTTGCAGCAACAGTTTGACGACCTCATGGCTATTGACATTGATTCAGATTAACGTGAATCTGTGTGTTTTGCCTGAGTTATGGCAAAAGGAGGGTCTGAGGAAATTCAATTTTCGATCTCCCTTGTATTCAGCCATTTTGTTTTGCCCTCACTCAGGCAGCACAATGAACGAAGTTTTTCTGCTGATCTTACTGCGACGTGTCAAATAACCTTCTGCCTCTGTTTACTAGACTGATGTCAGGGACTGGCTGAGTCCACTAATCCTCGTCTGGTTTGATTAAACCCTGTTTCAACTGTCTGTCGGTTCACACCATTCTTTCCTGACTTTATCTTATCTTCTGGCCTTCGCTATTCTCTACTTGTATTCTCTCATTTCACAACTGTCCTCCAAAGCATGCAAATATGTCCTGCCACCTGCAAGTTGAGTTGTAGACACTACCACTGATTAACTTGTGGGGAGGGGTGACAAAAACAGTTGGAAGAGAGGTTTATTTGGGTTACTTGATATCTTGTTTTCAAACTTTTCTCATTGGTTATATCTTGTTTTCAAACTCTTCTCATTGGATAGCCATGTATGCATTGGGAGTGTTCTTGGTGAATCTATGTGCTATAAAAGATTGTGCGCCACGGAGTAAAGTGGCAGTCTCCTAAGAACATACTGAGTGTACTTCTGGGACAACTATACTTAGCTGCAGCTAATAAACCTGATCTTCTACGCTCAACAGAATGTCCTGTGTCTCTGTTCAACAAAGCAGGTGAACTCAGGAGATTAAGGCGTGCCCTGCGCCGCCAGGCCCATAAGGCCCTGGTTCTTCAATGGTTGAGGCCTATTTTTTTTAAGTTGTCGGTACCAGTACCCTCGGAAGTCTGCCATTATTGTATGATCCATATGAACTTGTCTGCTGCGGAATATTTCACTTTTTAAAAATGTTTTTTAACTATATACTTATTTTACTGTGAGTATTGGTTCAGTGACGATAATATCTGTATGTCTTAGATAAATTTTATGAATATTTTTTGTAAACTATTTTATAGAATTATGTTCTCAATTTTAACTCAAATGAAATTGTTTTTTATGTGGACCTCTTCGGAGTTCCGAATCATGAATAAACCTAAACTTGAACTTGAAACTTGAGTGTCATCGTTTCACTGAGTCTAATGGTGTTGATGAAGTCATCAAATTCCATACCAAGGTATTTGAGGTTCTTAGTTTACCAAGAAAGGCCAGAGTAGTGACAAATGTATGTGTGCTTATGCACTATATGCTTACTTGTACAATAATTCAAGAATGTATGCTAGTGTACACTCTTCTTACCTCATTGATTTTATATCCTACTATTGTCCCCCTGCGTTACTTTGCACAAAAGAAATACATAAAAAATTTCTGAGCAAAGAAAGTTGCATGACAAACATCACTTGACCATCGAATACCATAATTCCTGAGTGTCAAAGAAGGAAAGTAGAGTGTGAAAAGTGAAATTGTTGATGGACATCGACATGCACTCAGTAACCGAGCCAATATCCCAGGTAATAGGATAGAAGTATTGCATGTATCATATATATATATCTTGTTCAGAGGATAACAAATTGGCATTATTGGGAGCCAACCACCCAAATAACTAAAATCATTAAAAATTATTAATCCGCCCTGGGTACTTATAGCCATTGTCAATTATCTTTAAAAACACCTTGAAAATAATTAGGTTTCCAGTATCCTAGTGCTGATATTTTTACCAGAAATTATTCTTTTAATTTACTGCCCTCCTACTCTTCCCACTGTTTATTTTTCCCTGTCTGAATGATTTAATATTGTAAATCCAAACTAATTTTTCCATTTATTAGCGCATGGAGACTTCAATATTTGGGGCAAACATTGACCTAGTCTATGTTCAACCTAAACCCAGTTCAGCAGGTTTTAGGTCCACACATAAGGCAGGCCACCAAACTTTGCTACTGTAGACCTGGCTGAGTGAAGTTCATACCTGAAATATATGGCCAGATCATTTCTACATATCTTTGTCATTAGCTCTGTTAGAACGACCTATTGCTCTTAGAGCTCTTAATTCCAATAAATAAGTGCAATACAATCAAAGAAGACTTGTAATGTGGACAATCTAGCACACGCACTTGCTAATTTCTTTCCTGTAGTGTCTTGCAAGTTTTATGATGGAACCCTATTGGCTCCTAACAGACTTCATAAAGCTGTGATGTAGGTGTCAGAACGGAATGCAATGAAAACTTGTTTTAGAAAATTGAATGTACAGACAAATAAAGATGTGAAATATTAAGCTCCGTACGTGGCGTAGTCATTGGTGGGTACCCAGGCTGGGGAGTACGCTGCAATCCTATAGCACTTTCACCTAACTTCAGAATGGTCTTAGCCCATCTACTATGATAGACATGTTATTATGACCATTTAGAGTCCATTTTAGAGAAATTCTTCTCTAAACAAACAAAAATAAATTGGAAAAATGAGCTAAGAACGTTGGAATTTTTTTTAATCAAGCTTATAAACATGCTAAAAGCATCAATTACTGCTGCCAGCTCGTTGTTATCTAATAAGGGCTGCACAAAGATTCTTTTGGACCAATAGAATTAAATCTGTAAAAATCTCCAAAGAAAAATTGTTTAAAACCATTTATCACCAAGTCCATCCATCTGCTTCCAGCAATGCGATTATTCCTTCTCAAGCATTACTCTGCAATTTTTCTGACTTTTTGGGTGAAAATAATATAGATTAGAGAAGAATTCACCACTGTAAGGAGACTGCTAGGACTCACCTACAAACTTCATAGTCCGGATTAAGTCGAGATCAACCCTCCCAGTCTAACTCTATTTCACTTTCAATTGCAACTGTTTTTAAGAGAACCGTTTTGACTTCATTACATTTTGATACTACAGAAGGCAGCATAAAATTGATTTAATATGGAAGACTTTTTGGTTTCTCCAGATTCTGGGCCCTTTGTGGAAAAGTATAAAAGAACAGAAAGCCCCTGACTCAAAAGACATCATAAGTGCATCGCTGTCTACAGGCATTTTTCCTCTGCATTTTAAACATGCTATAATTCGATCCCTTCTAAAAAGCCTTCTCTGGATCTTATGGGCCCGAAAACCTTTAGGCCTATTTCTCTGCAGCCTTAAATCTATCTCTAAGCTTATTTACTGGATGGCTACCCCACAGGTTCAAGACTTTATTAAATAATCTCCAGGCAGGATCCTCAGGCATGATTCAGACCAGGTCGTAGCACTAAGCTGGTGGTAACATCAGCTATCAGTGAATGGTGAATGATGGTAGATAAAGGCAAGGGAGGCATCCTAGTCTTATTGGACCTCTCCATCACCTTTAACAACACTAACATCACCATTCTACTTCTGCACCTTACCTTCTTTGGCATCGCTGACATTATGCTAGCCTAGATAATGTCCTGACGTTGTGCAAGCCTGGATAACATCCTTTCTGTCAAACATATCTCTGTCCATTTAACTCGGACAATATCCTTCATCACCGAAACCCCTTCTATGGGGGGTCCTATTTGTATGCCAAGTTCTCCATTGGTTTCCCAAAAATCATTCTGAAATTCATGTGACTCCTCCTTAGTGCTAGAATCCACTCAATTCTGGAAGAAAGCAAACTTTCTCAAACTAAATACTAGTATAACAGAATTCTCCCATCTATTCTAGGCAGTTGCCATGAACCAGGATCTTTTTTTGTGTAACCTTGGAATTATACCTGTCTCACAATTTTCACTAGCACACAAAATAAGTTCTGTAGTAGGATCTTGTCTCTTGCATTTAAAGCAGGTATGTAGACATTTCACGTTTTATCTTTTTCACATTAAGTGATTGCAGCAAATACTTTTATCCAGTCTAGACTAGATTATGGTAATTCTGCCTACATAGTTTTGCCACGGGAAAACCTTAGACTCATAGCAAAAGTTGCTAAATTCAAGTCATGCTCATTTTCAGCCCCTTTTTGCAAGCAACTTCATTGGCTGACCATTAAACAAACGTATCCAGGTTAAGACTGCTTTGCTTATATATACAACCTATCACTGTTTCACCTCTTCCTTCTTTTCTGAAAAATAAAACATCTGCCCAGCTGCTTCCTGAGGTTATTGGTCAACCCCACTTTTACTTTTCCAAAATGTAGATTGCAGAACCGGGGGCAGGAAGATCTCACCAGGCCTCTCCTTATGCAATTCATTACCACTATCCATTCATTTGGTCCGAGACCTCTGGTAATTCCAAACATTTTTCAAAACCTGTTTTTTCTCTTCTTGAAGTGTGGTCTACTTGGTGCCTTAGATCTAAAGTTTTGCAGTTGTGGTGCCAAAGACTATAAATGAGTGATAGAGACCTTTATAACATTTTTATTAATAAATAAATAAATAGGCACACATTCACAAAAGACAACTTGGTGCTAGGAATCTTGAGAGAAATAAAGAAATTAGCCAGAATGTAATACAAAAACAAACAAAGCAGTTGAGTTTAAAAGGTATGTTAGAACTGTCAATAATAAGGCCAAAGATGAATCTCAAATGTTGGACATTACCAGTCTTGTAATACTTATGTATATTGTGACATAACTTAGTACTAGATTGTTCTGATGTTTGTGTAGCTGATAACATAAAGTATCACTTAGCTGTTTCATTGCCTCAGCATTAAAACCAGTCTTATTCATGCCAACAATATTGTCTACTTAACAGTGTAGACCAGTGGTTTTTAATCTTTTGACTTCTGTAGATGCCTAGTAAATCATTACTCGAATTCGGGGACCCCCACTGAATAATTATTGGAATCCGAGGAACCCCACTAAGTCATTACTGGAAGCCGGGGAATCTGCCTTATGTATGTTTAAAAATGATAATCCAGACACTTACTTACAGTTCTGACATATTATCCACCTCACCATTTTTAAACATACCCTGGACCACTGGGAATAAAGTATTGAATAGTGAGTTTCCCAGAGGTATTTTTAACGTCACTACACTCACAGCACCATCACACAAAAACAAAAAACCTGCTCCACTGTAATCAGGTGTTGAAGCACAGTTGGGTAGAATTTGGCTACCCAACTGGGAACCCGATGATGAAGCATGACACCAACCAGGTTGGTGTGTTAGGGTTCTTTTGAACAAACCTTGTGATGTTAGACACTACTTAGTTGACCTTGCCACTCTCCAGTGGCCCGTCTTAGTTGGTTTTTTCATCAATCTAAGGATACCAACTTAACTTTTAGCCTCCAATTTCCAATTCCTTCACATTTACAGAATGTGTCAAAATATTTTATTTTCAGTTTTGCTTCTTTATTTATACATACTATATTAATCTGTTAAAAGAAAAAAAAATTGGCAGTCGCCGACCCCATGAGTAGGCTTTGCTGATTCCCAAGGGTCTCTGGACCACAGGTAAAGAACAGCTAGGGTTGACGATTAGATATAGTGCTGTAACTGTGGTTGTTGTTGAAAACGCTTTTTCATTTGTTCTTTAAACTACTTGAGCTTATCTTTGAAATGTTCCTACATTGTTGTACTCGAACCCTTTGTGTTACCAGAGCTGTCAATATATAGTTAAAAACAATGCATTTATTTTTTAGAAATATCAACATATACATAAAATCTTAAGTGTCACTATCATGTTGGTTATTTCTCTGTGTCTTCCATGCTATTGTTGGAGCACTGAGTAGTAGGAAGTTACGTCACATTTGTAACTCATTGGAGTACAAGGCAGCTTTAAGCTATACTTTTGCAGCCAACTTTTTTTTTTTTTGAATGGCTGATAAGCTGAGGCAATATCAGTCAGATGAATTACATGCTTGGCATATATGCGACTCTGTCTTCGATCAAATCAGTCTGTTCCCTTAAAGCTAATCCACATCTTCAGAATTTGGACATTTATTCTGATGAGATACTTCAATGATATAGAGTGACATACTTTCAAACTTGTGTACAGCCTTCAAGTCACAACCTCTCGCCTATTTTATGTATCATTTCTTATTTCTCAAGTTGTTAGGAAGAGCATCATTACTATTGGTAACATTTACACTCATTATTAAAAAGCCTCAAACTGCAAATCAAACATTCTGCCACAATGGAATCCTGTGTACTGTGGCTAACATTCATAACTCTGCAGCAGGTTCCCAACAGACACCGCTATTTTGTTACTACATTTTCGCTTGACCACTGAAATGGTGTGCTTATTTGTAAGAATGTATCTACAGCGGCCTGTGAGACCATGTGCTTACCACTAGAGCTATATCATGATTAAACCCGGGGTTAAACCTGGGTTTAAAGTTCCAGTGCAATTGGTTCCTATTCTGGTTGAGAAAAAACAAACTATATCACAAAAGTTATATATAAAAAACAAAACTACATTTAATCTAACATTGGATCTTTCAGAGATTCACATTTAAATTGTTTCCCATTGTCAGGCTGGGAATCCGCAGTAGTGAATGTTTACATAGCAGTGTTCATATGCCCTCCATTAACATTCCTTTAGCAATACTACATGGTCAGGTGGATAGACTATGTATAGTCTATCCACCTGATTATGTGGCCTAAACTCCAGCTAAAGAGCTAGAGAGACACTGAGCTTGGAGTCAAAATGAGGTATTTAATGCCTGTTATAGCTCATAATCAGATTGTCTTTCTATTAAATATCTATTATAGGAGAAATGTTTGTGAGGTTTCTGTCTATTCATTCAGGTACAATATTTGCAAACTTCATTAACTATTATCTCAAGCCTGTTGCTATGACCAACCCACCTTGTAATAGAGCAGTAGGTGCACATTGGCACACAACCAACCTTACTGATTCTGACCTTTCAGATGCTACCGTCCTAGGAATGATGATTGAAAGCTCTATCCAAGGTATAGGAAGAACATTGTGTTTCATGCTTAGAGGATGTTGGAATATCAAGTTAACCTGTCCCTTTTCCTCACCAATTTTGTGGGGCACCTCATTACCAGCTTGTATCGTTTCAAACACAGAGCACAGTGATGTTACCTACATAGGGTGTTGAGATTGTGAAGATCCAATCAGCTATTTGTCATGTTGTATCTCAGGGACAGTGGGATCATGGCCTTTTGGCAAAGGCTTTTTCTGTGGACTAATTGTAACCTTTTTGGCATTATAAATAACAAAGTGGTTAAATGGAGAATTGAGGACAACATTCCGCAGGATTGGAGGTGAATGTTCCACTCATACAAGTGAATGTTCTGCTGGACGGTTGCTGGGTTATTATTAGTTAAGACCACATTAGTTCACCAAATACTAGGGCCTATATATTCAACACTGAAGAGAAGAACCACTTTTTTTAAGGCTTTTTATGAGGGAGTGCCTTACTCCCACCTTCCTAGATTTTGATACTGCTTGCTAGTCCAGGATGACCAGATGTTCCGGATTTGCCCGGACAGGCCCGATTTTTCAATGACTGTCCTGGCGTCCCGACACTTTTAAAATTAATAAATACATGTCCTGGTTTTGAGAGAGGGTCGGCTGAGCGCGCACATTTGCTACTGTGCTGTGAATGCTTGCTATGCCACTAGATTAAAGCTAGCCGGGCTGATGAGGGGTGATACCCTGAAACCAGTCCCAGGATGCTTATTTCCGGTTTAGGGTGAACCTGACCTAGCAGTTCGGGCTGTACTGTTCCCATTGGGAGCAGGGTCAACACTGATTTGCATATGGCTGGGTCCAAACTGGAATGGCATGGCGAGCAAAAAATGATGGATTTAAACCAGAACTGGGACTGGGGGTGAATGTTTGATTTGTTTAGCATTCAGGCCATCATCTGTTCTTTTTGCATTCTTTTTGTATTACTCTTCAAAACCTAGCTGGTATTTGGGTCACAAAATGAGGTGAATATACTACATATAGTATATGGCAAACGCTAAGTTATATTAAAACTTTTAAAAATACATCGCTACCATGTCTCTACACAGGAATAACTGCGACCTTTCAACCAATTGTTTTCTGTATATATTGTTAAGGTTGCATGTCTCTTCGGAACTTTGCCGAAAATTCAGGAGATTAGAAATTTTCCATGTGCTGGCCCAGGTTCAGTTCTATGACATGTTTACTGGCAAGCAGCGCCAATGCTGCCTATCCATACCCTCAGTCTCTCAGCAGAAGCATCAACTAACTCACAGATATGGTCCAAAGTTAGCAGTTTTCTGGTAGGTTTACTTTTTCTAACCATACTTTTATTGGAAGACGGGTCGTTTGTTAAAAGCTAACCCAGTGCACAATATAAAGATTTTTTTTTGCTGTAAAAAGGGTCCAAGTTCTTGGTTTATACCTGTTTGCATGCATATACCATTACCTCTACGTACAGAAGTGACTGATCACTCAAGGGGGCGACAATAGTAGTACAGCTCATATATCGTCATATCCGTGAATGCAATTGTTATGACCTAAAGTTAATTATCTTTACTTAGTCATACCTTGAACCAATTACTCCCGATAGAACCGATGTATTGCAATGTATGTACAGGGCCCATGATGAGAACACTAAAAGAGAATATGTGATTCAGATCCCTATATTTGTCATATGTCCATGTCAAGTAATAGTGAAACTAAAAAAATGGTTAAGAAAAAAAAAAGATAGCAGTAGGAAAACATGGATTTTGTAATGCAACCAACCCCCACCACTGGAAACAAGCATTGGGAAAGTCAGTAGGTCTCACTGGTGATAATTAATGGCTTAGACAATGCTTACTCCCGGATCGTCTCATTATAATGCTTTTTTTTTACTTAAAAAAAAAAGTAGTGCAGGATACTTTCCAAAAATTGTCCACGTATGCACTGTGCTCATCTTGAAATCTTTTTTTTCAAACTAAAAGAAAAATCATGACAAGGTCGCCACTGCAGAGCCGCAGGCAGGAATGGCAGCTATCTTGGAATATTATTTCTTTTAGTTAAAGAAAAGCCATTCCAAGATGGCCACTGTGCATGGACGTGCATAGGCTTGCACCAACAGCCATTTTGGATTTTTAAAAGAACATTTTAAGAGGTTTGGCTGCCGATAGATTGGTAGGTGGTGCTGGAGCAAAAAGTAGCTTGGGGTAAGCTGACACAGGAAGATTAATGTTTTAATAATTAAATCATGGGAGTGGGACAAAGGGGGAGCAGAAAGACACAGGGAGAGTAAATAGTCCCTCGTGCACTGTATCACAATGTCTGACAGCAGAAGTGGAATAATGCATTCGTACAATCAAAACAGGTGAGGTCAAAATGCTCCTTGAGAAGTACAAACAAAAGAATAAGGAAGAAAGAAATTGAACCAGGAGCAGGGACGCAAGATAGGTGAGATAGGCATTGAATCATGAGCAGGAGGTAGACACACAGCCCACTCTAAGGGGCAGATTTACAAGCCCCTTGCACCACTTTTGCCTCACTTTTAACATGGGAAAAGTGACGCAAAAGTGGCGCAAGGGGCTTGTAAATCTGTCCCCAAGTTTATAGTTGGGATAATGGGTCAATTTCCCATCTGACAGCTGAATCTGTTTTGCTAAAGAAAGCCACATGCAGCCAAAATTGCATTTTAATGAAATGTGGCTCTTCCATGGGTTGAAGCTGCAGTTTTTTTTTAAACAAATGTGTATAGCTTAGCTACGGATAAATAAAGCAAAAAACACAAGCTGCAAAAGAAAAATCAATGAGAGGTACTAAAAATCTAAGCTGATAAAAATTGTGTTCCTCTAGCACATAAGTTGAGTATGTCAGTATTTACTGGAAACCAGTGTAATCACAGATATTTCAGAACAGTATTGATTTTTGGCACTGAAGTGAGAGTAAGAGGATAAATCAACTGCCCTTCGGGGTCAAACGATCCATTCATCTGCCCTCGATGTTTTCTTTGAAGAGTTTAAGCAGCATGCACTTTGATACATGCAAGTTAACACGACAAAAGAAATGCTGATAGATATATTTGAAATGCATGAGAAATAGTTGCTTGGCCACAAGCAAATTGTCTATCCCTGAGCACCTGATGAGTGCATATGTAGCTCTGTGTGAGCTGAGGAGGTTTCTGCTTAGCATCTTCATGAAGCACAAATACATCAGATGCATCTTTATTTTTTTTTACAAACCTGGGAGAACGCTTTAATATTTTACAAAAGCTCACATTTTCAAACATGTTAAGGGTCAGGCGAGGGTATTTAAGTTGTATTTCACTTACTGGGAAGAAGTTCTTTTTAAAGTTTTTTTTATTGGCAGAACAGCATACACAGCTGATTGTAAATGCCATTACAAAGTGGTGAGTTCGATAATACATACAGTGTGAGATAATACAGCCGCGATTATCACAATCAATAACGCTCATGTACTGTTTGTTAGCTGTGTCAGGTGTTTCTGCTCTGTGTGTTCTGGTGAGGCAGGAAACAGTGAAAGGACTGCCCTCTGAGCTCGTTTCTAGGTGGTGAAATGAATGTATGTGCAAGTTTCAGTGATTGGAGGAGAGTTGTGTGAAAGGTTTCCTCTCCGATGGTTTCAATAGAAGCTGAAGTGAGGGTGCCTGAACTATCTCTTTTGAGGAGGTAGCTTGACAACCTCAAACCCCATCACAGCCTGCTCCCTGGTAACTGAGCGGCTGTCGAATTTATGTTATAATTTCACCTGCATAGAAAAGTGGCTCGTTCTCCACATGTGACCATGAAAGGTGACCACAAATGGATTCAACAAGTACAAACAATGGAAAAACTGAACCTCCAGACACTGGATCTACTACCTCTCCAAACCTCATCTAACAAACAACCAATGGAGGTGCCTACCTTTTATATCTGGCTTTATGATAATCTGGACAACCAGATTCCACTCAAAACATCAACCAAAATTAAGCCCAAGAATAGATAACATAGAACAACCTCAAGATCAGAAAAGTGAAAAGAGAGCTTCCAAATTTATAATGCAAATAGAAAAAATCACACAATGACAGAGATGAAATCCTTCTGTGCCATTATAACAGGGCCTAGAAAACCACAAAGAGACACCAGAACACCAATCTAATAATAAACGCAGACCGTCCATCAAAAGGAATTACACAAGACTTTGACAAAATCTGTAGCCCAGAATGCTTCAACTTGCAGGTATCACACTTTAAACCATTCATATACGCAATCTTCAATTAGCTTATCCTGAAAATTGGAAAACTAGGAGAGCACCACAAGGTAAAAGAATACTCCATTTCATACACAGACAAAAATACAGCCCATGAGTAATCTCTCAGATTCTTATACACACACTTAGAAAAGGAATTCTTGAGTCTTGTCAAAGCAGGCAAACCTTCAGGGTCCCCAGCATCTCCAAAAATCTTTAAAAGAGTTCTTCTGATTACCTGAATGGGATCAGTAGAGATGAACATCTCTAACAAATTCCTACAGCACAGACCCTTCCGAGCTGAAAACCTCCTACATCCATACCTCAAAAAGAAGAACGTTGATACTTCAAATCCTGCAAACAACAGAACAATTTACAATGGTCAATTCCTAGAAAAGCTAATTGAACGCGGTCTACAACCAACTTTCTTAATTCGGAGGAGAACAACCTACTCTCGGATCAACAATCTGCATTCCAACCAGGCAGAAGCACTAAGTCAGTGCTGATATCCATCTCGTATGACCTCATATAGACTCCGGACAATAATGATGCAGCAGCTATTTTTGCTTTTGGACATATTGGCAACTTTCAACACAGTCCGCCACCAAACTCTGTTGTTACTCAGTCTGTAAACTCTTGCCATTTGTGATAATATTCTGAAATGGATCACAGCCCACACTGCAGGATCACGAGAATCAATATGATCTCCCCACTTTTATTCGACCCCTACCTTACCAGATCTGATTGAATCATTCAATCTTACCTGCTACAACTGTGACTAATACCACATGCTTCATCCTAAGAATGGAAGTCCTGGTGATCTGCATGCCACAAAATCTGATGACGCCCTCTCCACTATTGATAGATGGATGACCAGTAATCACCTACTCAACAGTGCAAAACCAAGATCCTAACCTGTAGACAATGGTAAAACAACCTGCCTACAAAATTATAGCTCTAGGAACTTGAAACTCCACCAGCTACATGTAGAAACAAGTAGTCCCCATAATCTCAACCCTATATTTGATCCCCATATCAATGAAGTCACACAGAAAGTTCTCTACACCAAGAGACCTCAGAGACGTATCATTGTGTACCTTGGGTACCATCAGAAGCTCAAAGCCTTTATCTTCCTGGTAACTTCTAAGACTGATTATAAAAAAAGCCTGTACCTTGATGCCTCCTGTTTCCTAATAGGAAAACTACAATGGAAAAAAAATAACGCTGTAAGATTACTATTCAGCCTATTTCCCAGGGAGCATATGACTCCAGTCTTAGAAGCCATTCATTTGCCACCCATTGTGAGATGGCTGAAGTTGAAGGCTCCTCCCATTATGCACAGAACTACACATGGAAAAGTTCCTCTAAACCTGCAACAACAGTTCAAACAATACACCCATAACAGCATATTATGCTCAAAACTCTATACAAAGATCATTATACCTCCTAAAATAAAAAGTCTGTTGGTGTATCTGCCTACTCAGCTCAGGCAGCAACATGCCAAAAATCACTGCAGCCTGATTAAGGAACATACAGGAGTGCCTGGGCTTCAGAAAGGAAAATAAAACCTGGCTGTTCCCCAGCTAATCTGCCTCATTACTAGAATAGCAGCATAATACCCGCAGGAGTTTTTGACACTATAATAAGGCACCAGCACAGACTAATGCCCATTAGAAGGCCGGCATGGCCATCAGACCCTGAAGTGAAGATATGTCTATGCTCCCTTTAACTCCCACTGATTACTCACTGTAAAGTATCCTGTAGAGGAGTGGAAATCTCCTAGGATCCTATTATAAATAGTGGGCACTTTTCCTGTTTGCACCACAGAGCATCTTTAAATAGGTGCGCCCTATTGCAATAAATACGCTGCGCCCGGGGCAGTCGCGAATTAGTGCCGCCCTGGTGGCAGCACATTCAAGTGAAGTACGGAGCACCTGCTTTACAGCCACTCCGTGTTTCACAGTGTGGGAGGCAACCTGCCTGCACTTTGAGAAGAAATTAGAGATCCCTGTGCAGGCGGGTGCAATGAGTAACTGTACTTGTCTGAAGGGGTATGTCTGAGAGTCCATGGGCCCCCCTTTCCCCCCTCCAGAGGGCTACCATGTGTGCCACTGCTCTCAGTATTACAGAAGGGGCCGCATAAGTGTCCGCAGCCCCTTCTGTAATACCAAAGTGCACAGGGGCGCACATGCCTGTTGTGCCCCTGGGGCGCTTTCTGTAATACAGCCCCTGGTCTGTATTGCAATTACTCTCCCTATTAAATCAGTCACAGCAATCCCATCCCAAACCATTCTCTGTATGACATGCTATCCACCTCATTATAATTTAGTCATATCTGTCTCAAAAACCTATTAAGACACACCTTACTGCCTCTCAAATGAATTATGAGTCGTCCTAACTAAACGCATGATGCTAGATTGGCAGACACCCAAAAAAAAAGCTATGTTAGAGACAGCTACTGCAGGTCTCATACCAATCTGATAAGCCAATCTGATTATAATGATAGGAAAACAGTAATAATGCAAGCACAACCCTTCAAAATAAACAGGCCATCTACATTCCATCAAATGAGTCTTCTCTTATTCCAGTCTTCTTTGGGAATGTAATGTTCTTGCTAGCCAATACATATTTCATCAAGTGAGTGTAACCCGATGACTTTGTCAGGGCTTTAACTTCTTCAAGCTTCTCAGTGTATTGAGTAGAATGCTTTAGGGCATCCTAGAGTTCCCATCTATTGTATCACAGATTTCCTGATCCCTTGTAAAGCATGGACTTCAATTAAAGGGTGAGTACCTAGTAAAGTGAACTGAAGGAATGGTATCCATGAAGTGTCCTTGATTTTGAGTGTCTTGTGCTCGCGGCGTTCTCTAATCATAAGAAGGAGGACTTTAACACAATAAGAATCCAACGTGGACCCATTTCTGCTGTACAGAGCTTGAAAGGTTCTAAAAGGAAGATACCAAAAATAACGATGCATCTGCAGAGCTAACCCTTCCCACCAGCCTAGGATTAATCTACACATCTATTTCTCGTACTTCTTTCATCCTGCACGCTGCTACGTGCCGCATCTCAAAACAACATAAGAGCACTTCTGTAGTCATTTCCACACAAGACTAAATTGCTTCCCACATAGGCACCTAATTAATACAACACCCTTATAACCATACTGCTCAATACAGTTAGACTGCTAATTGACTAGGGAGATTTGTCAAAACCCCACAAAGGGGTATGAAGCAGGACATAGATGCTGCAATGTAATAACTCATATTGCTATGAACTGCGTTAGTCATCGCTGACTTTACTAGCCACATCTGCATCCATAAGAGACAATCAATCAGTCATAGCAAATTTCTATCATGCAGGGATATGTGCTAGCACCAACTTTGTTTGCCATCTTTTTAGTGGACCTTACATCAGTGTTAGAAAAACTGAATATTTGAGTGCCTGGATGAGCAGTTTCCATGTTCTGTGTCTTCATTACGCAGATCATCTAGTAATAATGGATAGGACTCAAATAAGCTTCCAAAGAATATTAGCCAAATTCCACAAATACTTCAATTATAAAAAAAATTATAATCAATATAGATAAGAGCACAGTCTTGATGTCTGGATCAAAACTCCCACTTTTCTCATCACACGTAGGCAGCATAAGAGTGAAAGAAGTACCATCCTATAAACATCTAAGCATGCTATACCACAAGAAATTAAGATAAATGACCATATTGACTATCAAAAATCTAAAGCTTTGTCTTCTGTAGAGGGGTTTAAGCAAACTGGGAAACTTTGATTAATGCGCATCATATAGATCCTAGAGCACCAATCCATAGAGGATGTTAAGACTATTGCAGAAAGTTCACCAAAATCAGCAGCTCTTGTAAGATTTAATGATCAAATTGTATTTTTATACAGGGAACTGAGAAGTGGGATAAAATCCCATCATCCTATCTAAAGGATTTCCATGAAGCTTCTAAGTGACTTTGGGAATATACCTCTTCCAGATATCTCAGCCTGGGTTCCTCAGGAACCATACAAAGCACACAATGTGATTTTCTTCCCATGCCCTGCTGTACTAATTGCCAACATCTCCTGGTGTTGTAAGATGATATTCCTGTTATGTATTGTCCTTACAAGTATTACAATATGATCAATTTCCCTTTTTTTTAACAGCACATTATATTCCAACTTCAGAGAACTAAAAAAAACATTTCATCCCCAATTCCATTCTCTGATTTTCCTTTTTTGTTTCCTAATCTGACTTTTAGACCCTGACAATCTCAATCAAATCCACCTCTATCCTTTTGTTGGAAATAAATTCCTTCTTTTACCTTTCAGTTTGCGAGATTTAATTTCACTTTTAAGCAACCTACAAAATGCTTTATCATACTTAAATACAAATTTAGGATCCTATTAACGATGCCCCTTTGGTAGTAATCTCCTTGTTTAATAGAAAGGTTGAAAATAATAACAGATGTTTTTTGTTAATCTGGCTGGTGAGTCTCCTAAGAAATTCATTCTTTGGGGGCAACCTTTTGTTGAGTGTTTTGGAAAAAGGAAGCAGAAGATCATAAGTAGCGGGTGGTGATAACTTCCATCTGTATGTAAAACTTTAAAGAACATATTCAAATCAAAGAACCACGCTTCCAAAAACATGTAAACATGTAATGGTTTCATGTTTTTGCAAGCTCATCTCCTCAATTAAACTTCTCCACTCTGCCTGAACTGAACTTTTACTACATTATATTGAATTGAGAACCATCTAGAATCTCTGTTTATTAGTGTACAATGACTCTTTATTATTCTGTTGTGTAAGTTTCTGTAAAGTGTTCTCATACCTCTCAGGTTGTGTCAGCGCTATATAAAACTCCTAAAATAAAAAATAAACAAAATAATCTATCTGACATCGTTGCTTGTCATTAATGAAAGTTTATTCACATGGAGATTATGAAGGCACCCATCCATTTAGGCAAAACATGCCTCCAGCCAATAAAAAGTTTAAGAAGTCACAGTCACAAATTGTAGTGATACTATCAGTAAATACTGCTTCATTGAATCTACAGACAAATTAAATCATTGTTATGCAAGTCAGTCTTTGATGGATTTAAACAAAGATTAATATCACCTGTAGTGACAACTATGTTAGTCGAGTTAGTAGAAAATATCCTCCTCATATCGTCGGAAAAAAAACCCTGGTGAACATTGTACAATTACAAGTTAGTAAAATTCTTGTAAACATATATCACAAGCAAAGTAGCTCAAATCAATTTACATTTAGGAATTTATCAGCAGTGCATTATGCACAACCTTAGTGGAGAATAGGGTTAATTAGCCCTTGATATATGGTCTCAACTGTTGGGTGTCGCATATTCATGCTTTTGTAACAATCTATCAATCATAGGGATATCTTCACACAACCCAGTCTCCTGGAAGCACATTATAATATATTTATAACATATTTGGAAAAAATCAATTTTAGGGAATAAGACTCTAACATCCTTCTTAGGTCATAAATATTGTGGGAGAACAATGAAAGACTGCACAAAGATCTTGAAACCTAAGTCATCTCACTCAGGATGCTGTTTTCACCTTCAGATTCAGTGGTAAAACAGAAGGCAAAGTGATTTCCAAGAAGGGGATTATGTTTCTGTGGCATTGCATCAATCTTTGGGATTGCTATCCTTAGCATACAGCTGTCTACATTAAAAATATTTCTCTGTATGGGGTGAAATGTCTATATTTGTGGGATGAGGAAAACCTGGTAAACCCCTAACAAGCATGATTATGTAAAAAAAGGTTTAGTTGTAAGGGTTGATGGTACAATTTCATCCTCAGATATGAGTTTATTACTATGGACCATAAGTCAATTTTTCACACTGAAAAAAACTTCAGTAGCTCGTTGGGAGAAGATCAGAAACTTTATAATTTCTCTCCCAAAATTATCATTTACAACCCCTACCTGATGCAAATCATTTGATGTAAACACTTTTGAGGAGGGGCAGATAGAGGAAATCTGTAGTAGGTATTATCCATTTAATGCTCTCAATTTAATCTGTCTTTTCCCAAATCTTACTGTATCCCCCTGAACCCATAAATTAAAGGATTTACTCATTGCCAAGGCTAGTATATTCTTTTTAGCCCTATACCTTTTGGCAATTTACAAATGGATCAACCCAGTTGATTAAGTAGATAACGTTCCTCCACTGATAAGCAGTCGTGAATTTTCTGGGAAAAAAGAGATAGCCTCTCCAGTTGAATTCACACAGATTTATCAAATTCACAAAAGGCTTATAGATTCTGACAATTAGAAGAGGATCTGAGAAGGTTTTAAAGAATTACTGTGCTGAAATAAAGACTCCACACCAGCTGCAGCTTCAATTGTTAATTTTGTTCAGTCTGTTCAATCTTTTTTTTATTTGTTCTTCTTTGCTCCACATTTATTTATAACCAGAATGAGCATCTTGCAGGCAGCTGAAGGGCTTTTATTCAGATGGGCCCTCATGAATCCGCAACAGTGCCCTTGTGCCAGCAAACAAGTGGCCCAGTGATAATACGGAGGGCCAGCAAAGGGTCATCCAGAGACAACGAGGAATCAGGTGCTTACACTAACACTGAAGCCTCACTTCACATCCAACCTTCAATGGCTCCCGGGGGAACGAGGCCCTTCTCGAAACAGCCTCAAGGGCAAATGAGAACAAATGGGAACAAATGGTGTCATTATGCAACATTAAAAGTAACTAGATACGGAGTACTTTTCCATCACACCTTCACTAGTAAGTTTTTACATTTGTTTTATATGTATATGTATGCTTAAATATAAATATGGAATATTTGACTATAATCTACTGTTATTCTTAGTATTATTTATTACTCATCCCCTTTATATCGTTTACATTTTTTTACTTTCATACATACCCACATATGTATGCATTTATATTTATCTGTCTATCTACCAGAAATAAATCCAGAGCACACACTCAGTGTCAAAACAGTGATTTATTCAAAAGACATTTAAAACAACAAAAATCAACATATGTCGGTACTTTGTTCACAATCTTGTGTGTACTGTCTTGCTCAATTTCAAGTGTCACTCAGTTTTAAGAGTAAAACAGGGCTACAATCTGAACATCCTATATCAAGGAATGAATGACTGTAGTCCTCGCATCCAGAGAGCCACCGCTGGAGGAAGGTCATTCTCCTACCTGGCAGCTAAGACTTGGAACTCCCTACCCGTCCACCTGCGGATGACCCAGGACCACCTGGCCTTCAGGAAACAGCTCAAGACCTGGCTGTTCGAGCAGTAGCAGACCCCCCTCCCCAAGCGCCTTGAGACCCTTACGGGTGAGTAGTGCGCGATATAAGTTCCATGATTGATTGATTGATTGTAGTTCTGATCATGCTCAGCATATAACAAATGATTGATAGGAATTCTTCTTTTCCCATACAAACGTAATAGCAAAATGCAAAATGCAATTTACAAATAGTCACTCATCATACTATAGACATCAGAAGAATACTTTACTGCCTGCGTGATGTTACCGTTTAGGGATTTTGGTGAATAGGAGATAAGATAAAAGAGGGAGATTTTGATGAATTCATTATATACGGGATGCAATACAAATCAACATATTTTATATAAATAGTTATCATCGTCTGTCATCCTATAGATATAGAGGAAATATTATATAGTCTATGTAATGCTATCGGGTGTAGTGGCCTAGTAAGGAATAAAATGCATGGATGGAAGAAAAATAGAAGAGGTAGATTATTGGTGAATTCATTGTATATAAAAAGTAATTAAAATTGACACAAATGATCTGACCTCAAATTGTATGCCACATATACCGACACCTAAGTTGACAAACAGAATCAAAAAATATAGTGGGTGTACCCCAAGTACAAAAGATTAACAATCTTCACATTATATTTGATCCAATTATCAATACCTGTACAATATAATAATGTATGTCAACAAAGTTCTTCTAATGCTGTATATTCAATTTGGTTTCAGATTTCCCTAATAGAAAGAAGAAGTGTTAAAAGGAAAAGGTAAAAACAAGGATTTTGTCATTCTAAAATGATTACACTTTTGTAAGGAAAAAAAACATTTTGATATTGGTAAAAAGGCAGACCACAAATACTTTAGAGGTGTACAATAATTTTTTTGTCAATCCATATAGTGCCTTGGTCTGTTATTCAATTATATGCTTCGATTCAACCTAAGTGCAAAAACACTTTCTCCCTCTCTTTTAATGAGATCAAAAGCATAAAATTGTAACATGCCTTGCAACTGAGTAGTTCCTGTCCGCTTTTGTAATTGCTATTAGATGTTCTAAAAAGTACTCCTAACATACTTTTTCTGGAATTATTAGGTGAGTACATATAATGTAATCAGTTGAGTAATTTTCCTTTTTCACCCATCTGAAAGTTTTATTATTTTTGCATGTCTTGCACCTGGTGATTTATAAAAGCCTTTCTTTATGGATAGTCATAGATTATGTACATGATCGCATTAAGGTGGATGAGTGCTAAATGGTCCTGTAGGGAATTTGGTCTTTTGTATGTGATGGATGAATTGTCAGGGAGATCAGTCCCAAAAACTGGGTCATTTTTGAGGATGTGCCAGCATTCGTTCAAAGGTTTGTAGTATTTGTGTGACTGGGTGCTACAGGTAGTGATAAACCTGCTTGTGGTGATGCCATCCTTATCATTTTTAACCATTTTCCTTTACCAAACAATAATTCTGTCTAGTTGTGTTATTCACCGTTTGGCTGCCTGATATAAAATTCTCATAGGTTACTCTCTCTAGTACATATTGCTTAGCTTCTTTAAAGGTAGCATCAATACTAATACACTTTTCTCCTTGAGCATAGTAGTTCCCCAAATGGAATATCCCATTTGAGTCTGGGAGGATAATTGCTATGTGCATTGAGAACACTGCTCCCTGCTGACAGATTAAGATACAGGGAAGTTTCCACTTCGCTGCTCTGTATTTCTACAAGGACATCTAACTATTCAATTCTAGTATGACGTATATGCATAGTAAATGTCAAAGTGTATTGATTATTGTTGAGTCAATCAACAAACCCTTTAGCTGCTGTTTCATTGCCCTTACAGATATTAAAGATGTCATTGATGTACCTCAGTCACAGTGCACTTTGTCTATTTAGTGTATGAGACTATCCAATCAGACCACCTACTCGTCTCACCAGCCCCTTAATAAATTCACCTAGCTGGAGGCATAGCAAGTGCCAATTGCTGTTCCTCTATGTTGTCTACATAAGGGGACGGTAAAAATGTGAAGATGTTCTCTACCAAGCAGAATCATATCATTTCTACTAACTTGTCCGTGTGCTGTGTGTATATGATACTGCAGGCTCTCGGAAAGTGCGCACATGCCTTCAGGATATCATCACATTATATACTGATGAACCGTATGACTAGATCCAAGGTTGTAAGTGAAAACAATTCTTCCCAATTTGAAGCATGATCCTTTCTTATGAAATCAGTACTGTCTTGTACAAGGCATTGTTAGATTTGGGGGTCTCTAGTTGGCAGAGGTAGGTACCTTTGACCAAATAGGGACCCTTGCGTCTAGTCAGGTTAAGGAGGAAACACACTGTAGATAACCCCTCCTCACCCCCTTGGTAGCTTGGCACAAGCAGACAGGCTTATCCCCAAGGCAATGTGTAAAGTATTTGCATTAACACCCACAGTAACACAGTAACACACCACAAATGGATACCACACAAGTATTTATAAAAAATATATATATCTTTATCTACTTTGTGCAAGACCAAAACGATATGAATTCACATATACAATAAAATCTGTTTCTTTAAAAGGTTCTCTTGTAGTGTTCTTGGTAAGGAAAAGGTAAATAAGCTTGCAGGTACGGTCTGGATGAAAACACAGTTCCAGACGTGGGGAAAGTTACTTGGAAAACCAACCGCGGGCTTAAATGGTGATGTCTGCAACATGAGGCAGTTATCTCCCAAGTGCGGGTCCCTTCTCACTTTTTAGATTGGTGGTAGGTAAGCGAATGGGCCCCCAGGTCCCCAATTAGCTGACGTGTCGTCAGGGTATGGGAAAAGAATATGCCCCACACACACTTTCAACATGCCCAGATCGTATCTCCGCACGGGCCCTGGTACTGCCACTCCGCTAGGGGCAAGTACGGCCTTCGCAATCCCCTGGTTCACTCACAGAAGGCGGGAGGCCTAGAGCGCTCGCCCGCAGACCCGCACCTCCGTCCCCAACGGTAACAACAAGGCGCTCCTTTGGCTGATTTTGAGCGGTTACCTGGGGGTGTGGTCTGTTTCCTTCCTTCGTTTCGGCAACAGATGATCGCTGGGATGGAGCCGGAACGCCTCGCGCTTCCGGGAACTCAGCGCGGCTTCTGCAGGTGTCAAGCTCCTCGTTGCCAGGCAACACCCCGCGCAGGCTCCAATCCCAGCGCGGCTCATCTCTGACCAGGGTGGGGGAATCGGAACAGCGCTCCCGAGTCTCCCGGGCCGGCGGCGGTGAATCCCAGGCCCGCTGCGCTTCTCTCTGGTAACGCTACCAGAGGCACCCACAGCGCTCTCCGACTCACGGGCCAGCGGTGGTGAATTCTTCAATGCGGAAAACTGTGCTTCTGGACAAAAGGACGTGCAGGCACGGTGGGTCTCATAAGGGGCACCGGCGACATCCTGAACCACGCAGTTGTTGTCAGAGGCAATACAAAAAGCGAAGCCTCCAGATCCTTAGAAACTTTTGTAAACCTGTGTTTCAAAACAGGAGGCCAGCTCCCCTCAGGCCCTTGGAGACTCTCTAACTTCTGGACACAGCCCACAGCAAAGTCCTTGTTGCAAGAAGGGGGGACACAGCACACAGCAAAATCCCTTGTCCTCACCCTGAGTAGAATCAGCAAACTGCAGGCCAGCCCCAGAGCACACAGCAAGGGAAGTACTTCTCCTCAATTTCTTCAGTTGATCTTCTTGGGCAGAGGTTCCTCTTGATTGTAGAAGTAGTCTAATTTTACTGGGGTTTCAGCTCTTACTTTTATACCCCAAAAGTCTTTGTTCTCCATGTGTTAGGGGTCCTGGACCCAGTTCAAACCAGTCCTGGGTGCACTCTGCCAGTGCACAACTTCTTCCTTTGTGGAGGTGGGTCAGGGTCTTCAGACGCACCGCAGGAGGTGGAGCCAGCATTGTGGAAGGCAGGCACAGCCCTATTCAGGCCCAAGGTGCTACCCCTCCCACCACTCCAAATGTAGATAGGTCTATTCAGCCTAGTGCTGACTCACCCAGACTCCTGGAGCCACCCCAGCCCCTGTCACTCTCAAACCAGACAGTCAATCCACAACCAGGCAGAGGCACACAGGAAGATTGAACAAGAAAATAGCCACTTTCTAAAAGTGCTATTTTCAAACGCAGGATATAAAAAAACACCTTTAATAAAAGATGTGTTATTAAATTCTGAGTTCAGGGATACCAGAGTATGGGCTATCTCACTCACATGGGAAGATATGCAGGTACACATGGTACACAGCATTCCCCATTCTATTATATGGGCAAGATGGCTTCTCAATAGTGAAAAACGAATTTGGCAGTTTTCACTATCAGGGCATAGTACACACATCAGTTCATGTCATACCTTTCACATACACTGCACCCTGCCCATAGGGGTACCTTGGGCCTGCTATAGGGGTGTCCAGGAAGGGCCTGGCAAGTGGGTGCACTTGTCAGGTCAGGATGGCAGTTAGCAACTGCGCGCAGGCACTGCGGTGGCAGGCCTGAGACACCTCTTTAAGGGCTACTTAGGTGGGTGGCACAATCAGTGCTGCAGGCCCACTAGTAGCATTTGACTTACCAACCCGGGCACACTTAGTGCACTTTACTAGGGACTTAGTGGTAAGACAAATATGCCAATCATGGATAACCAATCATCATAATAATTTACAGAGATAGCATATGCACTTTAGCACTGATCAGCAGTGGTAAAGTGCCAGAGGTCCTATAGCCAACAACCACAGGTCAGGAAAAACAAACAAGGAAGAAACAAAAAGTTTGTTGATAACCCTGCAAAAAGGGTCATTTCCAACAAGCATGGTGCGTCCTTAACAAAGGAGAACAACTAATAGTCTAAATAGACTAAAGTTGCTTCAAGGAGAATGCCAATGAAGTACACAATGGGTCTTCCTAGTGTGTTCTCTAAATCTTTGCGTATTTTTAGTAGCGATAAACGGTAGGTGTTATAGGATGGCCACATCTTAGATATTGGCATACCTCAAATTCTATTAGACCCTTGTCAGGAGCTCAATTTGCAAATCAGGCATAAAACTGTGTTCGAAATTCAGCACTTAAAATGGCCCTTTTGGATCTAAAAGTCACTTTTAACTCATGGGTACCACACCTATTTTCAGGGCTTTTTCTCTTAAATGTTTTCCATTTTCCATTCATCTGGATAACCCTGACTACTGCACTGAGGATGGTCACATTTGGGCTGTTGAATATTGTTTTTCCCAGTGCAAATCTAGCAAGTTGGAACCAACTTGCAAGTTTCAAGATGGTGGAGTAAATGTTTTTTAGCATTAATTCAGCCAATCACATTTAGTAAAAAAAATCAAAAAGTGATGAACAGGACTCGCGAGTTGTGTCTTGGGAGTTAAAATTGGAGAGATGCACAAACGTGCTAACCCTTTCTAGCCTGCTAAGGAATCTTTTTATACATGTATTTCTCAAAAATCACTAAACAGATGTACACCAAAACCAAGAAAGCATGCTTTATGAGTTATACTTTAATGCTATGTAAATTAGTTCAGCTGTTAGGGCTATAGATTTTGGCAACTTTTTCTATGGGAGATAAAATGGTACATAACTTTTTTTATCCCGCTTCTTTACTTTGTTTCTCTTGGAGAGATCTTCACAAACTTGAAGTGTTGAAACTTAGCAGGCTGAGTAAGTAGATTGGCAATTTTTGTACAAATCTCGGGAGGAATCTTCCCAATCCCTCTCTCTTTTTTGATATAGATATATATATTCACTGAAAAAACACAGGTTTCAGGGACGTTATAGTTAGTTGGACATTTCACTCGTACAAAATCAGAGAAATTCGTCTGTTATAGTTAGTTCAACTAACTATAACTCACGCCCCCGCAATGCACTGCTGATGACATCACATATTACATCATTCATGAGATGGTCAGTGACATCACTGATGATATCTCAAATGACATCACTGATGACATCAATAATGATATCATCCAGTGACTGTCCGTTTCTGTATATATGTATATATATATATATATATATATATATATTCCAAAACACAGGTTACCCACTCCTCCGGAACCTTTTACAATAGAGCGCACTCAGAGCCATCAGCGTTTCGTAAGCACTTTTTACATTTATTTTCGTCTCAGCTGCTTGCAGAATAGACAAACGCGTTTCAGCGTAACCGCCTTCGTCAGTGTCTATCCGATTGTTACAATCAAAATGTTTAAATAAAGTTTTCATGCAATTCATGGAAATAGAAAATAACGTTTTTAAATAAACATAGAAGAAGATCCAATGCTGCAGACATTTGTTATGTTATGAAAGCGGACATCTTTGAACGGTCAATACATTGTATTCATGTATGGGTTCATAGCTTGAATATGCTTATATCTGTCACTTATTTACAATTAATTATTATTCATCCAAATGCATTCCAAAGTAATGAATGATTACAATTCATTCGGCCGCACTCTCTAATTCCGCCCTGTATGGGCATATACTACAACGAAGTCTGCATAATTACGTCAAATGGACAATACAGTTATTTCTGTTATGAGCTCATTATGGGATGCGGAGACCCTCAATCTAACTGATGTGGACCCACATTTCCTCTTCATTATTGAGTCCTTTCGGGGCCTTTGTTTGCAACTTTATAATATACTTGGATTCAAGAATACGTAATTTCTTCACCTGGTCTCCTCCCCTTTCAGATTTGACAATCTGATCCAGGCAGAAGAACCTGAGAAGGTTACTGTTGCTATATATATATGCCAAGGTGTATTGAAGAATAAGTGGGTGTATAAGTGTCTGGATGGATGATTTAGTAGGTGCGTGATTGACTGTATAAGTGAGTGATTAAATGTGTCTTACTGAATGCATGGGTTAGTGACTGGTACAGACATTCACACAGTTTAGTTTGTCAGTTGGTGTAAAGAGGTTGCATGGGTTGGTGAGTAGCTAAATGAGGATCTATATGGGTTATTCATAGGTTGTCTGAGTATCTGTATGGGGGCCTGAGTGTCTGTGTGGGGGGTGTGACTCTGTGCATAGATGTGTGAGTGGATGATTCACTGGGTGTATGGGTTCAAGAGTGCATCTATGAAGGGCTGTATGGGTGGGTGAGTGTGTGTATGGTTGTGTTGGTGAGCGAATGGATGCCTCAGTGGTATATGTGTGAGTAACTGCATATGTGAAAGGCAGTATATGTGAGTGTTGGAGTGTATAAATGACTATATGTGAGAGTGAGTGATTGTGAGAGTGGCTGTATGGATCAGTGTGTGCTTTTATTAGTAATTATATAAGAGTGTAAGTATGTGTTAGTATATGTTTGAATAAGTGAGGTGGTATGTGTATAACTGTATAGGTGAGTAAATGGGAGTGTGATTGATTCTTTGCATGACTGACTAGGGGTGTGTGTAACTCTATGGATGAGTGGTGGTGTCTGAGTGTCTGTATAGATATGTGAGTGCATATGATAATGCCGTACTGATGGTTTACTGCATGTATGGGTGAATGAGTGGATGTGTGTGTAGACCTAGGAATTAGTGAGCGGGTATGTACTAACTGGTATTGGTGTGTCTATGGTTTCGAAAATGGTAGTCTGTATTTTAGAGTGGGTGTATCAAATGTTATATTAGGGTATGAGGAGGTGCATCAGATTATCACGTGGATGATGCCATCAGTGATGTCATTTGAGATGTCATCAGTGATGTCATCAGTGATGTAACTGACCATGTCATAAATGATGTAATATGTGACATCATCGGCAGTGCATTGCGAGGGCGTGAGTTATAGTTAGCTGAACTAACTATAACGGACAAATTTCTCTGGTTTTGTACGAGTGAAATGTCCAACTAACTGTAACGTCCCTGAAACCTGAGTTTTTCCCAGTTTTTTAAATGCTAATTTCTAACTATAACGTCCCTGAAACCTATGCTTTTTTCAGTGAGTTTCAATGGTTTTTTAAATGCTAATTTCTAATTATGCCTACAAAGGTAGGGCATGTGAAGATAGAGGAAGAAAAGCGCAGAAAGAAGCAAGACAAATGCAGAAAGAGGCAACAGAAAGACAAAGAAAAGTGCAGGAAGAAGCAAGAGATGTTCAGAAAGAACCAACAGAGGAGAAGAAAGTCCTCCTGTGCCCCCAACTTTTTGCTGACGGGTACTGGTGGTAACTGACTCTGACTAACCAATGCCTAGAGCCAGTGCTATGCTAAAAGACACTAGGGAACACTATGCGTTGGGGTACCCCTGTGATTAGCATGACCTCCTCCGTATTTGCCATGAGTTAGTGCCTGGGTCATTGCATGAGTACATGGGTACTGACTGGATGATTAGAGTACTGCAAGGAGAGTGTATGGTGAATTTATAAGTGCTTGGGTTTTGGCAGAGTAATTGGATAAGTGCATGGTGCTGGCTTGCTGATTCGAGGAGTGCATGGGTAGCAACAAGGAGATGGCTGGACTGCCTCAGTAGTGCTCAGGGGATTGTAGCAGTGCATGTGTTAGTGCCTGGGTCATTGCATGAGTACATGGGTAGTGACTGGATGATTAGAGTACTGCAAGGAGAGTGCATGGTGAATATATAAGTGCTTGGGTTTTGGCGGAGTGGTTCGATAAGGACATGGAACTGGCTGGATGATTGGAGGAGTGCATGGGTAGTGATAAGGAGATGGCTGGACTGCATCAGTAGTGCTCAGGGGATTGTAGCAGTGCATGTGTGAGTGCCTGGGTCATTGCATGAGTACATGGGTAGTGACAGGATGATTAGAGTACTGCCAGGAGAGTGCATGGTGAAGTTATAAGTGCTTGGGTTTTGGCGGAGTGATTGGATAAGTACACACATGTCACATCAGGCCCACCCCCTCCCTTCACCACTGTGCAAACGCGCCCCCTGGCAGGTTTTATGTTGGGGGATTAATTCCCCTTGAATCCTGAGGGTCCCTGGGGCTAACTAGCCCACCAGGTACCTCCAGTAAGCGCCAGGGAGCTGTGTTGCAGAGAGGTGGCCCAAGGCCATGCCCCTTTTTTCACCTCTCTGCAACGCAGCTTTGTGGCACTTAATGGAGGTACCTGGTGGGCTAGTTGGTCTCTGCTGTGCACAGCTGCAAGCCATGCATAGCAGGGGTTGGCTGCCCATTGAGGGTGGGATGCTTTTGCAGCAAACCAGATTGGGTTGGCACCCTATACAAGGTAGGCTAAAGAATGTGACTGGAGGTCAGGCCCTGTGGCCACCCCACAATGTGCAAGGCCATGGGCTAAGCGCAGCAGGATTTGTCTGCCTGTTGAGGGTAGGTTGGTTCAGAAGCACACCCCTGCTTTGCCAGCAGTAGGGGTTGGCCACCTACAGATGGTGAGGCACAGGGCCTGGCTGCAGGTTAGTCCCACTAGCTGTGTAACGGGAATTGGCCGCCCACAGAGGATGGAATGCTGCTGCTGGTAATCCAGCTGTGTATTGCTAAAGGCTGTACACAGCTTGGGTAGGCTGCCCATGGGGGGGTTTGAAGGCAGGTCCTCTGTGTAATTTGTCACCTCCCCTCTAAAATACAGTTTGTCTCATCATTAACGTCACTTGCACTGACTCTCATTTGGACTCACTCAGATTTAAAACTAACAACATACATTTTTATATTTTTTTAACCATGAAAGGTGATTCTGAAAAGAACCTTTTTTGAAAAAAGTTTTTGAAAATGTTTTTGTTTTGTATATAACAGTAGAATAGGAATTTGCTCACATACTCTCTTATCTAATCAAGTTCACATCCCACACACCAAGCAGTTTAAATCAGTAATGACTAAGTATGGACAGCTCTCAACCTGCTTCTGCTGAAGGATATCGTGTGGCACTCCATTGCATTGCCAGATGTCTTTTCAGCTAGGAGATCCCTTCAAGGCAGGTGGGAATCTCGTAATAGGTGGGTGTTCTTCTGACGGGTGTGGAGCAGAGAAAAAGATCTCTTCTGAACATGCATGCTAATGGGCATGGTTTGCAGGGCCGAAATGTCTGGGTATCATTACGAGGTGGCAGTTACACAACCATGAAATCCTTGGTCTTTTTTTCTTGCCCAATGTCAGAATAGAAAGCATGTATAGGGACTGGATGGACAGGGCAAAACATACATGCAGAAGCAATTGTAGGGCAATACTCAGATCTAGGAAACTGGTCTATTGGAAGCACCTAAAAGAAAAGACCAAGTGAGGGGCATGTTTAACGGCCCTAAATTGATCTGAACTTTGATTTTGCTAGTGTACATATAAATAGCACCCTGGAAAAAAGAGCATAACTCTATGGGGCTCTGACATATGAGTTTGTTTGGAAACACCCACAGTCCTCATGTACCATGATTGAAGGTCCTAGAATTTACCACCAAAGGCTTATAAAACAACTGGTCTGGACTATATTTCAAATAATGATACTGCAGACAGTGCAATGATAGTGGGTGAACCTGCTGAAGGCAATCTTTTGAAATATTTTGACTCTCGGATTACCCAACTCTCCTTAACATTTAGAGATTGGCCACCTGTCAAGAACACAGTAAACCTGCTAATGTGGTGGGAATGATTTGCTAAGCTCCTCCAGAAACCATTGACAAACTTTCACTTTATGGTATACTTTATGCAGTTTATAAAGTGCAACATTCAACCGCAGGAACTAAAACAGAAGAAGGGAGGCAAATAAGCAATGTACTGATTATAAAGGTATGTTTTTAGGTTTTTCCTGAAGGCCCAGTACGAAGGAAGTCTTTCAGATGAATGGGAAGAGTATTCTAAAGTCGAGTGTTCAGTACAGGGAAGGATCTCAGCCCTAAACAGAGCTTTCTTAAAACAAGGTACCATCAGATGTTTAACCATGGAGAAGTGAAGATTTCATGCAGGCATATAGGTGGAAAACAAGGAACTAAAAAAAGTAGGGAAATTCGATTAAGACATTTGTGAAGTGTGCACAAACCTTTAAATGTATTTTCTCAGTATAAGGAGCCAATGTAGCCTTTTAAGAATGGGATTAGCTCACTAGTGATGGTCGGCAAAGATCACCTCTTTTGCTGCTTGGTTCTGAATGAAATGAAGCCTATGAATTTGGAATTCCAATCGAAAGTGTGTTACAACAGTGGGGCTTCAAACCAAAAATGACATAGATGGCAACCTGCTTCAGCAAGAAGAGGAAGTATATCTGGATAAGCTTATGAAAATGTAGGGCAAAGGAAGGCTCCACTGTAGATATTGGATAGGCAATTTCTATTTAGGGTCCAATTTGACCCTAATCAAGAACATCATGACACAATAATAGACTCAGGCATAAAGTTATTTATTGTATCAATGTTCAAAAATTGATACAAATAAGCAATTTCTTAAGCATCTCAGTCAAGAATATTAAAGCATGTAGTAATAGACAACACATTTAGTCAGAAGGCCGATAGTTTAAAACAAACATCAAATACGAGGTTAAAGACTTCTACCACTATTAAGGCAGAAGATAGTTCAGTACTATCTAAAGATTAAAAGTAAAGGGGTAAAAGAGTCAATTTTAAAGTCCATTAAGGGCGAGTCCATGAGCAAAGGCAAAGAGGAAGTATGAAGCAAAAACTAATTAGTTCAGCAAAGAAGGATTCCAGGTTAACTGCATGAATGCAGACGCATCAGCAAATAGGCAGTTCAAGATAGGGAATATTAGGGTGTTTCAATAAAAGGATAAAATCCAAAGTATGATGAGTTGTGTACCATTGGAAGGAAAATTGCATTGAGTTGTCAAAGATAATAAAAAAAGATAATAAAAAGGTATAGCTTTGCCACTTCTTTGGGGTTTCTTCTTATATAGTCCTTATGACACCTTAATGAAGTAGTGTCATTGCACTAGACAGTCCATCATACGATTAGTTTATGTATGAAGTCACCAAATACAATTTAGTTACTCCTGCATTCTTTCCCAAGCACTTCATGTGAACAACCTAGCTTTCCGGGCCTCACAGGTTTGTCAACTGTAGAAAATATAACCACAATAAAGGAAAGGGAGTTGGAGGATAGGAAGGTAGGTTTTTCCTCCTATTACGATATATCTGTCAAACAAAGGGAACCAAAAAGGATCCTGATAAAGCCTACCTAGAAAAATATATATAGGTGCTCTATAAATTAATAGAGTCCTACACTAGAAAAAACACCTATTTTTCTAGAGTCCCCTCACTCACCTAGGGTTGCCCCAGGGTGACATGCTTCATCATAGGGGTCCTCCCAGGCATCTACTGTCTGGGGCGTGCTACAACTTAACGAAATACGCAGGAGCACTTTTATATTTTCAACTATGTGTAGTGATGTGTTGTGCTGTGCTGTGTGGAGTGAAAAGTGAAAAATAACTCAATAAAAATTACCTGGATAGTGAGCCCTAATTTTATTCTGCTCCTACCCGGTAAATGTACATTAAAATGTAATCAGGGACAGGCACACATAATGTTACTGTACTCTATTACTAGCCCCATTTTAATGTACATTTACCGGATAGGAGCAGAATAAAATTAGGGCTCACTATCCAGGTAATTTTTATTGAGTTATTTTTCACTTTTCACTCCACACAGCACAGCACAACACATCACTACACATAGTTGAAAATATAAAAGTGCTCCTGCGTATTTCGTTAAGTTGTAGCACGCCCCAGACAGTAGATGCCTGGGAGGACCCCTATGATGAAGCATGTCACCCTGGGGCAACCCTAGGTGAGTGAGGGGACTCTAGAAAAATAAGTGTTTTTTCTAGTGTAGGACTCTATTAATTTATAGAGCACCTATATATATTTTTCTAGGTAGGCTTTATCAGGATCCTTTTTGGTTCCCTTTGTTTGACAACTGTAGAAAATAAACAATGTAACAGACTACGGCATCTGGTGAGAGTTGACTTTCCCACTGAGCCATTCTACCATGAACTTCGAAAGAATGTCCTTTGTATGTATAATGAAGCATGCATATAACAAATAAAGCAACATTTGCAAAAGTGTCAATTAATTATTATGCATGTTAAGGTAAAAATACAGCGCAAGAAAGAACATGTTTAAAGCTTAAAATGCATACATCAGCGTTAAATGAATTAAACTTAATTGAAATCAAATATAGTGCATCAAATCAACACTTCATAAAAAAAGAATAATAATAAATGTTTCACTAGTGTATTATTACGCGAAAATAATTAGCGTTAGCTATGGTCTACTGCCACAATTATTCAACATCCATACATGTAAATTTTTCTTAAAAACCATTTAACTAAAATCGTTACCTAATTTTTAAAATCATTAGGGTCTCTACCATCGCATCCATAAGTTTCAAATTCCTAACTAATTTTAACGCATAACTGCACCACAATCTATTTATAATCCATTTGCAATGAAAGGCAATGGAAATGTTAGGCCTCATCATCAGATTAATTAGTTTTCATCAGTACATGAATAATAAAACATCATTTCATGAGTAATCTTGTTATGAAAATCTATTAATAAGAGTTATAAATATTCACAATGTATTTTCTCTTTTTCTGACTCTCTCAAGCGCGCTTTTACGGTGTTGTTATTTCACTTGTCTCTATTGTTGTCTCACTTCGTTTGTTTTGTGCAATGTACATTTCAGGTTTTTGTGTCTAAATTGGTAAAGTGTCATGTAATATGGTTTTGAAATATTTCGCTTCATCAGTAGCAACCTCCTCCATGGAGTCTCCCCAAATCTGAAAGAGAGCTGCCTGAAGATAGGGATGGCTTTTGCAATATTTTACATGTCAGATGTCTTCTGGATATGAAACTTGGGAAGCACACATACTGCTAAGCATGCTGGCATGCTCCTTTGACGAGCACACTAACTGTTGTGACTCCCTCCAGTGGAGGACCATATAACTGCTCACAAACCTGTATATGGTATACAACAAGGTTATTTCAGGGTACATCTATATGTACTAAAATCTGAAGACAGTGGCTGGGAATGGCAGAATGTCACTATGTTACTGGCGGGTCACACAAATATCAGAGCCAGGCCTTTGATGGCAGATTATTTTTAAAAATATATGTTTTATTGTTTTTAGAACACAGAGAAGTGAAGCACATAAGCCACGGTACAGAAAATGCCTTATCCCATTTCTAAGTTGCACAGTTTCGAGCGACACCAATTAATCCCATATTCACTAAGCTTAGTTCAATATACCCTCAGTATATAACGTTGTTTTACATCCATCATTGCCTACTACTCTATTGGTACCTCTACACCGTTCCTTTGCATAATTTCTCCTCAATACATACCTTTTCCCATCTTTTCGAGCACCACCTCCCCTTGTTTGGACTGACTGGAGTTGTGCCACCCCTCCCCCCCCCCCCCCCGCGCCTTGAGACTCTCACGGGTGAGTAACGTGCTTAAAACCCCCTGATTGATTGATTGGTTTTTGGATGGCAGATTTGACATGTGAGAGGCGTATGAAATCTGAGCCCAGGCTAGTATGGAATTAGCTTAAATACTGTGTCAGCAATACAACCAAGAGGGCCACTTACATGAGCAAGGCACTGAGAATGTTGCTATAGAGGATGTTGGGCTGAGAAAAATATAAGCAAATTAAAGTTCTCTGTAAGGCTTCCATAGAAAGAGATGTATGCTTAGGATTAAGTTATTTTCTATGGGAGTTTTGGCTGTTGGTAGGTCAACCACACAGACTACACCAAATTCCATCTTCACGACTTGGACTGATGGGTGAAGATGGCCATGAAAGCACGCAGAATTAGATTAATAGGTCTGGCTGTGTACACATTGCTTTCAAACACTGCATGCCATCTAGTTCTACAGATTTCCAAGTAGAGAATCTTAGCTGTCTGCAGTATTTAGAAAATAGGGAAAGGTAACATTACAGATGTTGCTCTGGTGCAAAAGAACGGCCAAGAATGCTTGGATTCTAGTGAGTCTTAGGAAGGGTATGACAGTGCAAATGTCTAGAGCCTTCAAGAGACCAGCACCACCTACATGAAAGAAAAAGAGAGGGCTGAATTTAGACTTTCTGAATGTATTTACCTAACAATTGCAGCACACGGTAGGTTGCAATATGTAGACACACTTGCCTTTGACACCTCTGGTCTGTCTGGTAGATGTGATTGCCGCAGCAATGGCATTATAACTTGGTTCAGCAGAGTATTGTGTAGAATCGTGGGAACTGTTACTATTGTGACCATGGAATTCCCTGGTCAATTGCCAGGTCAGCAACCACGAAGAAAGATTATTTCATTATTTAGAATACCATAAAATAAAAGAGACATAGTCCTATCACTAAAATATCTCAGAGAAGACCAAACTCTTCTACCTCACGAAGGTGAGTGGCATATAATTTGCCATTTTTTTCAATTAATTTTCTCTTTTCTTTCCAATAGGGAGACATGAGTGCCCGTGACGTCTGCATAACCATGCACTCAAATTCTGGCACTATCTATCTATGCCTGAAATCTCTGGAAAACTTGAAGATTTTAAGCCATTTCGTTCTACAGGTTTAAAAAATGTAGGGGAGCGCTGGTTGTTCCAGTCCTTCCCAGAAACATCTGATACGCCTTTAAATGTCTTGCCCACAGGTAGGTGTCTGCTTTCCTCCTCATTACATGAAATTGTGCACTTTCAATTTAATATGTTGTTACATGCATAAATAAGGTTTATTGTATAGTTAATACAAACCATCACAGGGATGTATGTACCAGACATTCTGATCATTCGTTCCACAATGACGTGAGGACATTCTATTAATAATCAATTAGAACATAATATCTGCTACATTTAAACAGTTAAAACAAACCAGCTGCTCAATTTCTCCTTACCATCTGTTGAAACATAATATCTGCTATATATGAACAGTTAAATCAAATTAGCCGCACAATTTCACCTTACAACTAGAGCTTGTTGATAGCAAAGCGGCTGTGCCAGATTTTGCAATAGGAAGACATAGCAACATTGCATAAAGTCGCTGTGGTGTTATACTGTCTATGGGCTACAACCATAAATTGTTTATCATTTAATTATTTGTCTACAGATTGGAAGGACAACGCGGACTGCAAAAGAACAAGTGCATAGAATGTGTGACGGTCTTTTAACTTAAAGTGCTAAAACAAAATTCTGTAATATTTTGTTACGAATTAATTTTATTTCAGTATTATCCTTATTTTATAGGTTGTTATTTTTAATTGCAAATCACCCCATTGACTCTCAGATTAAATCCAACATTTTTGTAAAAATAATATACCAGGCAGAAAAATGCGGAAGTAACAGTGCGCGCGGCGCCTCGAGCGCAGTCTGTAGCCCCCTCTTCAGAGCGGTACAGTAACATCTGCAGTCTGCCCTCATAGAGCTCTGCTTTGCGACAGGCCCTCATAACTCTTCCGCTCCTGACGTCGTGACCCCTGGTGACCCCGAGCCCGTCTCCAGCTGGCAGGTGGATTGCACTGGGCTCGTGACCCAACCAACATCCTCACATCAGCCTGTGGTACTGCCACATAATCAGAACAAATGTTGCACATTTCTGACAGGGCCGCTACATTTCTTCTGCGCCACGACAGCGCGGAGTAAAGCCCGTGTTCTTATTTATCGCTTGGGCTGCGACATAAAAAAAATGACAAAAAATAAAAACGCGGAAATAAAGTTGTATGCCGTGGCATCGCTATAGCCATAATGTGCCCGGGCGCAATCAATTCTTATAAAAGCTTTTCTCCTTCTGTTCGGTTTTGTTGTCCAGTGGGAATAAATAATTTACTGTGTATTCAAGCAAAAGCTTCTCGCCTCATATATTTTTTGTAAATGTGTTCTGCTTTTATTTTACCAGAGAGAGGGCATTTTATGCTCCCATGACTTTTCAGTCTTACTTTCCTTACACTGACTGTGCTGCGTTAACAACCTAATAGCAATCTGCCGGAGAACCAAGGCTGCGAATTCTACACAATTTCAGTACTTTTAGATGTATAAGCAAAATGTAAACTGGAGAAAAGATCATATGGTGGTAAACCTATTTATTTGGTCATTTTCAAAGAGCGCCTTGGTTCTAATTTAAACCATTTTCTTATTCTCTGCCAGGTGGCACACTGGCATGTTAGGATAGCCATCACGTATTATATGAATCCCAAATATTTGCCACAGAACGATTTTGATCCTAGTCTTGCATATGTGGCGACATGCTGCGAAGGAAATCCCAATCAGAATAGGTGCGATTGGGAACTAAAAGGGGATAATTACTTTTATTAATGCATTATTTTTGTATACAATATCCAATGCAACACGCAAAGGAGTTCTACACTCATTGTGTGTTGCAAAATATATCAGGCATATTGAAGTAATCATGTATTTTACGTTTTCTTAGAGGTCACACGAAGTTGCCTTGGGTACTAGACGGTTTCTTAATGCAGTGTAAAAATAATAAATTTCCGACTGTGTAGGTCTCCACTGCAGACATCATCTAGTTTTACCTCTTGTTGACCATAGCTAAAACTTACAGTGGGTTTCCCACTGATTGGCTTTGTTGTTACTTTGCTTGGATGACTCCTTTAATGTAAAATTAATGAAATAATACATATAATTAACTAAAACATACTTAAAAATACTTAAATAGCTTTAAAATTAATAAATAATTAATGTCAGTAAAAAAAAATGTAATACATATATATTACCGTAATATTCATTAAAAATATTCAATATTTTTTGCGTAGGATAGCGAGCGGGTAAAATTTACTATTCCCACTCCAGAGAGTGCAACAGTAGGGAAAGCGTTGGATAGCGGGAGGGTAAAAATTACTATTCCCACTCCAGATAGTGCAATAATAGGGAAAGCATTGGATAGCGTAGGGGTAAAAATTACTATTCCCACTCCAGAGAGTGCAACAGTAGGGAAAGCGTTGGATAGCGGGAGGGTAGCATTTACTATTCCCACTCGAGTGAGTGCAACAGTAGGGAAAGCGTTGGATAGTGTAGGGGTAACAATTACTATTCCCACTCCAAAGAGTGCAACAGTAGGGAAAGCATTGGATAGAGTAGGGGTAAAAATTACTATTCCCACTCCAGAGAGTGCAACAGTAGGGAAAGTGTTGGATAGCGTAGGGGTAAAAACAACAGCCATGGAGGAATGCAGGTCATGGAGCATCATTACAGCTGCGGATTAAATGAGGAAAACGTGAACTGACTTTTCATTCTTCTGATTTGTGTTTCTTTAAATAAAAAGTCATTAGCAGAAGGGAGAAATTGTAATCATCTTGCTTAATTTTGCCACACTACAGGTCGTTGCAGGAAACAAAGGTAATTGCACGTTTCCACACATTCTGATATGCAGCATTTTTTAATCTGACCTACTTTAAACAGTTTATAATACCAATTTTGCAACAACATACTGACTGCTTTTTGATGAGTTTAATTTCATTCGTCATGTTCTGCTTTTAACCATTATGTCTGCAATCATGCTCTCTTTTTCACATTTAAGGGCAAGACACCAAAACGTTAAGTGGTTGTGGTAAGGGTGATGGTGTCACCTTATATTATAAGAAATAAGATACCCTCGATTCATATGTAAAAAAGATATTGAGAAAAGAGTGGAAGGATACAAATTGCGCTAAGTCATGTGAGGTACATATAAACAGGTAAGAATGCCCGAGGGTATTAGATAACGACCACCCACTGATCACCCACCGTTATCAGCTGAGAAGTCCACTCATAAGTTAACACAAGATCATTAATATCCTGAGCAAAGAAGGTCCAATATAATTTGAAAAAAAGTCCTCATAAATTTTCTTCGCAGAAGTCTTCTTCTGTTCTTTAATTGTTCCAAGATTTTTTTCCCACAGGCAATCACTTCAGAACATCAATATAGCAGTACATAATTGGTGGTACAGACTCCTATCCTCCCAGCCTCTCTGAGGATCAAACTCAGGACCTTTCATATTATGAGATTGAGATATTGTAAGTCACATAGGAGTTCTATGACCTTATAAAGGAACTAAGCGATTAGTTTGTGAAGGACAATCAGGGACTGTGGAAATTTAGCTTGCAAACTGAACATTATCTGCGCCATCTTGCCTCTCCCCAGCGCCACGCACAGCGAATGCACGGCCGCCATTTTAGGCACCCCACTCTCTCCCCGCTCACTCTCGATCGCCAGCGCTGCGAGCATCCCCTGGCGCTGCGAGCATCCCCCGCGCGCCGGCCACCCCCCCGCTCTCTCATACAGGCCATAAGCCCTCTCCTTCTGCGCGACCCTGCTACGGAACCACTTCCGACCGACAACCCATACATGGTCATGCCTCTCCTTTGACAACCCCCTTCCTCTGCGCCCCATTGTCCGAACTGGTCCCAGGCCACCACCTAGCCCTGCGGATGCAGTTTATTGCCCCTACTGTAAAGGAAACACCCCACCTCAAAGGGATTACAGTAGATCAAAGCCCCTACCCCCTGAGACCCGACCGGTCACACACACCCCCGGGAATTGACGGAATACCCTGCTGCGCAATAGCCATCTCCTACTGTGGGTGGGGTGGGAACTTCTACTGTATCTATGTGTGGGATCGGATCTGAACCGGGGCTTCAGGGGATATTCCCCCATACATCAAGGGAATCTCAAGAATGTACTATGTGTAATAAAGCAATAAACCAGTGTATAAGAGACCAGGTCTCAGAGATGCAGTTAGAGCACCTCGTGACGATACCTTGCTGTCTGATCTGATGTGTTCTGCTCCGACGGAATAAAACTTTGTTTCCTGCCTTCCAGTCTCCGGCGCCTGCCTCTTTCATTGGTAAATTATCGAGTGGTATGAGAGGCGATTACCGCCGGGCAAATACTTGAAAGGTTATCGACTGAAACTGCCGCTACCATTTAACAATTGGCGTCCCAAACGTGGGGCCCATCAGCGACACGTGGATCCAGTGGGAGAGGTCCCGACGACAGAGTGAACGACTGCAACGATCGGGAGAGCTCCTGCCCAATAGACCCTCGTCTGGCAGCCGATCATCCGAACTTCACTGGTTCCGAGCAGACCTCTCTCGAGTGATCTACGGTCCTGACTGGGAACCATCAGGAGTGCCGCGGCAAATACGGAGAGTAGAGGACGATCGGGCGCTGGAGGCGGAAGACGAGAAACTGTCCACGCGGTCCGGGTAAGGTCGTGATACACGACAAATTTAGAAATAATTGATTGATTGTTTGAAGCTTTGGAAATACTAGTATTGCTCATTGATTGTTCTTTTTGAGATATTCGCTGTCTACAAACGGGGAGGAGTAGAAATACTCTCTCTCTCTCTCCCTTTGCAGATAGTGAAGGGTAGGTAACGCAGACTTTTGTCCCCGTTGAAACCCGTCGTGCCTATCTTTATCTCCCCATTGATTGATTGTCCGAACATTGATTGTTTTGAAGAATAGTGCTTTTTGAGATATTCTCTGTTTGCAAATAACGTAGAATAGGAATATTCTGTCTAGTCTTTGCAAATAGTGAAGGGTAGGTAACGCAGACTTTTGTCCCCGTTGAAACCCGTCGTGCCTATCTTTATCTCCCCATTGATTGATTGATTGATTGTCCGAACACTAGTTGTTCGATATTGGTTCTTTGGAGGTATTCTCTGCTTACAAATAACGAAGAATAGAGATATTCTGTCTAGTCTTTGCAAGCAGTGAAAAGATAGGTAGTGCTGACTTTTGTCCCCGTTGAAACCCGTCATGCCTATCTTCTCCCCACTGATTGGTAGTTGGTTCTGCCCGGACCGCTTATTAGAGGTGAACCACCCGGCTCCACTGGAAGGCACCCCTAATAAGGACATGTTCACTAAATATGGACTAGTCGCCGTAGCTTATAGCAAGCTGTGGCATAAATATACCAAGAAGGACCCCGAGAGTCAGTGGCCACTGATGGGATCCTTCGACGACCATAAGAGAGAAGCGCTAGAAATAGCTCTGCGTAGCAATAAGACGACGCCTACTATGCTTGACAGTATCGGCATGTGGCGCAAAGAAGCAACGCAACGGAAAAAGAGAGAAGAAGTAAAAGCAGAAAAGGAATTACGAAAGGCAGCTCACCTTGCCGCTAGAAAGTTAGAAGAAGACATAAAGGAGAGAAGGGAAACTAAACTAAGACAGGAGCCCGAAACCTCAGGCCAGTACGCTGTTAGGACCCCTTCTTTGCTCTACCCTGAGTTGTCCTCCAAGCAGCGAACGAATGACGAATTATTGTTAGGTCCCCCGACCATTTACATGCCCCCTCCATATGCACCCTCCCAGTCAGTAGTGCAACACCCACAACCCCCGAACACGATCGAAAGCAGTACAGGGGCCTCGGCCCTCACGGCCTCCGCGCCGGCTGAGCCTCTTGTACTGAACCCAATGTCGACTACAACGCTAGATAACCATGAGATGGGAAACAAAGAGTCCACCAGAATGAATCGATTAACTAAGGATGAACGAGCAGGAATCGATAAGATAGTAGGGACGCTGGTAGAGCGAAAAGAAAGTGAGGAGTATATAACAGACGCGTATAACTCGTATGCCGACAGCCGCAGACGACACTTCGTCGTACGGCTCTGTTATCACGCCCTGAATGCATATGAGGACAGATACCACGATAAAGGTCCCGAAGGCTTAGCGGCCCTATATAGGAAGGTAGACATTGGGGAAGAAGGAGAGGGCGATGTAACGAACCTCTTCACTCGTACACTCGAAGTCTACCGACACCTTAAAGAACATGGACAGACCACCAAAACAGAAACCCCCATAGCACCTAAGCCCCAGGGAGGAAGGGCTGATGCCATGATGCCCATTAAAGAAGCTGCCCCCTACTGGGTCCCCCCACGAGGTCAGGGAACACATGACGACATCAACCACCAAGATGCGAAGGGAAGGGTGGTATATAACTGGGTCTACCAGCCGTGGGACCGGCAAGATATTTTGACCTTTAGAAAGACTCTACCCGACTTGAGAAAGAACCCGACTGCCTTCTACACTGAATTGGGTACAGCCTTAGGCTCAACGATAATGACGTTAGCAGATATCGACTTGTTCTTTGGGCTATGCCTGCCGGCTGATGTGTGGAAACAAATCCGGAAAGTTGACCACGCTGAGCCGTTCGGATATACCTGGGTACAACTCGATACCATAGATAAACAGCGAGAACCAGGACAGAAACCCCCGAAAGCCATCTTAGAGCTCCCAGACAAGATTGTACAAAAGCTGAAGACTCTAATCCCAGAAAGAAAGGTAGACTGGTCAATAGTGACGGCTTGCCGCCAGAAACCCCAGGAGGATGTGTCTGAATACTTCTCCCGATTCGAGACTGTGTTTTCCGATTACAGTGGCCAAGACATGACCACCGCAACCGGACATCACCTCTTTGTCCAGAATTATGTGAAGGGTCTGTCGCCAGAAGTTTCCCAGAAACTACAGACCAGCGAGAGTAGTTGGGCAGCCTCCAAACCCGCAGCAATTCTCCAGATGGCCCAATACTACGAAAACCAGAAGAACGAGAATGATAGGGCGTCAGAGAAGAAGAAAAAGGAATTAAAGGAGAGGGTAATGATAGCACAGTTGCAAGGGGTGACCATGGGAAGGGAACCCCCGAAAGAGAATTACCAACCAACAGCCCCTAGAAAGCTACCCCCTAGAGATCATACACCTACACCCTACAACGGACGGAGAGACTTAGATGGGAATCAATGTGCGTTCTGTAGAGGGTTCGGACACTGGAAATCCCAGTGCCCGGTCCTTTTGGAACTGAACAAAAATAGGGACCCCAATAGACACAACCGGAAGTTTGTTGATACCCACCATCAACGTCACCAAACTTGATTAGGAACACATGCAATCGAACAACGCCATTTTTTTCAAATACACTGACCAGATCACTGATACGTACAACGCTTCAACAAAATAGTATGGTCAAACATTTTTAATAACTTATAAGTATAACAACATTCCGGCAAAATGAACAGGTTAGAACATGTTTTAAACAACTATTTACATGACAGTCTGCTGCGACCTGCATCCCAAAGCATTCACGTCCACGTGACACCGTCCTCGCCTCTCCTTCCTCGAAGTTGCAACATTGGCCTGTTTTTGGGCGGTCCTTTCAGTTGACTTTGGGCTATAAAAGCCATGCAAAAATCCCTTGACATCAGTGGCGGGCAGCTATGCGAATAGGCCGGAGGCTATACGAAGCGCCAAAGTTCTGGCAACACCAAGGCGGAGTCCGCCACGCTGTGCGGGCCTACCCGTTTTCTTTCTTCTTTCTTCAATAATGGCTGACGCCCTGGCGGGGGGAGGCGACGCGGACGGGCCTCCCCCACCTCCCCAGGTGGAGGCTTGCCAGCAGACGAGGGCACCCCAGCCATCTTTTTCATCGGTCTGCTGAATTTCACCCTGGCACGCTGTGCGGATCTTCCCATTCTCTTCTTCCTTCGATAACGGGGGGGTGCCCTGGCAGGGGGAGGCGACGCGGACGGGCCTCCCCCGCCTCCCCAGGTGGAGGCTCGCCAGCAGATGAGGGCACCCCAACCGCATCTTTCACACGTCAGCCAGCTGAGTTGCGCCCTGCCACTTCATTCGCCGTTCGGCTGAGCCGGCGCCCCTGCACGCGGCCGCCAGGCAACCACCCAAGCACAGGGTTCACCAGGACTGCCGCTAGCACCCGACGCGAGGAGTGGGCCCCCACAGCCAAGCAATCGGGGACCCACCCCGGTGGTGATACCATCCAAACTGCTGTCGTCGCTGCTACTGGAACCACTCCGGTGGCAATACCATCTGAACTGCCGCTGTAGCTGCTGTTGGCCCCTCTCCGATAGCCGTACCGAAGAGCTGCTGCTACTGCTGCCCTTGGACTCCGGCGGTTGACCCCTCCGGTTCCAGGCCTGGCCCACCGTGAGACAATTCTGGACTCGAAAGCTTGTTTGCTTGGGCATGGGCCCCACCCTTGACAGAACGCTCCCCTCAGCCTTGCAGAATCGGTTGGAGTCATTTGACACTCGACTCCCGTGGACTTCCGGTAAGAACAAAACCACCGCCATTGCTCTTTGCCCCGGGCGGCAGCCACCTTGCCTCCGCTTGGTGCAGTGAGAAAGTAAAGCGTCGGCGGAAGAACCCGCCTGCCGCCCCGCCCCAAGAACGAACCATGGCATTGCTACAAGGTTGCAGTGACGCCATGCTGACGCAAAGTTGACGCTAACGAAAGTTCTCGAACTACCGAAAGGAATTCTGGTTCAACAGCTAATTCATGGAAAGACCTAGACTGTACACTGACCCGACCCCGCCCCAAAATGGCGCCGATGTAGGAGAGGCCTACAACTCCTTGTGGCGTTCCAGTCACGTGACATTTGTGTTAAAAGGAAATATATATATATATATATATATACGATGCTTTCACACATGATGAGGGGGGGGAACAGTTTTATGCTGATATAGTGTGGTTCACGTTGCTCGACGTCTCTCACGCTGTGGCCGGTCTATAGCGGCTGTAGGCCCGTATTTCTATACTGACATTGTTTTAAATAAAGGGCTTCTTAAAAGGAATTACTGAATCAGTGTCATGACTAATCATCTGGGTTGTTGAAGGTTTTTCTTTTGAATAAATGATTGTTACTCCTAAGCGAAAGCATACAGATAATACAGACTCAATTTGCCTAAAATATTTTTGTTTAACGGGATTTGTACCCATCACGCCTGTCCTTTTTCCAAGAATTGTCAACTCAATAATCAACTATAACTTAAGGTATATGCCGCACGCAAGGTGTGGTATCTTGCACCATAATACACGACCGATTGAGAAATACATGTACGACCAGGGAACCCGAATTTAGGAGATGAATGAACTAGAGCATCTTTGCCTCGAACAAAAAGAATAATAGGTCTGTGGTATTACCCACTCCTGCGGCTAGCCTGGTACATGGTAGGTAGAACCTTTTCGTGTCTGCAACGCGCTAGGGTATTTTGAATACTGCACCTCCCCTCCCCTCTTTCTCCCCTCTTTTTCCCCTCTTTTTCCCCTCTATAGGTCACGACGAAGTTCCGACTGAAGAGTGGAGTGGACATGGACCGCACCGAGTTCAATATCAGGGAAAACATAGACAAGCGTTGTGAGATAGTGCGTAAAATTACAGACCACCATTGGGAACATGAAAAACTGTATGATATGATTGTGCGTGTGTACTACGATTATATGGCATGAATGTGTATGCATTTCATGTTTGGGTCACTTGAAGAGAGCGTCACTGTATGATTGAAGTGCTCGTCCACCGATCAAAGGGGGGAGAATAAAGGGTCAGACACCCCCTAAGATAAACTACAAAATACTAAAAGTACGCAGCATGCATAGGAATAGAGGACAGGAAAGGAGAGGTCCCCATGCTCAACGCAGCCCTGAGTCTCCGTCTTAAGTCTCCGTCTTGATGCATGTACTGTCACACCCTATCCGGCACTTGTGTATACGTGATCACCGAATTTATGTCTTTTCCCCGCTTGTGTTTTCCTACATGGAACAAACCCATGCTACTCCATGTTGTGTGTGCACCAAGTGGCCTATTATCTAACCCATGTCTCTCTCTCTCTCGTTTTGTGTCGTATGTATGCCAAATAGCCTACTTGATGCACACGTCTCTCTCTCTCTCTCTCTCTCTCTCTCTCTCTCTCTCTCCCCCTCCCTCACAAAAGGGCTCTTTCTTGCCCTCTTTCTTCTTGAATAAATTAACGACACATACCTCTTCGGTAAGTGTATAATTGGCCTGAACACGGTGGTGTTCGAACAAATTGACAGAAACAAAACGACCATACTTTACCACGTTACTACCTCTCCTTTTTGCAAACGTTGAGCCTAATCGGCTGAGAAAGAAAGGACAGGTAAGACGACTGATGTCTCCCAATCTGACCCTCAACACGGGGACTATATGTCAGTGGTTTTTGTTTTTAAAGGACACCATCTCCACCACCCAGAATTACCCCTGACCAATTAGCCCGAAATAGAATGTCTAAAGCACCCTGTTCTCCCAAAAATAACCCCAGCCCTACACTAGCCGTCTCAGAGTATTTCGAACGAAACGGCTGATGGCCCTATTTTCTAATAATCCATCGCCTAAACTGATACAGGGTTACCTATTGTCCCCAGCAATAATAATGCTTAGCTTATGTTCCTCCCCGAAAAGGATACTTGTGAACGCATGACAGTAGCACCTCACACTTACTTTTCCATAAACTTAGTAGTCCTCGGAGGAAGATGTGTATTACCAAACCTTATGTTGAGATGAATGAGTCTCTACCGGAGAAGCCGGTTCGAATTTTTTAATAAACCAGAAAGTTGACAGATGTCAGGCTTCCTGCAACGATTATAGGGCGCAGAAATCGACACCTAGAAGGCCAGACGATGGACAGGGACACCCACAGAAACCTGCACCACAGCAATAATTAACAGATTAGTAACACGCACATTAACATCAGAAGTTAATAGACACCAATCATACAGTAACAGATAAGAGCATGTCCGCAACTTCTCGGTGGTTGGGAAAGAGGATGAAGTATGTAAATGTCTTCCCTGCCAAAATCTCTAAGACTTTCATTTCTTATAACCCATTCAAAGACAACCTGCAACCATCGGAAGAGAAGGGTCGGACGTGACGCACAGCCTGGCTGCGGACCATAAAGCATCTATGACATCGACCAAGGGGGAAGCTACGAAGCAAAAAGAAAAAGGCGTGAGACGAGACACCATTATCAGAATGATATGCGCGAGGGGCTACATCGAGGCCCCTGCTCACTGACCAGCGTGCCTGAAGTCTCAACCCGTCAGGCCCGATTGATGGGCCCAGTGCTGAATGATTCTGCTCTCCTTGGTCTGCATTTTTGATCCGATCCCACGCCACCCCTCTTCCCTCGGCATCCCAAAGCACACCACCCCCTTCTCTCTTCCTCTTTCATATGGATTATGACTTTGACCCACTACCGAAGAACAAAAGGCAGGTACCCTGTCTCAAAGTACCTATGGTGAACTGTGTTAAGGAACAGGACTGTGATCAGAGAACAAGCGAGTGGTCACACCCTGCCTCGTGAGAAATCAGATTTGAGCTGGACCTTAGCTCCACCGCCGGTGCTCAACAGTGCCAACGAAAGAAGAACAACAACAAGAGCTTACCAGTGATGGCTCTTTATAATAGGACACTGGAAAGAAGAACCTATGTTAAAGTTGAAAATCCTCTCCCAACCACCTTCTTTTTTTTTATTAACTATCTTCCTATTGAGTTTTCGTGATGTTGCATCAATCACTTCCGGCTATACACTGGGACAGTATCCTATTCATACTCGAACACACTCACCTGGGCCTGACATGCGGCACAGCTGATGTAATTTTGAATGTACCTCCTCCTCGCCTACTTTATCAAACTGTATGAGACAATGTACAAAAGTGTCAGATTACTCCTGCCTGCCCTAAATACTCTGTATCTTTAAGAAATGTATGACGAACATTGACGATACTATAACTGAAAGGCTAACAAAGGTGAATATTGGCCAGGCAAGCTGGCGAGATATGTTAAAAGGGAGGACTGTGGAAATTTAGCTTGCAAACTGAACATTATCTGCGCCATCTTGCCTCTCCCCAGCGCCACGCACAGCGAATGCACGGCCGCCATTTTAGGCACCCCACTCTCTCCCCTCTCACTCTCGATCGCCAGCGCTGCGAGCATCCCCTGGCGCTGTGAGCATCCCCCGCGCGCCGGCCACCCCCCCGCTCTCTCATACAGGCCATAAGCCCTCTCCTTCTGCGCGACCCTGCTACGGAACCACTTCCGACCGACAACCCATACATGGTCATGCCTCTCCTTTGACAACCCCCTTCCTCTGCGCCCCATTGTCCGAACTGGTCCCAGGCCACCACCTAGCCCTGCGGATGCAGTTTATTGCCCCTACTGTAAAGGAAACACCCCACCTCAAAGGGATTACAGTAGATCAAAGCCCCTACCCCCTGAGACCCGACCGGTCACACACACCCCCGGGAATTGACGGAATACCCTGCTGCGCAATAGCCATCTCCTACTGTGGGTGGGGTGGGAACTTCTACTGTATCTATGTGTGGGATCGGATCTGAACCGGGGCTTCAGGGGATATTCCCCCATACATCAAGGGAATCTCAAGAATGTACTATGTGTAATAAAGCAATAAACCAGTGTATAAGAGACCAGGTCTCAGAGATGCAGTTAGAGCACCTCGTGACGATACCTTGCTGTCTGATCTGATGTGTTCTGCTCCGACGGAATAAAACTTTGTTTCCTGCCTTCCAGTCTCCGGCGCCTGCCTCTTTCATTGGTAAATTATCGAGTGGTATGAGAGGCGATTACCGCCGGGCAAATACTTGAAAGGTTATCGACTGAAACTGCCGCTACCATTTAACAGGACTGTTGAATGGGACAGATCTTTAAACGTACGTCTGACCAATGTTAAACATAAGGGATAAACCTTACTAAGTATGTAACCTATCTGAGGTAGTTAAGGGAATTCAGATGGAATTGTCTCCATGAGAGGTTCACATGGGATGAAATATAAATGTGTGAATATCTTTGGGTGATTTTACATTTGATCATGACTACCTGGCTTCAGGATAAGATTCCTTTAGACTGACACATTTACAATTTAGCAGGGTACTTACCTCTCAGAATGTGAGTTATAGCCAAGTCCAGTATGTATTTTGCTGTGGTCCAGAAATGTTGCTCTTAGAATATGGACTATGTAATCTATAGGGGATCTGAGATTTCTGTACTTATTGAATGAATACTTTTCGTAATGCTAACGGGAAGGAATTGTATCCATGCATATGATTGAACACAGACACAATTAGAAGATTTAGAAAACTGGCCCATTATCTTCTGGGATTTGTAGCACCTGCCAACTACAGAAGATTGAGGCTCAAAAACATTTAGGCACATTCGTTACCTGCAGAAAGATTCCCTTGTATTTATTTCCGGAGTTCAGTATCAGCCTCCAAAGAATGGTCTGTGCTGCCTTCAAATTGATGGCCCATGGAGGCTCTTGATAATTCTAGGAGCATTTTTATTATTTGGTGAACAGAGAATCCCAGAATTGATTACAGCCCATTCCACATGGCCAAGAGTGTTGTACTTAAGGGTAGCTGAGGGAGTAACATAAGTCATTCAATACAAATCTTTTGCGGCTGACCTTCAACCGCAACTGATGCTTGCTAATTGACTCTGCAGCACGTTTCCTATACGATACCTGAGCCACCCCCTGAGCCAGGATTGGCTGGTCAAGAGAGATACAAGGTTTCTTTGTGATGCCACCCAGGCTGTGAAGAGGAACATTGATCAGTGCCTTGTCATCCGGGTTTCCCTTAACCTCCCTGAGTCCTGCTTGCTTCCTGGCCTGGTGAGTGTAGTGCCTAATTTACTGTTATATTATTCTGTTATATTAAGAACCATTTACTCATTTATGTTATTTCATTAATTGTACTACACTGCCTCACGTTAGATTCAAGTGAATCTTTATTTCAAACAATTACAGTAGTTTCACCTTTAAAAATCAAACTCCAGTTTAAATTGACTTTGATCATTTAGATCTAATGGTATAGTGGTTAAATATAATAAATCAACTGCACAAATGTTATGGTTCAGCAACTAAAAATGCATCCTCATTAGAATATGATAGCGGTTCAAAATTACTTAGTACCTATTTTTTAAGAAACTTGCTATACTGAAAGGTTAGATCATGGTTGACAGCATTTTGTGCAGCAGGCCCATCCGAAAGTGGCCGTTTTTAAATATTAAATAGTCCCGTAAACAACAATAGTTTGTGGGCCAGCAGCTGTAGAAAATCTTTCTGTTGTAAAATGAATACATTTACATTGAGCGTGTTTTCATTGAGCAGAGCAGCATGAAACCGTTTATTTGTTACTTGCTTCTATCATTTATATTTCAATTTATTTTTCTGTGATTTGTTTTATTTAAATTGAAGTCAATAGAAAACATGTGAAGCCTGAGTCAATAAGGCCAGTGGGTAGCATTTGTAAATTATACAGTCGTACATTACTGAGGTGCTACTTTCAAGGGGTTATTGCTATTTTTTAATTACATAATTTGGGTCTGAATTGATTAAAGGAACAGTTGCAGAAGCAGGCCTGCAAGTGCAAACAACAAGGTGCTTTCAGATTTAATTGATCCCCTTGTGGGTCTGAGTGTTTGATTTGATTTGTATTTTATAACGCGCAGCAATTACCCATGGGCATCGAGGCGCTATAGTAACAGTAGTCTTCTGCAAACCAGAGGCAATGCCAACGTTTACATATTAGTAGGGGGCAGCCTAGTTAGTGTATATCCAGGTCTTGAGTGCTTTTCTGAAAGGCAAGTGTGCATTGATCACAGTCAAAAACTAGGGGCGGGAATTCCAGAGTCTAGCTGCAGCAACCGAAAAAGCTCTGCCTCTCCATCTCTTCTTCTGGAATCTAGGCAGAGTGACAGGATTACGATAGGCTGAACGAAGATTTCTGCCTGGAATGTGCCGGTGGAACATCTCCCTGATCCCACCTGGACTCGCTTGATGAAGAGCCTTATGTACAATACAGACAGCCTTAAACCTGATCCGCTTACTGATGGGGAGCAAAGGCGCTCACGTAGCCCTGCAGCAGCGGATTGGTGCTTCGGAATGTCAAGGACCGCCCTAGCGTGAGCGTTCCGTTCAATCTTTTAATGTATAGTGAAATAACATTGCTCATAATTTCTCACTGCTAAATATTTTTGTTTATGTTCTCAATTTAAAAGTGTATTTGATCAAATAACATTTTCACTATTTATTGTATTTTGTGCTAGTTGGAGGAAATTAAAAACATACATTCGTATTGACAGTTTTAAATTTTAAAATAATAAGTGCCGGTTTCCAAAGATTTTTTTAGAAGCCTGTAGCCTGTGCTGCTAAATTTCGGGTTTGCCGAACACCTAAACTGCACATTCTTAGTTCCAACTCGTGCCTCTTTATTCCATCATCAGACACCTCTTCCTCTTTATCCTCTTCCTCTTTATCCTTCCTCTTTATCCTGCTGCTTCTTTTTTTCATCCATACTTTCTCCCTCTCTCACTGTTTATCTGTCAATCTCTTCCACCATTGTTCCCCCTTTTCTATTTCTTGTTCTGGATCAAAGTCTCATGAAGGAAAAATAAGTGTTGGTCCCCACAAATGAGTACCGATGGGTCAGCCTTCCGACCTCCGACCACTGGCTGAAATTAAGAACTACATTCAGTACTATACTAACTATAATGGATAAGTTGAACGATCCAGATTCTCTTAATACTGTATTTCATAGCTTTCACGAATATTTCAATTTATGCTGGGGTTATCTAATTAATTTAGTCACTCAGACTGTGCTGACAAAACATTGTAGCAAACAAACCTTTTGAAATATTAATGTGGAAGGAGGCAGTTATGTTGATTGTCCTACAGCTGTGTTCCAAGTTGTATACTGTGTAGAGCAATGAAGGGTCTGCTTATAGGTAGTTCAGGATTAATGTCTCTTGTTAGAAATTGGGTTACTGGTTGACTGGGGTGTGAGCCCTGGTCAAGCAGCAACCACAGTCCTAGTCAGGATAAGGCACAAGCAAACCCCAAATTAGCCTGTGGTCCCCCCCTTGGTAACTTGGCAAAGAGCAGTCAGGCTTAACTTAGAGGCAATGTGTAAAGTATTTATGCCACACCTCAAGCAGTAAAACAGTGAAACACCATACAGAATGATCCCACACCTGATTAGAACAATAGAGCAAAATGTAATAAATACAAGATCAGAAGAACAAAAATCCAATCAGTCGAACCGGACTTATGACTTTTTCAAGAATAAACTGTAAAATAGTGCTTAAAAGCAGAAAGCGCCAACCGCGGCTATCTGGTCGTGCTGAACCTGGTTAAAGTCAAATGTTCAGGCCAACCGCAATGAAGCGCGGGTTGGATATAGTCCCAGATTAGTCCAGCTGAAGTTTTCCTTTCTCAAGTTTTGTGCCAAGAGTCCCGTTCATGTTGGAGAGTGTCACTTGAAGAAAAGAGAAAGTCGTAGGCGGTGTGGCGCGAAGAGGAGGCCAGATGTTGCATAACCCTGAAACCAGTCCCAGGATGCTTGTTTCTTTCTGGTCCATGGAGGACCTGGACTTGCAGTTTGGTCTAAACTGTTCCCATGGAAAGCAGGATCAAGACTGATTTGCATATGGTTGGGTCAAAACTGGAATGGCATGGCGAGCAAAAAACATGAAAATAACCGATGGATTCAACCCAGATCTGTGACGGGGGGTGAATGCTTGATTTATTCAGAATTCTGTCCATCATCTGTTCTTTTTGCATTTATCACCCTAAGTGAGAAGGGTTTGCCCAGACGTGGGTCCCATGCTCGCTATGCCATCATATTCAAGCTAGCCTAGCTGATGGGGGGGATGATACCCCGAATCAGTCCCAGGATGCTTGTTTCTGGTCCATGGAGGACCTGGCCTGGCAGTTCGGCCTGGACTGTTCCCATGGGGAGCAGAGTCAAGACTGATTTGCATATTTTTTAATCCAAACTGAAATGGCGAGCAAAAAACACTTGATGGATTTAGCACAGATCTGTGACTGTTGGTTAATGTTTGTTCTTTTTGCAGGTGTCATGTAAGGGCAGGCTTGAGCTTTGTCATGACTGTCCTCTGCAGGCAATCCATGCTTGCTGTGTGAAGAGACATGCTGGCTGCAGCTCTTGCTGAATTTTGGTGCGAGCAGTGCATTTACCATGTGAACAGGCCTGTTTGCGATCATGAAGAGCCTCAAAGTTTGATTTCAAGAGCCTGTGAGCCACACCATGGGTCCAGGACCTGAGAGGCACCACTTGTGTGTCAGGAACTCACCACAGCTGATCTGGATGGGGAGCCGTTTATGTTTCTGATGCTCAGAATGCCAGCAGACTAGCCCCTTGAGTCATTCTGGTGTCCTGGGTTCAAGATGAAGGTGCAGGTCCAGTTCTTCTTCCCTGGGCAGGAAGACAGCAGGTAGCAGGTTAGCACAGCAGGGCAGCAGTTCCTTTAGAGCAGCAGTCCAGCAAAATGGCAGTCCTTGTAGCAGCATAGCAGTCCTTCTTCATGGCAGGGTATCCACAGGTCCAGAAGTGTATTGAACAGTTGGTGTCTGAGGTCCTTCTTTCATACCCTGGTACCCTGATTCTGGACGGTGGGAGAAGCTTCTAGACAGTGGCTTTGAAGTGCATGGAATTTCCTTCCTCTCCTGCCTTGGCTCCAAGCTAGCTGAAGAGACAATGCAGGGTTGTTAAACTCTTCTTGTGAAGGCAGACCACAGGCTGTACAGGAGTAAGTGGGGCAGTGCTTTGCTCCGCCCCATCCTGCTAGCAGATGGCCCACTCAGGCACACCTAATCCCTCTATTGTGTGACTGTTTGGGAGTAATTCACAAAGTCTAACTGTCAGTTACATCCAGTTATGTGACCAAGGTCAATTGTGTGTCTTTTGCTTTCTCGCCTTAAGTGCGCCGGGTATGCCCAGAAGTGGGTCCCAGGCTCACTGTGCAACTAGATTAAAGCTATGCCGGCTGAAGAGGGGTGAAACCCTGAAACCAGTTCTAGGATGCTTTTTTCTGGTCGAGGGAGGACCTGGCCTGGCAGTTCAGGCTGGACTGTTCCCATGAGGCACAGGGTCAAGACTTATTTGCATATGGCCAAGTCTAAACTAGAGTGGCATGGTGAGCAAAAGAATGATGGATTTAACCCAGATCTCTTGACTGAGGGTGAATGTTTTGATTTGTTCTGCATTCCGTCCATCAATTGTGTGTATTTTGCAAGGTCAGGCTATTGGCACAAAAGGGCTATGTGTAGGAGAATGCCAACTTTCTAAAAGTGTCTATCATTACAGGAAGCGATCCTGTTAAGGCAATGGGGTCGGGATCCATAAACAGTCAGTATACAAAGTGTTGCACCCTATACCATAGATTTGTTAAATAGCTGTATAGGCTGCATTATTATTCAAATCCTTCTCTTACCTACGCTTGTTGGTTATCATTTAAATAATTATCTTTTGTGTAGCCACACACTTCTAAACCTTTAGAGACTTACATGACATGCGTTTGAATCAAGACATACTTATAAACATGTCACCTGATCAGTGCACAAAATTATTTTAAATGAAGAAGATTTTTTCTTCTGGACCTGTAGTCCGTCCACAACATGTATTCACAATACTCTACAAAATGTAATAACATTATTGACAAATTGACTGGAGAGACTTAAACAATCAAACGAATGATGACTTTTCAATACAGAGAGTGGCAAGTTCACATAGTATTTATAAGTATATCTTGATTAAAATGTATGTCATGTAAGTTTCTAAATATATTGAGGTGTGAGGATACACCCAAAAAATAATTATTTAAATATTAACCAACGAACATTGTTAAGAGAAGTTGCAGAATAATGATGCTGGCTATAAAACTATTTCATAAATCTATGGTGTAAGGGGAAACACTTTGTATACAAACTTTATAAAAGTGGCATTTATTATATTATGATAAAAAAAACAGAGTTCACCACTAACTAGGGCTTTTCACCCACATTCCAAAGACACCAAACATGAACTAGTGATCTCTTCTCATTTGCAAATTTCACTTATAAAATGTAATAAGGAAACTCCAATGTTATCTTATGGGAGGGATAGGCCTTGCAGTAGTGAAAAACGAATTTAAAGTACATGTCCAACTTTTTAAATACACTGCACTTTTTTCAATGTAATGACGATCAGTGCCCAAGGCGCGCTGATATCATTACATTGAAAGTGAAAGGGAAATGAGCAGATCGGCTCATTTCAGGTTCACTGCTTCGGTGCTCACTGGCCTATCACAGCCCCCCGAGCACTATCATACATGGGAGAGGTATCATTGGAAAGGGAAAATCTCCCATTTCCAATGGTACCCTTCCCTAGAGGATCCTTGCCTGGAGATCGCCGCAGGAGGGAAGTCCCCAAGCAGAGATCCACCACTAGACACCAGGGAGGAGGGAGCGGCCCCTTGGGCCTGGGCCTTTGCTCCCCCAAACATTTTTGGGCAAGTTTGGGGGCACTAATGCCAAACCAGCCCCCCCCAGGGAAGCAGAAAGCCCACTAAGCACCAGGGATTATCTTTTTTTGAATATGCAGTTGTGGGGGCTGTCCAGAATGGGCATGACAATGCCCCCACCCCAAACACAAAACGGACAGTCTTTCTGCCCACCCCTGGGAGCAGGTGGGGGTTATTACCCCAGATCCACCCGAGGGGGGGGGGGGGGCAGAAAGCCTACTAGACAACAGGGATTTTTTTTTATAAACGAGGGGTGGGGATGCCCACAATGGCCACATAAATAGGGACCAAAGTCTTTTTGCTTCCCTAGCAGGTAGGTGAGGCAATAGCCCCAGATCTGCTCCCCTCAGGGGGCACAAAGCCGTCTAGGTGCCCGGGACTATTTATTTCTTAGTGTAGGGGTGGGGGCTGCCCAGAATGGCTAATGCCCCCACCCCTCCAAAACAAATGGGCACAGTCTTTCTACTCTTCGGGGGCAGATATGAGCAACATTCCCCAATCTGCCCCCCTGGGGCAGCAGAAAGTCTAATAGACACCAGGAGCTATTTTTACTAAGTGTAGGTGTGGGTGCTACCAAGATGGCCACCAAGCCTGGGACCAACACGCAGGTGCCCCCTTTGCCAAAACAGTTTGTTTTGTGATCGATAGGGGGGCACCTGTGTTTTTGGTCTTGGCTTGGCAGCCATCCAGGGACACCTACCAAACCCAGACATTTCTGAAAACTAGACACCTGTGGATGTCCAGGAAGGCGTGGCTTGCATGGATCCCCAAACATTGTTTTTACCCAGAATCCCCTGCAAACCTCAAATTTAGCTAAACCACAGTTTCCTCACATTTCTGTGTGGGATCACAGCACCGGCACAAATATCCTACCATCCAGCATTCCCCTCGGTCTCCTGATAAAAATGATTTCTCACTTTTGTGGGTGGGCCAAGTGCCATCCACAAAAAGGGCCAAAAATGTGTAGAGATTGGGGGTGGGGGCACCAAAGCGTGTTCATAAGCGCAGCTTTGATTTTATACATTTTTAGTATTACTCTGCTTTGGGCACCCACACAAGTGAAGTATCGTTTGTATATGCTGCTCGGCACGGGTTCACTCCTGCGTTGCTCTTGTTTGCTGGCTCCTCATTGTTTGGAGCTCCCGATATATCGCTTCCATTTTTCGGTCAGGAGCACCGCCCAAACACAGTTATAGGTACCTTTGGGGACTACTTCTTTATAATTGTTGCAGCGCGGCATGCCGAGCTGTATCTTCAAGTATGGCAGTCACATCTTTCTTTTGTGCTGCACGGTGCGGCTCGCCCACCTCCATGTTTGAAATGACTTTCAACATACTTAAACTCTCAGCTCGGCACCCATTTTTTGAGTGCCACACTTTGTATTTTCATTGCAGCTTTGGAGCTGCATCTCCCTGCGCCTTTCCATCATCAGAGCAGGGCCGGACTGGCCATAGCGGGCACCGAGCATTTCCCCGGTGGACCGCTAGGGTGGGGGCCGGTTTTGGCCCTCTGTGGGGCCGTTTTTGTTACAGGAGGCCTGCAATATCGGCCCCCTGTTACAAAATTGGCGAAACCGGCTCGAGAAAACAGCTTGGCCGCCCCCCCCACCCCCTCCAGGGGGCCTGGCCGAGCAGTTTGCCAGGGCCGGCTTCGGTGCCCAGTCCGGCCCTGCATCAGAGGCATGTCACAGCAGTCTGCAGGCCCTTCAGTAACCATGTTGTACCCGCTTACATTTCACATGCTTTATTTATCTTGCATTCAGTACCAGTGTGTGCTTTTTCTAGGATATTGTTGACTATCAACTTAAACTCTCAGCGCGGAGCCCATTTTACGAGTGCCGCGCTTTCTATTTTATTTGTAGCTTCAGAGCTGCATCTCCCTGTGCCTTTCTATCACCAGCGGCACATCACAGCAATCTGCGAACCCCGCTGTAACCATATTGTTCGTGCTTACATTTCACATGCTTTACTTGATCTTGAATTCCCTTTCACTGTTTGCTTTTTCCAGGATGTTGTTGACTTTCAACATACTTGAACTCTCATTGCAGTGCCCATTTTGTGAGCACCGCGCTTTATATTTTAGTTGCAGCTTCGGAGATGCAGCTCCGTGTGCCTTTCCATCGCCAGCAGCTCATCACAGCAGTCTGTGAGCCCCGTGGTAACCATGTTGTTCCTGCTTACATTTCACATGCTTTACTTAATCTTGCATTCCCTATAAGTGTTTGCTTTTTCCAGGATGTTACTTTTTTTAGGCAGCATATCACTCTTACCTCCCCTCCCTCGTAACCTATTTCCCATTGACTCGTTTTCCAGCATCGCAAGGTCATACCAATGGCAATAGCACTAAGCAAAGGTAAAAAAACATTGTTGTTTTCAATGCCAACAGCTCTAACTTTAGCAAATGCGAGACCTATTGCATTGCAAATGCTTGTACAATTTTGTTGCTCGAGATAGGAGAAATAGCTCCTCTCCAGCAGCGCAGCAGTAGCTTCTTTCTTCAAAACGCGTTCTCTCAGTCACGCTGTGCCAACTACTCTCCTTCCTACACCAAAGGAAAATCTAAGACCTAAAAACAATTGAACATTAGAAAAATAAACAAACTGACATGTTTATTTTATCTACTATGCACTTGGGCGATTACTCCTCCCGGCTTAGGTCCATGATTTCTAGGAGGCTAGTTAACAGCTGTATTGCTCATGGGTGTCGGCAATAACGTTGAAATATATGCTTACCATGAGTTTGTGGTAGTAGTAGGCATTGTAAAGTATTCAATATTGTTGCACTTTGATATTATTGATTTCACAATAGGCTAATCCAACTGTAAATGTATTACGGGAACATACATTTATTTATAACCGTTGGAAAAACTTAATGAATTCAGTGTTTGTAATAATAGACCCATATCTCATTGTAGCTAATAACCATAGGCAAACGAGTATAAACAGACTGATGTTACATGAATGTTTACTGATAGATTAACATTAATTGAGCCAGACTTGCTTCATATTGATTAGCAGAGCCTCATCTCAGGTAGTGATTATTCCTATCAGACTAAATTTATGTGGTATCCTAGTTCAGTGTTCTGCCCCTTGTTCATAAATCCCCAAGGCTCTGTTACTTATTACTGTGCGCCTATGTACCACTTACAAACCTACACAAGAAAGCTTTCAATAGCATGGCTTGAGAAACTCAATAAAGGAAATCACTTCAGTGTGCCCGTATTGACTGCTCCATCAGCCAGTAATGCTGAGCTACACGCCTCAGTGAAGGAGCCAATTTGATTCCAGATATCAGATTTACCATGCGCCATCGGCTTCAACATTATGTAAAACATTATCACTGTCTTTCATCCTCACTATGTTGTGTTTATAGGTTTCTTTATATTGCTGCATATTGCATATTATTTCTACAACCCTTTAAGTACATGATAATATCTTCCTAGTGCTAATCTGCCTTTGGACAGGCCAGAATGAAGGCAGCAACTTTCATTTAGCAATCTTATTGCCTTCTATAAGTTAAAGAATATACACGTGCTGGGCCAGTTAAAGTCACTATCAGGGTGACTTACTATCTGCATGGGACATGCATGTACTATTAAGCACCATCTTAATATCATCCAGGAGCCAAGCAGAGAACAGCAAACAATAGTGGGATAATACTAGAGGAAGCTAATAGCTTGTGCAGGAGGTTACAACCACACTCACATTTTAAAGCACTTTAGCTTAGTGTGGGGAGATTGCAGCATTTTCCTTTCACATCACTCTTTCATAATTCCATCTCTTTTTGTTCCCCGTTTCTCTTTGCCCCTCTTGCACTCCTTCTCCTGGCACTCCTTTCCTTCTATTTTAGGCTTCTCCAACGAGTAGCTCGTGCGCAACCAGGAGCTCACCAGCTACCTGTAATCAGCTCTCCTGTGTGCAGCTCAGCCTACTAGTTTAGAAGCTTTTGTTTGGTTGAATTAGCATATGTAAACCAACATTGAAAAGTGTGTACTTGAGATGAAAATATGTAGAATTTACAGAAATCAAAAGCTGATTTTTGGAGAAATAAATGTAAATTATATTTACAGCTGATATTTGATTGCAAAATCATGCAGTGCCCGGCAAATTTATAACTGATGTAATCAGCTTTTTTACGTTACTCCTGGCAACCATTCCTGGGGCACTGAGGTGCTCAGTTCTAGTTATCTTGCATAGAGTGGCCACTAATGTAATATTGTCTAATGTGGTCACTATTACAGCACTTATATATTTAGTAGCTCGGGATGATTTTCACTGAACCTAAGTAGCTCTTAGTATAGAAAAGGTTGGAGAACCCTGTTCTATACTGTCCTTTTAATGCATTGAAGCAGCCATCAAGCTCTAAGCAACAAACAAAATGTTTGTTATCAGATCATGGGACCTACTAAACTATCACAAATTCTTTATGTTTTAAAAATTGCTCTTGATAGTATTAAAATACCTGGTTCCTTTTTCAGACCAATGGGACATAAAAACTGCAAGAAACGTCCGGAGGTTCTGTTGGGAGTGCCACCAGCCGTGGTCGGTAGTAGGAGTAACTGCAGGGCGGTGACGTGGGGAGGAGGAGGGGCAGGGTGGGGGGTAGTAAACTATGGATTACGGAGGTTTACAGGTAAGTTAACATATAAATCAATAAAACGAATTTCGTTGCGTGCACTGCATCCCCAAATGCGATGCAGTGCACGCAACGAAATTTGTTTTATTAATTTATATGTTAACTTACCTGTAAACCTCCGTAATCCATAGTTTACTACCCCCCACCCTGCCCCTCCTCCTCCCCACGTCACCGCCCTGCAGTTACTCCTACTACCGACCGCGGCTGAGTGCCACCAATGGCATCAATTAATGTGAAACAACAGGTACGACTACTAAAAATGCATGAAGCCTATTGTTGGGCACTGCAATTGCCAATTGTAAAATAAGCTCAATATGATGGGCAAACTTATCTTCCAGTGTTTGAGACAAAAACACCTTCAATGCTTGAATCACCTATGCTAGCAAGAGTTAACACACAGTAGATGTCCTCCTCATTGGATTACATAGATTTACAGGATCTATTCCAGTGCATCAGCCAATCTCCTTCATCATCTGTTGCCAAGCCATAAACAATGCAGCAACACAATGAACATACCTCAGCTGTTCCAAGTACCTCAACTTCAAAGGCAAAGATCTCTTGATATTATGGAGACTACATGACGCAATCAGCAAATGAAAAGAAATGAACTCATTTATAATTGTTTCTCCAGTTTAAAAATTAAAAAGAATATTCCTGCTTTTCTGAAGCAAAATGACAAAGAGTGTGTCAAAGGATAGTTGTACCCCTTTGTGTTTTCCTATTTTTACTTTTTCTTTTGCAATCATCCACATTAGCTATAGACAAAATGCTTTGCCTGGTTTGCCTTTTGATACATCAATATGCATAAAATATATTGTTATTGTATTCAATTTTTTATGAAATATGTTATTTAGAATTTCATGCAATAGTTTATTCATTAGCCCACATTTATGCATTAAGAAGTTGCATTTAAATGCAGCTATCTCATTTAACAATCTGGGTATGTTGTGAACACTGGGACAAGCCCTGTTGAGACCTTTTATATTTTTATCATGTGCTCGCTTGCCGATTAGTTTGATCTCTTTTTATTAGGAAATGTGATGCTTACAGAGAAAGATGACATGTTTCTATTGCTTTAGTTATAGGGGCAAAACATCTTTGTCATGGTAATCGAGATGACACATTTGAGGCACAATTTGTTTTGCCCTACTGAGACTTTAGTGTCTCCAAGTGGTGCCTTATTTTATATACTTGAGATAAATAGGCAATCAAGAACTAGAAAAACCCAGGTATTTTGGAGGGGTTTTGCAACAAAACTATCAATCTAGAGGTCATGCCGGTTTTCAGCAACAACCAGCACCAGTTAGCGACTGCTCCGATAGCAGTGCAGAGAAATGGACTTCGGCTTAGCACTTATCATTCCCAGGCAAAAGCTTTAATAGAGAATAGCTAAACAGCTGTTTTTCTACCAAGAGAAGGTATGCTGTATGAGCCATCTCAAGAAACTCCATTTATAGGCTTGCTACTTTCTGCTTCTGCTACAATTCAGCATAGACCTTAGAAGATGCAATATGGCATTATGATGCTAGGAACATGCTAACCAAGATAGCAATTTTAATGCTGTTTTTGCTGGCCGTGTCATATATTACCACCTTTATTTTCTCAGTCTGTGTAGTTACCATTCATATCTTATGGACCAGACTTGGGTTTTAGAAATAAACATTTTAAATTTCATCCTGTGTTTCTTAGTGCTATTTTGAGTGAATTATTCATTCACAAAAGAGGGTTTAAATTCCACTGTGTGCCTGAACTCATTGATTAAGACTGCTAGTGACCAGAAAACGCTTCCTGCACACCATTGCTCAGTGATTGTTGCAGTACAATCAGATTTCTAATTGGTATTAGTGCTTTGAACTGAGTCCTTTCACAAGGGGTTTAGAAATCTGACTGATGCAGCTTGGTGGTGGGGGGGGGGGGGGTGTGAGCTCAGATCATGACACCATAGAATTGCATACCATACTATAGAATTGCATACCATACCATACCATAACATACCATACCATAAGCAAGAATCCCTTTTCTACCCCCAACACAAGGGCAGAGTGAGGCCCTTCCCTCAGATTCCAAGGATTATGTACAGCTGGGCAGATGCACTGGTGACATTTCCTTTTCTGGCCATATGATTTATATAACCTTGTTGCATAATTTGGTCCTCTTTGCAGCATAATCCTACTAGCCATGACAATGGTAAAGCACTGGTGTGTGGTTCTGAGGGATTCTGATGATGTTTATTTTCACATACTTGGGAGGATTCATTGGTAGATGTTTGCAGCAAGGCTGGGCCTGCATGGGTGAGTTTCTCAGGTGTGTTGATGAATATAAGACGATACTTCGCATGCCATTACTACGCATGCTTTTAGTGCGATGTTTTTACATCGCAAATGCCTGTACTTCGCATATTTTTTTTGCGCATTCAATTACTTTGCAAAGGCATTATTAAGCTAATAATTTACTTTTAGTACGCATAACCTTTCTACGCATATCACTACTTTGTGAACATTTTCATATTTTACAAACATTAAATTAAATAAATAAACACCCCAACACTACACAAAATTCTAAATGTAAAAACACTACACTACACAAGACAAACTTCACAACAATACTCTAATCCCTTCAACACTACCCCAGCACGACCCTAACCTGTGCCCCAGTCCTGCCCCTACATGCAAACACTTCCCTACACGACCCCCTGACACTACTGTAAACCCTAAAATACTACCCTACACTACACAAACACTACCCCCAGCACGACCCAACCCCTACCCCCAGTCCATCCCCTACACTGAAACACTACCCTACATAACCCCTAAGACAACCCTAAACCCTAACACACTACCCTACACTACACCTACACTACAACACTACCATAACCCTAAAACACTACCCCAAGCACGACCCTGCCCCTAACACCACTCCTGTACACTACCTACTTGCAAACACTACCCTTCACAACCCCCTACACTACCCTATACACAATTACTCTACTGTACACTACACTACAAAAACACAACACGACCCTTAAAACTACACAGACCCACTCACCTCTCTCCTCGTGGTCCCTCTCGTCTCGCCTGGTTCCTCCCTGCTCCGGCTTTCTGCCTCGTCTGGAAACGGATGCGTCTGGAAACAGATGCGCCTTAAAAATAACGATGGCAATAGCGCATACAATTACTATGCATGCGTTGTAACAACGCTTGCGATGTAACAGCCTGCGTACTAATGGTATGCGTTGTTACATCGCAAGCGTAGTAACGCTTGGGAAGTAATGGCATGCGTACAAACAGCCACGTACTAATGGCTCTTCACCATGCTGATTAATGCCTTTTGAGAAATCGTAACAAAAAAGTTAATTCACCTCAGCCTTTTTCATGGATAGTTTCTGAGTGACTTGTCAAGCGGTGGCGATGAAAAAGAGGGGTATCCCAAAACGCATTTTACCCACACAACTTGCCATAGACATTTTGGGCTGCGAGACCGAAAAAAATTGCTAATTTGAATTACGCCAAATTTGACAGAAAGCTAAATCTTTACTCAGAAAGTGTGCTTATTGTGATTTGGTGTAAAGTTGTTTTTGAGGAATTAAAGTTTGAAATATAGTGATATCTTGGTGTGATCAAGCTATTTGATTGACAGGCCGCCACATCAACTGAAACATTACAGCTGACATTTTGAGGACTTCGGACTCGGTCTTGTCCTGAGTTCATAAAATAATACGTTACAATGTGGAAAGGTGGGGGTACTCTGACTCTTTGGCCTATGTGGGAGGGACCCTGCCTGAAGACATAACAATTTATATTTATATGCCACTGCTCCCATGTACTCCCCTTTGACCTAGAAGGGCACCCCAATGTGATTCAGTGGGAGTACTGGGACTGGAAAAGGAAATGTGGGGTGGTTGTCTGTGGGGTTGGCCATCTGCGGAGAGCTGGGCAAAGGGTCTGACTGCAGGCCAGGCCCTATGTCCTTCCCTCTGCTATACTAAGCTGAAGGCCTTGCGCCACGGGCGTTGGTTGCCCACGGGGTTTGATTGCAGGGCCTGGCTGCAAGCATACCGCTGTGTACAGCTGAAGCATACTTAAGTATAGTAATAACATCTTACTTTCGTTAAAAGATCTCTAGTAATTCACTGAAAAGAACAGAGATTTAGGTGTAGTTATACGTAGGTAAGGTACTAATATTTCAACTTGTGTTGAAAAAATACTTGAAAATTCACTAAAAACACAATGGTTACAGTGGAAATCTACATAGGTCTTATAATAAACAATGTTTTTGAAAAAAACAGAAATTCACCTGTTATATTTAACTGACCTAAGTGTAACTTGTACCCTATTGATGCACTGCTTATGACCTCACATATTACATCACTCAAGACGTTAAATCATATCATTGATGACATCACTGATGACAGCTCAAATCTATACCATTCAGAAGTCCGCAGTGGAGTGGGCTCCACTGGAGGGAATTCAGGAGACCCTCCTAAAGTTCATGTGTCTCTCAAACAAATGTGGGCACTCCTGATGGCAGTGAAAATAAGTGTCGCCCAATAACTCGTCATTCACACATTTGCTACTACAGTGCTAAGGTCAAATACGAGTTTATTACCACAGTACAGCAAAATTGACATGAGATAAACACTATTGGGTGTCTCATAGATTACATATAACAATTACTTTACACGCTGAAGCAACTCTCCTAGTCTTCATGAGGTATTGTAAGTATAGTTTTAAGCAGAGATGGCGTTTGCTCAGAAAATGCCCTCGGCAAAACCACATTTTGATTCCCTCAACCCGCTCATCCTCCTTAATGTCTCTATAGTGAAAATATGGGAGCTGTAGGAGGAAGGTAAGGGGGCAAAATTAAGTAGTGCTGTGAAAAGAAAAACAAACAAAACGTAGACAAGGGTGGCGTCCTGAGCGTGGGCCCAGTTTGCATTTGCTAAAGCATGGATACTTGCAAACATTTCCCTGGGCGCGGAAAAGAACTGTCTGTGGCATGCCCCAGGGACACACCGATGCCAGCAATGTGAGGATCACAGCGATGAAAAGTGGGCACAGGGGGACGCAAAGCAGATGCATGGTGTGGACAACAAACCTAGCCTTCACGTGACTTCTGTCTGCCACCCATTTTTATTTTCATGCACCCAGAGTTAAATTCAAAGCATTAACTTCCAATGTAAAATAAATGTGACAGGAAAAGGGATACTCATCTGGTGGCTGAATTAAAAAATGTGAAACCAGAAAACCTGGTATCAGCCCTGGCTTCCCACTTGCAAAATTGCATGATCCTAGATAATTAGTTAATGTTTCCAAGACCATGTTTGAAAACTATCCCTGATAATAAAGACCTTTCAATGCAGTGACATAATCTGATCTATTAAGGTAAATCGCTCATGCGTGTTAAAAATATACAGTTTTTGAAGTTTGCAGAGAGCTTATCATGTTTTTACATGTTTAGTGCAAGATGTCTTTAAAATTAAAGGTGTTTCTAAAGACAAGTTGTCTAGGACACCTTCTTTTCACCTTTACCGTTACTTTAGATAACGTGTAAATAAAGTATGCCAGTTTGTTTTAAAGCTTTCTGAATGTTCCTGCTTTGTCAAGCGAATAGCAGCCCAGTGCTGCTGTTCACCAGAGGGCTGCAATTAAAGGTCAGGAGGGCCGCATGCGGTCCTGGACCATACTTTCAGTATCCCTGCACTAAAGGCTGGTCCTGGTATTACTGTCAAAGTGTCCAAAGGTTTTAAAGAAAATCACATTTGGTGTGTGTATGAAAACACAACTTCTTGTTCTCTGCTCTCAACCAAACCTAATGACCCAATCTACAACAAAATTAGCTTGGCGACTGAGCATGTCAATCCTTTTTGCGACTTTTCAGATATTGTGATTATAAAATTTGACAATCCAGTCTTGAAAATGTTAATCTTTTGCATGTTTGTACTTTTAGGTCCATGCACAGGTTCTCAGGTTGTAGTTAGGAGAAACATTTTTTTATATTACTTACCTGAAAAACACTTTCACTTTGTGTTCTAACTGCTGCTTTATGCAATCTAAGTATAGGTTGGTCAGGAGTAAGGTTTTTCGCTCAGATTTTTCTCTAGTTCTGCCATTACCTTTTTTGCAGACCGGGTGCCACTCTCCACGAACCATGCATTGTAAAGACGTTTTAAAGGGTCAGGCTGACTACAGATTAACCAGTGAAAGGTGGGGCAAATACTAGAGGGTTGACAAATTTCACGGAAATCCATTAGAACATGGAAAAAATTTCACAAATCGTAGTCTTGGCTCATCAACCTTGGTTTTGATTCAAGAACCCAGGCTGCTGATGTCCTAAAGAACATTTCTATAATTATGGCTCACGAACTAAATGTCTGAGATTAACATTACAAATGCTGATCACAATCTCATTTAGGCGATTGCTGTCAGTTATGATTACTAAAAAAATAACCAAATTAAATGCTCTAATAAATGTTATTGTTAAAAAAAAACAAAAAAATAATTGGAAACTACTAACGTTAAGGGCATGTGCATAGTTGAGCTCTAAATGTTAACAATACACTGTAAGAACCAGCTGACCTTTCATGGTTACTGACGCCACAAGAACAATGCAAGTACAGCATTTATTGGAGAGAAGCATGCATTTTATGGTGTGAGCTAGGGAGGAGACGGTGCCAATAACATATCTTGTCAGTTTCAGTGTTTGTTTAGTTTTTATTTCTCAACTATAATGTCCCTTAATGCAAACATAAGGGAATATTTAAGTATATTAGGTTAAAATTGTACATGTACTACTGTTTCCAATTGCATTGAGTTAAGTATTATAGGACCATGCAAATAAAATGATTAATTACGTGATCTGTTCTCTAATTCGGCAATTTGGTCTTCCTAACCCCTAAAGTGCACATCTCCTAATGTATTTGCCATTTAACAGCTTCAAATTTAATTGTTATTAGATAGTTTCACACAGTGTTGAAATGCTTTTGAAATTGAGAAAAGCATTCCATATGGCAAGTAACTGTAGCACTTTCTTAATTATATTTTGAAAAACACAAATCACGGCTAATCAGACCCATGAAGTTACAATACTTTTAATATTTAATTACATTAATTACAGACTGCATTAACAATGCTACTCGATTACTTCAATTTCACAGCTATTTTCATGAATATTTTATAAGGAGGCACAGCGTGGATTAAAGAATGCATGAACATCATCTTCTCTAAATAGTTTTTGTTCACAATCCTGCTACCTGCATTGTACTACTCTGTGGGCCACATTACCAAGAAATGAGAAAATCTATGCTCCTGGCTTTACACCTGAATTTGAATGTAGATTTTGGAATATGTGTTATATACAGAAGTCTGCAAGAGTACATCTAAAAAACATTTATGAATCTCATTTCCGTACATGCCATGCTATTTCTGCAGGCATAGTTTACAACTGCACAAGGGAAAAGGCTTTCATAGTAGAGCAGTTACATTATCCTAATGAATAAAGCCCTTTCTCTACACCACCACCAATTTTGGAGTTGTTCGCTGCCCATTTCAACTCTCCTAAAACTTTTTGTCCTAACTATGACAAGGGTAGAATTCTGAATCAAGAGCAAGTCTCAATTAGACACAATAAGGTGTTTGTGAATCAGGCCCCTGTTTCACTGATTGTATTGAATTTTAAAATGTTTATTGCTCCAAAGAACAGACTCACAAGGCGAGCACGTTGCACAATGTAGGGTGTGATGTTGGGAGAGAGTTGTTTTTGTTTTGAGTCTATATTGGAAGTGTTTTCATGTTCTATGTGATGACCATCGAATGTTAGAAGGGGTCAAACATAAGTTTGTGAATCCCTACACAGATGTTAGCTTGTGGGTGTTTCAAAGCTTTAAGAACAGTCTAACCCTGAAACGCCCAAGCCCTACCCTACAGAGTTTTACTATCATATGATATTACACCTTAAAGAGGAAATATAATTTCAGTAAATATTTTTACATAACGTTTTATAACTGTCAAAAGTGACTTTATAACTGTTAGAGAGAAAGGCCCCCCCCTAAGATACTTTTAGGTCCAAGAGGAGGGGGAAAACCATACCAACTAGTATAATACCTCTATTCCGACCTATTTTCTTTTAGATTGACCAGAACCGGTTCCAACAAGCCAGTACCCCACACTTAATTACAAAAAACTAATTTTATTTCTTTCTTTACTTTATTTATCGCAAATTTTCTTCAAGCATTCAAAACTTTTTTATCTTGTTAATATTTTCATATCTTTTTTCAAAACATGTCAATAAAACTTTCTAAAAACATTTATTGTATACAAAACTTGTGAGTCTTTGTCAAAATCACAATATCAACATTATCCACAAATCATTCATATAAATACAAAAATACAATCACCCTCAACATCCTATACCTACTCATCCAATCCAGAGCATTCTCACTCATTCATTCCACATATACACAATAATACACTGATCAAAACAAGAGATTCGATCTTTTGAGGGTCCTCAAGTAATGTTTCAGAGAGCGGTGAAAAAGGTTTCCAACAGAAACAGATGGATAGAATTAACGCTCGAGGGCCACTCCTCAAGAATAGTGTTGGTCTGGTCTTAAAAAGTGACTTTATACTCATAAAAATAACTATAGGAGGATGTTATCTGAGTGCCTTTCCACTGCTAGCAGTGATTGTCATTATTCAAAGCTAGCTATTATGAGTAGCTTCACTTTAACTTCTGTAAGTCAGTTAAAATATTATCCTGTCTAGCTGTGTCTACTAAAAATAATTTGCGGTTTAAAATTTAACTACTGGAAGTGGGAGGGACAAGTTTCTCAATTTGACCGTAATCTTCTGGTCATATTGATATTTATTTTATTAAAGAACTAGACACTTAATTAGACAGATTCTAGCATTAGACTCTACTTTGGGCCATATGTTTTATTATTTCAAATAGTGATTACCTAATTGCGAATCTCTGTGAATTGCAATTAGGTAATCGCTTTTTGAATGTATGTAACTCCATAAGTTTCATATAGCATTTCCTAATGGGTCGCAAATTGACCTACCTAATTAATATTAATGAGGCAGGTTGCAATCTGCGACCCATTAGGGATTGCTAAAATCACAGGGATGGTGGCCTGCTGAGATCGGCCGACCAACATGTCTGTGATTGCTTTTAAATAAATCAATATTTTTTTTTCAATGCAGCCCGTTTTCCTTAAAGGAAAACAGGTTGCGTTTTAAAAAGAAAAATGAAATTTTTATTTTTATTTTTCAAGAGCAGGCAGTGGAGGACCACTGGGGGGTCCCTCGGGGACCCCTTACCATTTGCGAATGGGTGACAACTTACCTGAAGAAGGTGGTAAAATGTGAATACGTTGCAACCGCATTTTGGTCGCAAAACATTCCTACATACCGCTGCGATTTGGTATTAGGGCGGGACCCCTAAACACGCCTTTTCCTAATACCAATGGGTATGTATTCGCAATTCCAAATTGCGATTCGGTAACATGTTACTGAATCACAAATTGGGGTTCATACATACCAAAATGCATTTTACGGTTCGCAAACGGTCGGATTCTGAGAATTGCACTGTTTGAGACCTGTAAAATGCATGATACATGTGACGCTTAGTGCTTAAGACTACTCCACACACTGTGCCCTATTGTCTACGTGGGATTGGCTACCGGAAATGGACCATGTTGCTTAGATACAGATCAGGAACCATTCACACCTTATGCTTTACTCTGGGCAAGGATGCAACCGATGGTATTGTGCTCTGTCCATGCAATGAGACCTTCAAACAAAAGTTGCTGCACTTGACACTTTTTTTGTAAATTTTATACTTGGAATTCTAAAATGCTTTCACCCCTTTTAAAGTAACACAAAACACAGTAACACAGTTAATAGCTGTTTAATTGCTTTTCAGTTTTTACAATCATTAACTGATGCTGGGTTGTTGGCTCCTTTTCAAAAAGTATTGTCCCCCGTCTATCTGCGAGTAATTCATATGTATGTTTGATGTATATTTTATCAGTTGCGACTGCTAACTGGGGGAAGGGGTGGGAGGTGGTTTAAAAAACAAAATCCTTTATCTCCCGGGCCAGCGGGCTGGCCGGCCGCCGCCTCTCCTCTGTCCTCTTCCTAGCTTCTTCAGGGAGACAGGAAGCAGAAAGCACCAGGGCTCCTAGGCTTCTTGCAGCCAATCACACGCTGCAGTGCAGCATTGTGATTGGTCTGGGTGCCATGACACGACGTTCAACCAGGGGCTGGAGGGGTAGGCATGCTCTCCACGCAGGCTGTAATGCAGCCTGCATGGAGAACACGGTATGTGCAGATGACTGTTTTGGCCAGCCGGAGAGGGCCGGCCAAGCACTCATGCTCACATAGGGAGTGCAAACCACTCCCCCCCTTGCTCTGAGAGCCGCCCCGCCCCACAAAGACGCCGCAACGGGGAAAAGTAAAATGATAACAACCTCTAGTTATTATCATTTTATTTTTCCTTTTTTTACACTGCACAAAGCAGTGGGCCGATGCTCCTCCACCTTAGCGGAGGAGCCGCCACTGTTTTTTGTTTACACTGTTATGATTATCTGAGTCATAGAAGAATAAAGCTTTTAAGACGAAAATGATGATTAAATAACTACTTTAGAGGTGTCAGGGTGAGTTTAGCAGTATGAATGGAGCAATCGAAACTGCGTTCCAAGGCATGATTCTCTCTGCAATGAGGAAGGAAACAGGATCGATCCGAGGCTCCCCTCCCTCAAGGTCTATGCAACAAACAGATCAGCCGGTCCTGAGAGCATGCCTTGGAAAAGGCCAAGTATTGGCCATAATGGGCGGCTATCTTAGAGGCATGCCTCCTCTCTGATTTATAGAGGCCAGCAGATAGAGGACAGAGGAAGTTCAGCCACCCGGGGGAGCATCATAGGAGCTTCCATTCACTAAAATAAATCCTTTGCACCCCCATAGTCTTTGCTACTGCAAAGTGAGGCAAAGCAGGGTTGAGCACAGGGCTCTGCTGCCTCAAGAGCCCTCATACAGCAAACACATCTACCTACCTCTCAGTGTATTCCCTGAATGAGGCCAGGCATACTACAAAGCATCTGAGAGGCACCTTCCTCTGATCCACACACTCCAGCCACTCGAGGGGAGAGAAAGTCCTACCCACTAAATCATTCTATCTCAAGCGTCCACAGTGCCCTCGCCCAGGTGCCTGGAAGGAAGAAAAAGTGATTTTTCCCTGTTTGGCTCTGCACAAACCTGTGAGGTTTTTTGAACAAGTCTTTATTTCTCTTCCACCCTCCTGTTATGAAACTAGAGTTGCACAGCTCACTATTACAAATGCTAGATTATGTAAGTGTGCCTTTGCAGTCCGCGTTTTTTTGATCTTCTTCTTTCCCAGGTTGTTTCAATTGTGATATCTTCTAGAACTTGGACTTATTTTTGCTATGTCAAATCCCTAGATAAATGTTGTTAACAATGCTACAAAGCTGGCACTTTCCCTTCAAAACTGTTGTAATTAAATGAGAAATGTACAGATAGATTCCCAATACTACGAAGCCTAATTATATGACTGCTTTTTCTGAAATAATGAGCTTGTATAAATAGCCTACCACTTACATTCAGTACTGCCTTAAATAATGTAATTTTATTGTCACTTAGTCCCGGATTTCAATTAATGAGCATGTTAGGATAATTTGTGATGTAATTGTTAACTCCATGTGATAATTGTATTCTAACTCAATCCAACTCCTATTCCAATATGCCAAGAACCTAATGTTCTCACCTCGCTTAATCCATTTAGTCTGTGGGACACATCATCTCCCACTGACATCTCAAATCTGTGGGCTAACATTACCTTTTCGTGATATAGCACATAATACTTTGTCATTTTGTTCTCGCCTCTTTTCCCAGAAGTCCTCGACTCCAATAGCATGTCCATTTAATCCAGAACCAGATCCAAATATCCAATCAAGATATTTGTCTCTGGAAACAAAACTTTTGTATATTCCCTTCCAGGTATTATTAAGAATGCCTCAAAAATGCCTCAAGCACAGTGCCCCAATCAAGCATTCCAAGACTCTAATTGCAAATAAACATCACAGAATAAGTCTGGTGCTTCAAAGACAGGGCTTCTTTTCATCTCTATTGAATTGAACACTTAAATAACTCATTTTTCAATTTTTCATCACCTTAGAGTTAATCCCCATACTCTATGAAACAAACTTCAAAAACCAGCCTATGCAAATCAGCCATGTGTACTCAACATTGCCCTATATGTTAATAGCAAATTATAGTATAGTCAAATAACATAAACTTACATCTATGCAAATAACAAAATGTTCCTGGAGGAGTTATATTCAAATATCATTTGTGTTGGTCATTCGATCCAAGTGAAATACCTATGAATGCGAAAAAGAAATATAAACAAAGGCAAAACATAGAACCAAAATATATCAATTAAGGTATATATAGTTTGATAAAGAAACCCTCATACTTTGGCTGCAGGACAGATTGACACCCTGCCACAATGGGTCTCCCAGGTGTTTTTTGTCATCTTTATGAATTTTTGGCGGTGTGTAAAATGCTGGTATTGTGTAATCATCCTTATTCAAATAGTCAGTCATGCTCTTTCTTAATAAGCCAACCGCCACTGAAACCTGACTCTATCAGTGTGAAAATCTCTTTTTTAATGGAACAAGTGGGATCTTTTGTAAATATTTTGTAATGTAAAGGGTTCTGAAACTGTCTCATCATTTCAGTGTCATAATCCAGCTTGTCCTGAACTATGATACTTCCACCCTTTTCCTACGATTAGCCAGTGAAGACAAAGCATCATTCTGTGTTTTAGAAAAGTTGTATTTCACATATTTAGGTTGTTTGAACAACAGTTCAACTTGCATCAGGACTAAATTTTCATAAGTTAGAATCTCTTTAGGCATCTTGTTAGTCGGTGGGGTAAAGGTCAATGGTCCACGTAGACCAGTGACATCACCAAGACCCATATTTGGTGCTTTTGCAAAGAAGTACAGCAACCTCAGGGGTCTAAAGAATGTGAAGATTTAAATTTTTTTAACAAAAGGGTCATTCCTCCGTGTTGGTATAAATGATAGACCAGTACTTAACACTTCAATCTCTTTAGAATTCAGCTGATGTGAAGACAAATTAAAAATGGGTACCTCTTCCAAATTAGTGTTAGTGTCTGAGGTATTCACCATTCGTTCAGGTTTGGTTCACTTTGGAGCCCTTTCATAACGGAGTCCTGATAATGGTCTTGCAGACCTGTTGGCCAATTCGGACCAAAATGTCGACGGTTCCTCCTCTTTAACATTACTTATGGCATTATGTGGCTGATGCACCCTCAACGTTCTTGAGAAAATTTGGACTGTGAAGTTAGAAACCGGTTCAAGTTAAGTGGAGTCTACGCCTCCCAAGATCTCTGGATTTAAGCCATTTGAATTTTGTTTATAGATGATCTTGTTTGTTGGGGGCAACAGTGTTGATGGATTGAGACACTTTCATTGATTTATTTATTTTGGTTCCTTGTAATATACCAATATATATTTTGCAAAACAGTATGCTTCTGCATTTTTTGGATTTTTTTGCACAGTCATGGGTATTTCAGTTGTATTGAATGTCCAACACAAATGATATGAGTAAATAACTCCTCCAGGAACATTTTGGTTTTTTTTTCATTTAACTTAACCAGTTCTCTGGGGGAATATTGAGTTGCCCTGTTTATCTTTAGAATCAACTTACATATATTCACAATAGTTTTTAGCCCTGTAAAGAAATGGGAGAATTTGGAGTGTTGGTTGACTGGGGTGTGAGCCCTGGTCAAGTAACAGCCACAATCTCTGGCAGGGTGAACCGCAAACATTCACTATAACAACATGTGCTTAACCCTGGCGAGCTTGGCACAGATAGCAGTCAGGCTTAACTTAGAAGTAATGTGTAAAGTGTTTATGCAGTGCACAAACAGTAATAAAGTGAAAAGACAGCACATTAAAAATCCCTGACCAATTTAGAAAAATACAGTAAATTTTAATAAATGATTTGACTCCAAAACAACATAATCCAATCAGTGAAAACGGAGTTATGAATTTTTAATTTGTTTGGTAAAAACTAGCAACTAAAAGATCAAAGCGCCAATCGCAGACATCTAATTGTGCAACCAGTGTCAAAGTCGAAAAATAGGGCCGACTGTGATGGAGGTTGAATACAAGAAGTGAATTGGGCCCGGTCTGCACTTATCTTCAAACTTAGAAGAAATTTTGAAGAAAAAGTTCTGAGACAGTAAGGTTCAGCAGGGCAAGGTTGCAGGCAGTGTCCAAGTAGGGAGCATAGTTGTCATGGAGCTGCTGTGAAAATGTCTACATTCAGTACAAAATCTCCATTAGGATGGGGCAGGAGGCTGTAGCAATGAGAGTTCCAGGAGGGTGAATACCCCTTTGGCAATGGAGCGCTGAATAGGATGTGCTGCTGTGAAGAAGAATGTAGCGGAAGCTGCAGCACAGTCAGACCGACCGAAGATGCACCTGGGGCAGATAGAAAAGTAGGTTGGTCCAAGTCTTCTCTCCGTTCTCAGAACAATTTTTGTCCACAAAATGTCTACGTCCCAAGTTTTGAGTTTTGGCAATCTGGGCACCTTCGGCACAACCACCAAGGGCCCTGAACTCGAGGGTCAACTCTTGGGGGGTTAGGAATCAGGCTCACTCCATGTGAGGGTTCAGGATGGTGGAAGCCTGTCATGTCCCTGTGTCTCTGAACAGGAGGCCGGCAACTAGCCTGTGGAGTCACACTGGTATTCCTGGGTTCAGGTGAAGAAGCAGGGCTCAAGCAGCAGGACAGACCTCCGAAGGTTCAGCTCAGGCTCCAGGCAGCAAAGCAGTTTTTCTAGAAGGAGCGAAGCAGTCTTGTGGAGTACACCGCAGGACACAGCAGCAAGGAGTTCTCTGAGAGTCATTCCATAGGTCCAGAAAGTAAACAGACATGTTAATATGAGGGCCCCATTTCTAAGCCTGGGTGCTTTCTTTGGTGTGGGAGAAGTTTTGAGAGATTTCTCTTTGAAGTGCTTAAGATTTCCTAACTCCCCTGTACTGGCTTCAAGCTGGCTGCAGAGACAGTACAGTGGTGACAAGCTCTTTGTGCAAAAGAACAGCACGGCCTATTCAGTTGCAATAGGGGCGGGCCCAGCTCCACCCCCCATCCTGACAGCAGATGGCCCATTCAGGCACACCTAATCCTTCTATTGTGTGACTGTCTAGGAGGAATTCACAAAGTCCTAACTGCCAACTACACCCAGTCATGTGACTGAGGACAGGATGCAGGCACCAAATGGCAGCGGGCAGGAAAATGGCAACTTTCTAAAAGTGGCATTTTCAAAACTGTAATTTAAAATCTGACTTTATCATTAAAGAGGATCTTTAATTACAATTTCATAGACACCAAACATGAAATGCTTATATGTCCCCAATCAAAAGTTAGGATGCATAAATGTAATAAGGCAACCTGATGTTATCCTATGGGACAGGCAGGCAACATATTTAGGATTTTTTCACTACCAGGTCATGTTCAACTTAAAAGTACATGTCCAACCTTTTAAATACAATGCCCCCTGCACTATGGGCTACCTAGGGCATACCTGAATTATCACCCTTGAAAGACTCTGTTATAAGCTACTCATCATTTGGTGCAAGTCTTTCCATGCGCAGCAAGTTTGCACGTTAGTCAGATAATGTATAAATGGTCATCAAGTTGAAAGGCATTATCAAAGACATCAGATAAGGTATAATTAATGGGCTATTCATTTTTATATCTTAAAATGTACACATGTAGCAGCTGTTTCCTTCTTTGGATGGCATTCGAAATATAGACAGAAACTTGATACCACAGATTCACGGTATTAAGATTACAGATAAAGTTAAAAGGATCTTTATAATACATCGTTTTTTCTTTTAAAAGGAGCAGCCACAGTATTTGTTTCAGCAAATTCCAATAAAAGTTATTAAAAAGTAAGAAATGCAATGTAGTCTGGTTGGACTTGCTATCACATGGGCATTTGGGTAACTTTTGGGAACAAAAACCCATCTCGGGGAAAGCAACCAAAAAGTGCAATATGTCTATTCTCAATCTTGTTAAGTAAAATCTGTGTTGAATATTTGGTACTAAGATGAGGTAGGTCTGTGCATTTAATTCTATGGGGCCTGAGAAGTACTTTGACACAGTTGGTTTGGCACACTCTCTTTTCTCTATCGGCCATCCTTTTCCCTATCAGAATACATTTTTAATCTTTCTTACTAGATTGTAATACTCCCTCTGGCTCATCAATGCTCAATTTCCCATCCACCTCCTTTATCAAACTGTTTACATAAGCCAACCAAGGTATTCTTGCGCTACGTTCCAGAGTATGACAATCTGTTATTATCTCTTTGGTGAATTTAGTGCCATCTTTACTCCATATGCTTAGTCAATATATGCCAAAGAAACTAGCATTTTGAGGAAGGTCGCTAAAATCTCTGAGACCACATATCTGGAATACTGTGCTGCCGATGCTGAGAAATCAAGATGGCTTTTGCCACTTCAGAAACTATTTGAAAACTGAGTTATTCACGTATGCATTTTTCTTCCCCCTGCTAAACCCCCCAACTTAAAACTCTTTTCATAACCTGCCTTTGATCTACTACACAGCCTAATGATCAACTTCACCATTAGCGTTCGTCACAAGTCTTTATGCCTCCAGCATTGACCCATTTCCCTTTTTATTCCCTGTTTTTCTTACTTTTATAGTGCCTGAATTGGCCATTTGGCAACATGTAAGCGCTTTACAAAACTTCAAAAATACGTATAGAAATAAATAACAGTATGTAAAATAGCAATGGGTTGGAAAGCACATACCGCTGCAGGGTGTGCAATGTGGCTCCGAGATGTAAAAGAAATGGATGCAGGCTAAACAATATGCATGACGTGCTGTGGGAGGGCATGGGCTTCCTCCTGACTTCCTAAACATTTGGTAAGTTTTATTTGGGAGGGTTAAAACTAAGTTGGATGATATGCCACTGAAGACTGGTAGTCAATCTTTGTAAACATCTTGTGCAGCTAGATGCATTTCAGAGAGCATGTAACACTCTGAAAAGCAGATGATTGCCCCAGGATGCATGATACAAGTGCTAGTCACTCAATAGTAGTCAGACACTGTGGCATCCTCGTGGCACCTCCAAGCGTGTACCTCCTGGATCTATTGAATGTTGAACGCCATTGCCTGTACTACTGTGTTTAATAATTGTCACTTTCAGTAGTACCAGGAATGTAGCCATGTCATAATCTGTTTTTTATGATGTTCATTCTTTCTGTCCTTTACATCATTTTTATTGGTTGTCATTCACCTTGATACTATGTGTACATAGGTCACTTTTGAGAATAATAAGAACTCATAATAATGTATGTAATATAAACGTTTGATGGTCACACCGGAGTATACTAATATAAAATTGATACAAAACAATTAAATAAATAAATGAATAACTAAGTAACTAACTACTCAAGCAATAACCACAGTCCTTGTCAGGGTGAGGCACAAGCAGACCCCAAATTAAAGTGGGAGAAGCTTCTAAAGGCTTCCCTTTGAAGTGCACAGGTTTCCTGCCTCCCCTGCCCTGGCTCCAGACTAACTACAGGGGTTATGCAGTCCTTTGTGTGGTGGCAGGACACAATCTATTCAAGTGTAAGTGGACTGTGCCCAGCTCCGCCCTCCTATCCTGGCAGTGATGGTCCATCCAGTCACACCTAAGCCCTTTATTGTTGTGGCTGTCTAGGAGGAATACACAAAGCCTAACTGTCAGCTACAACTAGTCTAGTGACCCAGAGACAGACTGCAGGCCCTAGATGGCTAAGGCAAGAAAATGACAATTTTCTAAAAGTGACATTTTCAAAATTGTAATTTAAAATCCAACTTTACCAAAAGAGAGGATTTTTCGTTACAATTCCACAGACACTAAAAAGAACTGGTTACCTGTTCCCATTTAGAGGTTACAGCTTATTGAATGTATTAAGGTAATTCCAATGTTAAGCTATGAGAGAGATCAGCCTTGCAGTCATGAAAAACACATTTAAGAGTTTTTACTACCAGGACAGGTAAAACTTAAAAGTACATGCTCAACTGTTTAAATACAGTGGTCCCTGCCCTCTGGGACTACTGTAGGGGTGCTTTATATGTATGAAATAGTACGGTTCGCACTTGGCAAAAGGTTTATTTTGCCAGGATGAAATGGCAGTTTAAAACTGCACACACTCAGACTGCAATGGCAGGCCCGAGACATGTTTAAAGGGACACTTAGTGGGTGGCACAATCAGTGATGCAGGCCCACTAGTAGCATTTAATTTACAGGCCCTGGGCACAGGTAGTGCCACTTTACTAGGTACCTACACGTAAATTAGGTATGCCAATTGGGTATTAGCCAATTCTACCATGTTTTAAGGAAAAAGCACAAGTACTTTAGCAGTGGTAAAGTGTGAAGAGTCCTAAGGCCAACAAAAACGAACTCAGCAAAAAATAGGAGTGAAGGCAAAAAGTTTGGGGATGCAGAAAGGGCCAAGTCCAATCTTAACTATCTAATTCAATAAATAAATTAATAAATAACAGTATGAGTGCAGGTTAGCTTGCATTCAGGTAGCAATTAGTGAGAAGATTAGCCTACAGTCAGGTCGGAGTTAGAGAGCATAATAGCTGACAATCAGGTAGCAGTTAGTGAGAAGGGAAGCCCGCCGTCTGATAGGAATTAGAGAACATTTCATCTCACATTCAGATAACGGTTAGTGATGAAGTTATCTTGAAATTCAGTAAGAGTTAGAGAGTATGTTCGCTCACATTCACAAAACAGTGACGGACAGATTTATCACTGGATTGTGTTGCCCTTGCATCATGAAGGGTGTTGCAAGGGCAATGGAATCGTTAAGGCAGATTTACCCATCAACGCAAGGCCACCTTGCATAGCCCTGCATTGCTTGGTAAATCTAGAGTAGCGCAAGGCAGTGCAAGTCACTGCCTTGCGTTACTCTGCCCTGGGAAGGCATTTCATAGGTGGAGAGTGGGTATTCCCAAGCATCCACTAATGGGTTTTGACGCATTCCCAGATTGACCAAGACTGGTAAACCTGGGAATGCGTCAAAATGCTACGTCTTCCCGATAGAGGTGCAACGAGGAGAAATATCTTTATCTCTCCTCTTTGTTTCCTCCTTCTAAGTGTGCTGCATTCTGAAGCACACTTAGAGGAAAAAGTCTCTAAGGATTGTTTTTTGTGTGAGAAAGTGTCCCTTCCTGCACAAGAACAATCCTGCCTGCGCCACAGGCACCCTTGCATCGTGACTCAAAGGTGCCTGCGTTGGCGCTAGGCTGCACGGAGTGTACCAGCGCAAGGAGGGAGCAGGAATGTTCCATATCTTGGTAGATAGGGCTCATTCCTTCTCTCTCTGTTTGATGCAGCGCAGCAAGTTGTCTTGTGGTGCTGCACTGTATCACAGTTTGAAAAATCTAGGCCTGAGTGCGTATTCACATGACAGGCAGGTCTGTTTGCACTCAGATAGCAGTGAACAATATACTCTGCAGTTACACAGCAGATAGTGAGGAGGCTACCTTGAAATAAGGGTCAGCGCATTAGTATTTAATCATACACAAGTTAGCAAGAAAGTTAGGCTCCAGTCAGCTACAACGTTACCTAGTTGTTTTTCAAGTTTGTCATCAGGCTGCTCAGCAATGTGTCAGGATGCTAGTCAGTAGATAGCAGTTTCTCCGCAGTTTCACAACACTTTACTGAAAAGATGAGTCAGTGCTGATCCAGTAGTGAGACCCTATGCTTCTTAACAGTGTGTAACAAAGGCTTGAAAAGGGGGCAGGGATAGTTTGATCAACCTGCTAGGGACAGGGATCATACCTCTAGCTGCCTTGTTTGCTTCTAAAGAGAACGTCATTAATATACTGTACTGCTTTTGTTTGGACTCTAGAGTTTCCTATCTCAATGATGTGTGTCTTTGTACACTCAAAAGCATAATGGGCCTGATCCCCACAGATTTTGCAGTGACTTCATTTTGGAAACTCCTGACTTGCTCCTGCATGGAGTAGGTTGAGAGTACTAAAGTGCTACTAGAGTAATTAATCTGAACACTAAGTACAAACAGTGATAGTGGACTAACCAATGACTTGGCTCTCACTTCTTGCCTGCTGTCAAAACATACCTCTTTGAGCAGGCCTTGGACATGTGAGCTCTCTACCCGCCAAGTCAGCAAATGTACAGTGTGTGTTTATGCCTAAAGTATGCATGATCTGGAAAATTGAGCTGATGTGTAATGCCCATGCCTAAGTGTGACATATGTGTGTTATGTATGTCACTCAAGCAGGCATGTACTATGCACAAATACTTTCTGAATAGCATTATGAAATTGGGCAATCCCAAGGCAGTATCAGAGGAAGGGCTGATGATATGTAATGAAATGTGCTTCCTACCTTCAAAGTAGTAACTTTTGGGGAATTCAAACTTTTAGGGAGTTTTATGAGGATATCTGTATTGAAGGAAGCCAAGTAAACGATAAACATATTACCAGAAATTTACAAAACAAAAAACAATTCCCATTCCTGCACATAAATAACCCCTGCTTTGGATACATTAAACAGACACAGTGTTGGTAACACCGTCTGTGTATGTGAGCGCCATACCCTATGGACCCGAATCAAAGGTTTTCTTGCTGCGATCTACTCTTGTATTATTCGCTGTTTACTCTGAATACTAGGGGGCAAAAACGGCACAGATGCGTGACGCATCTGTGCCGTAAAAGTGGCGCATTGCTGGAGTTGCGTCGCAAACGCGACGCAGCTCCAGCAATGCTCTGGGGGGCCCTGTCTTGTTAATGCTGCGTCAATCCTTGCGCCTGCTTCAGAGTCAAATCTTGTAGATTTCACTCAGCCACTTTTAGGAGGCGTTCCTGCGTCGGAACGCCCCCCCTGTGCAGGAACGCCTACATGTTGCGCAGGGCTTTACAACGTGATGCATCTCTCAGATGCGTCACGTTGTAAATACCCCACACCATGGCGCAGGATTTGTGCCGCCACTGCGTCACAAAAGTGACGCAACGGCGGTGTAAATGAGGTGCAAGTGGCTTGTAAATCTGCCCCTAGGAGTCAGCTAGAAGTACCCGTGACATACTGCTGGAACTCGGGAGAAAGGAAGGAGAACTGCTTGAGTAAACCGCACTCACCAACATCTTTCTCAAGTGATTCTGTGATTGGGTTACAAAGGAGTGTACATATATAACTCGTAAACTACGCACGTAAAAGCGTAACCTCCATACTCTACACAAATGTCCATGACTGTATCGCAGGTAACTAAATGTACATGAAGAGATAGAATCGGTAAACTATGCAGGTTTATAAGATTCGTTTTCACAATTTACACGTAACACGTTCATTCCCCTATATTTTCTGACTCGGTGCGTCCTTTCAAAATTGACTATTGATACTTTTCAACAGCTGAAACTGCAGTTTTAGACCTGCCTGTCCTTTGACGTCATGTTTGCATTAAGGGAGGAGAACATAGGTATTTCGCCTGTAGCTCTTCAGTGATTTTCTCACATTTGATTAATGCCTAATTAAGCAGATATGACATACCTTGTTAAGACTTTCATGTGACGCATTTACATTTATTTCAAACGGAACCATACACTTGTACAGTCAGTCGTAGCTGGGGCGCGATGAAGGCACGAGCAGCTCACTGGGCTTCCGCTTAGATTGCTTTAATGAGGTGGCTCGCCTTCATTCCTGCTTCGCATCGCTCTGGCGGGAATCGTGCGCCGTGATATACTGTGTGGGAGGCTCGCCTGCCCGGGATTCCCCCCCGCCACGAGCCGGCGCATTAATGAGACATTTTCCTCGAAGCGCCCGCTTCGCGCCTTGCAATCAGAGGGCTGGAGACGCGCGCGCTGGCAGAAACACTCATTAATTCCGTGGCCTGCCGTTCCTAATCTGCATTTAGACATGTCACTGGAAAGAGGGTTATCTCAGCAGCGTTTTGGGGGTGAAAAAGATGATGCTCGTGTGCAGCATTAATACGGTTAAGGCTGCTTGAACCTTGGGAAGTCATTGTTCGTTATCTGCATATCTAAATATGACTGTTTACATTACTCATGGCTGCCTAGAGGTATTTTGGCGCCACAGGCAAGGCACATTTTAGGTGCACTGCTTAACCCCATGCTTGCGTGAGCAACGCCTGCACTGCTCATCTGTCTTTACACACTCCACAGCTAGCAGACTGGCCAAGTGAGATGAATGAGCACTTGAATGAATGAATGCACACGACGTAAGTAAATTAAGTGTTCCATACGGTGGCTAGAAGGCTGTGGATTGCATGTTAAAATATGGAGGAACAAAATATCATGGGACTAAAATATGAATGGCTAAATATAAAAAAAACAAATTATCTCAAAGGTAGGTAGATTTATTAATATATATATATATATATAAATCTCTCTCTCTCTCTCTCTCTCTCTCTATATATATATATATATATATATATATATATATATATATAGTATAGGTTCATATATGTGAAGTATAATCAGGGCCACTAAAATTAAGATACTCTGTGATATTTTCCGCATAATTAAGTATTTGACGCTTTTGACACATAATCCATTATCGTCTGCATAATTTGCAGATTTTAACAAAAACCTCGTTTCTAGCTCAAACAGATCAAAAGTTACTACAAGTGCTATTAGCGCACATGTTGCCGCACTGAGGCAGGTCGCCTTTCAGTTGGTATATTTTGATGTTTGACTGATATTAACGAAGTGAAAAAGCTGCCCATTTAGAGTTAATATGCAAAAATTACAAAGCGCTAAATACTGTTTCAAAATGTAAGCTCATAGCCTGCTTTGTCTCGCTGCATAATTTAATCACAATTTAGTAAACCCTGCTGCATAATTGAGTCTTCCTTTGCTTCAAAATTCCATTGGCCCTGAGCAGGGATTTAAGTTGGTAAAAAAAAGTGGCTGGTTACTTAAAGTGGCGTGGCCAATGGAATTAAGGGCGTGGCTTGAAAACGCTTAAAATAAAAATGTGTTTTTGCATAGTATGCGCCCCACTGGTATTTTGCTGCTTTTGTCTCGGCATCCAGATATATAACACAAGTAACATTACATCTACAACAACCCAGGACTATCAGCTTTGTCAATGGTATGTATTTCCATAGGATATATATCTGAGGATGAACGTGGTCCTTTTCAAATAGTTAGTTTCCTTTTAAGTATTTCCTCTCTCCAGGGGAGGCTGGTTATCAAAGGGTAGGTTTGCAAAGGTTAGTTTAAAAAGGCAATCTTTTGTTTTTTCGTTTTTCCTGTGTTGAAAGCAGGATAGCCATGTAAAACCCTTGCCTTTCTCTCATAACTTTTCTTTTTTTGCACAACTTCTTTTTAACAACGTTGGCGTTTAACAAAATATACTTTCCAATACCTCGATTACACACTCGAAGCATTTCTTCCTGCAGAACAGTTCTCATGTAAAAACGTATGGTTTTCATGTAAAGTGCTCTAGTGCCCTTGGGCCAAGTTTTCGCTATAAAAACTGCACACAAAAAAAAGAAAACGGCATAACATCACCTTGGCATGTCCTGTGTGGGGCATATGTCCTCCTGTGCAACAACAGCATATAAGCATCATCGTTGCCTTGAATGCACAAGAATACAAGCACATGAAGGGTGGAAACCTTCCCTCGTAGAGGAGAATGAAAGGTAATGGCAGCTGTAGTGAACAGGGTAATAATAATGTACTCCACATTATATTAGAAAGTGCCTTGCTGTTCTGTGTGACGCACTGTTGAAAGAGCTACGATTCCCTCCTGCAATGAATATTATTTCTTTTCAGCAGTGGGATTAGAGCAGGCATTACAGCGAATACAGGAGTCACACAAAACAGAGAATTCTGCTCTGAGGGTGCGGGCTAAACTAGAGCCCGATAGGGACCCGTCTCAGGCCCTGCTTAACACCGACAGGACCCGGCCCACTAAAAGCCCTGGTCCTGAGCGTAGTAAACCTATACTTACCTACATATAATGACCTTCACAATATTTTTATTCTTGTTGTGTAGGCCTCAATATTTTGGGGGACACAATATTTTTTTACTGAATATTCTGGTGGAAAACCAGGGCATGATTTGAATCACGTCAGGGCCTAGCAAATTATTCAGTCTTTCTGTGTTTCTAAGTTGGCATTTTATTTTTGAGTACTATTTAATCTGATAAAACTAACATCTATAAATAAAAAAAGTGACAAAAATGCAATATAAACGGTTATATAAAAAAGGTATTATATTACATATCACAACGCATTACGGGCCTCATTATGCCCTAATAATTATAATGGGATCCAGTAACAACAGTTACCAGCGCTACCCCAATTACCAATTTTGGTATTTCATCTGGAGATCCTGACTGCTGAAAGCAGCTGATATCTCTGAGTGAAACCCAGAGACGAAAATATGCTGGAATCAACACCAATTTCAGCTTGTTCACCAAATTTCCCTCACAGGGTCATATCAGTATCTCACAGGTAGCTTTCTCAGTGCTAGATGGGGGGAGCCTATTATGAAACATGCCAGACTATCTGTATGAGGGTTCTTTCAATCAATCAAGTAGTACTTTTATGGCCCAGTTTATCACCCTAGAGGGTATCCTGGCGCTGTGTTACATGTATCAGTCGAAGAGGCAGGTCTTGAGCCCCTTCCTGAAGAGGGTCAGTAAGGGTGCAGTGCGGAGGTGAAGGGGGAGGGCATTCCAGGCTTTGGCAGCTAGGTGGGAGAAGGATCATCCTTCGAAGCTTCAGGGGCAGATACGTGGTATCTGTGTGAGTGCAAGGTGCGCAGGGCGGAGATTCCTAGTTGGTCGGAGGAAGTGCAGGCGGTGGTTCATTTATGAGGGTCCTTGGTTGTAGAAGGCTTTGTAGGCATGAGTCAGAAGCTTGAACTGGCATCTGTTCTGGACGGGGACCCAGTGGAGGTCCTTCAGGTGCTGGGTGACCTGTTTCCTCTTGGGCAGGTTGAAGATCAGTCTGGCAGCTGCATTCTGGATCATCTGGAGCCTTTGCATGAGTTTGGTCGTGGTACCTGCATAGAGCGTGTTGCCGTAGTCTATTTGGCTGGGATGGGGGCCTGCATCACCTTTTTCCTGGTGCTGATGGAGAGCCATCTGAACTCCTTGCGAAGCATACGGAGCGTGTGGAAACAGGCTTAGGAAACAGCTTTGACCTCGCGTTTAATGGAGAATTTGCTGTCCAGGATGATGGTGAGGTTGCTGGCATGTTCTGTTGGCGTGGGGGTGGGTCTGAGCTCTGCCAGCCAACAGGAGTCATTTCAGAAAGCTGTGTGACTGCAGAAGATCAGAATTTCAGTTTTGTCTGTGTTGGGCTTCAAGCAGCTGTCCTTCATTCAGGTAGCGACGTACTTCATACAGTGTGGAAGTTAGTCTTTGTCAAGATGGGGTTTGCTGAGAGCGAGAGGACAAGCTAGGTATCGTCAACGTAGGAGATGATGTTGGTGTTGTGCAATCTGCCAATGTCTGCATGTGGTGTCTTGTAGATTTTGAAGAGGGTTGGACTAAGGGATGATCCTGGGGATACAGTGGCATAACGAAAATTGAGGGGGCCCCCTGCAAGGTATATGGAGGGCCCCCCTCTGGACACTATCAGGAGCTCGCCGGCCGAAGTGCTGTGCTGAGGGCCCCCCCAGGAGCTTGGGGGGCCCCGCACCTTGGGGGCTGAGGTGGCCTTTGTTACACCCCGGTTGGGGTATGCCGCAGATGGTGTGCTTGGATAGCGAGGTGAAGGGAGGAGGCACACTTTCTGGGTGTGTCCCGATAGAAAGGATGCCATCCATCTGAGCTCATTGTCTGTGATTCCTATCTGGCGTAGTAAATCGATGAGTGTGTGGTGGGAGATAGCTTTGAAGACTACGGAGAGGTCCAAGACGATAAGGGCGGCTGATTCTTCTCTGTCGATTATGGTGCACATGTCGTTTGTTGTGGCAATCAGGGCTGTCTCAGTGCTGTGGTTGGTTCTGAAGCCTGATTGGAAAGTGTGCAGTAGGTTGTTTCTCTCCAGGTGTTTGGTTGAGTTGGAGGTTGATGGTCTTCTCCAGGAATTTGGTGGGGAATTGGAGTAGGGCGATAGGATGGTAGTTCTGTAACTCGCTGGGGTCTGTTGAAGGTTTCTTGAGGAGGGGTCTGATCCCTACGTGTTTCCATGTGTTTCCATGTGTTGGGAAACGTGGCTGTGGTTATAGAGGCGTTGAGGATGGTGGTGAGCTGGTGGCTGATCTTGTCTCTCCAGAGGATGAAGAGATGGTGGGGACATGGGTCGGTCGGTGCTCCCGAGTGGATTGACTTCATAAAAGTGGTTGGGTTCGGTGTGCTGAGTTGTTCCTGAGTGAGCAGGTGGTCGGCCATGGTGGTTGATGTGTTGCTGAAGAGGTCGAAGGGTTGAGGATCAAAGCTTCTGTAGATAGTTGCTATCTTGTTGTGGAAACTGGTCAGCAAGGGGGGTCAGAGTTCTTGTGAGGAGAAGATCAAGTTTTCGGTAGATGACAGGCAGGAGAACTCTCTGACGATGGTGAAGAGTTCCTTGGTTTGGTTGGCACTGGTCTCGATCCAATTCGATCTTTCACCTGTGAGATAGTGGAGATTCGACAGACACTATAGCCACACTTAGCATTTGGGGTCAGCGTATGAGTTAGGGTCTCATACAAAGGTTATTGTGCACTTCTGTAACTAATGATGACAGCATGTATAACTTAAACACCAGGAAACATTGAAGCTTGTGTTTATGGCTACATAAAATGCCTTTTTTAGGGCTATATAAAATGTCTTATATTATATTACTGATCTGAGTAGTACAGAACATTTGTTTCAAGGAGGTCAAATTTGTTTCAAAGGTGATAAAGGTTTTGAAAAATCTCTCTCTTTTATGATCTTTATCACTACCCACCTTTTGGATTTTTTATATCTTGGTGGAATGCACATTCTGAAGGCCTTAAAAAATCTTTGTTTTTCTTTAATTCAGGTATTGTGTCAGGTAAAATCATGCGTCTAAATAAAAAAATAAAAAAATCAGGAATGACAAACATTTGCTCAGACAATTTGTAGGTCATAATTATAATACTATGTTTTTACTGAATATCTCAAGTTTCAAAGGGCCAGATGTACAAAGCATTTCTCCAGTCACAAACTGCCCAATTCTGGGAATCGGGCAGTTTGCGACCAGAATAATGCATTTTTAAATGTACAAAATGCAATTCAGTAACTTTTTACCAAATTACATTTTGTATCTGCAATTCGGTATTAGGAAGAGGCGCATTTAAAGCATCCCTTCTAAATACTGAATCGGTATGGTATGTATCGCTGTTTTGCGACCGAGTTTTGGTTGCAAAACAGTAATACTTTACCTCCAGTTTAAAACTGGTGGTAACCCATTCTCAAAAGACCCCGTCCCCTTTGAGAATGTAAACATTAATATTTCATAAGAGTAGGCAGTGGTCCCATGGACCACTGCCTACTCTTAAAAAATCAAACTTCAAGGTTTCATTCTTTTTTTTTTTTAAACACATCCCATTTTCCTTTAAGGGAAACCGGCTGCATTTTTAAAAAACATTGCTTTATTAACAAGCATTTGCAATGCAATAGGCCTCGCTTTACTGATGGTTTGAGGTATTGGCATTGCAAATAATAATGCAACACCAATAGCTCATACTTTCAGTAATGCGGAACCTAGTGCTTTGCAAATGCTTGCGTAGTGAGCCAAGAACAAACACTGTATGTCTCAGTGCAGTACCGCAAGCTGATCCTAGAGGTCCCCAGTGAGCAACGCGCCAGCACTGCATGTCTGGGTGCAGAACCGCAAGCTGCTCCTAGAGGTCCCCAGTGAGCAAGGCACCAGCACTGCATGTCTAGGTGCAGTACCGCAAGCTGCTCCTAGAGGTCCCTAGTGAGCAAGGCACCAGCCCTGCATGTCTCGAGCAGTACCCCAAGCTGCCCCTAGAAGTCCCTAGTGAGGAAGGCACCAGCACTGCATGTCTAGGTGCAGTACCGCAAACTGCTCCTAGAGGTTCCTAGTGAGCAAGGCACCAGCACTGCATGTCTAGGTGCAGTACCGCAAGTTGCTCCTAGAGGTCCATAGTGAGCAAGGCACCAGCATTGCATGTCTCGGTACAGTATTGCAAGCTGCTCCTAGAGGTCACTTGTGAGCAAGGCACCAGCACTGCATGTGTACAAAGTTGGAGTTATTTGCATCATAAATGGCAATGTTTTTTACCTAGCCATGTTGCAGGGTGCAGTACCATATATGGCCAAAAGGGAATCTCTTTTGGTCACATATGGTACTGCACCCTGCAAAAGATATGGTAAATCCACTCTACACATAATGCATTGCAAGCAAGACAGTACTACGAGTACATTCAAATAGCTATGTTCATATATACAATTAGTAGCTTTGAAATGTGGCAAAATAATTATTACATTAATTTCGGATTAGATTGTACTCTGTGTGGAGCTGATGAACGGGAATTTATAGACGGTCTCATAAAAATGTGAGATGTTCTAGTGAGTGAAGTAACCACTGCCAGCCTAGCTTAGGACCAAGTGTGTGGCCTGCCTGAAGCCTTTTCAGAAAATAGTGCCTAGAGGCTGTAATTAAAACCTAGGGAGGAACAACACATGTAACAGGGGGTGTCCTCATGAGAGGTTACAAGAAGAGACAAGGCGGTACTAAGCCTATTGACCAATGAAATACCACCATTTACAAAGGACAGGGACAGGAGCCAATTAAAAAGATGGGCGAACAGTGGGCAGAGCTTTATGCCCATACCCTGAATACAGCATGTCTCGAAGAGACAGCGCAAGTGCTGCCTAGGCGAGACCTAAAATGCAGTCACCGACAGAGAGGTCTGCTGACCTCAGCAGGCCACCATTCCTGTGATGGCTGTGATTGCTAATGGGTCACAAACTGCGACCTACCTCATTAATATTCATGAGGTAGGTCGATTTGCGACCCACAAGGAATCCCTATATGAAACTCAATGAGTTTCATAATTTAGGAATACTGATTTCATAATTGCGATTCAGAGAGAACAGCAATTAGGATATCGATATTCCTAATGTTTGTACATCCGGCCCTAAGTGCTGTATATAATAGGTGCAACTACTACTTATTTTAATGTTACTCAGTTCACTCACCTCAGAATGGTAGAAGGCTTAGTTGCCTTGCCAACATTCAGACCTGAGACCTGCAGAACATTGCAATATCGCAATGACAAGTGCTTAACTTGCTTAGCCAACCTACCAGTAATCAAAACAAATTCCTACAATCACTCACGTATTTTATTATTGAACTATCGGTGTCTTTATATTTAATTCTGATAGGCATAATCACCTTCTGAGAACAATTTGAGGGTTGAGTGTGACATGAGGATGGGTAAACAGTAACAAACAATGACCTACAAAAATACCAGTGTCCTTTATGACCAGAAAAGTATAATTTCCTCCGTGGTAAATAAAAATAGCATGGTAAGAGAGAGGAGAGGGCAACAGAGAAACCGGACTGTGAAGAGGTGTGTAGTAAGAAAATCAAGAGTCTCCACAGTCATCCTGAATACTCCGACACAGTTCCAACATGAATGAACGTGTTACAGGTTCACGCTCCAGGCTTCCCCTATTGCTCTCGGAGTTGCCCCCAGAGGTTAAGGGACCAGTCCTTATGTGGATATCAGACTTCTGGGCTTTGTCCCTCATAAGCATTTCCTTCAAAGAAGATTCTTCATTGTTTTTAGATAAGGCCAAAGTCATAGTCCTACACAGTTGCGCTCATGCTGTGTCATCACAAGAGCTGTAGTCTATTTGCAACCAACCTTACATCTTTTGAGTGCCTTGCCTTGGAGTCTCACCCCCATTGAAGTCCAATCAGGTGAGTGCGTATGAAGGGGTGCGGGGGTGATAACAGATCTTATCTCTTCTGCCACCTAAATATGCTAAACTGGTGCATGGTGCTCTTTACTCACCTTGCAATGAAGGAGACCTACAATTTATATTTCAAAGGTGGGGTATGTGGAGACAGTTAGAGACAAGAAGAACGATGCTGCTAAGTGATATAAGGTACATGTTCAAATCAAAATTGGCCCTGCGGTACAAGACTGTAATGATGAAAAATGCAAAATGTGGTATGGTCTTGTCATTGTTCTGCTGGATGTCAACAATAAAAAGATGTTTAAAAAAAAGGTGGGGTATGCAGTTAATGTAGCTGCATGAGGCGCCTTGTGCTCTTTCTTGGTTCCAAAGACTGAATTCCCAAGCTGTCTCCTCAGGTTCCATCTGATGCTTCTTTGGGTGCTCCTGAAGCTGCAGCAGTTCACTTTGGCATTGGGACAAGCAGGCAGCACCCAATCTACGCCTTCTCAAGTAGTGTCTCTCAAAGGCAGGTACTGCCCCTACAGGGAGTCAACCTTCAAAGACTCCAGATAACATCTACCATTCTTATGTGGGCTGAGTTTGCACCCTCCTTTCAAGTTGCAGCATCCAGGAGTTGGTGACCTTGCCTCTCCAAGTCAGAGGCATGTATTACTGGCACTAGTGCAGTCCCTCTTCTGAGTCCACACTCGGTCCCCAGTCAAGATCAAGTAGGCCTCTCTGCAGACACAGACACCCAGTCCACTGCTGGGTGGCCCGGGTCAACAATGTGGGGGCTGGCCAGGCCCACGCTCTGCCACTGGCCTCCCAATCGCAACTTCCCATGTATGCTCCTGGAGTCCCTTGCTCACTTTGCCACTGGATTCAAGCAAGCCTGGCTGAAGACGGCTGAAATGCCAGAAACCGGTCCTAGGAAGCTTGTTTCCGGTCCATGGAAGACATGGCTTGGCAGTTCGGGCTGGACTGTTCCCATGAGGCACAGGGTCAGACTGATTTGCATATGGCCATGTCTGAACTGGGGTGGCAGAGTGGGCTAAAGAATGGTGATGGATCAAACCCAGATCTGTTGACTGGGTGTGAGTGTTTGATTGGTTCTGATGCTCCATCCATCACCCCCCCCTTTTTGTACCGCCCTGGAGCATCCAGTGCAGCTCCAGGCAGCACCATAAAGCAATTCACTGCCATAGGCCCGGGCGGCCAAGGGAGACACACATCTAATTGCGCAGACATCTTGATCCCGCACCTTCCACTCACCCTGCTTTTGCTTACATTGGAGTGATAATAGTAAATTTGACTCTGCTAAAGTCCAACACTTTCCCTACTTTGGCTTACGTTGGAGTGGAAATGCTAAATATGACCCAGCCAAATCCCAACACGTTCCATACTTTATCGGAATGGGAATATTAGATCCAATCCCTTCAAAGTCCAACACTTTCCGTACTTTTGCTTATGTTGGAGTGGGACCCCTCCAAAGTTCAGTGCAGTCCCCACTATTGCTCAGTTTGGAGGGGAGAGAGTATATCTGACCCCTCGCAAGTCCAACATTTTCCCGAATTTTGCTTATAGTGAAGTGAAAATAGTAAATTTCAACCCTAAAAGGTTCCAACACTATCTTTGCTTTTGCATAGACTGGAATGGGAATATTAAATCTGACTCTTCCATATTCCAACACTGTCGCTACTTTTGCATACGTTGCAGTGGGAATAGTAAATTTGACCCTTCTAATGCTCAACATATTCCCTACTCTAAGGGGAGTCGAGATCCTTCCATAAGTATTTTGATCACTACCCTCACCCTTGAGGTACGAGAAAGATTAGGGACTTCAGAGTTAAATCAGAAAACATCAGGTCCGCATGTGAAGTGTTAGAGAAAAAAATGGATGATTTCAGCGGAAGAACATTGGCACTAGAAGCCGAAGTTAGGGACCTTAAGGAGGAGATACAGGTCGATAGGAAGGAGATTGAAGGGCTCAAAGCTAGGGAAAGAGAGCAACACAAAAGAGTAGAAAGTTTAGAGAATTTTCAAAGGAGGAACAATTTGAAGGTTTGAAAAGTTCCCGAGGGTAAGGAAGGAGGAGACATTAAAAGCTTTGTGGTTCAGCTGTTGAGAAGAGCGCTTCAGCTGGAAGAGACTGAGAAAGAAATTGCTAAAGACATTCAGAGGATACACAGAGATCCTTTAGGGTTAAATATAAATTGATCTAAACCTAGGAGAATTCTAGTAAATTTCCTCACTTATGCTTTGAAGGAGAAGATCTTAGCTAAGGCTCTGAAGAAGAAAACGTTGAAGGTGGCTGGAGTAAGAATTGAAGTAAGATCAGATTTGTCTGTGGTAACAGCTAACAGGCAATGGGAGTTAGGGAAAAGAATTGAGCCACTAAAGAAGTTGGGCGCTTCGGTTCAACTGAAGTTCCCAGCTTTACTCAAAGTGATTGTAAATAATAAGATGCACTCCTTTCGTTTTGGTGAGGAGGTTGATAAGTTTATTGAATAGCTCGAGTCCGGAAATCACTAAAAGGTTATACCTTGGAAGCACTAGGATGGGTTTCCTTTCTGCTTAAGTGATAGATTTTACAGATAAACAATTTCCTGTTTTGTACATTTTTCAAATTTACACTAGGGGTATATAGGTAGGTGCGCTGCGTGCCGAGGGGTCACTAATAGGGCTTTTTTGCCATGGGAAGTTGGTCAGGGTTTTCCAAGGGAGGGGGAGTGGGGTGTAGGTTGCACAGGGTGGGGAGTTTAGGGGAAAAAATATGAAAAATGCCTCAGTTGTCCTGTTTTCACCAATGGACTGTGGGTTGCGAGGGTGTTTAGGTGATGACAGGGAATAGAATAAATGAGTTGAAACTCCTGTCGTGGAATGTGAATGGTCTCCGGGTGAAGAGCAGGAGAGACAAGATAATGCAGTATTTGAAGGACTCTCCTGCATAAATCATTATTCTACAGGAGACACATTTGACGGAGGAGGAGAGCAGGATGATCTTTAAGGCACAGAGATAGGTTGCATATGCAATTTATACGAGGCAGACAGCAGTTACCAATGGGGTTGCATTATTAGTTAAGCATGGTTTGAACATTTTGATAGAAGGTAATGTCTTGAGTATTGCAGGAAGATGGCTAATAACTAAGTTAAGAATTCTTGGGCAGATTTTCACCCTGGTGGGCTATTATGGTCCGAACCAAGATGATACAGGTCCGTTGGATGAATTAGCAAATGAGCTTTTGAGTTTCCCTGGTCAGATTATTATGGCAGGAGACTTTAATACAGTTTTGGACCATAAATTAGACAGATCCCTGAACAGCAGAGTGGCAGTAAACCCCAAGATGTCAGATAGTGTGCGATTGTTGATGGTGCAGTGGGGTCTTTGCGATATATGGAGATGTAAGGCGGGCTCTCATATGGGTTTCACGTATTATAATAAAATATATAAACATAAGTCTTGAGAGATTACTTTTTGGTGGACCGAGTTGTGAAGGATTTTGTTTCGGAGGTTGAACATATCGGGGTTCACTTATCAGATCATTCACCTATCCTTCTTCGGTTGAGGGTAGGGAAAGGAATTACGAGTTCAACATGGAGGCTGGATTGCACGATTTTGTTTGAAAATGAGATGGTGGAGACCTTGAAACAGGAAACCAAGGAATTGTTTTAGAGGAACTAGGGTTCAGCCAAGATTGGGATCGTATGGGAGGCCTATAAGGCTTATTTAAGAAGCAGATTAGGTGTTTTGGTGGCAGGGAAAAGGCGAATATATCATAGAAAGGTTTTGGGTTTAGAAGAACAGATTCAGAAGTTGGAAGCGGTTTTAATAACTTAAGGGAGTCATGAAGGTAGGGAAAAGTAGATAGATGAAATATTAAACTTAAAAGCAAGTTTATTAGGAGTCCTGAGAGATAGAGTCAAGGAGAAATGGGAGTCCAGCCAGCTAGCGCACTTTGAATATGGCGAGGGCTGTAGCAAGCTGTTAGCCTGGAAGGCAAAGAGCGATCAGGTCAGAAATTTGATTAAGGAAATCAGCTGTGAAGATTCAGGTGTGGTTCTCAGTGATAGTGGTGGAATTGCATCAGTATTTTTTAGACATTTTGGGAGAGTATATAAGGAAGATCTGGTTGTTACGGAGAAGGATGTGTTGATTTGGTTGGAGCGTATGGAGCCGTTATCGTAAGAGGTAATGGAGGTATTGAACAGAGAGATCTCTGCTGAGGAGTTGGAGGAGGTTATCAGAGGGGGCAAAAAGGGAAAGGCTCCCGGGCCAGATGGCCTTCCGGTGGAGGTTTATAAAACTTTGACTAGTGTTATAAAACCTCGTTCTGAGGCAGCTCTTTAATGCCATTTTTCTTTCAGACTCTGCTGTGCCCGATTCGTGGAAAGAGGCCAATATAGCTCTGATTCCCAAGCCTGGGAAGTCTTTAAAAAGTGTTAATTCATACAGGCCTATTTCTCTTTTAAACGCTGACTACAAGCTCTTTGCAAAGGTTATAGCAGGGAGGTTAAATGGGGTTATGTCGCATATGGTCGATGAAGATCAGAAGGGTTTCATCAGAGGAAGAGCTTTGAAAGAGCTTACGTATTCTCTTATAGGTTCCATAGACGTGGCTACGGCATACGATCTTCCTTTGGCAGTAATAGCATTAGATGCTGCCAAGGTGTTTGATCGTGTAAACTGGGTATATTTGCAGACGCTGGACAAACATCTTAATTTAGGTAAAAATGTTTTTAGAATATTGAAAGGTATATATACTGCTCCGGTAGCTAGAGTGCTGGTTAATGGGGTACTGACTCAGCCGGTGCAGATTACGCTGGGTACCAGGCAAGGGTGCCCCCTGTCCCAACTCTTGTTTGATCTGTATATTGAGCCGCTAGCCAGGAAAATAAGGAGTTGTGAGGGAATATTGCCTTTTAAATTTTATGCTGGAACAGGAAAATTGGGCTCTATCCTGATGATATCTTTAATGTTTACAACCAATTTACAACAAACTATGAGTTGTCTTCTGGATATAATGAATGAGTTTGGAAAAATTTCGGGGTATGATGTCAATAAGCAGAAAACGGAAGTCATGGATGATGCATTATAAGATTTTGTCTCATAACATGGAGGCTTTCGAGTTGCTACTTGAGGAAATGACCGCTCAGCTGGATGTAGCATTAATTTTATCTATTGTCCTTGGGATGAGCTAGTCATAGGCACCCCTACCACCTAGATATGATCATATCACTGTTTCCCTTTCAAGTAATGTTTTTTGAAAGCAACAAATTCCGGACCCTAGAGAAATGTATCTAGGTAGGATTTTGCCTCCTACATTAATTGCAAAATGGTGGTGAGTTATGACGGTCTTGTTTGGGATGATTCCACAAGAATTTGCTTTTCACTATCTATGTTCAAACGGGAATAGAAATAGGTATGCGAATAATTCCCCAACTATTTAGTTAAAATGCTGTAAAATCTGAAAAGAATCATTTCTTGGTCTGTTTTTCAGCCAGCCTGAAATTAGAAAAAAACCTCTTTGATAGCTTGAACTAAATTGCCTATGATTAAAAAGCAAAGGCTGTTTGGCACTTTTAATCACAAAAGTATAATATTCATCTAGATAGAAGATTGATTTCGACATAAATTTCCATAAATATGTTTTTCCAACAACAAAGAATCTAAAAAATCCTGTTGTTGTGACAAATTATATGAGTCTTTACCAGGAACTTGTAGAATCTCTTTATGAATTATTGTTTGTGAAAATTCAACTCTTTAGAGAGGGCATAGGGAAAGAAGGTATTTCCAGGTCATATTTGCTCCATTAGCTGCTTTGTTTGCTTTTAAGTAGATATCTCTTTCAGAAGTTGAGGAGTGGATAGATTAAAGTAACCTCCTGGATAATTAAAAAGTGAGTGACATAGTTAGCCCTTTCATTCTCAATACACTCAATGTTTGTTTCCTTGGGTTTTGTATCTTCAAAATTAAAGACGGATAATGTAAGACCACTTTTAAAGAAACCCAGCCACAGTCCTTTTAATCCTATCACATTCCAGCCAATATCTCTGCTCTTATGTATTTCTAAATGTACAGGGAGAGCAGCTACCTTCTGGTTGCAAAGTTTTGTAGAAGCCAATCTAGTATTCGATTTCTGTGAAACTAGGATTTGATCCATTGTTAGCACTGACATATTTGTGGTCTCAATGACTGATGAGCTGCGTTTAATTGTGGATATTGGAGGTGTTTGGGTCATTGCCTTATTAGATACATAAGAAGCATTCAATGCAATCAAGTACCAGCTCTAGCTTTGTCCCTAAGCCAAGGCAGTGGCGTAGCTAGGGGGAGGGTGGTCTGCCCCGGGCGGCACGAGTTTTGGGGGCGGTAGCCGTCTCGGGGGAGGCAACAGCCCCCGCTCCTCAATGCGTTTGCTTCGAGGGGGTGGCAAACGGAGAAAGTACTCACGAGCACCCCCCGCTCCTCACTGCGGCCGCCGCGGGGGTGGCAAACTCAGAGACCGCCATGGCACCCATAGGTCTAGCTACGCCACTGAACCAAGGCCTCCATTAGGGGGTGTAGGAAGGTGGAAATCTGACTATGGTTACCCCCAACTTTTTGCCTAGTGTCTAGCTGGTTTTTCGACTTAGTTGGCCTGAGATCCTGCCATTCAGGGTCTCAGGCTGTCTGCTCTCTCTTTAAAATGGACTCCTTGTACCCTAGGTACATACCCAATTGGTAAGGATCACCTTATTGGACCCTGTACAGTGTACCCTAGGTACCCAGGGCATAGGTGTACCCTAGGCCTACCAGGGGCTGCAGCATGTATTATGCCACCCCTGGCCTGGCCTTACAATCAGACACAACTGGCTGATCACTCAGCTGGGGCAGGGTCGTGTAATCACCCCTTGCTTAGATATAGTATACCTATATCTACACTCACAATAGACACATGTGTACCTATCAGCCACTCCTATGGCAGGCCTTAACAATCCTGGAGGCAGAGTGCTTGGTAACATGTGAGATGGTGCTCTAGCATGAGCTGAGCCTGTCTGCAGCTTTCGGAACCATGTCCTTATAGCTGTTCTATGATATCGCCCACCATATACTCTTAAGTACCTTATAATCTTACACGGTTATGGTAACTATGGTTTGGCTTTATCGAAACATGTCGTGTAAGGTGTCTAACACTTTGCAATAATACCCCCATACCATTTCTGGTGATGAGGATATTATTCCTCCCTTCTAGAGGGAGAGACATGTTAAAATCCTACTTTGCTGTTTAACTCTGCCCAAAGCCTCAGCATCACAAAATGGATGCTGCTGCCACAGACACGAGTCTGACCTCCTGCAGCTGGGAGCCCTCCCAGCCAGGGAGGCCTGGACAATAGGTTTCCTGCTTGGGGGGGGGGGGGTGCTAGCACCTCCCCAGACAGACATTAGTGTATTGGGGCAGGGAGGGCTGAAAGGAATGAGACATGCCTGGGGCACACAAGGTGTTCCATGCATAGTCCAGTTCAAACCGGTGCTGGGGCACTCCAGCCCCAGTCCTGGCGTGAAACTGGACAAAGGGAAGGGGGTGTAACCACCCCCCTCCCTGGTCCCACCCATAGGAGGGACCTAGCAGGTAACCCAGCCCCCCAGATTAGTATAAGAGTGGGAGCTGAGTCCCTAGGACTTTGGATTATCCTGAACCTGCATCTTGAACAGAAACTCTGGACCTTCGACATTCTACTACGGAAGAAGACTGAAGAATCTCCCTTGTGGTCAAGGAGTGACCACCCTGGGCAACCAGGCACCATCCAGCGACCGCTGCTTGCTTTGCGACTGATCCTACGAGGGACGACTGCAGAGACTGACCAGTGCCATGACTTCCAGACACCTCTGAACCAGATCCACATCTACAGCAAAGCTGAGATCCGTGAAGGCGACGAGGGACGTGGGACTGGCGACTTGGGAAAAGTGGCTAGTAACTGACCAGCGCAACTTCTGAGGCTTCCTCGAGGCTGTGCTTGGGGAATTGAGAAGCCCCAATCCCGAGCACCATCTGCAAAGAAGATCAGCTCCCCACACTTCACGTGTTCTGCGTGGGGCCCTTCTGCACCTGAGTTGCTCGACGTGTTGTCCGGTTGCTGGCCCATTGGCTAGTGACCTCTGTGATGACGAACCTTCAATTATGCCTTGCTGGTCCGGCTCCTCCAGACTGGCACCCGCTCCCCTGTGAAAGGGAAGCACCCCAGACCTTCCTGGTCTGCGACAGAAGCAAGTCCTCCATCCTGCGTGGGTTACGCTTGCCAAGGCTTCTTGGGTCCTAACTCGACATCGACACCGCCGACAGCAAGAGCCTTCGTGGGACAGCTCGCCTCCTGGTTCTGGTTGTCCTCGACACCTCCTGGTACCCGTGGCTGCTGCGACAAGCTTCACCTCTTCACCTGTATCTTCACGACATCGCCTGGTTCCCTCCTGGTTCCTTCCCGGCTCCTGGCTGGTGACCTAGACTCTGTCCCCTCTGCTTGCAGGTATCCTCCTTCCTGATTCCATCCTTGGAATCCACCGGACACTCTTCACTGACTGCCTGTCAGCAACTTTCTTCAGGCATCCATAGGAGTCGATGACGTAACCCGACGCAAGTTCACACCTATGCACCCGCATCCCGTGGGCTAGGTAACTTGAGTACTCCGGTGCTCACAAGGGTATTGACTATCCAAGTGTCTAGTTTCAAAGTCTCTAACTCCTAGTTCCTTCCGAAGTGTCCTAAAACTCTTAATTACTAAATACTACTATTTCTATCGACTTTAACGCATTACGCGTGAGTGTTTCCACTCTGCACCTGAATCCCGTGGGCGTCCCACTGCCTAGCAACTGATAGGATAGTGTAGCCCCAGCGATTCCCTAGGCCTAAGCCTAACCTGTGTTCGTGACAGTGGTTCTTATACCACTTACTTAGTATATGGTTTGCGTGGCCCCTAGGGCCTAACTGTATTACTTACCTGTGTGACTGATGTATGCTTAAATAAGACTGTGTTGTACTTACCTCGAATATCATAAAGAGTGCTGAGGGTGTTTTGACTAGAATAAATACATTCTATTTTTATAATATATCTGTTGTGGTGTCCTTTCATTTGGTGTTCAAGGGGTTGCAAATGGTATAACAGCTGGCTTCACATGCCATACAGAGTTTAGCCTAAGACTGCTCTTGTCCATGATACCACTAGGATAGCTGGTCTATAAGGTTGACTTTACAACCAATCACCATAAGGGTTGTTTGGACTGATACAAGGTGTACACTAGAACTAGTGACATCATATATCAGGCCAACTTCCCACAGGGGGCATGAATCTAGACTCGGTGGAGTGCTGTCTTTCAGATAAGGTCCAGACGGTTTAGCAGAAGACTTTCACTTTTGAACTGGGCAGATGCCTGTGCCCCATGGTGTGCCCCTCTACACCATATTGTTCAGATCACATTTTTGGCCATTGGCAACCCTAGTACATGAATTTGGCTTCACTTTTTTCCTGTATGCAGATGACAAGCAGCTCCTGTTGAGCGTAGAGGTTCACAGACCCTTTGAGGCTGAAAAACTGCACTTGGCATAATTGAGTGGTGGATCAATCAGTCTAAGATCAAAATCCTACTTTTTCAAAACTCTTTTAATAAATAGAACTACCTCAAAGAGAGTTGCTCCTAAAGTGTCCTCAATTACGAAAAATCTAGAAGTTTAAATGGACACAGATGTTTAGTTAGAACCCCATGTAGCAACAGTATTGAAAGACAGCCTCTTCATTTAAGAATCCTGTGTACAATCTTCCAATTTCTGGCTTTGGCACATAAGATCCCAGTGACTTTGTTTTATTCACTAGTGCATTGACTTACTGTATCCTGCATCACATACTTTTAAAGCAACATATAATTGTGTAAACCACAGAATTTACAAAATGTAGCCACAAGCTCCATCTTTAGGTGTGACAATTTGATTCGATGTCGGGCGCAACCAGCACTTTACATTTACAGCCCATCAAAAAGCTAACTATATTTAGAGCGCTTTGCATCATGTATGGATTTTTTACTTTGTGTAACCTCTGTGTTTGGCCAAAATGTTTTTTAATATTAACAACACCCACAACTTGACCCAGTCTTAAGGAAGCTTTTCACAGTTCCCAATTTTGAATGCACTAAATGGGGCAACAAATTGGAATTTAATTGTATTATTGTGGGCTTACTACCCCTGACGAAGCATTGAAGCTCTTCACGGACAGTTGCATGGTACTCTGGAACCCAAGGTTAGAGGTTAACCTAATGTTTATTGTTGGTAATTGCAGTTAGTCATGTGTCCTTAAGAAAAATTGCACACATTTACTCCAGTTACTTTGTGATATAATATATTAATACCAGATTGGTGTGATTATTGGTGTGATTATTAGTGGTGGCTATGTGGTTTCAGGTGAATGGATGGTGAGATAGATAGACTGGTGGCGATTAGGTAATGTTAGTTTACAGGGATAGGGTTTTAAAGAGGAGAGGTTGTGATCTGTAATACCAATGAGGTTTCAGCCAATTTCAGAATAACAATTAGAAAGTTCTAGACTCCAAAATGGTGGGATAAGCTCCCAAAATCTGAAAAATGAACCCAACTTTCTTATGTTTAGAAAGTCTCTAAAAACCTACCTTTTAGATCAAAGACACAGGCAGAGGAGACTATTAGCATGTGGTTTGCTCGACTGGCTCTCTGGCATCAAAAAATCTCTATTGGGGTGATTGTTGCATTGAACAAACAAATCAATAGATTGATAGGTAGGAATATTACACCCAGGTGTTCAATATTGAATCATAATGCCAATTTGTCGTATTCCATCCAATATTATTGCAAACACATCCGGTATATCACCTTAGTCCCAAAAGGAGAAGTACCTTTTTCAGTAATAAAAGAGAATGGCAGATGTCTCTCCTTCCTCCTCTAGCAAGTTATGTGCAGTTAGACAGGGAGCAAAAGGAGTCAGACAATCCTGTCAAAGAATCCTTTATCTGTAATTGATAATAACCTTTAATCAATACGCACACACAAAGATTGGCATTTCACAATCATATGGATATTTATTACCAATACTTGTCAACATAACAAGTGTATCAGAACAATGATGATTATTATAAAATGACTCAAAATGAATGTTAGATAAGCCCTGGTATTTTCCTCGCATACACCTAACCTTATAGTGTATTAACTAACCAGAAGTACTCTAATGTTGCCAGCCATCTAACTTATATGACTGTATTGATTTAATAACTCTACGTTATACCAAGCCATGTATAGTTCCCTTGTATACCCTATGCTGTCATCAGGTCAGCAGTCGGAATTTAGCCCTCCAGCATCTTGTCTCAGCAACCACTCCATTTGTCTAACCCCACTGCTGCACCAGTACTTTATAGACCTTACTAATAATTATGTCTTATTGAGTCAGGAGGGGTCACTCATGCTTGGCTCCTGCTTTGGTACAAAAATATTTTTTAAAAATGCTTTTTTGCTGAAGCGTACAGAAGCTACAGAAGCTATTGCTACTTCTCCTTCCAAGACAGATTTCTGCAGGGTCATCTTAACTTGCAACTCTGATTAAAATGTGTGCATCAGAGCAGTGGAAAGGGTTCTTTCTCTGACTTGTTAGTTTGAATTGTGTGAGAAACCAACATTTCCTAAAGTAAAACTATGGTGATTAAGCACTGGATTGTTAGATTACCTATTCAAAGTCCACCTTACTAGACCTTTTACCTATACATTCATTCTCCAGTGTTAAATGCCGTCATCTGTACATGCAATCAGGCCTGTCTTGCATATAACGTGCATTGCATCTGATTCGGTAAATCAGAGGGTTTGTGAATGCTAACCTACTTTTTAAAAAGTATGCGGCTCATTTCATGATTTGGACAAGGTTTTTCTAATTGTTAGATGGGTTTAGGAAACCATTACGAATCGGTATTTGGAAGGGGTGTGTTAAAGGAGTCCTTTCCAAATGACGATTCCTAATGCTATGTATTACTGTTTTGCAACCTTGTGGTAGCCCATTTGCAAATGGGAAGGGGTTCCTAAGGAATGTATCCCCTTTTGTGAATGTTTAAAAAAGCATTTCTAGGAGTGGGCAATGGTCTTCGGGACTACTGCTTACTAATAAAACATGCTTGTGGAACATTTCATTTTTCTTTTTAAACACTTCCCAGTTTCATTTAGGCTACATTTATAGAAAAAAAGATTGCTTTATTGAAAAGCAATCACAGACATGATGGTCTGCTGACTACAACACGTCATACCGTGCCTGTGATTGTAGCCTATAGTAGTGGGTCACAATTTGAGACCTACTTCATTAATATTTATGAGGTAGGTTGAAGTACGACCCGCTATGATTATGTATTTTCTGAACCAACCCATTAATGCATAGGTCAGTTCACAGAATACAAATGCATTCGGTACAAATTGGTGTGGAAACTGCAAAAACTTTTACCAAATTAAGTTTTTAGTACATGAGGTCCCAAGTCATAATTTTCCCAGTATGATGGTAAAACTTTTGACCAGAAAAAAATCACCACATTTCTCCACATCTTGATCATTGTCAGTAAACTGTGAAAAGTTCCAAGGTTCCAGTCCTTCATAATGTTTCACTGTGAAGAACCATCTAATTTAATCTGACTGCTCCATCTTGGATGAGCCATGGAACATTCCAAAGTCCTGCCTACTTAACATAGATTTCTAATGGTTTTTCACTGCCATTGGGTCACACAGAATAGTTTTTGTTTCAGACATCCAGTTTTCTTAATTTTTACTTATGAAAAACAACTCTTTTAAACTAAGTTGGTTTGCAAACGTAAAATTATTTATTTATGGAACTGTAATGATGTTTTGGTGGTACTGTTGCACATGTACTATGTGTACATTTATTGGGTCATGTCCATGTGAAACTTCTCCCCTGTGTCTATGGCGTCAAGAAGGTCCTACAAAGTAAGGGAGTTGGAGCTATTGCAGCAAAATCTCAGGAACCATTTCTACCTGGATATTTTGCTGTGGACCTGACTTAAGTTGCGAGCCACCTTCCTGTACCATAGCCAATGTCATGGTGTTGAAGAAGCCTTTTATAAAAGCCTACCTGCTTTGGAGCCCCAGTAAAGAAATAAGTTACAGAAGTATTTTGTAATAGTTGAGACATGGAGGTTGTTCTTCTCTGGAAGACTGCAGCAGGTGCCTAGCCTACCCAAAAAGATATCCTCTCCCTGATTAAAATTTGAATGGCTTGTTGTGCTTTGAGTTTTGGCTGCAAAACTCAAAGGCACTGTGGGATTGTTAAAAACAGCATCTGGCTGTTGGAGCCCAACTCAGCTTGCCCTGTTGCAGATTTTTGACCTTCTGTAATTGTTTTAATCTGACGTTAAACCTTTTAATTAGAACGAGCCTTCAACCTTTTCTGACTGTCCTCCATTGCCAGTCAGCTGCGAAGTGTGCTTAGTTTCTAGTCCTTCATAATGTGTGACCATTGAAACACCAACTTAATTCTGGCTGTGCTCCATCGTGGGTGAGTCATGGGGGATGCAGATGTCCTGGTCTACTACAACCCAGAGACTAACATTGACATTTGAGTTTCTATTGTTTCATATGGCACAGGTTTTTTTTTTTTCACAATCACTTCTGCTTTATAATTCCAGGACCTCTGCCAAGGGCATGCTGTGTATGGACAGGTAATTATAATAAATATTTTGCCATGTTTCTACAAGGCATGGAAGTCTTACAAGAGTCTGCTCATGACTTAATAATGCACATCCATGTAGGTCATGTTTTCTAAACGCTACAGATCACTATGCCCTTTTGCCTTTTGTGAAGGTTTTGTCGTGAACAGTTGTTTTTCTTCACATATTTTGACATATAGCGACAATCACTAATTAGTCAAACCCGAAACAGCTAATCATGGAGCTTCTCATCAAAGTCAAACAAGGTCCAAAGGATCAGACACCTCAGGAGCAAACCACAGCAAGGCCCTGTACAGATTCAAGGCCACAGAGGCACTGCACAATGAGAGGCTCTGCCTCATGCATGATTTCTGGAGGGAATACTTTGCAAATGAAAAACACTTTTCAATTTGAATTAAATTACATTTCCAATTAAATCATGGAGGGAAGCACTCCAGACGGAAACTGCTGTCATGAATCCCATGCAGGTTGCTTGATCATGAATTAAATATATGTAATAGCACTGAGTAAACGCCATGCCCTAATAGGTGAAGGATTACATATAAGCGTTATCATATCATCACTTGCTGAAGGGCTCACAGCACAAGCTCACAGCACAACGGATGAAATATTGCAATTTTAATTGTAAATTGTTTCTATTTGGCGCTTACTACCCCTGACGAGGCATTGAAATGCTTTGCGGCAAGTAGCACGCTACTCCAGACTCCAAAGTAAGATTTAAATAGGTAGTAAATTACTAATATGTGCTTCTCTTTTCTTGTGTTAAGTTTGTACTCTTGAGATTTTATGCATTTACTCTAGTGTTTTGAAAGAGATAGATTAATTAAAGTGGATTAGTAAAGGAAAGATCTGACACCTGCCTATTTTGTACCATCATGTTCTGCTCCAAAGTAAAACCAATTCATCATACATAAGGCTCCAGGTTTTAAGGTATTTTGTATTTAATATTTCCGTCTGCATTTACTCATATTTATTTTTGGGACATTTTAGCTGTATTTATCCATATTTATTTTGCGTTTTGTGTAAAAATGAAGTTGTAAAACTGTACATTTCCATAATTATTTAACTGATAGACACATACTCATACTTTGATGTCTGTCGTGATTTAGCTATTTAAGCTGCCAAATATTTTGTAACAAGACATCCACTAAATATTAGCATTATACCATAAATGTATGTTGACGTGCCATTATTCGAAGAAATCTCATTCTGTTTTATAATTTCCCATGCTGTCCATCTGTTCAGCTGTTGGGCTACAATTCATGAAAGACAGCACAAAGAGTCACTTAAAAGAAGCACAATTGTCTGTATTTATCACCTTTTTAAAATAAATGCAGACAGAAAACAAACACATTGTTTTCTGTCTGTATTTATCTGCAAAAATGGAAGACAGGGAGCCTTAACCATAAATGACGTTTTGAGTTTTTTTTGCCAATGCAATAACTTCCACTGCTCCTGGCATTAGACATTTAGGGCAGATCACAAAAGCATTCATAAGTAGAGGAAGTTGTACTCCAGGAATTCTCTGTTGCATACTCTTATATGCCCTTGTGAATTGCCCCAACAACTGAAATGGGAATATTCAGGGAACACATTCAAATACAATTAATACAAATGTAAATGTCTGTGCCTTCTTTTTTACTTTTACTAATACAGAGTCAGAAATTTTAGTTTGATTCACAAAGTTGTGCAAGAGGACTAACAGAGTACTCCTGTAGTACTATTTTCCATACTTATTTTTCGCTTTTGTGAATCAGACCTATTAATGCTTAAAGATAGGGCTGCCAACCATTGCAGGTGGAAGAGAATATGCAATGTTTAGGCAATAAGCCCATGTGTTGTAGTTCTTCTGATTACCTGGTGGTGGAGCAGTATTACAGAGCCAGCAGCCACCTTTTGATGTCCCTATTTACAACGTGGCCAACCCTGGAAACATTTTGAGACACCCATGTGTCCAATCACCTTGATGAGATGTAACAATTTAGTGGTCGAGGATCAAATTCCGAAACCAATTAAGTAGGTTTAGGTGTCATATTTCTATCCCTATTATTATCATAAAGTTACACATTACTAGGGATTCTAAAAAATATCCTTCTTTGTACACAGAAAGCTACCTTGCCTGCTACACGGTGAATGGTTGTATTGGAGGTGCCATGCTGTCAATCATACTGAATGTTAGTGCAGGGCTACCATGCAGAAGTCAGAGCAGAGGTATGTGGCGTAAACCAGGTGCAACTCCCAGAATTAGACTATCATGATATATGCCTGCAAATTTATTTGGAAGGGATAGGACGGAAGAATGTAAGTTAAATGTAGAGTCAAAGACATATCCTATGCACATTTTGAGAAAGAAAATGCTATTTGTAATTGTGTGCTCAGCTTGTTTGAACAGGCTGCCATACCTCTGCGCTTTAGCCATGTTGAGGGAGATGTAGTAAAAAACACATTATTTTGTCATGTTTTTTCAAACTTTTCTTGTACATAACGAATATACAGCACTCCTGGATAAGGACAGGCCTTCGTTGCATACCATTCATGTAAGAATGATATTAGTGACCAATTAGAACACATTGGATTTGTAGTAAAATGCCTCTTTTGTGTGACCACCCCACTTTTTGCTAGCTTTTAAGGCTGGTTTTTGGACTGTACACATTGGGTCACTATTGTCCAGGGTTCAGTGTGTGTGCTCTGACCCCTAAAAAATGTTGAAATTGGCTACAATCTATCACACACAATTGTGGGCACAGAGGGGTCCCGGAAGGGTAGAGAGGTCCTTATCTACAATACAGTTTGAAATAGGGGGTCTAAGGGAACTTTTAGTGACCACAACAAGATTTATTCCCCATCACAATAATTACAAAACAGTATGAAATCTTGGGGTCAATGAAAAAAAGTATTTTAAACAGCACTTCGATATAAAGGGGGGTGTCAGCCTTGCAGAGTCGCACCAAATGACTAAACCTCACAGTGTAAAGCTGTGGGCATATCCCTTAACAGGATGAATTCCCTCACTCACCGTAGGTGACATGCTTCATCATATGGGAATCTCCTCCCTGAGAAAAAACCTAGTTCCTCAGGGGGCTGCAACCTCCTCTCTACGAGGAAGGAGCTCAGGGATGTTTTTATTTTTCTACACCTAAATGGGATTAACTAAATCCACAGATGATGAGTAGATGGTATGTGTGAGGAGGGACGCAGCGCAAAAGAAAATTTGACAAAATGTGCTGGAATTGTATTTAAAACTAGTTAGAGTGTGTAAAGCACAGACTTTATTATAGTACACGCCCTACTAGGATTAAAAATAACAGTGCACCAGCAGTATGGATTTAAACTGCTTCGGTGAGGTGGAAAAAAGTGGTCGACATGTTTCAGCTATAGCCCCTTTGTGGGCAAAGCTTTCTTCAGGACCATTGGTGATGCTGCTGCATAAAAAAGTGAGTGTGATAATAACAACAAAGGATACTTGAACAGGATTCTATATCAGTCATCCGTTCTTCTAAAAAACAGTACCTATAAAGAGAAATACACAACATTATACTTAACTCTTATTATTCAATTGTCAGAGGTCCAAATACTACAAGTAACACCCAAAAATGAAAAAGATGGCTTACCCGCTGACTGCTGGGTAACCAATTTACCTCAACCTGGCAACAGCTCAGGATGGGGCACCGCTCTGAAAAGATGACGTAAATACCAGTATTAGAATCACAAAGGCCTTGAGAGAAACATTGTTCATATGGCAGACCTAGTGCGTTAAGTGAAAAGTAAAAACAAGAAAGCTACTGTAAATACCAAAGTAGAAGCACAAGTGTTTCAAAATGCCTCTAAGTATAGTCAAGGTTTAAGAAGAAGTCAGAAAAGCCAAGAAATAATGGTGGATGATAGCCACCTAAATCATTTGTAGGAACAAGCTGTCGTGTCCCACTAACCGCTTATGCCGAGTTTCTACCACTGAGTGTCCAAGTGCAGCGCGCACTCCCACAAAGATATAAACTTATCACCTGAACAGCACGCTTTGTTCGAAATAGTGAAGGAGTCAGCCGAGTCACCATTCTACTTTGGTATTTACAGTAGCTTTCTTGTTTTTACTTTTCACTTAACGCACTAGGTCTGCCATATGAACAATGTTTCTCTCAAGGCCTTTGTGATTCTAATACTGGTATTTACGTCATCTTTTCAGAGCGGTGCCCCATCCTGAGCTGTTGCCAGGTTGAGGTAAATTGGTTACCCAGCAGTCAGCGGGTAAGCCATCTTTTTCATTTTTGGGTGTTACTTGTAGTATTTGGACCCCTGACAATTGAATAATAAGAGTTAAGTATAATGTTGTGTATTTCTCTTTATAGGTACTGTTTTTTAGAAGAACGGATGACTGATATAGAATCCTGTTCAAGTATCCTTTGTTGTTATTATCACACTCACTTTTTTATGCAGCAGCATCACCAATGGTCCTGAAGAAAGCTTTGCCCACAAAGGGGCTATAGCTGAAACATGTCGACCACTTTTTTCCACCTCACCGAAGCAGTTTAAATCCATACTGCTGGTGCACTGTTATTTTTAATCCTAGTAGGGCGTGTACTATAATAAAGTCTGTGCTTTACACACTCTAACTAGTTTTAAATACAATTCCAGCACATTTTGTCAAATTTTCTTTTGCGCTGCGTCCCTCCTCACACATACCATCTACTCATCATCTGTGGATTTAGTTAATCCCATTTAGGTGTAGAAAAATAAAAACATCCCTGAGCTCCTTCCTCGTAGAGAGGAGGTTGCAGCCCCCTGAGGAACTAGGTTTTTTCTCAGGGAGGAGATTCCCATATGATGAAGCATGTCACCTACGGTGAGTGAGGGAATTCATCCTGTTAAGGGATATGCCCACAGCTTTACACTGTGAGGTTTAGTCATTTGGTGCGACTCTGCAAGGCTGACACCCCCCTTTATATCTAAGTGCTGTTTAAAATACTTTTTTTCATTGACCCCAAGATTTCATACTGTTTTGTAATTAGAGAGGTCCTTAACCATGAGGTTAGAAGGGACACGTCCTCCCTAGTCAATTTACACTGAACCTAATGGGTGTCCCTTCGGAAAAAAGCTGGTCATACCTTCAGCTTCAGAAGAGGTAGAGGGTAGGGTATTTTTTTTGGTTATGGTTGGGGGATTCCTAAATGTTTGATGATTCATCTCTCAAGTGGGGTATACTGAGAGAATCTGAGTCCAATATGTAACCGACCCGTTGCTACGGGTGGGAAGGGAGAAATACTCTTTTCTTTATATAGCCCTCACTCACTCTAGTGGTGACATGCTTCATCATCGGGCTCACCCCAACTCCTAAAGGTCGGGTGGGCTCAACTATCCTTCAGGGAGCACTAATGAAAAGGTGTATGGGGACGTAACTTTAAAGATAAAATTCCTCACCCACTCCTAAAGTATCCTTAATTGATGGAGTGGGAGGGAAGATTAAAAACACAATAATTGGGTATCAGGATGTAATGGTCCTATGACCCTAGAATAGGCACCAACATGTTTCAGACCTCATTAATGGCCTTATTAAGTCCTGGGCTTTCGTCAGGGTGGGATGTAATGAGGTTACTTCCCCCAAAGTCTTGACAAGCCGGGGAGCAGAGCAGCTATTAGGTTACAGCAGGGTCTGACCTTTGAAGAATGTGTGCCTGTAAGGCCTCCCTCCTGTGCTCCCTTGGGAATTGAAGCCCTGATTACATGGGGTAATTCCTCATTAAAATCCAGCGGCAAGTATTAGACTTGTTACCCACTTATCACCTAGATGTGTCCTATGCAAATTGCGTAACATTAATGCACTCACGTCTTTGGGGGTATCGGGCCAGCGTAAGCGCAAATCTTTTGAAGTTATGAGACTGGAAACAGTCAGACCTTCTCAGGACAACCCCTAAACCACATCAGGCTGTACTTTCCTAATGCACATTGCCTTGTACACCCGATGTGCAAACCTTGGGAACATCACCTTGTGCTACCTTGGTGTACTCACATCAACGCTGCTGCACTGGTACACATCACACAATATCTCCTTCACTCACATCTCTGTCTGCTCCCCTAATGCTCATCACCCTATGTCCCCTAATGCAAATTAGCAGGTGACCTTCTTCTCTCTGTGTGCACATGGTTAGGTTAAGTGGGTTTTAAGTAATATTACCCCGTTCAAAAAAAACTATTACGAAAACAAGAGACCTAATAAAATTATACACAATGAACACTATTAACAAGTAAGTAAATTCAATTACTTCTGGTAATATGTGAACATAATCTTTCATTAAAAAATGGTTTCTTTTATTTCCCTTTTTAAAATGTCCTCAAATGTTGCTATTTACTTGGGGTGGTTCCGGGAGGGTGTGACTGTATCCAGTCTCATAACTTCCAAAGATTTGGCTTAGGCTAGCCCAGTACCAGGGGACAGGGCTTGCTAACTAGGTTAGGAAACTGGTTGACAGTCAGGCCTGCTGCCGGACTAAACAGGTGATAGGCAGAGTCTTGGCAGCGTGCGACAATTCTAGCCACTACCTACTGTGGGTGTACTAAACCTGCCCTCTAAGAAGGTCATTTGTTGGTTGAGTCGATACACAAGATGCATTAAATTCATGTTTTGTTCTTTTCAGATGCATGTGCCTCGGTCTCCTCACAGGGGCCGATTCACAGAACCAATCTGAGATAAAATACTAAACTTACTACTTTTGGTATTCACAGAAGGCATTTAGTAATAGTAAAGTTTAGAAATAGTAAAGTTAGGGCTCCTAACTTTACTACTACTAAACTGAGATAAAATCCTAAACTTACTACTTTTGGTATTCACAGAAGGCATTTAGTAGTAGTAAAGTTAGGACTCCTATTAGCATGTGCCAAATATTGTATATCCCTCTGTTAAAAGTAACTCACATGGACATATTGCCAGCGATAGTCCTCTGACTCTAACTAGGGCTTGAATTACCCCCACCATATATTATAACACCCCAGCTACCTGTTCTGAAGTAACTGTTCTGCCCATAATGATCTCCCTGGAGATGGAGGCAGGAGGTCTCTGAAACATAGGTTTGGTGTTTCTGACATGCTTCCAAACGCCCCTAGGCCTAGTAGGAAGGCTAGCCAGCTATACAAGCTCTGGTATTCCTACTTTAGGGGCACCTTGTGACAGCTTTATTTGAGCGGTTGTCTCCTCAAATAAAGTCCTTACTTGGCAGATACAGCCTTCCAAAAGGCTGCTGCCCTCAATGAACACTGTAAGTTTTGCAAGTTTTCCGCTGTCCTCATGGGGAACGAAGGTAAATATTCTACCCCGTTTACTAACGACCACCATCCAAATTCTATATCAGGCCTTTTTCTTTCATTTTTTTTTAGAGTATTTTTTCTTTGAATTTTTAGGTCATGAAATGTTGTATTAAAACCCATAACTAAGAATCTGGTATCGCTGCAACTTTTATACTTCGTAACCTCTCCTTTCTTGTATTACCAATAGGCTCACCACTGCAGAACATCCACCGTACTTTCAGATTATTCCCCGCTGTAAATAAAATTTTTCCCACAGAAAAAAAAATACAATACCTGATTCTGTGAAATTTGAGCTTTCTGAATACAAACCCAAACGCTTGCCTACCTTAACGATTGTAAGGTCGCCACACATCTTTATGATTCAGGGTTAATTAGATCTTGGTCTGTTCTGCGGACACTGACGCAAAATGCTAATTAAAAAGAGCAAAGCGGGGTCAGTAGCAAGCTCATGCATCAATTCTAGCCGGCTGCTGCCACAAATAAGTCTGATTTTATTCACCTAAATCCTGCTTGATTAATCTACAAGAAACCTAATTTAATCCCTGTGAAGTTAATTGGACTATAAATGTGAAGTGGCTGTCGCAAATGAAGACAATTTTGGAAGGTTTTTTTGTGATCTATCAGGAAATATTATTTTTGGTCAGGAATAGCTCAAAGTAACAAAAACATTTGGAAAAAAAAATCAATCAGGCAGTGCTGAGTCAAAACGCACAGTAATGTATCTTTCAAATAGATGTTTTCCAATCGCGCTCCAAATTGCAGTTCAGCGCCGGAGGACCGGAGCGCGTGACAGTAAAAACGGCACTGTGACACAGCCACCTTATTACTCATAACATCCTCTAAATGCATCGCCCGAGAATTTATTCTCGCATCTGAAAAGGTCATGAGGCAAGTTCAGGAAAATGAAATTTGTGGAATCCCATAAAATCGGAAAATATGTTCCATTAAAACGCAAAATATGATTGAATGAGCAAATGTAAAATAACAATAGAAATGCTACTGATGTCAATGTTTGAGACACAGAAGTAGCAATCTTACTCCAAATCATAGGATCTGTTCAAATCCTTCAACTGTAAGTGTTATCACTCAGCCCAATCAGAATTAAGAGGCCACTCATAATGAGGACCTCAGTGTCGGAGGAAAAGTACATTCTATCAAACAAGATCACAGCAAATTGGCAAGTAGCTCCCCTTCTCACAGTGGCGTACCAAAGGGGGTGGGGGGTTCACCCCGGGTGGCACGAGTTTTGGGGGCGGCAGCCTCCCTCCACTCTTATTTACCGCTCTTGGGGCGGCATTCCCCAGAGCGCTCTTCAATGGGCAAATAGGAAAAAATCCCGCCAGCACCCCGTGCCCGCTCTTTTATGCGGTTGCACCGGAGCGGCAAACACGAGGACCGCCACGGATGGCCAAAGTGCTTGCTACGCCACTGCCTTTTCAAGTTCCTTCTCCCTGCTGAAGGCAGGGAGTAGATCCCACTTTCTCCATTGGCACACACCTTTTTGGAGCAATGGCTCTGTCTCAGTTCTAGCTTATGCCTCTGAGCCAATACACATTCTGGACTTCATCTGGCCTCCCCGGATACAACCAGCTTAGGTTTCCCCCCTCTTCTAAGGTCAACATTTTGGGGTAGACTGCATCACTGCAGAAGAGTCCCCACTTCCAAGGACGTCTACTACCTTCAACTGCCTCCTGCAAAATATTTTTGCCGCAGATGTATTGCCATAGTCGTCTTTCACAAAACCGACAATGTACAAATGCACATTATGTACAATCCTCACCGGATTTCACAAGAAAAAGGTGTGTTGCCAGTGTCATCAAAGGCTGTGTGCAACTAGGAACATTTGGGCTTCACAAGTTCTTCAAGGTCTTTCTGAACATCGCCAGCTTTGCAAATCACGAAGCTGGAGAAGTTTAAAATGGCACAAAGATGCCCTGGGCAGCAACAGGAGCATTCCTTGGCAGCTACAAACTCTCATTCCATTTCCTTGATGCCTGAAGTCCAATGGTGAGATGTCCAGCAGAGGAGAAAGAGACGCAATGCTGAATCACAATAGAGCTTAATTAGGAAGGGAAATATACACCACACATAGGATGCAATAATTGATTGTGCTGGTTATAATATTATTTTACCATTATTTTAGGAACAATTACAGAACTGATTCCAACAAGCCAACCATATGATAGTATAAAGGTATATTCGGAATTGCACAGGAAGGTCACAGGGATGTTTGGGATTGGAGTAGTCTAGAAAAACAGTTTGGGGGTGATTCACAAAGGTAATCTTAGACAAAAGTCTAACTTTACAACTTTTGGAATTTACTGATCCTTTACGAGTCATATCTTTACGTCTTCAGTCAGGCCGTACTCTCCGCACCCGGGCCGTACTCTCCGCACTCTGGCCATACTCTCCGGCTCGGGCCATCTACATCTGAGTGTAATTATAAATAAATACACTTTGGTAAAGTGCTGCCCCCTGTACTAGGGTTCATGAGACTGTCTACGTCTTTTGATTCTGTAAACAGGAGCAAGTTACGGCTAATGTTACTAAAATTCAGTATCAAGGTCTCCTTGGTTAATTTTCCGTACTGTTTACACGATGAACTGAGAGCCAAGGTTCCTATTAGTGCTAAAGGCGAAGCGTCGCCATTATTCAGTTTGAAGCGTGGTGTCTTCCAAGGGTGTATTATAGCCCCCCGGCATTTTATTATGTTTCTCATTATTACGTACATTGTAATTTTAGAGTCCCTTTGACTCATGTACTTAACAACTATGTAAACACTTAGGTGTCTATTTTACTGACAGTTGTTAATTGCTGACCAAGGAACTTGCTGTCTTAATTGCATATTCACTGATGATTTTTAATCTCTGATGGGCTTCTATGCATTTTATATCAGTTTATATTTGTCTTTTATGGCTGGACCCGCCGTATGCAGAGCTTTGAACTTTGATAATATATGTAATCAAAGACTTAGTCCAGTGGCTGGAAAAGGCACTCACTTGTCCACGCCTGAAGGATAAAGGTTTAATTGTCAATGTCCTTAGCAACTGTTATCTTTTCATCCACTTCATCTTTTAGGCACTAGACTGGAGAATGTGATATTCATCTGGTTATGGATTTTTTTGAAAGGGTGTGTTTCTTTGATAGTATGAAGTCTGGCTTTAGATCACTTTATAAAATGGTGCCAGCTTTGGTTTTTAGGCGAGCAGTTTACTGACAGAAGTGAAAGCGAGCTGTACTTCAGACCTAGTGATGCTCAACCTGCCTCTGACACAATTGATTAGAAATTGATGCAGCAAATGATCACTTTGCTACTGCACAGCAAAGCCTAGTAACCGGTCAGGGGTTTTAATTTTCTTCAAGCGTTAATTTCTGGAGCTGGCCAAGTTGTTTTCAACTTTGATAAATATTTATGTACTATCATTGAATCCATATTTCAGAATCATTGAGTGCGGTATCATCAGTACCTGATGGCACCAGATGTATGTCCAATTCCAAAGAAACTCACTGGCCTTTCTTAAGTCCCTAACAAGGTGCCTGTCTAAAGTGGGCAATTGTTTACATTTTAATTATTGTTTTAAGCTCAATCTATACAAATACAGCACAGGATAAGAGTTGTGGGTTTAAAAAGCCAACGTACCTTAATGCCCAGGAATTAGGAACTATACAAACCATTTATTAATGATTTGAGTGAACCTTGCATTCGTGCTCAACTTCAGTTGTGACAAGAACACTTAGGGCCCGATTCACAGAACTAACTTAAGACAAAATCCTAAACTTACTACCATTTTCGTATTCACAGAAGGCACTTACTCATTTTGGTATTCACAGAAGACACTTACTCATTTCGGTATTCACAGAAGTTAGGAGTCCTAACTTTAGGACTCCTAAATGCCTTCTGTGAATACCGAAAGTCTTAAAATTAGGATTTTTCTCAGTTTAGGAGTCCTAAAGTTAGGACTCCTAACTTTACTACTACTAAACTAAGAAAAATCCTAATTTTACGGCTTTCGGTATTCACAGAAGGCATTTAGGAGTCCTAAAGTTAGGAGTCCTAACTTTACTACTACTAAATTGAGAAAAATCCTAATTTTAAGACTTTCCGTATTCACAGAAGGCATTTAGGAGTTCTAAGGTTAGGAGTCCTAACTATACTACTACTAAACTGAGAAAAATCCTAATTTTAAGGCTTTCGGTATTCACAGAAGGCATTTAGGAGTCCTAAAGTTAGGAGTCTTAACTTTACTACTACTAAATTGAGAAAAATCCTTATTTTAAGACTTTCGGTATTCTCAGAAGGCATTTAGGAGTCCTAAAGTTAGGAGTCCTAACTATACTACTACTAAACTGAGAAAAATCCTAATTTTAAGACTTTCGGTATTCACAGAAGGCATTTAGGAGTCCTAAAGTTAGGACTCCTAACTTCTGCGAATACCGAAATGAGTAAGTGCCTTCTGTGAATACCGAAATGAGTAAGTGCCTTCTGTGAATACCAAAATGTTAGTAAGTTTAGGATTTTGTCTTAAGTTAGTTCTGTGAATCGGGCCCTGCAATTGATCCTAATCTCTGTAAACAGTTTGAAAATATTAGGATTAATAATGAACGTTTCATGCCTCCAACATTTAGAATGTGCTAATTACCCATGAGTATCAAAGCTTATAGTGACATTGGGGCTCTTGATCCCCAACCTAAAAATAGATGAATCCACACAAAAGTCCATGTGCAAGATTCCCCTTGTATTTGGCAAAGAGACTGAAACTAGTGAAGAACACTACAAGTCAGATGAGTAGAGGGGCCTCATGTTTCGAGAATGTAAAATCCAGCTCCAATCACCATCATCTGGTTCCCTGTCTTCACAAGGTGGCCAACTAGGTGGCAAATGTAAATTGAGGCTCAATGAAGACAAGAGTGAGGTATTACTACCGGGCAATAGCCTCATTATAAAATTGCTTAGCAGGACTCCCCAGACCCAAAGTGGTGATAACGAGCCTCGGAATGTGGCTCAATTCCAGTCTCACCATGGAGCACCAAGCAAAAAACTGGCCGCTAACTGTGTTGGTGCCCTAAGACTTCTAAGAAAGGTACTAAACCTGCTTCCTTCTTAACCAGTAGACTAATTGTCCAGGCCCTTATTATCTCCTGTCTCAATTATGGCAATGTTCTGTACTTTGGGTCACCTCGATAAGTGACAAAAAGGCTACAGACTATACAGAATGCCACTGCACGATTTCCCCAGGCATCAATCTGCTAAAATGGCTCTGAGAGGTTTTCAGAAGCTCCCTGTGGAGATGCGGGTTCAATTTAGCCCCCAGACTCCAAATACCCTTCTCCTTGAACTTTGCCAGCAGTCTAATGAGCTTTCTTTCTGTAAGGCCTGAAGACCTAGCTTTATGGTAGATAGCTCCTCTAGTAAATTATTTGTAATGTTACTGTTTTAGCGCTGGGAGAGTAAGCGTTTTACAAGACTCTCAGAACAGAATAGAATGGAATCTTATGCAGTGAAACCTGGATATTTGTGACCCTTGATGTCAGATTCAAGTTATCAGAAACAGGCTTCACTGTTTTTCTGATCACTGAAGAGGAACATGATCAGGTTTCATTCGTTCAATAAAAGCCTTATATACCCAGTGGTAGGTCCACAGAGAGTATATAGCTGAATATACACCCGAGTCTGTATGCACACATATGGTTGGAGATTTAGCTCTCCCTTTCACCAGGTCTCAGATTTGTCATGTTTTCCAATTGATGTTACAGGCCCAACCTTTCTAAATATGCCGCTCCCTTCATAAATGTTTTCATTTCAGTTTTCGTTTTTGCTAACATTTGTGCAATGTGATAATGACCCCTTGGTGACAGTTTCTTTAAGTTAAAAAACATAAATGTGATAATGACTAGCAGAAGATTTGTTAACAAATTAATGACATTTGATAGTCCAATTCCTTATGGTGCATATCAGCAAATTCATGACCATTAAGTAAGATTTCTCTTCCAAAGCAGATTGCGTAGCATGAGTTGATTGCTTCACATTTTGGAGATTAAGTTGCACTGTGGAATTCAATTGTTCTTGAAGTGCCAACCCCCCAAAGGTTTATGTGGTAGCAATCATTTGTTCGCCTCATTTCAATAACCATCACATTATTCATTAATCCTTTGATGTTTGCTGATCAAACTGCCTGTGACTGTGAAACATCTGCAAATTACAAAATTACATCTGAACAATACTGTAGTCTAGTCAACAACTGTGTTTATTTTGTTTGTATTCCTTAGTTAATCTGTGAACACAGCACAGCCACAGGAATCCCAGCCATAAAATCATGTGTTTGAAAGATAAGCACTGTATTAAATATCCAATTAACCACGGTCACCAGAGGAATCAACGCTTATGAAACTTTATCAGGTAAAGATTAATCTATTTCAAGCATTACCCAAAGTCTCATAAAAGAGCTCATGAATTTAGATTGGAATCCGCTTATCTGAAAGCATATTAACGCGGAGTGAGATCTGCTCATTCAACGGATTGAGTTGGTACGCCAGTTCATATCACATTTCTATTTTCTGTAACAATCCCTGATTTTTATTTCTTTGTGAGATTATGAGGAGGAGACAGTTATTGAGTGCGTATCATGATCAAACTAAAAACCCTCAGTTCTGCCCTAATCACAAGAGCCTATGATGAGAGATTATTGGTAACAGGTTACTGGCAGTGATTGAGATTTCATATTTGATGGAAAGAGACATTTTTCCCAGGATGTTCGGAAGTTGTTTTTTTTTCACAAGAAGCCCAAATTGTCATTTCTAGTTGAATTATTTGGTGCCACTGTGATCCTTTAGGCCGGAAGTGCATGCACCCCATATCATAAAGTTGTATGTTCTGATTCAGACTAGCAGAAACCTCCTATCAGTTCATTCACTTAGTAACAGATGCAATGAGTGTTGCATCTCTCTCATAAACCTTAGAATGAATTTGAAAACTCTGTAAAGACTATGGCCAAATGTGAGCTGGTTGGAGTGATATCCCTGTGGGAGATACCACCCTGCCTGTTACAAGTTGCACCTCACCCTGTGTTTCAGTGCATAGTTTTCTCCTGCTGAAAACAGGGAGTATCTGAATTATAAACCCAGCAGGAATGAGGAAAAGGCTGTTCAACTGGGTCCTGTGAATCTGGTACCAGCATGTTATTCCTCATTCCCTCCCAAAAACGTGTAATAGCACAGTGTAATGGAGGACTTATTACATGGAATTATGACTTTGAAGCTGTTGATGACAAGTAGCAGAAAAGTAAGCCATAACCAGTGAGAGCAACCAAGTGAAGGTCCATTACAGGTGTTATGCCATGCTATATTGATTAGTATAGTGCACTAATCCCCAGAGATGCTATCCAGGTGTTTGGGCAGATGTGAAGGTTTGTGGTCCCCAAGGTGCTTATACAAAGAGCCAGGTCTTTAGCTTATTGTGGAACTTAAGAAGTGAGGACGAGTCTCTGATGTGTTGAGATAGGTTGTTGCATGTCTTGGATTAAATGCAGGAGAATTAACAACCTCCAGTTTTACTTTTGCTGGTGCAGGGAATGTGTGCAAGTGAAGCAGAGCGTAGGTGTCTGGTCGGTTGGTGAAAGTGTATGTGGTTGTTCAAGTATTCTGATCCTGTGTTGTGTAGGGCTTTGTATGTGTGTGCGAGAAGTTTGAATTCGATGCGCTTGTGAATGGGGAGCCAGTGAAGTTTTCCTAGGTGTGGTGTGATGCCCGAGGTGGGTGTACAATTGAAGCATGGTTGGCGCCCTGTTGAAGAAGTACCAGGTTAAGTTGAATCACGAGTGGATATGGGACAAACCGGGTTTGGACCTGTGAGATTTTGTCATATATTTACAAACTGCAGAGGTCACAACTGGGCACTTAATAAGAATATGGACCACAGTAAACCTTAGTGCTTCAGGACATGGATTAGGATCTATGGTGCTGACGTCGATAAACATATATATATGTATGTGTATATATACATATATATCCAAAGAAAATCCTAGGGCTGGTTCAGTAACACCGGCGCAACACCAAGGCACAGACTCCACAAGCGATGATGAATCAAGTGTCTTTATTCCAACATAAAGATATCCAAAAAATACATTCACTGAAAAAAACACAGGTTACAGGGACGTTACAGTTAGAAATGAGCATTTAAAAAACCTTAGATATTCACGGCAAAAAACAAAGGTTACAGGGACGTTATAGTTAGGCTTACATTTCTCTCATACAAAAAATTCTGTCGTTATAGTTAGCTGAGCTAACTGTAACTAGTGCTCCCGCAATGCACTGCTTATGACCTCAAATATTACATCACTCATGACATGGTCAGTGACATCACTGATGACAAGTCAAATGACTGGTGGTCGAAGGCCATGCCTCTTTTTACACCACTCAGCAAAATCGCCTCTTTGTGCACTGCTGGTGGGGGGATGAGGTCCCCTTATGTCCTGAGCGCTTCAGGACTAAAGGCGATTTCATCCACCAAGCAGCAGTGCACCAGGAAGCGCGTTTGCAGAGTGGTGGAGAAAGGGGGCGTGGCCTCTGACCACCTCTCAGCAATCCAGCTGTGTGGGGCTTACTGGAGGTAACAAGAGGTCTAGTATGCCCCCAGGGACCCTCAAGAGGCAAGGAGACTTCATCCCCCAACCAAGAGCGCACTGGGAGGCACGTATGCAGAGTGGTGGAGAAAGGGGGGTGGCCTGCAGCTACCTCTCAGCAATACCCCTGTGGGTCTGTGAGTGGGTGTGTGATTGGCTATGTGAGTGGCTGTTTGGGTCTGTGAGTGGGTGTGTTAGTTGTTTTGTGGGTGTGTGAATGGATGTGTGAGTGGCTGTAGGGGTTTCAGAATGAGTGTGTGAGTGGCTGTGTGGGTCTGTGATTGGTTTTGTGAGCAACTAGGCCAGAACGGAACCTCACCTGCCACTTTAGTCAAAAAGAATCCACAGTTTTGCACAAAATGTCTACCCAACTGGAGTACCTTTTACTGGTTAATTAGTAAGTGCTACCGTGTTAGGTATTAAATAGTGCCTATTCTACACTACATCTGTGTAATGGGCCACGAGGAAATGTCTCCAGTGACATTGTATGCATGTAATTTTGACAATGTGATTGTGCCTCGAGCATCTTGATCCACAAATCTGTGATAACACGAATCCTTGCTAGACAAGAGGAAGAAACTACAAAGAGGGGAATCTCCACCAAACAAGGGTACTTCCTCTTAATTTTATGAAGTGCTACTTGGTTTGGTGGAGATATCCTCGTCTTCCTCTGCATCAAGAACGTGCCACCAAATTCGGTGGGAAACGCACTATGGGGCCTTTTGGTAAGCTTTCCATTAATGTGGGAAAAGGCGGAAAGATATTTTCATACTACTAAGGTAATTTGGGTGGGACCAAATGGGCGGAACTTGCAGATGATTTTGGGCATTTGCATACTCAGGGTGATTAAAAGTGAGAACCATGGACTCTGCTCTCACAAGGAGATGGCAAGAAAGAAATCACTTGTCACATTCACTACAGATCAGATTGTGTTCCAACAAGTAGGTTGCAAAACTGATGTACTGGGCTTCTGATCTAGTTGCACTGACAGCTGAAGAAATGAGGGGCAGATTTACAAGCCACTTGCGATGCTTTTGCACCGCTGTTGCGTCACTTTTGTGATGCAGCAGCAGCGTAAACAATGCGACCAATTTACAACGTGACGCATCTTGGGAGATGCATCACGTTGTAAAGTCCTGCATCACATTATACCTGCATCAGGTATAATGTATGCAGGGTGGGTGTTCCCACACAGGAAAACCTCGTAAAAGTGACACAGTGAAATCTACAAGATTTCACTGAGCCACTTCTGGGATGCCACTGCATCAAAACCTTAAGAAGTGATGCAGTACAATAATTATAGGCCTCAACATCCATTGCTGGAGTTGCGTTGTGCTTGCGACACTACTGCAGTAATGTGTGACTTTTCGGTTATGTTAGAAATGGGATTTCTGCTAGGCTAGGGCAAGGGCTGAAGCCACGCAAAAATCTCCACTCTAGTCAGGATAAGGGAGTTACACTCCTAAAATCACCTCTGCTCACCCCCTTGGTAGCTTGGCACGAGCAGTCAGGCTTATCTTAGAGGCAGTGTGTAAAGCATTTGCACCTAACCCACAGTAATACAGTGTACGCACTACAAAAAGACACCACACCAGTTTGGAAAAACATCCAATATTTTTATATAATTAAAACAAGACCAAAAACGAAAAAAATCCACAAAACTATATGTTAAAAAAAAGTCTGTAGTTATCAAAATAAGTTTCAAACAAAGTTCCTCGACATCGATAGCTCCATCCGGGGCTACCACGGCGTCGTGAACAACAAATCCAACAGTTCTGGCTTGTTGTGGGGTCGCGGGCCTGCTACGGTGTCGGGAAGACCCGCAAACAGTACCGGTGAGAAATGCAGGGCGATGAGGCCCTCGACGTCACTCGCGTTGCAGGTCGAGATCCTCTCTGATGAAATCAGGAGCGCTGGCGTCGGCAGGCAACGGGTGCTGCGGTGCGAAGTGCAGCGGTGCGGCATGCGGTGCCCTCAGGTCGCGTTGCGAGCAGCAGCTCGGGGGGGTGGGGTGTCAGATGGCGCCGTCGGTGAGACCAGGGTCGTGGTGCGAGATGCAGGCAGTGCTCGTCACGGTGCTAGCAGGTCACGGTGAAAGCAGCGGTGTCATCGTTGCTGAAGGGCTGGTGTCGGCTGATGAGCGGGAGTCGATGGTGCCGGCGTCGGTGGGCCAAGGCTGCGGTGCGGGATGAGGGCGGTGCTTCGTGTGACTTACGAGCGGTGCCCTCGACCGATGGTGCAAGCAGCAGCGTCAATTTTTGCGTGGAGCGGTGGCGTCGGGGAGCCCAAGGTATCCTCGTAAAGCAAGGCGGTGCGGAGTGCAGTGCCCATGGGTCACGGTGCGAGCAGCGGCTCGATGGTGGCATCAACAGGCATCGTCGGTGAGACCAAGGTCGCAGTGCGCCGTTCCGTCGATGCTCTCTGCGGTGCCAAGGCTTCGGCGTGAAGCGAGGCGGTGCGGAGTGCGGGGCCCACAGGTCGCAGTGCAAGCAGCGGCTCGGTCGTGGCATCGACAGGCGTCGTCAGTGAGACCAAAGTTGCGGTGCGGCGCTGCGGCAGTGCCCTCTGTGGTGCCGTCAGGACACGGAGTCGGCAGCGCCATCGTAGAAGTCATTGAGTTGCTTTTCCTCTGATACAGCACAAAACACACAGTTCCCAGTGCTGTGGGCAGAAGAGCTTGGAAGTCTTTGCTGTTCCTGAGACTTCGTGAACAGGGGGCAAGCTCTACTTCACGCCCTTGGAGCGACTCACAAAATAGGTTTCAGAAAGTCCAGTCCAGGTCTTTCACTGCCCAAGACAGAAGCAGCCACTGCAGGTCAGCCCAGCAAAGCACACAGCAAAGCACACAGCAAAGTGGTAGTTCCTCCTCACTGCTTCTCCAGCTCTTCTTCTGGACAGTCTTCTTGATACCGATGAGTTCTAAAGTTCAGGGGTCTGGGCCCTAGTATTTGTATCCAAAAATCCTTTGATCCTCTAGGCAGAGGGTGTCTGTGCCCAGCCAGAACCAGTTCTGCCTTCTCTGGTGTGAATTTCTGGCAGGAGGTGGAGACAGGATTGTCAGAGGCAGACCAGGCCCTTTGAGGTGCAAGGAAATCTCCTCCCCCTTACCCCATTGCAGCCCAGGTCTATTCAGCCCTTTCCTGACCCTACCTAGACTATCTGGAGCCCTCCTGCTCCCCAGCCTTCTGTCATCCGAAACCCAGACAGGCAATCCACATTCCAGCAGAGGCACACGGGATGACTGAGCAAGAAAATACTTACTTTCTAAAAGTGGTATTTTCAAACACAGAATGTAAAAATCACCTTCACTAAAAGATGTATTTTAACATTCTGAGGTCAGGCCTACTAAACTCGAATTTCTACCTTGTTCCCAGGGTCAGTTTAGGATTATAAAATGTTATAATCAAACTGCCCATTCTGGCCAATGAGAACAGATAGCCTTGCAATAGTGAAAAACGAAAAATGGCTGTTATTCACTATCAGGACATGCCCTACCGTTCACATACACTGCACCCTGCCCACAGGGGTACCTTGGGCCTACTCTAGTGGTGCCTGGCATGTAAGAAAAGGGAAGGTTAGGGACTGGCAAGTGTGTGCACTGGCCAAGTCGTCATGGCAGTTACAAACTTTGCGCACACTCTGCAATGGCAGGTCTGAGGCACTTTTCAGGGCTACTCACATGGGTGGCACAATCAGTGTTGCAGGCCCACGAGTAGCACGTGATTCACAGGCCCTGGCACACTCAGTGCACTTTACTAGGGACTAACAGGTAAATCAAATATCCAATCGAGGAAACATCAATCCATAACACAATTGACACATGAGCACCTGCACTTTACCACTGACCAGCAGTGCGAAAAGTGCGCAGAAACATTACGCCAGCAAAAACATAGTCAAAACCGGGAGGTCATAAAGAAAAAAACTCAGGGGAAACACGCCAAAAGATGCCGTCTAACAGGTTAACAGATGCATGTGACCTGACAAAGCTAAAACAACCACTCTTTAAGGAAATGGTTGTACCGTCACTGATTCATAACACAGGACCCGTATAGCACAGCTCCACTTGGAATCCATGTCTACAACAAAGGACATAGTTTAAAGATTTACTATGAGGACATTTCTAAAGCACATTAAAGGGGTCATATGCAGATTGAAGATGTTTGGCCCTTTTAATACCAGACATGCTCAATTTCATTTGAGTTGCTGGCTTCATGACACAACAGGAACACACTTATGGTGCACACAGCGTATTACCATTTCAAATGGACTTTGTTTATTGCATACTTTGTCATGTAGGGTGACTGGATTACACCAGTGCTCAAACAGAAACTCACTTACATTTGCATGCAATAGGATCACTGTTATTATTATTATTATTGTTTTTAATAAGCAGCAAGCCCCACAATAATATTTTACAGCAACAGGCACCTTAAAAAATAACTATATCACTACTTAATAAGTAAACAGATAAACATTCTAACAAGTTTTACAGCCACTTCCACACTCCCCAGTGACTGTGTAACAACACACATTACAGTCCACCCTCTCTGTTCCAGATCCTGCCATCTACTCTTAGTTATATAGCCTACATGGGTTTGGTAATCTAGATGATTTGTTTCAAAGGAAGGATGGTGCGAGGTCCAGAGACATTGCACACTCATCCGTCAGTCCTTTACTCCTATTGGTCCAGCAAATTATAGTGTGAAGAAATGTAAGACTAGATCGTCTAGATGAGAGGGATATATGATGGACACATTTAAATTGATAATATGCATAAAGGAAGTGTAAGAGGTCAGAGGCGAGTATATCATAGCAAAGGTCTTTTCCTACTGCACAGAGGTACACATGAATCTTATTGAGCCAAAACTCAGGTATACTACAACGAGGTTCTTCTTTGGAGACAGGGTGGAATATATGAAACTATTTATCGAAAGGCATGAGGGGGGATTGTACAAATCATCACCTCCACTGAGTATGTTAACGTCCACTCGGTTCTGGAGAATATCAATGTTTTTTTTAAAAGATGTTCATCTAAGGAAAGGTCTTAGTATATGACTATGGACGCTTCTTTTATCTCCACATATCTATGCTCCTTTTAATGATTGTATGAATTAACAGTTGTTTTATACTTCAACTTACATTGTGATCTCTTTTAAAATAAATTTTTATTATGTAATATCTGTATGTTTTTTTCGCTTTTATGATTGTTTGAATCAGCAATCGAATAAAGCTGTGATTGAATTGAATTGAGTATGTTTATACTGTAGCAGCACAGCACTAAAAGCGTCTTCTCTACGACTTTTGGAACAGGTCATTCTTCCGCTTGGTACCGCTCCCCATAACAATCTAATCCACGTACTTTTAAGGATGTGCCTCTCCCTGAACTGGAACTTAGGGCAGGCCTCTCCAGGGAAAAAGCTTCCTTTTTCTGATTGGTACATCTTTCTCTGTGCAGTCAGGTCCCCATTTACACACTGGTGTTTTGCACTGTTTGGAAACTTGAGGTCATTAAATTGCCCATGTGCAATGTCATAGAAACATTGGAAAGAAGGTTTTAACACTTTTTCCCTCCTATCAGATTACTGAGGCAGTTTCAACAATAGGCCCAGTATCAATGGGGTAATGCAGCCCATCCACCATGGGAAGACACGTTGGCAGCTGCAAGGCATCTAGTGATGGAATGCTCACCTTATCTATTTTGCTGCACTAGGTCCAGTCTGGACCTGCGGTGGTCTCAGATTATCAAGAAATGGACAACATTGACTACATGCAAAGCTTCAAAAGTGTTCTCCTGGGTTGCGCTTGCACTTAAAGGGGCTTCAGCTAAATAGCTTCAAAAACTGAAGACCAACTTATAGTTGAGAAAATTAATATTTAAAAAGATTTCCAACTAATGAATCATATATTTATTTAAACATGTATAGCTGAGGGGCTTCCAGGGTGCTTCGAAGTCAGGATTTTAGCCTCCAGTTGGGAGAGGTGCAACATATTGATGATAATAAGCCAAGAGATCATTGAAATGCTTGCCTGTACGTCGGTCCAAACACCTGCAGCATCAGAAGAGCCCAATATGAAGGGTCAAGTTTAACGACCAAGCCTCCACATTTAGAGCAATATTAAAGCAACATAAGGCAAATTTGTTGTGTATCAGTGATATGACAAAGGGTCAGTATGCACCCTCTTTCCTCCCTGCAATAGGTCGGCAACCCACGCGTATCCAGAACGGTTCCACAGAGATCAAACCTGCTCTGCCTGTCTATATAGTCATGCAGCCATTCCTGAGTCACACAAACATGTTCTCAGTTGAAAACTTGAAAACTACTGTGTCCTGGCCTTCCATCCTGGCTGCAGGGACTCACTATTTCTGTGTGCTACTGGCAAGCTCAGTGTTAAGGACTCTGATCCCCATGAAGGAAAGGATATGCGAGATGGGACACTGGAAGACTGAGGTCCCGAGAGGTTACATGGTCCATGAAAACTCCCCACCAAAGAAAGGATCTAGTGGTGAATTCATATCTCGGGCGCTGAGTAGAAAAAGCTCTCTGAGGCTCAAAGAGCCAGATGTATCAAGAAATGCTTTTGCGATTCTGAAATAGCGAATTTTACCGATTCGTTATTTTGGAATCGCAAAATGCAATGTAGGAATTACAAATTTTTTTGCGATTCCTTAACGTTCCCTAATAGCAAATTGCAAATTGTGTTTTGCTATTAGGGAATGCATTCCCATTCATTACTATGGGCCTATAGGCCCATAGGAAGGAATAGGAGTGTATTGCAAATTGCGATGACCAAATTGGTAATCAAAATTTGGGAATGCAAATCCAAGGGTTCTAGGGGGCCTATGGACACCCCTGATGCACCCCCAAATAAGGTAAGTGAGCACATATGGCGCACACACATGTCCTAAGGTCATGTGTACGCGCCACATGGCACTTTGAAAAATGCACTTTTGTGCATTTTTCAAAGTAATCTCAAATTACCATCAACTTGAAGTTGATGGTAATTTGCAAATCATAAATGCAAATTGGCATTTAGCAATTGCATCATGCAATGCATTTAGGGAACCGCAAATCGTGATTCCCTAACTGCATTCACAATTTAGGCAATTGCAAAAAATTTCGATTACCCATATTGCGAATGCCAAATGTTTCATACATTGTACATGGCATTTTTGCGTTCGCAGACGGGACGATTCTGCGAATCGGCCCATTTGGGAACGCAAAAAGCCTTGATACAACTGGCCCTTTGGGGCTTATTTATGAGAAACTAATGCAGCACGGTGCAGCAAGTGAATTGGCAGCGCCATGCTGCGTTAGTTTCAAGGCACAAGGATGCGTCATATTTACAGCAACATGTTGCATCTCTGTGCCTTTCCCTGCACTGGTGCACAAACTACTGCCATGCGCCGGCGCAGGCACCCTTGCACAATGGTGCAAGGATGCCTGCATCATTGGGAGATTGTTTTTGTGCAGGTAGGGGCACTTTCCTGCACAAAACAATCACTTGAGGTGATTTCCTCTTCCAATGCGTGCTGTAGAATGCAGCACACATTGAAAGAGGAAAAAACTAGGAGATATTAAAACATTTCTCCTCGTTGCACATCTCTACGCCACCCCTGGGGGTGGCGTAGCATTCTGACGCATTTCCAGATTCATGAATGCTCGTAAATCTGGAAATGCATCGGTGGACATGTGTGTTGCGTGGGAACACCCACAGCAACACGCAGGTCACACCCCTAATACGCAACATGTTATGTGAAATGGAGCGATATTTATGAGCACATGTAAAGCACGCAGGGTGGCTTTACTTGTGCACGCAAATTTTACGCAGCAGGTTGCGCCGCCGGTGCATCAAGCACCGTGACGCACCGACGAGGCTCACAAATAAGCCCCTAAATTTCCAATGCAATGGGCTAATCCTAAGCAGATGGATTTTCAGCTGGTGAAAAATCGACCAGTTTTACATTAAGGGGCCGATTCCGATCCGGGTCGAAAAGCACTCCGACCGAGCCGGATCCGGAGTGTTTTCCGACCGAGCCGGAATTCTGCAGTCCGATCGAGTGAGTACGATGCGGCCGTATGCTGACTGACTCGGTTCGGTCGGACTCCCATAGAAGTCAATGGGAGCCGGTCGTACGACGTGTACATGGGCTCCCATTGACTGAATGGGTACGTCGCGGACAAGTGCGCCCCCTACAGTGAGTACGCGTCGGTGCCATCCGCACCGTACATGCCTGTGTTGGGGAGACCCATCTCCCCCTGTGTCTGAGTCGTAGGGCTGCGGGTGACAGGGGGTCCGACGCGGACCCCCAAAGGCAACCACCCGGACGATTTGCGAGCCGGACACTCCGGCTCGCACAGGCTGTCTGATGCGTGCATCGTACTGGCTCGGTCGTGAATCGCATCCAGTGCACACCACGGTTAGCTTCCGACCGAGACGTACGGAGCGGTTCGGACCTGGAAACGAGTCGGTTGGTGTATGTCATGTAGCTCGCATCGTACTTGCTTGCCCGTACAGCTGTACGAGTCGGGCTGAAAACATGCGTATGGCGCGTAGTTTTTCCAGCCGGATCGCATTCGGTGCCCTTCCGACCCGGATCGGAATCGGCCCCTAAATATTAAGGTTCCAATGTCCCTTAACTTTTTTTTATTCTCCAACTAAGGATAGCCATTTTTCTACACCGCATGAAACATGAAGGTATTTGGATGCCCATCACATTCAATTTAAATACATGCTCCAGCCTTTGTTGGCACTAACCTTAGCTGCCTAACTGGGTGTGAAAAGCTATACTGCTTAGTGGTTGTTCTCTACCTTCCCACTGACCACGCGCCTGATCTTCCCCTGTGATAAACCCTGTTCCAGACCTAACATTTTACCCGGTACTGTGAAAAATCCACCATAATAGTAAAGTGTTTGCCCTGCTAATTAGAATTTCATGCTGTAGAAATTTGAAAAACTGATTGCTGAATCAGGATCTGTGAACTGTACCCACAAATCTAACTTTTTAATCCACCTAAAATGAATTCACAGCACTTCCAAAGTTCCTTCTCCACCAGGATTACTGCTCAGTTGCAGTTGTACTGTCATTATATATTACCACCTCTTGTTGGATATCTGATGGGGATGAATACTACCAGGTGTTAGAGCAGATTTATCAATAAAGATTAATGTTCATTTTCATTTGTTGAAGTTAGCAAGTAAGTCGTAAAACTAATGTACTGGTTCTCTGATCTAGTTGCACTGACAGCTGAAGAAATGTGTCTTTTAAACGTTGCACAGCCGGCATGATTTCTCTTTCTCATTTAGTACCTTCCTTTTTCATAAAGTAGATGAAATTTTGATATTTCCTGTGGTGCTGTTCATTTGCACTGTATCGAAAAATGTGCCTCGAAGGAAGCCGGCATGTAAGCTTGAAATGTTCAGGGCTTATCCTGCTTGCTGATCCAACTGTGCTCCTATTTAGCATTTAATGGAGCATGGTTCAGTAGTATAATGTCATATGCCCTTGTATGCGGGTAAAACTGACTGATAGATTTATAACTGTAGGTGGGTCCCTAAAGTGAGCCTGCTTTACATAATACCATTTCTGCAATTTTGATTGGTTTCAGTAAATGTAACTTTATTACTTCAGCCCATCGTACCACCTCACTTTATGTGGGGGGCAAGATTCTCTATTCCTGTGAACCTATATAATGTGGTGTTTTTGGCATGTATGCCAGACCAGTGCTTAATTTGAGCCGGTGGTTTCTGGTGCCCGGCACCGGTACTGAATCATCAACACTAGCGCTTATAGCGCAAACTCGATCCAATTGGAGTGCTTTTCATGAGCACCAGTTAAGGACACACTCATTTTTTGTAAGCACAGGAGATTAAGAAATTTGCCCAGAATGTTTGAATCGATGCCAAGACTCGAACTTGGTACCCCAGCTCCAAAGTCAGCAGCTCTGCCCATTACACCACATCCTCTCCCCATTCATGGTTAGTAGTTGGTTCTGTTTTAGGTGGCGCTAACAGGAGAAATGGGCTGGTGCAAGCTGCCTCCTGACAAGAGCCCTGGCACTTATTTATTTTTGTACAAATTAACCACTGTGCAGCGAGACATTTCCTTGCTCTTGCCAAAGGCACACATCAGGCCAGTTGTCTTGTGGTACTTATACTTAAATATTTTAGAGACCTTTCCTTGCTCAGACCGAGAGCACTGAAGGCAAGGGGGGCATCCCAAAAGGTCGATATGGAAGCAAGTTTAACGGGAAGGAGAAGTAGTGGTGGCTGGCCTTCAAGACAAAAGTGTATCAGAGAGCTGCATGGATTACAACAGGAGAAGACATGAACACTGGCCCTGACTTGAAGTGTTTGTGAAGGAGCAAACAATCAATGCCAACTCTAACCCTGAAATCAACAGATGACTTGCTTTGCTCTGCCCCTTTGGGAATTGTCCACAACAGACTTGCATGGTCATAATTTGCTGGCACCCTGAGGTCGTTTGACCATGCTGTTTGCTGCCTCTAACACTGTGCAAGGCATGAGTGAAGCTGGCGGAGACCGTGAGTGCGACTACTTCAGCACTCCCACTTTTTTTTACAATGGTTCCAAGCAGTGGGCATCTGTGTACATGGATAGACATTTATTAGTTTATTTACGGATAGAAGGGTATTGCCTTTCAGTGGTGAGGATGGGTTGCTGGGGATTTTGGTAGTTACAATGTTACTTGGATCTCCCATGGCAGATGAGAACAGATGGGTATGAAGCTTTGCGCAGATATGCGCAATATGTAAATATACCTAGTCTTCGTTTACCAATGCCATATGACAGGTTCAGGCTGACAAGATGCTAACACTGCACACTTGGGTACTCTGACAGGATATACACTTTGTAATAAAATGAAGTCCACACGGTGCGAGGTGTCACAAGCCGTTTATTCCATGTCAGTTCCCTGCTCTCCACAGTCCAACTACGCCAACATTCTAATGTGCCCTCTAGGATGGGCGGAACCAAAGGTAAGTGACAAGGAGGGGAGAGGGAGGGCTATACCAAGAGGAAGGAAGAGAGGATCATGAAAAGGAGGGAAAATTCCAGAAGGTTATAACACATCATCCTTCCCTTAGGAAAATTAACAGAAGAAACAAAGTAACATTTCATTTCAAAACAAAGTCTTTTCTGCCATCCCGGTGCCTTTATTGATCTGTAACTGTGCCTTGAAGCCACGCTTCCTGGTCCATCACTTGACACACTACCAGGCTTGTTACTGGAGGCTTGCGCAGCATAAGGAACCAGTCTGTCCATGCTCCATTTCCTACCATCTGCCATGATAACCGTGTTCTTATCAACATTGCTAATCTTTTCCGGACCATAGAACTTGTTGTACCTATTAGCACCAGAGATAGGTTTCTTCACCCAGGCTTCTTGGCCAACTTTCCACTCATATGGTTTGGCTCCCCATCTTAAGTCATACTGTTGTTTGTACCTATTCTGATGGCACCGTATCCTCTCTTGAGTAATTTGCTTATCACACACAAAAGAATTATCCTCAAATAACCAGTTAGGCGTCAGTTTGGATCCCGGTTTTCGTCCTCTCAAAAGACAAAAAGGGGAATAGCCTGTTACACTGTTTGGGGTAATGGCATGCAACCAAATCATGTCTTTGATGGATTGAATTATGGGTTTGTGAGAAGCTATGGCTAACTGCAATGCATCCTTTATCATTCTGTTGCAGCGTTCGACCAACCCATTTGCGTGTGGACAATACAACAGGGTGGAAACATGCTTAATGGCTAAGCTAACCAAAAACTCTTTAATCTCTTCCGAAACAAACTGAACCCCATTGTCGGTAATGAGAGTATGTGGTATACCTTCACAAGCAAATGTGTCAGATAGAAAAATTTTAATGGCCTTGGTGTCTACTTTATTATCAAATTTGAGGGTAATCCATTTTGAAAAATAATCCACCAAAACCAAAATAAATCTCTCTTGTAGACCTGATACCTGTAATGGCCCTATAATATCTAGACCCAATTTTTCCCATGCTTTAATGGGAACTTGAACCGGAACAAGAGGAGTTCTTCTTGTGCATTTGGTTTTATCACTTATGCCAAATGCATGACATCCCTTGACTAGATCTTCAATGTGGGTGTCCATTCCAGGAAACCAATATCCTGAGCGTAGTTTGCTTTTAGTTAGACTCCTGCCCAAATGGCCTTCGTGAGCTAAATCACATATGCGTTTTCTGAGGACCTCAGGAGGTATAATTTTCTCAGCCTTATAAATATTAGTACCCACTATAGATAATTCTTCTCTTACATTCCAATAAGGCTGCAACTTGCTGGGAAGATTTCCACACTTACTGGGCCAACCCTTCTTGATTAATTCACTTACAGCATTAAGTGTGGCATCCTCTTTACAAGAAAAGTTCCATTCATCCTCAAGAATTGCAGGAATGGATACCTGCAGAACCTCCAAATCCTCAACGTTACATTCATTGGGCGTGTCAATGGGGAGGCGAGAGAGAGAGAATCCACAACCTGATTTTTACTCCCAGGCACATACTCTATAGAGTAATTGAAATTTTGTAAAGAAACTAACCATTTACCGATTCTAGGTGTAGTCTTTTCAATGTCTTTTGATGAAAACAAAGCAACTAATGATTTTTTTTTTTTTGAAAATTTTTATTGTGCAGAAAGAAGGTTACAAGCACGGGCCTACAACCACCTGGGCCAGCCGCTAATAGGTAAAAGTTCAAACAGTGCAAACACAATGACTGGCCCACCGGGGCTCCACACTCTACAGAAGATCAGACTGCACATAAAGGAAATCAGGATACACCATTTTAACATAAATAACAACTTAAAACAAAAGCGAGGCAAGGAAACATGAGATGGGTGTCGGGCCACAGCAGGGGCACTTCCATATCCGACCACCCGATGGCAGTCAAGAAGAAGGGGAACAAAGAGGTAGGGGTGGGGAGGAGAAACGGGAATACCAAAACTATACTCAGATGTGCCAGAGAATTAAGGAACCATCAAGGATCAGGGGGACAAGGCTACCTCAGACGTTTCCACCAGGGGGGGAGCACAAATACTTCCACGATACACATTCCACTGCCCCCAAATTCTGCTCCAAGCCCCGGGTTTACCACGAGCCACATACACAGTCTTTTCCCTGAACATGCACCAGTCCATGTTCTCCTTCCAGACAGACACGGTGGGGGGCCGCTGCGAACCCCAAAGCTGCGCTATGTCCCTCTTTGCTATCATGTTCCCCAGGGCCGCCCACCGAGTCTGGGCCGCATTATAATCATTGGGCTCCCACACATTCAGAACACAACGACGCACCTCCGGCAACAGCGAGACCCCGGTGACTCGGCTCATTACCTCATGCACCTGACGCCAGTATTTCACCACCTCGCGGCACTCCCACAGGATGTGGAGAAAGGTGGCACTGTGCCCACAGCCACGCTTACAGAGCCCGTCCTCAGAAAACCCCATCGAGACCAATCGGGGACCCGTCACGTAAACGCGATGGAGGATCTTAAGCTGGACCAAACGGAGACGGGCCGGGATGGCAACCTCCTTAGGAGATGACAGCGCGGACTGCCAGTCCTCGTCGTCCAACTCAACCCCATCCCCCGTCCATGCCTCCCGTAGACGCACCAAGAGGTCAGCCCGATTATTGATCAATTTTTTATAGATCAAAGAGATAGTACTATCGGGAACGTGACCGTCGAGTATGCGGTCCTCGAGGGGTGAAGAAACAGGGACCGTGGACCCTTCCCCAAAAACCGAGAGCAGGGCATGCCGAACCTGAGCGTAGCGGAAAAACTCCCTCTCACTAAGCTCATACTCGCTCCGGAGCGCCGCGAAGGTCTTGACCGCGCCTTTAACCCACAGATCCCCCACTCTGCTAATGCCGATCGTGTCCCAGCGCTCAAAGCCTTTCGTCGTCCAGAGGCTCCCCAGGCGGTCTGAGGCAAACAAGGGAGTAGCACACGTTAAACGCTCACTCCAGCCCATCGCTACATTCGCCGCCTTCCACACCCGTACCGCAATCTTGGTAGGGCCCGTGAGGGTCCTACCAGCAGATCGGGAGTAAAGCGCTCTGTTATAATTACCGCCGGGAAGCAGGAATTTATCCATCTCATACGCCGGGTTCAGACCAGGAGCATACGTGGCATGGTTAATTGCCGACAGTTGGGAGGCCCAATAGTACCGTCTAATGTCAGGAAGCGCGATGCCCCCGTCATACCAGGGGAGAGTAAGCTTTGCCAGAGCGATATGCGCCCGCCCATCCCAAACCAGTCTCCTCTGCAGACTCTCCACCTCCCGAAAGTAGGCCACCGGAATGACATCAAAGGAGTTCTGAAGTGCGTAAAGAAATCTGGGAAGGGACATCATTTTAAACAGGGCCGCGCGACCAAGCGGAGACAGGGGCAACCTACACCAACGAGCCGTATCCACCCTCAAACGTCGGAGTGGAGACAGGAGGTTCTGCTCATAGCGGACCGCCGGGTCCAACGAAACATATACCCCCAGGTACTTAAAGCCGGATGAGGACGTTTGGATAGGAAGTAGAGGTGGCAAAATGGGAGGGCCACCAGAGATAGGGTACACGCAAGATTTGGACCAGTTAATTATCAAACCCGAGTTTTACCCGAAGGAAGTGAGGACATCAAATAGAACATTAAGCGTCTGTCGCGGCGAGGTGAGGTACAGAAGAATATCATCCGCGTACAGCGAGACCCGATCCTCGAAGCCCGGGGCCCACCGGATCCCTCTGATAGAGGGCTCCCAGCGGAGCCAGGCGGCGAGCGGCTCCAAGGCAAGAGCAAAAAGCAGAGGGCACAACGGGCACCCCTGCCTAGTGCCCCTCCCGAGAGCAAAAGGCCGGGAAGCCCGCCCATTGACAACCACCTGAGCCATTGGTCCGGCATAAAGAAGCTTCACCCAGCTAAGAAATCCCTCCCCAAAGCCAAACTTCTCCAAGACCGCCCAGAGGAATGGCCACTCGATGGTATCAAAGGCCATGGTGGCGTCCAAGGAAACCACTACGGCTGGTTCAGAAAAGTATTTCGCCCTAGCTAGGACGCCGTGCAGACGCCGCAGATTGAGAGCGGTATTACGGTGGGGGATGAAGCCGCATTGATCCGGATGAATCAGATCACAGATAACGCTCAGCAAACGGTTGGCGAGGACTTTAGCCAGGATTTTGGGTTCTGCGTTTAAGAGAGAGATAGGCCTATATGAAGCACAGCGGTCACGTGGTTTACCCTCCTTAGGAATCATGACTATAGTCGCCAGACGCTGGTCGGCGGGAAGGGAACCCCTCTCGTTCGACTCCTGAAACATACGACGAAGGAAGGGCGCGATTTTATCCGGGCGTAGTTTGTATAGTTCGATCGGCAGGCCATTGGGGCCCATGGCTTTGCCCGAGCGAAGGGAGCTAATCGCAGTAGCAATCTCATCGACGGCCAAGGGGGCATCCAACCGCTCACGGTCCTCGACGGATAAGCCGGGCAGGACAATATCCCGTAGTAGAAGACGAGAGTCGTCTTCATCTCTATCAGATACCGGGGAATACACCGCCCGGAGGTGGTCAGCAAAGCACTCCACAATCTCACCAGGCTCAGTCACACACACTTCATCCGCAACCCGGAGCTCTGGGACCACACGATTCACTCTCTCCCTCCTATCCAGCCAAGCAATCAATTTACCAGCCTTGTCTCCAGCATCATACAACCTACCCTGCTGCTCCCTATACATGGTCCTGGCAGCGTCAGTGACAAGGGACTTATACTCGAACTGCTTCAGGCTGAGGGCTTGTAGCCCATCCGGAGTGACACCCGTCTCCAAGGCCGCCTCCAACCCCAAGATGTCGGTCTCCAGCTTCACCACAGCCTCCATCTTAACCTTCTTAGCCGCCACAATCTGGGATAGGGCCTGCCCACGGAGTACTGCCTTAAAAGCTTCCCACAGGGACACTGCAGACATAACCGACCCATCATTCTCAAGGAAATATTGGTCAATCGACTTGACCAGGCTATAGCGGATCGTGGGGTTCCGCAGGTACCAAGGGTTAATAGGAGCGATCCGCCCAGCAGACCGCGTCCCAGTGTCAAAAAGCACCACAGTGGGGAATGATCAGAAATACCCCGGGCCAGATGCTTAACCTCTCGAATCCGGGCAGTCTGGGCCGCGGGCATAAGAAAGTAATCCAATCTGGAGAGACTCCCATGCGCCCCAGAGTGAAAGGTGTACTGACACTGTGTAGGATGCATTAACCTCCAGCAATCGACCAGACCGAAGGTCTCCAAGAATCCGCCAAGCCACGCCTGCGCAGCAGGGAGGGCCCTGGGTGGGTGGCGATCCCGGTCGCCCGAGACTACCGAATTGAAATCCCCACCCATAAGCAGAAGACTGTCAGGAAGCTCAAGCAGCATTCGACCCAAGTCTGAAAAGGTGGAGTTCTGGAGGCCCGGGGGAACATAGACAGAGACCAAGGAAAGGGACTGCCCCTCCCACCGCCCAGTCAAAGCCACATAGCGCCCTCTATCGTCCGGGACTACCCTGGTGATCTCCAGCGGAAGTGATGAGCGCAGGAGAATGCCAGCCCCTCTAGAGCCAGTGGTGAAACCAGAATGGGCAACAAGTCGGTACCCCCCCCTGTTCATGGCATGACAAACGTTACCCACCAGATGCGTCTCCTGTAAAAACACCACATCAGGAGACATACGTCGCAAATACTGCAGCACAACACCCCGTTTGATACGGTCCCCCAATCCATTGACGTTCCATGACATCAACCTCAACCCGTCCCCCCCCATCCCCTCCAATCGATCAAGGGTCCCCCAGCAGATAGCGCAACGCCCGAAATTGGAACAGAACAAAGACCTCGCATTAAAAACAAAACACACAAATCAAAACCCCCCAACCCCCCCCAACTTCCAACTCCCCCCACCCTGCACCCCTGCGACCCGAAAAACCACCCCAACTTGCAGTGTGCCTGTCGCCCCATAAACCCCTTTCTACGGAAAGACCCCGGAGGAGGAGAGGGACCCGTCCCCAACCGCCCCCCACATTGATCATAATGAAACAAAATGCACAAGGGAAGTTGAACCCAGCCGAACAGTACAAAATGGCAAAGTCAAGGACCAAAGTCACTCCGAGGGAGACCCGCCACCCTCGGTACCAGCAGAGGGCCCAGGCCGGTCCCCGCGGCCCGGCAGCGAGTCAAGCCAGTCACTCACAGTCGCGGGTGAGTCAAAAAAGGTTGTCCGATCGTCATGCTCCACTCGGAGCCTAGCAGGAAAAAGCATGGAGTACTTGAGACCCAGGTCGCAGAGGCGACGCTTCACCCCCTGGAAGCCCATCCTCTGTTTCTGGACAAGTTGGGTGAAGTCCGGGAAAAAGTTAATAGACGCATTCTCATGGCGGACCGGGCCATGTGCCCGCGAGGCCTGCAAAATCACATCTCGGTCTCTGTAGTAGAAAAGTTTGGCAACAATGGGCCTCGGGGGGGCCCCCGGCCGCGGCCGACCGCCCGGAACTCGAAGGGCCCGCTCCACAGCAAAGAACTTACTCAGGCCGGCGGGGGCAAGATGCTTGAGGATGAGCTCCTCCACCAAGAGATCCACCGGGTGGTTGTCGGAGGTCTCCGGGACGCCTATGACGCGGATGTTATAGCGCCGGGCCCGTCCCTCAAAGTCCTCCAGCCGCCGGGCCATCTGATCGTTGACCGACTTGAGGTCGCCGAGAGTGGCCCGCTGGTCCGACACATCCGCAACCAGGGTGGACGTCCGCACATCAAGCGATTGAACCCTCTCGTTGGTCTTGGAGAGATCTGCCCGAATCAGTGCGACATCAATAGCCACCGTGTCGATTTTACGGGCCAAGGCCTCGTATTGCGTAGCAATAGTCTCCTTGATGCCGTTAATGGCGCCCATAATGTCCTGCAGGGACGGATCCGAAGACATGGACGGGCCACCACCAGCTTCTTCCGAGGGGGCACCAGCCGCTCCAGGGGACCCTCTTCCTTGAGTATAGCGATCCATGTTGTTCGTCTGGACCGGACCCCCGCGGAGGGATGTCTTAGTCTTACGCCCCTCGGGGCCCCCCCTGCCACCCATGAGAACCACGCTCACCAACGGGGACCACCGGCCAAGCGTCAAGGGGGCACCGGCCACTCAGTCAGAAGCCGCACCAGATACCGTGTTGCGGCCGGGCGAGGGAACCAAAGTCAACGGGCCCACCGGCGGCAGGCCGAGACAAGGGCATCCAGCAGGGAGAAACACCCAGCCACTCCAAGCAGTTACGATGTCCAGCCCCTCAGGGATCCAAAAGTGAAACCGAAAGTAATGGAGCGGCCACTGGCACAGATCCGCTGCCGCTGTTGTTCAATTACGCCCCGGCTCCACAGGTCACCCTCGCACCGGGCCCAGCCATCGATTGGGCCTCGGAAGTTCCAGCCATCGTAGATCAGGATTCCCAGGTCCGATTCGGTTTCTGAAAGAAGGTCCACGTTCAGCCAGAATTTGCCTTCAAGATTCCGTCAGCCAAGTCAGGATAATGTCAGGATAAATTCCGAGGAGCAGCGAGGGTCCGGGGAGCCCTGTGCTCACGCGACCATCTTGGATGCGCGCTAGGCTCCTCGCAACTAATGGTTTTTGATCAGTCTTTAATTTGAACGGTAGACCCCACAGAAAATATTTAAAGTGATTAGTGGCCCAAAAACACGAAAGGGCTTCTTTTTCAATTGTAGAATAATTCTTTTCTGCCTCCTTTAGAGTTCTTGAGGCGAAGGCTATTATTTTTTCCTTGCCATTCTGAAGTTGTGAAAGTGTGGATCCAATGCCCCTGTTGCTGGCATCTGTGGTTAAAATAGTGTATTTTGTACTATCAAAACTACCTATGCAGCGAGCCGAAACTATCACTCTTTTAATATTAGAAAATGCTTGGTCATGAATGGGTAACCAGACATACTTTACATCCTTTTTCAACAGGTCTCTTATGGGTTGTACTAAATCTGAGAAATTTTTAACAAACTTAGACATGTACTCTGCTAAACCCAGGAACGATTTGATTTCCTCCTTGTTCGTTGGAACAGGAGCTTTTACAACAGCTGTTTTTTTTAACAGTGAGGCCTGCTTCTCTCAGTTTGCTGCACACCTTTCTCAGATTGGTATCATGTTCCATTTCACTAGAACCATGGATAAGAATATCGTCCTGAAAACATACGGCCTTATCTATGTCTGCCAAAATGTGTTGCATTATTCTCTGAAAGGCAGATGAGGCAGAAGCCAAACCAAATGGCAACCTCAGAAATTTGTATGTGCCAAACGGAGTGGTGAACGCGGTTAAGGATTGAGAGTCAGGGTGTAAAGGTACTTGATAATAAGCAGACGTAAGATCTAAGACCGAAAAAAATTTAGCACCATTTATGACCGATAACATTTCATTAATTTTTGGGAGTGGGAACCTATCCACCCATGCTAGAATTCAAACTCCTAAGGTCAACACACATGGGGATGTCTTGGCTGTTTTTCTTTGACGTGATCACAATGGGGGCCAACCATTCAGAGCTTTCAACAACCTGTTTGATGCCTTGCTTCACCAACTTCTCAAGTTCTTTTTCAAGAGGTTCTCGCAAAAGCAAAGGCAAAGATCTGGTTTTGTGTGCAATAGGTACCGCATCATTTTTTAGTCTTATCCTGTGTTCGTAGTTTTTTAATACTCCTAACTGGTCAGAAAATACTTCGGGAAATTCCTCACATATGCCCCCACCAGTTAAAGATCTGTCCACTAGTAAAACTTGTTCTTTGTTGTTCGGGTCAAGAATGATCCCCAAATCTTTCTGGTGCTTCCATCCCAGTAGGTTGCTCCCATTTTCAGTAATATACACCTTGCCATAAGTACATCTATCTTTGAACTTGATGCACATTCTCACCATGCCTCTTAGTGGTATGGGTTCCTTATTATACCCCCCAGGGTGTACATCTGGTTTCTCAAGTGTGTACGCACTGTTATGGAACATTGTATTAAATGTTTCTCCATCAATTAGAGTATACGGAGAACAAGAATCCGCATATACATTAATTTTCTTGCCATCTAAAAGTATCTCACAAATAGGATAGTTAACTATTCCATCCAACTCTTGGTCACGCACTTGAAAAATAAACTTATTGACCCTAGGGACAGAAACCTGCTCCTCATGTACCAAATTTACTTCACTCTTTTGAATTGCACATTTTAGAAAAGTGACCTATTTTATTGCACTTCCTACAACATACTCCTCTTGCTGGGCACCTGGGAAAATTGGCAAGATGATTACCATTGCCGCAACGAAAACATTTAAAATTGTCTTTCTTAACTTTAGATTTGTTTGCAGCGTGAATATCTGATACCTTTAAAACATCCTCATCTTTAATCTCATTTACTTGTTTTTCATCCTGGGAGGAATCTTTACTAGTTTTCATCTCTTTGACACAATAAGCAGTATGCTCGATACCTTTAGCAATGCTTACAGCCTCCTCCAAATCAGGATTTTGGGTTAGAAGTCTCTCTTGCACTTTGTGGTCATTGGTGCAGCGAACTAATTGATCCCTAATGAGGGAATCCGACAGGGATGTATGACGTAACAACGCGAGTCATTACAACGCGTGCAGTTACAACGCGGTCGTTACAACGACTGCGATGTTACCACGCTATGCCATTACAACGCAAGTCTTTACATCGACTTAACATTAGAAAAGTGTAATTTACTATTCCAACTCCAGTCCACTTAACAATAGGGAAGGTGTTGGGATAGTAAACTGCACTATTTGTAATGTTAGCACGCCATCTAGCGCAAGTCGATGTAAAGACTTGCGTTGTAATGGCATAGAGTTGTAACATCGCATGCGTTGTAACGCATGCGATGTAATGGCTACGCGTGGTAAAAACCGCGTTGTAATGGCTGTTCCCCATCCGACAGTGCACCAAAATCACAAGTTGCTGAAAGACCTCTCAAAGCTGCAATATACGATGTAACTTTCTCATTTCTCCCTTGTACCCTTTTAAAAAACTTGTGTCTTTCTAACACCACATTAATTTTGTCCTTAAAGTAGAGGTAAAAACATCATCATCCCCTTCACCACCATCTCCCTCATCAGCAAGATCCTCATAAACTTTTCTCGCTTGAGTACCCAAATTGTGCAGGAGGATATGCTGTTTTCTTACCGAAGAAAACTTCTCCCCACCAATTGCTATTAGATAGGAGTGTAGCATTTTAACCCATCTGTCCCAAGGAATTTCAGGTTCACCATCATCATTCAAAAATGGAGGAGGTTGACTCATATTTGTGACAGACATGACTGAAAAATTGCAATAATTAAACTAAAGAAAAACGAAATGTAATATGTATACAAGAAAATTTACATATGAAAAATGCAATTTCCAATATTAAAACTGAAGGACAAAAATGAAGAAATTTACTGATTGTACATTGAAACTGTAGGCAAGCTGTGCCTGTCAGCGTGAAACAGTGAGAAAACTGTGAAACAAACTTGTCTTGATGAAAGAAACTTGACAACTGGAGCAAGAAAGCACTAGAAGAAAGAAGATTGAACCAGGGCTCCAAAAAAACACAGACGCATGAAGAACCTGCATGAAGAAAAACCACCACCGTCAAGCAACAAGTCTTGTGAACAGAAGCACATGCAAAAATTGAAGTGAATGAAGAAAACGCCTCCAACGCTGGTACTTGAGGACTAGAACAAGGAAAAACAACCTCACCGATGCGTAGCGTTGTAACTCCACCATAAACCTCGCACTGCAAATGTAGGCTGCCCAAATAGGGCTGACATTGGCCGGAGAATCACTAAAGGAACGCCAAACGACATTCAGCAGATCCTCAAGCCAGCTTAGGCACAGGACTATTTTCCCGGCATGCAGCCACCACACCACAGAACAGAACACTGCTCACCCACCGTGCAGCGAAGAGATGCGAAGTCCTGGAATAACACTGACCTCCTGCCAATGCACATGCGCATACGGGACACAACGCTTGAGGAAACGCTGATCCCTCACCGCTGAACATGCGCCATGCAGGACACTTCGCTGGAGGATAGAAGATGTGTTTGAAGAAACACTATCCTCTCGCCGATGCCCATGCGCTGTGGGAGACACTGTGCTAGAAGAAAACGCTGTCTTGTCACTGAAGCACTGGTGGGACACTACACTGAAGTCTTGACGCTGACTCCACAGACACTGCCTCAGGAGGAAGAAGGCAAGCAGCGAGACGAAAGAGGACCTTGAGGTGGCGGTTGAAGAAGGCAAAAAGAGGAGGCGGAAGGGAGAGCTTGAAGGAGACCGAAGATGCCTGGCAGGCCAGGGGGGGGAAAACTGACGCTGTCCCCTGCACAGCATAAATCGTCGCCAAAAATGTAATAAAATGAAGTCCACACGGTGCGAGGTGACACAAGCCGTTTATTCCATGTCAGTTCCCTGCTCTCCACAGTCCAACTACGCCAACATTCGAATGTGCCCTCTAGGACGGGCGGAACCAAAGGTATGTGACAAGGAGGGGAGGGGGATGGCTATACCAAGAGGAAAGAAGAGAGGATCAGGAAAAGGAGGGAAAATTCCAGAAGGTTATAACACACTTCTTACCTGGAATGTTAGGGGGTGAGCAGTGTTGCTAAAGGTACAAAATCCAATCATATATAAAAAGGAGAGAGGTACATAGCGCCTATCTGCAAGAGACTCATCTCACACAGACAGAGGGCTTAGCACTGCCGGAACACAGGAGAGGGCAGCTGTACTTCAAAAGTTTCTCAGCCTTTGCAGAGTGCCTTAATATGGGTCTGACTACGGGTATCAGTTCAGATCACCAATCACAGACAAGGTAGGATGTTGTGTTACAGACTACAGATGGTTTAAAACAAGAGCGGTGTGATGATTGTGAATATAAATGTCTCTAAGTTTGACCAGGAAGTATTCTTGGATGACCAACCTCTATCAATACTCAACACTGGCAACAAAATCTGGAGTGAGATTTTGGCTAACAGTTGGAGATTCCTATTTGCTGTGTTGGAGAGACTGGGCTTCTCAGATGGACATAGCTGATGTACAGCAACCCCATGGTGAGAGTTTGAGAGTGCGAGAGTTTGAACGTGACAGGTAATCGCTGGTCATTACACTGTAGGAAGAGCGGCACACCAGGGCTGCCCTTTGTCTCCACTCTTCCTTTTACCTTAGTAGTGGAACCTTTTGCATAGAACATGAGACAGGGGTGACCACAGTGGTATCACTAAAGGAAACAGAGCCCATTACATCTCATTTTATTCTGAGAACACGGTACTGTTCTTAAAAGATGGGCAAGAAAAAGACGATTAAATTATCAGATTATTGGAGGAATTTGACAGTTTCTCCGAGTTTAGGGTGAAATGGAATTAATCCAGTGTTTTACCATTGCACTTCTCCACAGATTACTTCGGGCCTGACACATATTGAGTTGGGAACCTAATGTTATTTGGGGGTGCAGATCTATCACCCTGAGTCAGATTTCCTTGATGGAAATATTAAACCTTCACTGGCTTTGGTGAGAGGAGGAGTGACATTTTAGAAGACTTGCTAGTGTCTGTGACTGGTATGAGGTCTTGTAGGAGATGGTAGGCCTCCTACAATATCTCCATTATTTTGCTGTCATAATGTTGTGGATGCTGAGAGAAGCCTTGCACAACACAGGGTGGCTTTGGATACACTCCAGTTGCCAATAACAAAGAGGGACTGTGAGCCCCAGAATATGAGTTCTATTATATGGAAGCTCAGTTACAATGGACAACAAGATGGCTGAAGATCTATAAGGAGGATTATGAGGGTCAATATGAAAGACAACATCAATGCCACCTGGCGAGGGAACTGCTGGACATCCTTTTTTAACCCATTGATATGTTTAGGGCTCAGCCTCATATATTCAAGAGGACCCTATGTACTGTTGGGACACATATCTCCAAGGAACGCACACACTGACACCTTATGCACCAGAAATGTCATTAGTGAGGCTACCAGATGAAGACTGATCCTTGTCCTCTTGAAAAGATAAGAAGGAACAAGGATTGGTTAAGGGCACAAGGGGCTCACAATGCTGGGAAATTTGTATGAAGGAGGCACCTTTAGACATTACTGGGATGTAATACGTGACCATGACATCCCGCAGCAACATTCCTATTGTATAGGTCCTTAAAAATCAAGATAAAACAAATGTGAAAGTCAGGAGATGTCAAACCACCCATGCATAACGGATACAAATTATCTGCACACTAGGCCAAAGAACTAAAGTTGTGTCAGTAGTAAATTGAGCATTTTCCGAGTATTCCATATGCAAATTGGGTGGGGGTGAGAGAGAAATGGGTGATTGATGTAGACAAACCCATAAGGGATGGGGGCCAGATATTGCACTCTGTTCTGAGTGTTACTAGGTACACTCGCTTGAAGCTGATACAATTTATATTTTTACATAGACCCTACATCACACCCCAGAAGATCAGCAAGTTCTAATGAGGAGCATCAGCATAATGTCCCTGGTGTTGGGATTGAGAAACACACTTTTTCCACAGAGGTTACCAGAAACGACATACTGGAGAGAGATAGTATAGCTTGTTATTGAAGCCACAGGCAGGTGAGTGGGTCAGGCACCAAAGGGTCTCTTTGCACAACCTAGACGTGGAAAAGCCAACAGCTTGTTTGCTGACCATGCCCTAGTGCTACTAAAGAGGAAAATACTGATGAGCTGGAAAGCGATGGGTAAGCCTAGTTTTGTCAAATAGATCAGACAATGCTCAGTTTGTAAAAGAATGAGTGCTGGTACCCAAAGCTCTGCTCCATCAGTGCTGTTACAAATCTGCAGGCAGAATACCAAGGTTGCGTAGTATTGAATTTACCTCAGGCCTCTACCGGACACACCTGCCCCTTTATCTCAACCTTGCCTGCTCCTGCATTCATCCTTTGTGCCAGTTTTTCACCTTTCGCTTCCTCCCTCTTTCCCGTGTGTTTTTCTCTCTCTTGATCATGGTCTATATCTGATGAGGGAAAATAAGTGCCAGTCCCAAAGCTGAGTGCTGATCCCCAAAACTGAGTGTCAGAGAGTGCCACCGGCAACCACCAGCTTAAATTAAGTGCTTGAATCAGAATCACAGAAATTATATGAACACAAGAGCACATTGTTACACATGGAGGCAAGAGGGACGAGAAATCCTGACTTTGCCCAGGCATGGGGCAAAATAGTCTTGGCTTTTGTGGGAGAGTGAAGCAGAAAGACAACTATCTTAGCACAAAAGACAACACTATTTTATGGATCCAGGCTACAAGGTGACAGGAACTCTAGAACACCTGTTGAAACATTTTAGGAACATGAACAGATGGTTAAGTGCTGCAGTTATCGAACACCAACCTTTTAGTTTTAATGCCTAGGAGATGGAACGACTATTCTGGACAAGAGGAAAGTAAACAGTATTAGCTTACAATAGGAGCAGGGTCAGTTTATGTTTTAGGGCTCTTGGACTGCTCCCCTCTAAAATTCCTACATCTTTTCTGAAAAAAATATGAAATACATTGATTTATTTAGAGATAGGATCTCAGATCGTATATCTAAATAAATCAATATATTTAAGTCTGGGATGCCTGTCAAAGATTAGCTGTTCCACCTCGTTCTCAACAAGAAGCAGGGGGAAGCCAGGTAGTAAATCAACTTTCTGCAATCTGATGCACAACACAGGGTATAGTGATGTCCATTTTGGGCCCACTTTGGTTCTCCCTAAGTTTGCTTATAATTTTTGAATATTATGCTGATTAGCATTGCATTGATTTTGCTTAGCTTGTGAAATGTATTATTTTGTTAGTCGCTAAGTTACTTTCTCGACCCAGGAGGGGGTGTAGTAATGTCCCTTCTGGGCTCACTTTGGTTCTCCCTTAGCTTTGCATATTAGATGTTTAGCCTGCCTCTTCTTTGCACTGCCACACATAACACATTTGTTTTTGTGACATTATTTTAGGAATATGCTGTACATGTTGTTTGTTATTCATTGATTCTTCTGGGGAATCAGTCTGCACATTTTGTTCAAGGTTGCCCGGAATACATAACAACATGGTGTACTGTTTTCTCTGCTCGAGTCAGCAACAGCTCCTAGTATTTTACACATAGCACGGTAGCACAGCTGCAGCTTTCTAAACAAAGTAGTTTTATCATATAAACTGTCTTATCCCTTGGGGGCATACAGAAGAATTCTGGCAGAGAGACCTGCCCTGGAATGAACACATGGAGAGCCTGACATGCAGCCTTATGTAAATTGAGTTTACACTCATAATGCAGACCACCTAACTATATACATCAGGTATAGTGTCTGTTGCCAATCTCAGAGGTCTCTTATATATCCCTATGTCCTCACAGTAAGGGCAGGCCTAGACAGATAGGAAACTTTCCATGGTGGGGATGTTTATTTTATACAGTCTGATAGTACTGCTAATTACTTTGTTTAGTTTCATCTGCCTAGTGGTGGCAGCACATTTGCTTAATAATAGACTGATAGTTTCAATAAATGTATTGTACATTTTCTTTGTGTCTTTCTTATGTTCACTGCGGACATGCATGAGGGAGTGATGAAAGGTGAAGATCTGTTTCCACGGTTCCATTGGGGACTAGAGGGTCATGTTCTAGGTTGCCAAAGTCACCTGCTCCACTGGGACGGTTAGGAGTGGAGGTGAGGGGCCGTGAGCAAGCCAGGATTTGGGTTGACAGATACTGATGTGGAGAGAGACTCAGTCCCTACATTCTGACATCCTGTCATCCCAAGGCACAGTTCTGCTTTACCAGCAGAATCCCTGCAACAAGGGTTTACCTTTCTAAAGCCCTTCATTGCCATGGAAATCTTTGGTGATATCTACTGTAGGCGAGGCATGCTGCAGGTGTCAATGTTTCAGCGGTTGCAGGCTGAATCCCTGCACAAAGCCAGATGTTATTCTCCGGTATCGAACCCACCTTTTCCCATTCATCAAAGGGTCGGATTGGATACAAGTGCTGTGAGTGAGATTTGGCACCTTGTAATCTGTAACGTTAAGTGTTAATTCTAAACCTGAATTAGGTATATAGTGCTGAGACACCTGGCCATGCTGACTTCCCCCACTGTGATACCCCAGGCCTCGGTTGTAGGTTGCTGGCCCCTTTAGAGGTGGAGCTGCTTTATTTGTTCCCCAGCGAAGTTCATCCAAAAAACATGCAGGGCTTTTACTCCCTGGCAAAGTTGATGAACTATCCTCAACTCTTGAGGGAGTGAAGCACAAAGGTGCATTTGGTGTCCTGAGTTGTGGAATACTAGACAAATGACAAAAACCATTAAAAGCTATGAGCATGCATTCTTAGTATATGACACGCATACTTATAAAAGCCCTGATGTATTCAGATCGATTGGTGCAATAGTCCTAGAATGTTTTATTCCCACCCTGGATATGTTTTGGTTTTATAGACAAAAATTGTAGCAAGCTAAATGTTTGTGGTTGCGTAGCTTGGGGATTTGGCTCTCTCGTATGGCATTAAAGCAGACATTGAAATGTGTCACTGTATGGCCCTATATTCGTGCCTTTAACATTAATGCCAAAAACACTGATTGATTTACGAACAATGAATGTTAAAAAACGTTGAGGTAATACATATCAGCGATTTAGTTCATGTTTGCAGTTCACATGTTTTACTTAATCTTGCATTCGCTAAGAGTGTTAGCTATTTCCATCATGTTGTGTTTCTGTGTTTTTTGTGTGCCTATTATTAATTTTGCATAGTGCATACTTTGAACTGAGTCATGCCAGGTGTTTATGACAGGCTGTGATCGAGAGCTCTGGCACGAGTCTGAAGGCAGTGGCAGTTTCTCACAGTGCCTGTCAATGGACTCGCCTCTCTGCAGAGCACACAAAGCAATGGTCACGTTGCAATTGAAATTCTGTGTAAATGTGTGTGTAGCGGGGACACAGTTGTCAAAATATTGACATGCCGAAAGTATAAAAAAATAAAGTGCTTACATGTGTGTGAGTGCAGTATAAGTTAAGGGTAGTGAAGTGAAGGAGATGCGACAAAGTGCATTCGGGAGAGAGTGAAAGCAGGGTGTTGAAGAGGAAAATGATAAGGTTTAAGATATGCAGATGAATGAGATGTGGAGACAAAAAGGGCAGACATGTCTATCACAAAGTGCCCATAACTGAAGACCAATACTCTTTCCACAGACTTCAATAATATTTAATTCACAGTCTCACAATTTCAGAATTGAAGCATTTTCAATATTAAGTATTTAAACAAAATCATTGTAGTTACTCATTTATCTTAAACAGCTAACAATCACTGACAAAGCCAATAGGTCTGGCAGGTTTAAGGTATGCCAATTGCTGTGTTATATATCTGAATGCAATAACAGAAAGCTCAGAGAGAAACCAAAATACTGGTCAGGTGGCACACTATGGGAATCACAGACACTTAGTTTACATGTCTAAGCAACGCCCCTGTTAGAGACCCTCACTTTTCTCATCCCATTTAAAGACCCGTCTGCACTGATTGCAGCTAGCAGCTGTGGGTTCTTCACCAATCGTAGTTAGAGCATTTCCTGCCAAAATAGATGCCGCACATAGTGCAAGATGCTTAGCAAACCCACACTTTAAAGGGCTTGAAGTTGTCAAACTGTACACTTTGCACACTACAGTAACTGTTGAACATAACACAGTAAGATATGGGGCAGTTTTTAATGAGTTTAAATATTTAAAGACTAGACTTTCACAATTGCTTTATAAACTTTCTTGCTTTCTCACCAAATTCTTGACTGAAATTTGCTTTAAAATGCACCATTTGCAATTCTTTTTTCAAACTTTTCTCGGGGGTAGGACGAACCTTTTGTTTGTCCATCGAACTTGCTCGCTTTGCTCACTACATAAATGGCATACCCAACTTTTATGCCATACAACTTTCAAATGTCTCCAGCCACCACTGCCTCGGAAATCCCAGTTTTTGCTTTTCCGTCTTAGATATACAACAGATGCATTGTATCTGCTGATTTACTAGAGCATGACTGTGAATGCTGAATATTATGAACACAAGTAAGGCTACCTGAGAAGAGAACAAACCCGATGCACTATTTGTAGATATTTGTAAAAGAATAACATTATGGACTATTTGTAGATATTTGTAAAATAATAAAATTTGTTTTAATCTTTTTACTTGTGTATCTCAGGGATTCACCCTATTTGAATGGGTATGAGTAGACGTAGATCTTGATCTCACGGTACACGGGGACTAAAGGTGCTCCTCAACGATGAGGCCAAATAAGGCTGAAACAAGTCAGGGACTGCTTTGCTTCTTTGCAGAGGAAACATGGCCTAATGACTGAGAGACCCATTTATTAATTAGAGTTACCCCAAGCATTTCCATCCAACACGCTTTCGTTGTCCAACGGAGCATTCCTTCATTCTGACTGCTCCTCATGTATTATTTCATTGAGCCAGCCTTGACAAGGATTTCAAGGTATCTGTGCCTAGAAATTCCACCGCTTCGTCAACTGAGGCTCACTAAGCTCAAATCAATAGGGGTTGATTACATGAAATAGAGCTAACGTGAACCTCCTTCCTGTAGTACTCTTCCGTAATGGCACAAATGAGCTACAAATTGATACAGTGGAATGCTACTCTCTGGACTTCTCAGTGTGTAAGAAGTGTTAGCCCAAGCTTTTCTGCTTTGTTCTAGCAATGAAAACAATTCCAGGTGGTGCAGGGCACAAGAGGCATGTCTGTCATAGGAGTACAGTCTCGTTTCTGCTGCCATACAGCTCTGGTGTGCAAATTAATGGAGGTAACGCAGTTAATATTGATTTATCCTATGTTTTCTGTCAGGAAATAAGTATGGGGGAAACAGCCATTACAACGCATCTGTTCCACGCATTTCCTTAACCACGCATGCGTTACAACGCATGCACAGTTACAACGCATAGCCTTTACCACGCCTGCCTTTACAACCAATTAGGTTGTAAAGGTATATGTGGTAAAGGTGTGTGTTTGGTAAGGGTGGTGGAGGCTGTCGGCATTGTTAGAGGAAACAGAGAGGCCCTTCCGCTTCCTCTTTACAACATGAACCGTGCCTCAGAAGACGCTGGAGAGGTGATGTCGTAAGGGGGATTTAAAATTAATGTATCTTTATTATTTATTTATGTTAATATTTTATAGTTTTTAAAAGTTAATTGACTTTTTTTTAGAGGGGTGATTTGAACAGGGGTCCCTTTTTAGGGCTCAGGGGAGGGGTAGTTTTTAGAAGGGCTGGGGGCCAGGTGTGGGGGTCGCACCTGGGTCCACTTCCAGGGCTCAGGGCAAGAGAGGGGCAGTTTGTTGAAGGACTGGGGTCCGGGAGGGTCGTGCAGGGGTCTGCTTCTAGGGATCAGGGCAGGGACGAATATTTGTTAGAAGCGTTGGGGGGTCACACAGGGGTGCAGGGGAGGGGTATTGTTTTTTTTTTTTTTAAAGGACTGGGGTCCGGGGGTCGTGAAAGGGACCAGTTTTAGGACTTCGGGAAGGTGTCAGGGAAAACCTTTACCTCGAACATGCCTTTAACATTCATGCTTTTGCAACAAAATTTGTTGTAAAGCTATGAGTGGTAAAGGCATATTCATGGTAAAGGGTATGCGTGGTAATGGCATTCGTATTGTAACGCATGTGTGGTAAAGGCATGCATTGCAACGAAATGCGTTGTTACACCATGCATCCAAGTATAGGTGTGTAGCATTTGGCACCTAAAACATTTCACACATTTAAAAAAGAACATATTGCTGCAGAGCCAGCAGTGAGCTCGCAGTCAGCCATACCACAACATGCAAGTTGTATTAACTGTCAAGAAGAAATTCAAACTAGCGTTCTTGAATTTGAAAGAATGCTACCACTTTCAAATTTAGGTATGCAATTTAGACCAAACTAAATATTAAATGCATGTTTTTGTTCAGAGCGATTTTTATGCAGACCGGGCGTTGACATGTTGATTGGATCCGGAGCCTCTTTTGTCCAAAATGAGCTACGAACGGTGAGAAAATTAAACATTGTTTATCTTTTCAGATTTGTTTCTCAACCCAGTTAATTGCTTATCTGGAAAAACGAGTTTGAGAAATAGGAACAGAGCGTCTACAGTAACGAGGCTCACTGAGCTAATGTCAACTCCACAGCAGCCAAGGTGACTACAGTGTATTTCATGCAGAGGTTTAACAGTCGCCAGAGACACACACTCTAATTCACTGTAATTGCATGTTTAGTCAGCAAAACAGTGCTTTCCTGCAAGACATGGCAAGGAAATATTAACTGCTTGTGGCGTGGCCTTCTGTGTGAAGAATGCATTGGCTTAGGTACGCCGCCATTTCGAGGTCGCCATTGCTACAACTATGCTGCTGCCAGTGGCTTAACGTAAAATGTACCCCCCCGCAGAATGTGATGATGGGGCCCTGAGTTTCCCATACCATACAGATATTCAATGGCCTTTGGCTGAATGGGGACCCCTAAAGGGCTGCGGGCCCCTGAAGTCAAGACCCCTGCTCCCCACCTCCCCCTGAACCGCAATGCTACATGGGCCTGCGTTACGCCCCTGGCTGCTGCTTTTAACCTATATGGATTGCGTCTGTCTTTAAACCAATTTGGCAGTACCTTCGGTGGAAATTACACACAATATAACCATGCTGCGCGAGTAAAAGATTGCTTAAAACCATAACAAGGGCTTGCCCTTAAAGGCAAAATTTGAGTGATATCACTTACTTTGCTCCAATTGCACTCATATTTTATTTTACCTTTCCAGTTACAAAAATTGTCATTTGCAGTTTCCAACTACAGGTTTTTTTCAACAGTGAGCTATAAATGATCAATGAAGCAAGGAATATTCTGTAGGTTTAATAAAAACTGCTTACATTTTTCTGGTGAAATTTTAAAAATTCCAGAATTTCACTTTACGTGAAATACACAAAATGTATTTGAATTTTTTATTATTCAATTTTGTTTATTTTTCGCCTGCGGGAAATTGATTTGTACCGAAAATGTCTCTCTGAGTTTCATTTTCTGCTGGAACCAGTGCTGTCATGATCTTGCATTACGTTTTTATACACAGTATTGCCTCCCTTGAGGAAAGCTATACGTGATACTGGCAAAGAACATTTTGCACCATAAACATAATTTAGTGATATTTCGCAAAATTCTATCAGGCACATGCATCAAGCTTAGAAATAGCGAGTCCTTAATTGCGATTTTTAAGGAATCCCAAATAAGGAATCGCTATTTCCTATGCATGATGCAGATAGCAATTAAATACCGAATCGCTAATAATCGCTAAACACAATAGCGATTAAACCCAAAAAAATCGCAAATGCCAGGAAACACACAAATAACGAACTCGCAATTAGCGAGATCGCTAATAGTGAGATCGCTATTAGCGAAATCGCAATTAGCGAGATCGCTATTTTACCGAAACGCATTGGGAGCAGGCTGATGACCTCACAACCAGGAAGTAACTCATCCCATGCTGCAGTCTGTGCCCAGAGGAAGTGAGTGCAGGAAGCAGAGTGCTTGTGGAGAGCTGTGCAAAGGAATACATGGTATCCAGACAACTGCTACTACCAGAAATGGCCCATACATCAGCAGAAGAGGGGGCAGGGGCCAGAAAACGAAAGCTCAAATTTAGTGAGAGGGAACTAGAGTACCTCATTGAAGAGGTGGTAAAGAGCCATGATAAGCTCTTTGGGAAGCTCTCACTAAAAGTTCCAGAGGCTGAAAAAAGAGGAATCTGGAACCGGATCAAAAACAAAGTCAATGCTGTGGGTGTGACACACCGCAGCATCGAAGAGTTAAAAAAAAGGTGGTATGACCTGCGGAGCCGTGCCAAGGAGAGAATTGCACAGAGGCTGAAGGAGGCGAAGAGCACTGGAGGAGGACCCTCAACAGTCCCAGACAACACAGCCCTGGAGGACCTGGTGGAGGGCACAATCCTGCCAGAAGCTGCTGTGGGAGTGACGCAGCTGGATACATCCGGCGCGGCCTGCAGTACACAAGGTAAGAGGCACTATAATATACCCATCAATGTAAATACTAATTGTTCCCATACTGTAATTAAAAGTCAATAAGCTGTAATCAACTCCAGACCACATTTCACATAGAGATACTAATGCATCATGGGATTTGTAGTCCCCTGAACCAAATAGTGAGTCAAATACCACATTGTGTGGCAGTAGTTACAAAAATGCATTACAGACAGTGATTACAGACCGTGAGAACTTAAGAGCTAACAAATTTTTAATGGTGCAAAACATTAGCACAAACAAAAATTAATCTTGCACTGTTTCACACCACAGGTGCAGAAGAAGTAGACACTGATGACAGTGAATGCAGGGAGAGCACACAGACCGCTGCAGAGACTGCCGTTGCCATACCTGTCACACCTCCGAGCACATCCCAGGCACCCCCAAGACGCAGGCCCACAGTCCCTCCTCTTCAGCCAATGGAGAGCAATCCGGAACCTTGAAGGGCACCTGCACCAAGCCTGCCTAGTGTGAGGACCACCACCACCACACCTCAGACACAGGTCCGGATGACGCGAAGATGCAGGTCAAGGGGCCACATAACAGCACAGGAGGAAGCAACTCCAAATGTCTGTGGAGGTGTGGAGTCGCAGATGATGAGGGTGCAGCGCCAGCAAGCACGACACATGGGAGCCATCAACCTGCAAATGACGAAAATGAACAAGAACTTTTCAGTCATGGCAGATCGGGTGAGTGAGCAGTTGTGGAAGGCAACAGGCACACTAACGCCACATTGCAGGAGCTCGTGTGTGTGATGCAGGAGGGACAAAACACCGAGAGGAGGAGGCATCACCAATTCATGGCGCGCTTGGCTGGCTATACTAGATCAAACAATAAGTTGTGCAACGCTACTGCACTGCTGTCATGGAGGTCGGTGGCAATGCAGATTGACATGGGGCATTGTTGTGGGGATGTGGCCAGGGCCCTTGGCCAAGTTACCACTGCTGTTGAACAGCTCCAGGCTGGTGCTGGTGGCCTCAGCAATGTCACTGGAGATGAGGGGAGTGAGGGGGCATCCAGCCTGAGCAGCATGTCAGCGCCAGTCAGCACTGGCAGGAGGTGTAGTACACGTCGTTCAACACCTACACTTGCACCCATGGGTGGGGATGCCGATGCAGGCGAAAGACGTCTCGGTGTGCGTGGGAGGAAGCGCTGAGCACAAACATACCTCCGGACAATTAGCCATGGTGGCGTAACCATGTTCAGGACATACATAGGGACTGGGAATGAAGTCCAAATCCTTATTTGATTTGCGCCTTGGTACATGTAGTGAATGTACCCTTAAGCTACGTCTATGTTTAGCCACACAACAGTACCTGGTCACGTGCTAATTAAAACTGTGCAGGTCAAGATTGCTATTTTTTGTCTCATTATGACGTACCTCTGAAGTAATGTTGGGTGAGGTCTGCACGTTTCCTCTGCCCCTCCGCTGAGCTTGCAGGATGTAGGTGTCGTGGGTGTACAGGGGGCTGGTTGTCCTCAGTGTCGTATGCCTCTATGGGTATGCCTCTCCTGGTAGCTGTGTTGTGCAACATTGCACATGCTGCCACTATCCTACAGCAGATTTCCAGCTGGTACAGCATCGCACCACCAGTTTTGTGCAGGATGCGGAAGCGACTCTTGAGCAATCCAAATGTCCGTTCAATCACATTATGTGTCCTGGTGTGTGCTGCGTTGTACCGCTGCTCTTGTGGGGAGCCTGGGTTCAAGTATGAAGTCATGATATAGTTCCTCACGGCGTATGCACTGTCACCTACAGGGTAGTATGCAATTTGTTAGTGTCAGGTATGCATTGCCATTTCAGAATGAATTAGTGTGCATAAGTATATTGTCTTACCTAGCAGGTGTCCTTCACCAAATTCCTCCCTGAGCAGGCGTGTGTGTATGCCACTGTGTCGGAAGATGTATGAATCATGGGTGCTCCCAGGATATTGCGCTACGATGTCGGTTATGATGTTTTTCCCATTGCACACTGCTTGGACATTGATGGAGTGATACGATTTCCGGTTACAGAAGATATACTCATTGACTGCTGGTGGACATATGGCTACGTGGGTGCAATCTATGCATCCTATCACATTAGGGAACTGGGCTAATCGATATAAATCGAGTTTTGTTTGGTTCAATTCCCTTTGGGTTGTGGGGAAGGTGATGTGGTTGTGGATCAGAGTCATCATGGCAGCCAGGAAGGATCTAAAGAAATGTGAGAGGGAGCTTTGTGATACCCCTCCAGCTACTGCCACAACCCCCTGGAAACTTCCTGATGCAAGTAGGTGCAGGCAACATAACACCTGCACATGGGTAGGGATAGCATGGGTCCTACGTGTCTGGTGTCTAAATCAGCTATGAGGTAAAGTATCATAGCAGCGTTAATCCTGTACTTATCATATATTTCCTCATCAGTTTGTCCCAACAGAGTGGTGTGCAGGTGGAATATCCTCTCCTGGATTCTCCTTCTGCCCTGGCCTGCTGCATGGATCCTCATCTTCCTCGCAAACACGTAGAGTGCCGCCATTGTGTGCGGCCTCTATGGCCTCATTGGTCAGTTTAGCCCTCAGCAGCTTATCAGCTGTAGTGAATTTTATTTTTTACCACCTGCTTCCGATTCCCTTTAATCTGCACTTGCTAAATAGCGATTTTTGAGACAATCGCTATTTGCGATTTTTGATGCATCGATTAGCGAATTATTTTTGCGATTCTTTATTTAATAATAATAATAATAATAATACTGATATTTGTAAAGCGCGAACAGCTACCTCACAAGGAGGTGTCCCGGCGCTATAGGCCGCTGGGGAACCCGTCCTGGCTATCCCTGTGAGATGGTCCCTTTCTGGGTATCTCCAAGGTGAAACCAGGCATCCCCAGCGTCTGTGGGGGGCCGTTGTAGAGATGAGGAAAGCTTAATGCCCAGAGTTGCCGAGTGTGTTCCTGGTTAGAGTAGGTACCGAGGCGAGAATTATCAAGTCCGTTTTTGACCCTGGTCCACGACCCTGCCGCGTCGGGAATTGAACCCTGGTCCCTGGCCAATTCTCTGCTTACGGGTCTGCCGCCTCTAACCAGTGAGCCACACCTCTCTACTCTGCTCACGCTTTTCTTATTGTCGCTGATAAGGAATCGCTATTTCTTGTTTCCCGGTATTAGCGAGTCGGTATTATTGCGATTTTTGGTTATTTGGTTGATGCATTGGAAAACGGTAAAATGCGCTCGCAAATTGCTATCCGCTAATTTGCGAGCACATTTTGGCTTGATGCATGCGCCTGTATGTGGAAAAAAATTCGCAATTTCCAACGAAAACCTAAAGGCACTAAAAAAACAAACAATTACCAGCACTAGATACTAGCTCTGTGTTGTCACTGCAATAAACTAGACTGGAGTATTCTCCAGGGTGTCCTTGTGGGGGTAGGAGGCGGGAGAGGGGCTGTGAAGGGGTTCAAAGAGGATGAGACATCCTTTCATTTTATTTTGGTTGAATGACAAAATTGGTATCCTTGAATGATCCCTGGTTGGATGTGTATACTGTTTCAAGGTGGCACGTTTTGGTTTTATCACTTGCTTATAGACATCACAAATCTAGCCAGAAGGGTAGTGAAACACCGTGGGGCATATTCTCAAGGACTTGTCGCCGAGTTAGCGGCACTTTATCGCAGCCAAAGTGGCGATAGAATTATCGCCCTATTCACAAGCTGGTGCTAACAGCCAATATCACCAGTTTCCCTGCGATAGCAGCCGCAAAAAAAATCGCCACAGATGACACCGGCAACTAACGCTAATGAGATGCAGAGTAGGCGTTCCCATCCAAAAAGCCGCAACAACACCACTTCGCAATATTCTCAACGACCAGCCAGATCAGCGATAAGATCACAAAACATGCGATAAGGCGCGTTAGCAGTAGGGATTTAACACCTGCTCCTACCTGGTGTTAAGTCGGACGACAACCTGCACCATAAAAGGGATCCCAGCCCAGAGCCACACCTGAAGAACAACAGATGCCATGGAGCTACTGATCATGCAGCTTGGACACCCAAGAGGGCCACAACACCCACCGCCACCACCCACAAGTCCACCCCCCGAGGCCCTATCCCGGGCACCCCCACCCCCCTGGACAAAGATACTTAACATCAACTTTACAAAATCCTGAACAAAACAATTCGCCTGATGTCGCACAATTACAACAATTCCAATTCATGTGTGGTCAGAAAATGGAGAATCATTCCTTCATCATTGAAATACCAATAAATATTTCATTCAAATTTAACGCAAAAGAACTATTTGGAAGAGTCATGGCGGGTCTTTACTGGACATTCTGTAAGTCACAGCCTGGAAGATATTCAAGATAAGAAGGTGTGTCATGTGCTTATCAAAGGACAAAGAGAGAGAGAAAGAGAGAGAGAGAAAGAGAGAGAGAAAGAGAGAGGGAGAGAGAAGGAGAGAGAAGGAGAGAGAGAGGAGAGAGACAGAGGGAGAGAGAGAGAATTGGGGGAGAGAGAGAGGGAGAGAGAGAGAGAGAGGGAGAGAGAGAGAGGGAGAGAGGGAGAGAGAGAGAGATAGAGAGAGAGAGACTGTACAAGGAGCGCAAGGCTGCTCGGGCTTCTCGCTCATACATGCCAACTGTTGTGTGTGTATCGCTATTGGTGCACCAAGAGCCTAAGGCCTAGCCTCAATTGCAGCGTGAAAGCCACACCACATTTCCAGAATGCAAGCAGTAGTCAGACTAACATTAGGGATAAAAGCTCCTTTGTCCAAATACATGAGGCGGAAGGACATCTGCAACTCCGACCTTGGTCTGGCATGCGGCTGGCACCCCCTGAAAGAGATACCACTGCAGATGATGACAACTCCCACACTACGCACAGCGCTAATGAAATACCAATGTATCCACACCCCACACACATGTCCCTGCTTGAGGTACTCCTGCATGGGATGCCCTTGACACTTACATACACAACAACCATTCTTCCAAACGTTGCACACACATACGACTCATTGCTCCGAGCTGTGGCATATCATCCACATAACTGCCGCAGGTCCGAAGAGTGCTGGTTCTACGAGAGCCACCAACGCAATGGCGGGACATCCCGGGCACATGCACAACCCCTGTCACGTGAAACTGTACCATGCATGTATGATGCATTTGTTTGGAGCACTGCCACCGGCAGTGTTGCGCATCAGTTACCGTCTGAGCTTCTGTCTTGCGTACGGCACTTGCGTCCAGCCGTGGTTCCACTGTCAATCATGCAAATTCGAGTGGCCCATGGATGACTGCCTATCCAACACAACGGTAGCTGAACTGGATTATGACTTGTGTGTGCGCCCCCTGTTGACCCACGACCAGGAGTGCAACAGTGATACCCGTGCATTGGATGCCTTGATATTTGGTGTATGTGCTGGCAGTTGGGCATGGGAGATTGCTCAAGTCCTCGTGTGCAGTGACCACATCGAGGGGCTCCCCTATTGGGCTGTTTTGCAGATTGGTGATACGGCGTGGACGTGGCACATCTGTCCGGACCAGTTAATAGATTGGCTCTCCCTCGTGTCCATTGAAGTCGACAACGATGTACTCTTGGAACTAATTACCCAGGAAGCTGCATTAGCATTCATGGATGAGTAACTACGTTCCTGCAGCCACAACTGATTGTAACCCAGAGAACAGGTCCCAACACCTTGTTGCATCTCGAAGGAATGGTCACATATCCCACCACAACAGTGGACATGTCTGCATTCACCTGGACTCAGAACGCATGTGCATGCACCTACGCATGTTGACACACACCTGTGCAAGGTGAGGCAGTCCCATGGGCGGAGCTGCACAGCGTCGTTTGGCAACGTACCTAAATCTGACATACTGCTGGAAGGAGAGTCCACACATGGCAATGTAGTACTACATGTGACCTGTTGGACCCTTTCACCTGCTCACTGTCAGCAGAGCAGACAGTCAGCGCAGTCCGGTGGTACAGCACTATGCAGATCCCATGGGCTGTGAGTCGTGTCCCCTGACACAGGGCAATGGGCATACGACAAACATCACATGACTCGTCCAGCAAGGCAAGGTGCGCTGAGACCGTTGGTCTGCATGTTGTGGCCCTTGTCTTCCCCGTACTGACACGCACATGCTAATAAAGCCTTGGCAACTTCACTAGTGTTCAACTGTGATGAGAGTTGATTAGAATGACAAATCGTGTGCCTCAATGAGCACTGTTCGTACACAGGGAGGGACTGACTGAGCATTTCACTTGGGGGTAGGTCCATATTGACAGCTCCACCTCTGTGAGCCAGACATTGTGGTTGGGATAGTTGCTGGTAGACCTGTGCTCTTACATGTCTTCAGCAATGTGAGTATGGTGTCCAACTTCTTGCCATGTGGATCAATGTGATCCATCAAAACCGGCTGTGTCCACACAGTTGAGTGTGAGTAGGTATGTGATGAGATGTTCTGTTGTCAGATGTGATAGGGGACACTACCGAATTTGACATTTTTACACACAGCTCTATTTAATACGTGGAGCTATGTTGGGGGTGTTGCGAGATTGTTGTTCATGAGCAATGAGGCCACAGCTAGTTCACACCTTCACAGTTATCTAATTGGCCATGTGGGTCAGGCTCAAACATGCACATTGATGTCATTTCCCAGGGTGTACCTTTTTGTGCAATCAATGTCCATACATTCATCCATACTTTTATACTTGATGGGACATAGACATGACACATCTGTGTGATTTGGAATGTTTTATTCACATTCTGTGGTGTGTTGGAGCTGGAGCAGTACATGGCCTTTCAAACCACACATTACATGGTTGCCCAGTGGAGGGCCAACAAGAGTCCTTTGGAAAATGATAAATTAATCGGAAGAGGAAGAGTTCAGTCCGCAGCCTGATTGCTGTGTCATTGGTAACCAGAGCAGATATAGCAGTCCATGTCGGGGTCCAGGTAAATGTCGCAGAGTGTTTCAGGGGACAGTGGAAGGTGTCGTTCCAGGGCATGATGCAGAGGGCTGAACCAAGCGGGAACAGTCCATATGGCGGGGTTGAATGCTACAACCTCCTTTCGCACACAGTCATTACCATCCACATCCTAGTCCTCTGATATGTCTTCTGTGTCAGGTGTGTCCGGTGAGCGTGGTGGTGTTATGGCTGCCTCACTGTGTGCCACTGGCACATCAGGGGGCGGAGGTGGTATGGCTGCCTCACTGTGTGCCACTGACACATCAGGGGGCTGAGAAGAGTGTGTGTCCAAGTTCCTGCAGCAATCATCTGGGACAGGCTCTGTGGCAGCAATGGCAGATGAGGTTCTCCAGGGCATAGAAGATCCCAGCTACATCTCGCTGGTGTACATCTGTGGCAGCCATCCTTCCTGCCTGCATCCGCTCCATGTTCTCCATTGTCCTCTGCATATGTCCCAACTCCCGGTTGACATCGCTGAAGCCTGTCGGACTAGACAGTTCTTGTATCCGAGTAATGGCTCCAGCAAGATCAGCCACGGAGTGTTGTAGAGCATGGTACGGACTGTGGGTGTCCGTTAGGAACTGTAAGTGGTCCCTGATGGGACTCATACACCCACATATGGCATCAAGTTTGGCTGCCATGAGGTTGAAACCCTCCCGCACCTGTTCAGCCAGCCACCTCTGGCAGTCTAACACACGCTGTTGGAATGCCATGTGTTTTTTCAGCGAGGTGGTGGGAGCCAGCCATAGTGGTGGGTGCTTCCTGATATGTGGGCTGTGCAGGGGGTGGGGTCACCTCGATGCAGCTGGGCTGCCCTGCTCCTGGAGGTGGGGTGTGGAGGCTGTACACGAGCCGTTGGAGGGTGTCGGGCAGATGGCCAGGGGGTCCTCATCATCATCACTGAAGAGATGTCTGGTCTGCTCTGCAGGAGGTGTTGATTGTCCCTCTGCTATGTAAATGGGAGGTGCAGGTTAAAAGTGTGTTTCATGTATGTTGACACATTATACATGTTTACATTCAGACTGCATGACAATGTACATTGTGACTGTTTTGGAGGACCTGGATATTTGATGGGAGACAGTGAAAATTTCGACTACATGACGGATGTGAGGTTGTACTCGTCCATTATCATCTCACGGTTTCCTGCTTTGGCAGATGTGATCGGCCAGTTTCTACGCACAAGCGGCACCAGTTGTGTCCTCTGTTCTCTAGTGAAAGTGTTGCACTTTGAACCATATTGTCGTCAATGTTGATGTGCTGTGATTGCTATGTGTGTGTGCTGCATTGTGGGAGACTCGCCCCTGCAGCTCTGATTTAGTGGCCCCTTATCCCTTTGAGGCGGTGTGCCTTTGACTTGTGTGCTTTTACGGTGCTGAGATGTTGGTGACTTGGGTAATTTTTGCTCTTGGACAGTTTTTGTACTCTTTTTTTTTTTTTTGTATCCTCATTCGCCACCAATCTCACACCACTTTGCACCCAAGATGTCTATACCATACTCCGCAAACTGGGAGAAGGTAGGCAAATTGGAGGTGGAGACCCGCCTACAGGTACCAGAAACCTTAATAAATAAACAATGATCCGGCACTCTACTCAGTAATACATATATTTATAAAAAACAAATTTTCAGAAACAGATCAGCAGGTCCTGCATAACTTCTTTATTGAAAATCCTTCTTTAAAAATTACAGGAAGTAGCCAATGCGTTTCGCCCTTACGGACTTCTTCAGGGCTACAAACAAATATATATAAACACATTTGTAGATAATGTGTACAAAATCCATTATATGTACAATTATATACAAAATTAATAATATGTACATTTAAAACACAATTTTATGAAAGGCCTTTAAAAACAATGGATTTTATTCAACACATAAGAAATATCCATTAAATTTTGTTTTCATTCATGAGTATTTTGAATTAATATACAAAAATGAGTAATTACATTTCTAAAGAGACTACACGATAAAGAGAGGAAAGGATACAAGTTCCCGTCACATCAATCATTAAAACCATGATCTGCTGATTCAAAGAGGGTCTACATTACATCCTATTTAGGAAATTACAAAGAGGGACAGAAATCAGGCTAGATTCTTCTATATTCGCATCATTTCAGCATCAAATGTTTTTATTATAGCAGAGAGACATCTCAAACTACTTTGAATAGTATATGTCATCATGAAGTACCCTGAGAGACTTCTTTTGTTTAAAAGGAGGATATGCTGGAAGGATTCCTTTAAACTAAAAAAGATCTACCTATTATTAAATATATGTCCGCTTACCAAGATTATTCTTATTGTGTCCCTTTTCGATCTTTAAGTGCATTTTTTAACACAAAAAAGGATGTGGAAATTGCGATATATTAATCGCTTCCAATAACTCCCTAATCAGTAAACAAAAAAGGTAAAGTATATATCAAAATTTGTTTTAATTATTATTATTTTTTAAAACCATTACTGAAATCATGGAAAAAAAGGTAAGTATTTGTCTATGCACCCATACCTCACTGGAAATGATGCAATAACAAATTCCTCAGCGCTGTGAGGGTGAGCTCAATATTATCGTCCATCAGTATTAGATGTATGATATTTATACCTATCGTAGCCTATAAAGATAGACACCATAGACCATTACTAAACAAAGTGTATTCTATGCATTATAAACTTATTGTAAACAATAACCAGTAGACAATATTCTAAGTCTAATAGGCAAATGGCGTTTTGAGTAAAACCACCCGCGTTCGCACTCTGAGTCATATAAAGAAATATAAAAAGATATAGGAAAGCCCATAACGAGTTTTTGATTGCCATCTTGAAATGAGCAAAGTATATCATGATGCCCTTTACATATTATATATGCGTTCGTATAAGCCCTCCTATTTTAGTTAATAATTCGGCCTTTATGGGTAGAGGAGTCAGATAAAATTAATTTTGTTAAAGGGGGATAAGGTTTGCGTAGGCATCTATATTATAACATAAACCACCCTTCTAGTCTTATAATATATAACTATTAAAACAGAGACCTAAAGTGAGCAAAGAAAGTATCCCCACACTTACCTGTGAGGTACCAGAAACCTACTTGGGTGCTTAGGAAGGACCAGCTGAGATAACTCTTCCACCGGCTCCATGAGCTGGGGGACCCTCGCCGTAAAGTTAGAAATAAACGACTTGGCCCGAAGAGTATTGAGGCAGCATAATCATAGGACTCAGAAAAAAAAAAACATCACACACTTCCTGTGTCCAATCCATGTTGTAACAAGTCCCAAAATGCCAGTTTCTTCTTACTGCAAGATCTAGCGCGATCAAGCTTAGAGACCACCACAACTGAGAACAGTCAGTCTGAGACAATAGGAGGGGAAGATTCTCTCCATCTTTTGCAGATTTCACTCCTGGCCAGCAAGATGACATAGAAAAGTAATGATCTAGAAGGGCTTGTTACTTCGTCTGTAAAACCGAAGATGATCAGAGGTAAATCAATATGAATTGGACAACTCAAAACCCTTGTCAGGAAACAGCCAACTTTGTCCCAAAAAATCTCCAGAACGGGACATTCTTTGAACATATGGGTGTCAGGAGCTGAGGCCAACCCACATATCTTGCAACAAACCGGGGGGCCGGTAGAGATTTTGGAGAGCTTTAGTGGAGAGAAGTAGGCCCTATGAATAGTAAACAGGTGGTTTCTCTTCAACCATGCAGGCTTTACCGTCTCATATAAAAGCTTGCATGAACTCAGCCAAAGATGATCACAATTTTGTGCAGGTAGTAGACCCCCCCATAAATCCTCAGCGAGCTTGAATTCGCCATCCACGGAGTCGGCTATAGCTTGATACCAAAATGAAACCTCCCTTCTCCCACGGGGCTTGGCCAACAGATGATGTTCTAGAAAACTGCCATTTCCTACCGGATTCCTTTGATCTAATTTTGATTGGACCCAGCTTTTCAACTGGAGATGTTTAAACCTGGAGAGGTCTTCTCCAACTTTATCTTTAAATTGATCCCATGAGATAAGAGTGCTGTCATGGACTAGATTCCCCCAAACCATTAGGCCTGCTTCTCTCAAGGGTATTGCCAACCTATCCCTTAAACACTCTGGAGTACCAGGAGAGTCCCAGATGGGAGACAGGCTGGAAAAGAAAAACTGAGTGCGGTCGCTCCCCTAAGTTTCACCCAGGTTTTAGCAAATCCTTGTAGGACCTTCAGCTTGATCTTTTAAAAAAATTTCAGGTCCCCGAATTTGAACAAAAAACCCTCCTCAACAAGATTGGCCCCTCTAAGCGTAGCTAGGAACATAGCCCCTGCTCCAGTATTGACCGGCATTTTCAACAGCATACGCGAGTGCGTGAGTTGGAAAGCCCAAGCATAAAACTGGATATCTGGCAAGGCAAGGCCACCCTTCTGTCTCCTCTGCCTCAACTTCTTCCAGGCTATACTTGATGATTTGTGTGCCCAAATGAAGGAGTTTATATCTCGCTATAATTTATCAATGGCTGATTTTTCAAAGTGGAGGGGAATACAGTTAAAAAGAAAGGTAACCTTAGGGAGTATTGACATCTTAACCAGGTTAACCCTACCTAAGATGGATAATGGAAGCAGGGCCCAAGACTTCAACAGCCTCTGACACTCTTTGGGCACCCCGGCTAGATTGACCTCAACAATCTTGGTAATGTCTTGAACAACATTAATCCCCAGGTATCTTATTTTAGAGCGAATTTGATCATCTGTGTCACCTATCAAACCATATACCCATTGCTCATTCCTCTATATAGGTACAACATCTGCAGACACTCATGCTCCTTTGGCCAACGTCCTAGCATTGCAGCATGGTGGTTTACAACAAGACAAGAATACATGCAAAGTGCATGGTCTTCCTAGGTGCAAAAAAAAAGCTAAATGTGATGTCTCTCATAAATGATTACTTTGAGAGATGACAATTCAAAAAAGCTTTCTATCAGGTAAGAAAAATAAAGATATGCTGAAATTCTTCAGAATACAATAGAATATGCAAAAGGCTTGCCAACTTAGATCAGAGGCTAGCAAAAAGTTAAGAATGATGAAGGAATAGGAATAAACCAGTAACATGATACACAAATTAATAATTGATGAATGAACTGGATATTAATGTGTGCACTAGTGATGTCTGTGGGTGTGTCTGTGTGTGCGCATTCTGAATTTCAGCTAGAAATCTTCTATAAGGTGCTAGGTTGGTCTATAGACTTGCTCTTTCAATTGAGGATGGCATACCACCTGTAGTGAATCTACATGGTATCATTTGTAACATATCCCGTCCACTTAATTAATCACAAGTGCATTAGAATACATACATATATATATATATATATATATATATATATATATATATATATATATATATATATATATATAAGCTTAAATTAGGTGCTGTGTCTTTTTTGGACCTGAGAGGTCTTTCTGGATGATAGCAGGGACATTTAACACAGATAACATAGTCAGAGCTACTGACCATTGTAGATCACAAAAACACAATGTCAAACACATGTAGCAATGTTCTGGGAACCAGGTCAAAGACCCTCATGCAGGCATATCTTCATGTGGCAAGAACAAATGGCTTGCCAGTATTTTGGACAATTTTACAACCTTTCAAGTACATATTCAGTGATGCTCAGAATGAGACAAGTAGGACTTAAGCCTAACTATTATCACAGAATTGATGATGATCTTCTGATCTGAAACAGCCCTATGGCTTTAGGGAGAGGTTAAGTCCTTTCTGTATCATGTTTGTTATGCTGTTGTGAGGGCTTGTCAAACAGGTAAAACTCTCTTTAGCGCGATCCAGAAAAAGGAAACAGAGGAAAATCTACTGAATTTTCAGATAGTTAATAACGCCCTTAAGAATTTTCTGTGGATTTGGTTCTAGCTTGAAGTACTAGTGCCAGATGTACATAGTGTATGGTTTGTAATTACCGAATAGCAAATCTTTGCGATTCGCTATTTGGTAATCTTAAACACCCATGTACCAATGTGTGGTTATCACATTTGTGATTTCGAGTGGGTCGCAAGTAGACCGACCTCATTAATATTCATGAGGTAGGTCTCGGTTTACGACCCATAGGGAATCGCGAATATCACTGGGATGGTGGCCTGCTGGGATCAGCAGATCACCATGTCTGTGATTGCTTTTCTATTAAGCACGTTTTGGGTGGAAATGCAGCCTGTTTTCCTTAAAACATACGCAGTTTTCGCAATGTTCACCAATGTTTCGAGAGAGACAGTGACGAAGAGGAGGAGGGCAACCCGGGGACACCGCAGTACAGGTAAGTGTTTTTTTTGTTTTAATTAATGTCTAATTAATTTTTAATAGGGGGTGGAGGCAGGTGGGGGAGCGGAGCGGAGTTCCGCTAAGCCAGCTCCGCCCAGAGTTAACTAGAATAGGGAATGCTGCCATACAATAAACTGGAAGACATAGAATACAATAGATTCAAGGGGAATCATTATTTAGACGAAAGTAAGTAAGGGGTTGTACGCAACTAGATGGAATTATCATATTTTCATATCCATGAGAGATTTCTGTAGCAAATGTAAATGGTAGGAACTCAAAAATGAGGTTCTCAATCCAGGAATTAAAAGAAAATATGTAAAAGCGCACCCACTATCACTCGTCATCACATATATAAACAAAATTCCATACATTTATATTAAACAATACTTATTTATGTTCATATTTTCCTAAATGCTTCAACCTGGGTCTGTAAATGTGTGCAAGCTGGTTCAGCTTATTTGACTGACAAATAAAACAAATGGCAAATGTTTCTGAATAGTGTTGTGTAGTTTCTGACTAGAGATTTTGCTGAAAATTGCTCTAATTATGTGTTGCATGGTACTGGCAGGGTGCAAACTCGGTACACAACATTAACATTACAGTGAGGTAACATCCTACAAGTACTGTGCAGTTACAAACTAATCTCCACGGAATGGGCAATAAAGGTGCAGACCTAGTTTTAACAGGCAGTACTCTGCATGATATTCTCTGTTCCATGGTGATTAATGCTGACATTTAGCACCTGCTCTGAGCAGCACTATGAGATGGGAGGCAGGAGCTGGGCATGGGTGGTGGGAGTGGGGTTGGGAGGGTAGGAGAGGGAAGGATAACAAATGCCCTGTATGTATGCTCCCGCCTTGAAGTAGTAAAAGGTCAGGCAGAGATGGGGACACAGGGTTGGTAGCTATTGCAGCCAAAGTCTCAGGCAATTTTATAGGTTGGTTTTTGTGACAGGTAAAATTGGGTTGTGTGTTTTCACACCTGATAAATCTAGGTGCAAAACCACAAGGTCAGTCATGGGCATCTTATAGATGAGCCTCAGGCAGACCTTCTGTTGCAAAACTCCCACAAATTGCATGTACAGTCTAATTGAGGAAAGGAATATATCAGGGAAAATCTAGGATTGTAAAATGCACAACTGAGGCTAAGAGGAACAAATACAGTCAAATCGATTATTGTGTGTGTGTCTGTTTGTCACATCAAGAAAAATTGGCATAGCCACATGCACCCCTGTAAATGAGTATTGTGGGGTTCCAAAAACAATATTGTGAAAAGAAGATCAGATGACACAAATATTGTGTCTTAAATATTTTGACATGAAAAATATCATGGGTCAGAATATTGCAATGAAGAATATTAACATAATTGTTAAAAGTATCATTGTGTGTTATATCATTGTCATTTATAACATTTTTATAAGTGTATTTTGTGAAGTTGTATTGTTTTCATATATTGTTCTTGTTTTTTAAAGTTTATGTTAAAATTGGTATGTCATTTCTTCTTTTTAAAATGTCTCTACTAAATTAACCTTGTAAGAAGGTATATAGGTATATTTGAACATTTTATTTTCTTGTTTTTTATTATGTAATATTCTATTTTTCCATGCAATTGTTACATTTTTACATTTTGTTTCAATGTTAGTTTTTAAATCTTTAATGAGTATATTTTGCATATAGTTTTATGGAACATTTGTTTCCTATAATAATGAATATTATTTTTTCAATGAAAATAATTAATTTTAATTTGGTTTTTGCTTTTAAATATATATGTTGTGTAATTTGTGCATTTTATATATTGAGAGTTTTAAATGTATCTAATGTAATGTTATAATTTAAAACATAGTTAATATTTTTTAAATATATATATATATATTTAGTTAATTATTATTTTTAATTTGAAAGTTATTACAAATATTTGAAATAGCTTCAAATAGTTGTGTTCGTATTCTCAATTTACTTTTAAGTTGAATGGTTTACTTTCTTGGGATACTTAGAATGGATTTCTTTAATGTATTATTTTTTGTGTAATGTCAATTATCATTTTGTGGTAGTAATTCATTTTGAAATCTAAAAGTACAGCACTTTCCCCAATGTTTTTGAGTTGGCAGCGGTAATTGCAAAAGTGACCAACCACCACCTAAGTCCAACACTTTTCCCAGTGGGGGGAACATTTTCATCAGTTCTGCAATAATAGTTAGACTTAAGTCCTATAGGTCTCTTTTCCCTAATGGGTATGTTTATAATTAGAACATCATCATCAGTTCTGCAATAATAGATGTAAATCCTACAGGTATCATTCCACAATGTGGGTACGTTTTTAAGTAGAATAATACATCTGAATCCCTCAAAGTTCTCCACTTTCTCTAGTGTTGTTAAGTTTGGAGTGGGGATAGCAAATCTGAGCCCCCAACCACGGAAACCAACACTTTTTCCAATGTGGTTAGGTTTGGAGTTGAAATACTAAATCTGAACCCCCTCAAAGACCAGCAGTTGCCACAGTGTGGTTAGGTTTGGAATTGAAATAGTAAAAATGAAAACCCCTAGTGCTACACTTTTCCTAATATGATAAGGTTAGAGTTGGAAGAGTTAATCTACCACCCCCTACAAAGCCCAACTCTGTTCCACTGTTTTAAAGTTTGAAGTGGGAATAGTACATCTGCTCCCTGGCTTCACAGTCCTACACTTTCTTTAATATGGTTAAGTTTGGAGGTGGAATAGTAAAGATGAACCCTCAAAGTCCAATCCTTTCCTTAATGTGGTTATGTTTGCATTGGGAATAGTAAATTTATCCACCCCCCCCCCCCAAAGTCATCTAACAATTTCCCCAATGTGGCAATGTTTGGAGTTGGACTACTAAATCTGAATCGCCCCCAACCCAAAAGTCCAGCACTTTCTCCATTGTGGTCCAGTTTGGATCAGGAATAAGGAATGTGAACCTCCCAAAGTCCAACTATTTCCCCAGTTAGGATACATTTGAGTTTCCAAACATGTTTAGGTTTGGAGTGGGAATAGTAAACACGAACCCTGCACATCCACCACATTCCCCAATATTCTTTACTTTGGAGTGGAAAAAATAAGTCTCCCCTCAAAGGTCATAAAAAAGCCATTAATAGAATAAATTAATTGTTTCTGCATTAATATAGTTTAATTACATTTTGTAATCATCTCTTTAAACGCATACCATTTTTTACTGTGAATTATGCTTCACTATATTCCAAGGCAAAAACAATTTTTTTCTTCAAATTATTTCAGTTACACGTATGCAGGTTTAACTTTGAATGCTGATAAATGTGAGTTCCATAGTACAAAGCTAAAATCTTTGTCCATATCTTTTCTGATGGGGGTATGACACCTGCTCCAGCTGAAGTGCAAACACTGTTAACTGCCAGTCCCCCACATGGTATTTCCATGTTACATTCATTCCTTGGAATGATCAATTACTGTTCTAGATAGCTACAAGACACTGTAACCCTAAGTTCTCCATTTAGAGACTTTTTTAAAAATTGTTTTTATTGGTGTTTGTCATGTAACAATCGGTGAGGCATTATATCAAACATACACAGAGACACATGTGATTCAGAGACATTTGAAAATTATTCCATATCACAGGGGTTCTACTTGACACATAAAAGTTAGTATCTCAGCATGTATTGTTGGTTCAGTCCATCTTCCAGTGCAGTTTGTTGCGTAGTTCTCATCTGCAATGGTAGGCAGTGCCCATTTTATTGATACATGCAGCTATGACATAAGTATATGGAACATTACATTTGCAGGTGACAATAAGATGATGTGAGTCTCAGTCCTCCCTTGTCAATATCAAGTTGTGGCGTGGAAGGGGGAAAATGCAAGGGTGAGGAGGAGTACATGAGAGGGCGTATGAAGGTTCATGTGCGTCTGAGGGTAGCGCTATTTCGGTGGCTGTGTTGGTGGATTAACGTCAGCAACGTATGAAGAGTACGTGAGGAGGTAAGCCTTTAGGGGGTCCCATATGTCCCTGGGACGTGACACCCTGGGAAGTAGTTCTGCATAAGTAGTTAATTGCTCTTGACAGAATATCAGATCTGTGAGCGAATCTTTGAATTTTGGTGCTCGGCCTCTACCCCAGCGGCATACTCCAGTGGCAAGCAACTCAGCGTTTGGCCACGAGTAAGGCTATGGCAAGGTATTTTTGATAAGGTTTAGCGGTATGTTGCGTGTAACCGAGTAAGGCGACCAGGGGGGTGCGTTCCAGGGGTTGCAGGATCATCTGGTCTAGGGCATCAAACACGTTTTCCCAGTATGTGTGTACTTCGTGGCATTCCCAGGCTAGATGAAGAAAATCGGCCTTCGGGGCATGGCAACCTGCGCAGTGATCAGTGTCTCTCAACTTGTATTTGTGTGTAATCCATTTAGAGACTAAAATAATGTTTCATTTCATTGGTCACATGAATGTGAGCAAAGCTTTAAGACAATCAAACAAGCTATTGAGAACGCTACTGAAATGGCATACTGTGATCCAAAGCTTCATACCAAGGTTGTTGTTGAAGCTAGCCACGTCGGGTTAGGCACAGTTTTTTGCACAGCGGACCCCCGAATGCTTGCCGACTTATTTGAAGCCCTGCTGACTACTTCTCATGAGTGCCTCTGCAGTGCCCTGGCACCCTTTCCAATATGGCTGAAGCCTGCACAAATTTCATTGTGAACTCAAGCACTCCAGCTGCCATTTTAGTGGAACAAATTGTTGCTGCCACGAGTCAAGATAGTGAGATGCTAAAACTGAAAGACATTATTACAAATCAGCCTTAGAACCAGTACCTTCGACCTCTTCACAGTGACAGTGAATACCAGAAGTTTAAAAATTTCAAAGATGAACTGTCCCATTACCCAAGAAGGTATTATTTTATTATTCTGAGAGGTTCGAGAATTATTATACCAGAGAGTCTGTGACAACAGATAATTGAAGTGGCCCATGAAGGGCATCGTGGAATCGTTGCCATAAAACAAGCTCTCTGAGACAGAGACTGGTTTTCTCATCTCAATGAGAGAGTTGAAAGAGTATTAAAGGTCTGTCATCTACGCAAGTGCCTTTCATCGAAAACCGCTCAACACAACTTAAACATGTCAGAGTTACCAAAGCATACATGGGAAAAATTTGCTGTTTACGTTTTCGGTCCTTTTAACAGTGAACATCACCTAATGTGATTGTTTTACAATGATAGAAGATTTTTCATCTATCACTCAGGAAAGAGTCATTGAGAGATTAGATGGCATCTTTGTGACATGGGGTGTTACTGCGACTTTACAATCTGACAACGGCCCATCTTTCAACAGTTGAGAATTCAGAGAGTTTCTCAGTCATCTTAATGTGAAGCATCAAAAGTGCACACCTCTTTGGTCACAGGCCAATGGCATTGTCGAACGTTTCATGAGTACTCTTAAGAAAGCCGTTCATCGTGCTGTATCGTAAAATCTCGACCTCAACACTGTCTTAAATTCTATTCTTTGAGCTTACGATTCGCCCCTCACTCAACCACAGTGAAAACCCTGTGACCTTGATGTTCGGGAGAGCCAGGACAACCAAATTACTTGATGGAGCAACAGTAGATCGCGAACTGAGGAAGACACCAGTATAAAGGACTTGGATTATAAAAAGAAAATGAAGGCCTATGTTGACAAACCAAAGACATTACTTTCACAAGAGGAGATCGAGTGCTTGTATGTCAGTCTAGAAAATAAAGATCAGATGCTCACTTTGATGCTGAGCCCTTTCATGTTGTGACCAGCAAACCAGCAAAGAACACGTGGGGGCATGTTAACAATATTTTGGAGTAGGGCAGCACCGCAAGCATTCTAGCAGCACTGCCCTATGTCAAAAGAAAAGGCCAGGAATGCGCTGTGTCTGCAAGATACGTGCATACCTGTCCTTTCTGCCAGCGCTGGTGCACAAACTGCAGCCGAGTGCCATGGTGCAAGGGTGTCTGTTTTGTTGGCATGATTGTTTTGGTGCAGGAAGGAACACATTCCTGCACAAAAACAATCAAAGGAGGCGTTTTCCTCATTCTATGTGTCCTGCAGAATACAGCACACATGGAAAGAGAAAATAGTTTGTAGAAATGTTATTCCTGCTTTGGAGAGGCGTTAGGTTTGGTGGTGCCCCAGATTTACGCTATCTTGCAAATCTGGGTCAATTTCAAAGACCATGGGTGCAGCGTGGGAACACCCACAGCAACACCCATCAAACGCCCCTTCAACACAGAGTAAGGCATTGCCTTACTCTATATTTACAAGGCCATGAAAAGCCACACAGGGTGGCTTTGCGTGACCTTGTAAATATGGGCCAGCACACCATGCCTCCAGAGCGTCACCAAAGTGACGCCCTCACGGTGTAAAAGTGCCACAGGGGCATTGTAAATATGCCCCATGGTGACCGCCAAACATCCTAGGAAGTCCATTATGCAAGATTCCTCACATTTCCGACATATAGCTCATCACTCTTCAGCCATTGATGTCAAAGTAGAGACTAGGTATGTAGCAGACAAGTGGAAACCCTTTTACTGCTGTTGTGCCTACATCACCAACACAGATCACGGACACTTCTACTGCCTGACCCCAGTTTCCGACTCACTCAATCAGAATGTGTTATCAGAGCACTCTGAAGACCTATTGAAGAGCTACTATTGTATATATGTTTGTAAAAAATGTTACTTTTTTTAATTAACAGGGGGGAGATGTGGTTTTGTATGAGTTAGCAATGATGGAACCCTTTTGGCTCCTGATGGACTCTGTAGAACTGTGACGCAAGTGTTAGAGCATGGTGAAGTGAATGCAGGTTTAGAATGTTTAGTTTGCATTTACACACTAATGAATACAAAAGTGTAATACCAAGTTCCATGCGTGGTGTAGTCATTGCCATGGGGAGGACACTACAAAATCCATTTTATTTTTATAGCATTTTTGTGAGGCATACCAACAAACACATAACAAGCCAATCACAACTAAAATGAATCAATATTAGGCCTGGGCTAAATTTCCGTTCCGCTCGCGGAAATTGCGATAATTTGACATTTTCGCGTTCCGCGGAGAGCGCGAAACTGTCAAAATTTCCGCATTCCGCAGCTTAGCGATAATTTGTTTCTTGCTCGCGCTGTCAAATAATACATTCTCGCGCGCGCGCGCGATCGCCTTACCTGAATCCCCGTGTTCGCCGACAAGTTTTCCCGATCCGGTCGCGTTCTCCACGAGATGTTGGATTGTTGGTAGCCATTTGCCCTGTCTCGCGACAGTTCGCGCCCACAGTAACGTCATGCGTCGCGCGATCACGTCTTTCTTCATGCACCACGGGAAGAGTGAAAACAAGATGGCCGCGCCCGCGAGCAACCGCATGGGTAAGTTGGCGAGCCGCGACCACGCAGAAAGTACCGCGAACGGGCGGGAAAAAAAACTTCTGCATCTTCGCGATATTTCCGCGTGTTTGCGGAGATTTTTAACATTTTCGCGATAATTTGCGAAAGTCGCTTTCGCAAATTCCGCCCACCCCTAATCAATATAGCCTGAGACATTCCGCCCTTCAGTTTAAACTGACACTGACATCACCGCTGCTACTGTGAGATCTATTCCATACAGTGGATTTCTAATTTAAAGGCATCTCATTTACATTGTTGTAAGGTGAAATCACAAATTAAAAGAATCAAGCAATTCACATACAAAAGCTGTTTTTAGCTAGTGAATATAGAGGGGGAAGATAACCTTGCTAGTTTAGGGGGGCATCATGAACTTGAATATTTGTTTTAGTAAATGCATCTGAACCTTTTGAGTAGACCAGACTGTTAAAGTTTCAACACAGCTCACACCTCAGTTCTAACACTGACCATCTGTCAATTTCAAAGGACATTAATAAGCTAACATATTTTTCATATCACAGTAAGGAAACTGCAGACAGCTGATGGTGAGTGAGTGCCAAAGGCATACAAATCAATATGCCACATGTAATAGCAATACCATTAATATTTATTGCCAACCATTTATCAGTGTCACTGTTATCATGGATACAGCAGCTGCTCCATTGTAAGATGGTACTGATGCTGTACCATATGCTCCTACAAAATGTGCAAACTGCCAGTGTCCAAGTGCATAGCGCCTTCGCCATCATGCTGTGGCCACCCAGTAATTGATTGGGTGCTGTGCCACTAGCTGAACCTGTGGTTTCAATGCATTATTCCGCTTGACATTCTTTGTCTACACAATACATTTACCTCACTGCAAGTTAAAGATTGAGAGTTGAAATCATTTCTCAGAATCCTCTTAACCTCCCATTGTCTACTTTTTATGTCTGTTATTGCACGACAGTAAATCAATTCTATTAACAACATATCTACATTGTGGTTGAGAGTGTTGTGTATCATTAACTTCATGAGATATGCGTAGAAACTAAATTGTGCCTTACGTATGGCTTAACATCTTGGCTGTACAAGACAGTGGTGGACATGACAGCTGAGTGGATGATGTCAAAGTGATCTTCAATTTTCAGTTTACTAAATGTGACTACTTTCTCTCTTGAGATAATCTCTTGGTTTGGTGGTAGGGGTGACAAAGGTATCCAAGCATTGACCTTAATTGAAGTCAGCTCAGTACACAAATAACCAATATGGTTGTAGGGCAGATTGCAATGAACCTGCCTAGCTGAGCAAAGAGGCAGTGAGGGGAGGAGCCTAGCGCTTGACCAAGATGGCCGCGTGAGCCTTGAGCTCCCGCTACCCTCGCGCCCTCCGGCAATCATCCTGTCCTAAATCCTGATTTTCATGCACGGAATCCTGCAGATGAGTCACAGCTGGGGCGATTGACGTTGTCCGGGCCAAGATCGCCCACCGGGGACCGAAGTTGTGCACGGCGGAAGATTGCGGCCTACCTCCGAAGGATGCCAGGGGCTTGCGTTGGCAGGATGCCCGGCCACTAATTGAACAACAGCGGCCTTGGGAGGTGTGAACTGACGGACGGATGCTGCTGCACTTTCACTTTCGCTTTCTCGCCCTTTGTTTGCTCCGGGTTGGGAGTGCGTCATACAGATCCTCTGTTGTCTGGAAGACCTCCACCCACTTCTGACTGGCTGTTGAAGAACTAGTCGTCCCTGTCTCCTCTACCTGAGTGAGGGACGTCCTCTTGCGACTGACTGTCCTGCTGTCCGAGATGTCGAACAAATCGGAGGCAGACAGGTCGAAGTCTAAGACTACCAGGCGGGGAGGCTATATCCAATCCAACAATATGGATCGTTATGCCCAGCAGAAGGGGTCGCCTGGTGGATCGGGACAGTCGCTGGAAGCACAGAAGGCCGATTCATCCCCAGCCTCGGAGTTATCATTGCAGGATATCAAGGAGGCGATAGATGGGATGCAATCTTCGATTGGGCGACAGTTCGAGACCCTGGCGCACAAGGTGGACATGATTTTGGTCGATGTCAACTTGATTCGCGCGGACCTGGGAAAAACCAATGAGCGGGTCAAGTCCCTGGACCTCAAGACTACTGGCCTCGCGGACGATGTCTCGGAACTCCAGACTGAGGTCCGCAAGCTACGAACCGCGAATGACCTCTCCGCCCGCCGGCTCGAGGACTTTGAAGGTCGGGCCCGGCGCAATAATGTGCGCATTATCGGGGTCCCGGAGGCTTCGGAGGAGCTCTCCGTGGACCTCCTCGTCGAGGATTTGGTGGTGAATCATCTTGCGCCAAAGGGCCTCGGCAAGTTTTTCGCGGTGGAGCGGGCTCACCGAGTGCCTGGCGGACGGCCTAAGGTGGGAGCCCCCCCGCGGCAGGGGTAGGGCGACAGGCACACTGCAAGTTGGGGGGGCTTTGTAAGCTGACGCAGGGGTTTCAGGATGTTGGGGTTGTTGTTTGGGGTTGTTGTTTTTTCTTGCAAGGCGTAGCAATGACTGTCAGAATTGTCCGATTGTGGTTCTCTGGGGGGGGGGGGAGGTCTCTTTGTGTTCAGGGATGGGGGATAGGGGCTTAAACGTACTCAGCTGGAATGTTAATGGCTTAGGGGACCGTATAAAACGTGGGATAGTCCTGCAATTTTTGAAACGGACCTTGCCAGATGTGGTCCTCTTGCAGGAGACCCACCTTATAGGGAATATGTGTTATGCACTTAACAGAAAGGGCTACAAATTCATTGCTCACTCGGGGTTTTCCTCGGGATCCAGGGGTGCGGGCATACTTGTCAGAGCTTCCCTACCATTTGAGGTCGACTCCACCATTGCTGATGATAGGGGGCGCTTTGTGGCCGTGTCGGGGAGGTGGGAGGGCAGAACGTTGGTTTTGGTTTCTGTTTATGTCCCTCCTGCCTTGCAGGCCTCCACGTTTGCTGATCTGGGCAAGGCCTTGTTGGAACTCCCCGAAGGGATGCTAGTGGTGGGAGGAGACTTCAATGCGGTTGGTTCTGGAATGCTAGATAGGTACCCGCCCAGAGACACCGGGGGGGCTCAGAAGTGGCTTCCCGACTTTATGGATACTTTTGGCCTGGTAGATTGTTGGAGGCTGCGGCACCCCACTCAGCGACAATACACCTTCCATTCCGGGGCCCACGGGAGTCTCTCCCGGATTGATTATCTGCTCACTCTGGCGGCACACGCCTCTTTGGTAACTGAGGTTAGGCACATGGCACGGGGCATATCAGATCATTCACCGGTGTGGGCACGTCTGGACATAGGCCGGGTGGCGGGGGGCAGGGTGGCTCCCATTAACCCCTGGTACTTTCGGGACCCCAAGCTGCGCAGCGCGTTGCTGAAGACAGTTGACCACTATTTTCGAGAAAATCAGGGCTCAGTTGACTCCGCGGTGTCCTTGTGGGAAGCTTCTAAGGCTGTACTGAGAGGAGAAGCCTTGTCCTTGGTAGTGGCCACCAAGCGGCGGAGAGACGCCGAGGTGATACAAGTGGAGGACGAGATAGCGGCTTTAGAGTTGGCCTTGGAGGGGGATATTGAGACGTCCACGCTGCACAATTTGAGCCTGAAGCAATTGGAGTATAGGGACCTGGTGACAAGTGCCGCCAAGACCCTCCACAGGGAGCAGCAGGGGCAGTTGTATGATGTTGGTGATAAGGCCGGGAAATTGCTGGCATGGCTGGACAAAAAGGAGCGTGTTTATCGTGTGGTGCCGGAGTTGTTGACGGATGGGGGAGAAGTTGTCACTGATCCCGACGGTATAGTCCGGTGTTTCTCGGACTACTTTCGTACGGTATACGCCTCGGTCTCGGATAGACCGACTGAGGACTCGTGTGATCTTCTGCGTGACATCGCTCTGCCCTGCCTTTCCACCATTGATAGGGAGGACCTCGATGGTGATATCACTGTAGACGAAGTGGCAGGTGCTATCCGTGTGTTGCGCTCCGGCAAGGCTTCGGGCCCAAATGGTCTGCCGATAGAGCTGTACAAGCTTTGTCCGGATAAGTTGGCTCCTCACTTGACCGCCATGTTCGTGGAGGCGCGGGAGAACGGGTTTCTTCCGCTCGATCAACGGCTGGCGACGATTGTGGTAATACATAAAGACGGAAAGCCCCGGGATAGGTGTGGTTCCTCGCCAAGATTCTCGCGAACCGCCTGGTCCGGGTACTTGGCGACTTGATCCACCCGGATCAGTCGGGCTTTATCCTGCACCGAAACACTGCACTAAACCTTAGACGCCTCCATGGAGTGATTGCCAGGACGGGTACGATGCGAGAGCCGGCTATTGTGGCGTCCCTCGACGCCACGATGGCCTTCGACACGGTAGAGTGGGCATACTTGTGGGCGGCGCTGGCCAAATTCGGCTTCGGGCCTGGATTCGTGGGATGGGTGAGGCTGCTCTATGAGGGGACTCTTGCAAGCGTCGTGGTGAACGGGCGGGCGTCGGCACCGTTCGAGCTCGGGAGAGGCACCCGGCAGGGTTGCCCCCTGTCGCCGTTGCTGTTTGCCCTTGCTCTTGAGCCGTTGGCGGCGTGGATACGGTGGCACCCGGATATACGTGGGATTCGCTGGTCGCCTGACCTCGAAGACCGTATTTCACTCTACGCCGACGACATTCTGTTATATCTTGCCTCGCCTAAGAAATCCCTGATAGTGGTTTGTGACGTCTTGACATCTTTCGGTAGAAACTCGGGCCTAGTCATTAACTGGGGGAAGTCACACTTGTATGTCCTGTGTGGGGATGTCCCGCCTGTCCCGCGTAACTGTTCGATCCAGATAGCCCAGCAGGGCTTTTTGTATTTGGGGATCTATATTTCCACCGACCCCATCTTGCGCTACGAGAAGAACTTGCTCCCTCCCTTGGCGCGCCTGCGGCGGGATGTGGCGGGCTGGCGGCGATTGCCGCTCTCCCTCCTTGGCCGCGCTGCACTGTTTAAAATGATGTCCCTTCCCCGTTTCCTCTATGCCCTGCAGAACACTCTTGACCTGGTCCCGGCCAGCTATTTCCATGAGATCGAAAGCCACCAGCGCGCGCTCTTATGAGACGGGCGTCCGCGTATCGCAGTCGCCAAGTTGACGCTTCCGTGGTACGACGGTGGTATTGCGCTTCCAGACATTCGACGTTATTACTGGGCCACCCAGTTGAGCGCGATTAACCATGGTGTCTATGGTCCGGCGCTGAGCCCTGGCTTCGCCATGGACCGCTGGTTGCTCCGTGGGGGTAATTACCACAGAGCGTTGTATTCGAAATCGTCGGACCTCACCCTCACGGGGCCCACCAGAGTGGCCGTCCATGTGTGGAAGGTGGCGACGGACTCGCTGGGCTGGAGGGGTAAGCTTACCCTTGCCACCCCTCTGTTTGACTCAGAGATTCTGGGGAAGCTTTGGCGCACAAAAGGGTTCGAGAAATGGGATTTGATCGGCATATCCAGGGTCGGAGACCTTTTGGTTGAGGGTAAGATAAAGTCGTTCGAGGAGCTGCAGAGGGAATACGAGCTGGGGAGCACGGAGTTCTTCCGTTATGCTCAAGTGCGCCACGCCTTGCGGTCAGTCCTTGTGGAGGGGGAGAAGGTGCCCGAGTCCTCTCCGTTGGAGGATCGGATCCTGGATGGTCACATGCCAGAGAGCACGATTTCGCTCATTTATAAGAAACTTATCAACGTTCGGGCGGATCTTCTCCTAGGGTTGCGCGCTCAATGGACCAGGGACGGCCTTGAACTAGATGATGAGGATTGGCAGTACGCAGTTTCTTCCCCCAAAGAGGTCGCTATCCCCGCGCGCCTGCGGCTGGTGCAGCTTAAAATACTCCATAGGGTCTATGTGACGGGGCCCAGGTCGGTCCACATGGGTTTCTCTGAGGAGGGCTTATGTAAGAGAGGCTGTGGTATGGTGGGTACCTTCCTCCATATTATTTGGGAATGCGGTGCGATTATGGAGTTCTGGAGGCAAGTCCACGAGGTGATGGGGGAGGTGACAGGAATTGTTATGCAGCCTGAGGCGTGATGTTGTCTCCTGAATGTCTGGAGTCCTACTGACCACAACGCGGCACAGACTCAGTGGGTGACCCTGGGGAACATGGTAGCCAAGCGCGATATCGCTCGGCTGTGGGGCTCCAATAGGCCGCCCACATTGACAGCGTGGATGGAAAACATGGACTGGAGCATGTTTAGGGAGAAGACAGTGTATTGTGCTCGAGGGCGCCCTCGGAAATGGCACGCTGTGTGGGGGCCATGGAACCAGTACAGAGGGGACATATGCCTCCCCCCGACCCGGATCCGCCTGAGGAGCAACTTTCCCCTTAGTCTTTATCCGGCTTTGGCTTTCCCGCTGATATGTGTTTGTTTCTAGAGTCTCTGCCTTTCCCTCCTTTCCCTTACTATAAACCTGTGCCTGTTGGACGTGATGGGGCTCGTCCCCCCTGATGGGAACCTCTCTTGGTGTTTACAGTACCTTTCGCCTTGCTTGTGTTTAGGGTTGTATTTATGTTTATGCAAAATAGAACCTTTGGCTCTCCTGTCACTGATATGTGGACGCAAGCATGTGTTGAATCTCTAAAGCTGCCGTACCTCCGGGTTGTCGGCTGAATAGCTGTGTCACTGATTTAAAATAAAGGTTTTTAAAAAAAAAAAAAAAAAAAAGAGGCACTGAGGTAGGATAGGTCTGGCACAATCCTGCAAGCGTGCAAAATGGGACAGAACCACAAAATATTACCTGCACATGCCCTCACAGGCCTTTATTTGGTTTGTCGGTGGATGTTTGCTAAGAAGCAGAAGTGTTATCAAATCCACTCCAATGTTTGTTTTCTATAAATATCTAATATTCAGTGAGCTCAAAGTGCAATGTTTAACTAACTTCCTTGTTCATCAACAGATATAAGTACATAGGAAGGCGTGGCTACTGAGCACATTGTGAGGAGCACACCAGCCTGCAAAACTGGAATGGGTGCTAAGCTAGGGGAAGGCAACCACTCCTCCTTTTGTTGTTAGAATTTGAGACACATTCTGACATGAGGGGAGAGGAATATTTGCAAGAGTTTATTTGTGATGTTTTGCAGCAATGGAATCCATATGACTGTGTGTAAGGATCATACAAGTTTTCATGTTTGCACAACCAACAGCTCCGAAGAAGTGTAATGAGTTTAGATAATGGACCCAATTTTAGAAGGTATTCAAAATATCAGTTCTATTTAGATCGTCTTAGATTGAGTGACTACCTTGACCGAATGCTCTAGTGGAATTACACAGAACAGTAAAATGCCCCAAAATAGACTTGTTTGCCCAGATTTTCCAACCTTCAAACTGGTGAACAAAACTCTCCCTTATTTCTGACTTTCAAAACTCTGCAGTGCTACATGTATGTGAAGTGGTGAAACATTGCCCAGTGCTGCCATATCTATAAGGAGTTGAACCCTGATGATGCAATTAAGCCCTAAAAGTGAAGTTTACCACAATGTTAAGCATTGCTCTATGGAGCAAAGAAGAGCCAGAAGTTCTTTGCTTGAGATTTGCTCATGAAGTCCATCCTCCAGTACAGATGCCAACACTAGGACAACCGTACAACAGTAAGTACCATAAAATCTATAGTTCTGCATAAATTACATGTTATGTGCGGGAATATCAGGCAATATTCTCCTTCTCCCTTGTTTACAACTCGTTTCATTCGTCTTTAGCACTTACAGGAAAGCCCGGTTATGATATTTTAGTAGCTCTGCATGAAATCATACTGAAATTGGCACTGTCCATACTCCTCCTAATTGATATTCGTGAGTTTTGGCGTTTTGCGGCAGTAAATCATTTTGTCACTGCATTCCCATCAACATTTGGAGCAAAATAGCTTTTGAATGCAGAAGTTGAGCAGCATTTCCACATGAGCCGTGAAGGGCTGCCTTGCAGGAGCTACTGTACAAACATATAATAATTCTTGGCCTTTGTACAGAAGGATTCCATTAAGCAAATGTTCTCAATCTGAAATCTTTTGAGACTATAGAGGAGGATGTCATGAAGGAGCTGCCATTAGAAATCCAGATAGAAATAGCATTATGAAGTTCGACAAGCAGACAAATATTTGTTAATAATCTTAATGGAAGTTGAAGGATAGCCCTGTGTAAGAAGTAAGAGTGCACGATGTGTAGCCTGAATATTAAATTCTGAATATCGATTGGACACAATATTAAGGACACACTATCAAAAAGCATATTGAAAGATTTGTAAGTCTAGATTTTCTTTACCTAACTCTACCTACGTACCTACGTGGTACATATGTCTTCAAGGTATGTAGATCTGGAGTCTATAATTCCCCATATGCACTTACCTTTCGATAAATTGTTCCTTAATATTCTGTCCTCGATATCCTTGTACTTCAAATTCAATAGTACAATCAGAGTCCACAGTGCATTGGCACTCATGGAGAAATTATTAATGCCCTCATTGGGAAGAAGAATAAGGATGCAATAAGACTGGGCCAGAAAAAATAATAGAACTGGCTAGTGTAATAGGAGCAACTAAAGAGCCTGAGAACAGGAAGGGTCATTTAAGAGCAGTAATGGAAGAATCAGGAGATGTGTGATAATTAAGCATAGAGACTAGAACTGCTTATTAGACTTAGGAAGACTATGCTGAAAACAAACAGAGGGAAGGAAGGGCACTTAAATAATATGACAATTGATAATGGCGGATGTGTTTCTGCAGTTTAGAGAGAAAAGGAAGAAAATATCTGAGGAATATATTGGTTGGGTGTGGATCAGATGGGGATTATTTTAGGATATGCATGATATAAGTATGTTTGGAAGATTTGGAAAATTATCCTGATAAATATACAGATTGAGAAAATACCGGTGTGTAATAGAAGGCATGTATAGCTAGACAATATAATGGTGACAAGGAAGGGCTAAGAATAGATGGTGGTATTGATGGAGTGGCTAGAAATAAACACCCTTTTGTTACAAACAGCAATCAAATAAGAGCTTTTCTATACAGATTATTAGAGAACAGTGAGGAAAAAGAAGTGGGGTGAAAGGGAAAGGGGAAAAAGATGTTCAAACGTAGAGCAAGGTTTCCCACTCCACGAAAGTCAAAGGCTAAGCTTAAATAACCAGGGAAGGAGTTCAATGGTGTGGGTTAAATAATTGATTGACAGTATAGGACAGTGGCAGGTGAAAAAAAGAATGGGAAGTATGGAAAGGGGCATGGAGGAGAAAAAGACCGATGGATGAGGCTTTCACTTTTTCTAGAGTTTTTTTAAGATGGTTAGTTGGTTGGAAAAACACAATCTAGTGGTTTTGAGGTGGATGTGAAAGGCCAAAGTTGATGGAAATGGTGAAGTGTTCTGAGGTACAGAATCATTAAGACTGAATGGAAACGGTAACATGTCAAGAGAAGTAAGAGAAAGAAATGGCACAAGTGAAGGATACTCGGTTCAGAGTACAAACATTGTGACAAAATAAAAGAGGGTAAGAATAAAAAAAACTAAAATAAAGGAGTTGATCGTCAGAAAAGATAGTGGGAGGGAGTAGGATTATTAGAAGGTACAGAAAGAAGGTTAAACATTGAACCAGAAGTGTTAGAGAACAGAAATGTGTTGAACCAAGAGTCAGGAAACCATGTGGAATAGACTACATTTTTTGAGGAGACTAGGTTTCTCAAGTACTCCAGAGTGTCTTACACAGTGTGTGCTTGCATATGTGTCTATTTGTGTTTTTTTGAGTGCATGAGTGTGTGTGTATTTATGTGTGTGTGTGAGTGTATGCATCCTTGATGTCTCTAGTGCCTCTCAGTTTGACAGTGTCACTCCCCAACTCATCTTGAAGTTTCACAGTCACACCAACGAGGAGATCTCGTTCCCTTATGATAACCTACAGTGTCAGATCTAGCACAAGAAAGCTGCTCCCCCTTGCAATATTCTGCTTTGATAGAAGAAAACGACCTGTACATTTTTAAGTGCTTGACTGAATGTTGACAATATATGATCGGGCCGCATCCTCAATGCACAATATCAATGTTGTGGATGACACTCCCACATATAGAAACATTACGATGCACCTTTGTAACCACTAACCATTCAAAACAACCATGTGATTTTGAGCTTTGATGTAAAGAATACATATTGAGAACAAATAGGATTTGGGATATTATCCTAATTAAGGATGTGGGTAGTTATGGGAGTGGTATTGTATTACTCTTACTTATGTATTCACAGTTCACCCAGGCCCTAATATTATGTTTTACAAATGTATACAGTATGGGAAAAAAACTGATCATATCTTATGGTAACGCTTGGCACTCTATGTAACTGTGGAGACACTGCATAAGTCATTGCTGCTAAAGGATAAGCACATTTTGTCTGGGCATTTTACATTCATACAGCAAATTGGGTTCTTAGAATGTGTCAATTTGCAACAGAAAAATCCTTCACACTCTCTAAAATTCTAGTTTGAATGTGAACAAAACTCCAAGCCATGATGTTGTGGCGGAGCGAACATTAGATTGCCCTCTTAATAATGGCATTAAAATGTGGTTATTATATATTCCAATCATATTCCTTACTAAAAATGTAGATAATCAGCAGACTGTATGAAATGTAAAAAATATTGGAACTTTCATCACAAAATGCCTTCACCCGTCCAATGTCAAAGTCAAAATCATCTTTATTCAGTCATAGTTTGACCATAAAAGCACAGAATAAAAACATTTCCAGCTTTAAAAATAGAAATAACACTTTCAAAGCATCATGAAAACATGTTGTCCATTAAGTGCATAGGTTCTTCTCAATTTTGTATCAGCAATAATATAACTAAGAGCAACAGTTCAAATATCAAGTGATTGGAAACATTGCAAATAGATCAAACCCTCTTTACAAGAGTTAAGGTGCTTATGAAGAAGGACAGGGCGTAAAAAGCACAATCTAAAGGAATCATATAAAGTACAAAAGAACATACAATGCACAGTGGATTGGGCAGTAAAAGAGTCACAAAGGCAACAGGCGAGGGAGGCAAACTAGGAATCGACTAGTGGGAAACCAACAAGGAAGTGAACTATGTTTAATCTCAACCTAGTGGGATAAAATGTATGCTCTGGATTTGCAATCCAATTCAAGTAAGGCTCCATATCAGAGGATGTAGAAATCTGCATATATGGTGTTACTGAAGACATATCAAGAGACTTTTCTAGTCTAGTTCCCTCTTTATACGTTTCAAAGCTCTCTTTCACTTTCATTTTGAGGTCAATACATATACTTTCCGGTGACTCAAAAAGATGACTGTACCCCAGGCTGTAAAATGTGTTTTACACATAAGCCAGCCACGGGATAGCAGTGATGTTTTCAAATTTTAGAAAATCTGACAATGCCTTCAGGGAGCTCCATAACTTTACCCATAATAAGAGTTGTCATTGAAATTTGATCATCCATGAACCCTGTACCCATTTCGAGATGTTCAATGAGACTTGAAGAAGTTTTAGGAATGGCCAAGAACCTGCATAAGAACCTGTTTTCGACTATCTGAAGTTTCGTGCAGGCAACGCAGCCCCAGACTCTGGCTTCAGAAGCGCCCACCAATAGGCACCTGCTTTTGTAAAGTTGAGCCATTTCCTGGATCGGCTTATGGCCTAGCCTTTTTTACAAATTTTAATATTGCATCTTCTGCTGCACACATCTTTTGGGCCCTTGGAATAAGTAGCCTGTCACATGACCCATTTGCCTCCAACAAGATGCCATGGTGGTTAAAAAAGGGAAATTTTCAGTTTGTGCCCCCTCTATATAAATGTTTTTGACTTGCTATGTTTTGGGCCAGAGGCCTTAATAAAAGATTTTGACTGATTCACCTTAAGTTTTAAATATAAGCATAAAATCATTAAAGCCATTCAGGAGATTTTGGAGGGCTTTTGCGTTCAAAGGTAAGAGAACCACGTCATCCACGTAAAGCAGCACGGGGACTGCCGGCATACCAATCCTAGGGACATAATCACTGGAAGCCCTTAAAACAGTGTCTAAGGAATTAAGATATAATGCAGAGACACTGCATAAGTCAGTGCTTCTAGCAGCCAAAGCACATTTTGATCTGGGCATTTTACATTCACACAACAAATTGGGTTCAAAATGTGCCAATTTGCTACAGAAAAATCCTTGACACTCTCTAAAATTCTAGTTTGAACGTGAACAAAAATCCAAGCCATGATGTGGAGCGAACATTAGATTGCCCTCTCAATAATGGCATTAAAAGTGTGGTTATTTCAAATCCAATTGTATTCCTTATTATAAATGTAGATACTCAAGAGACTGTATGAAATGTAAAAAATAATGGAACTTTCACAACGGAACCCCTTCACCCACCCAGTGAATGGGGTGGTTCATCATTGGGCACCTCATAGGATCGTCTGATTTCCAACTGACCTAGTTCCTTATTATGTAAATGGGCTGTCGGTACCAATCAGAGAATAACACGTCTACCACAGGCCTGCACAGAAAGCTCTTGGTTTGAAGTCAAAAGCAGAGCAGCAGCAAGGACCACAGTTGTATTGAAGCACCCCCATTCAAAGCACACCAAGCTTCCCGTGATCATCAGTAACCAATACTGAAACCATAATTGTTGTCAGCTGTCATACCACAAACACCTCCCAAGATATGACCACCTTTACCTGGTCAACCCGTGATTGATCGCCTTTATCTGGTCTAAACTTGGTTGACCTTTTTTACGTAGTCCAAACTTAGATCATACATCTGGCGAAACCGTAGGACACTCTGATGAGTGAGTAGAGTCCAAGGAGATCCTACTCACAATTGGGGTTGAGAACGAGGAAGCCTCCTCCTTAGGGGAGAAGGAAGCACACATGACCATCCTATCAGTGGCATAGCGGAGGGGGGGCGGGAGTCATGTCTGTCGACTACCACCATCCTCCCAGCCCCGAGAACAAGGTGGCGGCAGCACTTCCCCCCTCCCCCCCCGAACCAGTTGGCTGCCACCTCCCCGCTCTTAACTGCGCCCAGGTGGAAAACGTAGGTACCGCCCCAGCTGCACCCTATGCCGGTGGAGATATTTCTGCTTAGCCTTCCCTGGGAGCACTGGTAAGAAATGGCTTTGCCGAAGGAACTTGAGCTTTGGGAATAAGCAATGTTCTTTTTCCAGCAACAATGCCTGCGCTTTAGAACCAACTCTCCAGAGAAGAAACTTAATCTTCAGCTCTCAACCCTTTGGCTAGTTCACTGCTTCTAAGCATGTGACTAAATGTACCGTAAATGTAAATGTGGGCTGATTTATTCTAACCCGCAGTATATATTCTTCTTCCGAAATCAGCGTCACTTTTTAATTTTAACTCGAAGTGAAAGCTGCATAATATCACAATTGAAATGAACTCGCACTCATAAATTAAGTCATTTTTCTGCTTAGTGGGTGTCAATTTAGATTAATGATTCCAGAATGTGTAATAAACGGCATTAGCTGAGCTCGAGCCAGAGATAGATCTCTTTGCTAGATGACTGTTTCTGTCTTAAAAGAAAAAGGACCGGTAGGATAAATGCTGAATTTTGGCATAAAATTAAAGTGGAAGAATGCAACGAAGGAATGTTAAAAAAAAAGCTTCATCCGATTCCTAGGTCAATACCACATTTCATATTTCAAAAACTAAACTATGAATACACATTTCTAGTGAGTTTACAGAATAAAAAAAAATATGGTAGATGATTTTGTTTTGCAGGAGCTGCACCTCCATAAGAGCAGCGGAGCATTGCCCCCCTAAAAAAATGCCCCTGAGCAGCCAAAAAATAAAATGGTAATAAAGTTTAGTTATTGCCATTTTATTTTGAAGCAACCCATAACCTGAATCAAGTGTTAGCACGTGGCGGGGTCAGTGCTGCTGAGTGGCAGCAGGGAGCTGTGCAATTAACTTTAAAATGTGCATGTCGCTTTGGCCGTCTGTCTTGCGATTGCCTGTAAGACATGCGCATTTTAAACTTCTCTAACCTAGCTGTTTTAGACAGCTAGGTTAGCGAAAGCGCAGTCCTCCAGTGCTCTTAGGAGCGATGTGAGAGACACTCCCTCCAGTCATGACGCACCTCTCATGTTGAGAGACGTACCAGGATTGGAGAGTGCAGTTTCCTGGTCGGAGCTTCGAGCAGCAAAGACATCCGAGTGAAGAGGACATCGTGTGGCAAGTCTCCGTTGCTGGGGCAGCCATGCGCGCTATAAATCGAACTAATAATAATAATAAAGTGCCTTTTTGAAAATTATTATCCTAATGCCACCAGAATGTTGCCCGCCCCACCACCCTAAATATATGCCAGCCACCTCTGGTTTTGATTGTGTATCAAAGTGGGCAATGGCTCTGCACTTGTGCACAGTCAGAGCAAATGTAGCAACGCATGACAATCTCATATTAAAAACAGCAACAAACAAGTACATTACTCATTTGAAATATTTTTTATACTTTGAACCTTTATGACTACAAAATAGAACCATACATTCAAAAATCAATAAATATTATGTAGCATTGTGTCTTTCAGTACAACATTTAAATGGTTAATATTTGTCAAAGCAGTGAAGAATAAACTTTGAATGCAAGTGCATAAACAGATGCAACTATAAATTTAGGTGTAGATAAGAAATAGTCAAGCATAGTTTGCCTTGGGCCGGCAGAATCATCATCACGCCAGTTCTCGCCTGGAGAACTGCACTTTCTGTGCTTGTGGAAGTTGACCATAGTAGCATTATGAGTCATTGGGTTCATTATTAAGAGTCACAAAGATGGCAGCTGGAGGAGCATTTGCAGCAAACTAAAAAAATAATCCATGCTGGAAGCTAGTTCCAAACAAGTAGGGCCCACTATTCTAAAGATATTACCATTACCTCTCTTGGCTCAATTCAGTAGATGGTAGTCAAGGAATGATGATGCTCAAAACATGGCAATCAACATATTTGTGTATTGATACAATGATGTTTCTGATCAGAGATTATAGGAGCTAAAGCATTGGATGGGGTGATCAAACATTATGGGACCTCACAAAGCATCCATACAGTAGAGGACCGAAATTATTTATCTTAACTATTTGGTCATGATTTCAGGAGGAGATGGTCAGCTTTATGGCACAACAATGGCAGCCCATTGAAGTTTTCAACGTGTGTAGCAAAGCTAAGAAGTCATAGGTAACAAGCAGGCAGGTCCATCCATTGTTGAGAAGGTGAAGAGCATCGCCCATAATCTTAAATGTCAGGACTGCAGGTGGGATTATGGCTATAATCACTCAGGCATGTGAGGGCCCGTGCTCCTATTGGAGCATATTCCTTTCCCTGGAACCATTTGCCTTAGTCTTCTTTTGCGAGAAACTGCACACCTCATTTATATTTTTATAGTCACTTGGAGTCTTTTTCTTACAATGCATTAGTTAGGCTATGTTTTGACAATCGTGATCTAGAGTAAAGGACCAGTGGTGAGTCAGATGGTGTTCAGGTCATATGGGCCTCCAGATGTTTTCCTTTTAAAGAAGGGTGACCTGACCAGTTTTTAGCCTGGGTAGGCATCTCCGTGTTGTAAAGAATTTTTTATGGTTATAAGCCAAGCAGGGTGCACACTGTTGATAGCTAATTTGATCATAAAGGCAGCTATCAAGTAAGTCACTAATCAAAGATATGAGGTAAGTGTGCACCTTCCAAGACAGATGCCTTCCAAACTAACCCCTTACACCCGAGTAAAGAAGGATAATCCCAATGCCCCTGTCCCAGGAGAACCACAAAGGACCACCTAACCAGAAAATCATTTGTATTGTCTGTCTTGAGAAGGCAGGTGGTCTATGAGTTCTCAATTTCCAGTGGCCCCCAGACAGGTTTGTTTATTCTACTATTTGTGTATGGTAAAACGTTTGCTGCAGAGCATAAGCCATTTGAGTTCTAGAATCCTCTGGAGGGAGATATTGTTCTTGGCATGTCTAACAATAAATGTCCTGACTGAGATGAAATCCTGGCTCCTGTTGAACTAACCACAAGATTGACTTAAGGGTCGAACTGGGATGGATTATATTCCAAGGCACCAAAATAAAAGGGACCCCGTTAGTGACTCAGATAGCTAAAAAAGGTGACTCAAATTAGCAAATCGGGCTGTTTTGATCTTGTAAATACACTTTATATACGTGTTCTGCAAGGTATGGAAGGCTGTATGCATTTATGCTTGCAGCAGTCAATATCTGCGGTAATATCATGGAAATCTACAGTGAAAACTGGCCCACCAGACCATAAAACAGGCCTACAAACAGCAACTTTGTGGCCCACACACTGACTTTTCAGACCTGTCATTCCGGCACTGCCAAAGTGTCCTATTGATCAGTCCGACCCTGCCTGTTCCTTAGTCTCCTGTCCACTGATAGCACTGATTTCCACCCTTCCTCTCTAGAGTAGACTCTTCTCCAATTCCATGGATGCCCTCTTAGTGGTCGTAATGTCATTACTCAGTTGGTAGAGTCATAGGTCACGGGTTGGGATGTTTCAATAGGGTTCTAATTCTGTGGCTCAGGTTCCTACTGCATTATAGTTGAGGTCCACTAGAAGTCAGACATTGACTTCTGCACCCAACTTTCAAGAGAAAAGTGCATAAAGGTACAAAGGGCCAAAAAAGGGATTGTGTTGATTTAAGTGGAATATTTTCTGTAAATCAAGGAGTTTTATTTTGCACATGACTTTCTTCAATGCCTCAAATGGCATTTTAGCAACTGTCACATGGATTTTGTCTGAAATAGCATTACATTAGCAAAGTTTAATATAGCAAATACCATAGTGTTGGAAATCTGTGCAGGATGACACTAAGGGGCCGATTAGGATGGCGGGCGGATTTTTGTCCGCCTGCCACCCTAGCGGTGCTGGGACTGGCCGCCAGTGGTACGGCGGTCCCACACCTGCAACTAGGATGCCACCGCCACAGTGGCGGTGGCATCCTCTATTCCCAGCATTGTGGCGGGCGGTGCTCACAGCACCGCCCGCCATAATGCTGGGAATGCCCTGTATGCATTGTCATGCACAAGGTGATAGGCACCGCGTGGTGCCTGCCACCTTGTCCATGACAATGTAGGGGGGTACCATAGGTACGCCTCATGTGCACACCCCCAATACCCTGGGGGCCCACAACGGGCCCCCGACAGCAAAATCCACATGCCCGATGCCACCACGGAAAGGCTGCTTCCCGCACCCATGCTAATATGGATGGCGGTGTCTAGCAGACACCGCCACCATATCTAGCCCCTTTTCCGCCAGGTCGACCGGCGGAAAACCGGCAGATGGTCTTTCTGTCCCCCGGGGTCCCCCCGCCATACTAATATGGCGGGGGAAATGAGTGGCGGGTGGAAGGAAATGTAGGGCGGATCGCCACCGCCATGCGGGCGGTGGCGATCCGCCCTACATCGTAATCAGCCCCAGAGTGTGGATACACAAAGCTTTAAAATACACCCGTTCTCAGACGCATGGAAGAAACGTTCATGCTTCTTAAATTTGAAATTCACATAAATTTGTACAGCCATGAAATCCATTTTGCTTTCAATAAATTAGGTGTTCTTTGCTGCGTTTTCCACATTACCACGATTTTTGTATTACTTTTAGATTCATATTATTCGAGGCTACTTACTGCTTCTCAAAACAGGCTGAAACATTTCAATGGGCTATTTAGCTTCATAAAAACAGCAAGATGCACTTTTTTTTTAACCGCAACGCATACTGTGGTCCAAACCTGTATCGAATAACCCCTAATTTGATAACTCAAAACTCCATACGCCTTCTTGTGGAATGAACTAGAGAAAAAAATTAGAATGCACACATTTTCCCATTCTTAGATATTGCTAAAATGAATGATTCTGAAGAAATTTGAAAATATTTGCTAACTTATTGGTATGTGCAAAAATGAAACCTTGCAATCTGTTATAGCCATGGTGACTGGAATTATGCAGCAGGGGAGGATCAAATTATGGGGCAGGGTTGACTAAATTATGTGGTAAGAAAAGCCAAGTTATACAGCATCATGTAGCACATTTTGTAATAGTATTACATATTTTGTCATTTTTACACATACTAATACTGTCTGGGCAAAGCTTTCACCTCATTAGTACCAGTTTAACACCCAAATGTAGCAAAATCTTGAATCTGATAAAATGTGCAGATTATACAGCAGGTGATGGAAAATGCATGGAGAGGATGTGGTGTAATGACCTGCACTGCCGACATCAGAGCCGCTTCAAACCAGGTTCAAGTCTCGGTGTCTACATCAACAGCCTGTGATTCAGGGCAAATCACTTAATCTTCCCATGCCTACAATTCAGTGCCTTGAGACCCTTACAGGTGATTTGCTGTGCTTTACAAATCCTCAATATATTTACGTCGCAAATGCTGCAAATCCATAATTATGCAGAAAATGTTGCGGCCACATAATTGAATAATTCCAGTGACCCTGGTTATACCACACTCTATTGTTGAGCACATTTTAAATGTGACTACCTAAACATTAGACTTCCTCTATTTGTCACTATTTTCTTAAGGCTGCTCACCATTCATAGTGTGTTTTCCATCAAATAGGTATAATTTAAAACGGTATGTTCTTCCAGTAAACACACCCTAAATACAGAACCCAGGTATTCTAACCAAGAATGATTTTGGAATTAAAAAGCACGTGAAGTTCAAATCAGAAATCCCCCCTCATTGCCTGGCCATGAGCTATCCTGAAAAAAACCTGTCCCTCAACAAACACCTGAATGCACCAGCATGAAGACTTGGACTGCTCCTCCAACCGCCCTAGAGTCTCTTCCCTCCGGAACCTTTCCCTTAAACACTATTTATCCTACTAAGACCCATTATGTATCATAATCTGTCAGCAACGCTCTTATCTCATAACTTATTAATGGGATGATGCATCTCAATACATACAACGCCTGTCTACTATACTGTGTTCTATCATTGCTTAAGCTGTAAAAAGACTAAGTGACGAAGCCCAAAGCTTTACTTAGAAGCTTGCGCAACTGTTGAATGTAAGTGTGAGGACCACAAAGTCTGCTTAATCTTGAGTTCACTTCATGTCTCTATAATCCACCACCAGACACTCCGTGTCCCTTTATATCACTCTTGAAAGATCCTGCTTTTCCATTTGTCTTGTTTTTTCCACCTTTCTCTTCCTCCGTCTTTCCCCCTTGTGCGTTTTTCACTCTCTTGCTCTTGGTCAAAGTCTGATGAGGAAAATAAGTTCCGGTCTCCAATAATGAGTGCCATTGGGCCCACCTGAAAGCAGAGGGGCAAATTAAGCACTGTGTACTATCTATGCAAAGCCTTGTACTTAAGTCCCTAGGCACTTTTATTTGTACATAATTGTACTGATTCAGTTAGTTCTATTTGCAAATGATTATCAATGTACTTAAAACTTGTCTGCCCTATATTTTACCTCCCTGTACTATGCAAATTTCACTGAATAATTCTTGCATTCTATATTGTACCACACTTATGGCCTTTAATGTACCTCACTGTGCCTGTTAATGGAACTGGAAATTATGGCCACAGCAGTTACCGACCAGCACAGTAAATATCTGGGTCAAAATACCACTCAATTATGCGTTATATCTTAGTGGACCACTAAGAAATGAGGAATAGCTGGGCTTCTGATTTACAGAATTTGGTTGCCCTGGTTATCCCTTATTCATGGCCGCTTTATCACCCATAGATTTATGCTGCTGCGAGCAAACAAAGAGCAGAAGGAAAACTCTCCAGGCCCACAGGTTTACCACATTACTCGTAAGTCAGATGAACTCAGTGACTCCGCTGCCGGGCCATTCATAAATTAGAAACAATTGTTGATGAGTCCTCTATGTATGATATCTGTATACAGATCTGAAAACTTGTTGGCCAAATCCTTAAAAAAATCTGAAACTGAATTTTAATAACTGTGTAGGACATGGTATAAATGAACACATTGCCATGCAAAGTTATGTAATAAAACTAAATGCAAATACCTCTTCGTCAGGTGAAACACTATATTTCTCCAGTTTCCCCTCTTTCTCTGATGATTCAGGTTTGCATGTTGGTACTCCTTCATATGAGGTACAGTTCAGATTAGTCTCTGTGGAAGACTTCAAATTGGGCGGCTCATCCAGAGCTTGATCCTGACCGTCCATCGGTCTTACATAAGCAGTTGGCTTTTGCTGGATTAGACTTGGCTTTGAGACAATTGACGCAGGAAAGTTCTTAACACAACACCTACTGTTGGCATGTTTAGTGGACAGAACTGGCCTCTCCTGGGCCTGAAGGCCTACATCCATGTTGCAGATAAGTTCTGAGCACTGTTGGTGTCTATCAATAGTCTCTGCAAGCGGCGAGCTAGCTGATTCCAGAGGTGTTGCCATGGAAGAGGAAGAGAATGATGAGCTTGTTGTATAACATTTAGGGATATTGGTAGTGTTGTGTTGGCTGCTAAGGTTAACCTCACTGCTTTGGGATGGAAGCAGGATGTGTCTGTTCTTGCTGGTCTTCTGTCGGTTCTCCACAGGAGTGGTGAGTTCAGCTTTTCGACAGTTCATCGCAGCCCTTTTGCTCTGCTGCCCAGAGATCACAGCTGTGGAAGAAGCTGTAGTGCTGCACATTGAGAGAAGAGGCTGTGCACCCAAGTCTATTGGAACTTGCTCCTCTGTTGTGTCTGCTGTGTCTGGAAGAACTCCAGCTTTTGAAATTCCAGTCAAGTGACTTTGGTTGGGACAATCTGTCAGGAGATCTTTCATTTCATCATAATTGCCTAGAGTGCTCTGGACACGACTTGATAGCTCATCTCCTTTACTTGCCTGCAAAATAAAAAAATTCTGCTTAATCGATTGACATAAGGATTTAGTTTGGCAAGGTTTTTGTGAAACAATGCTACTTTTTCATGTGAAGTTACAAACATCTTTGTTAAGACCAGGCAAAATTTTCATTATGGCAGTGCAATCTAGTTTTGGTAATTTTGTGTTACACTTGCTATGGGAAATTGCAGAAATTATGCTATTATGCCATATTGCGTAACTATATGCCAGTCACAGCAATAACTTCGCATGAGAGATCAGGAACAATGCAAAAGAGCAGAGTGTGAGTGGCTGCTGTTTGCGGTGGTTGTGTTTTTTGCTCAAATCTTTTAGGGCGAGATACACAGTTGCGTAGCAAGGAGGGGCAGTTTGCCCCGGGCAGCACGATTCCGAGACAGCTCTTACTTGCCTTCTCGGGGTGGCAATTCCCTTGCTATTCGATGCAGCTGCAGCGGGTGGCAAACACGGGGACCGCCACATAATTTTGCGCAGTTTTCCAAACATGTCACTTAGGGGCCGATTACTATGACGGAGGCACTGCCACCGCCGGCCGTGCGGTGGCGGTCCCTCCGCCATCTGATTGCCTATTTCCCCTGCCACATTAGGATGGCAGGGGAATCATTTGGCAAGCGTGGCGGGTGCAAAGACCGCCTGCCATGCTTCCGCCACAGGCAATTGTTACGATTTCCTGGCGGAGTGGATAAGACCAGGGAAATGGCAGTGCCTAGCAGGCACCGCCTGCCAGATTACAATGCTAGCGTCAGCCAGCCTGTCCATGGCGGTGGAACTGCCATGAAAAGGCTGGCGGAGGCTGGATTCTGGGCCCCGTTGCTGGCCCCTTCTGTGTTGGGGGAGCCAGTTGTGCACTCATTTCCATGCACAAGGTGACAGGCACCCCGTGGTGCCTGCCACGTTGTGCTGGGAAACGCACAACATGACCATTTAGCAGTGCGGCAGGTGCTGCAGCCAGCAGCACCCACCGCAATGTTAAATTGCTGGATGCGACCGCCACGGTGGCGGTCACATTGTAATTAGGGGTGCAGGACTGCTGCCTTACAGGCGGGCTGTCCCGATCTGCCGTATGATGGCAGGCGGACTCAAGTCCACCTGCCATCGTAATCGGCCCCTTAATTACAAAAATGCAAATTATGAGAATTTCGCACACCTCTAAAGTAGACTTTGATAACCTGTTATTCTTTTAACTTTAAATGAAAAATTCTCTAAAAGGACTTAAAGTATAAAAAAACTTCTAATCTTCCAACCAAGAGTGGAAATGCGTTAACTGGTATTTCGATCTAAGTGGAGGCCACTCAATAGAGCTTGTTTCTCCAATACCCTCCTTCCTTATGAAATTCTAACTGCCTCTCACAAGCTATTATTAACCTTGTTTTTTCAATTTGCTGTATACAGATAATTATATTGACAGCAATAAGAAATCTTCGCGAGGCTTCGGAATGGGCTGTAGGCTTTTCAAGCACGAAAATAGTAAGGCTGAGCTGCACACACTGAATCAGATACTAGTAAAAGATTTTCAAAAGGAATAGCAGTAGCAATTGTGGAAGATGTTTCTGATTGCACAGACTGTATACTGCAAGCTATGATTTCTTCTCATGTTTACATAGAAATAGTCAACGAGATAGGGCATTTCATGTGAACATGGTGCAACATTATTGTTTATTTTGTTTTATTTTATTATTTTATTAGCTTTTTTTGTAAAACGGTGAAGACCAGGCTACAGCAGCAGGGGCATAGGTGGGAGCGGTGGGGAGGAGGTGGGGTGTTGGGGGGTTGACAGATGACGGGATAGGTAAAATTAAATAAAAAATAAATAAAACCACTTACCTTGAGCTTGCCGCATCACTGACTCGGTGATGTGGTGAGCGCAAGGTAAGTTGTTTTATTTATTTATTTAATTTTACCTTCAAGAGTAGAGATTTGTGATCCCGCTCTGTGGAATACTGTAAGGTTAACTTATGTCTCTCAGGTTTATGATATGATGATATGCATGTGAGTATTTGCTTGTGGACCCAAGAGCGAAAGTCGCTGTTGTCAGCATATAGCTATACTTTACTGCTAGTAGAAGCTGTAGGGATTATGTCTCCAAACTCACAGGTGATTGTCAATAGTCTTGATGGCTCATACATATATAAATATCATAATAATACAGATTATTAATACTGACCGAACGCTAACCAGGGAGACATTGTCATTTAGTCCTACATCAAAGGTTCTCAGACTGTAGACCCATCTCTGTTCTTTTTGAAAGAGATTGCTTTTGGCATCTCCGTTTGTATCATCCAGTGTTTCCAAAATCACTGATTCAATTAGTTGGCTGTATACCGAGAAGTAAGAAAGTGGTTACTCTCCCTTGCGGTGGCTTTTTTGCATCTGATATTGCTACGGTGTTCCCCAAACCTTGTTTTGACTTTGCGTCAAGTCATGCCTATGTATCTTAGTCTGCATGGACATGTGATCATGTATATGGCGTGTGTGGTATCGCAATTTGTGTTTCCTTTTAGAGTCCACTCAAAGTTCTTGCTCAATGAGAGGGTTTTTGTTGTTTTTGTCAAATGGCACACTGCACATGACCCGCAGGGATAATGTCCTGCTACAGGTGGTAGGCCCCAAGTTTTGAGTATCGTATTTGTTTTCTTTTTCTTTTTAGGGGACTGTATATGTACCAAGAGATCTCCAATGTTTTTACTCCTTTTGTGGGCAAATATACGCTTCGGCCAGTTTAAAGATCCAGACGTTATGATGTGCCAATGTTTGTTGATAGCTTTCTTAATGCTGTTGGGCACTGTGCAGTAGGTGGACCCTCACGTAAGTATGTTATTTTTCTTCGCGTTCTCTGTTTGTTCCAGGAGGTTATTCCTGTTCTGACACCTGGCTCTCTTTTGGTGCTTGTTGATAATCTGGTTGGAGTAATCCCTCACCCTCAGTTTTTCCTGTAGTGCTGAGGCTTGCTTTTTTATAATCCTCTATATTGTTACAGTTGCATCGTACTACAGTCAATTCTTACGAACACAACGCAACTGTAGCAATATAGAGGATTATAAAACATGTTCTTACTGATTCAATTAAGGTAACAGAGCAAGCTATAAAAACTGCCCTTCTACAGACCACCTTTAACATTCAGTTCAGGGAGAGACGCATGCGGGAGAGACGCATGCGGGAGCACTGCGCAGAATGATTTAAAGCCAAATAAGTGCAATTGACCGAGAGTATAGAATTCACCCTTTATGGTTTAGTTTTCAATTTAAAAGTGCACATGGATTTGTTGCCTTACTTATTTCATATTCGCTTCAGGCTTAAACATCATGATGCAAATGAAATGCATACTTAAGGTAACAGCACATTATTTTTTGGGATAAAAAATAGCCCTCCCCATTCTGGCTTCCTCAAACAGCCTAATAGTATCATTTCACTTATTCAAATTACTAAGAGACATTTTTGTCCCCTAGTTCTGCCAGCATGTTTGCCAATATTGAACACTGGGATGATTTGTCTTTACCCTATCATTATTATTTAACAAAGAGAGTGCTATGCTTTATCTCACAGTTCTTTATACACATTTGCCGAGAGTGAGAGAAGGGCAGTGTCCCTGTTCCCCCTGGTTGTATCTTTCTTTCACTAATGCATATTTATAGGAAGATAACCACACCGTCACCAGCGACTTTGCTGCCTACGTTTTTTTCAGTGTCACACTGGGTGATTTGGGAAATTGGCAATGTTAGTTTCATCATGGATTTAATTTTCCTTTGTTTCTCTCACAGTTATAGGCCCAAAGACTGTACCTATAACCATGTTCCGTCTGGAGCAAAGTGTGCTCACTGCCAAAGACGGGTGAGTGCTTCCACTCACTTATAACACACTATCAGGGAAGCCCTGAAGTATAAGGCCTCCATATATAATTTTTTTGTCCTGACAAAGGCCATAGACCAGTTGGGTCTGTCCCAGGTCAAAACTTGTCGACCCAACCACTAGATGTTGTGGACCAGTGACTCATCCACCAAACACCACTCTGTTTTTAGACGTCTCCCTATGCTACTCTTTTCCCCCAATAAAGATTCACCTAAAGGATAGGAGATAATTTTAATCCACTCACCACTGACAACATCCAGTCTCCCTCTTCGGTGGAGGTTTTGATGTCACTTGTAGACTGGGACACTCAAGTGACAAGATCTGATGATGATACTTTCCACCGAACCAAACTAAGCAGAGATTACATACACCACAGTCTGTGAATGTGTGGTTGAGGGTCTCTGAGACAAAAAGTTCTGAGACTCTGGCACTGAGATTTATGTGGTTCATTGTCCCCCTTTCTGATAGATAAACGGTACCTCTTGGAAGCTGAATGAACCTCTGCTTTTTCCTCCATTCACTTTTTTGATCTGTACTAAAACAATGTGTGGTGCCAGTCAATGGCATTTTGGGCTAATAATGTCAAAGCAGCAGTATTATCATCAGTAGAGAGGTCAGGCGGAAATCCTGCCTGATGGAAGCGTATTAGTTTCTTCTCGTTTGTCCAGTCAGCTTGCTTGCAAAGTAAATAGTTAGCAACAATCTTGCCATCATAATCCAAGAGAGAAAAGTATGCAATGGATATATCAGATGAATGATTGATCCATTCAAAGATGGGGGCATTATACCAGAATACAAAACATTGGAGAATAAGTGGTAAAAAAAAGTGCTCCAGAGAGTGGGATCTTGTTTTAAAATGTTAATATGTTAGCTATTTGGCCAGGAGCCTCAGAAGATTGACTTTTAATTCTTAATGAAGCAATGTCATCTTGCGTTACACGTAATGATGCTTCAAAATATGGTTATCTGATTTTTGGTGGTTTTAATGTGTGCCTTCGATTTCTCAACAAGAATTAAGTGGTCAATTGCTGGCCTGTAAGCATTTGTCACAAGTCCAAGGAAAGCCAAAATCTGTTGGGTTAATTTGAATTATTAGTGTCAATAAGATTTATTCATGCAGGTACGTGTTGAGTATGCTTTGTGTCCTTAAGAACTTGCTTGTAGTTTTGTTTATCATGTTTAATCTGGGAGTCACATATAGATGAGTACAGGTTCTTTAATAATTGTAGCAGCACCTGCTGGTGCAATTGCTTTGCATGTTTGACTCCCTGATACTTAAGCAAACTGATGTGTATTCTATCCTTACTGGGTTTATAGTTATATTCATGATTGGTACATAGAAAGTTCAAGATAGGTAATGTTATCAGTCAAGCTGCCAGTTACTAGTACCGTAGTCGATATTATCCTGGCATTCAAGCTTTTTGATTATGAACTTTTCCTTATGCCGCTGTAATAGTTTTGAATTTAAGTCACCATTTTATCATATAATTCTATTGTTTGTGGATTTTAAATTACTGTCGATTGATTTGGTATCTGACAAATGATTTAGGGCAGCTTCCTACAGTACCTCGTCTTTGAAGTTGGGGCACCATATGCCTGAGATGCCTTGCATGGCAAGTCCTCCTCACAGGCAAGTGAAGGAACTTAGTAGAGCCAGCAGGGCTAGATAGCTCATTGCACACTAGACTCCTTCTATAATGGTCCGGCATCCTCCTTACCATGAGGTATGCCTTTTATTTATATTGGTTGTATGTGAGAATATTGGGGACAGAAATATCATCCTACAAAAATATTTACAAATAACTATGGTGAAGGTAAGAATGTATATAGATACGCATAGGTTTGCTATTTTTAACTGCACACCTAAGTTCCCTTAATATATATCATAAAGGTACATATATTAGGAGTTAAAGTAGAAAGTTGGGTTATTAGTAGGCGGATGTAGGTAGTTTTAGCTAGAAAATAATACTACAGTCACCAATAAGGTCCAGTCAAGTCTCAATAAATTAATCCTTGCTCAACCCTTAGTAGCTTGGCAGATGAGCAGCCAGGCTTAACTCAGGAGACAGGTGGGTAAAGCATTTGATATCACCAAAACAGTAAACAAGTAAAAGGCACAACACAATAAAGATCAAACACCAATTTATAAAAATCGAGAATAGTCTTATCTTTAGAAAGCACCAAAACAACAAACATCCAATGTAGGGAACCGGAGATATGAATTTTCAAGAAGTAAACTGCAGTATTTCACGTAAATGGATAAAACACCAGCCGTGGCTATCTGGTTGCGCTGGACAAGGTCAAATCAAAAAATTCATGCCGACTGCATCGGAGCACGGGTCGGGTACAGTCCCAGGTTGGTCCCGCTGAAAATTTACCATCTCAAGTTCTGTGCCAGGAGTCCGGTTCACGGGGAAAAAGTTTGCCTGGAGCAAGGAGAGTATCGCCGGCAGTGAGCAGTGGGGCACAAAGAACCAGTGGGCATCACAGTTTGGAGGGGATGGACCTCGCTGTCGAGAGTGGTGAAACTTGTTGTGCGAAGAGACAGACTTGTGGGGGCTCGTGCTGATTCTTTGGGCGAGCAGCATGGTTTAAGTGGGAATGGGCCAGTTCACAAAAAACCCAAAAGCTTGTTTTAAGGGCTACAAATCCACCTCAGGGCCCAGGACCTGAAAGGCACATCTTGGGGGTCAGAAACGTGTTGCAGACGAGCACAGGAGCTATAGTCTCAGTTGGTTCTTGGTATCTTTGGGGAGATCAGTATCTTCTAGTACTGGCCAAGGGTTCAGAAACTCTGGATTGCACTTGGGGTCTAGGATTCAGTCTCTCACAATGCACCTATGCAGTCCAGGAAAATCTAGCTGTAGCTTGTCAGTGAGAGTAATCCTCTCATTGGGCTGTTGTAGGTGGCTTCTTCCAGCACTTTTTGACCAGTTACTGCTCAGGGTGTCCACTCCTTTGCCTTTAAGACACACTGTCCTTTCTCGGTGGATTCTTGAAAGTGTAAAAGGTGCAGTCCTTCTGAGTGCAAGCCTTCTGTGGTCCAGTCCAAGGGTCCAGCAGGGAAATCATTCTTCTCTTGTTCCAGGCAGTGTTCTGAGGAGCTTCTGCAGCTCTGTCAAATGTATCCTCCATTCGGGGCTGGCAAGAGTGGGACACACCCCAACCAATAGGGGCAATGTTTCCTCCCTCTGCTATGACCACTTCCTGCAAAGTGTGGCATATGTTTGCCCCAGAATGCACAATTCTTCATAAATCAAAATGGAAAAATGATTTCCTTGAAGCATGTGTCAGGCTACGCTAACCCACAGGTGTGGCTAACATTTCAGTACACTCCCTGACCTGTGACATCTGTTCTTCTACCGTTAAAGTCTGGTTTATCTCCCCAGCCGCCTTCATGTCCCTGGCTTCTCCAGGAAGCAAATCTCATCCCACCAAATGGCTGTATTGTTTCAGCCTCAGGCCTCCTCACACCTAATCAGAGAGCAGCTTGGCTCAGACTGTTAAAGGATGGCTGATCAGAAGAGGTTGCTACAGGGCTGTTTCAGGTAAGGCAACACCCAGATAGTAAGTTTTAAAACTACTTTCCTGTAATAGTTATAATAAATCCGACTTTAGCAAGTTGTTGTATTTATTGTAACTCTTATTATTGTTATACTTTGAATATTGTTGCTAGCTAACACCAGTCAAAAGTTAGACTTTATTAAAGTTTAGTAAAGCCTTCCCATATTAGCCTACATAGCTAGCAGAATTACAATGGGGAAAAACGACTTTGGCTGTTTTTTCCTACCAGGGCATACAAAACATTCCTGTTTTTATAGCAATGCACCCTACCCCTGGGGCACCTACAGCAGAACTTATGGGTAACCCATGCAATCAAAAAGTAGTTTTGGACCTTGGAAGCACTTTTAATTACAAAGTTAAATTTGGACCTAGCTTTGTTTTAAAAACAAACAGCAAGGCATGCCCAGTTTTAAAATGACACACGACACCACAGCAGTGCACACTTGAGTAGATTAAGTCCACTGGGGTCTCTAAACCTACATGCCCTATCATATACTAGTGACTAGTAGGTTTTCTTGGCCAATTATAATTACATCAATTACAAAATATCTTTACAAGACAGAACGCTGGCTCTGGGCCTGGTTATCAGAGTCCAGGGCACTTTTAGAGTCAGTAACCACCAGAACCAATCACAAATGGGGGTGATCAGTGCAAAAAGAATGACTTCCTACAGTTAAGTATAAATAATCTTGTAGGATAAATTTGTGTCCACGATATTCCATTTGTATATGTGTACATTTCCATTGCTTGTGTCAAACTGGATCTGTGCCTTCTTAACTGTCTGTTCATGGGTCTTCTTGTCCCAGCATCACACTCACTTTGTGTCGGCCTACCACTTCATCCTCTCAGACTGCTTGATCCTATGCCCCCTTGCGGCAATTTGCTATTTGGTCCTATGTCTCTAGTTCTCTCTGCCTCTCCATCCATTCTGCACTGTCATATGGCTACTCCCAGTTGCAATATCTCCTTAGCCTGGTGTCTCTTTAGTCAAACATTTATGTGTCTGAGAGCCTTCCAGGACTGGCATGTAATGTAATGTAAGAGGGGATTGTAGAGCACTGCTTGCCACCTGTTAGGGTATCCAGGCCCTGAGTAGATGAGGGAAGGTGTGTGTTGAGGCTGAGCCTGAATACAGGCAGTCTATGGTCCCGCAAGAAGACTAGTTGAATTGCCAGGTCTTCAGCTTTTTGCAGAATTCAAGAAGTGAGGAGGAGGCCCTGATGTTTTGGGGGAGATCGTACCAGGATTTGGCAGACTGGCAGGAAAATGATCGACCTCCCATTCTGCTTCTGCGGATGCGGTGTGTGTGTGCAAGTGAGAGTGATGCTGAGCGAAGTTTTCTGGTGGGTTGGTGGAAGTGAAGCTGGTGATTGAGGTATGCGTGTCTTGTGTTGTGTATTGACTTGAATACTTGTGTGACAAGTTTGAACTGACAGTGCTTCTGGATGGGCAGGCAGTCTAACACTATGAGGAATGGTGCAGTGTGCGTTTGGCATGGGAGGTCAAGGATGAGTCTGGTGGCAGCGTTTTGGATGGTTTGAAGTCTGTGTAGAAGATGGGTTGGGATGCTTGTGTAGTATGTGTTGCCGTAGTCTAATCTGCTTGTGATTAGGGCATGTGTGAGAGTACCTCTGGTGTCCAGTGAGAGCCACTTGAAGATTTAATGTAACATGCAAAGGATGTGAAAGCACGAGGACGTGAAGACATTGAACTGGGACTTCATGGTGAGGTCCAGAATGAAGCCTGGGCTCCTAGCGTAGTCAGTTGGTGTGGGTGTGTGTCCAAGATAGGGGGACCAACAAGTGGAGTCCCAAGGTGAGCTCTGATTCCCGAAGATCAGCAGTTTTCTTTCATCCAACTAGCCACGCTGGTCAAGCATTGTTTGAAGTTTGTCTTGGTGGTGGTAGTGCCGTTTGAGAGGGACATAATTAGCTGTGTGTCGTTGCCGTATGAGGTGAGGTTGATTCTGTGGGATCTGATGATCTTTGCCAGAGGAGTCATGTACATGTTGAAAAGTATGTGGCTGAGTGATGATCCCTGTGGTACTCCGCAGATGAGGTCCTTGGGTTCTGATGTGAACAGCAAAAGCCTGACACATCATGTTCTTCTGGAGAGGAAGGAAGCTATGCATTTGAGTGGCGGTCTTTGTATTCCTGCTCTGTGTAGTCTGGTGATGAGTGTGTGATTGGAGATGGTGTTAAAAGAGGCAGAGAGGTTAATGAGGATGAGAGCGGTGGTCTGTCTTCGGTGAGGGTGGTGTACATGTCTTCTGTTGCAGCAATGAGGACTGTTTTGATGTTGTGGTTGTTTCGGAATCCTGATTGCGAGTCGTCCAGGAGTTTGTGGCATTCTAAGTGGTCAGAATTGTGTGTTGATGGTCTTCCCAACAGCTTTGTCCTAAGCGCAGAGATATCCCTCAGGAGGTGATTCAGGCACTCTATAAAAACCAATACATAAAAAATAAATAAAAATAAATGAGTTTGGCTGGGAAGGGGAGCAGCGAGATGTGTCAGCAGATGCTGAATACTTCGGGTCGGCTGACAGCTTTTTTGAGGAGGGGGAGTAACTTCTGCCTGTTTCCAGCTATCTGGAAAGGTGGCTGTCTTGAAGGAGGTGTTGATGATGGAAGTGAGTGCAGTGCTGATTTTGGGTCTTCCCAGGTTCTAGATATAGTGGGTGCAGGGGTCTGTGGGAGCCCCGAGTGGACTATTTTCATTATTGATGAAGTGTCTTTGATGGATAGAGTGTTCGATGATGTCAGTTGGTAGTCTTTGATTGATGAGGTTAGCTAGCTGGGCAGGTCACTGGAGTTCGAAATTGCTGTAGATCTTGGTGTTTTTTTCATGGAAGAAGTCGGAGAAGTTGCTGTAGACCTCTTGTGTAGGGGTGATGGTTTGGGGTGCAGCTGTTGGGTTGGTGAATTCCTTGATGATGGCAAAATTGTTCCTTGTAGTTGTCGGAACTAGATTTGATTTTCAGAGATAGGGCCTTTTTCTTGGTCTCTTTTACTTGATGGTGATAGAGTCTAAGAGCAGCCTTATCATTGCTGTACCATTCTGTAAATTTCCAACTCAGTTTGCTGTGAAAGCTATTGCAGTCTTGCCACTTGACCCAAGACTGTCTAGTATAAACACAATAATGTTTTTATAAGCAAAATTGCAAATGCACTTTTTTTTGGGATCGGGGCAGCAACATTTTATTTTTTAGTCCTTGTATTCAAACCTTACTCTATCCCACATCCTCTGTCTCTTTATATCCAAATGGCAGTCTGAAATTCTTTTCTACTCTCTAACAAGCTGATTTGCATTTCTGGCACCAGTTTAACCACATATATTTCCAGTTTTTTCATAGCCTGGCTAGGGCAGTTTCCCATCCAAAAATTACATTGAAAGTGAGAAATTGGGAAAGATGTTATGTTGTTTTCTCATCTGATACATAATCACTGGAGCGCAATGAACTGACACTGATATCCAAACTCCAGCAAGAAACTACTGGCATCAAGAACATGCTACAGGGAGTTTAAACTCATAATTGACATTTTTGGCCATTGCAAGAAGAGATAATCTCTACCTTTTCACCTCTATCTCCACTTTCAACATTTGGACCTGCTCCTCCTAACCATCTTAGACTCCATTTGCATACATGTATTTCAAGCCCCTATTATGCCTCATCCAAGAGCATGTCTCTTGTGTTTCATTACTAATTAGTTGCCGGATGTATTAATCAATCACAGTGCAAAAATGGCCCTTTCACAGGAGGTGTAAAACTCCTATCTCATTTATAGTTAGAATGCAGGGGTTCTTTTATGACTCCATGTATGGTGGCATGCAGAGGACAGCAGAGCTCTGTCCCTACATTCACACTCATTGATTAGCATCTTTTGTTTTTTTTTTAAAGCAGCCCCTGTCCCTTACCAAGACAATTGCAGTCACAAACCATTGAGACATTCAATTACAATTCCGTAGGAGGAGCCCCTCCTTCAACTGAATCGCAATCAATAAATATTACGATTAGTCAAATCATATCTGTCTCGTAATGCAACTTTTGTTTATTGTGAACGGCCTTAAAGCTGCCATAAAGCCTGTATTTTTGTAAAGCACAGGCTCTCTTGAGCTCACAAAGTCTTGTACATTGAGTTTCAGATCCCTGCATCACATCTAGAAAATATCTCATCTGAGTTACAAGCAAAGTGGATCTGTGCCAAGAGTTCTTTGATGGGCTGCATGGCACTGAACAGTGCATTTAGTCTAACATGTTCCTCGTTATAGTTCCTGTTTCCTTTCTCCCTGTTGATTATGGCAGTTGCTTTCTGCATATTTTTCCCCAGTATGTTTTCCTGCAAAGAGGCAATATTTGGACAACCACACCTACAGGTCTCTCTGATATCATTGCTTAATAAGGGGTACAGACATGACATGCCAACTGGCTTGTGTTAGAATTATTCCTTTCTTTCATTTCACATAGCTGAATTGTGCCCCCATATCCATGACTCCTATAACTTAGATGGTCTAGTATGTGGACAAAGATTAAAGAGCCTTGAAGGCTTTTATAATGTCAACTTTTTAAATTGATTACAGGCTTTTCTTACAACTTTGGTATGATGAGTGCAACATCAATTAATGGGGGTTTATCTTGTTTCTGATATTCTAGAAATAATGAAAAGAAAAAGTATTAGTGAATGTTACCAGGTGATAGGTTATTTTAGAAATTTGCAAAGAGACTTTATCAGTGCATGAAATGTAGATATCAAATATGATTAAAGAAGGCCAAACACTTCATAAAGATCTCTGAATGTCTCCAACCACAGTCTTTAAGTCTACAGTTTCTCAGAGGTTCAACAAATTAATTAGTAAATCATGTATTCAGTTAGTGGCGAGTAGACTTATTTTCTTGGGCTGAAGGGCTGTATTGGGGACAATTGGTGACAATTGGGGCATTTTGCGGAGGCCTTGGTTTCCTTTGGCTGAGGGGCGAATTATGTTTGAAAGGGCTTTTCCAAGATATTTTCTAAAGGCATTCATGCAGATGGGGTGTAGGAACAGAATATCAAGTAGGAAACATCAAGATAATCTAATAATATAGCCAAAATATCATAGACCAAATATTTGGCAGGTAAATATATATGGATTTTCTACACCTAACCACATATGTGTACCTTGACAAAATACATAGCTTCAAGATACGTAGAGGTGGAGTTCAGAATTGTAATCAATGCTTACCTCCTCAATATTTTGGTCTCGATATTTTGGCTACAATATTTAGGTATCTTGATATTGCTTACTTGATATTCCAGACCACAGCCTGTGCGTGAGAAAAGATGATAGTTTGTCTAGAAGATTAATTCACTTTTAGGTGTTTAATATCTTGCTCTTTAAATCATGACCACTGAGAGTGAGATGTTGTTGTTTGAAAGACCCTGGATGTGCTGATTTAAAGGCTCCACAGTTGTTTTTGAGCAGGTGAGAAGATATGCATAATTTCGGAAGTGATATAGAGTTATGGTTTAGGGCATCAGCAATAACTTTCTAACTTTCTTGATGTATTCTCTATCTTTGTAAAATTTAATTTCCTCAAGTGCGAGAAAGAACAAAATGTACAGAACAATCCACACCCTTTTTATGTTAAATCAAATCAAACAGTACTCACAAAGCAAAGTTCGGTCCCCTCTTACTTAGATTTTGTCATCCCCATACAGAGTGCCAAATGCTAGATGAGGTGTGGAAGAAAAGAGACGAGTGCTGGACAAAGGCAGCAGTCTCAATAAAGTATGTGTTGCCAAAAGCATTTAGACCAGCACTGGTGTGTTGTCTTCACTACTGTTACTTACCATGGCCAACAGCAATTTTGCCCATCAATCATTGATTTAACCAGCTCATGACATTTGAATGTTGGGGCACACACATGGTACTGGATAAAGGCATCATCAGATTTCCATTTTTTCAGGACATATTTGTGCATCCTAGGGGAGTAATCCTACGTTTAACGGGAAGCCCAGAGGAGCAATAGTAACAGGATATGTACTACCCTCTAGGCTTTTAACTCATTTTGCTCTGCTGTTCAGCATATTGGGGGGAGGAAATGAACTCCCTATATTGAGGGCAACTGTGCACAAGGGTTCCCACTGGGTTAGATCTTATAGCTGCACCGCCACCTCAGAGTCAGTCTCCATCACCATTTTGCCATTTTATAACTGATCCTCTTGCACCACCACTCCAGTCTGACAGCGTATGTGCTTTTAGGTGGATGCTGATGGGGGTAGAGGCAGAGACACTGCTACCCAATTGGTGGGATTGCATCTTCCATGCCATTGTGCAATTAGCAGCAAATGGTGGGATACAGGAAGTAGAAGGCTACTGTGTCCCTCTGCCTAGATAGAGGATTTATTGTGATCCTTATGAAAGCTGACTGACTGCTTGGGACCAAATTGGGCTATAGCGTAAAAAGTCAATAGTTGTTGCAGGAGGAATGAGTCTGTAGAAAGAGTGGGGCAGGGCATCGGGCCCAGTGTTCCTGGCTATGTGGTGGGAAATGCATAATGATGTGAAAGCACAACATATAGTTTCTGGCTTGTTAACATCTCACAAACGGAGGTAGGAGGTAATCCGGCAGCATGGTTAGTTTTAGCATCTTTTTGGTGGTATATGGGGGAAATGTACTAAGCATTGAAATAATACAATCTGTTGAGCATAACAGCATGAATGAGTCAACAAATTGGTTTGGCAGTAAGTGCCATGTTTCTGGTCAGCAGGAAGAATGTGGTTGAAAATCTACATTACCTGGCAGATTTGCTATTTTATATGTAGGCTTTACTAATGGCTGCCTAGCTCTTCGAAAGTGTTCATATGATATGATCCATAAAGTCCCTACTTCTTGCTTTAATTACCAAGGAATACTTCAGACATCAGACAGATTGTACTTTCTTTTTTATTTTTATTTTTTTATGAAAAAATACCTGGTACATTCAATAATAAATGCAGTTTCCATTACAGTATTAATAAAAATCCAATATACATAAATCTGAAACATATACAATCATACAATGCATTATACAATAAATAGACTTGGGCGTGGCTTTCTTGAACAATTTAAAAATTGGGGAATATTTCATTATTACAGAGTAGACCTGGGCTGGTATCTCCATACCGGAAATAGAAATACATATCCGACACCCTTCATAAGATAACCCGAGAGCTTCTTACAGACGGGAATCCCTCCATCCCTTAATAGGAGCCCAGATTTTTAATCCTAGTTCCCTCATTTTTCTACCCCTATGCATATATAGGGCGGATTCAATATTATATATTCTGAGGAGTCTAGCCAACCACATCTGAAAGGATGGTGCTACAGTATCCTTCCATCCTGCCGCGAGTAATATCCTAAGGAACGCCACAGATATAAATACAAAGGCTACCTTCTCCTTTTTGAGCCCCAGATTACTATTGGTTCCTATTATCATTAGGGTAGGGGATAGGTTGGTCTTAACACCTAGCAGCCCCTCCCAAAATTTCTCAATTTCTCCTCGAATTGCACTTAATTTATCACAGTGATAGAACATATGCAGTAAATCAGCGGGCCCTATCATACACCGCGGGCATCTGTCATTCTCCTTTTTAATAATTTAGCTGGTGTAAAGTATAAATTAAAAATAGTCTTATAATGTTGGGCTCTTAGATTCGTGGAGCGAAAGAGTTTCCCTGCTAGTTGCAGTGCTTTATCTATATCCACATCCTGGTCTCCAAGTTTCGCTGCCCATGCACCTTCAAATTTCGCCAAATCGTCCTGAGTCCCCGATAACAGGGACCCATATATCAATTTAATCCTAGTTCCACCACCTAATAAATAATCCAATATATTAATTCTGCCCCCAGGGATGATCCGTGGTCTGATACCTATCAGAGTCTCATGAATCTGAAAAAACTTAAAGCCTTGATTGTCCGGGATGCCAAATTTCTGCTGAATATCTTCAAATCTCATCAGGCTGCCCCCCTCAAAGATATCACCTCTTCTTTTAATTCCATGCTGCTCCCAGAGCCTCCCCATTCTGTCGATACTAAATTGAGGGAACATACTGGAATTCCATAGCGGTGTATAGTAGCTAATTTTGGGGATTGTTTTTGATTTTTGCACTAGTTTCAAAATCTCCCAAACACCATCTAGAAACTTATACCGCATTTTCTTATAATAACGCTTATCAGTTTTCCGGAGAAGAAGCCCCAGAACTTCTCTGCCCAGTAATAATTCAAAGATGGAGGGTGGGTTATTGTTGCCAAATGGAGTGAACGCTAAATTTGAGGCCGGATAAAATAAAATCGGCATCTGGCTTAGCAAACAAGCCCAATGATAAAATGTAATATTAGGGATTGCCAGCCCTCCCTTTTCTTGTGGAAGAGACAGATATCTCATAGAGCGCCTGATTTTACCATATTGCCAGATAAAATTCATAAAAAATGCCTCTATTGATTTTATTAGGCCATCCTCGATCATAAACGGGATAGAACGAAAGAGATATAATACCTTAGGGAGCATGGTCATTTTGAGTACATTAGCTCTCCCTATTAAAGACAGATGTAAGGCATCTATTCTTTTAAGGTCTGTTGTCATTGACTTTAGGAGCGGGGTAAAATTATCTTTTATAGTTGTATCTGTTGGAGAGCCAATCCCGAGTGCCAAGTAGACCGCTGAATCAGAATACCTTGCGTCTCGCCTTCTGATATTATTAGTGCAAATTATCTGAGATTTACTTTCGTTCAGCAGATACCCCGTACAATAGACAGATTGTACTTTCCAGTGAGGAGCAGATTGACTTATTTGTGATCTGATGAGTAGCTTTATTGAACACTCTCTCTTTCTCGGTGGTGTCCTCTAAACAGATTATGCAGGTAGGCAAGCATCATGCTTTTTCTCTTTAATAACCCAATATTAATGCTTATCTCCTTTATTGCTATCATTTATTCTAACTTTCACTTATGATCCACTGTATCCTCAGCAATGTCTCCCTGTCATTTCTGAACCACTCTTTCACAGCAGGCCATACATGTATTGCATAGCAATGTTTTCCCTGGTGGTGCTAATTTGAAGGACATTTCTGACTTCCAAGTTACAGGTTTTAGGTATAAAGAAGAAAGACTGAGAAGAGAAGAACTAGGACGAGGATAGTGAAGATTACCATAAGTAATCTGGGTATTACAAGTAACGCGGAACTTCAACATTCCTAGTGTTTTTAACTCAGACCTTACCTCAACTGAAAGCTGTTGAAAATTCCGAACAGAAAAATGGGGATTTCCCAGAAAAAAATAGGTATAGCGCCACATACTTGGAATACAATAGTATCACAGCATCCCAGGATTACAGATACCCACTGTACTGCAGAGGCGTCTCCTCCGTTAAGGTGGAGGAGCATAACCCCACTAAAAAAATTGCCTTCAGAGGTAGAAAAATAAAATGGTAATAACGTTCATTTATTACCATTTTATTTTCCAAAACCCTGCCCCGAAAGTCAGGACAGGGAGCGGGGCTTTCTGATTTCTGTTGCTGCCAGTCAGGCAGCAGCAGAAAGTAGTGATGGGCAGGGCACTGTAAGTTTAAAGTCTGCATATCTTTTTGGCTGGCTGTCTTGCAACGGCCAGCCAGGCATGCGATTTTGAACTTCTCTAACCCAGCTGTCTTAGACAGCTGGGTTAGAGACAGCATAGGGTTCCAGTGTCCTTGGGAGCGCCAAAGGAGGCTGCCCTCTCCAATCCTGGTGCTTCTTTCATGCTGCATGAGAGCGGCGCCAGGATTGGTTACTGCAGTTTCCTTGGTCCCACGTTGGAGCCTGCCTGCCAGGAGAAGACCTGAGCGAGGAGGACGTCATGCCAGGAAGGTAAGTGGAATTATTTTTGTCTACTTATTTTTGTACTTTCATTTTTGTCTCTCCCACCCTAGCACCCTCCTGAGATGCCAGTATCTACCGCTGTACTGACGGTAAGCAGCCATTACAACGAAATGTTGACAACGAAAACCATTACCTCGCATGCCAACACCATGCAACTACCATTACTCCGCAATGCCATTACAATGCATATGCATTTACCAGGCATGCTTTTACAACAAATTTCGGCGTAAAGGCATGAATGGTAAAGGCATATGTATTTTACATGTAAGTATAATGTAAGTATAGGGTTTAGGGTGGGTTTGGGTTTTGGGGAGTAGGGTATAGGTTTTGGGGCACAGGGGTATATTTAGGTTTGAGGGTGGATTTGGGTTTTGGGGAGCCCAGGGTAATTTTAGGGTTCAGGTTTTGGGGTGCAGGGGTATTTTTAGGGTTCAGGGTGAGTTTGGGTTTTGGGGTGCCCAGGGTAATTTTAGGATTTAGGGGTTGTCTGGGTTTTGGGGTGCCCATGGTAATTTTAGGCTTCAGGGTTTGTTTGGGTTTTGGGGTGCCTTGTAATGGTATGCGTGGTGTTGGCATGCTTGGTAACATCATATATTCATACTGACAATTACAGATTTGGGAATATCAAAATGCTGTTAGGCCTAAAATAGTTAAACAGCAAGTGAAAGTGGCAGCCAGTCTCTAAAAGGCCTCTCATTTCATTTAATTAGCCTGGTGTAGTGCTTCCCAAACTGTGGTCTGTGGAACCCCAGGGGTCTGTGGCACATTACCAGGGGGTCCATAGGCAGCAGTTTTAAAAGCACTGCAAAGTTCCTTGTATAATAATTAGTTTTCAGGCAACAATAAAAGTGTCAAGATAATGCCAGTGATTAATGTACCTGCTGGAGAGAGATGAGAGTTTTGTCCAGTGGCAGCTTTGACTTATCTAAGGTAGCGCAGAGAGTTAATGTGCCTACTGCAAAGAACGTGTACCATGCATTTAAAAAAACAGTGCATTTGCATAGCTCTATGGGTTACTGCTTTTGTCACAGACATTCTTTTGTTACTGTGCAGTTCATAAGTGACAACTGAAATCTAGCACAGTGACCTATAAACTGTCATCGAAGAGCTGCTTACAAACTGCATGGTACAAGTTAGTAACTTATGTTTTTCCCCTAGTCTTTCATTATCCTGATGCTGCTAAAAAGGTTTATTTGGGTAGAAATAAATTTTTATTATTAAAGTCAACACTAACCACTGTGTTTTATGTTCTGAATTCTTGGTTTGTGCTTCTCCAGACCAAGCAATCTTTAAAAAGGCCTACCAGTATGGATGACATGTGATTCCTACATCTTGTTGTCCCCTATGCCTTATGTAGCATTTTCTATACACTGATTTACATGTATGATTCATTGTCTCTATATGTGTGTGATGTAAAGGGCTCTGACATCCTACACTGGTATGAGAGGTGCTATAAAACAAATGAAATAGTTGTGACAAAGGGGCTATGGAGAGATGAGAGGCACTGTTGGAGGGTGATAGTGAGGGAATCATTGAAGAACCCCAACAAACATTGTCGTATTCTGGTACATAGTAAGGTCATCATTTACTATTCTTTAAAAGCTAATAGAATTCAATATATAATGATAAATGTGTTGTAGAATGCACCATTGTTTCCTAAATTTTCTTGGGGGAAGAGCGTCCCAAAGCCCCCTTTGTCATGGTCAGGTTCACTCACTGCACTTGGTGTGCACCACATGGAGACTGGTCTGAAAACATTTGCCAGGGCTGCTTTGGGTTTTCCGTCAGGCCCTGGCAGAAGCAGGAGCCTCGTACAACGAAATACAACCAACCATTTAAACGTTAGTCACTGTGATGCAGCACCAACCTTCCCATTAAAATGTTTTGATTTTTGCAAATTCTTTCAATATAAAATATTCAAATCCTTAGTAATTCAAGTATTTGTTTAGAGTGCACACATGTGTTTTATTTTTTTCGAATTACTGTTTTAATGTTTGAAATTTAAAGTGCACATAGTTCACCAATTTTTATCAGGAGATTGTCACCTATGTAGGGGACACGATGAAAGTACTTTCATATTTTACCTTTGTTTCAGATAATTAATTAAATGAGGTATGGATTTCAAACAAATGTTTTTAAAATTAGTTATCTCAAGGTCAAAAGCTCAGTAATGGCAAGTTTGAACAATTCAAATCCCAACTGGATTGCAATATTAGTCAATTACCTTGAACGTGCCTCTAGTTTATTAAAGGGTCAATAACCCTTACTCTAACCAGTAGCATTGTCTTAGTTTGCCTCGGTGGCTTAAGGAATGCTAAATCATGAGGTGGCCAAAAATGTTACTGATAATTGTTTGTATAATGTTCTTAATATTAGTGTGCACTATTTGTTAGGTCCCATGATTAAGATCGCTGGCTTCCAAGGACCACAGAAATTGCTGTGTAAAGGATTTGATATTTGTTTTATTAATACTATTATTATGTTATTGCAGTGATGTAGTTTTTAGTTTCTGTGATATACAAAGACACTGTATTTCTTTTATGTTGAATGATTTTAAATTATAAGAGGCCTTCCTTCAATGACATTCTCTGTACTAACCTTTATACAATAGTTTAAGCTTGTGCATTGCTAAAAAGCCTTCCATTTCTTTTTTGTTTTTCGGAGACAACCAACTGCTTTCGAGTTGTTTCTGAGGAACAAACAAATGTCACTTCAGCAGGAACACTTACAAGTCCCTGCCCAGATGGCGAAGAAATGTTAATTTGGTGGGCTGATCACCACTGACCTAGCAATGAGGAGCGCCTACCATCAGGGGCGTAACAAAGGCCCCCGCTGCCCCCGCGGTGCGGGGGGAAGGTTTACCTATACTGGAGAGGGCCCCCCACAGCCCTTACTGATGTGAGTGTGAGGGGCCTGTTCAGCATATCTTGCACGGGGCCCATCACGTTTTGTTATGCCACTGCCTACCATCCCACTGGACTGACGGCTGACCCACAAAGCCCTAAACGAGGCCCCTAGTAGATCACAGTTTATAATTAAGAATCGGAGCAAGTGTTTTTTCAGACTGGATTATAAATATTCAGATAGTTCAATCAATTGCTTCAGGTGAATGAAAAGGATACACATTTAGGTGCCGATCACGATCCGGCAAAAACCGGGTACGAACCGTCGGACGGAGCATAATCTCCGCCCGACGCGTACCCGGTCGTCAAATTTTACAAACAAGGAATTACGATTCGCACGGGTACACCATTACCGTACGATTCGTAAAAAAGCCCGACCGAACAAAAAACACCTACCAATGCGATCAGGGAAAGCGCCGACCTGACGTCGGGACGCACGCAGCCAGCCATTCACGACCCAGGAATCACGATTCGCACCGACGTCACCCCGCACGGTGAATATTTTGCGGCAGCCAAAAACTGCCGGGAAATCAGGACGACGCGAACAAGGACCACCAGTACGCGACGGACAGACGACGCCGCGAACAAGGAGGACCAGTACGTGACGGACAGACATGGACCCGAACCTACGAGTCATCCCTGCCCTCATAGCAGTCCACCTCCTCTACAGGTTACGACGCAGACGCCGCAGAAGGTCAGAATAACTAAGGGAGGGGGGAAAGTGGGGTGGGGTGGGGGTGGCATGACCAGGGCAGGCCACAAAACAACCACATGAGTCACACACCACACATGGCCTGGACATACCTGACTCCCATGCCCTGGTCACCACGAGGGGGTGGGGGCGTGTCCTGATAAGCCAGCGACCGCCACAACGGAAGTCCGTCACCACGCGAACCGGCAACACAACCAGACAGGTACGTCCCGTACCCACGCCTGAAGAGCGTGGGTACGAGTCGGACCACGCCCACACACGTCACCCCAACAATGGTGGGACGGATCGCACCCACGTGGCAAAGGCCTGGGTACGGGCCGCACAAACATCACATAGCGTGGGGACGGATATGTATGGACCCTACCCCCACCCCGTATGCAAGGAGTGTACCCCCCACCCCAACAGTGCAAGTACGACCCGTACCCCCACCCGCATATGCAAGGAGCGTACCCCCCATGCCAACAGTGTAAGAACGACCCGTACCCCCACCCGCGGACGTACGGAGCGTACCCCCATGCCAACAGTGTAAGTACGACTCGAACCCCCACCCACGAATGCAAGGAGCGTACCCCCCAGCCCAACAGTGTAAGTACGACCCGTACCCCCACCCGCGTATGCATGGAGCGTACCCCCCATGCCAACAGTGTAAGTACGACTCGAACCCCCACCCACGAATGCAAGGAGCGTACCCCCCTGCCCAACAGTGCAAGTACGACCCGTACCCCCACCCGCGTATGCATGGAGCGTACCCCCCATGCCAACAGTGTAAGAACGACCCGTACCCCCACCCGTGGACGTACGGAGCGTACCCCCAGCCCAACAGTGTAAGTACGACCCGTACCCCCACCCGCGAATGCAAGGAGCGTACCCCCCTGCCCAACAGTGTAAGTACGACCCGTACCCCCACCCGCGTATGCATGGAGCGTACCCCCCATGCCAACAGTGTAAGTACGACTCGAACCCCCACCCACGAATGCAAGGAGCGTACCCCCCAGCCCAACAGTGTAAGTACGACCCGTACCCCCACCCGCGTATGCATGGAGCGTACCCCCCATGCCAACAGTGTAAGTACGACTCGAACCCCCACCCACGAATGCAAGGAGCGTACCCCCCTGCCCAACAGTGCAAGTACGACCCGTACCCCCACCCGCGTATGCATGGAGCGTACCCCCCATGCCAACAGTGTAAGAACGACCCGTACCCCCACCCGTGGACGTACGGAGCGTACCCCCAGCCCAACAGTGTAAGTACGACCCGTACCCCCACCCGCGAATGCAAGGAGCGTACCCCCCTGCCCAACAGTGTAAGTACGACCCGTACCCACACCCGCGGACGTACGGAGCGTACCCCCCATGCCAACAGTGTAAGTACGACTCGAACCCCCACCCACGAATGCAAGGAGCGTACCCCCCAGCCCAACAGTGTAAGTACGACCCGTACCCCCACCCGCGTATGCATGGAGCGTACCCCCCATGCCAACAGTGTAAGAACGACCCGTACCCCCACCCGTGGACGTACGGAGCGTACCCCCAGCCCAACAGTGTAAGTACGACCCGTACCCCCACCCGCGAATGCAAGGAGCGTACCCCCCTGCCCAACAGTGTAAGTACGACCCGTACCCACACCCGCGGACGTACGGAGCGTACCCCCATGCCAACAGTGTAAGTACGACTCGAACCCCACCCACGAATGCAAGGAGCGTACCCCCAGCCCAACAGTGTAAGTACGACCCGTACCCCCACCCGCGTATGCATGGAGCGTACCCCCCATGCCAACAGTGTAAGTACGACTCGAACCCCCACCCACGAATGCAAGGAGCGTACCCCCCTGCCCAACAGTGCAAGTACGACCCGTACCCACACCCGCGGACGTACGGAGCGTACCCCCACCACACCAGTGTCAGTAGACTCGTACCCTCACCTCGAATGCATTGTGCGTACCCCCACCGTGTATGTGCCAAGCGCACATATCCAGAAATCGGAGGTGTGTGTGCAGAGTCCTCCCAGCAGTGCCCTGAGACAGGAGGGGTGGGTGCCTATCACTCCCAGCACTGCCCAGAGACAGGAGGGGTGTGTGCAGAGTCCTCCCAGCAGTGCCCTGAGACAGGAGGGGTGGGTGCCCATCACTCCCAGCAGTGCCCAGAGACAGGAGGGGTGTGTGCAGAGTCCTCCCAGCAGTGCCCTGAGACAGGAGGGGTGGGTGCCTATCACTCCCAGCACTGCCCAGAGACAGGAGGGGTGTGTGCAGAGTCCTCCCAGCAGTGCCCTGAGACAGGAGGGGTGTGTGCCTATCACTCCCAGCACTGCCCAGAGACAGGAGGGGTGGGTGTGGAGTCCTCCCAGCAGTGCCCTGAGACAGGAGGGGTGGGTGCCTATCACTCCCAGCACTGCCCAGAGACAGGAGGGGTGTGTGCAGAGTCCTCCCAGCAGTGCCCTGAGACAGGAGGGGTGGGTGTGGAGTCCTCCCAGCAGTGCCCAGACACAGGAGGGGTGGGTGTGGAGTCCTCCCAGCAGTGCCCAGACACAGGAGGGGTGGGTGTGGAGTCCTCCCAGCAGTGCCCTGAGACAGGAGGGGTGGGTGCCTATCACTCCCAGCACTGCCCAGAGACAGGAGGGGTGTGTGCAGAGTCCTCCCAGCAGTGCCCTGAGACAGGAGGGGTGGGTGCCCATCACTCCCAGCAGTGCCCTGAGACTGGAGGGGTGTAACACATGTGTGTGAGGCCAGAATTATCCACATGCATACTGGCTACAAGGGAACATGTCCCCATGAACTCATGTCAACAGACTCCACACACAAGTACAGTGATCACCAAGGATGCCACGATTGTCGCAGGTGGAGACATGGCCCTGCATGCATGGCCAAAGTAGAAGGGCTCCGTCACACACACAGCTCATGTAGACACAGCTCTGCGCTAAACATTGGGAACACCCTGCAGGGAAGAAAGCTGGGTACACAGAGGAAGGAATACACCCTTGGACAAGTGCACCATGCAGTAACTGCCTACATGAACAAAGAAAGTTAGCCAACACCTTGTGATGGCACACAGATCACAGGGTCCCACCAATGAGCAGTACACTACTACATATCCCACACACCCAAACCCTTACACACCACCCAAAACCATGTAGCAGCCCCACCAACACCAATACCAGCATAGCAGTAGTGTGATAATGAAAACAAAATTAAGCTTTATTCAGCAGGAGCACAATGTCCGTGGATCGCAGGCAGTTCAATCTTCACAAAGCCCATAGGGCAGTCAATGATTCTCAGCTGGATGGGGGACACAGTGGGATGCGTGTCCCCTACCTTGCCTGCACAGTCAAATGGCATCGTCTTCCACACTGGTGAGGGCATCAGGGGGGGGGGAGCAACAGGCACCGCAGGGACATCAGGGCAAAGGGGCGGCGTTGTGGGTGCAGGGATGGAGGAGTCCACCACAGGGGGTGGGTCAGTGCCAAAGGCGGAGGCCAGGATGGCACTACACACCTTTGCAAGGTCCTCCAGGGAGTCCCCTGCACCCGAAGGGACCTCAGGCCCCAAGGAGGGGGGGGGGTCAGAGGGATGGGTCGCAGCGCCACCGGGGGAGGGTGGAGACAGGGGGGGAGACTCAACCACCCTGACCGGGGACCTCCGTGACCGCTTGCGTGGTGGTGTAACTGTGGGGCTCAGGGACAGAGCGGCCATGAAGGAGTCCTTGGGGGAGATGTGGCCAGGAGAGCTGAGGGGAGGGGATTTGGAGGGAGTGGACTGGGTGGAATGCGGACTCCCACTATGGCTGCGTGTCACACGTTTGCCCCCCGACCCAGTGGGTGTGCCTACCTCACCCTGTGTGTGCGTGTCAGGAGGAGTGCGGTGGACCTTCCCTGCTGGTGTGGTGCCCGTGTCCGTTGATGTGGGTGCATGCCGACGTCTGGGTGTACGTGTGACAGGCATGGGAGTGGGAAGTGTGGATGGGGCAGGGGTAGGTGGGGGGAGGTCGCGCTGCAGGAGACCCACTGCTGCAGTCAGTGTGGAGTCGATGGACCTCAGCAAGTTGCGTTGGTCAGCCTGCGATGAATGAATGCCCTCCAAGAAAGCCTCGATGTTGGTGAGGGTTTTGCCGTGGGCATGGAGGACATTAAGGATCGCAGCCTGACCAACCTGCAGTTGCCGCTGGATGTCCACAGACTCTGCATTGGCGGCAGCAGTGGAGACAGGGGCAGGGGGCGCGGTGCCTGGCAGGAAGGAGACATGCTGTGACCGGGCACGCTGGGAAGGGACACGAGCAAGTGGGAGGCGGCTGGTGGAAACTGAGGGGGCGGTGCGAGGTGTTGTTCCGCTGTCAGCTGCTGGTGCAGCCTCCGCCCACTCGGCGACATCGTCCCCGGACCTGTCAGCTTCGTAGTCTGATGTGCCAGTCGACAGGTCCTCGGCCACACTCTCCTCCGCCTCTGTCCCACTCGATGTGCCAGACCCGATGTCACGGCTGGCACTGGTGCTCGGTCCCTCCGCCTGGTCTGTGTCCATGTCTCCCTCTGTGTCCCCCGACGATGCTGTGGGCAGGGTGGAGAGACAGAAATTATTCAGACACCTGTACACATCTGTCACATGAGTCCAATCTACATGGGTAACATTGCATGGCCTGAAAAGGAAGATCCCTAACATCTACTGAACAGGGTACCGATGTAGGGCATGAAACACACAGTTGGTTGAGCCACCATGCCACTGAAATACCATGGAGAGCATGAGACAATAGCTAAACACAGGAAAAGGAGTCTGACATAGCACCCAGGTCCTGGGGACAATCCAGCACTGCATCTGCACCACACAGCGTTGGCGAAAATACCGATGACCAGGGACCATATCCATGAACTTGAGACACATGCTGCATAGGTAATGCTGAAAACATGCACAACATGACTCGGTCACTGCACATTGCGTGTGTGTCCAGGCACATCACACACTGCCCAGACCCAGCAAGTGGTAATCAGGATTTAACACATAGGCATTGCCCGCCCCAACAAGACCCTACACGAGGCAAATTGTGGAGACACAGGTGGCACCAACATCTCATGGTCTGGGTGATACACACAGGGGCAGGCAAAAAGCAAGATTGGACGCCAAACAGCCAAGGTGCGCCTGTACAAATAATGAGGTACCAGTGCCCATCCTCAGATGAGTATAACAAGACACACAGGCACTGGCAACTGTGAGTATGAAGAAGGACAATCAGGTCAGGCTGCACAGTGGACACCTGTACAAATTAGCACGTCTATATACATGGTGACAGGGGACAATGGCACAGAGCACAACTTACGCTGTAGACACTGACAGTGGCCACGTTTATGATGACACATACACCACTGAGGAAAAGGTGCCCCAGGGGACAGTAGTGGGCACGCAACTACATGCTACTGAATGGTAATGACAGCAACACACGTCACCATCCCTGCACTATGTGTATCGCACAGTCATGCACATCATGTCACAGGCCACTACATAGGACATGCGCGCTGTAAGGCATGACACATGAGAGACCAACTCCCATGTCTGGAGTCAGCATCAGTGCCAACTGACATGGAACCCACATGCAGTGAACTTGACAGTGCACAGGCAAGGTCCCACAACCTGTTACACACCACCCCCACACATGATGCTACAGACATTGTTCCCGTGGACAAAGCGCCAGCCTACATTACCCTGTGAAGGAGTGACTACACACAGACCAGGGAACACATTGCAAGGAGGGGAAGGGTGGCAGGGGCACAGCGCTATACTGGGGCAAACAGGATCTGCACAGCACCTTTAAACCCTGCCAGTGGATTCATGCTACTGTGCCCTTACAAATGCCGGTGACACACAACAAACACACATGTACCTACCCCCTTCCGGCTGCTGCATCGCCTGTAAGCGCCTCTCAAGGTCTGGAAAGACCACCGGCAGCACACGCCTGTGGAGGTGGCTCAGACGGCGGCGGCCGCGGTTCTTGTGGCTCTCAGGTGAGTCCCCCAGCAGGAGCCGTGCAATCCTCCGCGTCCAGCACCGGATATCCTGCCAGCGTTTCCTCACCTGGGCCAGGCGCCGCCTCCGACCATCCACACCCCTCACGGCACTGACGGCGGTCAGCCAGATCTGCTCCTTGGCAGTGGCGCCTACCTGTGAGGAGGAACAAGTGACACCACATCAATACACCAGCCACATGTCACAGAGAGACATATGGGTACAAATTAGCTGGTAACAACAAGGCATGTCATGCAGCCAACGCATTGCACCTTTGTCATAGGGACATCATCCCCTGGTGAGGGGAAAAGCACTACGTGCCACAGTGGGTACACAGGTGGAATGATGGCAATGTCACAATCAATGATCAAGGCTCACACTGTGCATCACACCCACCCCTCCTGTCTCAGGGCACTGCTGTGAGTGATAGGCCCCCACCCCTCCTGTCTCAGGGCACTGCTGTGAGTGATAGGCCCCCACCCCTCCTGTCTCAGGGCACTGCTGGGAGGACTCTGCACACACCCCTCCTGTCTCAGGGCACTGCTGGGAGGACTCTGCACACACCCCTCCTGTCTCAGGGCACTGCTGTGAGTGATAGGCCCCCACCCCTCCTGTCTCAGGGCACTGCTGGGAGACATCAGGCACCCCCCCCCTGGGACCCCCCCGACAGTACATGGCATGTGTGTTACACCTGGACGCAATGGCAGAAGTCACAGTCACAACATAGGGACAGTCTGTGGCAGTGGCCTATGCACTCACCTGATACCCTGGTCGCCCATACAGCATGGAGTACTGTGGGAGGATCACATCCAGCAGAGCCATGTTCTCCTCCAGGGTGAATGGCTGTGTCCTCTCCACAGCCCTTGACATGGTTCCAGGGAATCAGTAGCAGCAGCTGGGTCGACGAATGCAAAGATGTGCAGGCAAGTGCTCCCTCATGGGACCTGGCTGCCTTATATGTGCCCTTCTGCCCAGTCTCATGCACAGGAGTACAGAGAGATTGGTCACTCACATTTGCATCCTATGTTTCCACCAATCCCTTCAAACCTAGCAGTCTGTGGGTTCTCTATCGGTTTCATTCTCCTGCATGATGTCAGCCCCACAAACACATTGCAACAAAGTAGACAAATCCCAACTGACTTCTGCTGTGCACCTTCCAGAACAATTTCGAATTTTGAACTTGGTCTCCATGACAACCAGCATGCATGTAGGCCTCAATACTTGTCCCCTATGTAATTTGGAGCATCACACACAGGTACGGTGCGTGTGGGGGCCCTAGGGCACCCCAAATGCATGGCAACGGCCCGTACATGCATGCCTACGCTCTCCATCACTTTTGGTCTGCACGCGTATGCGTACTCGTAGTGGTACGGACCGAACACTCGCATCTACGCTCACTATCACTATGGGTCTGCACGCGTATGCGTACCCGTAGTGGTACGGACCGTACACTCGCATCTACGCTCACTATCACTATGGGTCTGCACGCGTATGCGTACCCGTAGTGGTACGGACCGTACACTCGCATCTACGCTCACTATCACTACGAGTACGCATACACGTGCAGACCCATAGTGATAGTGAGCGTAGATGCGAGTGTACGGTCCGTACCACTACGGGTACGCATACGCGTGCAGACCCATAGTGATAGTGAGCGTAGATGCGAGTGTACGGTCCGTACCACTACGGGTACGCATACGCGTGCAGACCCATAGTGATAGTGAGCGTAGATGCGAGTGTACGGTCCGTACCACTACGGGTACGCATACGCGTGCAGACCCATAGTGATAGTGAGCGTAGATGCGAGTGTACGGTCCGTACCACTACGGGTACGCATACGCGTGCAGACCCATAGTGATAGGGCCGTACACTCGCATCTACGCTCTCTATCACTATGGGTCTGCACGCGTATGCGTACTCGTAGTGGTACGGACCGAACACTCGCATCTACGCTCACTATCACTATGGGTCTGCACGCGTATGCGTACCCGTAGTGGTACGGACCGTACACTCGCATCTACGCTCACTATCACTATGGGTCTGCACGCGTATGCGTACCCGTAGTGGTACGGACCGTACACTCGCATCTACGCTCACTATCACTACGAGTACGCATACGCGTGCAGACCCATAGTGATAGTGAGCGTAGATGCGAGTGTACGGTCCGTACCACTACGGGTACGCATACGCGTGCAGACCCATAGTGATAGTGAGCGTAGATGCGAGTGTACGGTCCGTACCACTACGGGTACGCATACGCGTGCAGACCCATAGTGATAGGGCCGTACACTCGCATCTACGCTCTCTATCACTATGGGTCTGCACGCGTATGCGTACTCGTAGTGGTACGGACCGTACACTCGCATCTACGCTCGCCATCACGATGGGTACACATACGGCAGCACTCCCACAGTGATTTGGGAACATGCACAGGCCCTCTCAGCAGCAGTACTGCGGATTTTACACATCACTGTGGTGATAGGCGACACACATGTCGGAATAGGGCGGACATACTTGTCCATGGATGGACATACTTGTCCAGGAATGGACACCAAGGCATCGTCTGTGCATTACCACATGTGTGGGGCACAGGTGTCACAGGCTGTGATGTGGAACATGCCTCCTGAGTGGAGAAGGCACCAGATGTATGATGAGATGTGTACATGTGTACTGTGTGAGGGTGCAATGTGTGCCAGGCATGCCCTTGACTCCTTTGACATGTGTGCATGTGGGACTGCGCACTTGGGGTGAGCGTCACTGGCATGGCACGGACACCAACACACGGAAGTGTCCCATGATGCCCGGTACAGGGGTCATGACACATGACTCATCACTACCCACAGTGCACAATGTGACTATGCCATATATGTGTCCGGGATTTACATCGGGTTGATGTTGTAGCACCCTCAAAAGCTGCAGCCGTTGCAGCAACCAACATGTGGCTGTGTGTAGATTGTCATTGCACACTGTTCCGCACACCATGCCACATGTGTTATCGGATGTGAGGTGCACATGTATGCAAGGGACACGGAGTAGCGTGACAAGGCCATGTCAGCAAACTCACAAGGAATGTGTGGGGAGTCATGACATGTGCACCTTCATGGCAAGGTGTGTGGGCTGGACTAGTGTAATGTCATGTGACCTGTGGCTCAAGTGTTCCGCTGCCAGTCTCTGCAATCAGCATCACACTTCTGCTGATGTGTGGGTGTATGTCACTCCTGTCTTGCGTCGGGCAGTGCACTTGCACTGGGACACAGCTATTTTCATGGCGTGGCATGGGGAGGTTCTCAATCACCGTGTGTAGCTGGGTCTTGGAAGGAGTGTCACCTTGCATCCATACGTGTCCTGGGCATGTAGCACATGCCTGACTCCCTATGTGGCATGTGTGTATTGCCAGATTTACATGTGCTCAGTAGACATGAGTTGTTCTCGTAGTGCACTCACTCTTCCTTGTCACTTCCAAATTACTGCAGAGCGCCTCCTGTTGCCCGAAGAATTCCAGACTTGGCCACCATGCAGGAGAATGACAGGATCCGGCTCTACCGCTTCACCCAACCGTTGATTCTGGAGCTGACGGCGAGACTGGCACCACACCTGCAACCGCAGCACAGGTATCCTACGGCACTGACACCCCAGCTGAAGGTAATGGCTGCCCTACATTTCCTTGCCACGGGTACCTTCCAATATACCATAGCTCATGTTGGTGGCATGTCCCAGAGCATGTTCAGCGGTGTGCTGCATGATTTCTTGGAGGCCATGTTGATTCACCTGGATGACTTCATCAAGTTCCCAACCCCTGAACAGATGACTGAGGTCAAGCGTGGTTTCTATGCCCTGGGAGGGATGCCCCATGTCATTGGGTCCATAGATGGGACACATGTAGGTTTGGTACCACCACACGCACGGGAGGTGGCGTACCGCAATCGGAAGCACTACCACTCCATCAATGCCCTTGTGGTGTGTCTGTCCAACATGGTGATTTCACATGTCTGTGCTCGTTTTCCAGGATCAGCACACGATGCCTACATCATGAGGCGTAGCGGGATGCCTGATATGATGATGCAGCTGCGCAACGAACGGGCATGTGTTGTTGGTGGGTACAGTCTGTCTGTCCTGTATTCTGTTTGGCCGACCAGCACTACCGCTTCGCCAGTTCTAACGATATCCATGTGCTTTCCATTTAGGGGACGCTGGCTATCCCAACATGCCTTGGCTGCTGACACCTCTCCGCAACCCCATCACGCCGGCCCAGCTCCGCTACAACACCGCCCATGGCCGGACAAGGCGAGTGATAGAGAGGACGTTTGGCATGCTGAAGAGCCGATTCAGGTGCCTCCACAAGACCGGCGGCGCACTCCCATATGCCCCGGCGAAGGTCTGCAAGATCTTCATGGTCTGCTGCATGCTGCACAACATGGCAGTTGAAAGAGCTGTGCCCCTCATCCTGGATCAAGATGACGAGGACCATCCACCCGTGGAGGACGAAGGGCTTGGCAATGGGGCTAGTGATGTGGAGGATGTGGAGCCGCAAGAGGACATCCGGACTTGGCTCATACGCGACTTCTTTGCTTAGTGGTGAGTACCAGGGTCTGAGTGTGCACGCATTGGTCCCCGTGTGGCATGCGTTGTGATGTGTGTCTCCACCTGCATGTATGGCACGTGGGTCAGAGGTGTGTGTGGGTGTGTCACTGGAGTGATGGTGGCAGTGATGGTAGTATTTCCCCAGGCATAATTGTGACCTAGCATGTTGTCATCCATACATGTGTCGAGTAAATGCACATGCAAGTGGCTGTGCTTTTTGTGGCTGACTTCTTGTGTGTCTCTCTTCCCCAGGTACCTGCGCATGCCGTCTTCTGGTTGCATTGTTGTGGCACTGCTATTCCTCATGGACATGGCATCGTGGGCTGACTCAGCGTTACAGGCACGGACACGTTTGGAAGTCTCCATGGGGTAAGGGATGCATCTGGGGTGTATTGGGTGTGGCAGTTGTTCACGATGTGTGCACACTGCCCCGGTCGGGGTTTGGGTCCTCTGCAGACATGTGGCATCCCCATGGGACACGACATGCAGCTGGGTACACCTGAATAGATGGGCTGCCTGGTTGTCAGTCATCAGTGATGGGATAGTGGATTGTGATGAAGGCATCAATGTGTGTGACACTGCCCTCGGACACATACGGTTAACATTGTCTTGACATGGCGTGGGACTTCCACATCAGCGGATGTATGGTGTATGGCAGTCTCTCCGTGAGCAGCTGTGGGTATTTAGCTGTTAGCCGACACTTGTGTGCCAGTTCCATGGCTATCACGCATTTGTGCTGCAGAAGGGGGGTGCCAGTGTTGGAGCCACATGTTACTCCACATGATGTGTTCATGTGTACTTCAAGTTGCCTCTGCAATCCCAAACACATGACTATTAAAGGTGTCCCTATGCCTCCAAGGTGCCTCTTCTCAGTCAATGCTGGTGTGTTGGCACGGTGCATCCTGCATGTCTGGCATGGTATTCCCTGATTGTGGCTATGTGTCAATGTGTCGAGTGGCAAGATGCAAGCTGTGTGTGTGTGCTGAGACTGTGTAATGGGCATGATGTCCATGACTGTGTGGGTATTGTGACATGTGCCATCCCCATGCATCCAACGTTGTCCATGACCCCATTCTCTGCATCCACCGGACTCAAGCTTGCAGGACATGGTTCTGCCACCTGTCTACACATACCTGGGTGCCCCCCAGGACACGGGCCAGGATCCCTGACCTCTGCGCATGACTGTTGCTGTACTCAATGTGTCTGTCAGCACGGTTGTTCGGCCACCCCCTCAGCTGGTTCTGACCATCACGGGTGTGTATGGTGCTCCATGTCTGTCTTGCCTAGAAAACTGTGACCCATGTGTCCTGTGCCAGACTCAGGCCCCAGGGTGTGGATGGTTGAAGTGAACAGATGACTCAGGCATGTTTAGAATGTACAAGACACATGTTAGGTAATAATGCTACCAGCAGGCATCTACTCTTAATAGTGTGATTTATTATTGGGGGGGGGGGGGGCAAAGTGAGGGGCTTTCCGGGATTAGGGAATCCAAAGTTCAGTAGGGGAGTTGGTGTCCTTGCCATTGGAAATCCTCAGAGTCCATGCCACAGTCTTTGTCAACATTGGTCAGCCAGTGACCAGCAGGGCCATGTGGCAGAGAATGTCTCTTGATGCTGTGATGCTGTTGCTCCAGTGGGCCAGGTGCCAGGCCAGGTGTCCTGGGAGATGGTGATGTAGCAGCCACCCTCACGGTCCTTTCCGTGGACGACCCGGCTTCCTGCGGGGAACCTCAGCAGCAGGCCGTGACGACGTCTGGGATGCTCCGTCGGATGTTTCCTCCTCCTCCTCATGATCCCTCCCTGTGGGTGGTGATGTTCTCCGCCTTCTGGCACAGGGAGGGTCGGCCATGGTGTCGGCCATCCGACGGAGTTCAGCGTGAATCCCCTGGGACGCCGTCACTTGCTGAGCCTGTCTGTCCTCCATCCTCCGTTGGTGTAGCTGTAGACAGGCTATTAGCTCCGCATGTTGCTGGGCCTGCTGGACCTTGATCCCCTCGAGGACGGACACAACCTGGGCCATGCCCGTGGTGTCCTGCCGGTATGAGTCCAGGATGTTACGGACATGGGAAAATACCGGATCCCCAGCCAACTGGTCAGGCTCGCGCCTCCGCCGTCCTCCACTCCCACCACCCCTGCCCACTTGCGTCTGGCCTGCACTTGTGGGCACATGGGGTCTCCGGGACCCCTGAGGGGTGGCATTGGCGTTGTCGCCTGCCTCCTCCTGGGTGCCCGGGACACCGTGTCCCTCCTGGCGAGCCTGGCTGCATTGTGGTGTTGGGGCAGGGATCCTGGGTGTCTCCTGGGATGTGGCAGGAGTGGGGGTGGTGGTTGGCACGGTTGTACCTGACGCAGGTGCTGCAGGTGGTTGGACACCAGAGGGGCCAGGTCGGTCGGGGTCGTCCGCAGAGTGGTGAGAGTGGTCGCTGCCGGTGGGATCGGTCTCCTGCAGATCCGGGTCCTGTGAGTGTTCCCCCCCAGTGTTGGGGGGTGCAGCACGACGTTGACCTGTGTGTGAGAGAGACAATGTTAATTTTGATCCATGCAACATCCATGTTTCATCCGTTACAAAGTTGGCACATTTCCTCTTGGAATTAGGATCTGTCTTGCATTCCACTCACAGTGCACTTGTGCATGTGTGTGTCCCTTGGGCACCAATTTGGCCCCTTTAACTATGTGTGGCACAGTCTTACTTGCTGCGTCAAGTGTGACTGCAGTCAGCAGTGGAGTGTGCATGTGTGCCGAGCTATGCATTTGCGCCTTCCTTGTAGCACTGTACATGTGCACATGGAGTGGATCCACACACTCATATGATGCAGGTGGCTGTCCTTGTGCTCGTGTACAGGTTGTAACATGGCCCTGCGTTTTGCCATGATGAAGAGGGGGGGGTTCTGGCACTGGCCACCCTTGTCTACATGCACGCAGTCCACCTGCTGACGAGCAGACATTCCCACACACCAAAGGACTGATTTGCTCTCCCTGTGTCTCCCTCCTTCTCTGTCCCCCTCTCCCTCCCTCTCTGTCCCCCTCTCCCTCCCTCTGTGTGTCAGCCTCCTCCCTGTGTCCATCTTCCTGTGTCTCCCTCTCTCTCTGTCCCCCTCTCCCTCCCTCTCTGTCCCCCTCTCCCTCCCTCTGTGTGTCAGCCTCCTCCCTCTGTCCGTCTCCCTCCCTCTCAGTCCCCCTCTCCCTCCCTCTCTGTCCCCCTCTCCCACCCTCTGTGTCCCCCTCTCCCTCCCTCCGTGTGTCAGCCTCCTCCCTCTGTCCGTCTCCCTCCCTCTCAGTCCCCCTCTCCCTCCCTCCCTGTCCCCCTCTCCCACCCTCTGTGTCCCCCTCTCCCTCCCTCTGTGTGTCAGCCTCCTCCCTCTGTCCGTCTCCCTCCCTCTCAGTCCCCCTCTCCCTCCCTCTCTGTCCCCCTCTCCCTCCCTCTGTGTCCCCCTCTCCCTCCCTCCGTGTGTCACCCTCTGTCACCTTGGCCCAGCTTCCTGGGTACACACTGTTAGCAGATCTTTGAGTGGCCCTTGGCCTGTTGATGTGAGTTTGTTTCTGATCTCCAGGCACCCATTTTGTCTGCTGTGTGTCTGTGCGCTGCTGCTGTGGTGGTGTGTGCTGCCACTCTTTCACACTGTTGGCTGTTCATTAGCTGCTGGCATGTGCAAAACAGTGCCTTCACCCCCATGTGTTGATGCAAGGCGTCCGCCATTTGCTGGCAAGTCATTCCTGTGTTGGGACACAGTGTTTGTCTGGCTGTGACCTAGGCCATATGGGCAGAGGGCATTGTTGTCTGCTTTGGAGTCGCACTATGTGATTCTTGGTGCCCAGCCTCCCGCCATCCGGGTTACCGTGTCATGTGTTGTTGTCTTCTGTGGCCTGTGACTTGACATTGTCCAGCTGGGTGCATGGGGCATGGTGGCAGCAGTGGCATGTGCCTGCTCATGGAGTGTGGTTGAGTGATGCGATGGCTTGTGGTGGTTGCGTGCCTGTTATTAATTTTGGTTGTGGTTGCAGTTCCCCCCCATGTGAGGTGCGTTGTTTGTGTACTCACCCGGGTCTCGGAGTCCTTCTACTCCTTCAACTGCCTCCACCGGCAGTATGGCCATCACCCTCTCCTCCCAGGGATGGTACTGTACGGCTCTGCGGGAGGGCCCTCCTCCGGTGGCGTTGGCCTGGTCGTGTTCCTCCTGCCTCTTGGCTCTGACCCTCCTCCGCAGATCGTACCACCTGTTCTGGCAATCCTGCTTGGTCCTCCTGGTGTCCGCAACAGCATTCACAGCATCGACGATGGTCTGCCACATGGCTGTTTTGGCTGCCTGGCTGGTGCTTCTGACCAATGTTCCAAAGATCTGTGGCTCGACTCTGAGGATTTGGTCAACAAGGACCTCCAACTCTCGGTGACTGAACTTTGGATTCTTGGTAGTGGGCATGGTGAGGGGTGTGGCTGGGGATGGTGTGGGGGGGGTGTGGTTGTTGGGGGGGGGGTGTGGATGGTTGTGTGTGTGTGTGAATGTGATGAGAGGGTGTTTGTGAGGGTGGTCGTGTGAAGGTGTGCAAGTGTAAGGTGTGGTGTAGCTTGTAGTCTGGTTCTGTGGTGTCTGGCAGCAGTGAGTCTGTTGCAAAGGCTCATGGTTTGTGTGTGTGGGCCCTTTTTATTGGTCCATGGGTGGGTGTGGCAGTTTTTGAATTTTGGGTGGGTGTGTTATAAGGAGTGGTGGTGTATTGGGCCTCTGTTTGTTTTTGGCAGTTGCAGGTCAGTGATTGTGTTATTTAAGTGGTTGTTGGCCATGTTTAGTGGCTGTGTGCCTTTCGAATGGTGTATTCTTGTGTTGTTTTATTTTGTCCTGGTTGTGTACGTGCGTTTTGAGCGTGTGTACGGTGTGTACATGGGCCATTTGGTTGTACGATTTTGTCCTTGTGTGTGGCTTTGTAAGACTCGTACATGCGGTTGTGATGTTGGGGCATGGGGTGCGCTCCGTACTTAGGAGGTTGTGTTGGGGGTGTGCCAGGAACGTACTGGGGTGGGGGTACGACTGGAACGTACTGGGGTGTGGGTAGACGGGGCTATGACACGTCCTGGGGTGGGGGTACGACTCGAACGTACTGGGGTGTAGGTTCACGGTGGTACGACACGTCCAGGGGTGGGGGTACGACTGGAACGTACTGGGGTGTGGGTACACGGGGGGTACGACACGTACAGGGGTGGGGGGTGTACATTGACGGTGGTACGACACGTACTGGGGTGGGGGGGTGTACATTGACGGTGGTACGACACGTACTGGGGTGGGGGGTGTACATTGACGGTGGTACGACACGTACTGGGGTGGGGGGGTGTACATTGACGGTGGTACGACACGTACTGGGGTGGGGGGTGTACATTGACGGTGGTACGACACGTACTGGGGTGGGGGTACGACTCGAACGTACTGGGGTGTAGGTTCACGGTGGTACGACACGTCCAGGGGTGGGGGTACGACTGGAACGTACTGGGGTGTAGGTACACGGGGGGTACGACACGTACTGGGGTGGGGGGGTGTACATTGACGGTGGTACGACACGTACTGGGGTGGGGGTACGACTGGAACGTACTGGGGTGTAGGTTCACGGTGGTACGACACGTCCAGGGGTGGGGGTACGACTGGAACGTACTGGGGTGTGGGTACACGGGGGGTACGACACGTACAGGGGTGGGGGGTGTACATTGACGGTGGTACGACACGTACTGGGGTGGGGGGTGTACATTGACGGTGGTACGACACGTACTGGGGTGGGGGGTGTACATTGACGGTGGTACGACACGTACTGGGGTGGGGGTACGACTGGAACGTACTGGGGTGTAGGTTCACGGTGGTACGACACGTCCAGGGGTGGGGGTACGACTGGAACGTACTGGGGTGTAGGTACACGGGGGGTACGACACGTCCAGGGGTGGGGGGGTGTACATTGACGGTGGTACGACACGTACTGGGGTGGGGGTACGACTGGAACGTACTGGGGTGTAGGTTCACGGTGGTACGACACGTCCAGGGGTGGGGGGTGTACATTGACGGTGGTACGACACGTACTGGGGTGGGGGGGTGTACATTGACGGTGGTACGACACGTACTGGGGTGGGGGTACGACTCGAACGTACTGGGGTGTAGGTTCACGGTGGTACGACACGTCCAGGGGTGGGGGTACGACTGGAACGTACTGGGGTGTAGGTACACGGGGGGTACGACACGTCCAGGGGTGGGGGTACGACTGGAACGTACTGGGGTGTAGGTACACGGGGGGTACGACACGTCCAGGGGTGGGGGGTGTACATTGACGGTGGTACGACACGTACTGGGGTGGGGGGGTGTACATTGACGGTGGTACGACACGTACAGGGGTGGGGGGTGTACATTGACGGTGGTACGACACGTACTGGGGTGGGGGTACGACTGGAACGTACTGGGGTGTACCTAGACGGGTGGGGGTATACATACACGGGGGGTACGTGTCGGACGTACGGGGGCTGGGCGGAGTGTTGGGCGCGTATGCGGGCACATGTCTCCATGGTTGCTATAGGTGTTCGGTGCGGACGGTGTTTTTTCCATACGGTTGTACGCTCGGACGCACGGGATGGATCGTGATTCCTCGGTCGGACTTGGCTTTTCACGTTTGTAAGGTAAATCGTCCGAGGACGTGTCGGACACATTTTCCGACCCGAGGACGTGTGGGGAATGATTCCCAGTGCGGTTCGTATGGACTTTTTACCATGCGAATCGTGATTGCCAGTTCGTACGGCACTTGTACGATTCGTACGGTAAAAAGACCCGATACGAGTCGCACGGGGGAATTTTTTACCGGATTGTGATCGGCACCTTAGACTGTGGAATATCACACTAAGACCCTAATTACAAGCTGAGCTGCCCACAAAACTCCTCGGCCATTGAGACTAAAGTAGATACACAATTAGTACCATCAGACCCTTAAAGATCATTCAATCTCCCGATTCAAAACATCTCTAGTAGGATAGGTGCACAAGAGCTCATGTAGCTAAATTGCTACACTTCTAACTGTCCAGGGTGACAGGGAGTGGCATTGTGCTGGTATCTTTTTGTCCTTTTACATGATGTTCCCATCATTGTCTAAGGGTTTGCAAACCATGGAATTTGTTTACCCTGTACACATTTGTACGTGAATTCCCGAACAACTACTTTGGCAGAAAATAAACCAATATTCATGAAAGATGCTAATAGCCATGAATTCAATTATACTGTATACAGCAAGAAAATATCTGTGAGAAACATTTACTCAGTACATGCTGCTTGTTGAAATAATAAATTTGTAAATTCAGAGAAGTTAATCCTAATTTGCGATCTGCACTTGGACATTTACCCTGTAATACTGAAACATTGCTGTTATAAACAATGGAAAAACATATCATAAAAATCAGATAGAGAAGACTCATCCTGTAAGTATATATTGGTATCCCTATACCTCTAATCGTGCATTTATGTGGCGTCACCCAACAAAGTTCACCCAGATAACAAGGCTGTCATCTAGAAATACACTTTTGGCATAGTCCCACATACTTATTAAAGTTAGTGTGGTAGTTACGATAAATTGTTATTAACTTGCATGATGTGTATTTAAATTGTCTTATATAGGGGGACGTAACCAAGGCATCTGATCCATATTGGTGATCCGTAAAAGTCATAGTATTAGCCCTGAGCCTTTGGGGATTCATAATGTAGTCCCATTGGCCCCCTCTGTCGCAAACTTGTCTCCTGGTGGAAAAGATAGTGGTGATTGGTGGGGCGTGGGTGAACCAGCACCAGAGATCATGATAGTGGTCCTTCTCTATAGTCAACCTGAAAATCAGCATGCTTAAAGATATCTACATTCCACTCCAACCCCACTTGAATAGCAATGTAGATGATATGAAGGGATGAGGAGCCTGGTGCGTTGATATAGGCTCAATTTGGAGAGGTGTTGGAATGCAGAGTGGTTGTGAGACACAGTACTTCAAAGAACCAGAAGTGAGCTTTGAGTACAAGATGGAGGCCATAGGCAGACTGCTGACAGGGTTGGAGCTGAATCCCCACTGAATTAATAGCTCACAACCAGGGCGGGCTGGGAACAGCAACCAGCCCTGCCAGGTTGCTGCTCGACTGGCCCTGGGAGAGGGCGGGGGGCAAAGGGTGGGGGTTTGCAAGAAGCACTGCTCCCGCTTTTACTACAGGGGGCAGCAAAACCGTCCCCCTGAAAAGAAAAGCAGTCACAAAACCGGCCCCCACCCCTCCGGTCCATCGGGGAACTGCCCGGTGCCCGTTACGGCCAGTCCGGCCTTGCTCACAATGAGGGTCGATCCAGGAGGGTCCCAAACTGTACTGCTGGGTCTTGGAGTTCCTTTTCCAGGTAGTGCCATGGGATGAAAGCATAGGAAAAAGAATGGACCTTGACCTTACCTGGTAGCAGCCCACAGAGGGGAATGATTTGGCATGGTGGTAATGGTTTGAGTTATGCAAACATGGGCACTGGAAGCACAGAGGTGTCCATTTCTATAATGTACTTGAAATACTCTGGAGTCCTCTAATGGGTGGAACCTCACTTGCATCCCTGCATTTCTAAAACCTGTACGTGGTGCGTGATAGGCGATCTTGAGACCGGACAGTTTCGGGTGAGGGTATAACAATGTGGGACTGTTGCAGTCTGGGATGTGGGAGCAATGCAGCATGTACCCCTTTCTCTCTCACTGGAATACACAAGTCCAGATGTCTTAAGACCAAAGGTTCTGATGGAAGACAACCTTGCAATGTTGGTGGCTGTGAGTCTCCAAACGAAGCCATTCAGCTGAAGATTACTTAATTCCAACATAAAGATATTATTCAGAGGGAAGCACACAAAGCAGTACCAGTGATTTCCAAAATAATTAAGTTTTCCTCTTAAGAGACTTAGTTCACTGTACATGGATAAACAGGAAGGCTATTATGCCAGTCATGGCTTTGCTTAGAAGGACCTTTGACTGCAGCTTGCATTTTCAGCTTGACCTTTCACTGACGATGACCTGGGGGTAATATATATTACTAATGTTCGAGATCAAACATACTTATCACACCTAATAGTCAATCCATATGGAAAATTACATTCCCCAAAAAGGCTGCCTCAGCACTCTGGGAGAGGCCTCTGATGGAGCAAGGAGGGAGACATTACTTTTTTGCTATGGTGAGCCAGACTAACATTTTAGGTTGAAAGCTTCTGTGTACTGCAGTGTTGGTTAGCTGGGTGACCTTCTAGGGCAGACAGGGTGACTTTATGATTTGATGTGACATTATTATTTTTTCTAGGTATTTTGTTTTGAGGGACTGGAGAACGATGGATGGCAATTGCTGACAAACAAGAATGGGTCTTGGTTTCTCCAGTGACATGGGGTCAGACTAGAGGAGAGCTGGAGTGGTTGGAGGATGCCTCCGTATGATTGCAGTGGGTGTAGGTGTAGACACTGGTGCCTTCATCTGGTCTTATGAAAGACTTTAGCTATGTGGGTGATTTGACAGTGTCACATGAAGGGAGAGCATGACAACTCATTTCATTTCCATGTCCACAGATCGTTTGTAGGACAGGCCATGTGTTCATATCTTCTGCACAATCAGGTTGGGGTCAGTTGGAAGCAGTTGGGCAGGATCCCTGTATGAGATCTTGCCCCAATGAAAGTGATACTTCATTTGATCTCGACATTGGAGGTGAACAATGAGTAAATAGGTTCTGTGACCAAAAAGGCATGAGATTAGGAAGAACTTTAAAGAATGCCTGGAAGCAACTTGGATGCCATGGATTGGTTTAACTACAGTATGGCATGCTGTGAAGGCGGTATTGACAGATACCTAGCATGCATGAGACTGGAGGTGAAATTGGCCCATGCAAGCTATGGATGTCACATACATCACAGGAAGAGGATGAGATTCTGGGGAAAGCACAACATATTGCTTTTGAATAAAGAGCCATATAGATCTTTCAGCAGCAATTGAATGAGGAGGGGGATAAAACCCAGGGACTGTTTACCTGAAAATTAAATTTTAGGATGAACAGGTTTACTTAAGAATAGAAAGTGTCTATTTATCCAGCCGCCGGCAAAATAGTACATAATGGGCCTCATGTAGGTAGCCAAATACCGGTCGGTAACGGCCGATTTTCGGTAAATATGCCGTTACCGACCGGTATTCAGACAAGTGAGATGTAGGAGTCCAAAAACCACTTTTCGGTAAATATGAGGCGGTAAATACCGATTCATATTTACCGAATTCCAAAATACCGAATCAGAGTTACCGAATACATAATTAACGAATCGGTAAATATGAAGTGGTAAATATGAAGTGGTAAAAATGAAAATGACATGTAGGAGCACTCGGTAATTAAGAAATCCAAGAAAATCGGTAAATAAGAGTCGGTAATTAACACGGATTGAAAGCAGGTGGTAACCATCAACAGTGCAGATAAGCAATCCCAAAATGCAACAGCGTGGACAACATGCCCGCTATGTACGTCATTGCAAGGCGCCTACATCTACAGGCAGCAGGACTGAGGGTTTGGCGACGGGAGGAACGCATCTACAGACAGCGCATCACACTATTCCAGCTGACTGATGCAGAGATACATGAGAGGTACAGGCTACACCCCGAAAACATCATGGCCTTAATCAGGGACCTGCACCCACTCCTGGACCAGCCAATAAGAAGGGCGCACGCCATACCCCCACATGTGCAGGTGCTCTGCAGCCCACATCTGTTGGCATCCGGCAGTTATCAGGTGGTGACAGCTGCGGTGGGTGGTGTATCCCAGAGTTGCCTGTCCCGTTCCTTCAGGAATTTCCTGGATGCCATGATGCAGAGAATGCACCACTACATCAGCTTCCACAACACACAGGCTGCACTGCAGTAAACAAAAACAGACATTTCTCACATGGCACAGTTCCCCCATTTCATTGGCTGCATTGATGGTACACACATCCCAATCTGTCCACCAGCTGACACAGAGCACATCTACAGGATCAGGAAGTCCACCCACTCCATCAATGTGCATACCGAATTGAATGATTTTGTGAATGGTCCTGTGGGTGGCACAACCAAAAGGTGGGCGTATGCTATTTACAACGAAGTCTGCAAGTTGTCGCACAGTGAGGCGGCTTCCAGATTGAGAGCTATTGACCAAGCAAACATGGAGAAGGCTTTAGCCGTTATAGATAATAGCTTCAGCACTCTCTCTTCTAGGATTCATACATGAGACAATAGGCACATGCAAGTACACGGCGCATGCAATGTACAAGCCCCGGATTTGGCGTGCGTCCTACGAGGTATCCCAGTGCCTGTGATTACACCTCCTTTCACTCTGCTTGCAAACAGTATTTATTTAATGTTGAATAATGAAGCTTGCTGCGGGATGTGAGTGGGAATCCCGTACATAACTGTCTCGCATAAAGTTGTCTGCTGCAATACTGTTCTTCTTCCACCCCCGCATGTGCGGCTGGATGTTTCCATCTGGCCTTCGATTCCAACCTTGAAAGCAGAGTTCAACAAGTTGAGCAGAATAGAGCGCTATTGTCCCACAAAGAGGTGCCTTTGACTTCCTCTCGTGAAACATTTGTCCTTCACGTTGCTAATACGCGCACTGAGGTACAGGCGCCTCTGAATACTGACCTCCCCCTGCATTTCGGCTCTTTGATCCAAACTATTTTCAATGCCTCGTCCACGACCGTCCTGGCTCATTTTTTTACACATGTGGGCTCGGGTCTCGTGACCTCTTTCCAACCTATTTTTGGTGTAATTCCGGCATTTGTTCATTCACTGTTCTCGAGCATCTTTGGAGGTGTCCCGCTGCTCCTGGCGCTAGTGGCAGGTGTGCTGCTTTTCCTTTCTATACTCCGGAATGGCTGCTCCTTCTGTGCCACACGAGCACCTGTCCCGTCTGCATCTTCTTCGTGATAGGATGCTTGACTTTTATGGTACTCTGCCATTGGCGACTTTGAGCCTGGCTTATGGATTATCCTTCAGGTATTCCTACTTCACCTGCGTACAACCTGTATTACACTGCCTGGATTGTCCCTTTGAATGGCCTCTGGATTTGTGCTTGACCAACATGGTGTCTCCGGTGCCGGATTTCGATCGACTGATGAGGCCCTTAGTGTCTCACGAGTTGTCCTGTTCTGGTGTCCGGATCATGGCGTGTGGTGCGGCGCATGGTATCCTGGGTAATTGGGACATCTCAGCGGCAGCCTACGACTTCTTGTCCATGAGCTATTTGGAGGAACATTCCGGGTGCCCTCTGATTGTGCTAGAGGCTCCGTTGGTTGGAGAACACGTATGTTCCTTTTCTTTACTTAATTGGATGGCTGAGACTTTTAGTGGCCCTGCAAACGATTTTTTGTTGGAAGCCGTGGCCACATATGCTGCCTATACATTCATGGATTAACTGGATTGTCGTCCATTGCGCCTGTGCTACTGGACAGCACCCTGGCGCAACATTTATTTCTTTTATTTCTCTTTTTTCTCTTCCTGATGGTCGGCTTGAGTTTTTTACTATACTTGCATTGTGTTTTTTGGAATTTTATGCTGCAATTAATTGGACTTTAGGACTTTGGCGCTGCATTGGTTACGCCTTGTTCTGCTGTGACGAAACTGAACTCTGCGTTCTCTCTTTTCTTGCCTATTAAATATTGCTTCGCTCAAGGGGGCGTGTAGTGAGTTCTCCCTGAATACGTACATACATTGTTCAGTTAGCATAACCACGTTGAATGTTATGTAGCCATCTTTTTGTCTTTGCACACGACACTGCGTTTACATGTTCTTTCTTGAATAAACTGCTGACTCGAGACTTCCTTCAGACGAGTGCATTCTGTTGTTCCCATCCCAAGCTCTGCGCAGCGACCTTGGTCTGTACATGCTGTGACACACAGTCTGGAATTTTACACAATGCATGTTTTCCACTCTAGGTTGTTCGACCCACTATTTAGCCATGACACACGCGCAGCTGCAAATACCTGACAGTTGGTGCTTTTCATATCACAGACATCATGTTTATTATTCAGACCGAAGACGAGCCTTCCTGCGAGACGGCTCCTGATGCTCCTGTGATGTGATTTCACTGAGCTGATTTTTGAGGTATGGGGTCCCCTATTCAAGCCTAAGAGACCTTCTATTATAACATAATTATGATATTAGCTACTTAGTTAAGGGAAGGTGGTAGTATCCTCGGTATTTTCCGAATCGCTAAATACCACCTCGGTATTTTCCGATTCGGTAAATACCACCTCGGTATTTACCGATTCGGTGAATTCCGATTCGTGATTACCGAATGTTACCGAATCGGTAACTGTTACCGAATTTTTACCTACATATAACTTAACGATTCTAATTTAACGATTCGGTACGGCTCGGTATTTAAGAAACGGTAAAATTTATTTACCTACATGAGGCCCAATATGTGCTATTTACTCAGAGGCACAGCAAATAGTACATAAGCTCTGCTGTTTAGCTGACCATAGACTAATAAATGTGCATTTGGCTAGAGGCAGGTTAAATAGTGGGAAGGAGGTCTTTATTAAGCCAGCCATCAAGAAAAAAAGGGACTCCAGGCAATGGTGGTGTGGTGGGCACCTTGCAATGGGGATGCAACATGTGTGAAGCATTTGAAAGTAAGTGCATATACAAATGTACAATAGTTTGTAAAAAGGTAAGTGCATGAATTATGCTAAACTGTTTACAGATGATAAAGCTGTGAAATATTGTTTTAAAAAAAACATCTATGTTATTTTAATATTCAAATAAGACATGGCAATCAAACTGAAGCTCAAAATATCTGTGTGTCATATCCTGAAGCTTCTATCAGGGAGTATTTGGCTGTCGGCAATGAATAATGAGGATGGTTTTAAAGCATGTTAAGTGAATGTTTTATTCACTTATTGTTTTTTTAATGTTCATGGGGCTTCTTTTGATGATTTATTAGGGCTGAACTCTTTTTAGGCTTCCTATGGAATGCCTTGAGATAGCTTTAGGCTTCTGTTTAAGGGAGATTGTGCTTGCTTAGTATTTCAAATCTGGCAACACAGCAGCAGTCAACAAGCATCAGCAAACAGAGAATGCAGAGAGATAGGTTGTATCCGTACTCCAGAGGGAGGGACACATACAGAAGATAATTGGTGTTTGGGGGCACAGTGCTTTGACCGGGCACTTGAAGGAAGCAAATTGAGTGAGACATTGTAATGCAGCTTCTGCGGAATGTAGAAGTGAAAGCAGGAGACAGGTAATAGATCTGGGTAATTCACAGGAGCTGAATGTGAATAAACACACTTTTTCATTCTGTTCACACAGCAGAGTAGGTTTAGGGGATTGATGCTTATTGGTCTCATGGCATGAGATGCCCCTTCAGCCACACTGACATTTTGTTCACCTGCACAATACATCTTGGGAATGGTAGTTTTTATTTTTAAAATGGTAAGCAGTGTTTTAAGTGGGCATGGTCCTGTCTTTATTGGGCCCTCATTTCTATGTTTGACAGTGCTGTCTCAGCAAAACAAACCTGGAAGCCAAACAAAAATCTCATCTGCGTGACAGGCTGGGAGGTTTTACTTGACTAAAGTCATTGTGGAGTGGGTGCTGGGGAAAGAAGCAGGAGGAAGAGGATGAAATCAGGAGAATAAGAGCCAAGCGGTGGACTACTAGGAGGGCTAGGACGACCAGAGCCACGAAGACCAAGATAAGAGGAGCCAAGCCCAGGAAAACCTAATCTTTAAGGACTAGAGGTACCAATACCACATGTACCGGGACCAGGTTGAAAAGGATAAGTAGGTCCAAGATGATGTGGAACAGGGGGATCTGGACTCAGTGGACAAGGGCCAGAGGAACAGAAGGACCAGAGGTAGAAGGAACAGAAAGCCCTGGACCATAACAACAAGGAGGGCTATGGGGCCCTGTGTGCACTGGCCAGGCCCAGAGGGACAACGACAACCAGAGCCAGAAGTAGCAGACCCAAGTACACAGACGAAAGAGGAACTGTACCAGGAGACACATGGACAGAAAGACCAGAGACAGAAAAGCCTAGACCATAGACATCAGATCAACCAGGACCAAAGGGCCAGATGCAAAAAGACCAGGACCAGACAGACCACAACCAGAAAAGACCACGACCAGCAGGACCTGGTGACCCTACATTAGAATGCCTATGGGGTTAGAAAGAATGTGAAAGTCTAGGTCCAGTGGGACCAGCATCAGAATGTCCAGGAGTATCAGACTCAGGGGGATCCTAAACCAGGGTGACAAGAACTACACGAATCAGGGTGACACACAACATAGGAACTAGGAGGACCAGTGCCAAAGGAATGAGGAAGACCACACCCAATAGGACCATAATTCGGAGAAAAATGATAGAGGGGCCCATAGTCAGATGGGCAAGAACAAGGCAGAATAGGCAAACTAGGAGAGAACTAGAAGAAGTAACTTGGGGCAGGAGAACAAAGGGCTAGGGAAAACAAGGCCAGGGAAACTAGCATCAGAAGACCCAATACATGATGGCCAGACAAAGGAGTACGAGAGCTAAGACTACTAGTGCATAGACCAAGGTGACCAGGATCAGAAGGATTTGGAACAGGCAAATAAGGGGACTAGATAAACCACAGAAACGGACCAGGAGGACTGATGGATGAGAATTAGGGTGAGGAGCATTAAAAGGTTGAGGACTGAGAGCCTTTGAAATAGGAGACCCGGGATACAAATGACTTGGGGCAAGAGTTTATGGGAATGACAACCAGTCAAACCAGGGCCAGGATGTACAGGGAGGAAGTTCTTAGACTAGCACGAACCGGAGGTCAAGAAATTAGGAAAGGCTAGGATGATCTGTGACAGGACAAGTTATTGCAGAGTCATGCGGGAAAGGAGCAGGAGGACGAAGGCCAGGAGGATCAGGAACAGATTGAAGATCCAGATCAACGCCATCTCCTCATCATACATCCACACAAATTGCCTGCTTCAAAAGACATTCAGATGGATCCTCACTGAATCCAGAAAGACGGTCACCCACATACTCAGCAGCAGCAGACTCAACTAAAGCAACGTAGTCTATGCCAGCATCACTCAGAAACTCCTCAGGAACTACAGATTGATTTTATATCCTCCCATCGCCTCAAAATCAGCGGACTCCCTCAAAATCCTATTGGTATTTTGTTTCTCTGGTTCATGATAAAGTATAACATCGTCTGCAAATAGTTTTTATTTTTGACATACCCTCTGTTGGAGTTTTTCTATCTAAATTATCCCGAATCCTGACGGCTAGGGGTTCAATAAAGAAAGTAAATAAAACTGGCGACAAGGGGCAGCCCTGCCGGGTCCTGCGACTAATATCAATTATACCTGCCGATTTAGAATTAATCCTGACCTAAGCCTGAGCTCCTTGATAAATATTCTGGAGCATAGTAATAGTTTGTACTGGAAACCCAAACCTTTCAAGTCCATAAAATAGCGCACCCCAGTTCACAAGGTCAAATGCCTCTCGGCATCAACCATCATTATTATTGCAGGAGTTTGGTAGTCAATTGCTTGTATTAAATAACAGGTGTTTGATGACATTGACCGACCTGCTATAAAGCCTGATTGATCTTTATGTATTGCAAATTGTGCAACAGAGGTGCATTGACTAGCTCAGATTGTCATCAGAAGTTTATAATCAACATTTAAGAGGCTAATTGGCCTGTAAGAGCCGACCTCCCTGGGATTCTTACCCTTCTTTACAAAGCTGACTATTGTGGATTCTTTTAAGGCCACTGGAACATCACCTCCCATTTTAACATGATTGAATAGCTCCAGAAGGAATGGAACTAGCTCTTCCCAGAAAGCCTTATAAAATTCAATCGGAAGCCCGTTATTCCCACAAGCCTTACCTCCAGGCATTGAGGCCAAAGCCCTAAAGATTTCTTCTACTGAAATGTCTACCATTAAAGCCTCTATCAGACCTGTAGAAAGCTGAGGGAGAATTAAATCGTCGAAGAAACACTGAATAGCTTGTTTAGATACCTGGTAATCAGTTGAATAAAGATCCTTATAATGATCTACAAACTTTTTCGAGATTCTATCTTTTTCAGAAGCTATTATCTGCGACCCAGGTATTACCACTTCATCAATTACCACTGAAGTATTGGCGGTAAATGCCTGCTGTAATTTTCTCCTAGACAATTTAAAACAACAAGCATATTCTTCTGAGCCGATTCGTTATCTGGGAATCTATGTTTCAAATAATTATGCGGATTTGTTTAGACTAAATTATGAAGCCACACTTTATAAAATTAAAGATCTTTTGGAAAAGTGGATTCTTCTTCCCCTTAATTTGATAGGCCGTGTTGTGCTAATAAAGATGTCAACTACTCTTACTAATTTTTCTTTTTTCTAACATACCGATCAAAGTCAATGCACTTTATTTTAGAGAATTGGAAAAAGTATTTCGCCAGTTCACCTGGAACAAAAAGACGCCAAGGTTAAAATTTTCTATCCTTCAACTCGATACTAGCTGGGGTGGGTTGGCTCTCCCCCATATTTGTACCTATTATAAAGCAGCATTTATGGACACAGTAGTTTGTCTGCTTGATAATAGGAGATCTTTGGATAGCTTTTTCCTTGGTAAGATGGCTCATGAAGCCGGTACCTGCCTTCCGGTCTTCTTAAAAACATCAAAGCTTCCACAAAAAGTAAGGTACAAGACGCTTCAAGCTCTTTCTAATAGGCTCCAGAAATTCTACTCTCAACAGGCCCAATCTACGGGGTTTGAATATTTGGCATTGACAGAGGCCAGAAGTTTGGACCTCTACATTCGTAATGGTCATACTAAACTTTGGGAATCAAAAGGTTTTAAAGAACTAAGCCACTTTGTAAAAGGATACCAAAGGGGATGATGGACGGAACGTTTGAGCAAATCAAACACTCACCCCAAGTCAACTGATCTGGGTTTAATCCATCATCATTCTTTAGCTCATTCCACCACCCCAGTTCGGACATGGCCATATGGGGTCCATTAAAACCCTGGCGGTCTTGTGCAGAGTTAAGCAATTTACCCATGTCGCTTTCCTCTCACCCCTCCCTTCCATCCCTCTATCCTCTCCTCTCCCAATCCTGGATCCCTCTCTCACTTTGCAGGCCATTTTCTTTAACCCCTTTTTACAACTTCTGAACTCTCCCCATTCAACTTCTCACTTCACCCTTAATCACCTCTTGCCATTCTGTCTTTTCACTGCCCTTATCTCTAACAGTTTCTCACATTTATCTCATGGCCTCTCTGGCCTCGTTACCTCCCAGGCCCATCTGCACTTCTCATTCACCTCATTTTCTGTTATTTCTGATATTTATATGTGTTGATCATTTTCATTGCTTAATTTTACTCGCAAGAAAGTGTCACTCATAGTCGTTGAAATGTCACTCATAATTACACTGAAATTATGAAAATGTCACACATGTTGTGTTTAGAACTAGGAATTGGTATCAAATGTTTCGAAATCAAGGGGAGCCCCTAGTCGTTACTAAGTTTCTCGAAAAAATAAAACATGAACTGCTTTGTAATTTCTCAGTTAGAGAGTGGCAGACTATTTCTCAACATGGCAGCAAGACTTTGAGAGCTGCAAATTTTAAGAGAATGGCGTTTCTGTCACGCTGGACGGACTATTATACCCCTTACGATCTCCATAAAATATATCCTGAGGTTGAAATAAGTGTTTCCATTGCCAGCAGGCTGAGGAGGGCGGCTGGCTTCATGTCTCTTGCACATGCTCAAACTTGAGCCAGTTTTGGGGGAAAATGTGTGTCGAGTTTAGTCGTGCTCTTGGAAACATTATACAACCCGAGCCAGAGCTTGTACTATTTGGTCTGTTAAAACAGAATTTAAACCAGGTTTTAACAAGAGGTGGACAAATGTTTTTATCAATCTCCTTTTTGGTTGCACGCTCACTGATTCTCCAGAATTAGAAAACTACTAAAGCCCCGACCTTCCTCGAATGGCATAATAAAATGAAACGAGTAAGAATTTATGAAGAAGCCTATGCAAAAAGGGTGGGAGCTAGTAGAAAACTTATCTCAGTTTGGAAATATTTTGATCAAATGGAAAGAGATCTCCAGGGGTAACATCTCTATTGGACTTTTGGCACTTTAAGCACTGTCATTTTGACATCTCATTTTTGAATTAAAACATAAATGAAAAAGGACTTCTAGAGATATCATCTTCGTCTGTTATAGGCCATTTTTAGCACTTGCACGTTACTTTATATGAAGTGATTTCTCTTAAAATGTTTATCGCTTTGTGATGATTTTTTCTCTTTTTTGCAAGAAAAGGATTGTATAGCATGAACCTAATCTTGATTCAATAGAAATGATTCTTTGGGCTTATGCATCTGCTGGTTCTTTTGCACTTTAGCACCTGCACTTTAGTTGTTATAAAAGGATCTTTTTTAATTGTATAATATCTACGATGTATATAACGCTTTTTCTAAGTAACAGGATACCTCAGCATGAATCGTATTTGTCGGATTTATTGCACTTTAGCATTTGCAATTTAGTCCATATGAAATGATCCCTTCCCAAATTATAATAACTTGTGATGAGGACTGCTTTTCTCTATGTCAAACTGCTCATTTTTATGTTATGTATTCTGCTCAATAAAACATTTTGTTTTAAAAACAAAAAACTACAGAACCTTCAAAACGCCACAGCAAGACTGGTCCTCAACATCCCCTGCCGCAGCCACATCACTGAACACCTTTGAGAACTCCACTGGCTCCCAGTCAGCAAAAGAATCACTTTCAAGCTCCTCACACATGCCTACAAAGCCCTCCACGATGCAGGACCAGCATATCTGAACCACCGCCTCTCATTCCGTGTACCCACCAGACACCTCTTCTCCGCTCAACTGGCCCTGACCACCGTCCCATGGATCCACAAGACCAGAACTGGAGGCAGATCCTTCTCCTACCTCACCGCCAAGACCTGGAACACCCTGCATCGCTACTTCAGTCAGCCCCAGTTCCTGACACAATTCAGGAAGGATCTCAAGACCTGGCTCTTCAACTGAACACCAGCACCCAGAAGTATCAGCAGCCCCCCTCTCAACCCCCAGCACCTTGATTGATTGAGGACCTGAATGGTAATGGCAGTATGTCCAGAATACTAGGATAAGCAGGACAAGGATTAAGAATTAGGAATACCAGGGAGGACAGTACCAAAGGGCACACCGAAGACTAGAACAAGAGGACTAGGTGAACTAAAAGGATCATGACCAGGAGGACTGGAACCAGGGCTTAGAGCAGAGGTCTTCAAACTTTTGGGTGCCGAGACCCCCCTGTCAACATTTTCAGTCATAAGGGCCCCCTCCTGACAAACATTTCTAAACCTGTAGGCAGGGCTTCTGGAATTAAGAGGCAGGTGAGGACCAAATTACACGACAGGCTTGACTAAATTGTGTGGGAAGAAAATTTAAATAATGTTATGTAATGCCGCGTTATTTTGGGATAGAATTGCTTCATTATTTTGACATTTTTTTGCACACAGTAACACTGAGGAAATATTTCACCCCATCAGCACCAGTTTATAACTAAAATACAGCAATTAACATCAGAAAGATGTCTGGTCAACCTTCGTGATGGGCCTTCCACTCCACAGGAATACGTGCTGCCACATTAGAAGCTCACCTGTCCTTGGCCGGGAGCAGCAGGGTTCCATTAAAACCCTGGCGGTCTTGTGCAGAGTTAAGCAATTTACCCATGTCGCTTTTCTCTCACCCCTCCCTTCCATCCCTCTATCCTCTCCTCTTCCAATCCTGGATCCCTCTCTCACTTTGCAGGCCATTTTCTTTAACCCCTTTTTACAACTCCTGAACTCTCCCCATTCAACTTCTCACTTCACCCTTAATCACCTCTTGCCATTCTGTCTTTTCACTGCCCTTATCTCTAACAGTTTCTCACATTTATCTCATGGCCTCTCTGGCCCCGTCACCTCCCAGGCCCATCTGCACTTCTCATTCACCTCATTTTCTGTTATTTCTGATATTTATATGTGTTGATCATTTTCATTGCTTAATTTTACTCGCAAGAAAGTGTCACTCATAGTCGTTGAAATGTCACTCATAATTACACTGAAATTATGAAAATGTCACACATGGCAATCTGAAACCTTGGCAGCTATGCCCCCAGCAGCCCCCGTTTTCCAGCCTCCAGGGGCCCCATCAGCGCTGTAGCGCACACGGGCAGCACTACACTCTCTCGCAGGCATTAGTTGCACCAGTGAGTTGCCTCATAACAGTCCTACTTCATAAATTGTACATTTACTGCTGTAGTATGAGAATGCATTTCATGAAAAGGAATATAAAGTAGGGTTGCCAAAAGAAAAATGCCAGCCATGTGTTTAAAGAGCCTGGAAAGACCTCGTCTTGGCACTAAAGAGGGTTATAAATAAAAAAGTATGTAATCATTTTTAATGTGACTTTTCTGTCTTTGTTCCCTTTAATTATCAGTCATGGATCTCATCATTCAGGCAGCCCCAGAAGACAATTAAAGTGCATTCTATTTATATTTGCTGTTAGAGGTATGCACAGATAAGTGCTGAAAATACGGCTTTTGGTGATTTTGTTGGTGGGGCAAAGTGGTAGGTGGTGGGCCGGGCCGCTGGGTGGGGCCCTCATTGTGCTTTGCAGGGGGGCCCCTTCAAGTTTCGTTACAGCACTGGGCCGAGCACTGGGGCGCTGGTGCCAAATCAAAGTCAGATTGCTTACCACTAACCGCTCAGATGAGCCATAGCATAACAGCAACAAAAAAAAAATGTTTCCACAGATGAGAGCCTACAAATGTTTTCCTTTGAGCCCGTTTCCCTCGAAATCAAGGACCCTCGCATGATGAAGGAGACGTACAGCAGTGGGTGTTGCAGTGATACACCTAGCAAGCCATGGGCATCGACCTGCCCATTCAGTTTGTCACACACACACTAAGTGCACACACACTAAGTGCAACAGCCCTGTGTGGACAGTGAAAACGGGGCTTTCCTATCTTTCACTTCCACCTTTACTCCCAACCGCGTCCCCCTTTTGGTGGCATCCTTGATCTGGCAGTGTTGATTTTGGACAGCAAGGCTTCAGTCAGCCCCTCGGGTGAGTACGGGAAAACATTTATTGTTATATGCAATAAAAATCACCATCATTCCCGCAGCTACCAAGAGCCCTGTAATGATGGAGATGCGTGCTTTAACTGAGTAAACTGAAAACGTCAGATCGCAGAGTGTAATATTCACGGCATGGAGTAAGTAGTGACCGCTCCACCACCGCAGAAAGCACTCTGGTAGTGGTTACCTGTCGCACCTTACTCCGTTCTGCTCGGTCCTATTTGACTTATAGCAGATTTGAATGTGACGTCATCCAGCTAAACGGAGCGAGTTGCACCTAATGCAGACCAAGATAATAATCTTAAAATGCACATACGGAATCTGATGAATGCACTGCTTCCTCCCATGTGTAAATGCGACCAGACCGTTCCGCTCGCCTGCCTGCTTCACAGTACTGCGGGGACAGCCTCAGTAACCAGTTTACAAAAGGTATGTAAACATGCAAATGGTCTTTAACGACCTGTGAAAAACTCAGGTGTGCCGGGCTGTGCTGGAGATAAGACTGCAGACACAGCCCAGAGCCCACAGCAGCTCGAGCTGAGACACACTATGGGTAGGAGGGGGGCTGAATCCTTTGTTGTCCGATGGGCCTGGGCAGAAGTGTGACCGGGAATGTGCGACCCCCTTTCCATCACTTCATGGCCCCCCTGGGGGTCGCGCCCCACACTTTGAAGACCCCTGGCTTAGAGGGTCATGTAGATCAGGACCTAGGAGACCAGGGCTTGGACCACCAAATGGGGCAGAGCAATCATTACAAGTAACAGGACCAGGATGAGGAGATAAAAAAGCAAACCAGCATCTGGAATATTAAGTGGAATGGACAGTGGTGGGCAGGAGGACGAGGGCCAAAATGACAGGCTTCGGAAGACCCGAACAAGGAGAACCTAGACCAAGCGGACTGGGATCAATGGCTGCAGTGCCAGTAGGACTAAATGGACAATGAACAGATCCAGCAGAGCAAAGAAAACCCAAACTAGGAGGACACAGACTAATAGTACCAGGACACGAGACTCAAAATGGACCAGGACCTGTGGTTCCAGGTCTAGGAGGCTGACAGTGAGGAAATCCACAACATGGTGACTAGGACCAAAAGGATAACAAAGGAACAGGGCCAGATTGGTCATGACTGTGGTAACCAGGAAGGGTCATGATGGCTAAAAGGCAAAGTTTATGATAACAAGAACAACAGGACAAGAAGGACCATGATGACCAGGATCTGAGAGACCAAGACAAAGCTAGCAGGTGGGTCAGGTTCAGGAGAACAAGGGCCAGGAGAACCCAAACTATAAGCAACAAGACAAAGAGGTTCAGGGATAATGGGAATAGAATCTTGAGAAGGACAGCGATTATGAAATACAAGAATAGCATTCCCTTGGTCAGGAGTGCCATTTCCCTGAGACCAGGAAAACAAGCAACCAGAGTCAGAAGGAAAAGTTCTAAGAAGTCCAGGAAACCAAATAACGAAGGGGATCAGGAAGAACAGGGCAAAGAGGATCAGGACCTTGAATACCAGATCTAAGAGGACCAGGGTGAGGAGGAAAAGGAGGATCAGGACCGGAATGATCCCAGCCTGGAGGTCCAGGCCACAGGGCTAGGAACATGATGGCCAGGAAGATGAGCAACAGGATGGCCTGGCTAAGGAGGACCAGATAAAGGAGGAACATGATGAGTTTATGTAGCAGCATGAACACTAGGGCCATGAGGACCAGATACAGGAAGACAAGATCCAGACCAATAGGAGTGGGGGCCAGAATACCCAAGGAAGACCAGAGGGTCAGTACCAAGAATATCAGGAGGACCAGAGCCAGGAGGACCAGACCAAGAAGGATTATAAGGATCAGTACCAATAGGACCAGGAACAAACCTAGGAGTTCCAGGTGGACTATGACCATAGGACCAGGGCCCAGAGTACAAAGTGGAACAGAAAGACCAGAACCTGGTGATAACAGGGCCAGAGTGAGGAAGATCAGGGGGCCATAACAGCTAGAACCAGAAAGACTAAGGGGACTGGACCTGGATGTCCAGGAGGGACAGGACCAAAATGACAAGGGTCAGAAGGACCCAAAGAAATAGTGCCAGGACCAAGAGAGCCCAGTCCATTGGGTGTAGTGCCAGAAGAACCATATGGACAAGGCACATGTCCAGGAGAACAAGAATGACCCAAAACAGGAAGACAAGAGCTAAGAGGGTGAAGCCTAAGAGGGATAGGATACAAAAGGCCAGGGAACCAGCAGGACCAGGAACCGATGACCTAATAATGAAGACCAGGACCACCAGTGGAGGCAGAACTAGGTGGACCACAAGGACCAGGACAAGGAAAACCAGGATGACCCACACCAGGACTACTAGGAGTGCCAACCCTAGAAGAACCAGGACAAAAGGGCTAGGTGGATAAGGACCCAACAGACCAGCAGGATCAGGATGAGGATCAGTAGTACCAGGAACAGGAGCCCCCGGAAGGGCTAATACAAAGATTAGCCAGGAGCAGGGTCAGGAAGGACTACACCAGATATTCAGAAAAGCAGTACCAGGGTGACCAGAACTAGTGAGACCAGGGTCAGGATGAGGATCAGGAAAACCAAAGCAACCCAAAAAAGAAGGACATGGAACAGGACTAGGAGGAGGACCAATGCCTAAAGGTGCAAAAGGACCTGGAAGTGAAGGAAGAAGACCCGGTGCATGTGGACACCTAGGTGAGTCTCGGCCAAATGTCTTAGGACAACCCTTTTGCAAATGGTTCTTATTCATGATTCTTATTCTACCAACCCCTAGAAATCCCCACCTCATCAGCCAACATATAGAACTGGTAATAATGTTACAAAATCAGAGCCTGCAAAGGGGCAAAAAAAGCAAGAACTGTTACACACTGACCTCTGAGTATGGAGAATATGGTCTGACGCTGCCACAGTAGTCTGAGGGTGGATCTGAAGCCATAAAGACTGAATTTGGAAGATAGGTTTAAAGGTGGATTGGTGAAAATGAGTGTGGTCTGTGAAGGATGACAGAAAGGGTTTGAGAAACTAAGATGGCTGAAGTTACGAAAAATGGTTAATGGCTAACAAAGCATCAACGGGATTTGCAATCAGCAAAAGGGAAGCTAAAGATCATAGAAAGGCTCTGATGAACAGAAGAGGTGGTGATGGAGACTAAAAATCGATTGTCACAGATGCCCCAAAGGGATTTTTGTGACCCCCTAGATCTTTGTGCTGGCATTCCATATGTGTGTGTGTGTTAGGTGGATATATAGCGAGGAGCAGATTTTCTAAGAAGTCACACAACGTAACCCAGCCGGCTGCGCTACATTGCATGAAAGGGAGAGAACAGAAAAGTACCGTATGTACTAAGATTTGATGTATTTCTGCTCTCGCTCTGCACTGGTGCACTGTGTGCTGCATATTGCCAACACAGGTACTCTTGCACTATGGTGGAAGGGTACCTGCATTATGAATAGAATTGCTATTGTGCAGGAAGGGGCATTTTTATGCACAGAAATAATCCTTTGAGGTATTTTCCTGCAGCACACATAGAAAGAGGAAGTAACAAAGAGCAACACAGATGTTTCTCCTTGTTACGCCTCAATTGAGAAGGCATACCATTTTGATGGAATCCGAGATTTACTCACCTTAGTAAATCTGGGATTGCATCAAAATACCTGGGTGGATGCATGAGAATGCCCATGTTCCACCCATGCTCCACCTTTTCAACACAGAGTAATGCAAGGCAGTGATTTGTTCTGCTTTGTGTTACTCTGGATGTACTAATCCACACAGAGCCATGCAAGGTGACTATGCATGGCTTAGTAAATCCCATTAAAAGGCTTGTGTTACCTTGCGTCACCTTGCTTGATGCAAGGACAACACAAGCCCTTAGTAAATCTGTCCCTAAGTGCGTAGTAGTAAGATTCCTTATGTGATGTAAAGCTTTAGTGCATAGACAAGTGGGATGCATTTTGCATTGTGTGATGGAGAGTAGATACAGCTTTCCTACTTAGTGGGAGTGTATTGACTGCACCCCTGTAGATAGAGAGTGGATACCCAGAATTGAACTGAGGGAGAATGGAGAAAAGGCTACCCAAAAAGATTCTGTGAGGTCCTTTTAGAAAAGGGCTGCTGATTAGTTCTTCCTGAGTGATGACAGAAGGTAGATGGTAGAAGTAAGTGGTAGGGCATTGGATTCTCTTATTGAAGGTGTCAAGGTTTCTAAGCAGGGCTGCTCTTTTATCTGTGGTACTCAGAAAGGCGGATGACATCCAGGGGCTAAGATGTTATGCATTCACTGGTTCCATGATTTAGATGCTTCTGCTTGGAGTCAGCACTATTGCTACTGCGGTGAGAGCATTCACCCAGCGCAAAAGCTATGTCTGAGTGGCATCCAGAAATTATATTTAAATGAAAAACACCGCAAATCAGTTCTTAAACCTCAATAGTGGATCCGCATCCCCTGTCTGCAAAATGAGTATTAAAGTGAAACTGTGAAATGATAGATCTGCAGGTCACCAGAATGGAGGTACCAAAATCTGTTTATTCAGTGCCTTATTTCTTGCACCATTTGTAATAAAGTCAATGAATAAAAATCTCTGTGAATTTCTTTTCTTCTGTGACTTTGATACCGATATGTCTTTCTCTGATTTAATGGGAAAAATCATTAATATTCCAATGACATTCAGTTCAATTAAATATAGTACCAATCCTTTGCTTGTGGCTTCTCCACATAATTCTTCCTTTGATGGCCCGACAAAGTACGGGCCGTCAAAGGAAGGAATGTATACCATCTACTCTCTTTAGAGAAAACCCTGGCTGTACGGGACAGGAAACAAAAATGACCCTGTCACCCTGGGAGAAAACTCCCAATATGTGTGACCATTAGCATTTTTGTTTTTCAAAAGCAAACTCGTGCTTCGGGACTTTATTTATTTAAAAAAAATGTTCTCAAAAGTGTGCTAGGTGGCTATCATGTTTGACTGTACTGTCCTTCAAATGTTTCATGCATTGACAGGAACCACCATGACAGCAGTTTCTGTCATAGGGCCAGCGAACAACTCTGAATTTGGCAGACGGAGGTCCCTCAGGATGTCGGAGGTATTGTCCTCAGCCATCCTGCTGGAGTAAACACCATCCTCAAAACTCTAAATCAGGCCCATAGTTCATCTTATTTCTGTCATAAGATTGGAATGAAGCCTCACAATTATACTGTGTTGGCCACTTCATGAGGTGCCCTATGCAATTGTTTCTAGTTTGATAAAATAACCCCATACATTAGATGGTGGTATGTTACTTGGATCTAAAATTTCCATTTAGTTTTTATTCTTTTACAAATCATTGCTTTCAGATTATTTAGTCTGATTTGAACTGAACCAGAATTAATCATTCCAGAAAGCACTGATTTGCTGCAGAAAAAGAGGTGTATTAATTACATGGAGTTTTTTGGAAGCCCTATGTCTGGTGCTGGTACATTCCAATGGCTTTGTGAGTAAGAGCAAGTACATAGCTTTAGAAAAGTAAACAGCGTTAACTAGTCTTGCAAAGGTTCTAATCATCTTTATTATTAGTCACATCTGTAGGCATATTTAAAGGAGTAGGAGCATTTGTGGAGCACGAGTCAGCTCCATAAAGGGCCTCCCCAAACGCTATGTTTTTGCACATGGTGTAATGGACTGATATTCTGTGCTACGTTTGTTAAAATAATTTGGAACATTCAAACATTTGGGACCTTTAGACCGATAAGTTAGTGCCAGCTTCTAAGCCAGTTTTAGCATTAAGGGCCTCATGTCACAAAATCACAAGGTATGTGGCCACAAAAGTACCTATTATAATGTACAAAACCCTTTTAATGAATTGCATATCTCTTTAGACTAGCAAAATAACTTTTGTGATAGTTTCTGAATTGCAAATAGGAGGGTTCATGAAAGGGTTACCTCCCTCTACTTTCCAATTCGGAAAGGAATTCATTGATAGTTTGTGACTGCAATTGCTGTCGCAAACCATTGATGAGCTAACGACCACCGAGTTGTGGAGGTAAATAATTTGCAAAAAGAAAGGAGCCCCCCTTAGGACAGGATGTTGGCAGCATCGGGGGAGAGAAGTTTTCCAAAACCTGCCAGCCAAACTCCCTTTTAAGAGAATGGCTCATATGCCCACACTTGGAGAATGGATACAAAAAGTCAAACAATGTGACCATTTTGACTAAGCTGCAGATGGTAGGGCTTTATGGGATGTTTTTTGGTGGCCAAGTAAGGGCAGCCCCTCCAACTTATACTATTGCCAGGTAACCAACATAATGTTAAAGGTTTGGGATTTGATTACACAATATATGGACCACTAACGTTGTTCTTTTCCTCTATACCTCAGACTCATTTTTTGAATTTGTGTGACCAAAAACAAAAGTACCAAAGTTATAAAGTTAGGTGCAGGCATATGGACTAATACCTTCCCTCATTTGCATGAGCTCACACGCCCATGTAAATGAGGGCTCACACCCATCAGATTGCATGTGAATAAAACTGCAATCCATATTATAGAAGGGGCCACTTGCTACAAAAGACCCAGGAAGGATACTGCCTTTTTTTTTAAATGTGGTTCGCTATGTACCACCTTCAATACGTTGCACCTGGGATAACTCCTGTAAAGTTTGCTCCTTTTCCAGAAGTTAGCACTTTCAACTAACTTTGCAATTTTACTAAATGGATTGCCGTGCAAGAAGTGGCTAATGTTAAGCTGAATTCCTTTTTGGATTCACACTACCAGTGGGCGGATGCACTGGTAAAATAATCATGGCATATAATGGAATATATGGTTGGAGGAAAATTGAACAAAAGAGGTAGACTGAGGTACACCAGAGCACAGAATCAAAGTAGGTTGCATCACACAAGGGGGAGTGTGCTTCATTGTCGACACAGAAGGGAGAGCAGGGTACCCAAGGAATTGTGACAGCCGTTGAAGAGTGAACATGGGCTGGAGTGGAATATAGGATTATGCCAGCCGAGGTGAGAGGAACAGAGGGGTGTGGGGGGAGTAATAGAATGCAATACAGAGAAGTGATGGGAGCAGGGTGAGCAAATGGTGGTGGTGAGAAGTAGAAATTATTAGTAATAAGGAAAGGCATTAGAGTAGATTCTGAGTTAGATCAGAAGAGCAGACACTGGCGCTTGGCGCTTCTGAAATTTCATAGAAATACCAATAAAGAATTGTTGCAAACTAAAAAAAAGTAGGCATATATGTCAATTGGTATACGGGGATTTATGGCTGTCTCCCGAGTGTCTCCGTTCCACTGAAAGGTCTTGCAACAGATTTGCATGCATGAGGGACACATCAAACTGACTGCTACATAGAGTTCCCCGTGCATAAGATTGGTGTAATCATCTTTCAGATGTGCACTGAATTTCATCTAGACTAATCTGAACTTTCAAATTATGCATGACAAGTCGGGATAGCGTTGGGCACATACCTTATATGGTTCACTGAAGAGAGGGTAACTGTTATCAAGCTGCCATTCAGTTAGTGGTTCTTCCTGGTTCCTTTTTTCCCTTTCTTTCTTAAGCAATACATTCCTATCCTGCTCAAAGATGCTGCACCAAGACATAAAGAAACAGACAAGACAGAAAATGACATATGAGTCAAGAAGAAAACTTCTTCTCACACAAGAACCCACTATTTCAACCTATGCCAGGCAATCTGTTCGATACTTGGATGGCATGGAAAGTGCATACATGCAGCTTAAAAACTCTCTCTGATTGACAACACTCACACATCACAAAGCACTGAGTAAGAGATCCTCGAAATTCCCAGAAGAATATAGGAGAAGGGTACAAGATAAGCCTTTTCTTCCTTCACTCACCAACTTGAGGCTCCTCAACAACATCTTTCCTTGAGCCTCTCACTGTAGAAAATAATGTTTGATGTATTTCCACATGAGGTTACTGATTTTTGGACTCTGGAAAACTGTTATTTTGAACAGTAGAAGACCAGTCCAACCACTCCCAACTGCATGTATTATTTACCAAAACATGAAAACACTTTTTGTAATCAAATTGTCACTTTTGACCTTTTGTAACTCAGTTGCAATTTTCACACGAGTTGTACAAACTGCGAACATGAAAAAGAGAAATTCTAAATATCAGCCTTCAGAGAAATATTTCATGGCTCACATTTGGAGCAAATCCTCAACATGTGATTGGAAATGTCCATGCAGGAAAACAAGCCGGAACTATGGGCCTAATTATGATGTCAGGCGGAAAGTCATCCGACAGCTCGTTGAAGAAACCATAAGTTTCCACCGACTTACGTATTGCAATTCTGGCGGTCAGAGGGAAGCCCGTGGGGAATTCTGCTGCACAGATCACAGAGCCCATCAGGGCGGTGGGCAGAATAGTAATCCCATAAAGACGGCAGGGCCAGCCTTGGCTACGCCATTGGGATTACAATGTCACTTTACACATGCCCTTCCATGGCGGTCTGTTCGACATGAAAAGGCAGGCAGAAAGGGACTTAAGCGTCCCCTACCAGGGCCTCCTTCCTGCATGGCCCTCCACTATGGGGCCAGGGGGGAACCTATGGTGCCCCCTAAACATCCTTGCACCCTGTGGCTGGAGGAGCCGCTGGCCACAAGTACTAACATCATATGCTCCCTGAAGGGGTAGGATGTTTCTTTGATTCTCTGGGGACTGGAATGGGGTGGCTTTGGGATGGAATCTGGGAGGGTGTGGGAAAAAACAAAGTAAGACTTTGGGTTTCCATATTGAAATGCTGACACGTGAAGAACTGTAGCATTGTATTGACAGCAAGTTATCGCTGTGGAACAGTACTGAGTCATAGTATAAAAAATGTTAGGAACTGAATGTATGAAAACATTAGGATGTGTAGTCTTGGACAGTTTTCTAAGTTAGTGTCTACAGTCCAAGAAGGATTTGTTTATCCTTCTTTTAAGGATGCTATCTGTATGGCAAGGTGGTAGAGGAGTCAGAATTTTGCATGAGAGAGATGAGCAAGCGATTACTTACTGGTTCGACTGAGAGTAGTGGGGTCGCTGAGGTAGATGATTTGGATAAAGCTAGTTGCAGGCTTGGAGCTGTAGGGAAGAGTGCACAAAGAATACAGAAGACCTCTACCAATAGACCTAGATCGAGTAGGTGTAATCGGTGTGGGAGTACTTTTCATGGGTCGAAAGCAAAAAATGTGTGCAATTGGCAGAGTGTAGTAAATGCAGCAGGAAGGGGCACTACACACGCATGTGTAAGGAGTGGCCTAAGTCCAAGGTGGCTGTGATGTGTGATGACGAGCAGGGGTGCAATCGAAGAAGAGTGTAAAGAGCGTATCTTGAATTTGCCGATGAAGAGGTAGTGGAAAGAAGGAAAAGAAGGCCTAAGGCGTGGTTCACTGTGAGAGGAGCTGATGTGGAGCTTATGGTGGAATCAGGTTCCAGGAATACTATTATTCCTAAAGACGTGTTTTATAGGTTTTGGTCCCACATGGAGCTATTACCCAAATATGTGTGTCCTGGAGGGTATCAAGAGGAGGAAATAGATATCTTAGGGTATTTTAATTCTTCCATCAAGTTGACAACACGACTGACACAAGAGAAGGTATATGTGTCAGAGAGCAGTCCTCCAATCTTAGGATGGATGCATCAGTACGATCTGTGTATCATTGTGAACCCTAGGACAGCAGAACTGGTCATGGTGGTAGAGGACAACAGTGTGGAGATTTTTAGTGAGGTGAAGGAGGTGTTGCAAGAGGAGTTGGGGGTGTTGGAGGAGTATGTTCACAAGATTTGTGTAAAGCCCGGTGTCGTGCCCATAAAACAAAACCTGCTAAAGGTTCCTATTGTGGTGAGGGAGGCAGTGAGTATGATGCTGTGTGAAATGGTGGAGTAGGGTGTGATTGAACCTGTTGAAGCCTCTAGTTGATTATCTCTGGTTGTGATTGCTAAAAAAGCTGATGGCCATTTGAGGTTTTGTGTGGACTTACGCAGTGTGAACCAGAACATTATCACTGATAGTTTTCCTCTCCCAAACATTAATAAGTTACTTATGTTGCCTAATGGTGGTAAGTACTTTTCAAAATTAAATTTGAAGAGTGTTTACCATCAAATTAGATTACATGAATCTTCCAGAGATGTGACAGCTTTTATGACGATGGGGTACATTCGGTTTCACTAGAATGCCGTTCGTGTTATCTTCGGCAGCGAGTGTATTCCAAATGGTCATGTCTCAAGTGTGGAAGGGTTTTCAAACATATTATTTTTAGGATGACAGCTTGATTTATGGAGCAACTGTGGATCAGCACAATATGATATTGAGAAAGGTTCTCAGGAAAGTGAGGGAGGTGGGCCTTACTTTACATATGGAAAAGCGTGTCTTTCTCTGTGAGGAAAGGGAGTATTTGGGTGATGCAATTTGTGGGGAGGGTGTGAAACTAAGGAGGGACCTACTCACTGCTATAAGGTTGGCTCCTCAGCCCATTGACAAATATCAGTTCAGGTAATTCATGGGACTCATCGAATACTATGATTAGTTTGTAGATAACTTTGCGACAAAGATGGAAGGTTTGAAGGTTTTGTTGAGAAAAGGGTGTCCTTTAAGAGGGGGTGATGTTAAAAAAAATGTTTTTACATGATCAAATAAGAGGTGTGTGGTGCAGGTATACTTGTGCCGTTTGATACGTCTTTGAAATCTGTTGTCACTGTTGATGCTAGTGCATCAGGGTTGGGTGTTGTTTTAGCCCACTTCCATTGTAAACTTGAGTGGACAGTAGCTTTTGGGTTGTGGTCTTTGACAAAAACTGAAAAGAAGTACTCTGTCATTGAGCGCGAGGCATTGGTGGCTGCCGGAACGGCAGAGTATTTTAGGACACATTCACAAACCTTTTATAAAAGTTTTAACTCCGGGTGGGGCTAGAAAGGGATCAGTCAGATTAGCAAGACTGGTGGCTCAGTTGCAAGAATTCATGTATTCTGTTGAGTACATTCCTGGATGGCGGACTAGTGCTCCAGCTGATGCTTTGTCATGATTATCTGTGGATTGGAAGGTGGTTGAGGCTGATGCTGTCAGTAATATGGAGAAGGAGGGGGCAGTGACTTGGTTGGAGAAAGTTGCTTGTCATGGTGTTTTTTTTTTTTTTTAATGATGAGTAGGTGAAAGAAATGAGCAGAGACGAAGTTTTGCAGGAGGTGTGTAAGATGGTGGCACGAGGGAAAGCCCAGTTGCAGTGTCAGTAAGATCTTTTGTCAAGCTACTGGATGAATTATCTGTTTGTGATGGTACTGTATTGATGAGAAAAGACAGATTTGTGCCACCTGAGAATTTGAGGGGGAGGGTCATCCAGTTGGCTCATGAGGAATATTTGGGGCGGACTATGACTAAAATTTTTGGTGGCCTGGGGGTAGATGCTCAGTGGGTGGAAATGTGTCTGCTGTGTAAGGAAAGTGAAAAGCGATTTAAAATGGGGCTGCACGCTGAAATGGGTAATATTCAGGATCCAGGAGAAGTGTAGCATACTGTTGGTCTGGATTTTATTGGCCCTCTGGGCTATGTAAATCGAGATCTTAGATTTGCTATGGTGCTTTTGGATGCTTATTCCAAGTGGTTGGAGGTCATATTTATGAAGGAGATTTCTACAAAAGATACTATTTCCATTTTTTCCTCATGTTTTGTTGATGGATAATAGCACGCAACTAAGTTCTTGTGAGATGAAGGATTTCTTTCTGATCACGCTATTAAGCATCACCATATCACATTTTACAACCCACAAGGCAAACTCAAAGGATGAATCGTATGGTTAAGGGTACTGTACAGTTAGCCATGTTGTGTGGTTTGGATGTTTCTGTCGCAGTCCAAGAAGCTGTGTGGGCACATCATACTTCCCTAAATAAATCTCCTTTTGAGGTTATGCGGGGGCATAAAGCAAGGACCAAGTTGGTGACTGGATAGTTGGGACGCATAGAGGAGCCATGAGTACCTAGAAAAGGCTCAAAGGGTTCCAAGATTCAGAGAGGTGATTGGGTGATGGTCAAGGATGGTCGTTGCAGCAGGGTTTTGTTTAAGTTTAGAGGTCCATTCAAAGTCAAAGAGGTGTTTGAGGAGTATATTGTGCTGGAGAGTGGTAGTAAGTGGAATAGACACAGAGGACTTTGTTTCAGAAGGGTGGTGAATGTAGTGAATAGCAGGTGGAGGGTGATGAATGTTGTAGTGGTATTGTGTGGACGGGAGATGCGGTGCCTAGTTTTGAGAGCAATTGAGTGAGGGATACCAGCTTTGCTGATAGTAGTGGGCTGAAGAGGTTTTGCAGGGCGAAGAAAGGGGTTGAGTACGAAGAGAGAGAAAATTCCCCGCGTATTTATGTGATTACGTGCTGAGCTCAGCTTGAGAATTGCAAAGGCTCAGTGAATATTGCGGAGTTGCATTTTTGTTCTTATGCTAGGTAAACTTGAACACTTATTTTTCAGACGATTTTAATCTTTGTTTCTTCAAATATGAGTAAGCTGCTGCTTATGACTATGGTTATTTTCTTTGTTGCATTATTTGTTCTATTTCTTTTAACTTGTCAGTTGCTCTTTTCCTTGAAACCCCTGTGTTATGGGGAAGGGGGAAAAGGTGTCATATTCGTATTGTCAGAACAGAACCTTTGTGTTAAGGATTGTGGGGTTTTGAATGGGGAGAGCAGTTGGCTCTGGGGCTGGCATAGGGAAAGGCACGTCTTGGTGGGCTGAATAAAGAGGAACTAACCAAGCTTTGTGTGTGGCGCTATCTTCATTTACTACATATAGCTTAGATCAACCTTTGAAAATTGCTAAGTACTACTTTCAAGGGAGAGAACTGAACAGTACTCAGAATTAAGAAAATGACATTCTTGGCGGAATTCCTATCTGAGGGTCCTAGTCTCCAGTTTTGTCCTTAATCTGTGGAACTATAAGATGCCTAAATGGTCTAGAAAGCCAGTCTTTTACTGTTCCCACAATAACAAAGGTGGTCTGGGTCCAAGTCCACCCCTAAAGTACATAACTACTGTTTACAACGTCTAACTAAGCTATTAGAGTGCGGCAGATCTTAAGCACAGAGGAAGCTATGGGTGCCTGGAAAAAACAGGACACCTGAAACAACTGGCCTTTTGACAGAGGATTTGGTTGGAAGTTATTAAAGTCCATCTCACTTCTTGAAACAAAGGCCTGAGGTCCAAGAAACTGAATGCCTGGCGACTTTTGGGGCACTGAGAAAGAACTTACAATACCAGTCCTGAATATCTGGACTCTTTTCATCATTTTGTCATCAAACAAGAACAAGTGTTGCTCCATGTGAGTAAAACTGTGGTTTTAAAGGGCACCATCCAAACTCATTACCCTTTCCAGCGGAGGGCATTTATTTCACAGCCAAGAATGATAGCGTTGCTGCCCTCTAGTAGCGATTGTTGTGAACCACAGACGACTCAAGTCGAAAAACGGTTTTGATTAAAAAATCATGTCTGTAAATTGTTTTTTATCATAACTTCTCATCAACACATAAGAATTACTTCACTTTTATTGTCATTTTGATCATTCATGTTTTTTTCTTTTCGTCTAACTTGGTTAGTGTTGCTATGTCAGAACCATGTACAATTTTCACTAAGTAAAGGCATTGTTGTTCACTCTACCAAAGGTAAGATCAGGATCCTCAGATAAATCACATAAGTTATTCTAATCTAGGCTATTTTGATTCTCTGGGAGCTCAGTCACAACTCACACCAAGACTGAAGGGCTGATTTGGACCCTGGATGGTGGCCCGCTGCCCATCAGGGACGTGGATGTCATCTCCTCCTCCATCCTGGCAAGACTGTCGCCCACCAAACTAAGAGATCATCCTCGGCACTGCATTGATCTCTGAATCTTTGGGCCAGATGTACGACGGATTTTAGCGTGCACAAACGGGTCTTAGACCTGTTTGCACACGCTAAAAAGCATGAGCCCATGTACAAACAGTGTTTTGCGACTCGCAAATAAATTGCGACTCGCAAAATACTGTTTTGCGACTCGGTATTTGGAAGGTAGCACTGTTTTCGCTTTCTGATGCTCTCAACATTCACCGGCCATGTTTATGATTTCGAGCGCAATAAAATAAAGCGCCTTGTTGTACATTTTTAATAGGTCTGCGCTATGCAAGTCCCCCAATAACATGTCAATAAAATGAAAAGACATTGGGCAGGTGTATCGCCTGGGCAATTGGTCTGTGCATTTCCATGGCCTTGGATGTCAACAGCTTCTTCTGCACTATTCTAAAATCATTTTGAAAACAGTCGCAGCGTGCGCACTTACTGGAGGGTCACACTGCCACATGGACGCCAAAGAACCCCGCCAAAAAGACTGGCAGCAGTTAAACATGAGATGATCACTGGAGTGATAAGCACATGGTGCACGTGAGCATCTTTCAAGCGGTGACATCTCCTCGGAGTGACATATGCGGATTCTGTTTTGCATGACGGCGCTTCGGGCTGCAATTCTTTCATTACCCACCTCCCTAAAGAGTCTTCCGTTTTCCCTGCAGTCCTGGACTTGCACGCAGCCGGGCTCCTGCTGTGCGCTGCTCATCAGCCCCAAGCCGCCAGGCGACTCCTGACTCATTCCTGACTGACTTGAGAGGAGCGCCACTTCTGAAGAATGCAAAGGGACTGAACTATGTCACGGCATCAAGGAGCTGTAATGCGTCGGCGATGACATGAAGAGCGAGCCAATCACGGCAATTACAGCAAAAAGGTGCGCGCGGAACGCAGCTGATCTGAAGGAAGCCTCGCCCCTCTTGCTCATAAATGAGCTAGGTACCAACGGCCAGATGTGCTAAGACTGGATGTGTAAAAAGTGGTAAGAAACGGTGCAGTGACCTTTTGCACACCCAATCTGGTTGAGCGAACCAATCTATGTAAAACTGGGTCATTTTGCAATCTAAGAAATCTAACTTGACCCCCCTGTCAGCTACATAATTAATATTCATTAGGTAGGCTTCAAATTTTGACTCACTCCTACTGGCCAAAATCACGAAGATGGTGTCCTCCAAGTACCAGCAACCCACCATGTCTGTGATTGCTTTTAAATAAAAAGAAACAAAAAAAACCATGATTTCCTTAAAGGAAATAGGGCTTAAAAAAACTTTTACAGTTAGGGCCTTGTCTCTTTCTTTCTCACACTGGCAACTTATTCAGACTGTGAGCGCTGTGAAGTAAAAGTTAGAAGAGACACACTACTATATATAACTCCTAAATATTAATAAATAAATAAATAGGGTCCATTCACTAAACAGTTTCTGTGTACAGGTTCACCTTCCACACAAACATGACAACTTACGAGTGCATGGCATTTACAAAAAGTGAGCTTGCACTCGTAAATCCATTTGCACATTTGTAACATTTCCTCACAATAGTGTAATAGTGCACTCAGCCAATTACGGCTCCAGAAACAGGGTTCACTTTCCAGGGTGGAGATGCCCTTGAAACCTTGATAAATCCACACTTTTGGAGATTATGTGTACTCTCAAACTTTTCTCTAACCCATTCCTGTCCTGCAACTGGTTTCCATAGTGGGTCGGAAGGCGTGCAGAACTGGTGTGATCTAGAGAAATGGGTTTATCCACTGGGAAAGACATTTTACCTGTGGAGCTCAAATGTTTTTAATACAAACATTGCCTTTGCAAAAATATGGTGACATTTTCCCTGTACACACTTGAACACTATGTACAATTGTGCATGAGGAAGTGCATCCAAATGGCACAAATGCTACATCACAAAAGGTAAAGGGAACAACGGACGTTTGCAACGTGTTGCATATTTTAAGGCGTATTCTGGGAAACCTTTGTGAATTACAGAAAGTCAGAAATCTGCACCCATATGAGGTTGGAAACCTGCAGATTCAGATATCACTTTTTTTGTGGGTTGAGCCCTCAACTTATTTTATTCTTAGTTCAAAGCACATTTAGAAAGTCACATTTATGGTAAACTGTGCAGACTCCCCAGGATAGCGCAATTTTCTGATTTGCAAAAAAAGAAAAATCTGCACTTTTGTAAAAATCCCACAATTTTTACATTGCGGCCACAAATATGATCATTTTGTTTTTAAATGAGGCTTACTCTCCTCTTATTGGCTCTGCACTGCTGTTGAGCCAATAAAAGGAAGACGAGCAACTAGAGGCAGAAGTGTTAAGGTCCTGTGTCACCTGCCTGTTAAAAGCTTGCAAGTGCACAAGTCCATCCTATTGTGCTAGCAGGCTGCGGCCCTGCTCCCTGCATATCCCTCTGTCTTCACAGGCCCAGTATCTCCCTACTGCTCTGTGCCCTGTGACACCCATCACAATCCTGCTGCCCCTTTACTCCTCTCTACTCCCATCCCCTCCTGAGTCTCCTCTCTCTGTGACTCATGTGGCTGAAACTTCCCTCATCCCTCACCTCCACGCCCAGGACACTCTTCTGGCCCCTAACCCATTACCACCACCCCACTGAGTCTCCTGTGTCCCCCCATTCATGCACTGCTGCCCTGTGCATCTTTGGAACAGTGCTGTCTTAAATTAATGCATGGGCACGCTGGCATTTGCCCCACGAGCATAGGGGCCCCATGCAGACCAGAATTTAACACAAGTTTTCCATTAAACATTTTTATTCCTGTGAGTGGTTGTGTAGGCAGTGCACTGCTTTGCCTGGGGGCCTAAAATGCTGTTAAGACAGCCCTGCTTTGGAATGATGGTTATCGGATGCCAGAGACAGCAGAGTTTTTACATTTAAATCTGCACTCTCTGGCATCAGAAAACACCTTATTCTGAGGGATGGTGCTGCTAGGCACTCTGCTTTGGTAGCATCTCCAGGATTGACAGACCAAAGCTGTATTTTTGTGACAGGCACATTTTCTGCCTGCCATAAAAATACCACAAATGGAACATTAGATTTTGCTTTTTTTGCCGCAAAATCCAAAATAAATAAACGCTGCCATTTATTTTTTCTTAAAGCAGCACTATAGAGGAAAAAAAATCGAATTTCAAAGTAAGGCCAAATGACAACCACCTTAGACATAAAAAAAACCAGATTGCTCCCCTCTGCCCTCATTTTTGGAATCAAAAAAACATTTAAACAAAACAACTACTCACTACAAAAACCCACAAGGGACCCATTGTATCTTCTTATCAAACTCATGGGAAGACTCTGAAACTAGGAGCACAAAGTTCCTTTGCCACCTTCCCAGGGAAGCTGCATAATCAGCTGAATGCAAACAAGATAGCTCTGTGGTTTAATGCACCAGCTGCAGGGATTTGTGTGCATACATTTAAATCCCTGCAGGAAGCCTCACCTTCCATCAATTACAAGAGTTCCATTTTGCTTTGCAATGAAAACAGTGGCAAATAGTTTTACATACAAGTCATTAAAATAATATTATTTCAAAAGTGAAAAAGACACCAAAACAAACACAGACTTAAGGAGACACTCAAAAACAAAACCAGACAGAATGTCCAGAAACTCCTAGAAACAGAATGCTCACATTCAGGTAATTGCTTTCCTGGAGATGACAAGGTAGGAGAGTTGGTGCCCAGCTTACATAACAGCCTTATTATATAAGGCATGGGGATTTACAGCTCGAGGAAGTGATTGGGTTCTGTAGATGGTAAAAACTCCCCATTACAGAAGGAAGGGTTTAAGGGAAAATGTGGCCCATCTGTGGTATTTTTCACTGTCCGAGCTCGCTATGTACATCTGTCTCCTCCAGTGAAACTTATTTACAAGGGTGTACCACATGCAAAAGACCTCTGCCGTCAACTCTATCGCTGTACAATCCTTTGATGAGTTACCATGCTGGGTCAGAAAGGGCAGATGCTGCCCAAGGTACGAGTGCATGGCATTCACAAAAAGTGACCTTGCACTCGTAAATCCATTTGCACATTCACAAACTTTCCTCACACTAGTGTAATAGTGTGCGCAACCAATTACAACTCTAGAAGCGGGGGTTGACTTCCCAGGGTGAAGATGGCCTTGAAACCTTAGAACATCCACACATTCGAAGATTATGGGTCTAATCTTGGGCATTATCCTGTGGGTGGACGGCTGGGGCACCACTAGCACTGGCCTAAATCACCCCACCAAGTAGAGAGACAGAACCAAATAGGATTTTTTGCAATGCGTCCATGTCCTTTTTTCACTGCCCCATGGCATTTTTTATAATGTTACTGAAAACATCTTTCTGACTGCTAGTTTGAGGATGATAAAAACTGACAAAAAAGTAAACTGAATACCCTTTTCACAGAACTATTTAACAGCACACATGCTCATCCTGATTCTGCTGCCCCCCCCCCCCAAGATTTAGCCTTCTAAATAGTGAATACCTTCTAATGTACATTAACAATGATACCCTTTGGCAGTGCATGACTGCCGATACAACTGCATTAGGTGCAGACATCATCAACGTGGAGGGCAAAGCCTGTGACCTAAGAGTGGATTGCTGGGGAAAGGGGGAAGTGATCCAAGATGTTGAGGCCGGAGAGGCGGTACTGGTAGGAGCATTTCCAGCCCTCACAGGGGGGCAAGATCTGCCTCTGTGAAGAATAACATGAACTGCAGAGCACTGGTGCCTCTCAGCAGGGGTGCAACTAGAGCCAAACTTCAGGAACAGGGGGGCTAGCAATTGAAGTAGTGGGGGTCGAGACACCCTCAGAGCCAGTCTTAGGGCACACATTGGCAAAGCCAATGTGTATGTACTTGTATAGCGCATTGCCACCCCCAACGGGGGTATCCTGGCGCTTTTACTCATACCACTGTGGAACCCTTCCTGGCCTTTCCCTGTGAAATGTCCCCTCCTGGGCACCCCCACGGTGAAGCCAGGCATCCCAGCGCTGTTGGGGCCGTTGTGGAGATTAAGCAAGCTATTGCCCAGAGTTGCAGCGTGGGACCCATGATTAGAATAGGCACCGAGGCGAGAATTATCAGGTCCGAGGAAATTGAATCCAAGACCCGCCGAGGCAGGGGATTGAACTCTGGTCCCGGGCCAGAACTCTGCATCAGGGTCTGCCGCTCTAAACATTGAGCCACACTTCTCCAATAGGTCTAGCGTTAATGTGTTAAAATGTGCAAACAGCATTTGTCAATGACTTTATATTCATGCTTTAGCACAGGGTTCTCCAATGTCAGTCCTGGAGAACAGGATCCATGACAGATTTTTAGCATATCCACATTTAGATAAATGTAGTTATCCGAAAAATCTGGCATGGATCCAACCGTCCAGGACCGACATTGGAGAACCTTGCTTTAGTACATGAAATCCAGATGCAATAGCTTTGCCAATACATTTCTCTGAGACACTTAGCACTGGATGAACTCAGAGAGTGTCCATCATTCTTGCAAGCATCGGTTGTCTGCAAGATGATTGGTATCAAGCAAGTCCTGTGCCTTGTGTGCATGTTTGACACACAGAAAATAAAGCACTGAAGGCGTACTGGAAAGGTGGATTTTCTTGCTAAAAGCAACACAAGGGTATAGTAAACAGATGCTGCCAGGGAACAAGATGTGTGTGGGGTTCACCCAATAAGAAATTTTTTCCATAGACATTGAAAAATAGACTCATATGAACCCCATAAAAGGTCATCACTGGTCATCACAATTTGTGTATAAATCCTTTGATAATGTACAGATCTCCTATTACATGTACCTGATCACCTCGATTCTTTTTTGCTGTAATTGCCGCACTACCTTGCTCTCCATTGACGAGCCGGGCAATCAGCCTGTTTTCCCAGGAGATTAGTAGCATGTAATAGCTTCACCCCTTTGTATCACTCTGTCTCTTTTTCATCTGCAGCCTCTGATATGTTAAGCTCTAGCCTCTATATTTCACTCTCAACTTGGTCAATGTGTTCGATAAATCTCACTTGACTCCATAGGGTGAGTCCTCATACATCTTCCACGGATGGTAACTAAAAGCTTATCAGAGAGCAGATCAGGAGTTCACCGACCCCCTGTTGGTCAGAACATACTCTTATATTGCTTCAGCTACTGCATTCCTGAATGAGGCACCCTTCAATGCCCTGGGCTTGGAGCCTCCAGTTTGGGACCAGTAGCACATTTCCCCATGGCACCATAGAGGTCTCCGGGACACAAGGAGCGATCCAGATACTCTGCTTCCCAGAACCTAGCTAAATATTTTAGCCATGTTAGAACAAAATCTAAGCAGGAGTATGAATGATGTGTAGGTGAAAAAAGGAGTAGTCGCACAACGCTCCATGTGAATAGTGCAACATGATCATTCCTAGAAATCGTTTCCAGTGCCTCAGATCCACTAGACATCCTAGAGCTATCTAATTCTCTTTCCAAAGTAAAACCCCGTATCCATTGACACTGCTCATCTATATAGGGTTTTCACAGCCTTGCTAGGTGTGCAAAGAAGATAGGTGTCAGAGTGACAGTTCGGTGTGTATACGTTTAATATTAGTACTCACTTTCCACTGAGGTATCCCACCCTTCCTACATATCTCCTGTTGGAATCTGTGAATGTTTCTTGAACCTCTGGAGGGATCCACCACTCACCCATAGTAACATTCCTGGTGCCACAGAGCTGGAGGTTGAGAACTAGAGAGAGCCTCCCCACTTTGTCCTAAGCTTCATACTGTCTGCCCTTCTAAGATGTGTGTCCTGCAACAGCCCAATGCTGACAATCTGCCTATGCAAGTAACACTACCACACTAATACCTTTAACATTGAAGGACAGAAGACCATAGGCAGCCATCTTGTAGGTGGAAAATACATCTCCTCTTCTGCCAGTATATCTGTCAGTGTGAAAGTGAACATCCAGTGTCATTTCACACCAATAAGTGCAAACCTGTGCCACACTATGCCCATCCCTTGCCCAGACCATTACTTAACATGCGCCACATCAATGCGGCCAAAACTTTCAAAATAGCACCTACACATACCCAGTAATGCTGAGTAATGTCTCTTCATCTTAAATAATTATATATATACATCTTTCTCCCCATGAACTCTATAACTATTGAACTCAACCTGCCACAACACTTAAGACCAACAGCCGAGTCTTGGAAGGCTTATTATAAAATAGCTTAATACAATATCATTTGTTACAAGGCTGCTGCACCACCATGTCTGTTACATATGACCATAATATATATATAAGGACTCCTCCACCAAATAAATACAGTGCAATAAAAATCCTAATCTGCATTCTGACCGATCACTGGCCCCAGACTCCGGGATTCAAGACATTTAAGCACCTCCCCAGTCTGTTTGAAAAAGTACTGTTTCCTCCATTTATCAATTTAGAGCCTGGCTGGAAGAGCAGTGCATAGGAAATGTTTCTTTCTGCCAGCTTCCATTTGACCTTGTCAAATGTTTTCCGTTTTTGTATGAGGTGACAGCATAGTGTAGGTAAAAAGTAGGGGGTGGGCATAACTGGCGTAATTATCTCTAGTATAATTACTCATAATTACCTCAAAATTACTTGTAATTTAATATAACTATTTGAGAAGCGTAAGTGAGCATTTAGTGCTATTTTCTTCACCAAAATGCACTTAAAATGGGCCAGTGGATGTATTCTGCGCTAAGAAGATAGCACTAAATGCTACAGGACAGGAATAGCAGTAGCCAACAGCTGCTCACTCTCTCTTAGTTTGTCGTTGTTCCCAAATTACTCCTAATTACTCAAGCTGGCATAATTGCGTAATTTCGGTAATTTTGCATCACAACAGTAATGCATAATTACTGAAGTTACTCTGATTACTCCAGCATAATTAAAATTTCACCCAGATCTATTAAAAAGAGATCTTGTTCACATTGTACATAATTTACTATGGCTGGTATGGCTGGATGAGGAGGAGCACCTAGTTCCTATATCTTTGCATTCATATCCCGACCATCTTCGGCAGATGATTTTGGGTAGATGTAAGGAAACAGGCTTTTTTGAAGGTTTCCCCCACTTTTTGTCCCATTTGGACGATTAGCTGCTGGTTCTTCAACTTTGAAGTGCACGGAGGCCTGCTGTCCAGATCTCAGTGCCAGTGTTGTGACCCATTGAAAAAAGTATGTTTAATTGGTTACCCCCAATTCGCAAGTACTGACTTACTTATAAGCCCCTAGTATATGGTACCCAGGGCATGTAAGGCAGAGTGTTCACCCAAGCGGCAGCAAAGTTTGTGCCACTCTGCAGGTGACAGAGATAAATTGTACCCTAGCCTGCCACTGCAGACTGAAACGGCAGTGTTTTACACTGTAAGTTCGACTTTGCCATTACACCTAATGGCAAAGGCCCCACTTCCCTTTCGGATATATATGTTTTCCCTAACAAAGGCCTAGATAGTCCTATGTCAGGGAGGTATATACACTTAAATAAGACATATGATTGTTGATATGTCTTAGCAGCAACACTTCTTAACTGTCCAATGCCGTAGAAAGGTTATGAGACTCATTGGCTAACAAAGGGTTACCGATTGGCACCCCTGCCCGGCTCAGTTCTGAATGGGACTGCCTAACAGGGTCAAGTAAGGTATCAAATTAATTGTGGCATTAAATCCGACTTGATGCCCAGGCTAAGTTTAAGGTCCCTATTAACGTTAAGCAACTTTTCGAAAGTTACCACTCTGCACCACAGCTAGTCTAGTGGTCTCACAAATGTCCCAACACTTAAACAGAGTTCTGACCACCTGGGGAGATGTGTGAACAACGCCCAGGCTCAGGAACAAAGGCTGTTGTCTGAGAGCGAGGTGGCACCTCCTCCCCAGGATGGCCATTCAGGGTGTTAGCCCAAAAGACAGGCTTCAAAGGTGAAGCCGCCTTTGACGGGCCGCTTGTGACAACATCCCTGAGCAGGATGCCTTTTGTTCCTGCAGTTAATTAGGAGAGAGAGACAAGGAAGGGAAACCTGTGTCCAAACCTGTTTTCACGTGGACATGTATCCCACTGGTAGCCACACCTCTGAGGTGTACTACCCTGCTCCTGGCGACCAAGGAAGCGTCATACTATTTTGGAAGGGGCAAGAATTGGGTACTGTGGGATAGCCAGATGCCACACATCATAGGAACTTCGCCACTAGAGAGGAGGGGATCCAGTAGCCCATTGGCTAGTTACCCCATGGTCCGGGGCACTTCCCTGGGATAAGTAGGACACCCCTGGCACCCTGCCCCTGCGTTCACTTTGGAGAAGAAGAAAGGATCAAAGAAGGACTACCCTGCTGGCTTTGTTTCGGGCAAAGAGAGGCTGCTCCTTCAAAAAGACTGCACTAACTGCACTTTTGAGGTAGCGGGATGGGACTGTGCCTGCTGCTCCAAGCCAGGGAAAAAGTGATTCTCCTGCATTCACCAACAACAGTGAATATGAGAATCAGTCTGCTGATCTCCTGAAACCAGCTCCATAGACACAAGAGCTGAAGGTTCCCAAGTTGACAAAGTGGTAACCACCGCGGTTGCTGTGCAGCTGCCAGTCACCAAAAACACAGAGGGACAAATGCGAGATAGCCAAAAGTTGCACCCCCATCTGACAGACTATCTGTGGCTGGATTCACCAGACCGAAGGAACACTAACTCCCACCAAGGATATTCATTGTGACCACTGTGTCACGAAACTGAGTGCCCAGCAGCAGCTGGTCTTCTACTGTCACTAAGAAGATGCTGTGGAACCCAAGTGCCATGATCAAAGTCACCTCAACCCACAGGTAGACCGAGGGATCAACCGCACTTCACCCCAGTCAACCGCACAGCATCAGGAGCATCCTTTGCCTGCATCCCTCAGCATTAGGACCACTCCACTGAAATCTACTGCGATCATCCTGTAAAGTTGAAAACTTGCTTCAAAAACGCTCTCGTGGCCAGGAAACTGTCCAAAGTATCTATACTAGACTCCTAGACTGCTGCATTGTTGGAATTGGTTGCTCAACCTGAGTCAGTGTCGTCAAACTAACTGTTTCCAACTTTTCAAAAGTTTGCAAAGTTTTAGTTGACCCATGCTTGTTTGCGGTTGCATTTAAAAGTATTTATTGCTTTAAAAAATCTGCATCTCCAGAACCCACTGGTCGATTTTGATGATCAACTACTCTAAAAAATTCACAGCATCATGCTTCATTTTGCTGAATTATTGTTGTGTCTCTTTCTTGTTGTGTGCCTTTCATTGTTTAGTGCTGTTAAATGCTTCACTCTAAGTTCCTTTGCAAAGCCTTACTGCTTGCAGCCACATCTAACCTTCTTCCTTCTTCCTCTCTTTTCTGCCTTTCTCTCTCGCTCAGGGTCAAAATCAGGCTGATGACGAAAGCTAAGTTCTGGTCCCCAAAATAGAGTCGGTGCCCACCACCTGCAGCCTCCTGCACAAATTAAGCACTGCTTGTAAACAATATTAGCTTACACACGTGGATATATAAAATCAGAAGAATGTCATTGTGACAAACAACACTCTTAATGGCATAAACAGACAGTCAAACAACATATCAGTATAACAATTGCCACTACCACACACTTATTACTAGCAGCTTTTGAAACGCATGTTGAGGGAGTGTTACCTCAATGCACAGTGAAGAGGGAAGAGCTGCTGATTACCTTAAGAGATATGATAAAAAACCTGATGAGAGGAAACATGACAAGTCTCCACATGCCAGCTTGTGGAATCACTGACGACTCAAGTCCAATGAAAAGACATTTTCATTCCCTCTTGGGAATCTTTGAGGAAAGAAAATAAAATATTTGAAGGAATGTGACAGCTGATAATCAGCTTAGTTAAAAGCCTCTGTTACGTTTTCTCTGCAGTACATAGCAATATTATATCAGAAGAAGCGAAAGGGTGTTCCACAGAGCTGGACCTTGGACCAAAAAGCTTTTGCTACTCACTGATTTCACTTTGTTTCTAGGGTGAACGAGGTGTGACCTTTGAGTCCAAAGGACCAAATGATTCACATGATTCAGTGGGATATTATTCTGCAATCTTCTGTAACAGTGGGGTAACGAAAAATTGAGGGGGCTCCCCTGTAAGGTAGATGGAGGGGCCCCTGCTCTGGATTCAATCAGGAGCTCTCAGGCCAGAGTACTATGCTGAGGGTCCCTGCAGCTCGGCCCCCCCGCAGGGCCGGACAGGCCATAGCGGGCACCGGGCAATCCCCCGGTGCGCCGCATGGGTGGGGTCCGGTTTTGGGCCCCTGGGGGCCGTTTTTGTTACAGGGCCGTTTTTGCAGCATAGCCAGGGATGGTGTAGTTCCCAGTCCGGCCCTGCCCCCAGCACCGCAGGGCCTGTGTGGGCCTGTGTTACGCCACTGTTCTGTATGCCTGAGTCTTGCTTGCAGACTGCTTTGAAAACCAGACCTTCTACTCAGAAGAGGATTCTGTTCTCTAGGACGGGTGATATGTGGTGCCAGAGCTCAAGGCCATGAAATGAACAATTGATCAAAGTGTTCTTGGTTAGCTGGAAGTGAAACCTTTTTTACTCCTGGAGGTCTAGGTAAAAGAATACCTTAACCAAGCATCCCATTTTTTAGAGACAAGGCCGCCTTTGCTTTTTTTTCTGACAGCTTTGGGAAGATGTTTCCTTCAAGCTGTGGGTTTGAGTCACGATGACACAAGCATGTTTTCCTATGCGTTGGTGTGCATTTACACATTTTGAAAATTCAAATACATTCCTAGTAGTAGCGCTAGGAAAACTGCCCCAGTCGATTGTTTCCAGCCATACTACTGGGAATATCATGTGACATGTAAGCTAAGTTGCCACATCCTTTTTGTAGAGTTGTAAACATAGTATTAATGCACACTGGAGAAAGGCAGCAAGCTGTGGAATACCACATCTGATTTTCTTTTTAGGTTTTTTTTTTCCACCACAGATTAAACAATTTCCACCTGTAAAAAGTCCTTCTCCCTAAATGCATGTGCGGTTTAGGGGTGTTCTGTTGCCCTCCACACCCCATACTCTTATATGGAAATTAACTCCAGAACAAAGCTCTAATTCCAGGGTGGACAACAGCTTGGGTGATTTTGTGAATGCTTACAAACTCCCAAGTTTATGAGCATCACAAACTGTTAAGGCAAACCATACCTTGGCTATGACTCACTAAGGATTTGCAAATCGCTAATCAGTTGTAAACCGGTTAGTGAACACAAAATCACCACATTGCAATTTATCAAGGATTACAAATTAAGTATTAATTAATTCTGCACAGCAAGCTGAATAAATAATGAAACAGTAATGCGAAATGAAAAAGAGCTTACCAAAACACCGGGTACCCAATCGCAATGTGCAAAAGGGATGAATGGAACATTTGCAATCTGGGAATATTTGCAAAAAGTTGTTTTTGCGTGCACAAATGACCACCAAGTGGAAGTCGTTGGTAACCAAGGGCATACTAAATTGAGGTGGGCTGAAAAGTAACTATTTTTCACTGAAATGGCTGCACGTTATGGCAAGGCGAATGAGGATTCTGGCCACTCCTTTGGCTTTTCAACTCTGAGGAAACAACTCAAATCCCAGCAGATTGGGTAACAGGTCTTGCTCTCAGCAGTTGGATGTGATATATGAACAACACCCGCTCCCCAGATATTTGCAGAAAACTGAAGTCATGGTTAGCTTTGGATATACACCCTGGTTTTAAAAATATACAATTCACTTAAAAAACATAGTACGTACAGTTATAGTTATGAATTAAAATCATAAAACCATTACAATTTGCAAGTAATGGTTAACTTTAAAATCCATAACTTCCACAGCAACCTGGCAAACCATAACTCTCTCACTGAATTCAATCCTTATAGCATATAAAAAAACAACAAGTAATCACACCTAAAAACACAACATTAACATATTCTTAAAAATAAATATTACTATATTCATTGTGGTCAAAGTGGTAGTGATAATGTAAATGTGATAAGTAATCTTACCTGCAGCACTGTTTATATCATTTGTAACTGCATCTGTCACATCAAGAGTGAGGTTTTCAGTTATGGTTTGTATGGTTGATATGCGAGTCATTAACTGCAGAGCTAGCAATAACTAGTTGAGTTTTAATTGTAAACATAATGGTATTTTAACTGTGTTTTTAGTGTGTGTATCTATTTCTCTATCCACACACCACACCCACATACATATACACATATACTAAAAAAACACAGTTAAAGTACAATATGTTTACAATTAAAACTGAACTAGTTATTGGCATGCATGGCAGTGGGTTGGTTGCCCCCTTGAGGTTGGGTGCAGGGCCGAAAGCAACGCGCAGAGGGTGGTTGGTGCCTGAGGGGTTTGGGTGTACGGCCTTGACAGAGGACTGTACCAGCAGCTAACACGGCGCTGTGGATGGCCGAATGCTGTGCTCCGTGGGGAAACTGGTAAATATGATCAATAAACCCTAGAAATTAATAAAAAACAAAGTATAAAATGACGTTATAGTTAAGTATGGTAATAAGATTTCATCTTACGTTAAAAAAAACTAAAACTTAATTGAAAAAAACTAAGTGCTGTTGAAGTTAATTGTTAAAATAATACAAACACTAAAGTTTTAAAAAACACTACTGCAATTCACCAATTATAGCTCATTGAGCTAAGTGTAACCTGTGCCCCTGCCAGACTCTGCTTATGACCTCATTTTTACATCACTCATGACATGTTAAATGACATCATTGATGACATCACTGATGACATCATACAACCTTACAATAACGTTTGTGGTCTTGGGGTAAGGGTAATTCAAGATGCTAGACCTATGTCAATTTTCTATTCACCTTATTAGGATTACCCACTTGAAGAGTTCACATGACCCACAATATTAAGTCAAATGGTTGACAGGTATACATTTATCACTGGCAACACACCTTATGTGAGACCCTATGAACAACCCTCCATAGTTTAGTGAAGTATACTTCACACATTCATAAATGAACACAGTGGCATTCAATCTTAGAGCCATGCTTATAACACCAGTGTGAGATAAACCACATCTAAGTAGAACACCCCAACATTGTATATAATTCTACAATCTGCAATGTATCTAAATGGAAATAAATATCCACACCTTATAATCATCCTCGTTACATAGAATTTACGTATACCACTCAACTGCAATTACTTAATATGGGCAAATGGACAGATACCCAATGGTGGAGTAATTTTATTCTTTCTCATAGATTTGTGTAAACAGGCTTTATCTTTAAGCTATAACCTACTTTCAGTCAAAACTTTACAACTCACATCAGGTGCACTCAACCTTCACCTTCTTTAACTTGGAGCACTACTTCCATCCCAAATGTTTGTGATTTATAGACGGCGCTTGCCCTCTCCTGCCCAGAACGCCATGCAAGGCATGGAGTTCTTGGCAATAACAGTGAACACTGGCCCCATGCACATGATGTTCTGCCCAGTGCAGCTGGGATCTCTAATTATGCCTGCCGATCCATAATCGGGAAGGCGGAGACAAGGGTCTTCGACAAAATGACCATCAGAGTCCTTTAAGCTGGTCAGTAACCGAATAAATAAAATAAACTCTGTGCCTTGTTAAGCATTTCAAAGGCTCGAGACAATAGGCAGAGGTTATATTCCTCTCACTTTGGTGAGGAAATACACTTCCACATTCTCGATCTATAATGTCAGATGATAGAATAGAAAGTCTGTGCTGGAATACAAAGAATACAAAGTCTGTTGGTCTGCCCTCATCTGCCATAACAAAAAAAGAGGTATGGTTGAAAGTAAAAACAAAGCCCCATGATGCAGCTAGCGTTGACCAAATCATAGCACTTTTTATTGCACTTTCAGCCATGCTGCAGTCTGTATAACCTGGCTGGAAAAAAAATGACACCAACACATCTTTTATAGGAGTGACCTATTGTCTTTGCCAATGCTTGTTTTCTGTATCGCCTTTTCTCCTCTCTTTTTGCATTTTGCCCTGAAAGTATCAATATTCTCACCTAGGAGTTCTCACTTTAGGCTTCTCATTAAATGTTTTCTCACTTCTTCTTTGAAGTTTCAATCTACATTTGTCTATTTCTATAGGTGATTAGGCACCGACAAGAGGTGAACTGAGAACTCATCTGTTAAGCTGGTACTGCAACAAAGATGTCCCTGCCAGTGGGTTGGGCGCCAGACCTGTTTGTGGTATTGGGGATTGCTTTGTGGACAATCGCTTTCAATGAGTTGTTAGAATGCAATCTGCTCCTTCACACTGTATGTTGCTCATTGTGGTTCTTTCAGTGCCTTGTCTCGTTTTGTAAATGATTTCGTCATGATGGTGTGCCAATGTCTATAATTGGTTTTGTGTGGAAGCACATTAGGCTTAGTATTGTACAGCAAGGGCGGGCTATGTCAGTGTTTTTTTCCATATTTGGGGGACATTGGGCTATCATTTCTTTGATACATTTCAGATGCACTTTGTCATCTAGATATTAGAGAGAGAGAAAGAGAGGGAGAGAGAGCGAGAGCTTTCCATCTTGTGGTGGGTGCATTAAAAATGTGCAACAAGATAACCTGAAATCAATACCAGCTTACCTGCTTGTCCAACTGGTTTGATCCTGGGCAAATATTTTATTTCACAGAGCTTTCTTTATGAAAGCACTTTAAAATACTTTGAGTTCAAGATGTGTGCTGTATAAGTACCCATTATGTTTGATTTAACGGACTATAATGTTGCTACATTTATAATAAGGTTTTAGCCACGTTTAGGGTTTACTTGACTACTGACTTTAGTTCGCTCATGACATTTTCGTTAGGGGATGAGTCATTAATATTTCTAAGATCATGTTTAAAATCGATCACTTTTAATAAATATCTGTCTGTGCAGTGGTATAATCTGATGTACTGAGTGCAAATGCTTCTGCATGCTACAGAAATACACTTTTTTGTTAATTTTAAGAGACTTTATCATATTTTCACATTATCTTGTAGCACAGATGAAGAAGAGGGTGTGCAATGAAAATACATTTAAAATATGTGACCCCAGTGCAGGGACTCCAAGCCATTGTGTTGTTTGTGACCATAGTCATGGTTTCCGAGGGAAAACTACCAAGCCAAGGTGAGATGGGAAGAGGCATAGCTTAAGGGTGGGTGTTTGGGGTGTGACACCCCCCAAATGCATTCTTATCTTGGTAGTTGGGTCTGGGGGCCCTGAGTCAGGTCTGCTATGTCTGTCATTGTCATTTCAACAAGAACTTTTAACTTGTTTGTTTTTTGCCAAATAAGTAGAAACTCAATGGAAGTACTCCTTGAATGGTTGCAAATTTACTACTTTTTGGATTTCACAAACATTGGCAGTGGTTGACTTGGAAAGCTGTGTCCGTCGCAGGTTTCCAGGCACACTACTGGCAATCAAACACCCAAAAGATGATGGTATGAATGCTTGCATATAGTCTACAAAGCAGCTTTTGCTAGGGGTAGCATTCCAACCCATCATTTTGTGCCTACTGTGCCACACTAAACTGAGGCCCACCTGAAGCAAATCAGTTCTGACCCTGTACCTATTGAACAATCCATCACCACCCACCCCTGTGGCACATTACAGTTTTAGTTGGGTAGTTTGAGATTCACATTCCCCGCATCTCACAGTCACAGCTGCACCACTGTACTTAATTTCACTCCTTCCAGGCCATACTCCTTTGGGACTGATACAAAAATCTAACAAAAAAGTAAACATAGAAATAAAGCACGGATAACCTACATCGTATTTACATTTTTAGAACAGTGCACCCATTTTTATTAAATATACTTGAGTATCTAAGGCTCTTTGCAGAAATACTTGTGGGTCCTCTTCTCTGTTGTCTAAATATGCGGCTAACAACAAAGGCAAGCAGGGTGGAGTATTGTGATGTGCAGTAGACATCACCTCTTGCTTTCTCTATTAAACATGCTATTCATGATGGCATTGCCCTTGCATTACTGCTCCATTTGCTTCAGTATTCAAAATCGAAATTAAAGTTAAGATTTGGATGTCATGTTGGCATCTGCGTTCCCCACAACTTTATGGCAAGTATCATATCAAGGACAAGATTCAGCTCAGTTAGTTATGCTAGTTCTCCATACATTGGCAGTGGGAAATGCCAGGCTGGTGGTGTGATCAGGCAACTCTACTCAGCAACCTGCAGTGCTCCAACTAGAAGATGCCACATTGCCATATACAATAAAAAATGATCCATTTGGCAGGTGACGGTGGAGTACAGTATCAAACCATCACTTCCCCCAGTGTGCCAGAAATCTATGCACCTGCCCCGTTCCGCACATATATTACCACTCAGGCAAGAACATTTGAAGAATGTTGCTTCAGAGTTACAATTACAACCCCAAAGTGGGTCACTAATCAATCAATTAATCAGGGAAATTGTAAGCGCACTACTCACCCGTGAGGGTCTCAAGGCGCTGGGGGGGGGGGGGGGGGCAGCAGTTCTGTTCAGTCGAAGAGCCAGGTCTTGAGGGCCTTTCTGAGGGTGTTCAGGGAGGTTGCGTGTCTGATGTAGATCGGGAGCTCGCTCCAGGTCTTGGCTGCGATGTAGGAGAAGGCTCATCCCCCTGTCCTAGCTCTGCTGATGAGAGGAGTTTCAGCGAGGTCAAAGTTGGCAGATCGGAGTTTTCTTTTGGGCACCTGGAAGGTGATTTTCTCATTGAGGTATTGGGGTCCAGTGTTGGGGAGGCATTTGTAGGCGTGGGTGAGTATCTTGAAAGTGACTCTCTTCTTGAGGGGAGCCAGTGAAGTTTCCATAGGTGTTGGCTGATGTGCTTGTTTCGAGGGATCCCCATGTCGAGTCTGGCTGTGGTGTTTTGTATCATCTGAAGCTTGCGGAGCTGAGGGTTATTGATGCCGGCGTAGAGGGCGTTTCCGTAGTCTAGTCTGCTGGTTATTAGTGCGTGTTTGACTGTCTTTCTTTACTCGGGGGGGATCCATTTGAAGGTCTTACGGAGGATGAGTAGGGTGTTGAAGCAACTGGAGGACACGGCATTGACCTGTGGGTTCATGGAGAGGGAGGAGTTGAGTACGATGCCGAGGTTTTTTGCATGGTCCGTGGGGGTTGGAGGGCTGCCGAGTGCAGTGGGTCACCAGGTGTTGTTCCATGCTGACGGGTGGTAGCGAGGACTTATGTTTTCTCCGAGTTGAGTTTCAGGCAGCTGTTGCTCATCCAGGATGTGACGGGCTGCATTCCTTCCTGGAAGTTGAGTCTGGTGGTGGTGGGGTCCATGGTGAGGGAGAGGATGAGCTGGGTGTCGTCGGCGTAGGATACTATGCTGAGGCAGTGCTGTCTGACGATGGTGGCGAGGGGGGCCATGTACATGTTGAAGAGGGTTGGACTGAGTGATGATCCCTGGGGTACACCGCAGTTGATTACCGTGGGTTCGGAGATGAAGGGTGGCAATCTGATTCTTTGGCTTCTGCCTGTGAGGAATGAGCAGATCCAGTCAAGGGCGGTTCCTTGTATGCCAGCATCGTGTAGTCTGGCGGTGAGTGTGCGGTGGGAGACGGTGTCGAAAGCTGCTGACAGGTCGAGTTGGCTCAAGCTCTTATTTCTTCCTCAACATCATCTTGACATGCCAAGAAAATTATAAGACTACCTGACCTGCAGGAGAAAATATTGATAGGAGTTTTTCCCTGTTCCAGATAGTTACACAATGTAAAGACATATTCTTAAAAATGGATCCGTCTAAGGCACCAGAGAAGAAGTGTCCAGAAATAAACTCCATACCCAGGCGTGGCATTCAGAAGTGTTACATTCTCGCAACATTGCCTGCTTTGGCTCACTGTGCCATCCTACCCAAGTTGGGATGTTGGACAGCCGAACTTTTGCAATAAACAAATCATTTGAGGGTGCAGAACCCACAAATTCTAGGAAACAGCCTTATCATCTGCTGGCTCAATTACATTCAACCTAAAAGAAGAGCAACCAAATCCATAGGAATTTGACTTTTAGAAGGTAAAAACAGTTGTGTCCATAAGAAACTATGGATGCGACCCTTTTAGCACAAAGTACCTGAGGTGCGTCAAAATCACAAGCAAAAACAGCCGCAGGGAAGGTGATGTATTGGTTCCTTATGCGCAGGGAAGGTAATGTGGCAGTTTCTTGCTCCGCGGGGGGGGCTTGGTTCCTTACTGCCACGCAGGGGAGGTGATGCATTGGTTCCGTACTGGAGAGGAGGTGATGTGTCCGTTTTTTGCTGTGCAGGAAGGTGATGCGTCGGTTTCTTACTGCAGCCCCAATGTTGTTGTAGATTCAGCGCTCAGGTGCGATGCATGGATAATCCGGACGCATGGAGGCGATGCGGTGAACCAGGTGCTACGTTGATTTCTCCAGTCGCCGATCGGCAATGCATCAATTCTTCTTGCTGTCCAGCAGGGCCTGTGTTGGAGTCGGTGAGGTGATCTTGGACTTCAGAGATCGGTGCACGGGACTCGGCATGCAGTGGTTTCTCGGGTCGCTAGCAGGTGCTGTGTCTATATTTTGGCCGCACTGGGTTGTGCATTGGAATATTCAGCTGCAAGGAGAGCAAATTGTCAATTTCTTTCAGAGCTTTAGGTCTTGGTAGTTTCCTGCAGCAGGAACAACCTCCAGAGGTCCATAACTGGAATAGGCACCGCCTGGCAGGTCAGAACTCCCAGTAGTGAAGGTCAATGAAGCTGTGGGTGAAGTCTTTGTGTCCCTGAGACTTCAGAACGAGAGGAAAACACACACAAGTCCTTGGAGAGTCTTATAAAGCAGATTCACAACAACGTCCAGTCTTTGTCCTCTCCTTGACAGAAGCAGCAACTGCAGGCTACCCTAGCAAGGCACCACACAGCAAAGGGACAGTCTCTTCCTCACAACTCTACACCTCTTCTCCTTGGCCAAGGTTCCTCTTGATTCCAGAAGTGATCTAAAGTTCTGGGGTTTAAGGTCACATACATATACTCCATTTTCTCTTTGTAGTTTTTATTTCATGAGCCTTTGAGTTCAGTAAAAACCAGTTATGTCCTCCTGGCCAGCTTCACTACAGGAGGTGGAGACCGCATTGTGCAGAGTAGACACAGACTATTCAGGTGCTAGTAAAAACTCCTCCCACCACTCTAGATGCAGTCCAGGTCAATTCAGTCTAGTAATGAGTCACCCAGGCAAGGCAGGACACACCTCAACCGCATTTGTGACTGTCTTGAGTGAATGCAGATCCCCAGCTCCTGTCATTCCAAAGCCAGAGGGTGAATACACAAACAGGCAGAGGCATACAGAATGGTAAAGTAAGAACATGCCCACGTTCTAAAAGTGGCATTTTCAAACACACAATTTAAAAACCACCTTTACTAAAAGGTGTGTTATCAAATTCTGAGGTCAGAGAGCCTAAACTGGAGTTCTCCATCTTGTCCCAATGAAACGTTACACTTGTAAGAGGTTACAAGGCTGCTCCCATGGTCACCTATGGGAAAGACAGCCTTTCAATAGTAAAATACGAAATGCACAGTATTTCACTATCAGGACATATAACATACACCAGTATATGTCCTACCTTTCACATAAACTGCACTCTGCCCACAGGGTTACCTTGGGCCTATCGGAGGGGTGCCTTACATGTCCGAAAAGGGAAGGTTATGGCCTGGCTAGAAGGTGCACATGCCAGATTGAAATGGCAGTTAAAAACTGCATGCGCAGACACTGCAGTGGCAGGTCTGAGACCCATTTACAGGACTACTCATGTGGGTGGCACAACCAGTGCTGCAAGCCCACTTGTAGTATTTGATTTACAGGCCCTGGTACTATCAGTGCACTTTACTAGGGACTTACTAGTAAATCAGAAATGCCATCCATGGATAACCAATCATAGTCATTATTTACACAGGGAGCACTTGCACGAAGTCCAGCGCACAGCAAACATACAGGAGGGAGATGCAAAAAGTGAGGGAAAGCCACACCAAGGAAGCCAAGTCTAACAGCTCTTTTTCAGGAATATTCCAGAGGGGAATTCAAGTGATCCAGGTCACCTACATGAATTTAGCAAGTTGTTTGATGAAGTTGCTTAATCATTTCAAGGGCTTGGATAAATATTTCTTAATCGAATATGACTTTTTTATGTTAAACCCCACAAAACGTATTTGCTAAATGTGCCCATTGCTGTATCGGGAACACTATTACAATGCACAGTTCTAATTTCAATAGTAGACATTTTTTCATGTTTTGATATGAGTCCCGTGAATGTAGACACAGCAAAGCTAGGATACTGCGTCATCAGTCAGAGGTTTGAAGGTCTGATGAAGAGGCGCTCCACCTGTGAACACAGGGCCACTTCACACCTCAATTAACATCTCTGTTCTGTCTCATCAGAACTGTGAACTTTTTTCTGATGAACTGTTGTTAACGAAGAAACAGTAGTACCCATCAGAACATCTCTGATCCTATTTTGTGTCGGAAGAGCATACGCGGCAGTGTTTACTACACTGTCAGCCTCCACATATCTATTGCTGTGGATAAAATAGTCCTACTGAGAATAATTTGCAGAATATCCACATTAATAATACATCCACTATTACAAATGCACTACAGTGCTTCCTGCAATCATTTTATCGCCTGCAGTTATGTGAATATAATTTAGCAATTTAATTGCAAGAAGTGTGCCACTGATCTCCTTTTAAAGGTTCCCAACTTTATTAATATGCACTCCGCTACTTATATGTTCCATCACCTAGTCACAATTATGCTGTTCCGCTTTCTCACTGTTTAGGCTGATAGATTTAAAGTCCGTCTCCAACTATTAATCTAGACATACCTTCATAATCTTAACTGAGTCACCAATCTGCCTGATTTCTGCTTATCTGGGTGTTCTACCACACGTTTGATCATTTAATATTGTTCCGAAATAATATTAACTGTTATTGACTACAACTATATAGTCAAATTAAGTATTTATAGTGACATCGAGATTTACTATTCTTAACTCAACATTTATGTACTGTGATGATGTAAATATCATTACTAGATATGGTGACATCCCTGCTTCATTCCACCCAAAATGTGTTTTAACATTGAGCTTTCCCAGGGCCGGACTGGGAACCAAAGCAGCCCTGGCAATTCTGTCGGATCAACCCCCCGGTGGGGCAAGTGTAAAGCACTGCTGCTTTTGTTACTGGGGGCCGATATTGCAAAACCGGCCCCCAGTAATGAAACTGGCTCCCCACCCTTCCAAAGCCAGCCCCTACCCTTTCAGCCTCCCAGGGAAAAGCTTGATGACCGCTACGGCCCGTCTGGCCCTGAGCTTTCCTTCTAAACAATAAACAGCAAAATATCTTCAGAACTCAATGTTTAGTGGTGCAATTCTCCTTAGTAATATAACTAAATATTAGAACATTGGAATGTGGAGCACTCCATTGAAGACAATGGAGTGCTTCGAGCTTCTACAGGCTGGTAAAGGCCCGCAAAGCAACATTCCAACGTTGTTTTCACAAAGGCCTCTCGGACCCCGAGGGGATTTAAACCCCCTCGGGCTCCGAGAGACATTTGTTTTATTTGTTAGAACATTCTGCCCTCTAGTGGCAGAATGTTCTAATAGCCTTATAGCCCTTCGTAGCAGGGCTATACCAGCTATTAAAGTTCCGCTCCCTTTTTAAAGGCCCTCGCCTTTGGCTCAGGCCTTTAACTCTGAAGCGGGCCTTTAATAGCCGGTATAGCCGCTACGGCGGGCTATAAGGCTATAGTAGATATTTTACATAATCTTGATCTGTGTGATTTGATATGTCTTAGTCTATAGTGCCTCTTGTACTACTTACACTGTTTCGCCCTCTAGCATGTCAGTCCACTACACTGCTGAGGTGCAGCATGGTTTAGTTCAACATGACGTAATCTAAATTATATCTAGGCAGATTCCAGGAGATGTGTACAACATTGCCTGCTCCCTTCATTGCAAGTGCCATTCGATACTGAGTTCCAGCTTCTGCCCAGATGATGACGCCTTTATGGTCCACTTGGCCTGATCCTGCTATTCATTGTAGCTGGGAGATACTCTGGTAACACCAGCTTCTCAATTTTAGCCTGCTGTGTGGTCATATTTCTAGTCTGCTCGAGTCTACTCCTTATATTTCCTGCTATCTATCAGGCAGACCCAGACCATGTCCCCAGACTCAATGACCACCTACACTGTGCTGATCCGAGTGGAAGCACTTGTAGAACATTTTATAGTCCATGAAAAAAGTGGATGTTGATTACTTTAATAATATTAAGGAATGTAAGAGTCTGCAGGCCAAAACATATATCTAAGATGTCCATGAGCAGGTATCAAAAAGTTCTTCAGCAACTAAATGCAGATATCATGTTAAAAGTGTGACAAAAGCCCCATTCCTAGTCACCAGGAAACGTATCCCCGAAGGGAAAACCGCTAGAGGCAACTGTGAGTGGTCTGGTGTTTCTGGACTAAAGAAATACTGAATTCCAAAGCACTGGCCACAGTTTTAATAGCTGTGGATCCACACTCAGTAAAAGCACAGGTGGAGAGGGGAAGGGGCTGCGAACAGAGGCACAGCCCAACCCCCGCCAAATACTCCAGCACCAAGTGGAATGCAGCCAATGCTTCCCCTAGAAAGGCCATAGTTTCTACTCATCCTGCCCATCTAGTCTTGACAGCCGCAACCCCTTTATGTTTAGGAAGACAGTCACCACCAAAAGGAAAATATGAACAAATTAGTAAAATGTGAATAAACTAAAATCTAGACTCTTGCCTCTAATTAATAACCCAGCTGCTTATTTTGCTCCGAAAAACATGAGACAAGGTTTCACATGCTGAATCTAATTGTACCACAATTTTTTTTAATTTTGACACGCTTATTTTATGGAGCTGAAATTTATTGGAGGTGGCTACTTGTCATACATGCCTACCCTCACCTTTTCCTTCCACCACTAATGCATGTTATGCTGTTACAAATCTGTGTTGTCTGATCTGTAGTTTGTTTGAATTGTTGGTTTCAGGAATAGTTTTTAATAAATTATATTGTGTACATGTCATGCCAAAAATACTTTATTATATTTAATAAAAACATTCAATCATAAATAGTTTCATATCACATTGCCCTACGACTAATCCCATCAACCAAGTCCACTACCCAGGGAAATTTATAATGGATAACTAGAAGACAGCTGCTGTGAACAAGCAAAGACACCCAATACAGTGATTACGCACATCCATAAGCAGAAAAAGCAGTTACTTTGCAAATCAAGAATTGTCTGTAACCTGTGGAATCTCCCTGACTGAATAAAACGCTCTCCTATAAACTAAATGTGTTAAACAAACATAATTTACAGCAAATGTCTGTTAAAAAAACTCTGATACACACATTCTCAGGTAAGGACATCCCACTGCTGCAAAAAAACAATCCTAGGAACATCTAATTGCATTACCCTTCATCTGCTGACCTCAAATAATTCCTTTCAACACCCATCTAGGTTCTTGTAGACTAGGGGCTCCAACCTTTTCTGTAGTGGGAGCTAATACTGGTCATTGAAAACCATCCTGAGGTACCACCTAATATAAGGTTGTTCAATAAGCATATTTAGAACATTGGAATTTGGAGCACTCCATTGAAGACAATGGAGTGCTCCGAGCTTCTTCGGGCCAGTAAATGCCCGCAAAGCAACATTCCAATGTTGTTTTCACAAAGGCCTCTCGGAGCCCGAGGGGATTTTAACCCCCTCAAACTCCGAGAGGCCTTTGTTTTATTTGTTAGAACATTCTGCCCTCTAGTGGCAGAATGTTCTAATAGCCTTATAGCCCTTCGTAGCTGGGCTATACCAGCTATCAAAGTCCCGCTCCCTTGTTAAAGGCCCTCGCCTTCGTCTCGGGCCTTTAACGCTGGAGAGGGCCTTTAATAGCCGGTATAGCCCACTACGGCGGGCTATAAGGCTATAACAAAGTCCAAGTAACTTAAACACTGTCTCTAGAGTATCCCAATTCTGCTCCAGTGTACATAATGCATTAATGCACCATTAGCTCTACAGCAAATGTTAACTTGTCGGGACCTCCAGTATCAGTTTTGTTTGTTGTCTATGAATCACATTAAGAGGTGATAGTCTAATTCAAACTTCTGTTCTCATTGTCACGCAATGGATAGGACGACACTGCTCTCATTTTGAGAGTTGAGGCGCACAGGACACTTAGCAATATTACATAATGTGAGGCCCATGCAGACTTTAAAGGTATCTATAAGTAAACATATCTCAGCAGTGACAACGACGCTATACAGCAATAAGACAACGACACATAAATGAATACATGGAGAGATTGCTTTAAAAGACCAGGCACTCTTTAACAAAGGAAGAAAGACAAAAAGAAAGCAATGAAGAATGGAAGAGAAGGAAAGGAGCAAAAACAAACGGGACAGGAAAAGAAGGATGAGGAAGAAATAAAAAGGAATAAGAGGGTAAAGGAAAATTAAATGTGAAGAAGAAAGAAAGGAGAGAAAGGAAGCAAAGGACAATGAGAGAAAGGACATAAGGAGAGGAAGAAAGAAATGAGGGGAAGAAGGAAAGAAAAGAAGAGGCAGAGAAAGCTAATGAAAGAGGGAGAGTGAAGATATCAGAAGAGAAAAGCAGTGAGAAAGAAAGAGGAGTGAATGAGAGAGAGCAAAAGAAAGGGTGAGAAAGAGAGAAAGGCGGGAAAGAGAACTTGAGAAAGGGAAGGAAAAAGAAACAGTGAGAATATAAGAGAAAAAGAGAGAAGACGATAGATATGGACAATAGAAACAGACACAAAAGTGTAAGGATGAGAGACAAAAGAAATGGGAGAAGGCAGAATAACACAGCGAAAGAACAAGAAGCAAAAAGAAAATGGAAGGAAGGACAAATAAACAAAAGCTAAGCAAAGGAGAAGAAGAAGCAAAAGAGAAAAGGAAGAAGGAAAGTAAGAAACAGAAGACATAAAAAGTAGAGGATGAAAGAAAGTGGTAGAAAAAGATGAGACAAAGAAAATAGCAAGTCAGAAAAGGGAATGAGAAAAATGAAGAGCAAGTACAGTACAAGTCGAGAAGGAAAGAGAGGAAGAAAAAAGTAAGAAAGAATAGCCAAAGGAGAGGAAGGAAGAATGAAGAAGATAAAAAATAAAGAAGCAATGACCAGGAAAGAAAAAACAGAAAGAGTGAAAGAAAGAGGAAAAACAGGAACAGAGGATAAGGAGCGAAAGAAGGAGGACTGAAAGTGGGGAAGAAAAAAAGAAACTGCAAAGAAACAGAAAGGAGAACAAAGAAGGAGAAGTGTAGGAAGAAAAGAGAAAAGGAATCAAAAGTGAAAGGAAGACAGCAAGAAATTGAAAAAGAGAAAGGAAGAATAAACAAAGAACACAACGAAAATAATTTGAAGAAAAAAGAATGGAAGATTAAAGAAAAATGAGAGAGGAAAGAAACTAGGGAGAGAAAGAAAAATGGGAAAAATAGAGCAAAAGGAAGCAGAATAAAAAAGAATGAAGGAAACAGACGAATATAGAAAAAAGAAAATGAGACAACAAATAATGAAAAGAAGAAACAAGTACAGAAAGAAAGAATATGCAAGAAAAGTAAACAACATACATTTCTGAAGAGAGCTGGCTATGTTCTTGCATTGTCAGATTCCTAGGCCCCCGAGCATTGCACAAAGTATTCAAAGTGCTGCCATAGCATTTGGGCAGCTGCATATTGTCAAAACAGTTGACACTTAATTAGCATGTGTGAGCTACTCAGAAGCAGCCTGAAAGCTACCGGTAGCTCATCATCAACCTGCTGGAGACCCCTGTATGTCGACTATCTGAAAGCTAAGGGGAAATATATTGTATTCTCTGGCATCGTTTATTTACTGAAAATACAATGCAGAAAATAATTTGATTGAGGGAAAGACCATTACATAAGTTATTAATAAATCACTCTTTGACAACTTTTAATCAACTAAATAAATAACATGAAAATACAGTTAAATATAGTTTTTATATACGTATTAGCCTTTGAGAGTATAAATGTAAACAAAAATTGCTGAAAACTACAGAGAAGCGTGAATTGTTGTCACTATTTTGAAGATCTACCCGTGTCAGGTAGTCCTTCTTAGAGAATAGCATAGGAGAAACCCCCTTGGTTTCATTTTCCTTAACATTTTTAGTGCCAGCAGCATCAGTAACCAGGGCCAGACTGGCCATAGCAGGCACCGGGTTTCATCCAGGTGGGCTGCCAGGGTGGGGGCTGGTTTTGGCAGCAGTGAGATGGTAGTAGTGCTTCCAACTAGTACCCGCCCCCTGTGGTGGCCGGCAGAGCTGTTTGCCAGGGCCGGTTACAGTTCCCAGTCCGCCCGTATCGGTAACAGTTGTATGTCACAATATTAACTGCTCAAATATCGAGCTACTGATTAAAGAAGACCATAATAACACCTCCTGAAATGTCATCACGTTAAGGGTAGATATGATGTTATTAACTCTCCTTGGCAATATTTTGGGCGTATACATTATAGTCATGATATATCTCTTGGTTGATATTTTTTCTGTGATACTGTGATACAGCCCGCTGGTATTTGCGGGAGTTTAAGCTATTGGCATTGTAAATGACAATGCCTTTTATTTATGTGTTTTTATAACCAACACACATATGAAAGGCATTGTTATTTATAATGCCAATAGCTCAAACTCTTGCAAATGCAAGACCACTTTAATGGTGCCCGCACCCCTTTCTTTAGACACTGCTCGCCCTATTCAGGATACAGTGAGCAGCGTCTAAAGTAAGGGGTGCGGCAAAAATTAACGTGAAAGCATGGTATGGGGCACTTTCCCGAAAAATAAAAAAAATAAACAAAGGTTCGGTTGCACAGCTGCTAAAGGTAAAGCAGACCACGCTGGAAAATTAAATACATAAGAAAGCGCGTCCGCTGTACTTAAAGCGGACCGCACTGCAAATTAAATAAATAAATAAGCATAACCGCTATAATTAAAGCAGACTCGCAGCCATTACTATTACAAATATAAAAGCGTGCTGCCTTGTAGGATAGCACGTCATGGGTCATTAAAGAAAACAGTGCTCAAAGACTAGATAAAGCAGACCGTGTAACAACACAAATAAAAAGTCCATTCCTTATGGGAGGTTATAAATACAGACAAGGCGGTACCAAGGACGGACTACTAAGCCTATTTATCAATCAAAACTAAAGATTTTGAAAAGACAGTAATAGGAGCCATTTGAAAATATGGGCAGGAAATGTGTGGAGCTTGTATTCCATACCTCAATATAGCATGCCTCGCAGAGCAGCGCATGCGCTGCCCAGGCTCGACCTAAAAAACAGAGTGGTTTCAGAGTGTTACATGGTCATTTTCTGGCAGACAGGTCTTGAGTTCACTATTTCAATATGGCAACCAAAACATGTTACATTTCTAAGTTTTACAGCGTCAGTACTAGTAAAACAAAGATTCAGAAACATTAAAAAAAATCCTGCCTATATGTAACTGGTGCGATCATCAAAAACACAGTATTTTTATTGTAACTGTAATTACAATTACAATTATTTTTATGATACTAACCGATTTTCTAATGGTTTTCTGTGAAAGCCAACGCAATCAACCAGCATTTCTTTACGTAACATAACAATGGTACATAGCGCATAAAATGGTTTGAAGCAAATTCAAAAGGATTCAAATCCCAAATGGAGATTCAATTGCTCTTCACAGGGCAGCATATCCCAGCAACTAACATTAGCCATATGGAATTCATTTTTCAATCTCACAACAAACAATGTTTAGCTGTCTGTTGTTGAAACCTATTGTGTACCATACAGAGAGTGGGCTTTGGATCATCCCACTGCTTATCATTAGTTGACGTTCTTGTCAATCTCATTTGATTGCTTCTTATTTAATGGCATTTCTTCCTCTTCTTGGGCCCGATTCACAGAACTAATCTGAGACAAAATCCTAAACTTACTACTTTTGGTATTCACAGAAGGCACTTACTACTTTTGGTATTCACAGAAGGCACTTACTACTTTTGGTTAAATGTACTAGTAAAGTTAGTCTACTACTTTAAATCCCTTCTGTCAATACCAAAAGTAGTAAGTTTAACCAAACGTAGTAGGTTTAACCAAAAGTAGTAAGTTTAACCAAAAGTAGTAATTGCATTCAGTGAATACCAAAAGTAGTACGTTTAGTATTTTGTCTCAGATTAGTTCTGTGAATCGGGCCCCTTGTGTTTATCCCACTCGTGTAGCATACCTTTTTACCATCATTTAATTGGATTACTGTATCCTTCAGGGGCCCCACATCAGGATTTTTTAAAGTTTATTTTGTTCTTGCTTAGTGGGCCTGGCAGCTTCAATTTGCTACTATAACAATCCTTTCTAAATTATACTCTTTTGTGCACGTTGTATATGTGTTTAATTAACTGCTTCAGCATGAGTGTCCAAAATCTTGGAATGGTAACTTTAAAAATACATTTCCACCACAGCATCATGATTCATATAACTCCATGTGAGTTAATGTTTGTTCATTTATACTTCAACACTCTTGGGGCGACCGTAGCATTAAAAAGCATATGTCCACTTGCATAATGACTCATGCACATGTGTACGTTATCATGCTGGATCTTTATTAGGTCGAGCCTAGAGTCAGAAAGCATGCGCTGCTCTGCGAGGAATGCTGTAATCCCTTAATGGGGTTTGAACACACCCTCACACGCCCACTGATATTTCATTGGTTGCTTGGTCTGCCTTTAGAAATGCCATTGCTTTTGTTGTTATTGCTGATACAGTGCAGCATAGGCAATTACTATTTTCAGTTTCATTTTGCAAGTGCTAACCAGCATTGAGAGAAATCACTGGCAAAGCCAAAAGGCTTGATTTATTGGCTTTGCCTGTGCTTGTTTTTAATGGGGCACAGAAGCAAACACCACCTCTCTCTTTTACAGACTGTTGATGATGTTCTACTAGTCATTCAAGGGATGAAGTACCATATTGATCATCAGCGATTCCCTGAAAATTGAATTTCTATGGAAGAAGAACTGACAGGTTTAACAATATGTCAGATAACTGGACCCTAATCAACATACTTTATGAATAGCACTTCCAGCTTTCAAACTGAGCATATTTAGGCAACACCCTAGAGGGAAGGCTGTCCACTTGTGTCAAGGTTGCAGCAATTATCACATGATCACATGCAACAATATGCAGCAAGGTTAGATGAAGAAAAGCGAAGGAACTTGTGAACAATGTCACCCAAAGACTTCAAATAGATATGAAATCTCTATAGACTCCACAGCAATGTCTTGGAACCTTGAAGGTAAGGAGATTTCACCTTAAAAAAAGACACTAATTATAAAAGTGGAAAGACACAAACTTTGACTTACAACATAGAAGATATGTGAGGAGCTGGTTTCAACTCACTCTCTCTGTATATCTTCAAATGTATCTATTTCAGAATTTATTAACAGATATAAATGATGCCAAATAATGTAGCAAGAGGTATTAGAATAGATAAGGCCTTTCAAAAACTGCACACAGCCAAAAGGATAGTACACCCTGAAAGTTTGTTCAACATTCGTCCTCATTATATGCTAACAACAAAGCACCATGCTTACAGCATAGAAACAGTACAGCTTGACCAAGGAAATAAAGAAAGAGACAGGGTGTTATCAGTTTATAAACGCATTAGGAGTCTGGCTGTTACTCTAAACTACCACTTAGACAAGATGCATGTAATTTACGTGCATAGAGAACCAACTAGAAAAGCTACTACAGGGTCTCAACAATATCACAAAAAACCTAAACATATGTTCAATTCCTACCCAGCACCCTCACTCCCTCCAGGGCCGGCTTTAGCACTGGCAGCGCCCTGTGCGACAGGCTTTTTTGGTGCCCCACTTCCCCCAATAACCTCACTCTACACAGATTTCCTCACTGCCACCCTCCAACAGGGCCCCTCATCTCTTCATAGATCCTGTCTCACATGCGTTTCATTTGATTTATAGTGCTACTCACACATACCAAAGTAGAGAGATTCAGAGCACTTTACATCAAACACACACACATTCTACAGAAACAATGCAAATGGGCGTTATGGGAAATGTTACAAAAGACAATGGGGATTATATTGTGTAGGACTCGCATGACATCCGAACCTGTAGGCAGTATATTTTCAGTATTTGGTCTTGAAAAGCACAAACTCACGATTTAAAATGTACCACAGTAGCTGGGACGGGCTTTAGTTGAAAGAGTACATTTCTACCCAAACAAACCATTTTTAGCTACATTAGTATAATGAAAGAATAGGGAAAAAATTAGAATCTAACTGATATCACGCAGTGTACATGCATCTGAATTCTTGAACGACAGATCAAAGATCTCTGTGCTATACTAGAATGGAAACTTATGAGCAGCAAGTAACAAAAGAATCTCTCCGACACATGCAGTGACACACTGAGCTATCCAAGTAAAATACAGTTCTGTGATCTGCAGGGCACCCCTTCTTTCCAGCAGGCACATTAACCCTCTGTGCTACTTTATGGTGAGCAAAATCAAGTGAAAAGTCTGCTGGCTCAAACTTTGTGTGACAATAGCATCTTACATTTATTAGTAATATCTGTGCTTTCAGTCAATTTTTATGAGGGCAATTTTGTATTCTACTGTTTGAAGATAGTGAAAATAAACTTCAGGAGGCATATTTTATTGGCGTTGTGGGAGGTCACATTTTATCAAATATTTTCTAAAGCAAGGGAGGCCAAAACTTTATGTCTCCCTTAGACGTCATCCATCAAGTCAAAATGCGTTTAACTTTTTTGTACAGTTATGTAATTGCAGTCTGACTTTTTGTAGCTTTAATGCACAGCTTGAAAAATATCTGAAAACTGTGCCAACTAAAACATAACTTTCAAGAAAGCTTTTCTCGTGCTTCCATTTGCGAATTATTGAAATGGAATTCAAAAAGATGTTGTTGATGTCACGTAAACACTCTGATTGGATTTTAGACAATTCAAGCGACCAAACTGACCTTTAATGCAGTGTCGAGAGCGGAGCTACCTTTGCGTGCCACTGCTAATTTTATCATGGAAAGGGACACAGCTCCAATTACGCAGGTACTCTGTGATCTTGTAAGGGCACAGCAATTGTGGAACGCTGGCCGGCACTAAGGCCACATCATCCATGACGGCGTGAACTGTTGTGTCTGTCTTTCATTTTGTCGAGGATCAATGTTGTGGAAATCAAAGAGCCAGGGTTTTGGCGCCCCCTCCTCTTGGCACCAGGTGAAGTGGCACCGGTCGCACCACCATAAAGCCGGCACTGACTCCCCCCCTACAAGCAGCAGCACACAACTCCTAAGACGAGCGAAGACACAACCATGCACTGGACCACAACAACTCTCGACAACAAAGCTCAGAGTCCTAAAAGAATGACCCCACCCCGATCTCATTGAACGAGGCGGCAGAGCTATCCAAAGCCAACAAGCTGGCATTTAATAGGAACAACCTCTCCACAAAAATCTACTAGGGAGTGGGGACTAGGGAAAAGCCCCACACCAATGTCAACACCAGACCACCAGCTTACCTTGACAATACCCCCCTGACGTCTTCCCCCCAAAATCTTATTAACTCCAGAGTGACCAAATGCATGCTCATAAACTGCAGATCCGCAACCAAACATGCAACAGAACTAGCAGAAACAATCTTGAATCACAACATTGATATTGCATTCATTACAGAAACATGGCTAAGTGATTCCTCTTACCGAATCATGGAAATACTAGTCCCAATGAGATTCTCTGTCATTAGGAAAGACAAGAAGGACCACCACGGTGGAGGCTTCGCCATTATACATAAGAACAACATCATCGTGGGTGAAACGGACACCTTCTCCTACAATACATTTGAATATATCAGCACCACCATAAGGAAGAAAGGAACATAACAATGAACTGTCACCTTCTCTACCATCTCATCCACCGGGTAGCGCATTATCCTTTGGCGAACACCTAGAAGATATGATAGCACACTGCTCCCTCTCACACACCAACAACATCATTCTAGGTGACCTCTACCTTCACAGGAACGATAAAAGCAACACCCTAATCCAATCCCTAAACGACCTATTACTCAGCAACAACCTCTCCTAGGCATTTCAATGGTCAACCCCACATTAAAGGCTCAACCCTGGATGCCATCATAGCTCAGGAAGAAACACTAACCATTGACAGTATCCTCCCTGTTGAGTGGTTGTGTCACCACACCATCTTATTTCACTTCAACAAAGTATCTCCACTCCCAACTTGTATGCAACAATCCCTCCTATGGAAGAGAAACATTAGACAAGTTCCTCTACAAGGCCCTGAAGAAAGAATGGCGTCTCTACTACCCCCATATCAGAGAACCTCTCAACAACTGAACTCATCACCCACTACAACTCAACAATGTCACCATCCTGGACCAAGTAGCCCCTCTGAAACTGAAAAAGGTGAGAAACACTCCCTCAAGTTCCTCCTTCAATAAAGACCACAACACTGGAAGAAGACAGCTCAGATCAGCCAAAAGACTCTAGCGGACAAATCCATCCACAGCCCACCTTGACCAGCTCAGGAGGGAACTCAGACAATACAAAAAGCACATCATGAATGAAAATTAATGAATGAAAAGGCTTCTTCTTCTGCAACGATTTTGATAAGGCCAAACCATGCCCAAAAGAGCTTTTCAACAAACCTCCAAGCCAACCCTAAAAAAATCTTTGATATCCAAAGATTGATGTGAAAAATTTGCCACCTTCTTCAATGAAAAATCACGTGGATCTAGCTCTTCTTCAATCACAACCAGCCCTCCAATGGGGACACCCATCCCAGAAATGAAGATAACAACCCTCTTCTCAAGCCACACCCTCCTCAGCAACGATCACCCCACAGGACAACACTGAATGCATTCAAACCCTAGGGTCCCACTTAAGCCAGAGAAGCTGGAAGGTTTCCAACCCACTCACAGAAGCAGACATATCTTCTATGTTGGCAGCATCCAAAGCCTCCACCCACTTTCAGGACCCACTCCCAGCCTCCCTGGCAAAAAATCTCAACCATGCCCTAACACCCATCTGGACCAAGATAATAAAATTTAAACTAGAGTGATGCCAGACTGTCTCAAACTCGGTTAAGTCACACCAATAATCAAAAAACAGGGAGCAGACCCGAACGATCTCAATAAATTCAGACCAGTTTCCAATCTCCCCTTCCTAGCAAAAATCTAGAGAGATGTGTTCTCGCACAACTTGACCAACACATCAAAAACAACAAACTCCTAGACCCCCACCAATCGGGCTTCAGGAAATGATGCAGCGCAGAAACAGCCATTCTGAACATAATAGATTACTTATACAAGTCCATGGATACAGACCAATGCTGCCTACTCATTCTCCTAGACCTATCAGTAGCCTTCAACACAGTCGACCATAAGCTCCTCTTGGATTAACTCCAAAACAGAATTGATGCAGACGGGATGGTGCTACGCTGGTTTGCGTCCTTCCTACATAACCATGCTCAAAAAATAAAAATAGACAATCAGACCTCTGATACGACAGCGATAACCCGGGGGTCCCCCAAGGTTCTGTCCTCTCGCCCACACTATTCAATATCTACATGGAACCTCTCACTGCCATCCTCAACCAAGCAAACATCCCCTTCCATTTATATGTGAATGACACCCAGCTCTACATTGAAATCGCCTCGCTAGAAGACAGTCACCGATTAAATGCCACCCTCAAAGAAGTCCAACACTAGCTATCTTGCAACCACCAAAAACTCAACCAAGATAAAACAGAAATTCTACTCATATCAAAGAAAGTGCACCCCCCCCCCCCCAGATGCTAGAATGGATAAACTCCATAGGTCCTCTCAACTGCTCTCTATCAATAGCCGACTCTGTAAAATCTCTAGGGATCACTCTGGACTCCAAAATGGTAATGAAAGATCATATTAAGAATAGTGTGAAGAGTGCATTCTACAACCTGAAGCTTCTGAACAAAGTTAAGCCATACCTACTACAGGAATATCGCAAATCTGCCTCACAAGTGCTGCTGCTGTCTAGATTGGACTACAGGAATGCCACCCTCACAGCACTGCCAAATCCCACCTTGCATCCATCAGAACCACTCTCAATGCAGCAGACAGAATGGTCACAGGAATCAAAGAATTTGGACACATCTCCCCAATCCTGAAAGAACTGAAATGGCTCCCGACTGAAGCTGGCTGCAGCTGCAGTTTCAGAACAGCTTGTTTTACCCACAAAGCCCTGCACACTGGAAAACCAACCTACCTCGCTTCTGAGCTCAAAAGGGCAGGACAGACAAGAAACCTCAGAAGCTCAAACACCATGCTCCTCATCCTGCCAAAAGCCCACAAACAAAAGTCTGTCTTGCTCCTTCTCAAGCAATGCCACCAAAATCTGGAACTCCATACCAATACATATCAGGACCAACCCCTCCTTATGCTTCAAAAGACAGTTAAAGGATCTCCTCCTCAACCAGTATCTCAACTAGCAGATCAATAATCGCCAAACGAGATAGCATCTCTGCCCTCAACTCTCCCTGGATCCCCCTCCCCTATATCTCTTCCCCTGTGCTCAACCACTGACTTGACTTGTTCTGACTTATCTGATTTGATGTAAAAGTATACTGATGTACAGTGCTCTGCTACACTCAGGTCTTGCTAGCGCTATATAAAACTCTTAAATAAATAAAATGTTGGTTGTGCCAGATGTGAGAACTCACTATACCCGCTGGGTGGAAAGACACAATTACTTTTCTGGTGAGTTAATAGCATGGGCAATGTGTGTTGTGTATTGCATGGTGTACAGCGCTACTGATGATGGGGGTTTGCGAGGTGATTGGCTGTCCCCCCGAGATGAGTGAAGATGCACGAAGAGATTCTCACTGGTATATGGAGACCGCATGTTTTTTCTAAATGTATGAATGATTGATGGATATGTATCTCAATAGTGTTCTACGTAACAAGCTCCAGTTTTGTGAGGGGTGGGTGAGCATCACCATCATTCTTTACATCATTTGTGATCAAGGTTGCTGAAAAACCGAGATAGCTTTTTTTTTAAACAAAACTTTTATAAAGCCAAACTCATTTGGTATGTACCATATGACTTTCCTTGTACCTCTTGTGTGTAGGAGGTTTGCGCAGAAGGTGCACCAGGACCTGGACCAAATTCAAAACTTTCATATAATTTACCCGCAAGTAGCGATCATGCTCCTCACTTGACATTGTAGCTACTGATAACCTGGTTCAAGTCAATGTGTTCTGTCAGGGTTTTGCCTAAATTGTAGGCAACCTGCACTCGGAGCGCAAGTGAACATTGTCACTTCATTCTGCTTGCAATAGCAACAGTTAGCATTGTGTGCTCTCATGATGCTCCAGGAAGGGTTTGGCCAATCATAAAATCGAGTCAATGCAACCCAACCATAAAGAAGTCAGTACACATACCCATAGAGGGAAAGCATGCCTGGTGCACTGTTCTATCTAAAAGTCTGCTTGAAGCTCTTTCTTTATGATATCGACACAAAATAGTACATTGTAGGCCTCTAACCTTGTTTTTGCTTTTGAAATATGCTGAGGGAATTGGCTCCTGATATTATTGGGAGCTTTGGAAAGAGCAGTTTCCTGCATGTAGTACACTAATAGACCAAAATCCGGACTGCATAAACCAAACTTAAGCCTACAGATAAAGAACTGGATGCTGAATTGCCACGTACGGCATGATAAAAAACCATGGTGAGGCAAAAGAGCTACTTTGAAAAAATGTATGGGTGCAAAACATAGTGGCATTGTTTAGTTCAGGCAAATTATGCACCTTTCATTATCCAGTTCAAAGCAAAGGGCAAAACATGACAAATGCATCATTTAGCTCTAGGAAAAACTAGTCTCACACAATTACACAGTGTCATTTATGCAATATTGCCATTGGAGGCCAAACCCTCCCAAAAGTCAGTGTTGCTCTAGTTTTACAAACCTTGCATCGTAAAAATAAACTCTTGACTGTACTCTGGCAGATTGTGCTGGGTTGCATCTGAGAAACAAGCCTTCACTCTGGTTTGTTCTCAGGTTTGAAGTTGGAATGTAGATGTAAGTCAACATATCATACCATTTCGAATAAAAAACAATGATGTTAATCATAAAACAGTAGTTCATTTTTAGTTGCTTGTTTAATTAGTAAATTATTGGTGAAAGTAATTTATCTATAAAGATAACCTCCTTTCCTGGAAAACACCTGATGCACAACAAGCAACATTTTTGTGAAGAATTTGCTGAATCAATCAATCAATCAATCAATCAGGAAATTTGTAGAGTGCACTATCACCCGGGAGGGTCTCAAGGCGCTGGGGGGGGGTGCTGCTACTGCTCGAATAGCCAGGTCTTGAGTAGCCTCCAGAAGGTTAGTAGGTCTTGGGTCTGCCGTAGGAGGATGGGGAGGGTGTTCCAGGTCTTGGCGGCAAGGTAGGAGAACGATCTGCCACCGGAGGTCGCTCTTCGGATGCGGGGGACGGTAGCGAGGGCGGGGTCGGCAGAGCTGAGCTGGCGGTTCGGAGTGTAGAAGGTGAATCGTCTGTTGAGGTATGCTGGCCTGGTGTCATGGATTGCCTTGTGTGCGTGGATGCGTGGTAGAGGTGCTTAGTTTATTCATTCTCTTTGGAAGTGTAGTGTGCCTTTTGTCTATTAGCTCTCTGACTGATGCAGGGTCATTTACATTTACATGCAGCACCTGGAACACGTCATGCCTGATGCTGTCAGAATAGAAAGTTTACAGCTGGATGTATACCTGTGCGATCGTCCTTTCAGTTCACTGCTCCCCAGTCCTGACCTCTTTGCCCGTCATGCCACTCTCACCATTCAATACCTATCAACTGTCCATCATTGAGTCGGCCTCATCCCCAAAACAATACTGCATCATATTCTTTATCTTTCACCCCTTGTCATGCACACCTTCGACTTATCTGTACACCCGTCGTACTCTGCTCCATATCACAATGGTTTCTTTGAGCACCCTTTCTTGACACATAGTAGCTTCCTGCCCCAAGCATCGTCATGGGGAAACAGCAAATACCACGACCGCTGAGCAACAAGTTGCCTTTGCAACGTAGGCAGAACAATGAATGCATCTGAACCACGCATTCCATTTACAATGCAAGTCTTTACAACGACATGCGTTAGGCAAACCAGCTAAGGACTTTAAAGTTTAACACTTTCCCTACTGTTTCAGGGACTAGAGTTGGAATAGTAAATTATACTATTCCAAAGTCTAGCACCCGCCTAAGTCAAGTCATTGTAATGACTTGCATTGTAAATGGAATGTGTGGTTCAGACGCATTTGTTGTTCCACCCTCGTTGTTAAGGAACGCGTGGGAAAGGAAAGCGTGGTTGTGTCATATAACCCAAACATCTGTTGGGTTGTTGGGTGTGAGGCCCTTTGCATGCCGATGTCCTGATTACCATTGACTTTGTGTCCGCCCTACATTTGTTCTGTTCATGCATAAAAAAAAAAGTCTTCTCCAGAAATCAAAGAGGGAACATGCAGGTACACTTCAAACTTGTAATACCTCCTGCAAGGTGTATTTTATCACTGATGGTGACTACAAACTAGATAAATCATCTAATATATATGCCTCCATCAGAAACACACTCATAGGTTTGAACTTCGTGAGGGTGTGCAAAATCACGTGATTTTCTCCTCTGAAATTCCATGACCGTTTTGCCAAGTGGTTTGCAGGTATTTTGAGTCACTTTTTTACTCAAACACTTCTCTTGGGTAAAAAACAAAAAACTAAATTCTTTCAAGATAGTGTCAGGAGACTGGTAGGATCTGAAGATGTCCCTCGAAGAGACATTTTCTGTGCAACCCAACCTACCTTCTAGTATCTTGGGAGACTTTTCAATGTGAAGTTCTGCAAACTCGTTTTAGTATGACACATTGTTATAACCTGGTCCCGGTTTCCCTTTCCCTTTCCCCCCCACTCTTTTCCTCCACTAGTGGGTTTGTCCGTATTTGGAATGTTGGTGGCTGAAGCTCTGTTTAGAACGTTGGAGAGAGACGAGTAAAGGCTGAAGGGTCCACTACTAATAAACCTGCTCTCCTCATCCTTCCTGACTGGAGACGTCTTTATTACTACATATTATTTGGCGACGATTGTACTCACCGTGCTGGGGACGGTCTGGACCCTTCCCCCAGTTCCGTTCTGCCTTCGAGGAGCCTCCCGGTCGCAGAGTCCCGTCAAGCCTCCTGGGTTCAGTGTCCGTATTTCCACCTCATTGTCTAGCCAGCGGATGGTGTTTTCTTGCTGTTTCGTGAAGTCTTACTCCTGGTCATGCGAGGGTGCTGATTTTGCTGCCTGTTCTCACTTCCTCTTCAAGAGCTTGGAGGTGCTGGTGTCCGGAGTGTCCAGTCAGAAGCTATTTTTGTGCTGGGTCGTGTACTCCGTTGGAACGACTCTGCGTCTGAGGTACCAAGGGTGTTTGAGGTGTGTGTTCCTGTCAGCGCTGGAGCGTCTGAGGTGAGCCTGTCGGCGTGGGAGTTTCCGTTTCTACAGGGACCATTTACCAAGTGTTCTGCCTGCTGAGAGCTGTTCCGCTGTCACTTGTTTTATGGAGAACGCTCCGTAAGGAGACACTGCTTTGGGTCCTGATAGTTTGCCTGCTGGTAACATTTCTTCACGGAGGACGCTACTTCAGGAGACACTGCTCCTCATTTCTTCGCCGCTTCGGCTCCACCTGCTGGCCATAAGTGTTTTTGCTCACAACATGAACGAGAAAGAGCTTATTTCGTTTTAAATCGTTGACTAGCTCAACATTTTAAACTCTAGTTTGACCTTGAATTAGCCTTGCCTTTCATCGCCTCTGTGTGAGGGGAAGGGTGGGGGCCATCCAGGTTTTACCATTAGCAAAATTATTTGGGTAAACTGCACTACCCCTCACATTCTCTATTTTGGAGCTGTTTAATCTTTCCTTTCTCCTATTTCCTGTTTTTCCATTTTCTTTATCTCCTGGCATTTTTTTTTTCTTCCTTTTCTTTCACCTTTCGCTAGGTATCTGCCTTCTCATTTCCCCCTTCGCTCATAACAATGTCTGCATTCGCAATGTCGCAACCTCCTCCATTCCTTGATGAGAGGGGTGATCCAGCAGTTCCATGGAAAAAGTGGGTAAACTTATTTGAATCATACCTTATTGCTATTGGGGGTGACAGATTTTCTGCGGTGCGTAAACAACATGTCTTACTACATAATCTGGGCAAACAAGGGAGAGAAATTTTTGATGACCTACCTGATGCTATTGTTGACAATGTAAATGTAGAAGCAGTGGGTGAGGGTGATGTACAACGTGATGTGTATCAATTAACGTTAATTAAATTGGAGGCACAATTTGGTGACAAAATTAATATTGTCTTAGAACGTCACAAATTTTTCTTGCGCATTCAAGGGAAAAGTGAGAAAGTGATAAATTACATAGCTGCTTTGAGAGGGTTAGCCTCTACATGTGAATTTGGTACGTTAACCGAGTCTCTAATCAGGGATCAGTTAGTAAGATGTACTAGCAACAAGAAAATTCAAGAAAGACTTCTAGCAGAAGCCCCAGATTTGAAACATGCGATTGATATCGCCAAAAGCATTGAACATACAGCGTACTGCATGAATGAAATGAAGGAAGCTGTTGAGGTAAAACAATTTGCTGAGAGCAGTGTCCACAAAATAGTTAACAAAGACATCAAGCATAAACTCCCAGCTGCTGGTCCAGAAGTACACGCTGCAGCGGGTAACAAACCCAAATAATACAGGTGTGGGAATCCCAACCATATGGCCAACAGCATGAATTGTCCTGCAAGGGGTGTCGTATGTAGCAAGTGTAAGAAGAGGGGTCATTTCTCCAAAGTGTGTCACAATGCTAAAACTAATGTCACCCATATGATAGGGAGTGATTTAGAGCCACAACCCATTAGTGAAGATATAGTTTTTCAAGTAGCCAACTTTTCAGAAGGTAATAGCACTATATACCCGAAATGTGAAATTTTGTTGGACAGTGTTAAGTACGAAGTTTACGCTGATTCTTGTTCCCCATACACTCTTGTAAATGAGGCTACTTTTCAAGCTAATTCAGGAACGCGAGCATATAAACTCCTGCCGCCTGACATCAAACCAGGGGGGTACAACCAAGATCCTATACCACTGGTGGGGATGCTACTTATGAACATAGACTTCAAAGATAGATACACTGTGGGGAAAGTCTACATCACAAAGAACGGGTCTAACCTACTTGGATGGAAACACCAAAAGGATTTGGGGATCAAGTTAGACCCTAACGCACCTGAACCGGTGTACCTGATCGACAGATCCAACGTGGGGAGAGAAATATGCAACAAATTCCCTGAGGTGTTTACGGATGAATTGGGACTCCTAAAAGGTTTCCTTCACAAAATCAAACTTAAGGCAAATGCTACACCCATCGTTCATAAACCAAGATCCATTCCACTCTTGACAAGAAAGCCACTCAAGAAGGAACTGGACAGATTGGAAAAGTGCAAGATCATAGAGAGAATTGAGAGTTCTGAATGGTTGGCGCCCATTGTAGTAGCAGCCAAAGGAGGAAACAAAGGAATCCGTCTATGTGTGGACCTCAGGGATTTAAACTCTAATATTTGGGTGGACAGACACCCCCTCCCCAACATAAATGAAATGCTATCTGCAATCCACGGGGCAAAAGTTTTTACGGTGTTAGACCTATCTTCAGCATACCACCAGGTTGCCCTCCATCCGGAGTCGAAACCTCTCACCTCTTTCATAACCCCACATGGGGCATATCAATTTTCCAGGTTACCTTTCGGATTGGCGTCGGCGGCAGCAGTATTCCAACGCATCATGCAACACATTCTGCTAGGTCTGGGAAAAGTTCTTTGCTTCCAAGATGATATCTTAATCCACGGTTCATCCTCTGAAGAGCATAATAAAAATTTAGAAGCGGTGTTGACCCGACTCAGTAAGGCAGGTTTTACCACTCAAAGGGATAAATGCAAAATTGGAGTGGATTCGGTGGTCTATCTTGGTCACAACATATCAAGCGAAGGAATCAAACCCAAATCCAATTTGGTAGATGCCGTAATGCTAGCCCCAGAGCCCACCAACAAAGAGGAGCTCAAATCATTCCTGGGCCTGGCGGAGTATATGGCTAAGTTCGTTAAAAACTTTGCTGACCATGTGCAGCCCCTCAGAGAGTTGCTAAAGAAATGTTCCAAGTTCGAGTGGAATCAGGAGCATCAGTCAGCTTTCACACTCATCAAGAAGGCAATCGCGGATGCCCCTATTCTGGGTGCTTTTGACCCCAATGCCAAGACCACGCTTACCACGGACGCTAGCACGAAGGGTCTAGGAGCAGCTCTAACCCAGAAAAAAAATGTACAAGAGTCTGTGATAGCGTTCGCGTCCAGAACATTGAGAGACGCTGAATTAAACTACTCCACGGTGGAAAAAGAGGCTTTGGCTTGTTACTGGGCCATAAACCACTTTAAGTATTTCTTGTGGGGTATCCCATTTGTGTTGAGAACGGATCACAAACCTTTACTACCGTTATCCTCCACTAAACGGCTGGAAGGTACTACTCCGAGAATAGCGAAGTGGGTGCTGAGTCTTCAAGGGTTCAACTATTCCATGGTATACGTCCCAGGAAGTGATAATAGGGTAGCGGACTGTCTTTCACGGCTACCTGTGAACGGGGGTGATCCGATGCAAAATCCACCGGAGGAGACGATCTTATGGGTGGAGATTCCTGCCATCAATCGTAAGGAGTGGGAGGAATCCTTAAGGGAGGACAGCGTTCTGATTGCATTGAAGAACATGATTCGCACAGGATGGCCGGATAACAAGTCTGAGGTGCCGGAACCTATCCATCAATTCTGGCTAGTGCGTGATGAACTATCCATCGTAAGTGAGCATATTTGCAGAGGAAGTAAAATCATCCCCCCTAAGAATATGTATGAAAGAATAATTCAGATTGCACATGAGGGTCACCCAGGGAGGAGCATGACCAAAAGCAAAATCAGGCAGCACTACTGGTTCCCGGGTATGGATTCAAGAGTGGAGGAGCAAGTAAAGAACTGCACCGCGTGTGGTTCCAGCGACAAAACCAAAGTGGTTCGCAAGTCACCGCTGATTCCAGTTGAAGTCCCTACCATACCATGGGCAAAATTGGGGTTGGATATAATCGGTCCCCTCAATCTGCTGAACCAATCTCAGAGGTTCATGTTCGTTCTGATTGACTACCACTCTCATTGGATTGAAACGAGACTGGTACCCTCCATCACAACGGCGGTACTGTTAAGTTTCCTGAGAGATACCTTCGCCAAGGAGGGCATACCAGAAGTCATAATAACGGACAATGGGGTCCAATTCGTTTCTGAAGAAATGAAGCAGTTTATGACCACACTGTCTATCACTCATATCAAGTCACCACTCTACTGTCCCAAGGCCAATGGGCTAGTGGAAAGAGCAAACAGGATGATAAAGGACACCATTCAGCTTGCATTGAGCTCTCAGGTACCAGTGGAAGAGGCCATTAGGAAGATGCTGTGGTCAAACCATACAACTCCCAATGCGGTCTCGGGAGTGTCACGTTTGTCTCACTCAAAGGTAGGAACCCCGGTTCTAAACTTACGCCTAACTGGCTTAATGGAGGAACTCCTGTATGGGTGGACAGAAACTATGTGGCTGAGAAGACTCAGAAACACCAACAAGAGTACAAACTCAGGTATGACAGCCGATGGGGAGTGGCTACAAAAAAGTGGAGAGAAGGCCAATGGGTGGTGGTTAAGAGGCCCTCTCTATCTAAATCCAAGATCTCCTCATTTTCCAAACCGCTGAGGATAACAAAGGTCTACAACAATGCTGTAATGCTAGAAGATGGGGGCACGTGGAGCATGGATAACATAGCGGGGTGCCCAAGCACAGTCGGTACCAAGCCAACATACGGGAGTGACCAGAGCCCGGCTATGCCCTGTAGTGAGGAACCCAAAATTACCAGAACACGTAGACCCCCAAGTTGGCAATCAGACTACAAAATGGGACCTTAACCCATTCAAGGGCCTTTGGCCTCCCATCCCTAGGCGGGTGGGACCCAAGGGATGAATTGTTACAGTATTGTTTTTAGGCTGTTGTCTATCTTGTTTTGCATCTTGCTTTGGGGGATGTTTTTCTCTAAAGGTACTATGGGGTCAAAATGTATCTTTTACAACTGTAAGTGTATTTTGGTACGATATGTTTACGGTATAACTTTGCTGTTTATTGCTCTGTCCCGCAGGGAGATGTGTTATAACCTGGTCCCGGTTTCCCTTTCCCTTTCCCCCCCCTCTTTTCCTCCACTAGTGGGTTTGTCCGTATTTGGAATGTTGGTGGCTGAAGCTCTGTTTAGAACGTTGGCGAGAGACGAGTAAAGGCTGAAGGGTCCACTACTAATAAACCTGCTCTCATCATCCTTCCTGACTGGAGACGTCTTTATTACTACACACATCAATACATTTTGAAAAATTCACAGACCGCAAAATTCTGGAATTTCACAATATTTGTGGGCATTATTAAAATTTCGCCCAGGCGTAGAGAAGATACCTCAGGGACTCTTTAAGGAAATACTGATCATCTCCTACTCAGTCCTCTTCATAATCACTCCTACACCCACATCAAGGGGTAGGAGTAACCATAAGGGATAGCCATCTGTGTGATTCTGATTGCACATTCGGTCCCATGTACTGTTAGAGGAAAGGCACCAGAGATGATACCAAGCGGGAAATGGTATCAAGCGGTGTCAGGGTTTCCCAGAAGAGTTTGTGAAGTACTCTCTGTATGCTTAACACGAACATAAGTATTGGGAAGCGTAAAGGTTGGATGACTTGTGGTATAAATGGACACTTCTCAGGAAGTATTTAAAGAATGATATGCACATGTATATATCCCTCCAGATTCTTGGAATATGTTGGTGAGGGTTTATAGGGGTAAGCGTGTCAGTCCAATTATCTCCATCTACTTTAGATAGTATAAAGTGCACCCTGAGTTTTCTCAGAATAATTTGTAAATGCTGCTCTACAAGTCCTCTGAAAGCTTTCCGAGAATCCTCGGAATATTCTGCAATAAGCATATCTGGCTAGGAGGTGACTGCTCTAGTCACTGGTGGAACACAGGATTGATGGCGAAGGTGAGAGGACAAGTGCCTGCAAGCATCCTCTCTTCCGAGGGAACGCGGCCTGCACGCGGCACGGCACCGCGAGGACAGCGCGCGGGTATAATTAGACCGTCTGCATCCTGAGGGAATAGCTTCTATACACACAAGCTGCTTTCGCTGAGCTTTTAACTCTCCCCAGCTGCTGGATAACAAAAGTGGCTTAATTATTTTTGTCACATTAATACGTAATTGGAAAAGGAAACTTCTGGTGCCAAGGAGAGGCCACCCATGGTACAAATTCTTGTTGAAGAGAAGACACACATACACTTTTGCAACAACACCCCCCCACCCCCACCCACCAAATGTATTTTATTCCCAGGCATGTTGTTTTTAACGATCGTATTTAAATATAGCCGCAATAAACAGTGCACTTGCTAATTGGTGAGCGGGGAATACACATTTACTACCAGTACTCCTATTTTTCATCTGATTTTTGTTTTCCATTTCGTTGGCAAATTCCTTATTCTGTGCGGGCCAATTTTTCGGTGCCAATTCCATTTTCGAAGCAATAAAAAACAATGACTATTTCAGAGCCTCCTCGCTAATGGATTACAGCGAGCTCTCGGAGGCGACAGCCTTGCATTTGCGCAGGTTAAACGCTTCTCCAAGAAATCCGAACTCCCGCTGCACTCAGAACACACCGGCGGCCTTTAATGAACTGGTGACGCGATCAATAACGCGCCAGACGTGGCCACGTGCCGAGCGTGAGGGAGGGCCGTCTCGGGCATCCGCAAAGCTCTCAGGTAATTTGGAGGTATTTTACAGTATTTTGTTTTTCATTTTCCAAACAGGAACGCTTTGGGGTGAAGCAATTACCCTGATATATGACTGGCTCTTTGATTGAATATAAAGATGCGGCCATGTCTGAGAAGGGAAGTGGCAATGTAACAACCTCCATTTGTACCCGCGGAGAGATAAAAACCTCTACCACCGCCATTTCCCAGAGTTTTTACCTGCAGGCAGCATCACGGTGCGGAGATCAATCTATGACACGCGTCTGCGGCGAGATTAATGTTTACTTGCGCCGCTTTTCATCGTACAGTCAATAAATTACCTGCCCCTCGACCAGAAATGGCCTGTTAAATTTAATTTTTCACTTTGCAATATCAGTTTTGAAAATGTGTCTCACAGCAATTTCTGAGGCAGGATTTGTTGATCTGTCTCCATTTTACTGTCTGGATGTGATTTGCATCGCCATCATGCAGCACTAGAGCACACTGCAATCAACAATATATGGCCCTGCAGAAGAGCGTTTTTCTGTGCTGGATTGGGTCTCGGTGGCATGCACCTCTTGTAGGACACCAATTGGCTGATTATTCTTTTAACAAGCAACTTCCAGCATTGCTCATTTCTGTTATGGTAAAAAACTGACTGAATTTATGAGGCCGAATCACACAATTTACTTGTCTGGCACCAATGCACGTTCTTGATAGTAAGGTGCGGCATTATTTGGTGTAAACGCTATACTATGAAAGCAGGTTTGCGGAGGTGGTAATGTGTGGCCAGAATGTTTGTGCATCAAGGTTGTGTTGTAAAGTGTTCTGTTATATTTTGTGCTATAGTTGTTGTGTTGCGTTCCCTTTGGGCTCTTTCATTGTGTTGTGTCCTGTTTTGTTGTTATTTTGATTTGCATTTCTTTCATTGTACTGTGTACTGTTGATTACATTTTTATTTATTATGTATTATTTTTTGCAGTTCAGCACAAAGGGCACTGGAGTACTTTACATAGGCACCAAATTAAACAACACAAGGTCAGATTATTATTTTTTTTTTTAGTCATGGAGAGATTAAGAGATTTGCCCAGAATCACAGGATGTTGAGCCAACGAATCAGGCTCCCCTCTTCCTCCGCTTTGACCTGAGCCTGGTTCCAAAGTTGGCAGCTCTGGCCATTAAACCAAATCTCCTCTCGTATTAAAGATGTCAACAAATGCTGCTATATTTTCAATCAGTGGCAGCACATTCCTTTAAAGCTTCGGGGACCAACAACCATTTACCTTCCTATGGTGCTAAAATAATGCCGCTCGAGTTCTTCACCTATTGAAGACGTTAGTCAGCCCAAAACTGTGACAGAGACCAGTCTTAAATTAGCACTTTCCGTGATCACTTAATGTGATTTGACCCTTAGCCTTCCTGTACAAGAAGGCTGTCCTAAATGCCCAGATGAGTAGGTCAGTGCACTCAAGAGAGTTACTACTGATCAACCGATTCACAAAACTCCCACTGATACATATGATACATATGCCTAAGTTCTATATCAGTTTCAGAAAGTATGTGCCGAAATGTACCTGTTCACATGTATTTCTGACATGCCTATTCTAGCTAAACAACAACGACCCCGCCGCCGCCAGAGCCAACCTGCACGAAGGGATGAAAGAGGTAGCCGAGTGGATGACGACCAGCCGCCTGAAACTGAACTCGGACAAGACGGAGGTCCTCATCCTGGGCTCCTCACCCTCCGCCTGGGACGACTCCTGGTGGCCTCCTGCCCTGGGCACCGCACCCAAACCGACAGACCATGCACGAAACCTGGGCTTCATCCTGGACTCCTCCCTCTCCATGACCAGGCAAGTCAACAACGTCTCCTCGGCGTGCTTCAACATCCTACGCATGCTACGGAAGATCTTCTGGTGGATCCCCACCGAGACCAGGAAGACCGTCACCCAGGCCCTCGTCACCAGCCGACTGGACTACGGCAACGCCCTCTACGCCGGTACCACCGCCAAGCTCCAGAAGAGACTCCAGCGGATCCAGAACGCCTCAGCCAGACTCATCCTCGACATCCCACGAACCAGCCACATCTCCGGACATCTGAGAGACCTTCACTGGCTCCCCGTCAACAAAAGAATCACCTTCCGCCTCCTCACCCACGCACACAAGGCCCTACACGACCAAGGCCCGAGCTACCTCAACAGCCGAGTCAACTTCTACGCTCCCAAACGCCACCTCCGATCAGCCAACGACGCCCTCGCCGCCGTCCCCCGCATCCGAAGAGCGACTACAGGAGGAAGGTCCTTCTCCCACCTGGCCGCCAAGACCTGGAACTCCCTCCCGACCGACCTGCGCCTGACCCAAGACCACCTCTCCTTCAGGAAGAAGCTGAAGACCTGGCTGTTCGAGCAGTAGCGGCACCCCCCCCATCCCCCCAGCGCCTTGAGACCCTACGGGTATGTAGCGCGCTTTATAAGTGTCACTGATTGATTGATTGAAACATATTATGTGCAGAAACCCATCTTGAATTGAATTAGCTTGAAAATGTGTTGGTAATTGAAGGCATTATTGGGTAATGATTATCCAAGACCTGCCATTCCTTACACTCCTGCTCTTACTGAATCACTTACAAATTACACTTCATTTTGGTTTATATAGTGAACCCCAGATAAATGTAGTGTATATTTTGTGTATCCCTACAAAGGTGTAGTCTTTTTTCTTTTACAATTTTTTATAGCGTGAACATTTGTCTAAGTTCATTAGAGCACTTTACACAAGAACCAGACAATGAAGGACCAATGAATGAAGCAGGCTGGCTGAGAGCTACTACAAGTAAGTATATTCAGGGCTTTAAGAGGGATGAAAAAACTAGGGGGTCTCTAAAAGGGGCGTGGGCAATGTAATTAAGGGCGTCAGTTAAAAACACGTCAGCTAAAAATCTGTGCTTAGCATAGTGTGCCCCCCGTCTTGTATTTTGCGGTTTCTGTCATTGCATCCAGATATATGATACTACAAGAAACATTGTACCTACAAAAAGTCAGGATTATTGTCTTTGTCAACAGTTGTTAGTTGCATAAGATAAATAAGCAGCAACTATGGCTTGTATATAATATTGAAAAAGATTCCACTTAAGCCCTGGTGACACCACAACAATGTTGCTGATCCTGAGTTTAAAAAAGAAAAAGGGAAATCCAGAGAGAAATGGACTCTCTTTAAAGGATTTATCTTTCCCTACAACATTGGCATGACATCATGCTGTAACTTCTCTACTAGTGAGAAGTGAGCAGTGTGAGCACGCACACATTGATGTGCCTGCTGTCACTGCAGTCTGGAAAAAAATAGACAGCCTGTGCCAGGTCACAGAACAGAGCCCGATAGAGACCCTTTTCGAGGGCCCCCTTTAAAAAATTGCCAGTGCTCAGACCCGGTGAGACCCGGCCCACTTAAAGCCCCGAGTATATTATACATATATTATTATCAAAAGGTCTTGGCTGGCACCAAACCTAAAAAATAGCACCAGAAAACAAAAGGTTCAAATTAATTAGAAAAATAAAAATATTGGAAAAAGGACACAAACTGCAATGTGAAAAAAATGTTAAACATAAAACATCTTGATGGAATGCTAAAATATAAATTAAACTCCATGTATAGAGGACACAAGGCACCTCTACCAAATTACCAAATTCATTAGAAGAAGAAATTGGCACCTAAAATTATTTCAGTTAACCAAAAAATGAAGATTGAACGTTTTGAAAGAAAAAAATGGTAAGGCGATCAGCTGGGAAAGTGCTCCCGCAACACAAGAGCATAACATCGATATAGACTATAGCAGCAAAAGTACAAACAAGAAGCAGGAGTAAACTGAAGAGGAGCGAGTGGTAAGAACGAAAGACCATGAATGATGCAGGTGAGTGAAGGTAAGTTAAGATTTGAGGTGTGTGAAGATTCTTTTCTTGCGAATCCTGAGTATTCTGACAAAAACTACAAAAATATGTTAGGTCAACACAGTTACCCACAATTCAGCTTTGTGTGAAAATTGAGACGTTTGTAATGCTTTCCTCCACATTTTCACAGTTTTCTAAGGGACTGTAATTTGCTGTACCTTTCTATTGTAAGTGTCAAGCCACCACCTAAGCAATTCCTCACCCAAAAAAATTGCACCCTTTACAAGAGATGTTAAGAGCAAGAAAAGCATTCAGGCAAGTGATGTGATTCCTCCCAAGAGTAAGCACGTTATGTGTATAGGGTGAGGGATCGATGCAAGAGAAAATGTTGCTTGAAGGGAAGAGTTAGCAGGGTTACCTATCTTAAGGTGTGGGGATAATTCAAAATAAATACATTGCTTTGGAAAGTACATTTGAAAACAATTACAATGTGAATATAATGGAAAATTCTAATGAAACAGATTGAGGAAATTGATTTGAATTAGTTGTATTTCTAAACAAAATTAATCAACTTAATATATATTGTGTTTCACCATTACCTTTTAGCATTTATATATGACACTAGCTCTGTTTATTCAACAGCATTAACTTCAGTTTCAATTGAGTGTGGTTTTCATCCACATCCCCTTCTTCCTGGAAAAAGAACCAGCCACTCTTACATCACAGACCACAAACAGGATATCACTAGACAAGGGAAAGCAGAATGGTAAAACACCACTTGAAGTACGAAGGAAGACTCAAGAAGCTGACCAAAATTTCTTGACTGTGATACCTACAAACACACAAAAGGTGATAGGAGGAATGCTTGTGAACAGCCTAACCACTGATGATCGTTCTGAGTAGCATTCCAACCTGTTGTTTATTGCCCACTATGCCTGGCTAGACAGAGGCCCGCCTTGTGTAAATCAATACCAACCATGCAATTTGTCCACTAACGAATACTGACCAGCCATTAAATAGAAGGAAGGTACTGTAATTAATTCACACAGTACTCCACCTGCATGGGGGTGACCGCTACAGAGTTGGAATTGATATCCATCCTTAAGATGCCACCGGATGCCAAACACGAGATAGACGGTATCCTGTATTTCAATACATGTGGAGGATATAATCACAGAGTACAATGATTCCCTCGTAAGAGGTGACTCTAATATCCTGGCTGTTCCCCTGATTTGTTCTCTTTCAAACTTAAATTTGAGGGGAGATAAGCAAATTATAAACGCTGATGTCATAAAGATAAAGTTGTTGTTTTTATAGTACCAATGCTGTTTCTGCGTGCTGTAAATAACACAATACTCCTGCCCAATTTCATTGTTCTCAATAAAGCACTTTTTGAAGAATTAGAGGCTCTGCTGGTCCTGCTACAGTTCGGATGTGGGACCTGATGATCACAACAGATGTCCGCAATATAAATCTATCTTATCTTACATTTATCATAAATTTATCTTACTGAGCCATGCTAGCCAATGGTTTAGGTGGGGCTGAGGAGTTTTCCTAACCTAGATAGCAAATTAAAAGTCCAGTGTCTTTAAATGCCAGAGATCCTTAACTAGACTATAATGGTGAATAAATGTGCTTGGGCAATTAACTCAGAAAAGTTATGAAATCTCCAGGAGGAAATAGTGACAGTTCCCTTAGAATACGGAGATGGAAAAGAGGAGTAGCTAGAGATCTCCACCCTTTCATTAAAAGAGTCCTTTTTAGCAATTTAAATAGTTGAACAGAAGCTCTCTGAGGAAGGAATGGCAGACTAGGATGGTTTAACCTAGCAGTAGGGATGAAAGGTAATACTATAACAGAAGAAATTATTTTCAACAGCAGGGCGGCAGTGGCACGTGCAGGTAAGAGTGGTGGGGCAGGTTGGGGAGGACTCGACAGACGACCACAAGGGAAAATTAAATAAATAATTAATTTTCCCTTGTCGTAATCCACCCCCGCCCAGCCCCTCTTACCTGCACGGGCCGCTGCTGCAGCAGGGGACTTCGAAATGGGGGGTGGGCTCCCCAGGGGGGCCTCAAGTGATGCCGGGGGGGGGCACCAATATCTGGCCAAAAGAAACATTATGCTGATAACAGTGCTTTGCTTTAAGCTGAAAAAAAGAAGCGTCAGTGAGCTCAGCCGCCCTGTAATGGGCCATCGCTAACATGCTTTGTCATTTATATCCTAGCTTGGAGTATGTGTCAAAAGGGAAGGGACTCCAAACATTCTTCAAAACCCCCACCCCCATTTCTAATAACGACACTGTGGCTACCTGTATGCGTTAGTAAGGCCTGCCTGGCCAGAATAGTATGTTTGGCAATCATCTTGAATGTTGCCAATTTAATACAATAATTGTGAAAGAGTCTGAGGGGGCCTGATGATTATTTTTTTTCACTGGGGGGACGCTACATTAAAACATTTGAAGACCACTGGTCTACAGCATTGTGGCCCAAACACTTGTAGAGATGCTAAGAGTGGCAAAATGTAAATAGAACCAACATTTCAAGAAAAATTTAAAAGACGAAATAATCTGCTTTCCATGTTATGTGTGTGTAAAACAAAGTTCCTTGAGTACTTTTCCTGATATTTCAGTTGGTATATAAAGAGACAGGGGCTGCTGTTAGACTGTCATCAGAGGTTGAAAGCTGTGGTCAGGGACGATGCACTCGGTGTCAAGCAGGAACTTGTCCTTGAGCCATTATTTCAAATGTTTATATCCAATCCTGCAGAGGAGTGAAATCAGGGATGTAACTTCCCCCTAAATTGAGCGAGTAACACAACCCTACTATCTAATATCACACACATAGAACTGCATTAGAGTAATTCAGCATAAAAGTGTTTGCTGGAATTAAGTGCTTGTCAAAAGTACCTAAGATAGAACTATGTTCAGATGCAAATAATGTTGTTTCGTTCTGCAGGTCTGCATTCTCAGATTGCTTTCTATCTCACAAAGCATCCTCTATTGTTCTAACATGCAGCATAGGTGTGGCGCAGCGGCCAGAGCGGCTGACTCCGGTGCACAGGGCTCACGATTCGATCCCCTTCACTGGCGGCAGCTCAGCTCAGCATCTTGTGACTCTTAGCAATAGCTCACAAAGGGCCATATGTAGGTGGCATACACTTTACCGATTCTTAAATACCGAATTTTACCGATTCGGTATAAGATTCGGTAAAGTGTATGTAGGTAATAATTCGGTAAATGTTACCGAATCGGAGTAAGTCGGTAATTACCGAATCGGTAATTACCGATTCGGTAATGAGGCATACCTTCCCATTGATTGAATCAATGGGAAGGTATGCCTCATTACCGAATCGGTAAATACCGATTCGGTAATGGGGGGGGGAGCACATTCAAGGGTGGCAGGGTGTCACATTGACACCCTGTTGCACCCCTGATTTGTCCATGTGTGCACATGTGGCGCACATACATGCCCTAAGGGCATGTATGTCTGCCACATTGCACACTTCACAGTGCACAAAAATGCATTTTCACACCTATTCATCATTTACCACCAACTATTAGTTGGTGGTAAATAACGAATCCCCACACCCACCACACAGTCCCCCTACATCTCATTTCTGTATTCGGTATTTACCGAATCGGTAAAATTACCGATTCGGTAAATTACCGAATACAGAAATTATCCCCCTACATAGCAAAAGCCTAAATACCGGTCGGTAACGGTATATTTGCCGAAAATCGTCCGTTACCGACCGGTATTAGGCTACCTACATGAGGCCCTTAATCTCCTCACAATCCACAGCACCTTGAAACCCTTAGGGGTGATTAGTTTGTGGTTCACAAATACCAGATTTATTTATTTAAATGACTGCTCTTCACTAAAAACTTCAGATTGTCAGCTCTCCTTTTTCTTTGAAATGTCCTTCTCCTCCCTTCTGTACTTCTACATACCTTCTCACCCAGCATAGCTTCTTTTAAAGGCACATCCATCTTTGCCTTAATCTCAATTAAAGACCACAACCTCTCCTTTGAAAGTCATACTATTGCAACCAACAACATCTTATTAACCACTAACCCTGGGTTCCAGGCACCGTGCTGCCCGGCAAAAAGCACTTCAGGGCTAGTAAGCACTATATAAATGCAGTTTCGGTACAATACAAAATGAAAGTGATGCTACCAATGCCAACCCTATTGGCTTTGCCAATGCTTGTTTTAAAGGGTGGAGATGAGATAACCATCATGTTTTTTGTTTTTCAATTAAGAATTAACTGCGCTTGAACACTTCAGTATAGGATATTCATATACCCGTGTGAAAGGGTATGGCTTTCTTTTTACCTGAATAAATGTGGTTGCTGTGTTCACTGGAAGTACCTCGGATGCAATGTAATAAAATAATTGAAGATTTGGAAAGCGAAGTTATGTTTTTTGTGACTAACGTTCCATAGAAGTCCATGACAACAGAAGCATCTTTCCCTGAAGTGTTTGCTCCACACTGTTCCCAGGAACAACAGCAGTTTGGAAGTATATCTCCTTAACCATGCACAAGACGGCCTGCCAACACCGAGAGGGCATAAAGTGCTTGAAATGGCAGATAAACTGGGCCCTAAAAATGTAAAACAGCAGAAAATTACCTCAAAGCTATTATCTCCATGATCCCTGCAATTAAGTGCGAAATAAAATCCAGCAAGACATCCGCGCGCTGCATTACCTGCCTTCCGCAGGAGTCATAATTGCAGCTCGGTGTAATACTGTACTTTCAAAGCGAGACAAAGTGCCGGCTTCCATTACGGGTGTCAAATGCCGCTAATCGTCCATTTTGTGACTCACGCGAAGGTCTACACATGTTTTATTAACAAAGCCACGTTCCCCATTTACCGCTGATCTTATTGTAATGGATAATGACTGAAGGTTCATCAGGGTTAATAAAGAAAACGCTGTTAATTATATTCCGTTTTCGGATTTCACTTTGATTAGAGGAAATTATGCGCAGCACCTTTGTGCGCTTTTCAATAGCGTTTGGCGCCTCTCGAAGGGCATGTACATTGATTATTCGAGGATGTATTTAATTACATTTATTTTTGTACGCTGTGTAAAATAATTTGTGAAAAAATAAAAATACTTCAAAAATGCGAACGTTAAGGGCCAGATTATAACATTTTTTTGGTTGGCACTGTTTGATGTTTATAGTGTGGTAAGTTAAGGCAGTGCTTGGGGCACCCATCATTTGCCACCGTGTTATATAGGCAGGTTTTCTGAAGGTGGAAATGAGTATCAAAATGTTTGTTCATATTTGTTGTGTGGCCTTTTGTCGTGGTGGCGATGTGTTCTGTTGTTTTTGTGATTTTTTTGTGCTGCTATATTGCAATGTGATATTATTGTATTGTGCTGTGGTTGTTGTGTTATGCTCTGTTTGAGTTTTTTTGCAGTGAAGTGTCTAGTTTTATTTTGTGTTGTTCTGCATTGTTTATGTTAATGTGTTATTTTCTGTTGTTCACTTTAGATAGGTCACCAAATGCTGCAAGATTTCCAGTCAAAAGCATCACATACCGTTAAAGTTCCATTGGCAGGCAACCATTTACCACTGCCTAATGTGGTAAAGTAGCACTGCTGCAGGTCTTTAACTATTTTTCACACTAGTCAGCCCTAAACTGTGGCGGAGACCTGTCTTAAATTTGCACTTGCAGTGCTCGGTTATGTGATATAGAACTATATGGCAGCAGATTCGACAAAGAAAAACAGTGCTTACACACACAACAAACACACACACACACACACACACACGCACACACACTTATACACAGACACACACACACACATGTGTACCGATAAGGGAAGCTAGCTCTCCTGTTAAGTGTCTCCACTGGAAAAGAGCAAAAATGACACATGCTCCTGGAGGAAACATATGCACAGAAGAGATGGTAACTGTTCGAATCTTTGGCTCATACAGAGGAATTTAAGGACATAAAAGAATCAGGGTCCCATCTGTTAAGGCTCCTCTATCTGTCCGTGCCTCCTGGAAGGGTTGAATAACACAATATCGAGGCTGTTGATATCGACCTATACAAATATCACATCCACTATAGTGACAACCACTGTATTGTTAAGGTAAGTATTTAAAGGTAAGTATAGATTTACTATCCTTAAATCTGCATCAACTTACCTTGACAATGTAATGATTGTCAGTGTTGTGTGTTCAATATTTTTGTAGGTCAATATTTTGACCACGATATAATGATACCCCACCCTCAGGAGTAATAGTATTTTTATGCTTCTCCTGAAACTCTGAGGAGAGGCATACAAATACTCTCAAATATTTGAGGGGAGGACCATTTACTATTCTAACTCCAGCCCTCAACTATTTGGAGGAAGTGTATTTTTGTGCTCCGGGTCATAATTCTGGTTGACATGGAGACAGTAAATACAGCTATGTCAATATATATGCCTGAAATGCTTTTGCATGTGCATCAGAGGATGTAGGCATTGACAAATTGGGAGCTTCAGTATAGGGAACACTGGCACAGCAGACTGCAGCTGTACCCGGTGCACAGATTCATAGAAAGGGCTGTGAAGAAAATACCAGAAGCCAATATAATTTTCCCTTTACCTTAACCAGTGTGTCCCATACATAGCCTTTGTAATCTTTGAATCTACTCTCACAGACTCCCTCATTCTCCAACATCATCACTTGCAGGTTTTAGATATTTGGAAACTCTGTTCTTCGGCTCTGTTGGTCAGTCAGCCATCATGCCACTAATTTGTGTCTGTTGAGACATCTTCCTTTGCTGATCCTCAAACCACACTGGGAAATTTCTTCACATGTCTACATTCTTACCCTCCCTCCTGTCGAGGCTTAGGTGCCAGACTAAGTTTGTGACCGCACCAACCCAATATCATATCCTTCCCTGGTACTTTGGAGAGATTTGTCTTTTGTGCAGGCGGACCATGTTTTTCCCCTGTTCTTTTTACTGGATTGCCCTTTAGCTCTGTTAGACTTGGCACCATTGGCGTGGGTCTCCCTTCCATTTTTTGCCTCTACTTCCTGTGTTTTGCTGTGTGTTGGACTCCATTTTCGCTGGTCTAGATGCTTTGGGCACTTTGCCACTGCTGTTCAGGGCCAAAGTGCAAGTGCTCCCTTTGTAAAGTATTGTTATAGATTGCTGATTCCATGATTGGCTTATTTGATTTACTTGTCAGACTCTAGTACAGTGCACTATGTGTGCCCACGGCCTATAAATCAAATGCTGCTGGTGGGCTTGCAGCACTGATTGTGCCACCCACAGAAGCAACTTGTAAAATGTGATTCAGGCCTGCCATTGCAGAGCCTGTGTGCAGTCGGGGACTGCCATGTCGACTTGGCAAGTGCACACACTTGCCAGTCCCCAAACCATCTCTTTTCTACATATCAGTCACCCCTAAGGTAGGCCCAAGGTACCCCTGTGGGCAGGGTGCATTGTATGTGAAAGGTAGGACATGCCCTGATGTGTGGGGCATGTCCTTATAGTGAAATACTGCCAATTTCGTTTTTCACTAGTGCAAGGCTATCTGTTCCCATAGGCCAGAATGGGGAGTTTCTTTATAACATCTTATACACATAACTGACCCAGGGAACGAAGTAGGAAAATAAAGTTTAGTATGCCGGAACCCAGAATGTTAAGATGCATCTTTTAGTGAGGTTGATTTTTACATTTTGTGTTTGAAAATACCACTTTTAGAAAGTAGGTATTTTCTTGCCTAACCATCCAATGTGCCTCTGCTAGGTTTGTGTATTGCATGTCTGGCTTTTAGATGATAGGGGCTGGAGAAGGGCAGCGGCTCCAGAAGTCTTATGAGTCAGGGCTGGGCTGAATAGGCCTGGTCTGCATTTGGAGGGGTGGAAGGAGTAGCATCTTCACCTGAATAGGGCTGTGCCTGCCTTCCACAATGACGGCTCCGCCGCCTGTGGTGTGTCTGGAGCCAGGGCTCAATCTGACAAAGGAGGCTGTTGTGCACTTGCTAAGTACCCCACATAACTGGTTTTGGCTGGTTACAGACATTCCTGCTTTCAGAGAACAAAGAAATTTGGTGTATAAAAAGAGGGGCCAAGACCTTTAGATCACTTCTGGGAAATCAAGAGGAAAGCTTTGCCAAGGAGAAGAGCCGGATAAGCTGAGGCGGATTACTGCCCCTGTGCTGTTTGCCGTCTGGTGTTGCAGTGGTTGCTTGCTGCCAAGGAAAGGAGAAAAAGGACTTTGCTATTTTCTTTGTCACCTGCTTGAAGAAAAGATCTCCAAGGGCTTGAAACTGAGCTTGCCTCCTGTTCTGAAGTCTCAGGGCCACAAAGACTTTACCACGAGCGCCCCTGAATTCCCTTGCTGGTAATTTCAACCTGCAACGAGGTGCCTGCTGCTGTTTAGGACCTCTGGAGACTGTTTGCCGCTGGGAGCTGGAAAATCGATGCAACATCGAAGAAGCGTGTCGCATCCGCACCTGTTTACGACGCATCGCTAAAGAAACCGTCGCAGCGCCTGCCGCGGCTCAAGAAATCGCCGCACGATGCATCGGGTGCAACGATCTCCGAAGTCCAAGATCACTGCACCGATCCCGACGCAACCCTGCTGTGCGGCTGCTTGAAGCCACGCATCGTACTGGATCAATGCATCACATCGAGGCGCCAAGGCTGTCGCATCGTTGGGGGACACAGTAAGAAACGGATGCATCAACTCCCCACGCAGTACGAAAATTATGCATCACCTCCTCTCCAGTAAGGAATTGATGCATCACCTCCCCTGCAGTAGGGAACCGACGCATCACCTCCCCTGAAGCAAGGAACCGATGCATCACGTTCCCTGCTTGTAAGGAACCGATGCATCACCTTCTCTGCGGCCATTTTGTTTGTTTTGAGTGACACATCCCAGGTACTTTGTGAGAAAAGTGTTGCATTTACAACTTGCATTGAACTGAACTATTTCTACCATTTGAAAGGCTTATTTTTAATACTGTATGTGGATTTTTGTCGTTTGGTCTTGTTTTGGTCATGGTAAAGACCACTTATTTTTCTAAACTGGTGTGGTGTCCATTTGTAGTGTTTTCACTGTGTTACTGTATGTGTTCACAAATGCTTTACACATTGCCTCTGAGATAAGCCTGTCTGCTCGTGCCAAGCTACCAAGGGGGTGAGCAGGGGTTATTTTAGAAGTGTATTCCCCTTACCCTGACTAGAAGCAAGGGTACCTATTTGGACAAAGGTACCTACCTTCTGCCAACTAAAGACCCCCATTTCTAACAGGCTCATACATCAGTTGGCAGATTTATATGACCTTGCTCCGATGGCACTAATATGCACCATTTTCTAGCACCCAGCCTCACCTTTACACACCCTTATTACAATAGTTACTGATTAAGAATCATCTCTACCCAGCATAATTCACCAGCACCTTTCTTTTCAATTTCCTCTCTGTGAGGGAAGAAAAGTGTACCCACACCCATCACGAGAATTTGTCAAGACCTATTAAAATGAGGCATTTTATATCTAAATGTGACGTACAACAAGACCCTTTTTCCCCTGCATAGTTGAGATTTAGGGTGCATACCTTGTAAAATAAATAAGTGTAGGGGCTCAAAGATTTTCTTTGTAGCGCAGTGCTGGTGTTGCCGAATGCCAGGCTTGCCATGTACCAAGGCTGCCCATTCTGATAAGGCCTCATGCTTCGTTCATCCACCACCCTACACATCTTGTTCCCTTTTCTCACTCTTACAGGTTCTTTATCATCACTGCTTTTCTCCCTTTATCTCTGTTAATCTCTTTCGTTTCCTCCTCTAATGCCTTTCTTTCTCTTCTTGTGGATCAAATCTTGATATTGAAAAATAAGTCCTTGTCATCAGAAATGAATGGAGGTTCTCATCCCCAGCAACCACCAGTACAAATTAAGCGCTGTTATTCAAAGAGATGTGCTAGTTACATGGGTAGATGAACAACTAACAATAAACTGCAGGACATAGTCGCATTTACAGGTAACTTCATTTTCTGATACATCCCACACTAAATGATAGGATTAGAAACTTTTTATTACCTGGGCAATGGATTGTGTTGCCGGTGAGGCTCAAATCAAGAACTGTGCAAATCTCACTGGCCAATATATAGCTATAAAATAACTCAGAGTAGACAAGCATTGTATTACCCTAGCGTTCAAACCCTACTGACATCTGTACAACTGTACAACTATACAATAGAGAATCAAGTTCCCCTCTTAAAAATATTCATCTATCTCCAACTTCTTGGTGATATATTATGCATGTTTTTTGTAATTCGATAAGTCATTTCTAGCTGAGAAATGGCACAAAGTCGTCCATTTAGGCTTTCAGGCTAAAATGAGTACCTTTAAGCCGGGTAACTATAAACACCCGTTATCCAAGATGCTTAGAGGGTAAATATTTGCATTAAAATAAACATGTACTATTATGATGTGCATCTGTCTGTAATTTGTGTTGTTCTACGAAAATATATCGTTCCCTTTCACAAAGTGTCTGTTTTACTAACCCATCTGGGTGTTGGAACTTTCTTTTTTTCATTGACCATCTGTCCTGCAACATCGGCGAAGGGTCAATGGGCCCGATTCACAGAACTAACTTAAGACAAAATCCTAAACTTACTACCATTTTGGTATTCACAGAAGGCACTTACTCATTTTGGTATTCACAGAAGGCACTTACTCATTTCGGTATTCACAGAAGTTAGGAGTCCTAACTTTAGGACTCCTAAATGCCTTCTGTGAATACCGAAAGTCTTAACAGTAGGATTTTTCTCAGTTTAGTAGTAGTATAGTTAGGACTCCTAACTTTAGGACTCCTAAATGCCTTCTGTGAATACCGAAAGTCTTTAAAATTAGGATTTTTCTCAATTTAGTAGTCCTAAGTTTAGATTTAGGACTACTAAACTGAGAAAAATCCTAATTTTAAGGCTTTCGGTATTCACAGAAGGCATTTAGGAGTCCTAAAGTTAGGACTCCTAACTTCTGTGAATACCGAAATGAGTAAGTGCGTTCTGTGAATACCAAAATGAGTAAGTGCCTTCTGTGAATACCAAAATGGTAGTAAGTTTAGGATTTTGTCTTAAGTTAGTTCTGTGAATCGGGCCCAATGTGTTTACCTAGGTTCTTGACCCAAGAGAGGGCACCATTGCCAGTTAGACAAGGGCGATGGCACAGAACTCACTTTCTGGTGATCTATTTGGGGCCCTATAGGCTAGTTGGGGTGGTGATAGCCACTCTTTAGTCAGCAGTTTTTTAGGATGCTTCTCTGTGGACCATGCTAACAGTAAATTAGCTCTTCAATATTTTTTATGTGCAGTCTCATTCTTTCCTTCCTTGCGCTGTACTTTTCCAGACTTGTCCTCTTCTCTTTCCATCCTTGACTCTATTTTGTTAATCTATCAACTGTTTATTTAATCCCATTTACCTGAAACTAGGCAGAAAGCGTATGGAAATAGAGTTTGAGTGGGTCATTGCAGGGAGATATCATTTGCAACCACTCCATACTTACTTGGGGAGAACCACAAAAAAAGTTAAAACCCTTTGTTTTTTTGATCGCTGCCCCATTGTGGGAGACCGTTTTCGCATGGCAATCGGCATACCATGTATTTGGACTCCTGCAAATATATTTTGTTTTTGCCTAATTCAGCCTAGGATTTAAAAGTCAAACTTTGTATCTTCCTTATAACCGGCAGGCCAAATCCTGTTCTCTGCAGAATGTAAACCAATAAACCTAAAGTGTTTATGGATTGTAATTGTTCTTATGTAGAGTGCTATGTCACCCACTCTGGTTCAGTCTGAGTCTGTAAATAATTAAGTAAATGAATAAATTAGTAAACAAATACATACATAAATAAATAAATACATACATACATACATACACAAATAAAAAGGGTGCCAAAAGGCAGCCCTGGACCCCTCTTGAAGCCTGTATTGATTGAATGCCGTCAGTATTTTGGGTATAGCGCACTTTCATGGCAGTATCCCAATGAAGGTGCTTGAGAAGATCTATTAAAGGGAAATCAATACCTCCTCGGTATATCAACTCCCACAGATTCCCACTGTCATCCAGGTCAAAGGCACAAGAGCGGTCCAAAAAAGCCATGTGGTGGCACCCCTCCTGGCTTTGACGAATTTACCTAATATTAAGGATAAGTGAAGCACTTGTTTAACAGTGCCTTGCCCTGGTCAAAACTCATATTAAATCTCTGAAGAAAAGGAATTAGCCTCAAACCAATCTTCCAATTTACCCAAAATTACTCGCCCTAAAATTTTAACTGAGGAGTCTGATAACTAAATAGGGTGGTAACAGTCTTGGAGGTTCCTATCTCCTTTCTTGAAAATCGGGACTATAATTGACTCCCTCCAGGAGTCAAGCCCCCCCCCTTATAGCAGCTTGAAGTACATTAGGTATTAGGGAATCCCAAAAGGTTGGATTGTGCCTAAACAAGTCAATAGAACCCCGTCGGGGTCTGGCGCCTTCCTTGCCAGAGAACTCAAGATGGCTTTAAAAACATCTGCCACTCTCATGGCGTCACTAAACCAGAGTTCAGAGGATGAGGAGTGCACTGAACAGTCGTGGGGAGGTGTCAAATCTAGCACCAGATTACCTGGATTAAAAATCTGGGAGAAAGAGAGACCCAATCATGTGCAATCAATATGGCATACTATGCCTGAAGCTGGGCGTTCTGCATAAAAGGGACTATTTACAATGTCCAAGAAGGCTCTACTATCTCTTAGCTAGGCTGCCGCATCCAAATCTTTCCAGGCATTGGTTCTGATTTATGCTTTCAGATATCTATGACACAATTGCATTCCTTTCCAGCAACCATGATAGCACCTGAATTGCACAGGAGCATGTTGGTGGCCTTTTTGAGGGATTTAAGGGCAGTGGTAAAGTCTGAATTAAACCATGAGTAATCTGGTTGTTCCTTTAATATTTTTCCCCTTATTAACATACGTGAAGCTCTTCTGCAGATTGCTGTGCAATTGTCTCGAATTTAAACTGGGTCAGCACAGGCAGAAAGACAACACAGTATTTCCTCATAGGTGTCAGTAAACAGAGCTTTAAAAATGTATTTCTATGCTTTCCCATCTCATGCAAACCCCCTTGTTGGCGGAGTATTGTTCAGGGCGCCTATTCCTGCTCTTGGAGCAGAATTTCAAAGAAAAAGAAAAACTAGCAATAATCGGATCATGGTTGCTAAATGGTGAGGGATGCACCCTATAACTCACTAGTCTGGAAACTAAATCTGCCGAAAGTGAAATAAAGTCTATTGTCCTACCTTTTCCTCTTCCAAAAAATGTAGGAGAGTTAGTAGAGCCCAAGCCTTGCATTTCCATTGAAAAGTATACATTGTAAGTTAAGACCATCCAGTTCAAGGCTTTTCCCTTTACTGAATGTATAAGTGACTGATATGCCCATTCGTAATTCAACAAACATGATTTCCGCTACATTTAACAATATTGAAATCTTCTTACCAGATAAGCGATTCATGATTACTTTCAGTACTTTCAACAGGGGCACAGAATCGATTCTACCAGTTCTCCTGCTCAGTGTACGTATAGCCTTATCATCAAAACCAAAATCAAAAGTATACTTTTTGTATTTGAATGCGCAAATTCCATGATAAAATATAACTGAAGTCAAACACTACAATGATCATTACTCATGGTGAGAACCCCTATTGGATAAAATATTGACTCAGACTGTACACTCTGAATGCCTCCATAATTGGGTAATTTGAAGCAATTTGTACATCATTAAGGCAGTGAGATGTTTTACCAGTAACTCCTCTGTTTTCCTAATAACACAATCATATGGAGTAGTAAATATTTAATCTTATCAATTATTGACATCTGCTTTATGTACTAGGAATTTAAACAAGAGCAAGCTGTTAACTTGTTCTCATTTCTAAAATGAATTGTTTTAGCTGAGCTTTTTGTGTATAGATAAGTGACTCTCCCTGTAATCTATGGCAGATATTAGAGAAGAATGGGGCACCACATGTTTTTTTCCCATGCACAGACTGAGAGAAACAAAGCCTCATTGCACAGGACGCATTGACAACAATGCTAAACAGATTGTACTTAGTGCTATATTAATCATATTCCCACGTGGTTTAGTAAGGTAAAAGGTAACACTGTGTATTGCACACTACGAAAGCCTGTGAATTTCCTTTTCGATTAAAGTTTGGATACATTATCAGTATTAATCAATAATTATTGTCAAAATTGAAAAAGTTCAGTGGGCTCTATTTGTACAGTAAGAATAATCAACTAAATTATAAGTAGGCTGTTATGATTTTTATTACTCACCGTGAAGATTATGGCCCTCATTACGACGTCGGTCGGAGTTGCTCCAACTGACACCGTTTCGTGGAAGAAACCGACCAACCATAGGCCGGCGGTTCCGACCACACAATTAGCATGCAACCGCGTTCCATATTTCAATGGGAGCTTGTGCGGTGGGGTGAAACCGCTCGCAGCACAAGCTCCCATTGAAAATTGAAGTTTTTAAACATCCCTGCACCGTATGGCAGGCCCCTTATGGAGCCTGCCACACGGTGCAAGGATGTTAAGCCCAGGGCCAAATGCACAGGGCCAGTGGGTAAGGGGGCCCTGCTAGGGGTCCCGAAAGTCAGTTTCTGACAGCCAGGATTGGCTGTCAGAAACTGACATCATAATCTCAATGGCGAAAACGCCATCCATAAGGGATTACGAGGGCTTTTCGACTTCCTTTAGCCCTCTGGAACTGCGTTGGATTCCCTGGCCAGGTTAAACTCCGACCGCCATCATCATAATACGGAGGTCGGATATTAAACCTACCATGTCAGTCGGAAAGCCCTGAGGCTTTGCGACCGACATCGTAATCAGGCCTAATGTATTCCCTGCACACCTGAGACATTGACACTAAAACCTCAATCCTTTATTCTACAAATAGGGTGCATTATCCGGTGTTCATGTTATAGTTGGCCTCTCTCTTGTATGAAAATACACAGAGGAATTGAAATCATTACTAAAAGTTCACAGGTTCAAGGTTGAAGGCATAGAACAGACATATCCATACATAGACCAATATTGTAAATAAGTGAACTTTAAGGCATTTACCCAGTTGCTGCTTTCCTGTCCATATTTTACACCTAATACTGTGTTCAGATGTCCATGTGTCCTTTTTTTAGGTCCAGTGCTAGCCAAGACCTTTTGATTTAATAAACAGTGTATATAATATACTTATTCAAAAGGGTATTCAGCCAGCCATATTCATCCATTTGTCAGTTGTGTTTTTCACTTTTTCCTTCCTCCTACAACAGCATGCAACATGGGTGCAATATGTCAGCCCACTTCAGCCATTGGCTACCTTCACTGCAAGTGGAGGCAGTCGGTTCTTTCCCAAGGAGCTCAACAACACACAAAGTAGGTCCTTTCAGTGCTAGGGATTATAATGTGTGATTTTTGAGACTTAAAATTGTTTTGTTATCACCAATGTATTTTTTATACTGTTGATGGCCTGGTTGCTTCCCCAAAATAAACTATTTACAAATAGTGTGTCAAAAGAAAACAATCATTGACAAAGCCAAAAGGGGGAAGCTTATACACTAGATCTACTGGCTTTGCCAATGCTTATTTTAATTCCACTCAAACCATCTGTTGTCCTACATACCAAAATGAAAATCTGTTCTATGGCAAACTATTTTGATCAAAATGATACTTGATACTACTTGTTAAATAACGGTAAAAAATACCAAAAAATAAAATCCTTAAAGCTGAACCGAGGCATCATATTACCCTTCTCGGAGATAGAGTAACCATATAAAGTAACTGTGATGTGCATTTATAGAACACATATTTAAATCACTGCTGCCATTACCGAGGCTACTCAAACAGAACCTCCCAAAAATCTGACAGGTCTATTATATGTATTTTCAAATACTTTAGAGCTGTCGCGCCAAGAACAGCTCACATTATTTGTCGGCTCCGGATAAGTTGTTTGATAGCATCTTTCATGTGTCCGATGGAGGCGTATATTTTCGTCTGGAGAATAGACTGGAGGCGCGTTAAGCTGTGTGATGGGTTTCAAGGTATTCGATACGGACGTGTACACTTTGAAAAATTGTTAATTTAAGTGGTTAAGCTACTAATCTCAAAACATCATTAGCAGCGTCCACTAATCAATTTGTCTAGACAGATTTATGCAGAGCTTTACTACCACTAAAAGGGCTGCATAAATTATACCTACACAGCAAAGGCACTTTATCTTCAAATTTTGTGCAGGAAGCAGATGATTACAACACCTCGGTCCAGAGGGTGATTTACACGCTCACTGGATGTTGGCTTGGCTGCATTACTCCTGGGGTGCATTGAAATGTAATAAATGGGTGAATGGACATATTTTAAGATCAACCACATAGCTTAAAAAATGCTCACTTTAAATTCTACCAGTTGAGCCACTGGTAGAGCAAAGCACTGACAAAGCCAATAGGTCTAGCTTTTTGTGTAGAGCATACATACACAAACCCCACACACAAGAGGAAATGCAGACACAGTCGCAATGCACCTATGGAAACACAGGCAACACACATGAAAAAGGTATTTATCAGCCAGGATGTGTATGTCATCTACAGGCAATATAAGGCTGTGAAGAGCAGTATTCTATGAGACCCCAAGATAATCAAGGAGTGGCAGTATTACCTACTGTTGCAGGGCAGTTCAGGCGAGGGAGAACTGCGTGTTACACTGACCAGTCTGTCTTTTGACTGATACTACTGCATGCTGTCCACATGTACTTCTGGGATTAGCAGTATGCACCATGTTTTTTTAAAGGCAGATGGGTCTTCCGTTCCCATGACATCCTATGATCATTGTTGCTAGTTACTGCCAAACCATCATGGAACTGAGTATCTGACTTAAGGTACCGGGATCACCATCTGTTGTCCTGGAGTTTCCTGTGACTGGTTATTTCCTGAGACTTATTTGACGTGTTAATATGTCACATGATGCCCCCATTCTACTTACATTAGAAATACTACATAGTCCCCTTGTGCATCCTGGGATTTGTAGTACTAACTGCTTCTCTAGTGCATTACTGCATCCTTGAACTAGTATACCTGCCTAATACAACAGTGCTTGGCATGACTGTAAGCATAGTTCATGGCGCTATTCAGAGCTGTGTGTAGTTTGAGGTCACCTGCTTTCCTAAGGCATCATGCTTCTGGTGGTACTACTCCAGCCCCTTGGAATTGTGGGGTATTACCCGACATGCTGCCTCAGAGTGCCCTAGGACTGACTGTACGGCACACTGCCCTACAGCTATTGCCTGCTTCCTAGAGGGGTGCTAGGACAGGTAATATATGACACCTTTCCCCAGGACCTCCTGAAACTAGAAGTACTACCCCCCCCCCCACCACCCCAGTGCAGGCTGGGAATTATAGACTAACCTGCTACCACAGTGCTTCCTTTGTTTGCTGGGGCTAGTTGTAGTGCGCGGACATCATGAATCTGCGCCTCGGCATTATGGGATTAGTATCATGTGATATGTTGTCATAGTATCCTTGGCATGTTGTACGACCTGTTACCATATTACATTCTGGTACTGGTAGCACTGGTTGCATCTGGTGTTGTGCGACTTGTAGCTGCCAGACCCAAGGGAGTGACAGTCCTACCGCGTTCCCGAACATACAACTGATTCTAAAAGGATTCATTTGCTTCTGTCAACTGGAGGCATCATTTAAGGTTCTCACTTTGATTCGTACGGTCCAACGGGCATGCAAGACTGATACCTTTAAGATCTCAAAATAAGAATGAAGCAGTTGTTGGCAGTTGTTCTGACAAGAGTACTTTGTGAAAGGGCAATGCCAGCGCTTTGACAATGATAGTGTAAAACATATTTTGTTTTTTGTATTTCCTTGATGGTGTGTCAAAGCGGCGTGACACAATAGTGGGCGGTGCTATATAAAAAACTGAAATGTATCATGTGAATGACTGCAGTGCCTGCCGTTTTTGTTAGTGCTCAGATTCGTGGTAGGTGATTTGTTGTCGTACGGCACAATATGGCTGGGAGAACTACATGCTGCCCTAGAGCATTCTGGACCTTGAGGCACATGATCTGCTGTTCCCAGGTATGGGAGTCAGGATTACAAACTAGTGGGGACCAATAGAAGAATTCCAACAAAGTTAGTCAACCAGAGTTTTGTTAGGTAAATACAAATTTATTGAGAAAACCTGGGCTTCTCCTTGTGTATGATGGACATAAGTTTTCCTCCCCTGGGTGGGCGGGGGCGACCATCAATGTAACGTAGGAGCCATCAGGTAAGGGTTTCCAACAGCAGAGCCAGCTGAAGTGCCACTGGTGAAAATCTTGTGGTTTTCCTGACTCGAATGAGGGGGGACACTGCAAGTTTGGCACACGGGGCACAACATAACATCAATCAATCAGGGTTTTATAGCGCACGCTACTCACCCATGAGGGTCTCAAGGCGCGAGGGGTGTGTGGCTCTCGGTCAGTCGAAGAGCCAGGTCTTGAGGTTCTTCCTGGTTTTGGCTGCGACGTGGGAGAAGGCTCTTCCACCTGCTCTGCTTCTGCGGATGCCGGGGGGGTTTCTGCCAGGTCGAGGTCTGCAGAGCGGAGGTTTCTTTTGGGTATGTGGAAAGAGACACTTGTTGAGGTATTTGGGTCCGATGTTGTGGAGGCAGCTATTTTTCATCAAGGCTGCAACGTCCTTCATTCATTCCTGGAAGCAGAGTTTGGTGTCTTCGTGAGGTAGAGGATGAGCTGGGTGTCGTCGGCGTATGATGATGCTAAGCCCATGCAGTCTGACGATGGCGGCGAAGGGGGCCATGTAGATGTTGAAGAGCGTGGGGCTGAGTGATGATCCTTGGGGTACTCCGCAGTTGATCTCTGTGTGTTCGGAGAGGTAGGGAGGGAGTATGATCCTCTGCGTTCTGCCGGAGAAAAAGGATTGGATCCAGTTGATGGCGGTTCCTTGAATCTCGGCGTTGTGAATTCTGGCTGCGAGAGTGCGATATGAGACGTGTCGAAGGCAGCGGAGAGGTCTAGTAGGTCTAGTAGGATGAGGGCCGCAGTGTGGCCCTGGTCGAGTAACATATCTTAACATAGGATGCAAATATCTTTCTGGTAACAATCACAGGAAGGACATGTGTCTGACTTCACGCCACAGAGGACCGACTATAAGGGACCTGCACTTGATGTATCTATATTATTCCAATCCTTGGATTGACAGGCAGGCTGGGCAATGCATTCCTGGTCACAGTATGGCAGCAAAACCACAGGATAGTCCAACAGGACTCTTATAACAACTTAACACACTACCAACACAGCTCAGATATGTCAAAAACAACTGTCATGGGATCCCAACAGCACACACTGTACTATCACACCCTCTTACAGAACATATGAGCTGCAACTCCTGGCATTTTCATGTGTACAATACGACTTCACACTTTCTAGGTCGAAAAGTGCTGCCAACTGTGTGTTCCTTCATTCATTTGTACTCACTCCAGAACACATAGAATGGCATCAAATCAAGTGGTGGGCGGAGAACCTCGCTCCGCCAGTGGAGTTTGTAGAGTTTTGCTAACTCCACGCTCCACTGAGAGAGCGGAGTTGATCAAAAAACTCAGATTCCGTCGTGTGGCGGAATTTTACCCTGCCCCCTCCCCTGAGGCAGCAGTCAATATGAATTACAGTTGCGGTCCGTGCAGGTAACAGTGGTGGGGCGGTGGGGCCAGGTAAGGGGCGATTTCGAGGGACGATGCAGAGGGAAAATTAATTATTTATTTAATTTCCCCTAGGTAGCATCCCTCGAAATCCCCCCTTACTTGGCCCCACCGCTGTTACCTGCACGGACATTGGCTGATGAATTCCACTGTTGTACGAGATCCTTGCACCTGGGCACAATAGCCAGCCTGTTTGAAGCCTGTGCTCTGAAAATAAGTGGGGCAGGAGTCGGCCGTTGTCATGTCTATCAAGTGTAATCTCGAGAACAGGCACCAACTTCTGGGGTGCACCGGGCTCGAGCGCCAGTAACATTTCAGCTGCACACATCTGAAAGCGCACCAAACCCCGGAACAGAACCTTCAGCAGTGAAGCTTATTTTCATCATCTCAGTTCACATGGAACAACCATGTACCTTTTGTGGACATACCATGAGGTCATCATGCAGCTACGCGCACTGGTGTCATATACACCACGGAAGGTTTCTGCTGTAATCACAGCACCAATGCAACGATTCTAGACTCAACTGGGTACTGACTGAGAGCGGGTGGACTGTAACGTGGTGATCACAGACCCCAGCCTGGCAGAGTCGCGGTGAGGGTTGTCTGGCATTGAAATGCATGTACTATTTGAGCTCTTCTAAACATGAGGGTCAGACCCTTTAAATAATGTATTAAGCTTCCAATCAGTGCGCGTACTCGAGAGCATAGCTCCCCATTTGACCTGTGAAGGTGGCTCGGAGGGCTGACAATGGTCGCGTGCAGAGTGGGTGTGCTCTTTAGGTGCAGGGCAGAGTTTGTAAGTGTGAAGATGGCAGTAGGGTGTGTAAGCGTGAAGAGGGTAGAGCTTGTACATGTGAAGATAGCAACAGGGTGTGTGACCGTGGAGAGGGCAGAGTTTGTAAGTGTGAAGAGGGCAGGAGGGTGTGTAAGTGCCCAGAGGGGTGGGTGTGTAGGTCTGGAGAGCGCACAAGGGCCTGTAAGCTGTCTGTTCAACACAGTGCTTCTGTCTCACCACTTCCCATTTGGTTACAAAGGTTTAGTTCACCTTTTGCGGTATTAAGAGACGTCGCAAACCTGCTTCAGTTGTATGTCCGAGTGGCTTCAGAACTTGTAGGGCAGAGTGGAACTCCATGGAATTCCACAGAGTTTTAATGCAACTCCGCAGAATTCCACGTAGTGCAACTCCGCGAACTCCACCCACCCTTAATCAAAGCCACATAAAGGTGTATACGCCAGAAGCATAACAACCACCTGAAGCCAGGCAAGGAACTACAGTACACCGAAGAGGAATGAAAAAAACCACAATGAGAACCACAACCAAATTTATCCAGCCACTATCCAATATAGTCCATCGCTAAATAATGCATTAGTCTACTCAGACCCTGCTGACCAGTGTGGAATATGGCTCGCGTCTAAATAATAAGAAACTGTAGCATAGCCCTCACAGTTTCAAGTCCATCCTCAAAGACCTCTAACAATGAAGCTGGTTGAATTTGGACCTCTCAATACATGCATTGGACTGGAGCTTGAATATTCTGGAGGGCAGAGCTACATCCAGGCGCTTTGGTATTAAAAATGAGGGATGGCCTTCTAAACTGGGATCTTCTTGAAGGTATGCACACATGTGATGCATCACAGTAAGCAGACGTTCTTTACTTCAGTCATACAGGTGAATGCAGCGGAATGGTGTGCTTGCTCTTGAACATGGCAGTTTGATGTTGGATCAGCTTGGTAGCTTCTAAATGAAACAAAGCATTCAACAAGATTGTGCACTATCCGTGTCCACCTCAATCAGATTATTCATGAGAGACTACAGCGGGTCCGTTGGGGGGACTTTCGCAGTGTGTGTGTTAAATATGAATCTGAGCCAAGGAGAATAATATCAAATATTTTATGTGGGATTGTTTTCTTTTACTAGCATTTTTGGGAACATTGCCTTCAACCAGTAACTCTGTATTGCCTAATAAGTATTTGTACACTACGTGGGAGATGGGGTAATCTATAGGTTATTGCATACATGAGCTAAAGAAGGCAATATTGTTAAACTCCCAAATCCCTTGACAAATATTGTCCCCTTGTAATCACTTAAACTAAATAGGATATCAACCTAGGCTATAATGCTACTACTTGGATTGAAGTAGGAAATATCGAATCCCAAATATAAACAGGTCACAAATTTGTGACCACAATATCGAGGGGCAAAATATCCAACAGAAAGTGCACAGAGGAAGGTTGGGATTTGCTATTCTTAAATCCACATCTACATACCTCGAGATATATATATATATATATACCCAAGGTACGTACGCATGGAGTTAGGCATAGAAAATGTATAGTAACTTACCTGTCGATGTTTTGTCTCTGGATATTATGGTCATGATATTGTGACCCGTCGATATTTGAGATTCGGTATTCCCAGCACATGCCCACCATTTGACAGAATAACCATTTAAACCGAAGGCTTTAGACCCTCGGCTGAGGGTACAGGGCAATCATACAAGCAGGCAAAAGAGGGATCATTTTACGGGCTTACTTGAAAGCCTTGTCACTACAGCAGATACTTGGGAAACCATAAGGTACCTTGGCACTGTTTATTATTACCCAACTCAATGGTACTCATTTTATTGACCTCAGAAGGATGAAAGGCTGAGTGGACCCACCAGGATTTGAACCTGTGACCACAAGTCTAACACAGGCCCCTACAGTGTCCACTAAGCCCCCAGACCATATTTAACATCCCTTTTAATGGATTTGTATTTTTTAATCCGATCACACGCTATGTACGATGAAGATTCCACGTGATTTTCATCTGATTTGTAGTCATATATAATACTAGTTCACGCCATGACATCAGAACATTCTTTAGGAATTCCAGTAATACAATCTATCCAATCATTGCCTGGAGAGGACTGACTTTGCATTGATTCCTATAGGACAGTACAAGTCAAATAATTCAAAACAAAATGGAATTTTACACCATGCATCACTGGTTGAGATTAGGCAGTGGTTTTAGGTTACACCGCACATTTTACTGAAAGTTGGGCAAACTAACAGCAGCACTGTTAAAGCCTTTGGAACCTTTAAAACATTTACTGATACAACTCTGGATTTCCTAGCGCCAGAGTCAGAATCCTGAATGGCAGGCACTTGGAGCAGGTGGAGCTCCCATCTTTCTTTGATGGTACATGATCACTGTACTCAACACTTTATGTAGCTTTGCTTTACTGTCTGAAATCTCTATTTAGAGTGGAAAGAGGACTTATCTAAGGACAAAATACATCTGCAACAGTTGCATCTGCTCTCCTGCGACAGCCAGTTTGAAAGTAGGCATTGCTTTGGTTTCGATGCAAAGCAATGACATTGCTGCTTGAACATAACATGGTCATAGTCAAGAAAGAGACGCTGTAAAGATCATGAACCAAAGACATGAGGATGTGTCGTATGCCAATGGTGCAGCAGCTAAACGCCACACTTTTGTCCTGGTACTTGTATTCTTGTGGACCAGACTCTTGTATCAAATATATCCCTTATCTGTAATGATTATAACCACCCTGAAAGCGAGCTGAAGATCCTTATAGCCTGAACTTAAAAATATTTGTTTGGATTTAAGACCAATATCCTAACTACTAGGCACACCTTTCCCTGCATCCGATCAAAGGGTATATTCCTGCAAATGATGCCCACAATTAAATGCAAAAAGAACAATGGATGAACAGAATGTTGAACAATGTCAAACATTCACCCCAGTACCGAGATCTGGGCCTAAATCCATCGATTTTTTTTCTCTCCATGCCATTCCAGTTTGAACCCAGCCATATGCAAATCAGTCTTGACCCTGCACCCAATGGGACCAGTCCAGACCAAGCTGCCAGGCCAAGTCCTCCCTGGACAAGAACCAAGCATCTGGGACTGGGCTGGACTGTTCCCATAAGCAACAGGGTCAAGACTGATATGCATCTGGCTGGGTTCAACCTGGAGTGGGATGGTGAGCAAAACAATGATGGATTTAACCCAGATCTCTTGACTGGGAGTGAATGTTTGATTTGCTCTGCATTCCATCCATCATCTGTGTGTCTTTTGCTTTAACGCCCTTAGTTCGGCGGGTATGCCCAGACGTGGGTCCCGTGCTCACTTGTTTCCAGTCCAGGGAGGACATGGCTTGACAGTTCGGGCTGGATTGTTCCCATAAGGAACATGGTCCAGACTGATTTGCATATGTCTGGTTCTAAACTGGGTTAGCATGGTTAGCAAAAGAACAATGGGATCAACCCAGATTTCTTGACTGAGGTGAATGTTGGATTTTCTCTGCATTCCGTCCATCATCTGTGTGTCATTCACAATTAAATGCCACTGCATTTACATGACCTATGATTCATCATGGTCAGTCTAGTTGTTGATTGAAGATGGCACACCAGGCCATTGCTAGTGACAATCCAAAATGAAAGCCTGGTCCGTGCACCATTGCACGAGAGTGTGTACTGCAGAGAGGGTGCAGTGTCCCTGTTTGCACCTTTAAACAGGTGCACCAGACGCTAACAGGGACAGTGCCCACTAATATGCTGAATGCACTGCCCTCAGGGCAGCTGTGAACTAGCACTGTCCTGGGAATAGAGCATTCATTGAAATGTGGAACGACTGCTTGAAAGACGTTCCGTGTTTCTCTGCACAGGTGGCAACACACCTGCAATTTAAAGAGGGTACAGAGAACCCCTGCAGGAATGTGCTGTGAGGGACTGCACCCGCCTTCAGGAACTGTCTGGGGCCTCTATGGGTCCGCCAATCACCTTTCTAGAGGGCTGCACTCTGCAAAAGCACTAATAGTGCATCATTTTTTTGTTGGCAACTGTCAGTGCGCATCCCAAGGGCATGTTTGCATCTGCACCTGCATCCGTAAAATGCTGCAGTGACAGAGGCAAAGTGATTCTATCATTTGTATGAAGCCATCACACCCCCATGCAAATGATGAAACACCCTCTCAAGATAGCAATAGTGCTACATGTGCACCAGCGCGATCAGTATTACAGAGGGTGACGTTAGCACGTTTATTGCTCTCTCCCTTTACTGCACAGAAATTCAAGAATTTCCACTGAACTTTGAGATGAAAAAAAGCAAACATTGGTGCTTTGCTGGTTATTGGTGTAGAGGAGAGAAGAGAGGTGTAGTGTTTATGTTTAGTCTGGGAGTAGGGAAATGGGAATGGTCATCTTCATATATTTGTGAATTTCGAATGATAGACTCACTCAATATGGTGCAGAGAACTGAATGTGCCATCGGTAACCAGTGAGGTCTAGTGACTGGTGTACTCATAGGAAACAGACTTCCCTAAATACTTAGAAAAATGTAGCTGTAATATGAAATATACTACAATGCAAGGGTGCACAAGTGAGTTGTTCAAGCAGTGAGCGGCTTGAGTGAGTGAGTGCATGGGTGAGTGTGAGAGTGAGTATGTGAGTGTGGGTTTGGCATTTTGCATAGGTGGTACTGTAGAGCATTCTGCATGGGAGAACAGAGATTTTGTTTGCTCCTTTGAGTGTGTCAATGGAAGACTTCTGAGGGAGATTACTTCTGAGATAGGTTGTTTAGCAAAAAGCATTGTTGTGCAATCCGCGAAAACAAAACCTAGAGTGAGTGCAGTGACCATAATTCATACAAGTGGACTTAACTGAACAGATGAATGCTTAGAGAAATTGAGGATGTTAATGCTAATAATCTGAAGCAAAAGAAACAACGCTGAGCCGTGGCGGTGCAAGGGGTGGCGGTGCCCTCCAGGCAGCACAAATTTTGGACGCGGTGCCCCCCCCCCCCACCACTCTTATCTGCGGCCCTTGCTGGGTGGCAAACGCACGAATTACCAGCACCTCCCCCCACTTTTACATGAGCCTGCTGCGGGGCGGAAAACGCAGGGACCGCCACAGGCAGCCAAAGGACTAGCTACGCCGCTAAGCCTAAAACAATACAATGTGAAAGAATATCACCACACTACGTCACTTTTAAGATAAAAGCAGAAGCAGGGGGATATGGATGGTCTTCTTAAAGGTACCAGTGCTTCCAGATTCAGGTAATTTTCGGATTTCCAGATTAACTCAAACACATAGTATCAGTAAGTGCAGCTCCCGTGACACCGGAGACAACTCTGGATCAAGGACCAAGTTTGCTTAAACAGTTTGTGCGACACTTATTTTTCAATCAGAACTTCTGGGGTTAATACTGTAAGTAAAGTAGATTGAAGTGTCTGTTGAGGCAACATATGATGGGTTGTTAACTGTAGATTGGCTAACAGGCTTTAATTATGAACTTTATTAACTCCCAAAAACCAAGGAACTCATTGGATTGTCTTCACCACCTAAGAGACATTTTACCTCATACCTGGTCCATGACTTGCTTCTTCTTTTTCACTAACCTGCATTCTATTCCCTCACTTTGCTCTTCTTCTAAATCAATTGGGTTTGTTACTGGTCCTAATCTCATTTCCAAATCTTTCCGAAAAAAGTCAAAACTTCTTTTTACCTTCAAACGACTATAGGCAGGATTACAAAACCTGAATGCTGTCAAAAGCTCTTACCAGCATCCTTCAAAACAAGCATTTGCAATGCAATAGGTCTCACATTTGTGACATTTTATGCTATTAGCGCTGTCAATGACAATGCTTTTTATTTGTGTTTTAACCCCTTCAGTGCCCATGACGAGCTGGACTCGTCATGGGCCGCGGTGGCGCTGTGCCCATGACGAGTCCAGCTCGTCATAGACCCCGCCCGCTAATGCAACGGCCGGCACTGGGCGGGGAAAGGGGCGGGCACTGAAGGGGTTAAAAACCAAACCAGAAATAAAAGGCATTTTCATTTACAATGGCAATAGCTCAAACTCGCGTAAATGCGAGACCTATTGCATTGCACATGCTTGTTAGGTCTTGCATTACTCAAGACCTATTAATGTTACTAACAATATATGTATAACATTGTTACTTCTAGGGGCATTAAGTCAGCCCTTTTTATCTATTAGTCTGTTATTGTGTCATTTATATTTTATGTCCGCTCACTACAGCATAAAGCTTGGAGGTGTGGGTCAGCCCACGTTACCCACTGCTGACTTCACTGTGAGTGACATCCTTCTGCATTTTCACAAGGAACACATCCACACACAAAGTAGTTCCCTTAAGTGCCAGGGACTACTATGGCAATGTGTGCTTTTTAGACCAAAACATATGTTGATTTCTTTTTTATTGATGGCGGCCTTGCAACTCCCACAACAATAAAGATTTGCAAAAACCTAGAGAAAACCACCACTGATAAATCCAAAAGACGTGTGATCAGTGCCAGATCTATTGATTTGCCAATGTGCGTTTGGGATTTAGAGATGGCATACTAAATAGCGCACTTTGGAATACATTGGTATAATACCTACAAGATGCTTGCTCTTGTGCACCGTGTTTGTATCACTCAGAAGCAAGCTCCAGATCTCTGGTGGTTTAAAGTTGGCCTGTCATCAGATGGTGAACAGGCTGCCATTCCTAAATTTAGGCAGCCTGAAGTATAAGCACAAAAGCTTCTGTTGCTGCAGAGAGGGCCTATTCTCTACCCTCACCCAACTGGCGTGTCACTACTCTTCTTCCTTGTTCCTAAAGGTTGAAGACATATATTTTCTATATTTTCCACCTTGCTTGACATTTGATTCCTTTGTGATGTTGTGTCTTTGTCAGCATTTTGAAAACCTTATTTATTTTTGCTGTCAATTTCTGTTTTCTTTACTTATTATCTTGAACTCGTCCTTTCCTCCTTATCATTCCATTGCTGTGCATATTCCTAATCTGTAGTGTACCATTTACACTATTGGGTGAAGGTTTAGCTTTAGCAAATGTCCTCAAAAAGTGAATAAGAAATAAATGCATGGAGAAACAAATAAATAAACAAATACAAAATACATAAATATGATATTTTATTTTTAAAAAAAGCCAAACTATTGTAAAGGTGTATGCAAATATGGTCTTTCTTTCTCTGTATCAAAACATAAAGGAGGAAGTGAGATTGATTTTCAAATAGAACAAGCATCTGACAAATACAGTAAGTAATTCTTTATTTTGGCAACCAACGGCCATCAAAAGTCTTTACAACCACATAAATACAGTACATAATTTAGGGTTTATTTGTGGGACAATTTGGGGGATGGTCCTGATTTTCTCCAGGACAAATGATTAAACAATTTATTCCCAAATATCACATCGCTAAAATCCTCAAATTAATCTTAATCCTAATGTTAATTTACTTCCTGTGTACACTGGTCAAGTAGTAATGAAAGTCCCCCTATTAGCAGGACATTCTGAGCCATGACACTAGAATCCAGTATTTCTTGCATCAAGGTGAGATTTTCCCAGTATTTTCTCCTTTTTACATTTACTGAAAAATCTGCAATATGGTAATAGGGATTATATGAGTTGTGATATCAATAGAGAAAATTGTCTTTATGAAATCCTGATAGTAGAGGTGGGAGCGACAGCATAATGCAGTAGTAGAAACATGTTAAATGTGCACTAGTCTCATTCTAGTACGGACTCATGCCAATTTTTGTATGATGCGTTGTGCTTGAGTGGTATTCATTAGCAAGAAACCATTTTGCAGTTTAATGGTGTGTCTCAATTCAGTAAGAAAGTGGTTTGTTCCGCTTCCAGATTGGAGGGGCGCACAGATATACTAAGACCTATAGGGGTCTAATTCATATTGAATATTTCCAAAAGAAATTCTTTCAAAGTCGTAATGTTATTTGATATCATTGCATTTATTTGCATTCATTTCATTGCTTGTTCGTCGCAAATTCATTCTTTGCTGAAATATATGTACTTTACAATTTTACAATCACCCAATGCATTTCGGGTCGATAAGTAGACCCTTCCTCAGGGGTCTGTGAATGGAAAAGACAAAGAAAATTTTCAGGGCTGCTCAGCCTATTCCAAGAATAAGTTAGTACAAATGCTAGTTCAATGCTCTGATTGTTACATGAACGGTCTATTACACGTATCTCGCTAATCGTAACTGTCACACATCTCTAAATTCAATGACATTCAAATGTTATGCTGAACTGTCTGAAAACCAGTGTCATTTTAAACAAAAACCGAGTTCAAACAACCTCCTGTGGTCTAGCGAGATGGTAAACTGTTGTTGGAATGTGTGTAATTAAACTATAAACCGGTGCATTCGAATCCTTCATATTTTTTAGTATCCTCTTGTGCGGTTGAATATATGTAAATGCGTCTGCTCGTAGATGTATGAATATTAAAGCGCAATAACATAACTGTTCTCTACTCACGTATTTCTATCTGCACTTACTTCTTTGTGTAAAATTGCCGCATATCCGTCTTCCAATGGGGATCAGGCTTGTGAAAGTTCACGTGTCTATGCTATTTAAACGTATCCTGATAGGTTCGAACACACTGTAATAACGTTTCTCTATTCAAGTGTCTCTGTCTACACTTACTTCCGTATGTGAAATTACCACGTGTCTATCTTCCAATAGGGATCGAGCTTGTACAAGTTAACATGTCTCTGCTTCTCAACTGAACTCTGATAGGTTCAAACGCGCTATGCTATCGCTATAGAACCAATTGATATTGTGAAAATACAATTAAAGTAACTGACATACTGCTAAGTTATTTTGTTAATGTTAATTTCAATGAATGATGACATATTGTAACACATTGCAATAATGTGATGATTGGCCAATATTTTACCCATCCAACGACTGGCAAAAGGATTTCTTTATCACATTCAAGCACTTGCGATACCAAAGGAGTAATCTACGGAATAAAATGTCCATGTGGGAAGTTATATATAGGACAAACGGAACGTAAGATAAAAACAAGAATAACAGAACACAAAAGCAACATCAGAAACAAGAATCAGAAATCGACATTGTCTACACATTGGACAGAAGCAGGTCATAATATTACACAGTTGAGATTCACGATACTGGAAGTGATTAAACCACACCCAACCATGGATGCTCACAAACAAAGATTGAGAGCGGAATATTTCTGGATCAGGAAAGTGGACAGCATACAACCGAAAGGAATTAATGACAGGATTGAATTATCATGCTTTCTTTGATCATCTGTTGAGGAAATAAGTATTGCACTCCTGCAAGAATATCTTATCACCATCCCAATCCAATATGGCTGAACTCATGAAGACCTTTTTATCATGTTATCATCTTTATTATTTTATTGTCATTACTTGTATTTTCATTTATTATGTTAGCCCCTTGATATGTTTTAAGTTAGATTCTAAATATTCAATGCCTGAGTTTTTCGTGTGTATTTTTCCAAAAATATTAGGGCTTTTAGAAATTACAATATGTCATCATTCATTGAAATTAACATTAACAAAATAACTTAGCAGTATGTCAGTTACTTTAATTGTATTTTCACAATATCAATCGGTTCTATAGCGATAGCATAGCGCATTTGAACCTATCAGAGTTCAGTTGAGAAGCAGAGACATGTTAACTTGTACAAGCTCGATCCCTATTGGAAGATAGACACGTGGTAATTTCACATACGGAAGTAAGTGTAGACAGAGACACTTGAATAGAGAAACGTTATTACAGCGTGTTCGAACCTATCAGGATACGTTTAAATAGCATAGACATGTGAACTTTCACAAGCCTGATCCC